>NC_063226.1:2597500-3820677 GCF_020740725.1 Corvus hawaiiensis | reverse complement strand
CCAACAGCCTGAGTCTCACGTTTCCTCCACTTTCTCTTGTAGATCAAAGGGAAATGCTCAAAGGGTGAGTGTTTGCCATTGCTGTGCAGCTGAGGGCTGCCCTCTTCCCTTCTTGCTGGACAGACAGACTGCTGCTGGACAGCCTTTCTCTGTCACTCAGTGCCAGTGATCAGCAGAAGCAATTAAAATTACATTCTGCATTTCCATAGCTGCTGATTAAAGGTGATGGTTTCTAACATGTTCTCTTGTAAATGCTTTATATCCTTTGATTTATTCATGTGAGTCCAAGAGTAGTGAGAAGAAACCTCTTGAAGTGATCAAAATTCCATTCTCAGGAGTGTTTCAAGGTGAGGATCCAAAGATTCTTTATGCTCTAGCAGAAAATAATGCAAAGCAAGAACAGAAATCTGCTTTTCTATTCACAGCTGTCCTCATGTGGAGCCCCACAACACCTTTAGAAAGGGTGCCAGGCAGAAGGAAAAGGAGGTTTTAAGCTGAGTTCTCCAGAGAAAAATAGTGAAGGTAGAGGGATGCTCCAGGAAGATCAAAGGGGAATTTAATACCTGTGCTGTAGACACAAATTTATGCATTTCCAGAGTTTTCAAAGAGCGATTTGATGAGATGTCACTTTATCTCTAACATATTATGCAAATATTTTCTGCAGAAATCTGGCATTTCCATGGTATGTCTTGTGTATAATCTGACCAAGGAATACAGCTCAAGTTTCTTTCACCAAAAACCACTGCAAACATCTCTGCCAGGCACAAGGATTTTTTTAATGAAGAGAGTTCTGGATGCTAAAGCTTTGTAAACTGAACTTAAAAATATCAACAGCTCTGCAAATTTGTGCTTGAACCTTCAAAGAATCAGGGAGCAAAGTGTATAAAAGCCTAACTCATTAGTATCTAATAACTCATTAATATCTAGTAACTTACTACTACCTAGGAACTCAGTAGTATCTAGTGAAAGTTACCAGAAGACATAAATATAAGGGCTGAACAAATCCATATTAAATTCAAGGTTATTAAGTGAGTCATGCTTGATAAAATCACATCTTCCTATTTTTTATTGCCTAGCACTGCTCAGGATGCATCTAGCAATTAAAAACATAACTGTTGCACAATAAAAATTGCCAAAGCTATTAAGCAGCCATATAAATGAAAACTTTGACTCCTAGCATTTTCCATCAGGGTAATACAGAGTACAGTCAACATGCTTCACATTTCCAGGAATTTGAAGCCATTGCATCTTTTGTTTTTGCAAGTCAATCCATTTAGTTAAAAAAAAAAAATCCTTGGATCCACCCCACCATATTTTGCTAGATATGTTTGGGTTTTCTGTAATGAGAAAAATGTAAGGGACAAATTCCTCATTTATGAAATCAACGTTATTATATTTGGCTGGAGGATATTTTGATGTTTAAAAAAATGTTAGGGAGAGGATGTCCAAAGGTTAAAGCATCAGAGTGATAAACTGCACTTTAAGTTGGGGCATAAATATGGCCCCAGTAATGGCTGGAATTAGCAAGACAAGGTTAAAATTTAATTTTTGTAATAGTGAGATGTTAAAAGTTACATCCTGCAGTATCAGACAGAAATGGCTTGTGTTACATTGACTTTCATGGGAGAGCTGAGGTCACTGGGCCCAGCTCCAGGAATGTACTTAAGCACATGTTTAAGGGCACAATAATTATACACACACTTAAAATTTGTCCTGCCTCATTTTCTCAAGCTCTTACAGCTACAAAACCAGTGGAAGAAATCAAGAAATAAGCTGGTTCTCTGGGTGGATACTGGTCACAGAACCAGCTGGGTCACAAGCATACAAGAGATTTGCAGTTTTAAATATTTTTTCTTTCCTTAATCTTTGTTCAATCTGATTCAAATTATTCTGATTTTGGGGTACATGATACAATAAAAGTGATCATCAACCAAGTATCCCCTCATTATTTTTATTTTTTAATACACTCAGGAAAATGATAAAATCAGAGTTTACGTAAAATGCTGGCTGGAGAACATTAGGAGAGTTGTCATTTAATTATAATTTCCAAATGACCTGTGAAGCAGAATTGTAGAACCTGGCAAGACATGCATATTTTAAAAATGGACTATAAACAAGATATTAATATGTACATTAATTTTGGGTTTCATATTTATTTTACATCTGTCCATCAGGGTCATACATAAGTACTGGTAAAAAAAATCATAGGTACCTTTGAACTTGCAATATCAACATTTACACTCGATATTATTTTTATATCTAATCTTTTGCCTCTATCATCTTTCCTAGGGTATTTAAAAGCACTAGAGTGTAGTAAAAAATTGCCTGATTTATTTACAAATTATTATAATTTAGTTATTCAGAAGCAGCACATTTTTATCCTCATGTTTATCTCATATTCAGATGTAGCAGTTTAATAGGCAAATGTAATTTTACAAAGCACTATTAGATTGCGTGCTTGTTTTAAAGATTAAAGGGGGTGACAGATCGATTGCTCCTAAATTGTTCATTCAGTGTAACTATGCACATTTTAAACCACATTTATTTCATCTTCTGTGTACATAAATCCAATGAAACATTAATTTTTCTATTAAAAAGCCCCTTGTTATTGGAGGACAGGAATTATTGTCCACGCTCATGGAATTAGATTAGATTACTTTGGTTTTGATAACTTATATTAGAACAATCAGGTCTTAATTTTGTTATCAAGATCTAAACAGTGGATATTCCTTATTTCAGGGGTGTTGACATATAAAGATTACTTTTAGGGTAATTTTTTTTCCTAAAGCATTATTCCTAAAATGAGCTATAAAGCAAATTATTCCTGTACTGAATAAAATATATTTAAGTTAATGATTTTTGCACTTTATGAGCGTACAGTGAGAACAGAATAAACATTAAAAATCATTATAGATTTGTAAGTATTTCATTTGGAAAAAAATGAGCAACTTACTCTGCAGTCTGACTGGCCAATTAGAGTGATTTGTTTCTAGGAGGAGGATAATTTTGTCTTGGTAAAAAAAGAGAAACTGTTGAGTTTTATGTTATCATTTATTCCAAGTCAGATTTTGCCAAGGGTTTGAACCCAAATGTTAATTTGTTATTTGCCTCTATATTCAGTTTTGCTCCAGCACAAGGTTTCTGTGTGATGAACACAAACACAGGCTGGGGAAAGGCTTCCTGGAGCAGTTAAACCCTTTAGAGAAGGTGGATGAAAGTGGAGGAAAAGTTTTACAGACAAAGGGGAAGATGTAAATATGGAGCCACTTGAGTCCAGCTCCTCGAATGTCCATGAATCCATTTGTAAGACACTTAGGTGATACCAGGGAAACAAAAACCAACATTGTTTTCTTCAGAATTAATCATTTCAAACCCATCAAACTTTTTTTTTTGCAGTGCAGTGACTGGTCTTGGGGATAAGAGAAAACCAGACTACAGAATTCATCATGACCTCAGTGTTTTACAGTAACACACGATAGTCTCATGAGTAAAAACAAAATAGATTGTATGGATGAAGTTTACCCCATGTGGGATGATTATTAATCACTGTCAATCTGAATGGAGGAATAAAGTGCAGTTCAGGTATGACTTTCCCAGGAATGACAACTCACTGTTTTGTAGTATTGTCATGGATGAGAGAAGACAAATATTCCTACTAAATTGTCAGGTAATTCAGCTGTGGGAGGTAGCACCATTGCATAGCAAAAGTAGAAGTTATTGTGATCCTGACCAACAATAATAAATGAATACAGAACCATTGCATATGAACTTCAGTGACACAGACTCTGGGGAACTTTGCTAGTTTTAAAGTCAGTGTCTTACCTTTTTTAAAACCTCTTTCTTCAGAAAACATCCACAGAGATGAGGAAGTTGCTACTTTTTCTTTGTCCTTGCAAGTCCTCTGTAATCTTTGTTTCCAGACAGAAGATCAGGCTCATTGCATCTGGTAACGACCCTTCTGCTCTGATCAGATCTGTCAACTCACACTGGCCAATTATTTTGAAGTGTGCAATCCTGCGAGTTGATGTTTCTCAAGAAATATGAAGTAAAAAGAAGAAATATTACTACTTTAACCTTTATGTGGCATAAACTCACAATACTGTACTCTTGTGTCCTTATCCATGTTTTCAACAGGAAATTTAGCACTTGTCCATATAATGGAGGAGGTCCAAAATGTGCAAGGATGACTGGGTATGTCTTGAATATTTTTAAAACATTTTTTTGTCACCCACTTGAGACGTGGTTGGTATTGACATCTCTAGAATCAATGTGAGGTGGGAAATCTCATCCCACAGGGCTGTGCACGAGCTGAGCAAAGAGGCACAAACTTCAGTGAAACCACAACTGAATTTCTTTTTTCCTGAGCTTAGTTTATGCTTCTAAAATATAATGAAAAAATTTTTGCATGTATTTTTCTCCAACTTAATATATTTTCAACAAGCAGATCAGAAAGCTTCTTCTATTCTTCTCTAATTCTTAGCACAGAGAACAGTCAGCAGTGCCTCTTCCACTGTGAATGCATCTCCTCAGGTTGTCAAGGGACAGGCGTTACCTTGGTTTTCCTAAGCATTTCCTGAATCCTGAGTACGGCTGGACATCATTCTACACATCCTTCTACAAATCCCAGCCTGGAGTGCTGCTGGCTTTGTGATTCATAGATGGAAGAACACAAAGCAACCTTGCCCAAAGCACGATGCTCCCCTTTTCCTCTCCTGCCCTGGTCAGGGGGTCTGTATCAGGAGAAGTCTCACACTTTCTAAGGCTGCAGCAGAGCCTCTTTTAAGTGCTCATCTCTGTGTAACTTACCTCTGCCATGAGGAGCAGGGAAGGAAATGACACTTTGCAAACGTAGAGTTAAACACTTACCTGAAAGCCAACTGAGTGCCACTGAACTGTAGATTTCCAGAACCTTAAATTATGCCAGCCTTAGCATAGGAGGTTAAGGTGTTGACACAGCAATGTAATTAACAGTTCTTTATACAAGAAAGTGTCTTTTGTGACAAAATTTCCAATGCTTTAAACAGCAGAGGAAAAAAAATTAATGTCTGATCTTGAAAAACTTGCAAGACAAAGCAGGTGGGTAAGCAAATACAGCAGCAACCAAAATGCTTTGTTTGGTTGGTTTTTTTAAGAACTAAATGGAATTTTCAAATTCATTCAAATCTTGAAGAGCAGAATAACTTTTATAGCCTATTTCTGTTTTTAAGGGGAGCTGAGTGCCTAATTTGCTTTGAGAATGTAGCAAGTACATTCTCAGTTGCTGAAGGAATGAGGACACACTTGTTAAAACCTGTTCAGCTAATTTGACACGTATTTGCTAGAAGAAAATATATTACCTTACAAGTTGTCTACTTCTATATGATGCCAAAATACATCTGCAATATTTTTCTCTAGTGAACTGAGCTATTAATTTACATAACAGAATTGCAAATCTGAGAAGATTTTCCAGGAACTAAAGGGACTGATGTTAGCATTTTTCATAATTTACAGAAACAAGAAAAAAGACATTTGCTGGCATGCAGGTTTTAGGATTACGAAAACAAACCTCATCTACATCAGTGTAACACACACAATCTTGCTTTTAAATTGTTTTCTTACAGTCTGCATGGATTACTCGAGCACATCAGTGAACTGATCTGTGAGTACTCCTAGTCCAAGCATCCCTGCTCTACCCAGGGGTAAACAAAATCACCTGAATCCGCTGAAACCTGAACTGCAAACTGTGGGCAGGGTGTGCCCCACACACTCAGCACCACATTCTGATCTGAACTAAAGCCTGTACCTGCTAAAAGATGCCTTTTTTACCTATCTAATACAGAGAGCCAAACGTTTTGGCTTTTAATGGCATTAATGAGTTTCTGCCTCCTCGCGTGTCGTTCCTTCTGGCCCCAACGCTCCATTTTCACCATTAGATGTTTATGGAGCAGCAGAAGTTACTGGATCCTGAGTCTGACCCAGATTAAAAGATGAACATTAAAAAAAAAGGGTTTTTTTTGTTTGGTTGGTTGGTTTTGGTTTTTTTGGTTTTTTTTTTTTTGGTTTTTTTTTTTTTTTTTGTCTGAATTTTGTTGAGACTCTGGCTGACAGCTTGCAGAAGGCAGCCTGGAACAGGTCAGCACATGCCCCAAGCCCAGTCTGTCCCTGAATCCATGGAACTGCAGGCAAACTTGGCTTTCTGTAGTTTATAGCACTGCAGTGAACCACAATCTCCCTCCCCCAAAATGGGTCAGGCATGAGAATGCTCGTATTTAATTACTCAAGGGAAATATTGACTCTTTTAATTCATTTTCATTTCCTTTCTTGTCAATATCTCTCCTTTCTTTACTATTGCTTTTGTGTGCACTTGCAAATCTTCCTTTCAGTAAAACCACTGCAGAGACTCTTATTTCTCCCCCAATATATATATATTTAATTTCTTTTTCCTTATTGCCCTTGAACACAAACATGAGCCTGCTCCTTGAACAAACAATCCTTATTATAACTGTTGAAAGCAACCAGTCTGCAAAAGCCTCCCCTTGCTCGGATGGAATGTTAAAATTTGAGGAAGAAAGAACAAACTTGTTGTGATCATATCCTTGCCTCCAGAATTATCTGGCTAAATGAAAAAAAAAAATTGAATAAAGTTTTCTTATTTGCTTATGTTAATATTTACTTTCTATCTAATCCTTCAGCTGTGTGACACTATATTAGTGAGGTATCATGGGCACTGCATTTCTTTGTTTATTTGTTACAGTCATGATTACTTGAATGGGCAGTGCCCTGAGGAAAACACAGCTCTGCATTGCACTTATCCAGGACAGAAATTTCTTCCTGCACGCACGTAAAGGGGACCATACATCAAAATGCTGTGAACCAGAGATCTGACCTTATCCATGGATCCAATTTCTTCTTAGTCAAGTGATAAAAATGGACATGGCATCAGACCTGTAAAGAAAAGAGTTTTAATTGGCACTGCTGTCTGGAAATGCCATTTTAAAAAGGAATGCCAGGTGAGTCTTCAATTTTTTTCTAGCAGTAGTCACTGTGGTTATAGCTTTATTTCCTGGTTTATTTTCTTTACATGTTCAAATGAGAAGGCCAGCTTTGGTAAATACGGTAAATTTCATAATGAAACACAAACACTGATACACTCCCTTTGCTTCTCACTCTTTGCTGGGATGTGATTTATGTTGGTTGGAAGACAGATAAGTCCAGTATATTTAAAAGTTGTGTAGCTATAACTGTGTGGGGCTGTTGAAAGCCAATGCCAGGTTTACAGAAGTGCTTTAAATTTGCAATACTCTGCTCCAAACACTCCTACATCCACTGAATGTGTGTTGGCCATCAAAAGAGAATTAGAGTGTGTGCAGGCAGCTGGCAAAGAGGTATTAGAAGATTCATAGAAAGACTGCACCTTTTACAGTGGTGACAGAGAAGCCAGGCCAGGAGGAAAGAATTACATTACATTTCAGTTACAAATATTTACATTTCACTTTTGAATACTGTTCCAGACCCCATGAATAAGCACAAAGCAGAAAGCCTTACCCAAAGTGTCACAGAGTCACAGGCACAATGATATCTACGTGCAACAGCAACAGCAGCTTCTGCCTTAATTCCACACAGACCATGATTTAGTCAGACAAATGAGAATCCACGTAGGTGAACTCTGCTATTATATGCCACCAGAACAATGGACTAAAATTCAATTTCTGTCATTTTTAAACCATTATTATAGCATCAAATATCTCCCTTTGGCTTTATTGGATAACAGAGATTACGAAGGTGTATCTTACAATTATTTATGGCAGTGAATAGAGCTATATTTATGCAAACGATGACACGTTCTGCTGAAGGAACACACCATGTGAAATGTGAACATGCAATTCCTTCATGCAGTTTTTTAGACAGCATTTAAGCAGTAAATTCTGAATTACACATGAAGGGAATAGTTAAATTGTACCCGTTTATGGAAACGTGGGAACTGGACCAGGAAAAAGACCTTTACAATTGATGCAGCCACACCAAAGCATTTTGTTGAGCATAGAACAAAACCTTTCACTTAATCTGGGCTTTATTGAACCATATCATACCTTTTGTTTCAATGGAGTTAAAATTTAAGGCTAAAACTATCTTTAAATGATTTCACATGTGTGTCTGTGAAATATGAAAGTGGCTTTTAAGATTCCCTCCAGAATCTTTTTATTTCTCCTGAATTATTTGTAGCAAAATGTAAGTAGTTCCTCTGGCCTATCATTAATCATGAACAGCTAATTTATGCTTCAATACAATTCTATATATTAAAATAAAAATTACTTAAATTTCTGTGTGTATTAAGTGTGTATTAAGGTACAAAGTACAACATTTAGAGGAACTTCCCTTAAAATTCAAAAATTCTGAGGGTTTTAAAGTGAATATGCCAAGAGAAAGTTCCAAGTTGAGAATCATAGCATTGGAACTCATACAGGATATGTAGAACAATTACCAGGTAGAGAATCCACCTAAAATAAATCTCTCAACTCAACAGTTTCCTTTAGTAAGACTTGCCAAGATTGCAAAAATATTTGTATTACTAAAAAAAGAAGTGTAATTTTGCATGGAACTATTTTCCTTGTAGAAGTAGTGTGTCCTAGACTCACAAACCCATCCTCCAGGCCATTTCAGGGATTAGCTTTGATTCCATTAATTCATAAACACTTCAAAGGCAACACCTATCAGGAAAATATGCTTTATTTTCACCTTTGTGATGTATTTTGCTGTTCCTTCTCTAAATATCTAATCCACAGGCCCATTTAAGTAATATGCACATGTACAGCACAATGACGTACAGACAGTTGCAAATAATCCTGATTTCTTACGTTATTCATATTGATGCCTATCAGGAATAAAATTCCTCTCTTGGGTTATTTGCCTCTTTACCAAAACTAAAATGCCTCTTTCTTAAAGGACTGTGATTAATTTCTGACCTTTATAGATCTCATTCTGTTATTATTATGCAGAAAAGGTCTTTTGAGTCACATTCTAGTGATTAAATGGGTATTTTTGGATTTTTCTTTATCATATTAATAACAGTACACGTGTACATTATTTTAATTAGAAAAGTAATAATTGTACATAAACTCTTTTAAATGTCCTGCTCCTATATCCTCCTGAGATTATTCCATAAAAATTATAGAGAAATGAGATAGAATTGATATGAGTCTGGTATGTAGGTCAAAACTAGAACATTTCTGCCACTAAAAAAACAATCAAACCTCCTCAGGTATCAGTGCAGAGACTTCTGTCTCAGTTTAATGTGTAGAGGAATGGGACAAATCCTAAATCCATGAACCCTGTTCTAGTTCTGACCCAAAGCCAAAACAGAACCACGGATTCACAGGACCATTGTGGTTGGAAAAAACCTCACAGATGATCAAGTCCAGCCCGCAACCAAATACCCCCACGTCCATCGAATCAGATCATGGAGTGCCACATCTACTCCTTTTAACCCTTCCAAGGATGGTGACTCCACCGCTTCCTGGGCAAGGTTTGACCACCCTTTCAGTGGTGAAATTTTTCCTGCTATCCAACCTGACCCTCCCCTGGCACAACCTGAGGCCGTTTCCCCTTGTCCTGCTTGGGAAGAGAGCCTGACCCACTCTCCTGTCAGTGAGCTGTAGAGAGCAATCAGGTCTCTCCAAGCCTTTTCCTCTCCAGACTAAACCCTCCTAAGATCAGAACTCCAAGAATTTGATTCATTTCAGCCCCTTCTGAACCTGACCTCAAAGTGAAGTTGTTGGAGATGCTGCTTTGCTGTGCCCCAGAGTATTTGGGGTCTCAGCGTATCCCGCCTGCCTAATACCAGGATCTGTGTGTCAGACACCCAGAAAACCCAGCTTGTCAAGCTTCAGCCCAGAGAAGCTGAGCTTTGGAGGGTGTTAATACCACTGACAAGCGAGTGCCTGGTTTGAAGGGGTCTGTCTGACACGGCCCATGGAGACAGCAGTGACACGCGCTGAGCTCTGCTTTAATCAGCCCTATGACAGTAAGACACATCTCTGTCTAAGGACAACCAGGACCAAACACTTCAAAGCATTTCTCCTTCTTTTTTATACCCACTCTCCTTCTCTGATAACTAATCCAACTTAAAATATGGCTTGCAAATACAAACCTGATTTGTGACCTACCCAGATTAAAGAAGAGCCTTTGTTCTTCTCAGAACGTCTCACACACCAAAGGATAATTATGAGAGGTACAACCTCTATAATCATCTATATGACAAAACACCCAACCTGCAATGGAAAGATTCCAACAGAAATGTAAATAGTGAATTTAGAGAACACAGACACAACTCTGCCCTCAGATTTATTTCAATTGCCTTGCTGATGAAAATATAACTTTGATAACCAAAAATATTTCAGTGCTATGATATCCCAGTAAACAAAACTGGCTTGGAGAGGCAGACAGATCTTCAGAGCAATGTTTTTAGGTTCCCTTATGGTTTAATATAAGCATATGAAGCAAGTGTATATAAATTTAAGGAAATTATGATACCTCTTTGAAATGTAACAAATTAAATCAAAGACTGTGAAGTGTTGTCAAATCTTGAACTGAAGAGGCCACAAGAATAAGGAACGTAGAGAAGGAGAAGTTCAAACTACAAAATGGTGTAAGAACACCCAGACATACCCAACCTGTCATGTTTTTGGGCGTCACCCAGGGTCCTATCACTCATGTTCATTTTTAAAGCTGAATGTCGAATAAGATAAAATAGGACAAGAAGGGACCCAAACAAATAGCTTGGTGTCACACACTGCCAGCACAGCAATGTAGAATTATAGCTTCTTTAATAATTCCACGGTCCTGGGTCTCACACAGGTCTTGTAAAACTGAGGGGAAGACAGCAGAAGGCCATGAGAAAAGTGCTGCACAGATCCAAGCCCCTGAGAGAAAGTTGGTTCAGTCAGGAACCTTGACTAAAAAGCCCAATCCCATCATGCCTGCCCAAGTCAATTAGAGCTGCTCACTGCCCTCCACCCCAGGCTGGCCCAGCCTGTGGTTTCCTTAAAGCTGTTGATGCACTTTAATCACGTCTGCCCAGAGCCAGAGTCCCCAGGAATCAGAGTCCCCTCTTGGAGTTGAGAGAATTGTTCATTAAATCCGTAGCACTTCTCATACACCTTCAGCTCCTTGAATATGGGGAGCTGTTAACTGACTTGAACATTCCTAAAAGTGCATGTAGAGTAAGTTGAATTAAGCTATGTGTGTCACTAATTAAAATCATTGCGACTTGAGTGGGCCTTAAGGGCAAAAATCTGTTCCTTTTAAAAGGAACACACATAAATACTCTGGGAACATTTAAGTATAATTATTAGAGCCTTCAGGACTCTGGCCTAAAAGTATCAGAGTGACTGCATTCCTGATGGCAAAGTTTATTAGCACTGTTTGTTTTTATTTTCATACAGTTATTACATGAATGCCTGCAAGTAACACTAGCACAGAGGATCTGTTAATAATGCCTCCTGTATAAACACTAAGATTACTTTTGTTCATCTAATTTCTTTCAAGGCAGTTTTTAACAACTGAAAACATGGTAGTTGAGGAAATTTTAGTTCTTTATTCATAGAAGAGGCAAGGATTGCATTTTTGTCAGCAGTTAGGAACCAGCCCAAAGCCACCTGTGGGGTGTGTGCGCGTGCAAAGCTCTGTAACACTTCACAAGACTGTAAAACACAAATAGAAAACAACCTGGACTTCTTGGTTTTTCCTTCATGGTGCTTCTGGGAAACTGCTGTTTGCTCTCTCTTGTTACAAGACTGGCATCAACCTGGATCTAACTCTAGAATGGAAAAAGTGAGGTGGGAAATTTCCATAGCTCACAAAGCCACGTCTTTGAAGCAGCAAAGAATATAATCCACAAATCTCCTGGGACTGGACAGTGAGCAGAACACACCTGATGTGAGGAATTACACCAAGGCAAGACACCTGACCTGCTCTGTGGTCTGCTCCCAGTAGTAACCAATATTTTGCTGTGCTGCTGTCAGGCAGTTTTGGTGGCACACCGATGACACTGCTGTAACTAATAGATATTAAAACCACCCAGTTACCACACATTTATGGCTATACACATAAATGTGTATTTTAATGGCCTATTACTTTGTGTAGAGAACTATTTAACGACCCTAGGATAAGGATGTATGCACGGCTAGGTTGTTTTGAAAAGGCTTTATGTTCTCAGCAAGGCAAATCTCAACAGCTATTGAAGAAACTCAGATGTAGCAGAGAATTCCAGAGTTCAGTAAAAAATGAGGAGAGCAGAGGCTTGAGAGGGCAAGCACAGACTAACACCAGAAACCCCAGCTGAATAAACACAGATCAGTGACGATCAATCACTGATCAATAACGAAAGCAGAGTAGAACCAGCTACAGAGCATAAGTGGAACGTGTATATAGCTCTGAAATACATTCTGCAGCTGCCAGTGACTGAGAGCATGGACAGAACCATCTTCTAACTGTATGCAAGGTTCCAGTTAAATTAACTATTAACATGCCTTACTTCAGAACAGGGTAAGGAAGACAGATCCCTTTGATAACCTCTAATATTACAAAGTAAGAATTTATTGACACAAAACGGAAATCAAAGCCTTGCCCTGTGTAAGCATCACCCCTCATCCTCGAAGCTGGGAATTCACATGCAAGAATACGTTTATTTCCTTGTCATGTTTCCAAAACATACTTTACAAAAGCGTTAAACCATTAGGGGAGATGAATCATTATTCTTCTGACTTTTTGAAAGTAGATTACAGAATTGTGACCAAATCTCATTAGAATTATGTATCCACAAAGGCACTTCAGCAGATCCAAAAATCAGGGTAAAGCATTCTTAAACTATTTTGGCTTTTCTCTGCAAAGAGGTTTAACCATGACTAAGAGGAATATTTTTGCTGTCCTTTCATTAGGTTTGAGACTTGCCATTCATGTGCAGGAACTCTTAATGATCAACATATATTTTTAAAGATAAGACACATTTACCCATACATTTAAAAAATGAAGTCTTTTATCTTTAAAGACTAGGTAAAGAGGCTAAAGACTGAAAAAAAAGCACAAAAGCATGTCATTCAGAAATTATAAGTTTCATTTTAGATTAGTGAAATCATTAAAAATCAATAATGAAGGAGCTGATAATCAGACAAGAGCTGGGTGTGTATTGGGCTGGGGTCTGTGCAGACATCCCAGGTGAGTGGAGAGCATTAATGGCAAGAGGCAGAGCTGTTTGGGATACTAATGACAGCAGACTCAGGTGGAGCTGTGCACTCCTGCCAAAAGGGTGAAACTGGACTCTAGTGGGCCTAGGAAAGGAAAGGGATGCGTGTTAAATATCTACATGCACAAGATATAAGTGGAATTTCCAGCTTGTTTCTTTTTGCTTTGTGGGGTTGTGCATGCAGCCCCATTTCCTCCAGGAGAAGGAAGATCTCCTGCATCCCAGGGCTCTATCCAGGCCTCTCCTGGCCCCCAGTTGGACCTGGTCTGTTCTCTCAGGAGTGCATCTGCCACCCCACTGCTGCTCTGTGTTAATAGATTTTTGTTTTCCCTACAAACCTTTTTAAAAATATGCTTTATTTTACTTTTGTGGTATAAAATTGATGCCTGATGTGAAATTTTCCTTAATGAATATTTGCTGGAGTTGGACATCTGCCTGTTTGCAGAAGATCTTTAAACCCACAGTGAATCATTACTGCAGCTCCCCTGTCTTACAGGCAGCTCATATTTAATCTGCATGTTCTTTAAATGCAAAGCATGTTATATTTAGTGTTCAGACTGCAGCATTAGTAAACTGAGCCCTCATTTATGTGTGCATGTGGGTGAATTGGGTGTCTCACAAAGGATTCAAACAGATGCTTTAGCTTTAATGATATTTCTAATCATCTCACTTATGCCCCAAGGATATTTTCTTATGCTTTATTCTCCCGTCATGATTTCTACTCATTACAGTAAAGTGTTATTTTAAATCTACTTTTTATATTTGAACTTGCTTCAGCATCAGCTTCTTAACAACTTTTATTCTTTTTAAAACACACACTTTCCTTGTGCTGTCTAATTATAGGTACTGTCCTCAAAGGCATAGGCAGAGCAGAGAAAAACAATCACACAATTTAGTGGTGACTTGTAATCTTTAGTGGTGACATCAGTGGTGACTATTATGCACTTTCCTAAGAGAGAAAGCCAAGAATAAAGTCAGCTGAAGTCCAAGGCCAGCCTGGGTGGGGCATGGAGCAACCTGGGATAGTGGAAGGTGTCCCTGCCCATGGCAGGGCATGGAATAAAATGGGCTTTAAGGTTCCTTCCAACCCAAACCTTTCTATGGTTCTATGTTTCCATAAATTTTTTAATTCCAAAGTTCCTTTTTACTGTCTGTATTTTTCCCTGAGAAACTGCAGCCTTATAACCCTGTCTATTAAACCAGCACATGCTTAAAGATCACACTTGAATTCAGATCTTGTGAAATATAAATAAATATATTAGTATCTTTATGGCAAGTAAGTATGGTTTCAATTGTGTTATTTCAAGCAAGTCAGATTTCTGAAAGAACATTTTCTCTTTCCGGTATATTTATGTGTATGTGGATGTACCACTTCCTGTGGGAGGGTCGAGAAGAATTTTCTTGGTCTGTTTTCTTAGAAAGGAGGAAAAAAGAGGAAAATACTCCAATTCATTGGAAAGTTTGAAACACGAAAAACACCTGAGAATGTCAGAATTCCTTCCCTGTGAAAGCTCATCTTGCAATCATGAAAGCAATGACATGGTGAGTATTTGTGAGGAAACAAGATGAGGGAAAAATAGGGGAGGGAGGAAGCTGTAAGTGTGAAAAGGAACCACATGCAAGGGAAAAAACTTGCCTTGGTCTGAGTATTGATTCCCAGAAAAGACAGATATTTATCTGTCAGGAAAAAGAAAATATAAAAACCATGGTAAAATTTAGTTTCTTACATAGGAACATTGAAAAAAATGTCATTTTTCAGAACCCAGAGTTTCATGCAGGCCAGCAATGTCAGCTTCAGCATTTTCCCTGCTAAGAGCTGCTCAAAACTGCACTGCAAATGACAGGCCTTAAATTGGCCAGACTCACACAGAAGTCAAACTGTCATTAAAATCTTGATCCATTATTTTGTGCGGACATTGATTCAGGGTAAGCAAAAAACCAAGTTTTCTGATTAAAAATTTTGAATTTCATTGGAAAAAACAAAACAAAACAAAAAAAATCTGGCAGAAGTAATTGGCAAAATAAGTTTGAGAAGCAAAATTTGTCAGCTTCATTATCTAAAAAAATTAATTAGCAGTAGGTATTGATTATCCAAAACTAATCATAAAAAACCCTGAAGAACCCAAATACTCCTACTAATTTGCAAACTGAAATTAATCACCCATATCCAAATGTCTGTGCTTTTGAAGAACATCTGACAGATTAGGTTTGGTGGAATTGAGGACCAGGGAAAGTTTCCTAAATCATATTTTCAGTAATTGTATTTGAAAGGCACGTGTTTGGATTCCATCTGTAAACACAGCAATGGTATGGGACAAAATTAGAACTGATTAATTAATCTGAAATAGAAAAATACCGGCTTTGAAGAGTTCTAGAAAATTATCTCAGTGTACATATGGATACTTTAAAAATAGTGTTAGAAGCAAAACAAAATTCTGCCAAAATAGATGAGGGTCCATTGAAAATAGTTATTTATTTAATGGGTTTTCCATTCACGGAAGAGTCTAAACAGGTATAAATTTTTCCCTGTCAACAGGTGGTTTTGCCCAGGTGGATGCTTTTTGGCATTTTTAGCTTTTTTAGAAGTTGATTTTAAAAATGGTATTAAAAAGGGAAGATTTGTTTTCTCTCTATTTTCTCAAAGCCTTTTCCAACCATTCCATTTATCTTAGGCCCTTTATTAAATCATACCAATGCTTTGGACAAGGGAATCTTTTGGCGTGCCTTCAAAGCCAGTATTTACCCCTTCTTTATTTCCTACTTTTGTAGTCACAATTTGCCAAAACAAAGACTGCACACATGCAGATTTATGTTAAATAAAAACAAACATTTCTGTTGGCTACAGACTATGTTTCAACCAAATATGCTTACTTTGATTCTACAGAGAATTTAATCTTTTTTACAAAGATTAGACTCCAATCTGTCTAAATCTTGATCTTGGATCTAACACACATACTTTACCTCTGAAACGTGGTAAATCCAGCATTGTGATTCTCCTCTTTTGGGGGGCACAGGGAGAACTGAAGGTTTTTTCAGCCAGATTGACCTTTGGGAGAGGAAAAATCCCCCAGGATGAATTTTCTGTCCTTGGGACACACAAACCTGTGTCACACCCCCATGTGCAATGCCCACACCAGCTCTGTTGCCTGTGAATATTAACTCTGATGCTTGAAAAGCCTCCTGCAGATATTTTATAAATTTCCAGTTGCATGCTGGCCATAAAATCATCATTTATGAAGTTGATTTATTTTAATTAAGAACATAAGTGATCCTGTGTCTCTTGAGATTTGCTGGAATGACTCATGCACTCTTATTTATCTTATTACTTGGGGATTTAATATAATATTGAATTAAATATTTTTTTTCCTACTGAAGGTTTCTGCATCAGAAATCTACTGATTTAATGACTCAAGTACTTAAAGAAAGGATAATACTTTATTTTCTATTTTAACCAGCTGTGAAGACTTGCAGAAGACGTTCATGTTTATTATGTTATGATTTATATAATCTGTACTTTTTTCCCCTCACAGCTGAGCACGAATGAACATCTTGATTTCAGACTTTATTTGAAAATGACTCCAAGCATCCTAAAACTTATTCAGCCAAATTAATCTCTTTATATAATGGATAATTTATCGCTATTCATGAAAAGCTTAAAGAGCAATACTCTATAATTTGTACTATAGCAGTCTCTCGTTGTCTTGAATTACAGGCAACTATATCAGCAAGAGAGTGAATTTCCAACTTTCACAAGAGGCTAAACATTCCAGCATTCTTTAGGAGGAAATCATTATCCATATGTGTCACTCAAAATTGCACTTAAATTTTGGGGGAGCATGGCCTGCACCTCCTAAGGACAAGCCTTAATTTTATGATTACATTGTGCAGAAACTTGCTATGATTAAGGCCCTCTACTTTTAATATCTCAAAATTCTAATGAGCTAATTGTGTAATTCTAAAGAACAAAATTTGCCATCTGCTAGAAATGGAAGCCCAATTAGGAAAGCTAAAAAGAAAAGTGCATTCTCTAACAATTCTGTGTCATGGAAATTCTAGCAGGAATATCTTCTATCTTCCTTTATAATCACTTTTCTCAGTGTGGTAGCCCATTATGTACATGAAGCAGCATCATAGCATTTGTCAAAATATTGTTAAAATTTATGTTATTTATTCCATTCTAAAGGGGCAGTGGTATCCCTGTGGAGCCCTCTGAGTTGTTTATTATAATAATGCTGTATGTTTGCAGATATGCAACAAGGAAATCTCTTCTAAGGAGAACGATTAAAGAAGTGATTATTGTAACATTTTAGAGGTTACCCTCGAAACTGAAGTTCTTCTGTGACCACAACTTCACATTGTGCTGGAATTCCTCTGAACAGGGGAGATCTTCTACAGGCACTGATGCTCTTTGGAGAAAACACAAAAGGTTGGTGTCCCTCTCTTACAAACAACCCCCAAACACCCCTGAAACAAACGTGGGTGAGAATGGACAACAACCTCGCAGGAAACTCTGCATAAAGCTTTCAGCTTTCCTGGCATGAGGAAATACCTGTCCATTTTGACTTGGAATCAACCTGAGTTTTTATCATAAGGCATTTTAGGTATTTTCCTGCTAATGATACATTTGCTGTCAGCAGAAGACAAATAGGATGTCTCAAGTAAGCATTTAACCATCCAATTAATATAATTGTTAGATAATGAAGATCAAATAATTGGCAAAAATTGGCTTGTTATATTCTAATAAGGCAAAAAGTAAAAATATTATATTCTAGTCAGGCAAAAGCCCGGCATTTATGTTTCTACTAAGGAATTATATGGCACATTCCAAAGCAAAAAAAGCCTGCACAAAAGTTTTGTGGGATTTTTTTTTTTATACAAAGTAACATTTCTACCTCCGCTTATTTGGCAATAAGACTTTGAGCATCATTGTGTTCTCCCAGGTTTGTACCAATCTCTCAAAACCAACCAGTTTCTTTTATACTTCTATTAAACTCTTGAAATATCAAAGTCCAGTGGAAAATATTTAAAATATTTAAAGTATTTAAAACAAATATAAGGCATTTTTGAAGTTTCTATGTCCCTGGCAGTGGATTTGAAATTTAATTTAAATTCGCTTCCAACCCAAACAATTCCATGATTTTATGTAAGGAATCCACACTGTACAGGCCACTCACCACAAGTCCTCCTCCTCAGCACAACTCTTGAAGATGTTACAGATGGAAAACAAAAAGCCAAATGAAAAATCTTTGTAACATGGAAAGTAAAAGCAAAGGTTTAGATACAGAAAGACTTAACATCTTTAATCACTCATTTTTATTTTGCAAGACAAACCAGACATAATTTGAAATGGCTCAGTGAGCTGTAAAAAATTGACAATAGATGTATGTGAGAAGACTGAAAAAGCAATTATCTGAGACTAATTTGAGTTTATCAGGCAGAAATTAGACTTTTATGGGTAAAGTTAGAGTTTTGTATTAAAAATGATGCATTAAAATATATAAAATTTCAAGGGTAATATAGTTAAAACTTCCTTGGCAAATAACTGATTTTCCATCTGCACAGCTCCTGCCTTCTCAACAGCTTTTATTCAAGTAGGAAACACTCTAAAATAACAGATAATAAAAAATACTGTAACACATAAAAAGGAGGAAAAAAGCTCTGTTTGGCTTTCGACAGACTTTGTACCTGACTTCTGCAACATTAGGGATGCCAAAGGATTATTGCCAGCTCCTGAAGAGGTTGGACAGAGTTCACATCAGAGATGCAGCTCCAGTAAGACAGTTTTTGGAAAATGTACATTAGCAGAAATGCCCTACGTCTTTCACTGACCCCAGAGAAGACTTTTAAAGCAGTTTGGAGGGTTTTCCACATTTTAAAAGGTGAATAGATGCTACATCAGGGCAAAAGTCTAATTATACTGTGTAATTACATCAGACTTTTTCCTCTTACATTTTAAAAGCATTAAGAAAATTGTATTTTATTGCTCAGATTTCTAAGAGCTCTCCTGTTTCCCTAGAAGGTATCAATCCTGCAGCATTCCATGCAGTAGTTACTATTTAGTGTCCAAACACTTGTTTATGTAATTTTCATTTAAAATAAGGGATTGTTTAGAGCACATTCACATCCAACATGAAATAATATCTCCCAGGATGCAAAATGGATGTCCTAAGGGGCAGGAAATACAAATGAAAGCTTAAACTTTGAGCCTGTGAATAAACTATTGAGTTTATTAACTCAATAACTGCTTTATTAATCACTTTTTATAGTACTAAATGCACTGTGTGAAGGGCAAAGCATTCCAATAAACACTGGACTGAATTTATTTGTACAGGTAAGCTTAATTCTAGCACTTCCTCAGTTGTCAGTCATCAGCCTTGCTGTCTTTTTCATCATAATTTACCTGGGAACTATATACATAATGACTTCTATAATTGTATTTTTCCTACAATAATTCTGAGTGCTTCAGAGAGATTGTTTATTGCAGGAGGTAAGGACCAGAATCTTTCTGTAGGATCATTATGAAATCTTTTGTCTTGAAAAACTGTCTACATTGCACAATTTAATTTACTTGATTAGATGCAAAAGACAATTGAAAAAGGAAACAAGAAGTCAAACGCAAGGAGTCTTTCACTAAATACAGTAAAATTTAGATTCCTGGCAGGAATTCTTTCCTTTCAAATATTCATATCTTAATGAGCCTTGGAGAAGCCTTTATTGTCTCTCTAGTGCAGAACAACAATTCTCTAGGCCATAATTGCAGATTTGGTAGATAACTGAATCTTTTATCTTCCCAGAATCCTGGGAAAAATATTGGTGCCATTGATGAGCACACTTTGCAAACATGGGCAAACTTCTTGGATCTAATAATAATAACAGGTTCTGATGACTGAAACAACCAGAAAGAAGCAAAATTAATTCCTTGTATTTCAGTAGCCAACGTATTCTAGGAAAAATGTGCACAGAATTCCCACATTCCATGATTCAGTTCAGCTGGATAATTACATTGGGGTTGTATTTACTGATCAGACACAATACCCTGAAAAGTTTGTGAAGGACCTTTTTTAAGCCAAATTTATTGCCAAAGAAATAATATTTTACCACATCTGTCCTTTACAACTTCCAGATTTTCCTCAATCACATGGTCTAAATTCTTTGTCAGGTTGATTCCTTAAAAATTTTAGTGCCATGGAACAGGAAAGGTTAAGGTTTGTCACACCTCCTCTAGATCAGAGGGGGTGTTTGAAACGACATAAGTATCACGAGGAAGTATTCCTTAACACAATTTATACCTAACTGGCTTTGGGGAGCATGGAGGGCAAAAAGATGATGGAGGAGAAAGTCTTCTAAAAATGAATTTTGTGCATGTAAATGTTTTTAATAACCCAGATGTTTTGATAGCACTGCCCTCCACAAATGGTGGCAAGTGATTCTTCAGGGTGTTTTTCCTCCCTGCCTCTCATTCTTTTGAATGAGAATGGAGGTTATCTTCAGTCCCTTAAATTCTGAGCACATTGCTGCAAACAGGCTAAAGGAGGGGCTCTTTTCCTAATGTCTGTCCTTGATCATTCCCAGATTTGTCCCTAAAGGCACTTTCCATTTTTTTTAGCTGAGCCTAATTCATTTTTTTTTTTAATTAAAATGATAATATTCCATCTACATTCCTTTGAGAAGAGCTTAGTCTTTACATTACCATTATGTGCTATCTTACATGTCTTTACATGATAATGATTTTTCTGTTACTCAATAACTATGCTAATTTCAAACACAGGAGGTAAGATTATCTGCCTCCCAACACTTCCTTTCATCTTATTCCACCCTGAAACATGCAGCCCTTCTTCCCCTTTACATAAACATCATTACCAGGTCCTTCCCACTATCACAGCCTCCCATAATCTGTTGGTCTTTATGTACATAACACTGATCCTTGTCGTCTCTAAGTCTGTGCAACAGCAACATAATCAGGAGCTCACGATGAAATCATTACATTCCTGTGTTAGTCTCAATTTTCATTGAGCACAGCTCTGCAGTGGCAAATCCCACACTTGGCTACACCTCAACAATTACATTTACAGGTCATGGATGGTTCCATTCTTTTCATTTTTTATTTTTCAGTTTTCATTTCATTCAGTATCTGACCAAGTGATGAAAGTACGAGCATTTAAAATACAACACCTACAAAGAGCCCCTTTAGTCGCTGTATTTCTGTATGAGAGGGGATCTCACCAATCCATACCAATATCTCCAAGAGGATGGTGCCAGGCTCTGTTCAGTTGTGCCCAGTGACAGGACAAGGAGAAACAGCCATAAAATAAAACACAAGAAGTTCCACCTCAACATGAGGAAGAACTTCTTTCCATGAGGGTGGCAGAGCTCTGGAACAGCTGCCCAGGGAGGGTGTGGGGTTTCCCTCTCTGGAGACATCCAAACCCACCTGGACACGTTCCTGTCACCTGCTCCCTGTGACCCTGCCTTGGCAGGGGGTTGGACTGGGTGATCTCCAGAGATCCCATCCAGCCCTGACTATTCTGAGATTCTATATCACAGAAAACAGTTTTTGCCTTATTTTGAATTTAGGTTTATGCTAAGTTTAACGAGGCTTGCTAAATCTGACACATCCTATCTGGATACCACAGTGATAGATACATTAGATATACCAAAATAGATATATTAGACAGGCAGAATTAGCACTGTATGTGCTAAGGTTGATTGATTACTTGATGAGTATTATATTCCCTTCACTGTTCTCTAAACCCCAGCTTTATTAACTCCAACCAATTTTCTCCAACTCTTCAATTTGTAGAACTAATTGTGCCTCGTTGCAGCTTCCTCCATTTAACTGATGAAGACTTAAGAGACAGAAGACTTGTACAGATAGAAGTTGACTATATGCATAAAAAGCAGTTTTTTATAAACTGAAGCTTGTTTAACCATATTTATATGTTAATTGAAATGTTTATGTATAGGCAAATGCCTGTATATGAATATTTAATAAATTTCATTCTAGATTTTTAGTTTTCTTACAGGAAAATCTGAATTTTGGTTGAGTACAAGTTCCATAAAACCTTTACAACTTTTCTTTATTAACTAAAGAAAGGTAAAGAGATATTTGCGTTGTCTTCATTGTTTCTGAGTTAAATTTATAGCACTAAAGCCTATACTTGTGATTTATAGAGGAGAGTATCTTTTCTCCTGCTCAGAGCATCGATTTTCTATACCAATTTAAAGGAGGCACTGCATCTATAGAACAGGTAATGAATAACATCTTCATAGGCAGAAAGGCATTCCAAACAAACATTTGCAAGGATTGATCTCACCTTTGTTTTGCTCTCTGTCTTGGGAAATGTGTTGTGTAGGTTGTTATTAGTATTAATCTAATTTTCATGGCAATAGGTTTGTTCTCTATCCAGCTAAAGAAAAAATATATTAAAATTAATTTGAACTTGCATTTATAATTTTTGCATAAGTTTATAATTTAAACTGCAACTTGAATCAAAAGCTCTGTTTAGCAACATCAGATGCATTAAACAGTTTGAAACAGGAGCTGGTCTTTGGAAACCAATCATATCATTATTTCAGGGGCATAAAATTGACTGCTCTGAGATATTGTAGTATTATATGAAACAATAACTGTTTTCACAATTAAAAACATATTTGATATGGGAATTTAAAGACAAATGTTACTTATTATGTGTTTTAGTTACAGCAATCAGAATGAAGTTTGACTGTAAATTCAGCATTTACTATTTATTTATGGTTTAATTTGACAAGACAATCAATTTTTCTTCATTTGTTGAGGGTTTTTTAGCAGAAAACACACTGTCATAATTTCATTTTATTTTGTCCTCCTAAGTGAGCTTCCACAAGAAGTGCTTCACTGCTAAACAACCCTCTCAAGCAGCAATGGCAATTTAATTAGGTCTCTGCAGACTTATTCTGAAACCGTTTAGTACAAAGGCGTAATCTCCTGTCATGACATAATAATGTGGTCTCCATGGGCCAGCTCAGAGCTTGCTTTGACACTGCAATGACAAGAAAATAGCTTCATGTGAGACCTGCATGGATTTGTGCTAAAGCAACTCCTGCCCCATGGGAGCTGCCCTGCAGAGCCCACCCAGTGCCTGGCTCTGTCCTCGTGACCAGACCTAGAGGCACCATCCTTGGAAGGCAGAGCACAGCAAACCAAGGCTCTTGGCTGGCAAAAATCCCACCTGTGAGAGGCTGAGTGTCAGGAGCTTCGCTGCTCACAGAACCCTTTGTTTCTAAGCAGGGTCACCCTGTAAAATTCCCTCTAGGCCCTAAAACAACAATGGTGGGACAAACCCCAAAGGGCTTTCTCCAAGTCTATCAACTCCTAACATTTTAGATCTAAGTTTTAGCTGTAAAGAAGAAATAGGATATCATAGAATCACAGAATGCTTTGGGTTGGAAGGGATCTTAAAGCCCATCCCATTCCACCCCCCGCCGTGAGCAGGGACACCTCCCACTATCCCAGGTTGCTCCAAGCCCCATCCAACCTGGCCCTGGACAATTCCAGGGATCCAGGGGCAGCCATAACTCATGAATATCACTCGTATAAATTTTTTCCTCTTGTACCCAAGTCAGATTCATTATTTTCAACATTAATAAAAGAGATTTATCAAAAATTATTACAAACTTAAATTGTCATTAAAACAGTTCTTATCCCATCTGTGCTAGAAGCAGCCTTTGCTTTATTATCTCATGTTTAATTTTTCAGACTTCAGAAAGTATTTAGAATGAATGTTTTAATTGTTTAGCACAGATGCAAGAAGCAGGGTGGCTTTAAGTCAGCAAAATGGAATGCTGAAGTACCTTGTTGAAAATGGAAACAAATTAATTTTACAACAGCAAACTGAAAAACAAAATCTCTGCAACATAAAGGAAAATTTTATTATCACAAATACCTAACAGCTCCTTCTGATTTACCTTGAACACATTTTTATTACTTTAATTGGAAAACAGATGAAAACTTGTCTTACAATAAAGTTATGCAAATATTCAGCTTTCTTTAAATGGCCTCAGGAAAGAAAGAAGAAATTTTGGAATAAAATCCTTTCCAGGCTATTTCCTATGATGCAATAACAAAGAGGGTAGTATAAAAATTACTGTGTCATTACCATCAGAGGGAAGCCCAACGGTTGCAGAATTCTTGTCCCAGAAGACTTGTGAAAACCATAAGTGTGAACTGAACGTGTGTCTATCCTGGGATTACTTGAAATGACAAAAAGAATAAAAAGAATTGAAGAGGAAGATTTCCCTAATAGGATACATGTTCTGGCCCTTATCAACACAAGTCTTGATAAGGGTAATTCAAGGAGACAAACGAGAACCAGCTGCTTCCGTAGGTGATGATGGAATTACAGTCAGATGGACCCTGAGAAGCAGCTCCCTGCTTCAATGTAGATCTTAAAGAAATTGTCACTCACCTTTCACAATACACAATAAATAAATTGACCTGGAGATACAAAAAAAATAGATTTTTTTCACCCAATAAGTTTTAAGGTTTTTTTAAAACATATGGGATACATGAGACACAAATGAGGCTGTGTGTTAATTACTGTATAGAATATCAACTACAGGAGTACTGTCAGTTTTTGGGACAAGCAAGTCTTATTGTCATGTAACATGCAGTAAATGTAGGGGATCTTAGAGATATCTCATAAGATAGGTTATGGATATTGTCACCATAGGTATCAGGCATATTTACATTTATAGCTGATTTTTTGTGTGGTAAGGAAGCTGACACAGATCCGTCACACAACTCCACCATCATCTTTGACATATATACTTTGAAGTATTTCTTTCCCCAAATGCTCTCACATACCCTATAAACAAAAAGCTGCAGATTTTCCCTTCCTGTCATCAAAGATTTGGTCTTTCCAACATTAAGGTGTCCAGTCTGTCAACAGATTGAGCACTGAGCTGTCCCCTGCCTTATCCACTAGGAATATTTTCAGAAAGACAAATTTGCAGCCTGTTGCTCTGTTTATATCATTAACCTCTTGGCCTCAGCTTACAATCATTCCTTTTTTTTCCCAAAACTAATTTTTGTTTGCTTTCATGTCCAAGGTCACCTCCCTGTTCTACCACACCGTTTGGATGTGCTTATTCCTGACACACTGGATCACTCCATTGCTGCGCTTCCAACCAAGTGCAGTCCTATTTCCACCTGGAACCTGCTCTGGGTGTTTCTAAGGGACAACTCTGATGATTTTCCCTTTCCTTATTTTTCCCTTGCTGCGTAAAACAATTAGGCTGCTGATTTCTGTTTACATCTACCCACTGGAGATGTGTGGAGAAGACAGAGAAAAAGGTGTGCAGCGACAGGAAATACTGAGCACAAGAAGTTCTGGTTAAATATTAGGATGTTAACTTTTTTCTGCACCAGAAGTGTACTCAACACTGGCATGTGAACCACAGATGCTGAGGAATTGCCATCCCTCAAGACATCCAAACTTGCTGGACAACCTGACCCAATCTGCCCTTCTGCAAGGTGTGTGAAGGGGCAGAAGGAGTTGGAAGAGGCGACCTCCTGAGTGCCTTCCAAGCTGGAATTAATGTGATATTCTGCTGATGCAAAAGAAATAAAATTGAAGTGATGAGCGCCATAAATGCCTCCGTTACAAACTGTAATGAATACGAAAAGACTGGACAAAGCCCCATAATATGATT
This sequence comes from Corvus hawaiiensis, assembly GCF_020740725.1. NCBI lineage: Eukaryota > Metazoa > Chordata > Aves > Passeriformes > Corvidae > Corvus > Corvus hawaiiensis. The sequence goes on along the minus strand of NC_063226.1, from coordinate 3,794,768 downwards.
GCTTTTATACCCCAGTTTTATTTTCACTTATATATTGCTCACATTATGGGCTGTAACTTACCCCTGCGTACTGCCAGCACACAGACTAGTTTTTCATTTTCTTTTGGATCACCAGTTTTCCCTCACAGACAAAGTGCAAGCAAATACCTTTAACAGCTTTACAACAAAAGGAATTATTCCAGATATACCAGAATAGAGCATATCTATTATATCTTTTGTGCCTTTGATTCAGTGCCATACAGTGTACATTTCACAAAAATAAATAGTATTTACTATGATGTAAATCGAGAAGATATTTCCTAGGCATGGTATGAACAAGAGCCAGAAGTCTTCCATTTTTATGCACCTTTAACATTCCTTTTTATATCAGCACGTTTCTCATTCTGGCCATCTCTGACAGGTTTCAAATTATAATGTTCTTTTTTTATATTCTCAACACAGCAATCAAATCTTCAGACCTTGAGGAGAAGGAGGAAATTAAGGCCATTAACATGTTAGAGAACTGTTTGATTTACTCATTATAAATTATTCTGAATCTGAGCAGCTCATAAGACATGCCCAAAGGGAAGACAAATTTTGATTGGCAGTGTCAAAAAAGTCAAGGACATAGAGAGGTTTTGTTAATAATTACTAAGTGCCATTAAGAAATGCTGTGTGCTATCTCTCCAAAATCAGGGTGATTCTGATCCAGAATTTCCCAGCTATCAAACATAGTAAGACCTGAATTTATAATTAAAAGACAGATTAAGAATATATGCTGTAAAAATTCTCTTAATAACTATAAAAGATGAAAACATTTAAAAAAACAAGTCAAGCTGGAAAAACAAACTTGAAGGTAGCAAAACCCCTCAGATACAAGTTCAGAGGCAGCTATGCAGGGAGGCCTCTATATTACGGTTTCCTAAATCTCCTCATTTTTTCTCACAATATTTCTAATAAAAAGATCTATTTATGTTGCCATACCTATAAAAAAGAGCATTTATCTTGTTTTTAAAGCAACCACACACACACATTACCTACAGGGGAAGCACCTTTCCTATTTTACCTTTCTTATTCCAACACCTGTGGCCCAGGGACAGATTTCTACTCACGGCATCTCACTGTGTTTGCTACAAGAGAGAATTCTGTTCCATGCAGATCCTCCCCAGAGTCCAAAGCCACCACCACATCACCCCTGCAGGGCTGTTCAGCTGCCAGAGGTGTCAGCTCGCAACCTTCACTCGCCCAGTTTCTGATGGGAAGTGGTTTCTAACCTCTCACGCTGCTCTTCCCGGGTCTGTTCTCACAGACAAAACATGAGAAATTCTGAAGACAGCAAATACAACTTTGCATCAATTATCAAAAGTACTTGTGACAAACACTCGTTACACATCAGCCAACAGGACCTTCTCAGAACCCCACCTTTACCCTGTAACCCTTGTTAGGGGATGATTAGCAGCATAAAGCCATGTAACCCTAAATGCCTGTGCCAAGCACGGCGGCTCCACAGTCTGACTGTGCCAATTAAATGTGTGAACTTACAGAGAAATGTTACCTTATACAAGCAAATTGTGTAAAAACTCAGCTTTCAGGAAAGCAAAGGCCACAATATCTTAGCAAAGGAGGGAAGAGCAATTTTATCATCCCTCCACCTGAACCAAGTCAAAAAGTTACTTTTAAAAAGCAGGTGACAGATCTTAAAGATGGAACTCTGCAAATTGAAAGATTCCACTAAAAATTCAGACCTTCCCAGGTTTCGGAAGAGGTTCTGTCCTTTCTGTACCAACCAGGGGTAGCAGTCCAGATGAAACAGTAGTTCTGTGCCTCTGGACTGGTGTGTGATGCTCTCCTGGATCACAGCACTGGGATTTGGTTTTCTTCCTTAGGTGCTGCATATACAAACTCTAAACATTACCTATGATGGAAAAGAGGGGAAAGAGATCATCCAAGCACCACTCTTCTCGCTGGTATTACAAAACTCTTCACTCCACTGAAGAGGGAACATGGATGTGCATATTTAAATCACTTTTTTTTTTGTTGTTGTTGTTTTTGTTACTTCTACAAACTCTAGTAGGGCAGCCAACTAGAAATTCAAGGATGGAATTTCCTTCCATGTTGTCCTATGCTATCCCCCTTGCAGGCAATTTTCCCCTCTAGCAACTTTAAAGCCCTGCTCAGCTTCTGAAGCCACCTTGATGTGTGTGTGTGTTTCTTAAATAAATAAGGCAGCTCGGCTGCCCCCTGGGTATGGCACAATGGCTCAGTGACATCCTGGGAACAACTGAGGGATGCTGCAGGGTTCTCTCCTCGTTTTCAGCAATCACTGCTCTGTTAAAATTAAATGCACTTTATTGGAGGTTTCCTATGGACAGAAATTGCTAAAGCCAAGGAAGATCAAAATTTTCTTCTGGCACTGAAAAGTATTTTTAATTTGTACTAGAAATGACATGTTGTTCTTTTACAGCTGGAGCTGTATTATTGCAGACCACTAAAATTACAGAGTAGCTGTATCAAGGTTTTTTCGTTTCATTTTTACAAGATCACAGATAATTAACATTTTATTTTGAAAGCATTTTTTCTTAAAAAAAATCCCAGTCATCATTAATTTTTAATGTACTGAGTGAAGGATTTGTCTTTGATATCATTATTACAGACACTGCACGTCTGTAAATTTGAAATGATAGGACAGCAAATACCTTCAGAAGGACAGATGCTGCCTTTGAAGTCAGTGTATATATGGTTTAACATAAATGTAATTTCACAGCAAACTGCCTTTTATTGTTCACTGTTGTTTCGTCCTAACACTCAATGTCTTGTAAAAAACATTCGGAACTTTGATATAAATAAATAATGTAATACTTTCCTTTAAACTCTTTGAAAGTAAACTAAATGGAGACAGGCAAGGGGGATAATGAACAGGTTCCCTTGCACACAGAGTTGCATGAATTCCTGTGTCCAGCACACCCTGAGAAGCCCCATGTCTGCCACATCTGATGGCCAGCCTATTTAAAGTCACGGATCAGACTCCCAGCCCTTTTAAAGGCTACAGTGCAGCAATTTTTTTTTATCTGAGCACTTTTTTGTAGGTCATATTCTGTTCTACCATAAGCAAAAATTGCCATAATGCTGGTTTTGAAATTTTCCTTTTCTGCCTTTAAGCCCTGTAAAAATATCAGTTTTAGCAGTTAATGTGGAACAAGAGCAATTTCATTTTTAATCATTTCACAATAAGCTTTTAATTTTATTCTTTCAATAGAGAGGGGCACGTCTACCCCCAAAGTCTGCGAGTCTGGGAACCAAAGAGGGAGCCCACTGTCACAGGAAGGAGAGAAAACCTGGCCAGCAAAGAACTGCAATTAAAATTACACTTCCCTAAGGCAAGACAGCCTTTTGTCATCAAATAAAACATAGACAGCACCATGTAACTGACCTAAGAGTGCTGGCTCATTAGGAACCTGCATATTTATGATATTTACGATGGAATGATTATTGCAGAAGTGTAAGGAATATAACAGATTCCTTTCTGTGTTAAGGACGACATCATTTCTACAGCAGCCATGCTTGCAGAAATGCAATCTGGGGCAGCATTGCCAGGATCCAACCTTCAGGAGAGAAAAACAAAAGGATTGTGCACACAGCCCTCAGTGAGCCCTGAATTGAGGCTGAAGTTGACCATACAACCATGAATATTAAACCAAAAGAAATAAATCTGAGTGTAAGAGTGAAACAAGGAAAGAAAGACAGAAGAGGAAGTTGTGGATGAGTGGATGAAGCTCCCAGAGCAGCTGTGGCTGCCCCATTGCTGGAACTGTCCGAGGTCAGGTTGGACGGGGCTTGGAGCAACCTGGGATAGTGGGAAGTGTCCCTGCCCACGGCAGGGGGTGGGATGGGATGGGCTTTAAGGTCTCTTCCAACAAAAACCATTCTGGAATTCTGTGGAAGGGAAGATACATCAGACTAAAGACACATGGTCTACATGGGGAATGTGACAGAACCAGTCTGTCCATTTTCTCCTCAGAAATCCAGGGAAAAGTCTGATTGTTTGGGGTTTTTTTTCAGTAAAGCAGGTCACACTCCTCACACATACTGAACTTTAGAATTCTCATCAGGACAAAAGGAGAGGGTACAATTCTTGAAGGAGAACGAAGAGCCAGATCCTCTGTGCGCCCCATCACAGTCCTACCCAAATCAAATGCCTGAAAAAAACAATTTTCATTATCACTCAGCCTGGCCTTGACTGGGAGTTAGAAAATAAACCTCTACTGACTCCAGATGTGTAACTCCAACAACAAAAGCTGTTTTCCAAAGAAGAGAATAAAAATCCCAAAACGTGAAAGTTCAACGCCCTTCTGGTTTGCATTAAACAATCATGAAATGTTAACACAAGGGGTCGAATTCTCTTCCTTTTCCTGGTGGTTTGGCATTGCTGGGACAGCTCTGCCTTCAGTGCAGTGATACCTGACTCACAGAATGCCAGTGACGTGGGGATAGGGGCCAGAGTTGGATGCCACTGATGAAACATGACAAGCATAAAAAATTAAATGAAAGAAAACATTGCCTTTGATTTGATAGCTGTGATCAGCTTGACACAGAGTTGGTTGTCTAAATTTCTGGCTAACTTGAGGGTGGAAATGTTGGTAAGTCAGGAAGATTTCCAAATTTCTGAAGTAGTAATAGTTCTGTTCCAACAGATTTCATTGATAAAATAACCAGTAACAAGACAATGCTTGCAAAAATATTTCCCACTTGGGTGCCACAACTGATTAGTCATCCTGTTACATTACTTTTATTTTATCCAATGAATCTTCTGTCAGAGAAGACCAAGGAATATGCATATTTTCTACCATAATAGCTTTAATTTTAAAATATTACTTCGTTTTCTTAATGTATATTAAACAGGAATATATTTTCTTAACAGATGCAGAGATTAATTTTCAAGCCTGCAGCTAATCATGTGACTATTGTACCTATTACACCAGCTTTAAGTGCAAAATTTTACAAGGACAACAAAATCAGCAAAGATTATTAAAGTTTTATCCTTGTTCTGCTATGAATCATTTAAATTTCAGAGAATTTTCTAATAACTTAGATAAATATTTAACACTTCTGATTTTCTGTTTCGACATTCTTCTAAATATAATACAAAAATGGCAAATAATTTACATCTAGTGCAATTACAACCTATTTTACTAAGATAAATATTCCAAAAAGCAAGCCTCTTTCATATTATTATTGGAGATAAATATTGGAAGTATAGTCAGAGAAAACTGTAGGACAGAATTACCAGCTCCTTATCTCTCACTCATTTATGTATCTTTATTTATTTGTACTTTTAAACTAAAAGTCAGTAATCAAACATTTTATAGCAAAGAGTTTGCTGGAATGTCCCCCTTCTCCATTTATTGAGGACATTCTGGTTTAAAAACCTCTATCGAGTAAAGGTTATAAGCAGAACTTGGAGTAAAAGGATTTATCGAGGATATTCTGTTTTTAAAATGCTTGTTGTGTAAAGGTTATGACTAGAACTAGGGAACTATAAAAGCAGAGAGCTGGGTTTTATTAAATATATTAATTTGAACTAAATGTTACAACCCAGAATCTCCCACTGGTTTCAGCTGATGCTCCTTTTGAGCAACAAAGGTTGATAAACACTTCCAGCTTGTGATCAATCTGACAAAATACAAGGTTTCACTTGCAAAGTGCCAAAGATTGCACCAACTTCTGTTGCTGCTGTAAACATTTAACAACTTTCAGAAATATTCCTGTATTTTTACTCTCATAAAACATTCTTGTTCTGCAGAGCCCTGGTTTTTTGGGGGCCAATAATCAAAGCATTCAATTCATACCTTTTATAATTCTGTTCCAATGACATGAAAAATTTCTGAAGAGTTATTTTCCTCCTTCTGTAGGAACACTATTTCCCCTGTAGCCAGGTAAATAGTCATAGATCTAAAAAAGGCAATTGAATTTATATGTCTTAAAGGACTTATCTGAAAGGGAAATACCCTTTTCAATCTTCAGAACCAGACACAAACCTGTTTTCAAATGTTACATTTTTATATACTTCACAGTTTATTCTTATAAATGATGGATCTACTTCCAAAAAGTGGAAGAATTCTGTAACGTAAAAGAAAAGTTTCAGCTTAATGAACTGTACTCTGGATCTACCATTTATATAACATACAGATAAAAAGCCTTCACTGAAAATGATCACGTTAAAGAATAGAAATAATACCTTAGAATGATGTCATGAGCTTAATTTTAACTAACTTTGGACTGTCTGAAAAAGCAGAAAAAAATTAGTAAAAAAGACAGAATTATTGAGTACAACTAAGAGAGCACTGTACGATACACAATGAAAATTTCATCCATGAATTGCAGTAAAGATTTTTATAATTTTGGTATCTAATGAAATTTATTTCTGATACATAATTGATATTGAATTTCTCAATGATAATCTCATTTATATCTAATAAATTATGGACATTGATTCCATTTAGACTCCCAAATAAATAAATAGATAACTAAAAATACAGGGTTACTCTAGATCTAAAAGCTTTCAGTGAAAAAAATCCAACCAAACCTACTCAGGTACAGCAGGATATGTGGTGATACAGAAATAATATTAATAACAGTAAATTTATATGGAAGAAATTAACACTAGAAACTAAAAAAGTTAAAACATTCCCCCAAAACTGTAAAATTTCTAGAGATCGAGGTAGTAGATATATGTAAAACAATTATGATCAGCTAACAAAATAAATAAAATATATTTCTTAGCTTGGAATGAAGATAAATATTGTATGCTCATATTTTTATGTAAATATTTTTACAGCTGGAGGCTCTCAACCATAAAATATAATGTTACATATATTAGAGGAGCTTTACACATTAAAATAAACAAAAACGGACTATAGAATTGGTTTAAATTTCTACTACTTTTGAATTTCTTCTACTTTCCGTACTCAGAGACTACAGACAGCAGCACAGCTGTGTCTGTCCTCAATAAAAGGACCACAAGAGTCTCCAAATCCTGTTTCAAAGAAGTCCCTAAAGTTTCTATTTAGCAAATTCACAGTTAATGTAAATGTCTATTTACACTTCCTGTCTCAAGAGACCCCACACCAAGTTGGGCATTCCAAAGGACGTCGACACTACAGAACCAACTCCTACCAGAAGAACAGGAGACACATCCAGTCAGAGGTTTTCCATTCCCAAGCTTGCAATGGATTTGTTGCATTATAAAATAACTCCATGCTTTGAAAGAAAGGGGCAATAACACATCTTGAGCTGTTCCAGGGAGGGAATGATTACAGTGCAAAGCAGCCTAATCAGTGCAACATTATGTTAATTTTTATTAGTCAAAACTTATATCCTGTGTGTGCAGCTTAGGACCAATGAGGAAAATAAAAGGTTTGCTGAAAGCTCCTGCAAGAGCAGGTCACATTTTAATACTTTAATGGGCAACTACTGCATAATGTTCCCTCATATACTTCTCTTTGTAAACTTTATGCTGACCTTCGAAACTGAGATGGATCAATACCATTTTATAAGACTATAAAACTGTATGAAACACTAAGTCAATACTGTATTTTTATCACGCTTGTGATATAATGCAGTTCTGTACATCAAATAACCCTGAGAGCACCAGAGAAGGCTAGAAATTTTGTTTAAAGATGTTAATTCAGCCAAGCACTGGCCAACACCAAATTTGCTGAACGCCAAATATTTTCATCAGCTCAAAGACACCTTAGTGAACAAAAAGCCCCCCCTGAACACAAAGGATCAAGTTGATGCAGACTTAAATTGTCCAAATCCAACTAAACGTGGGACAATTGTAACTGCATGCTTTAATGCTTCTTTCTGCTCTAACTCAACTTTTTCATGAACAAAATGTACTTTAACTCCAGAGTAGGTGTTACAGAGATTTACCACAAATAGTGTTTTCTTTGCTCTTGCATCACGGTTTTTAATTCACAGGAGCTCATTGTGTTTTTATAAAACACACATAAACACAAATGAACATTAAGAAATAAACATGACTTGAAAATAAAACATAATAGCAAAGCAGAAGAAAAGAGAAGGAGGAACACAAGATTATTTGCCTTATCTTGAAAGGAAAAGTAAAGAGAAATAAGTAGCTGCAATTAGAATTTGTAATTATTTCTGAAAAGCTCTTGCATTCCAGGTGCAAGTGTGAATAAAACCCTTTGGATGAGAACATCTGTATGACCTTACCATAAGTTGGAAAGCAATTAGGCCAACTCCTCTCACCTCCCATAATGAAAGATCTCTCCGTCCTTATGGCAGACCCTGGTTTCCTTGGGCCCAGGATCAAATCTGAGTCTTGAATCCTTTCCAACATTGGCTTCATCACAGGAAGCATGGTACAGAAACAGGGGAGCCTGGTTGACACATCTTTAATCAGAACTATTTTCCTCTGGTGGCCAAGGCATTTCTCTTCCCAATTGTGAGCTGCTCCCCATCCTTTTTGCAATTAACACCCATCTAAACCCTCCGAGTTGGAGGGATAATGTTCAGCTTCAAGGACAAAACTATTTCATTGCCCTCAGCGTGAGAAATCTGTACACATGAAATGTATCCCTTGTAAGAGAAATCCCCACACATCCCATCTCTAAAGAGAAAAGTATTTCTTCTGCTCAAATAAAGCTGCAAAGGCAATCTCCAAACAAACATTCAGTTGGATCAATAGCTGGAAATTGAATAGAACAATGTCTCATGCTGCTTTATAGAATTTTCAAAAGATTTGAACCACACAAACCCAACTTTTCAAGTTCCACCACTGGGATTTATAGTCTTGTTTCCTGAATCTAGGAAAAAAAAAAACTAACAAAGAACAGATTCACATACTAAAATTTAAAAGAAAAAGTGTTGTATGGTCAAAAAATATCAGGGGTCTACACTTAAGCCTAGAAAAGTAAGGGCATTCCAAGTTAAGCTCAGGTGGTTTTGTTTACCTTGGAGAACTTCAGAGCTGGAAAGGGGTTTTGTACATCTTTCTTTTTAATGCCCAAGTTCAACAGCTATAATTCACCTTTATTAAGATCTGATAACACAGCTTTAAAAATGGCAATCAACAATAACAATCCATAAAAACAGCCTTTCTATGATTTTTAGGGGGATATTTTTAATTTATTTAATGCCTTCTTTTTTTTTTTTTTCACTTAAAAACCAATATATTATAATCTTTCTCTATAAACATGATAACAATTACTTAATTTTCTATATCACAAAATCAGGAGATAGATATTTTGTATATTAACTCCCGGCCTACAAGATGTGGCTTAGACATTACCTTTATGGAGAAAAGTAAATTTGCTCCATTACATGGAAAGAAAAATCATGAAGAAAAAGACATCAAATTATAATTCATATTAAAAAAGACAAACTGAACCAAAAAAAAAAAAAAAAAAAAGAAGAAGGAAAGGAACACCTCTTTCGAGTAGTTTGTTTTTCTTTGTAGAAAATAACTTCAGGCCTGGAATTTGTCTTAATTTATTTTGGTTAGGAATTGTACAGCCATGTGATCTAGGAGAGCTATCCAGTTCCTAAGGTAAGGTGACAACAGAAGTTGAAGGAGCAATTTCCCACGTCCCCAGGAGCCCAGAGTCCTTCCAGGTGTGATTCAGTTTTGCTGTCACCTGTCTGGTTATGCAAAGTTCCCTGCTGTTTTCCAAAGCAAACCCAGATGTTCCAGAGAGGACATAATTCCCACAACGTATCATGGGTGAGGAAAAGAGGTTTTCAGATGAAGAGGTAGGGATATGGAGCTCTCAGATCTGGATCCCATCGTGTGCAGCACTGTGTACCTGTCTACAATTCTGCTGTACACTTCTTTTTCATCTTCCTAAATCACACTGATCTGTCTCCAGATAACACCAGTCCTGCAGGCTGCTGGATCCACAGTTGGTGTAACTGAAGTATTCTTCTGAAAGAAAGAGATATGAAGTTTGTCCTTATCAGCTGTGCATCATCATAGGCAGTCCCAGAGAAGAATAGTGAGAAATGTTACCTCTTTTGAAGAAATAGGGATTTTTTTATAAAACAAAGGGTAAAAGAATGAAAGAGTCAACAATTTTTAATAATCCAGTAGAAAGTTGTTCATGCATGCCCAGAACTACCCATCATCTAGATCTGATACAGGATCCCAATCCCTGATACAATCATGTATCAACCATGGCTTGGAGACTTAATTCTCACCAGAAAAGATGCAGCTCAAACATTTACTACTAAAGTACTGCTTTGGTTGAAGAAATAAGTAGAAAAAGACATCCTATTATGAAGAATAAAGAGAGGTGACAGGTTGGGATTATTACATGTAATTACTTTAAATGACAACGCCTTTTTTTCCCCCTGTTTCACATATAATTTTTTCTCTATTTTATTCAGTTCCTTAAATCTAAATGCAAAGAATGGGAATTATTTTCTTTCCAGTAACAAAACAAGTTTGGGTTTTGTTTGATTTCTTTTTCTCACACAGTTTAACTTACACTATATTTGTAATCATTGCAAAGAAGCTCAGAAACACACAATTTCTTAGCTTTCTTTTTTTTTTTTTTTTTTTTGCTTTCAACATCTCAGGGGGAGATTCTACATTTTTTAGAAGATGTGAACAAATAAGTCATCAGAAAACATGTCAAACTTGAAAGTCTCAGGCTCCAATTGTTGAAATAAATACAACCTACTCTTGTCTCTTATAATTAGGTCTATTGATTTATGTGTTTTGTGTTACTTGCATTTCATACAAGTATTAACAGATGAGAAAGTAGCAAGGGGAAATAAAAAGAAAGCAAATAAAGTGGTTTAGCATAAATTAAATACCTAGAAGAAATGAGATGCATTATTATGGTGTAATGTAATCTAATCTGGTTTTATTTATTTCTAGCTTGTTTTACCTGAGCTGTTACTCTTTAAATTCTTCCAAGATGTCACGCTTTGCTCTCATTTTGTCAAACAAACCTACCTCTGTGTAAAGAAACCCCTTCCCTGCCTCCCTCCCATCATCTCATCCCACCCCTGCCATGGGCAGAGACACCTTCCACTATCCCAGGCTGCTCCAAGCCCTGTCTAACCTGGCCTTGGACACTTCCAGGGATCCAGGGGCAGCCACAGCTTCTCCGGGCACCCTGTGCCAGGGCCTCCCCACCCTCACAGCCAGGAATTTCTTCTTAATATCTGAGGCCTCTCCAGAGCCTTCTTTTCTCCAGGCTGAACATCCCCAGCTCTCCCAGCCCGGCTCCATGGAAGATGGGCTCCAGCCCTTGGAGAATCCTTGTGACCCTGCTCTGGACTTGCTGCAGCAGCTCCACGTCCTTTTTATGTTGGAGCCTTCAGAGCCGGCAGCTTCCCTGTCTGAGCTGAGAGAGCTCCTTGCTGCTGGGTCGTGGTGAGCTCCTCACCAATGGACACCCCAAGTCCTTCTCCTCAGGGCTGCCCTCACACTCTGAGATTTTCTAGTTTGAGTTCATTCAAGGATAGCTATGAGACATTCTGAGACTTAGGGCAGCTTTAGTAAATATTCCTCAAAATAATAGATTTTTGTGCTGTATGCAAGGAAAAAAAACGTTACAAATGTATTTAAATGGCCATCAATAGTTTGCTCTTAATACCCTTTGAAAATCAAATGTAACATACTACCTAACTTCTGACTTCTCAAAATATAGCAGAATTATTTGTAAGCTGAATGACAGATAGCTGGAATTGAATTGACTTCTATAACCAGAGCTCTCCTCCCTTGATACGTATATATGAAAATGGAGTGCACTTAGGAATGTCAGGCTCTGCTTTCTTCCAGAACTGCACACTTTTTTCTGGAAGTAAAATCAATACAATAAATCAATACCTTTCCAAAGTACACAGCTGCAACAGCAAGGCATTACTGTCTTCAAGTTGTGCTGCAATGATTGGAAAATATTCCTAAACTTTCATTTCAGAACTAAAATAAGTGGTTTTTAGTGCCATATTTTTTAGATCTCTAAGGGTCTGTGTATATAAGCCTTGCTCCAGCACATCAAACCTGAGATCTGATAATATTGGAGTACAATCACCAAAATAATAACAACAAATTTTCATTTCCATTTTCCTCCAACAAAGTTCCTTACCTTTTAGTCTGAAAATGCAGTAGAGTGTTTCATTCCTCAATTCTTAATTTAGGACTGAAAATTTTACTTTTTCTGTCATTCAATCTCTAATTAACACACTCATTCCATGATGACAGACTTTGAATATTTTTAGTTATTCCTGCTACAAACTCCTAGGCACTACAGCTGTGTAGAGCATATATTTCCTCATTAAGGCAGTGGTGATACAACTAACATTTAAACGTGTGAATATGTAATTCAGGAGTACAGGGATTAGTTATCTGGCTGAAAACTCATGAATACATATGAAAACAGTGATTACCTAAAAAGATCCTTTGCAGGTTTCTAATGTAAACGTGTGTGTTCACAAATTACTTGGAATGATATGAAGTAGAGCTGGTTCCCTTGAGAGGCAGAGTTGCTGTTCCATAAATTGTTTCAGGCCTGTGTTTATTATCACTTTTTTTTTAGAAGAGTGGATGATTCTCTATCAAAACTTGATAAACATTCATTATAGCTGCATCTATTACACCAGCAAAAGTGTGTCTAATATTTCTACATGACATTTATATTCCAGGAGCTTACTGTGTCAAATGAAAAAAAACTTGCTTTAACAGAGCAGGCAAACAAACTTTCCAGTCTAAATCCCTTATCTTTTAACATGTATAAAGCACCTTCCATAGAATACCCCGTGGTTATTACAAATAAAGTTTAACTTATAAAATATTAACATCTGTAGCCATATGCATAAATGATTATTCACATTGCACAGTGTGAGTGGATTTTGACTGGGAAATATCAGATCTGACTGAAAGATTGAGCCCGAACTACAGCAGAGCTTCAAGAAAAAGACTGGAACTGAGTTCAAGATGAACCAAACCTAAGAACAGGAGATATCCAGGAAGGTTGGTTGTCATTTTGGGGGTTAAATAAGGAGAACAGGTGGTGTAGCAATCCCAAAGTAAAATAAGGAAGCAGTCAGAAGTCCATTTGTCTTCGTGGTGTTTCCTGTGAGGAACAAACCTGTGGAGGAGCAGGCGGTGAGCTCCAGTTTATAGGGAGAGGTGTTGTCTACAAGCTACTCATCAGCTCGGAGAGCCAGAGGTAAGAACCATGAGCCTTGGCAAAGTGGATGATCAGGAGGCTGGTTTTGGGGTCTGGGAACACTCAGGCACCTCAGTTTTGCCCCTGTGGGGTGACGTGTGACTTCATGGGAAGTGAACAAGTGCGGGAGCTCGCAGATACCAAAACACAACCACGAGCAAAAGCACCACTGCCAAAATACAATCACCTAACAGCACTGTTCACCTAAATGGATCACAAATGTACTAGAATCACCAATATTCATTTATTTTGTGCCCTTCACTGCAAAATTGGCAGCAATTTTGGTTGCATTAATGCAGCGAAAATGGGACGTATGTAATATTTCTGCTCTCATAATAATGTAGCAGGATATCTGAGGTTGGTAGAATTGTCAGCAGTTCAAATTACATATAAATTACCTCTTTCCAAATATTTGACATACCAACGAAATGTTTTTGCAGCCAACATTTCAACAACAATCTGAGGTAAAATTGCAGTTGAATGAAATTCTCTCACTGTTTTAAGTGAGAAGAAGAAACTGGACAGTAAGCAGCTGCTCATGACTCTCAGCCAGTCTTCTGTTAGGATACTCGGGATTACACTTGCATTTATTTCCCCTAGAGCCTCTGCTTTATTTGTGGCAGCAACCAAAATACGTATGCAAAGGATTAGAAGTGCTTTTCAAGGTTAGTGCAGAAATTGGAGTTTGTCAGAAGATGGTGCTGTTAGGCTGTTTTAATCTAAGAAAATTACTTTTAATTACAAAAATAAATTTAATCTGTGTGGAGACCCCAAATTGTTGATTTGTTTAAAACATGAACATTTTTAATAAATAAAAAATTTTGCTTTTGTTAAGGCAGAGCTTTGACCTTGAACTACTTCACTAAGTGTGTACTGATGCACTTGGGAAATGTTCTCTCAATGGGAGTGAGTTTTGTTTCTGGCAAATTAAATAAAATCCAGGTGCAGAATTATTCTAGTTAAACCTGGGATAACATGCATGGCTTCAGACATCACAGTTTTTTTTCCAATTATTGGATATATCATAGGTAATTTTATTAATAATTTCATCTTAGCAGTGAACTGACTGCAAGGCCAAGGTCAGACAGTTCCATTAAACACACAAAGGGCATTGTTGAGGGGAAAGCAACTCAGGGAAAATTCCAATACAGCATCATTATGAACATCAAAAATGGTTCCTAAAAGAAATCTACATTTCATGCTCTTATGTTGAAAATATAATCTTGCTGTATCTCCAGCATTTCCCAAGAGATGTTCTATGTGAATACTTCTGAAAAAAATGTATAATGACTTCCAACCATTTTTTTTCTTCACTATTTGTTTGATATTTAATGATAAGTATTTTTCATAGCAGATTTCAATAAAGGGGAAACTTGATCAGCTACTGTGGGGTGGATATTTACAGCTTTTTCCTCTAACCAAACACTTGAAATATATTTCCAATTTCTTGGCTGAATTAAAGCTCTGTCTTTAAGACCAGATCAGAGAGAAGATCTGCTTAAGAGACTCTTGCCTTGGAGAGAGGGAAGGGGGCACCAGGGGAAGGAAGCCTAAGAACAAAGCAAATAATTCTGGTTCTTTCCACGGCTCCCTGCAGCCTGCAGTTTACAGGCTAATCTGAGCACTTGACTCACTTGTTCTCTTGGCTCAGCTGCTTGGAAAGCTGTTCAGTATCGGAAAAGAAATAAAATCACAATGAAGAGTTACAGAACTAAGCACTGTCTTCTTTCCTTCCTGTTAGAATAAGAGGCTTTGAGAAGTTAGATTTAAGATGCTACAAAACCCTGGCAAGCAACAAGGCAGAGGTATGTTATCTTAAGGTGATGTCTCTCCCAAAAATTTTATTCTGTTCTTTAGTTGCCTGATCTCTCTGCAGCCTGGTCTTACTAACAGCTAAAAACCACACTACTCTCCCCCAAATTGGACCAACAGCACTTACAAGTAGGTTTTTCTGTGAATATCTGGGGCTTTGAAACACCTTCAATTTTGAAAAAAAGGAGTACAAGGAAGCTAAAGAGTAAGAAGAGCAGACAGAGCAAGAACACAGAGGACCATTGCACGGGGCATCTACACTTCCATCAGAGCAGGAGTTGTGACGTGACAAAGAAAGAACAATCAGAGCTTTGCTCAGATGTTTTGCCCTAAAACTTTGTCCTTGGCATCACCTTATATTTCTGCTTGGAGAACCTCCTCTCTGACTCTGTCCTTCCCTCCATAAAATGACATTTGCCACTTGTCCACTCAGATTCTGAACTATTTCAGCTGAAGCAGGTCCTGGTCACTCACCTGCAGAGTGCCTGGGAAGCTGGCCCAGACCTTGGCTGCTCCTTAGGCACTGCTGTGAAGAGTACAATTAATAGCATCTCCTCCAGGGCTTTTTCTTCACTTGGAAACCACACCAAGCTAAATCACAACCTTGAGGAGTCACTTAGTGGTGTTTTCTAATTGAATGTAATTGTCAAGTGAACCCAAATCCTGGGAGGTATTGCCACATTAACACAGCACCTCCAACTGCTTAGTCATTCTGAGGAAGTGTTGATCTCCCTTCCCATGGCACTACAAGCCAGGAAATGTAGCAGTGCAACAGCCAGAACAGCAGGATATTATTTCTGCTTCTGTCATTTGTTCATCACGTATTATTGAGGAAAATAACGTGTGTTTTCCTGAGCTGCTTCGCTTGTTTTACAGGAAACAATAACTGTGACCTACTGGGGAGGGGAACCGAAGGACACAATTCAAACTTGGAAAACATGCTGAGATAAGAGATGTTAAAGAAGCTGAAATATTTATTAAGAGGAGTTGATCAAATACCATTTTTCAGAATTACGGAAGTTTCTTACTTGACGTACAACTGGCAGAATGATAGAAATGATGTTTTCTATGAATTTAGTCTTTAGTCACAAAACACTTTATCTACCTTCTTTTGTTGAAACACTTTTCTCATCACCCTAATAGTTGGAGCTCAGAGGTTTTAGTGGTGTCAGCTGTATTCTGAAGAGTAACTTTAGAGGCCTGTCCTTTTTGTATTAACAGATATAAATAGCAATATCAAAAAGAATATAAAAAAAATCATTTTTGCAGGCTTTGCACTCTGCCTGCTGTGCAACCCATATTCTTGACCTACTGAAAGCTAATGACAGAGTTAGGGCTTAATACTCCAGCAATCATGCAGGTAATCTGTCAGGCTGAAAGGATGAGCTCCCATATTAAATAAGAAAGTGCAGAGGGAAATAAAAAGCTGCTAACACGTCCAGCTTGTTATATTAACTTTGGCCAAATCCAAAAAAGAAAGAGAACTAAGACTGAAACCAGTGGCCCAGAGCACAGGGAATTTAAGTAACTCAGAAGAGGCCAAGGCTCTCTGCACTTAATGAAAAAGCCACTGACCTTGAAGACTGATCCCAGGTACCTGATTTAGAACCACTGGAAAAACAGAAAGGTTATGAGGCAAATAAGCTGTTTCTTCCATAACAGAACTTCTGAATGATGCCCTGGTTGAACGTAGCAACTTAGACATGCTTGCATGTTATATTTTCTAATTTTCAAAGTCTGTATAATTTATCTTAGTTAAAGATCTAGTACAATTTGCTTTCACTTGTTGCAGGAAAAGGATTCATTCATTTAGCTTAAAGCTCCCTGTGTTTGAGCCCACATCTGATTTTATGCAGGCTGGCTCTGTGTCATGAAAATTCAGTGCAGTAATTCAGTTCTGTGAGTTTTTCACATTATTAAGATACTCCATCTGCCATTAGGGGAGAAAAATCATGCTCATATATGAGCAGACTTTCTCTTACTTCTGCTTATTTCCTTTCCTCTAGACATTTGGTAAGCAGGGACAGCAGAGAATGAAGTTTAGAGACATAAATCAAGAATTACACTTTTCTTTTCGCAATTTCTCTTTTCTATAATGACCCCTGACAGCAAGGTTGGAGGAAGGATGGGTGCCTTTCCCCTTGCCTTGCTGATGACTGTGCATGCCAGAAAAACAATTTACCAGAAAAATCTGTAGGACAAACAAACAAACAGAATATTGTCACCTTCATGCCTTTTTTTCCCTAGTTTTGATCAGTGGCGGACATCTATCCCAAGTGCAAAATGCTCAGATAGACCATGGGGTGATTACATTGTTATAGAGGGTTCTGCATGTTACTCTCACCCTTCCATTTCTCCATCTGATCCATTCATTACAAAACACACAGTCAGTCATCTTCCAGCAGCATTTGGGCCACTGGGGGGTATTTGACAGTTCTGATGAAAATTAATTGAAGCTGAAACTATTAACACTGGTTTGGATTGACTTTTCTTATCTCAGACCACAGCTACTTGAGCACGTTAATTACGAGGTTGATCTTTCCGAGCATGGGAGGGAAAACAGTTGTTCCTTTACCAGTTGATACCTTGTGCAGTGTCCATTTAGGGGTGTTCCACTGAATGCTAATTAGCCCGAGAGGCAAAGCCAGCTCTGCTCCACAGAGGTCACATTTTCAAACACAAGCCCATGCTCTGCCTTAGTCGAGCACAAGAAATGATTTCAGAAATACGAAGGCAACCAAACGCAAGACTGACAAAGATTAGCAAACACACCAATTAATAATTGCATTACGCTACAGGGACAATAAATCCTCCTATAAAATACAGAACCAATTACAAGCCACACAAATCATTAGCAGCCTACTTAGATTTACGAGGAAAACTGCGACTCGGTAAGAAAAAGCAAGCAGTGTGCCAAACAACCTACAAAGCACATTCCCAAACGTTCTTGAGAGAGTTTGGGAACACTGACTTTGAAAAAAACAATCACAAATCTTGGAGCTCCTGGCAGATGTCATCCCTTGGAATCCCAGTTGTTTATG
The DNA here is from genome assembly GCF_020740725.1 of Corvus hawaiiensis. Taxonomy (NCBI): domain Eukaryota; kingdom Metazoa; phylum Chordata; class Aves; order Passeriformes; family Corvidae; genus Corvus; species Corvus hawaiiensis. Next base: position 3,776,731 of record NC_063226.1, on the reverse strand, counting down.
CGCAACCAACTGGCTTGAACATTGTCTCATGTTTCATGGCTATGCGTTAGAAATATAAAAATGTGTAAAGCTCACCTTGAGGAAAAAACCAAAACACAGATCTCATCAAGCAAGGTAATGGCACAGAATATTACTACAAAGACAGGATAGAATAATAATGATAGAAGCATAACTATGGAAATATTACATAAAAATTTGTGGTTTTTAACTAATACTCATGGTTATTCTGCTATTGATTCCTTTTGTTCAAAAAAGTAGTTCTAGACAATCCCTGAGATGCAAGGAAAGAACATGACATGCCAGCAGGTCTTAGCCAAGAAAACATTCTAAGAAAAGAAAATTCATTTTGTTTTACATTTTCTGCCCAGACAGCCTGGGTTACATACAGAATTGAGGGGTCTTTACAGACCAACTCTTTACCCTTTAAAACATCCAATGGAAAATGCTGCATTTACCAAGATCTCATTCTTCAGCTTACTTTGACAAAGAAGAAAAATCAAACTCAAACCAAAAGGGTTATAATTGTTTAAGGTATAAGTTGATCAGCTTTAAGAGGTTTACACGAGCGTAAATGTAACAGTAGAAATAGTTTATACAGCAGAATATGTCAGCTGTGATCCTAAAAAAATTCAATTAATTTCTCTTTCTGGAAGTTTCTGACATAGAAGACAGAATGATTTAATTAAAGATGGGTCAGCAGCAGTGACCTGGTCCTGCCAGGGCCATGGCTGGTGTGACAATGTGCTCACACAGCTCCCCCAGGCTTCTCATGAAGCTCAGCATCCCAGTGATGAACAAACATCTATCACATGCTTGGTTATTGTCTCTCTAAAGAGATGTCCACCCTCAAAACATCTTTTTTCTAAATTGGATGAAAGTATAATAAACTAAAGATGAATTGATGATTTTCAGTCATGTTCAAAACACATCAGCAACAGAGTGAAAGCTGTCCTGTGCCACCAAAGAGTGAATCCTCACCTCATTGATTTCCAGCAGGGTAAACCCTGATTTTGTGTGTGATATTACAGGAGAGGAAGATGGGCCATACATTCAGATCCATTCAGAAACTTTTTTTTCCCCAATTTCTATGTGCTCTAACAAGGGAAATGCAGCAAACCAAAGGACAGAGGCCGAGTGTTTACCACAGAGAACAAATGCACAACGTTCAGTGGGGAAATCAAGAGCTTTCCACTCTGTGAAAGGAGTATTTGATCAGAAATACTGCACAGAAACACAGAGCTCTAAAAGTGAGGAGAAAACTCTTTTCAAAGCCATTGCTTATTAACTGAAGCTGTGAGACAAATTGTTAAAACTTGGAATAGGGGCAGGACTAAACCTTACTCAGCTACTGATTATCAAAATTCTGCATATCTAGAAAGGAAAAGAAAAATGATTAATATTTTTTTCTTGATATTTTCTGTGTGCAAACTAGTTTTTGAAATAATAATAAAAAAAGCATAAATAATATATTAACAACTAATCGAAAAGCACTGACATGCCATTTAATAAAAAAAGTAACCATTCCCTAAAAAATCTAACTGAGGAATTACTACAGTCAGCTTAATTTAAGCCTTTTAGTCCCATACGTAATACCAGGAAAAGACAAAGGGTTTTAAAGAAAAAAGTACTAAAGTGTCTTGTGGTTTGATTAATAGTGAGGGACCCACTAATTAATAAGGTATAAAGAAAACATTATTATTAGAAAACAAGCAACACCTTTATTTAGATAATTTGTTGATTAAAAGGCACAGATCAAGAGACAAATTGACACAAGTTTTTAAACTTTTAAACTTTACAAGAGTGAGAAATTTGGTAAAACGAGACACCTTTTCCTTCAAACTGTAAATCAACATTTTGTTAGATATTCCAATATCTGTCCTAGCCTTTGGCATTGTTTCTATCAAACTCTCCTCTGACATGTGCCAGTTCCAATGAACATTTATTGTGGAGAGAGTAAAGGGCTGAGATTTGACCATGGACATTTGGTGTTTCTGCTTATTGCTCATTCTAACTCATTCACATTCTGTATGAGCCCAATCTTGTATTTTCCCATTGGAAAACAAATGTCCAGATCTCAAGGAATGTATCCTTCTAAATCAGCCTTTGAATGCTAGCTTAAAAACAATTTTGGCTTCTTAGTTGCATTTCCCAAATTCCCTTATTACTGGCTTTCACATTGAGTAACCATTATTTATGATCAAAACTCCTGCTGAGATGGACAGCAGCAAGTTAGCCAAGCCTGGAGATCAAATAGTTTTAAATCAGCTGGCTGAAGAGGTTTAAAATAAATATAAAATGACAGAATCCATTCTTTTTTAAGGATTCAGAAACCATTGCTGTAACACCTCAGCAGCAAACAAGTTAACTGCTAATTTCCTTCAGCCTCCGTTTGCTTGGATCCCTTGCAGGCTCAGCTCTGTTAGCACTTGAAAGCTGCTCTATCCTTATTCCAGGCCTAATTCCTTACTGCTGTCTGATGTGAGACAAGGCAATATTGAAATACCTGTCTACTATCATACAGGAGATGTCTGGAGCAGAAATCACTCAGTAATTTCACTGTTGAAATTACTTGATTACTGCCTTGAGAAGTTTGAGGTAGAATTCAAATAAATAAGGAGCACAGGAAGTAGAACAGGAAAAGATATTTCTGCACTGAGAGAGTCTGTAGCTGGTTAAGCAAAAGAATGAGTTTCTAAAAAGAGACTATAAATAGATTATAAAAATTATTATTACTTAAATATGGCCTTTAGCTGCTTCTACCTGCCAAAAATGCCATTTCTTTTAACTCATTTCTGCATCACTGTGTACTCCCAAATATATTTTTCCTTCCTTAGAAAAATATCTCACAATAATAGGGAGACCTTTTCACAGATCCTGCAAAGTTAATTGAAGCAAGGCAGGTACCAGAGGTAATTGAAGCAAAGAAAGCTCAGCACCAAGGTGAAGTCATCTTCACTTAGGGTTCATATTTAGTAGGCATTCAGCCTAACAACACTGCTAAAGGGAATAAAATTTGGTGTGTCAGGTTTAATGATACAGAAAGTGGAGAGAGGGTATTAAAATGCAGCACAGGTGCACGGTCTGAGGGAGTTTATGAGCCCTGGGTTTTATTACTCATATTCACCTATAGGATCAGATTCTGTACATTATAACGCAATGTTCAGGTGGTCACAGCAGGTTGTGGCACCCTGTGTACACCTTGCAATGTAAAGGGGTTCAGTCTCCACAGAGTAAGTCTTAGTACACATTGTTTTAAAGGTTTTATGAGAAACAACTTTTTACATTGAACAAAACCAAAACCCCCCCCGAGCTTCTCACTGTCTTTACAGACTGATTTGGCTTTTGCTAATAATTCTTTAGATTTGTCTGCAAATCTAAATCTGGTGTAGTCAACTCACTCTGCATCCCTTTATAAAACCACAAATTATTCCGATTCTTACTCACAGAGTTCATTTTCCTCTCTGCTTCCACTGTGACACAATTGGTCACCTCATCTTCCCCTCTCCATGTTACAAATTAATCTCTGTTAATAGGTTTGTTTTCTATAGATCCCTACCCACATTTTGCAACCCAAATGTCTGTACTTTAGGCTCAACACACTGCATTTAATTAAAGGATAATTAATCAGGGCCATCTTGAAATTACTGTGTTTTCAGAGTCTATTAAAAGTCCTTAACTTATTCCAGTTTTAACATCTTTAGCTATTTGATTAAATAGTAAAGAAAGAATTGTCTGTTCTCATTTACAGAAATGATAGACTGCAGATTACTAAAAGCAAAGAATGCCAAATTTCATCTTCATTATTTGACAACGTTGAGGACTGTGCATTTTCTCTGTACCAGAGATACAACCCACTCGCCATTAAATTTTTTGGTATTTTGCACCAGAGTAAACAATATAAACTCAGCATCTCAGTGTAAGAAATTACTAAATAAATACATTGTAAGATGTAAAACAGATTAACCATCATAGATTAATGAGCAAAATCTGAATAGCAGATCAAGAAAAACCAAATTGAAGGGGAGACAGGATTTTTAACTGTTCCTAATAGAGGAAAAATTATTAAGCACACGTCAGTGAAAACACATCTGTATTACTCATCCCCAGTTTGCATTAACCTTTAAAAGAATAAAACATTTTGATGCTGCATTAAAGCCTAACTGCTCTACAAAATTATTAGATGTCTGTATTGTGATTATTAATTATTTAACACACTGCTATTGATCAGCGTGGTCTCACAAATTTTATTTGTGATCAAGAAAATGTGTGTACAGCTAATATTTTGATATACACTTGGGCTGAATCAAAAGTTAAAGCATTAACTAATTAATTAATAATTAAATAATAAGCATCCACTGATTATTAAAACATCAGTTTTCAAATTGCAGCAAAGAAACGGGGCAGAGCAGCTTGGTAAAACCCAAATATGCAAGTGGGGCACTTTTCCTCCTTTTCATATTTGTCCTACTTTTATGAAGAGGCAGTAAACTTCAGTATATTCAAAATACCCCGACTTCCCCTTTATTTTTCTGTTCTGCCATCTGCATAGACCTCAGCAGGAAGATCAGCTGGTGTTCCTCTTCTCCAAGCCAGTATTCCTTTACTCAGCTTCTCAAAGTCCCACTTGTGTGATTCAAAGCCAGGACAGAGCAGCATTTACCCATCATATCCCTTCCTCATTATTACAGCGTTTTTCTTCAGTTTGTAGTGTGACCACTCAGCTCCATTCCCTTTCACAGGTAAAGTGGTGTTACTTTCTAGTAAAATACAGTGTCTTACTAGTAACTGTCACTTTTTACAATGAAAACCAACCTTATTAAAAAAAAAAACAAACCACAAGTGAAGACCCTAAGTCTGGTGAAATGAAAGAAAAGTAGCTCCTCTGAAACAATAGCAAACATTAGGTACTGAGTTAATGACATTTCTGTCTAGAAACCAGCTTCACTAGCCTGGCAGAGACATCAAGGAATGGCAGGGAGAAACACACAGACTCCAAAAAGAAAAAAAGGGAAGAGAGAAGAGAGAAGAGAGAGGAGAGGAGAGGAGAGGAGAGGAGAGGAGAAGAGAAGAGAAGAGAAGAGAAGAGAAGAGAAGAGAAGAGAAGAGAAGAGAAGAGAAGAGAAGAGAGAAGAGAGAAGAGAGAAGAGAGAAGAGAGAAGAGAGAAGAGAGAAGAGAGAGGACAGAAGAGGAGAGGAGAGGAGAGGAGAGGAGAGGAGAGGAGAGGAGAGGAGAGGAGAGGAGAGGAGAGGAGAGGAGAGGAGAGGAGAGGAGAGGAGAGGAGAGGAGAGGAGAGGAGAGGAGAGGAGAGGAGAGGAGAGGAGAGGAGAGGAGAGGAGAGGAGAGGAGAGGAGAGAAGAGAAGAGAAGAGAAGAGAAGAGAAGAGAAGAGAAGAGAAGAGAAGAGAAGAGAAGAGAAGAGAAGAGAAGAGAAGAGAAGAGAAGAGAAGAGAAGAGAAGAGAAGAGAAGAGAAGAGAAGAGACAACACAAACTGAATTGTGTGGAAAAAAACCAGTGTGGAGACACGGGAAATGCCAGAGAAGGCTGGGGCTGATTTTGCTCCCTGTGTGCTATATGTTATGGACACTAAGGAGTCCCCCCTTCCTTTGGGCCACCTCCTCAGCAGACTGCCATGGAACAAGACCCTGGCCATTATCTGATCACCCAAATGAGTGACAGTCACCCAGCAGGCAGGCCTGAGGCACAGGAGTGATATCTGAGGGTTACAAAGGATTGTCCAGTAGCAGGGAAAGGATAATGACTGTCAAGGATTTGTTGGTGTTGTTTTTATGTTTTTATGTAATTACACAGAAGTCCTTTTCCCCTTCAGTAAGCTCTGCACCAGGCAGAGTCTGCCTTTCTTTTAATAAGTTCTTTTCTGGCTTTGATCAAAGGAAAAGGAAACTGACAGAGCAAATTGGCAGAGAGCTGGAAGAATTATTGATAGGATGAACAATTTCTTTAAGACAGCACAGTGTGGTTCCATAATTTTATAGATTCTTATACATAAATAATTACTGTTTTCACAGAAACACAGAACTGTTAGGGTCTGAAGGGTTGGAAGGGACCTCTGGAGATCACGCAGTCCAAGGCAGGGTCACGGGGAGCAGGTGACACAGGAACGCGTCCAGGTGGGTTTGGGATGTCTCCAGACACGGAGACTCCACACTCCCCCGGGCAGCTGTTCCAGTGCTCTGCCCCCTCCACGGAAAGAAGTTCTTCCTCGTGCTGAGGTGGAACTTCTTCTGTTGTAGTTTATGGGTATTTCTCATGGTCCTGTCCCTGGGCACCACCCTCTGACACCTCTTGGAGATATATGTAGGGAATGATGAAATCTCCTCTCATTCCTTTCCAGTCTGACCAGGCCCAGCTCTCACCAAAGGGTGACCCTAAGCCACCAGTGTATAGAAAGTATATCTATCAGAAAAGAGGAAGTTCTAAAAACATCTAAATTAAGATATTAAAATTATTCAGATAAGAGTGGAAATGTCTTTCACATCCTTTCTTATATTCTTTTCTTCTCAATTGTAATAAACATAATAAGAAGCAGAACAAAGAATGACAGAATCTTCCATGTTTCATTACCATATCAAGTGTTTTACCATAGCCACTGGCAAGATCATTTTATGAAGAACAAGCCCTGGAACTATTATATTTTTCCTTCACAATTACTGAGGTAATGAATGACACAGCATAGTTCTAAATCAGAGTGATCTGTAGGATGGAGACAGCAGAATCCTCACGGGTTGTGAGCACAGCAGACTGAAATAGTTCTTTTCCAAGCATCTCTCATTACAAGGGCATGGCTACCTGTGAGCCTTAGGATGCAAAATCTGGCCAGAGTTTTTTAGTGTTTAATCTACTTTGGGGCTGACTGCACCAGATGCAGACAGGAGTCCTTCTTCCCTTAACAAGCATTCCCTGGGAGCATCTGTCAGAACAGGAAAACAGGTGGTTATTCACTAAGATTTATAGTTAGCAGTCAGATAACTCCCAACAGGAAATAATCACTTATGCAGTACAGCAGCTGAGAGGGGAATTTAAGAGGGGCTGCATAACTGACCATCAGCAATATCTGAAATAACACTGCTTAGGAAAAGATTGATTTGGTCTCGTGCAGCAGGGCAGGACTCAGCCCCACAGGCAGCAGGAAGGTGTTATCCCACATCCAGCCCTGCAGATTGGACTTAAGGTGTTAGAGGTTGTTTCTGGTTAACCATTACTGGAGGCAGAATATCAAACATTTGTCTGCACGTATTTGATTCCTACTGAGGGGCTAATTCAATTTTCCAACCATGGGAGAGTGTGGCGGTGAGTAGGGGATGAGCAGATGGCAGTGGTCCCTGGGCTGGGGGGTGTTACTGCCACAAAAGCTGCTCCCTTAGCAGGATTAGGGTTTAGACACTTCCTGATGCACTGGCAGACTTTAAAAGATGCCCTATATATTTATTTAAACATAACTTTCAAGTTCTGGACTCCCTTTCAAAGGGCTAAGGTAGACTGACTTAGTCCCAGTGTAGGATATGGAAGTATTGTTTGCTATTTCCATAATACCCTCATAGTTTGTGCCTTTTCTGTTGGAATCTCAACATGTGAGTGCTTCAGATAAGCAAAATTTCCTCCCTCTTTGGGGTGATAACCACAACCCTGAAAGTTAAGCTACAAAACACTTTGCTTTCCAGTCTAATATGGGACTGCTGCAAGATTTCATTATCTGAAAATGATGAAACTTCACTGAGAGGACAAGTTTCAGCTGCTGAAATAAATTAAGCTTCATCTAAGCCCTGGTGAATTTTCAAAAAAGCAAGCTGTATTTGACATGTTTCCTACTCGAAAATGGAAACCAAGTATATGACAATTGAAAAATGTGAACTTTTATTAAGAAAGAAAACCTTCAAAATTGTATGCTAACTTTGGGAAGGAGTTCATACCTTCCTTCATGTGCCATCACTGCAAGGCTGTGACCTGACATTACACATGCAAGAAACAGTAATTAGAAAAGATTGTATTCGCAATGAAGCTGAAAGTGAAAGTGGAATAAATCAGAATTTGCTTTAATGACATCTGCTTAAGTTTGTTAAGACTTTAGGTAACACTAAATGATACCAAAGTTGCAATTTTGTATTCTTGCATTTTAATTTTGTATCAAATAATTTGTACCTTCATTTGTGACAAAACCTTTACAACAGAAACAGTATCTGCACTTGTGAATGTCGTGGAAACTGTAAATCAATGTAAAATTTTGTCTAAGCATGTAACCGCAGTTTTGTGTCTATCTTAAAATCGGCATTAATATAAAGCACAGAAGACATCTCAGCTAATAAATCTGAAGTTTTAGAGGAGATTTTCAAGAACGGCTGCACTGTGCTTCAGAATTAAACTTTTCAATAACCAACATCAGTTTCTGCTTTCAAATCATCAGATCCTCTTGAAAATCAGAGATAGATCAATGAAAAAATACTCACAAGTTACTCTACTTTAAAAAAAAAGAGGAAGAAGGCATTTCTCCAACCTATGTTTTGCTGGATTATTTATTCATTGTTGATCTCCCCTGATTTCCATCTTCTATAATTTATTTACTAGCCCATGTTCATTTCTGCACTGTACTGGGCACTGCTGTAGGGCACAGTGCTCTGTAGAGCTTCCTTGGTGCTTTTATCAGATATAACCAAAATCCAAATACATGTTTCTTAAGGACATTCTGCACATGATTCTCTAGTGCTGGACCTGCAGCCTGGCTTTTCTCCAGAAACCTCAGTTCTGAGAACTGTGTGTCCACAATTATTTAATTTTTTTTAATTGAACAGAATGGCCAATTATTGACTGGTGGATCTCTTAATTAGCAACAAGGCTGCATGTTCTGTTATTGCCATTTGTTTAGGGAAGAAGGTAAATGCATTTACCTATGTTTAGATGTTTCACATTGATTTCTTTCAGGTTAATTCCAGTTTACTTTCACTGTGGCCAGAGTAATTGTCAGTCATCTCTTCATTCAGAGTAAATTCAGAGGAATGAGGTTTTTTCCTTGGCAGTAATCCAGCTCAGAAGTGCAGGCATCTGCTGAGCCATTTTAAAGTTACTACTGAAGCCAGTTACCACACCTGTACATGTTCAAATATCCACTCTCACGCACTTTTTGCAAGGTATTAAGATGTTTCCTCCAAAAAGGAAGCAATACTTCATGAGAATATGTTTTCAGCATAGAAGGTGCTGAATTTTGAGAAATGTATTTCTCAGTGAAGAGTTTCTTACCAAGAATTATTATTCTTACCAATGGCTTATTTCTCAAGCCATTTCTTTCCCCTTTGGTCTAGAACGCCAAACAAACACAACACTGAGTGTGAAGCTCTGGAATATGTTTCCAACATGCCTCTTTTCCCAGAAGACAATAATGCCTCTAGTGTACCACTTACCTGCTTTTCCACCGTGAAGAGCAGAGCATTTTCTTGACTAAGGACTTCCTCCTATTTCCACGACCCTTGGTGTACTTTGCTTCCAGGTGGAAATTTCTGTTATCAGCTTTGACTGCTCTCTTTGAATTGCTTCTCTTGCTTATGCAGGTACTCTTTCCTGACACACAGTAAAGCCCTGAGCAACAGGAATGATTTTGGCAAAGGGGTGTGGGAAGAAATAGGAAAAGACAGAATTACAGCCTATTTCTAAGGAAAACATAGAGCTACCTTTTAAATTTTTCCTTTTTCCTTTTCCCAGGATTCTACCAGGGAAAATTCTGTAGGCACAAAAAGACCTGCCTGCATTTTTAAAAGATTCTTCTGCATTATCCTTAATATCAGCAGTATAATTCATCCCTTCCACTCAGAAATTGCTGTTCAAAAAGAACTCACTTGTAACAGGATTTTATTCCTCTAGTTCACTGATTACTAGTGATTTTTTACTTGAGACTTCTAAAACTATTTTGTATAAGGGATAAAAAATTGCCTTTCCACACTAAAGTGAACTTGTTAATTCTGTCACCATTTTTTCTTTGCAATTCTAACATAATTTTGAAAATCAGTGAAAAAAAAAAAAAATTAATAATTGCAGGATGACCACTTATACAAAGGAGCTCAACTGGGTGGTGTGAGATGAATGAGACAAGGAGAGAAAACAAAGAATGTGGGCACTGGATGGATATAATCATTGAAAACCATTGATCAAGTTTGTTTCCTTGATATTACTCAATAATTTTCCTAATTTGTATTAGTAGGAGCTGATACATATGCACACCATGGATCAAAGGCTGTTCTGCAGCTGGGGGCTGCTGTGCTGATCGTTATTGAAGGTCTTGGGCCTCGGTGCCTCCTTGGGTTCCTCTGCACATTCCAAATTGACTTCCAGCCATGCTGCTCCCCCTGGGAAGGACAGACACGTGCACACTCTGGGTTGGGTCAATAGCTCAGTCTGGGTGTCACTGCCAAGGCTGAGCTGCCTCCACAGAAACCTGAGAAAGAGCAAGGGGGGAAAAATATTCCAAAATACAGCACAGATCTTAACTGTCTGATCCAAAAAAGTGCCACTCAAGTATTCAGTAATTTTCTCAACTTGTTAGAACTAAGTTGCTATATGAAAACAGAAAAATATAAATTAGTTGTAAAGGTTGTATGAAAAATTTGCAATCATATGAAGCGTGTGAAATCAAAGAAATGAGAAAATCTGCTTTAGATACACTGTAAAAGTGATCTTAAAACAATATAAAGATCTTATTAAATAGCTAAATCTGGAAGGGTATATTGCCGTAACGTTGGAATTAGAATTCCATATAAACTGAGTACCCTAAAACTGCTTTACAGAAAATAAAGCTTGAGTTGAAACAATATTATAAATAATTGAGGGCTTTTAGAAGAGGAGGTTTTCCAGTCCAAGAACTCAAACTCTGCACATCCAGATCCCTCAAATAAAGTAAATTTCAGGAAACATAAACTAAACATGATAATACTTATTTATATAACATCAAACCAATATATACATATCTAACTGTCCCAAAATGAATATGGACATTCCAAGCTACTCCACTTAAATTGGATGTATGAGTAAATTACTGTAAAATTCACATTATTTGAGAAGGATTTACTGTATTGAATGATAAAATATTTTTAATGTGTATATGGCATAGGTATCAAATCTTAATAACATTTGCCTGCAAAACATGCTTTGTATGGCAAAGCTTAGACTGCAAATGGAACTACCTTTCCAAATTCTGGTTTCCCTACTCTTCTGCATTTTTAACATTCATAATTTCAATTTTTTTTCTATAAATCACTGTTTTAAGTGTTTGTTCTGTTTCTTCCTTTGAAGCTTTCTCTTTTTAAGCACCCGCATGCAAGAGAGAACAGAAAAATCTGGCAGTGCCTGCATGAGGGCCCTTCAGGAGAGAATTACTGTGGTGCTAAATATATGTTTTGTATCTCTGCACATTAATGGGTATTCTAAAAGTTATCTGGATTAAGCGCCATCAAAGTTAACAGCCTCTTTTTATAAGACTTTATCTTTTTCATTTTAAGATGTTATTAGAATAGTAAACTCGGTGCCTGGTGGGCTGAAAGCAGCCTGCCACTTAACATATTTAATGACCATCTGGAGATTTTTTTTTTTTTTTCAAAGTTTTATTTTGTATTTTCTCTTAAGCACTTCTTACTTTTTTTTAGAAAAAAAAAAAATCTCATTTTTCCTTTCCAATTTGGAAGGACTACGAGGTGCTAAACACAAAGGCCTTGGCTCTACTACTTTATCATTTATCTCTTGTCCTTTGGTTTTTACCAGCTGGGTTATTATTATCTATCAGTTCATGCTCCTTCATGGCCAGGGTAACCTCAGGGTGGGCACACCAAGCATCACCTTGGGCTTAGCTGGTAAATAAAATTTTTGCGTTAATCACGTGGGGGGTTTGTGTGTTTCAGTCAGATTCTTTCCAGCCATGAAATATGAAGAAGTTCTCAGACATGGCCTGGCTTTGATACTCTCTGTTAACAGCTTGTCTGCACTGCAAGAATTAACTGATAATAATGGGATTATTTTCTTCTGAAGACAATCACAGATGGAGGGGAAGGACAATGTGGTCATCCCAGTGTAGTGGCACTGGGGACTGGCAGCAGCTCAGAAAACACTGCTCTGCTCCTTGCTGGCTGGTTTCAATATCATTTTGATTACAAGAAAATCAAACTAGATATCATCATGTATGTTACCTGGAAATCAATGGATGATATCCTTAAATTAGTGGTGATACATTGTTCATAATTTGTTTAGAATTTCACGCTATGCTGTTGTAAAATGTGAACTGCATAGCCTGGTAACATTTAAAAGTAGAAAATACAATAAAAAGTGGTGCTGAATATGTGCAAAAAAGCTAAAATAGGACTGGCAAGAATTTTTTCTATCCATACAGTTTTCTATAAATTTCTCATTTCACTGTATATGCCTGGCATGCAATATAAAACTTATTCAAAAGAAAATTTTTGGCGAACTGTCTCCTAGATACATTTTGCTTGCTATTTACCTGGTTATTCTTTATTGCATTTTGGGGGCAATTACAATAACAGGCATCCTTCTGAGAACACAGCCAGGAAGGAATGTATATCTGTATGTATTAATGGGTGGGAATTGAGCACCATTTATACATTGGCATATGGCATTTTAGATAAGCAATAGACAGGGAGATAGAAGCACAAGCATCTTGGAAGGAATGCTGTTAGGATAACACAAACAAACAAACCAACCAAACATATTCAAAGTAATTTGGGGCTCAAGTGACACATAAATGACAGAGTGGAATGTCCTAAACAGCTTCCCAGAGATCTGAGTGACAGCATTTGACATCCAGCCACCACGTGAATAGAAGATTAAATGAATTTGTACAATTGCTTGTGCAGTCAAGAATGCAGCTTCCTTTTGGAAAAGACAAAGCACTTCCTGAGTTATTCTTGGCAATATGAAGAAGTTAACTCAACCAGGTGTGGGTGTTCCTATAGCTTATCTCAACTGGCATATCCTTGCATCACCTTTGCTTCCAGGAACAAATCTGACAGAGCTGCCGACTAAATTATTTATAGTGTTCATTGTTACTGTTTATTATCTGCAGAAACACATTTCAGTTCACATTTCAAATCTGAAATGCAAGGAGAAGTGATTCAGGTTCTTAAACGTGAATGAAAGGATTGTTTGGGAAGGTTCACAGATGGAATTTCTCTGTTCATGCTGAGAAGGACGACAGCAACTGAGTTCTTTCAGAGACATCAACATCTTACCTAGCTCTGGTTGAATGTTATCTATTGCTCTCATGCAAATATTTGAATAATGTAGAAAGAAACACAGTCTATGAACTGAAAAGGAAGAATCCAAATATATTTTTGTGTTTTATCTTTCCCCCTGAAGCTGTGCCCTCTGCGCTGTATTTAATGAAATTCAGAGTGGATCACCACAACTTCCCCAGTCCCAGCAGCATCAGGGCATCTTTATTTCCTTACATGGGGTCCTTCATAGGGACGTCTCAGGCTGCTCTTTCCTACAGGACCAGCACAAGACCACAAGTGTCAGAAAAGGTCAGTGCAGAAGGGCAGAAACACTCAACACTCTACCAAAATCACCACTGGTTAAACCAATGCATCATCTGCCTCTCTCTTAAATTTCAAACACTAAGCCAAGTTCAATAACCCAAAGTCACTGTTGTTTTTCTCATTTTTGGAAAATTTTTCTCAATTTTGTAAAATTGTAAATAGTACTTTTTGAATACTTAAACTCAGAATCTGAAAATATAAAAGAGTTTTGCTAAAGTAAGACCAAATTTAGGAGTAAAACTTCAGTTTGGACACAAGGCAAAATATAACCTGGCATCCTCCGGCACCCAGGACACAAGGACTGACGAGTCGTATGTTGTGCTGCAGCCAGGGAAAAAACCTCCAACACAGGAAGGTTTTCTGTGCTGTCTGGGCTGCCTTTGAGAGCTGCAAAGTGAGCCCAACTCTTCACCCAGCCGAAGTCATTTACGTCCAGTGAAGCACTTGTCTGGGAGCTGATCAAAGTGGAGTGCCCTCAAAAGCCAGCCCTTGGATTCTAGAGGACCTAATTGTGGTTGACATGTGGACTAAAGGCAGTGTCTGAAAGGAAAAAATAAGATTCAATTAGTGTAATTTATTTCACATTTTCACATTTCTGAGTCTTTGGCTTTCATCACTGTAACACTAATTTTTTACAAAAAAAAAAAATCTTATCATGTCTAAAGAGAAATGCAAGCTGCATTTCAAGTAGGCACAACTAGAATAGGCACAACTTTTTTGTCTCAAGATTTCTGGTCTTCCAAACTTTTATTCCTTGTTTGCTGGACTTAGAATGAAACAAAAAATACTCCATGTTCCTCTTGAGCTCCGTGAGTGTGCCTGGGTAATTCAGACTCATTAATTTCTTTCAATTTAAAGGAAGAAAAACTCTTCAGAAATGCCCTTCAGCTGAGCCCCCTGCAATGCTCCTCAGCTGTGCTATCGCAAAGTGGAGTCCCCATCTGCATCCCTTCTTTTTACTTCTCCCACTGCCACCTTTAGTAAATGTGATTTACAAACAAGTGAATATAAGTCCTCTCTTCCAGGCTTAAATATTATTTCAACAGAAATGAAATAACACCTTTTGTACTTTTTGAAAAAATGAATGGAAATAAAACCTGGAACTGAAATTCTTGCCAGGGTACAAATTCAATCTGAAGCAAAAAATATTAAAAATTGGAGCTTCCCTGAAACAAATATTCCATATTTCAGTCTGCACAACATAATTGCATTAAGAACATATCTAATTATGATCATTTTAATAACTGCCTTTTTAACTGAAGTTGTGAGCCTCTGAGATTGAGAAGATGCCTGCATAGCAAGGTGAAAGCAAAGACACAACTGACAAGACAACACGCAATCAAAATCCCCCGGCCCACAAAGCAGCCTTGTTACACTCACAAGAGATGACTGTCAAAAACTTACCGGGGTCACACCCATTAATCATTTTATTTTGCTGATAAGCAGGCAGCTTGCCGACTTAATTATATCTAACAGCACCCTTAAAATTCCTGCACTTGCACAAATGTTGACAACACCACAGATTTGTATTTGGGCATTCTTGTTGCTCAAGTGACTTCCAAGCCTAAACATTAATTACACTTCCATAATTATTGTGCTGACAATTAATCTGAAATTCTGTGCTGAACAAGGAATGTTTACTTTTTTATCCAAATTGACATATTTGGTTTATTCCCTCAGTCACAGATGTACAGCCACCCCTTCATCAATCTGGACTAACTGCATTATGTTAATTAGAAAAGAAACTTTAATTTCTTTCCCCTGTGTGCCCAAAGGAACCAAGGGCACGTGGTTGCTAAGACACATTCCTGTAAAAGAAAAGAATTTCTACATATTCACATCCAGCAAATGCTGATTATGTACTGAAAACAAACTTCTGTTAACAGAAAGCAGTGAACTAAATTTTAATGATTAAAGGTTATCATGTAAAGCTGGAAGAACTTTAATAAGTCAGAATTTAAGTTGTGATTAAAACCAGTATGCTTGGCCATTAAGCTTGGCAGCTGAGGCTGAAATGTGTGCTGCAGTGAAAGAAATTAGGGACAAATGCTCAAAATTGGTTACTATTTTCCTAAGTATTTTTACCACCTCCTACTATTCTTTTTAAGTACTAAAAACTTATAAAATCTACAAACCTTAATTGTTCTATTCCACTGCATATAGCACACACAAGAGACACTTTCCTTAGGTAAATATTTACTTGTTTGTAAGTTACTTAAATTTTGATGAATCCTATATGTGTAATTCCCTTTTTAATTTGCATAGTAAATAACATATGAAACTTTCTTTAAAAAAGTAGTTGTATATTGAAAACATTTCTCACACTGCACCTCCAAAATACCCCCAGTTCCTGCAGTTACCCACCACGGTGAGCCTTGTAAAGTTACGAGCTGCAGACTCAGGCAGCAGTGTGAACTTAAAAATGTCTCTTTTTCTCAGTTTTTCGTTCTCTAGCTCATCATTTTTACCATTAAGTGTGAGCAGTGTCCAGTAAGACCTGTTAAAATCCCACATAACATGCAGCAGCAAATGAGCAATATGAAAACACACTCCTCAAACTTATAAGTTAGGTGTTACATTAATTACACCAGTAACTCGGAGAACATATGGCACTGGGGAAAAATCAAGAACCAATGCTCTTAGTCTAATAATATCTCTTAAGTTTTATCCATTACTTCAGAATTAAAGGTTTATTAATTTAATCCTCATAAATAATTCAACTTTGACTGTCTTCACATGTCTTTATATGTAGAGTTTTTGCCTGTATAAAAGTTGAAAGCATATGTATTTTAATGGGATATTGGCTCCTGACTTCCTGTGGCTTTTCTGACAGGTTCAACCTAAAAGCATTTTGAATGAATTTATTTTCTCTTCCACAGGCTGAATACTAATACAATGACAACTGTGGCTGTAACGATACTTAAGCATACAATTTCTAAATTATTTTTTCCTTATTAGTCTCCATAACTCTTTGTCCAAAAAAAAAGTTTAGTTCAAACTCTCTCATCATTAAAGTAAAATAATCCAGTACAGTTTATAACAGAAAAGTAAGTTTAATATCCAAAAATTCTACATAATTCTTGTAGTCTCACTACCTGGAAGAGTGTTATCCTTCCTGTTATATCAATGTGCATTAGTGCTGTATTGGTTAAAAGGGATACCACTGCACAGTTTATGCCTTGTCAACTTCCTACACACCCACGCTGCTTGATGAGAACAAGTTGTACATCTCCTTGGCATTTCAATGCTGCTGTTGTTTGGAGTCACTCTGGCTCCAAGCAGCAAGCATAAATCACACCCTTTTCTTATTCAATCCTACCTGTGCATCACCCCAAAGAACTCCAGAGTTCTTCCCAGAACAGAATGAATGCAAGCAAAAAAGACGCTTCCCGGAAAAGGTTAAAATGAGAAATTCAGTTACATCTTCAGTGATTCTTTTCCATAGATTGAAACTGAAGATAAGGGAATTATATGAACATAGATGCTTTCAGCCAGAGAAAACCTCTGAACTGTAGTGTGGCATCACACCTAAGTTACTGAAGTGTGGCCATTCCTGGGTGAATAATTAATTTTGTCTTTTAAATTTAATCTGGGTTCCAACAAACAATAGCAGGCTTCTTGCACCAATGAACTTTATAAATGTGTAAAGAAAGAAAATATACAAATTTATAGACCCATATATAATATTTATATTGTCATTATATATATATACTATATATATATTTTATATGTATATTTTAGATCAATTTATAATTTTATATATTTATATATTCATGAAAACAAAGGGCATAACTGTGAAACTAGTCAAAATGAATTTAACTTGAGAATGCCCAGCTGTTTTTAATCATGAAATTCTAAGTTAACCTGGGCTTTGTTAATTATTTTATCAGTGGAAGCAAGACGTGGCAAAATAAATCACTTTTTAAAACTTTTTCCCAGTAAGATGAAGTCTGCTGAAGTAAATGAGCACAACAGCAGGCCCACTGCTGCTGGCAAACCTCTGGAAGTGTTGGTGGTGACACAGATGACACTGACAGGCTGACACTGTAAATTAATTTACAATTAAAACATTTCTGGTACCCTGCTCGTCAAGTCAGACCATCTGCAATGAGCTTAAGGCACAGTGAGACACACATACAGACACATTTAACATCTCCTTTTGTGACAGGGACAGTGGGATGGAGGCCTCAGCAGCAGCCCCAGGCTGGGTGGGGTGGTCACACCTGGAGGGAAGGGATGGGTCCAGGACAGGCTGCAGAGGTGGGACTGGGCAAACCTCATGGGGCTGGAGAAGGCCAAGTTCAGGGTGCTGGATCTGGGCCAGGGCAGTCCCCAGCACAGACTGGGTGGAGAAGGGATTGAGAGCAGCCCTGAGGAGAAGGACTTGGGGATGTTGGTGCATGAGAAACTCAGCATGACCTGGCCACATGTGCTGGATCCCAGAAACCCCCATGTCCTGGGCTGCATTGAAGGAGTGTGGCCAGCAGGTCAAGGGAGATGGCACAGGGTGCCCAGAGAAGCTGTGGCTGCCCCTGGATCCCTGGAAGTGTCCAAGGCCGGGTTGGATGGGGCTTGGAGCAGCCCAGGATGGTGGAAGGTGTCCCTGCCCATGGCACTGGATGGGCTTTAGGATTCCTTTCAACCCAAACTGTTCTGCGGTTCTACTTTACCTGGCAGGGACTGACTGATCAAAAGTATCAAAACTGATCAGAACTATCAAAAAGCAATCAACAGAAGAACACTGCCAGACCCACTTCCTATTTGATTGTGTGGGCTATTTGCTTTTATAGCTATTTTTTTTAACGGCTATTTGCTGGTTTATTCCACCAAAGTACATCCACTCCATACGAAAAGCTGAAGCTGGAGCTGCTTTGAAAATTGTCTGCAACTACGAGCAAACATTGTTTTCTTCCTTCCTAAAACTGTATTTTATAAACTGTGGCTGACGAACTGATAAACGGGACAAAAAGATAGAAAAATTTTCCTGAATTGAGAGGCATAACTGCAACTTTTCTTGAAAAAAATAAAATCTGTCTACTGCAGCTTGATGAAAAACCATCAAATTCACATTTTTTTAGTAGATATAAATAGAACGCTGAATTAATTGCTCCAAACCCACGGTTCAATCAGTGGTTTTTAACCATGTTTCAGCATGTTAACTGGGGATACATATTTTAGTGGTTATTGAACAACTCACTGCTGGCTTGAAGTCTTGATTTTGAGTGCCAAATCTGTTGCTGGCAGATACAGCCATTTTTTGAACAAACTATATTTGTTTTTTAATTATTTTCTCTTCTATTTCTTACACCTCAATTTGCCAAAACTTTGGTGTCATCGGCATAGAGCTTTCTTCATGTTTGCAGCAAATCAGAGATGCTGAAAGAAGGCATTTGTGAAGCAGCCACAGGTTTGTATATCTACAACAGGTTGAGGTTAAAGGGGAGATCCATATGCCAAAGCTGGAGTGCTTATTTCTCCTTTACTAGGGCTGAGAAAATATAAATTTATTTGTAAGTAAATTGTCAAAACAAAGCACTTAATATGTTGGCTTGCACTGCAAGTCACTGATGCCCTTGGGCTAACAGAATTTATAAGAACTCTATTGATTTTCTTCCCTCTTCTGACTCAATGCATATTTTATATAGATTATTTTCGGCTGCTTAGGCTCTTTTTTCAGAGTTGTTCATTTTCCAGGATAAATAGTGATGGGAGCGTTCTGCATATGAAAATAAAAGGCGTCAGTGCTCTGAATTTCAGAGTTAATTAACAGTGAGTAGATCAGTGAAAATTAAAATGAGCCTCATGGTGACAACTCCACAGAAAGCAGAAAGATCCAGGGGTGGGTCAAGAATCTGATTGGGACTCAGTGGAAGACTTTAAGTGACACAGAGGTGATGATGCTGATGTTCAGAGATAATAAAGTGAGATAAATAGAGTGAGATCATGTGGACAACAAAGTAAGAGTGTTTCCACAAGAATTTAAAAGCTCACAGATCATAGATTTAACTGGCAGAAACAAGAACAAATATACAAATTCCATTAACTGAGGCTGAATGAATGTAAAATGACTTTTTAAATAACAAACTTCAAGAGATTGAGCTTCCAGAAGACCATCCAAACCTTTCTCTAAGGCCACTTGCTGTTAAGTAATGCTGCATTTTTAGGACCTTAAACTGATTTGCTAGTTTAGACAGCTGATATTTTTAAACAAACAAACTGCAACCCTTTTAGAACAAGGGAAGAAACATTCAGCCTTTTGTGGCTGTTGGGAAACCAACCGAAAAAGTTCCACAAGAGAAAACTGACTGCAAATAAAGATATGAACTTGGTACAGAAGAAATTCAAAATTTTAAAAGAATAGAATGTAAAGAAGTTTTATTTCTTACAAGGAAGTTAGGCAATGAGTAGTAGACTAAGAAATAAATTTAGTTTTCCATGTGACAATTAATTTACTTTAAATATGAAGAGAAAAATCCTAAAAAAATTAAACTTCTCTAATGTCTAGTATTTCTTTCATCAAGATTAAGCTACAGTAGTTTGTTATCTTTAATGTCTGAGCTTTTATCTGCCTCCTTATTGCATTTTTCCACCATGTTGCAGTGTTTCTAAAATACTTTAAATTATAAAAGTCAACTTCAGAACGGTTTGAATGGGTTTTAAATACACTCTTGTCTGTGTACTAACAATCATTGCAAAGGTCTAGTTGAGAGAATTTGAAAAGACTTACACATACAAAACATGAAAACTGTTTCCATTCAAAAGCAAGGTTATCTGGAAAGCAAATATAATTCTTATTTAATTTATCTAGGCTAATTAGCAGATGTGAATAGCATTCAAGAAAGTCATAAAAGCTTTAAGATTAAGGTAGACATGTTTTTGAAGAAGTTGTTTTATACATAGCCAGAGAGATAAAAGTTATGAAATTTCTTTTGACTGAATGAAAAATCTGAAAGACTGAAAGACTATTAATTTTTTTTAAATATACAATCAGATTTAAAGAAGTTACCTGCAGCTATGATTGGGAAAAATATATTTCTTTTTTTGACAACTATTGTATTTACAATATCTTAACTTTTGTTATTACCTGCAGCTCTTTCTCAGTGTGTGATATATCTTTCCCATTTGCTGAAATGAATGTTTTCAAACACACTGGTAAGCCAGGTTGAAATGTATTTATATTTTTTCTTCATCATTTCATATTCCATTATTCCTTAAGTCTGAAACTATCTATTTGAAACTATCTACTCACTCACCAAGCGAGACAAGGCAAAGTAACACAGTTAATACACATTGCTGAAGGAAGCCTGAACAGAGTGGAAGATGCTGATTTAATTACCTGTTCTTTGACTGAGAGATAAAATAACGTGCAGAGAAGTTAAACTGCTCCTTTTTCTCATGTATAAAACTTATCATTAATGCCTTTGGATAGCCTTTATTTCTGTGAGTTTGCTTTCTAAGGGGTTATATATCTCTCTCCTTTTATTATTATACTGACTTTAGGTAGATTATTGATAATCTCAGTGCATTCTTTTTTTTTAGTTAGAAAGCACTGGAAGTCTAAGATAATTATTTCACTTCTTTCACGCCTCCTGGCTGTGTTCAATTGGACTTTTAATTTTATCTCCATAAGCAGAACCATGACGGTGGAGCCGATCTTGTGTAATGACTTATCTCTCACGGCCACAAACCCAGCACTGGAGAGGGCAAGGAACTTCATGTAAAAACTTTTCCTTTCAGACTGAGGGGGTTTTTTAAATTAAATTTTCATGGTAGTA
The DNA here is from genome assembly GCF_020740725.1 of Corvus hawaiiensis. Lineage (NCBI taxonomy): Eukaryota > Metazoa > Chordata > Aves > Passeriformes > Corvidae > Corvus > Corvus hawaiiensis. The sequence goes on along the minus strand of NC_063226.1, from coordinate 3,755,408 downwards.
AAGAGCTACGTGCATTTGCTCTCTTATCAAGGGTAGGAAGCAGAACTGAGACTCTCCCATCTAAACAGGGATCTGTGCTGCTTTGAAATGACACGAAACACATCCCCTCCTCTCATTTTCATCTCTTGATGGCTCCTAACAACCCAAACACCCTTCATTAGCTCCTTTTGCCTTCATTTCTACCTTATAAACAAATGTTGGTGGGATTTTAGTGGCAGTCCCATCGCCCATAAGTGGGATACTGAGGCACAGATGAACTGAGGAGCATCTCTAAAGCCCAAGTGCCTTTCTTCTGAGGAGCTCTGGAATAATGCAGTGGCAATCATCCCTACTTTAAATATCTTTCTTCCACTCGTGTTCTCACTTAACAAATTAAATCCAGCTGCTTTAATAATCCTCACAAATTTCTGATGCATTCTCCTCTTTCCAAATTGCTTATGAGGTTCCTTCCTTCTTTTTCAAAGTCTTTTCTATAGGAATAAAAGATACTGGATGGACTTTCTTTTTTAATTTCATGAAAATTAGCTCCAGTTTCAGTTCGTATCTATGGACAGGCAAAGACATCTGTGGCTACTTCCATTCATGTACTGTAGTGTACAAACTCAAATTAAATCTTTCCTGTAAAGCCACTTGAATTTTCATTCTCACCAGCAGGCATCAAAAGGCTGTGTCAAAACTTGTGAGATGCCCTCCTAGAAGAAAACAGCCAGCTCGTAAATCCTAAACACAAGCCAGAATTATAGCAGTGTTTATTAAATAAAGGAGAATGGAAGGCAAATGAGATGGAAAATTATCACACTGTATGACAGTAATTCTGTTAAGGTTTAGTATTCAACTATAATATTTTAAGCTCAGTGCTGTCTGTTGTTGGGTAATGAGTAATAGCATTTTAAAGGTTGTCTGAGCACAATTGCTTTTAGATATTTCTGAAACTTGTCTCAGGGCTGACCTAGAAAGGATTTTTATTATTTTAGCTGTAGCATATCCCATATTTGCTTCCCTCTGCATTGGAGAAAGCATCCAGCCATGATCTCTGAGCACAGACACAGGCTGATTACAAATTGCAATTGGCAGAATTAAAGCAAAATAAAACAAAAATTCTACTTAAAGGAAGGCCAATAATGATTTTTTTTCCTTTCCTCTTATTTAGCCTTTTAATTTTTGTAGGAACATCAGAGCATTCCAAACTGTATATCACTATTATTGAGTAAATAGCTTTGTGTATAATCCTGAAAGGGAAGCAGAGAATATAGGAATAATTTCCCAAGGCAATTACTTTCATTGTTTTCCTTCTCTGTGAGGCATCCAGAGCTCACCAGCGCTGCAGGACACGTACCTGATAAATCCTGCCCTGCACTCTATGGAGTCATTACCAATTAATGGCAAATCAGTGGTCTCTGAATTCCCTGATTCTTTTGTTTTGAGAAACATATGGATTTATTTATTTGCTTTCCTAGTAATCTGATGAGATATAAAAAGTGCAGATGTCAAGAGCACACGGTTCTAAACTGAGCTTACATGTGTTAGATTTAGATAAGCCCATGGAATCACGGCACACTATTCCTCATATTTTTATGCAAATACATTTTATTTAGAGATTTAAAGCCATTTCAACTTGGTTTAATATGATTATTTCAAACTTTACATCAGAAATATTTTATTGAGCCTGGCCTTTCACATTTTTTCCAGAAAACTCCTCTTCTGATCTGCTGCACATCTATACCCCAGCCTGTAAATTAAGCAGACACCATGATAACAATTTCCTATTTCTTAGTATTCGTGTTCAGATTTTATTCAATTTATTTTAACTCAATTTCACACCTCTGTCAAATCTGTTCTAGTTAGTGACTTCTCTGCCTCATTTCTTTTGTCTTTCATAAAAGAAATTTTGCTGCTACCTGGGGAAGAAGAAGTTTCCGAAAGTTCCTCTCCAAGTTCTGCTCCTTTGCCATCTGGATTCTGCTGCAACACTGTGGTTCTATTTTTTTTTAATTTACCTCAAAAGAAGGGAAAACAGAAATCTCATTGTGACCATGTGTTACAAAGTTTAGGTCAAGGTTGTCATAACTTGGACAAGTTCTTCCTACATTAATTTTTAAAAGACATAAACACAGTACAGTCCTTCATTGGCTATAAAAACACTCCAATTTCAGGTGCGAATAGAAATGTTGATTTTCTAGCTGAAGGTGAATTTTACATCACAGATTCTCTCTCAATGCAGAGCTGGGTTCCTAGGCTTGATGACAGAGAGATTTGCATAAATATATTTGCATGTAGCGCTGGGAGTTGCCAAAAGCTTGGAGTAGAGCACACTCAAACCCCAAAATTGTTATTTTATGCAATTATATGACACCTTCAAAGTTTGGGTTTACATTTACATCTATACACAACTACTGGAAAGCAAAATATAAATCAAAATACATGGATAAATAATCTCATCAGAATGTATGTGTCATCACTTCTCAAGCAGAGAATACAAAGTAACAAATATTGACTTTCGTGAGAAAACCTGCATTTCAAAAATCATTTCATCCCATTACGAAGTTTAAGGATAGAAGGGAAAAATGTGCCCATAAATTATTTACTCGAGGAGAAATTTGCAAATATTTCCAAAAATACATAAATAGAATAAAGGTATTCACAGAGCAAGTTAGTTTTGCTGATGAATTTCAAAAGGCTGGTGTGGTTCATAAGCTAGTGTTACTGCAGCATGGATGTACCTTTAAACACACAAATTTGTTAAAATTGGAGAGCCAGCCATGAAATTTCAATGTTAATTGCAGATTATTTGAAGAGTCAATCACGTAACTATATCATTTTTAAAAAAATAATTACCTTTAAACATTACTGGTTTTGTCTTTGTGGCAAATACCAAGGCCTCCAGTTAAGGAATCATTTTGTGGAACCTATAGGAAGCTACAGAACTGTGGAAAGGGTCCAATACTTTTTCCATAGGAATCCCACAACTTAAGAAAAGTTGATTTCCTTATTGAGATTTTCATTTTGGAGAGACTAGAAGACAGTACACACATTAAAGCTGCTTTCTTCCTTCTTTTGCTGCCTTGAGAATCAAATTGGGAAGGAAAAAGAAAAATAAAAAAAGAGCGATGAATAAAATCCAAACCACTAGAATTAAGACTTACACTTATATAGAAGCCTTTCCCAAATACCTTTTTTTATGAATAATTAAAATGCCAGTCTGGAAATGGACATGCAGAGAAGTTGTGAATCATTATTCTCCATACTAGTCAAGATCAGAATAGGGATTAAAAGTGAATAGTACTGTTTACCTTCACTATCATTCTTAAATCATGAGACCACACATATTACAGCTCTGTATAAAAAAGATTCATTGAAGAGAGAAACAAATAGATTTCAAGATTTAAAAGAACTGAGGTAATTTTCATTGGCACCAAAAATTCTACTACAAGCACAATCAAATCCATGAGTGTTGAGCTGGATGTCATCCGTCTTCCTCTCTCTAGTTCTCCCTCTCAAATAATGAAGAAAAAAATAAATAAAAAAATAAATCAAGCCTCCAGCTCCTCAGTAAATGTTAGGAAAGAATAAAGAAAGGAAACATGCTGTTCTGTATCTCAACTCATTAGCAGCCAATGAAGCAGAGAATAACAGCGGTCCAGAAGGAAATAGTGGATGATGCAGCTGGGAAAGGGCACAAATGAAGACAGATAATGGGTGTAATGAGCCAACAGGGGAATTTTCAGGTTGTACCTTTGAATTCACACTCAGTTCCAGATGTTTCTTCCCATTTTCTCATGTAATGAAAGACATGGAGAAAAATATTGGGTTTTTTAACACTTGTTTTCTCATTCTTATTTCAAAGAGACAACAGCCTGGATTATCTCTACAGCTATGCTTGCCATAATGAATCTTTAGAATTATTCTGAACAATGAAAGAAGATCTCTGGTACTTAAAGCAATATTTTCATCAGAGAATGAACAAATGGATTGACCTTCTCTTCTATGGAAGCTAATAGGAAGCATGTGCAAGGAGAGTTTTTGGGCAACAGACAATATAAAATAACTTGAAAAATTTATATTGAAATGAATTAGAGGCTGCAAGAAGTAACTCACTGCAACCACTACCATCAGTATTAGAGTCACAAGATGACATTGAGAACTGTATTTCCATCCCAAATCTTTTTAAGGATTGAATATACTCCAAATATACCTCCTTGGCTACAAAGAAAAGGATATGAGGAGTGGAAATAACCATCAGGGCAGCCAGACTCTCTGCATGTGCTAAAATTTCATCTTGGCTTAAAACAAGATTAAGTTGGGGTCTCCCTCTTGAATTAATCTGTTCACCCTTGACCACCAATTTTGAGCTGCAAAAAACCACTACAAATTAGTTCTCAAAAGAATTACTATGTCTAAACCTTTTGTTTGTTTTTGTTTTTTATTTAAGTTTAGACATTGGGACTTTATTGAGAAAATAAAGCAATTTGTGTAAGCATTTAATTGTTCATTTCTTATCTATTAGACAAGGCTTTCATGCTGCTGCTGGCCCTTTTCAGAAAATTTCCTGTGCGAAGGTTACAGCCTCAGAGACCCCGTTACAGCTACAGACAGGGGATCACTCCTCTACCTAGAGAAGATATCCCACTATATTTGGGATAGAAGTGGAAAAACCAGGTCAATCCAAGCCCAAGTTATATTTTAGTCATTTCTACATTTTGTAGTTCTCCATTCAGATACTCTAAAGCAGTTAATGGTGCCACCTACTCTTTGGGTGTTTACTATGGAACGCTTAATTTTATGAATCACAAATATTACTCACCAAATAAATATTGTGAGATAGAAAAGCCTAAAGTTCACAACCAATATAGAGTAGAGATTATTACTATTTTACTGACAACATGATGTCAACAAGGTCTTACGTTATTTTCTCTGAGGAGTACTGAAGGTATAACCAAACACAGGCTGATAGTATTTAATGAATCTTCCTTTTGCTTCTTTCCTTGGCCTTGTAAACTGATATTTGGAAACCCATAAATGTCATCTCTGCTGGCAGAGGAATCCAGAAGAGCAGCAATGCAAACCATCTTTGCAAGGTGTATTACACACTGAATGGCAGCATCAGAAACATCACAGAATGATGTTATAAATACAGATGAAACTACCTAGAGTAGATAATGTTTTATAGTGGGGCAATGCCAGCCATTCCTCAGATAATCTCTGTGCATACCATCTGCAGGTTGAAAGGCACACAGAGAAAACAGACCTACATTTCAATAAATATTTCAAGAGAACAGAACAGATTAAATCCCAGGATCCCAGAATGGTTTTGGTCAGAAAGGATCGTAAAGCTCATTTCATTCCAAGACCCCTGCCCATGGGCAGGGGCACCTTCCACCAGACCACGCTCTCCAAGCTGTGTCCAACCCAGCCTGGAACCCCTCCAGGGATGGATATATAATATGTACATGTACATCAAAATAAGTGAGATTTTTATAAGTTAAACAAATCATCAGAAGGAAGTTTCTGTAAGGTTTTATTTTAATCCTTGTGATGTTTCTCTCTCCTCCTCTGACTAAAATATTAAATATCAGCTTCTCTCTCATCCTACATAGTATTTTGTGAGAAACAGCAATTACTCTTTCTGTAACAGTAAAAGAAATGGCAAAATATTCCTGGTACCAGCCAACATTTCAAGTGGAATTTTTCCGTGTTTGAGGCAGACATGTTATATGTGACATACTACAGCTGGCAAGTGATAGGATTTTCAGATTTAAAAACTGCCCGTCTGTTCACTGCTTTAAGTATAACTCTCAGACAAAATTAATTATATGCCTTTCTCTCTTTATATCGTAACTTTTCTCTCCCATTCCTAGGTAGTAGCCTCAAGACCATTCTCATGTAAAAATCCCAAATTGTGTGTTCCATTGCAAGTGCAACATAAACCTTAAAGGCAGCAATATAATTATGGCCATAAGCTCATCTTTATGTCAGCTTAGCATTTGCCAGGGAACAACTTAAGAGTTATTTTTAGGCATTTAAACAGGGACACATCTGGCATGGGGTGTTCATTAATGAAGTGTGTTAAAACTGGTAAGACATTGCTGATATCAACAGAGGAAAACGTCGAGAATCTGAAACATTTGGCCTGGTGTTTTTATGTGCTGCTTTGAGTGCTAAGTGTTAATAACAATGAATCAAAACCTGGCAGAATGTTCTTTTTGTAGTACCAGCTGTAATGTAACAAACTTTTAAGGTGTCAACACAAATTTCTGTCTTCAAATTAAGCAAATTCAAGCATTTAGACATAAGTCTAGAATGGTATCTCACGCATGAACTCTGGTGCCATATACCGTTACAGAGAGACTGGAAATAATTAATTGCTATACAATCCATTTTTAAATCTATTGGCTAATTCTATCAATCCTGATATGTTTTTTACAATAATAGTTCTCTAAAATACGTAGCATATTTTAGACAAAATACAGCTTCAACCAGCATCCCTTGTTTTAAATTGGCTGTAGAAAAATTGTGTTCATAGCACTTTGGATCACTCTAACCTGGAAGAAATCCTGTTTGTAATATACTTCCAGAGAAAGCCTTTGAAGACACATAATCCAGCAGAATGTGACCCAGACTGTGCTTTATATGTAAATTTGTTTGCCTCTTTTGCCCTTTATTTCTTACTGCAGTAAGATCAAATGTTTTGTGTATGAGAACTCACACAGAAAAAAATAAAATCAAAAGTAGTTCAACAAATATGCAAAAATTCAGTAGCATAAAGGATGCTGGATTTAGGGAAGATAAGTGAATGCTGAACAATTAGATATTGGGTAAGTAAAAGAGGCTTTTTGAAGCTATGCTTTTAATTTACTTCTTAGTATTTTCTCTTTGATATTTCATGTCTATCTTGAATAGCACAAGTTGGTGACCACAAAGAGCACTCCTCCCTCGCTGTTTGTAATTTGTCAGACTAAAATGGGAGTTTTCTCCACAAATTTCCATGATGCTCAGAGAGAAAGTGTTGCATCAGAAGCTTAAGGCTGACTGGGACAGGGTGATTATGAAACATGGAAGTCTAATAAATACAACTTTACCTGCTGGTCTGGCGAGACTCCCCCCACCATTTTCCACAATTCCCTTTCCCCACAGAATCCTCTGACAGAAAGTGGATCAAATGTAACATTGAGTATGCCCCAGAACTTAGAAGATTCTAAAATTATTTAAACATCTGGGTACTCAGCACCACCCAGGAAAATAAATCATAACAGGTCATGGTTTGGCATTCCAGAGAAAACTGGGGAGAAAATCCCTACCTCAGTCCTGGCAGATGGAAGGTTTGCAGGTTGCAGGACTTTCCATCTCTGGAGACATTTAAAAGCAAGTTAGAGACTCCATTCATTACTGAACAGTTTGGACCACAGCGGGGAGATACCCATAAACCCACAAGACCTATTTCAGGAACACCAGAGATAAAGAAGTAAGGGAAGCCTAATTTTGATGCTCTTGAAGCAACACTGTCTACAGGAGATTGAATCCCCACTCACTCCACCTCAGATACATCCACTAACCTCATCCACAGATCATGTCTTTAATTCTACAAAGAGTCATCATTTATTTTCTTTCAAAGCTAAATTTATAGCAAATATTTGCATCCTATAAGAAGGAAAAGTAAATACTGAATATACGCTGAGAGGAAGAAGGTCTGAGACACCAGAACAGCAGATGTGATCTTTTTAATTTGCTAAGGTCCACCAGAGGATGTTCCTTGAAATTCCTTACTGGCAGAAGGAAGTTATTTTGGGTCTCTGGAGGAAACTGTTAATTCATTTTCATGACATTTGGTGTCATACTCCTGCTGAGAAATACACGTTTCGTTGGAAGGAAATAATTCACTTAAAACAAAGTGTATAATGTAGTTCTCAACTTCCAGAGATTTTGTACAGAGACAAATCCAAATCCTGGTAATTCTCAGGCAAAATATATATAGATCTGTGTTTTGGCTGACAGCAACAGAGACATTGGCTGTGTCTGGTACTTCTGCATCCAGTCTTGAAGTTTTCCAACTGGAATTGATACTGACTTATGCTTGGCTGTAGTGTGGACGACATGCTCTCAAGAAGGCCAGGAAAAGAGAAACAAGACTTCATGCCAACAGCAGGAGAGGTTCATATCAAGGGAAAGACTTCCCTAAGGAGCAAAATCCAAAGTCTTCGTTAGTAAAACCATTAGGATCCTTTTAATCATGTGATCACCACCGGCACAGGCACAGAATCCAGGGCAGGCTGACAAAAAGTGACATTACTCAGTACTACCAACTGCAGGGCCAAGATACTTGAGATAAAATTTTGCAACATATGCCAGAATAGAGTTTAAAACTGTCTTTCTTAAAGAGTCTAGATTCCATTGCATCAGCACAGGAGCAGAAAGGCTAATGATGCATGAAGAGGAATTAATATCCTATTTCTTAGCAATCTGAGGGTCTTCTCCTGAGCAAAGCTACTCGTAAATAGTTATTACTTAATATCTACTTTTGAAACTGTTGTGAACTCTTTAGTACCTGGTCTTTTTGAAAGCTCCACCACTCTGAGTTCCCAAACAGCAAGGCAGCACTTTCTCAGGAATTAGTCAGATACTTAAAAGACTTGAACATCTGTGAAAACCTAAATGGAAGTTATGCTACAGTGCAGTCCACAGCGCTGGGAGAGCTTGTTAGGACAGTTTGCTACACACGATGGATGCCTTGATGATAATAAACCTGTCTCGTGGTTATCTGCAGCTGAAAGGAGAGGTTCAGCCCTGATCTTGAATCCCTGCCCCTGTGTTGGAACTGGCAATTGACTGACTCCACAGTTAATTGGTTAAAGATGGCAAACTGCAAGAAACTGTTGTTTGTGTCCCTGAGGGCTTTTGATCCCATGGCTTTATCTTAGCAATTCCTCCTCCAGCCTGCAAAATAGGCCTCCAGTGCCTTCCACACACAGCTGATATTGTTAAGATCCAAGAAGTCCTGTCTAGACAGTGAAACAAAGACACTTTGCACTTGCAGACTCCGTATGAGTTTTCTGAGGATATACAAAAGCCAGAGGGACAAAATTAGGTTTCAGGAAAATAAGATTTAAAAACTCTTTACAGCAGGTCAAATAAATTGAGACTGTTGTGAGTTCAAATGCTACAGATAGAATTGTTTATGCTTCTTCCTTATATTTTGAAAACAATGGAGTTAAAAAAAAAAATACCAACAAAAAAAACCAGAGCCTTCCAACTGCCTACCAAGATTTTTAGATATTCACTTTCTGCCCATGGAGAAAAAGCCACTCTTGCAAACAACTGGGCTATAATCCAAATCCAGAAATCAAGACTCATTTCATTACATTTCTTTCCCCCAAAATTTTGAAAGAACGTTTGTCTCAGTGTGATTCAGAGATGAGCATTTCTCAGAAGTGGTTTTTTTACCCCTAGGAAAGGGGTAAAAAAGCTTTTTCAAAGAAGCTCAGACCATTAGCAGTGTCTTTAGCAACATTGTGTTTTCTTTCACAAGCTTCTCCACACTCTGGCTGGAACTGCTTTTGTGTGTATAATCTTATGAAAACAATGATGGCAACAGTATATATAATTCAAACAATTAAGTCACTGCAGCGAGGGGAGAATAATGTCTCTGGGTGTTAAATCATATTTGCAGTTTGGGTACTGTCCTGCATAATCTATCTGAATGGTGCAGTGTTTTGTCTGCCATAAATAGCAGCTTTTACTTTCTTTGCAATTCCACTATATCAGCCCTGCACTAGGATAAACAACACACCATAAAAGAGCAGAAGGCACAGTTAGGATAGAATCATTATGCAAATATGTTATGGCATGCTTTATATGAGAACAGCTTCCCTAAAGAGACCTAATGGGATGACTGACCTATAAAGCATTTAATTTGTTGTTAGCATTTCATTTAATTGTCTTTCAGCTCCTCTAGGAATAAAACTTTTAATTGTAAAAACTTCCAAATGACATAATGGTTGATTTCTCTTTCTGTAACTAACAGGTTCCTCTCATAGTAAAAATAGCTTGCTGTGATTTCCAACTGTAATTTCTAAATTCTGGTATAATTCTGGTGCAAAAGTTTGGATGCTAGACTTCAGCTGACAAAACTCTATTAGAAGAATGTTACCTCTAGAAATGTTAATGAGAGGCATCTTGACAAAATACTATATATCTTGATATACAGATATATAACAGATGATCAATTTTTCTCACTTTTGACCTTTGAGTGGAAGACTCAGGATCCATAGTCCTAACAGGATTGATTATTGTGTGAAGGTTACATATAATAGGGGGTAAATAGACTATATCAATAAATCTTCATTTTCTTTGGCCAACTACTAAAGGAAATTTAAAATCCTCACCAAAAAAAAAAAAAAAAAAATCCAATGGCATGAAGTATTAATTATCAAGTGCAAGTGAAGGGACTGTATAAACACCATATTCTGAAGTGCATTGCTTGTTTCAATAAAAAACCTTCAGGGGGGTTTACAAAGATAAATTGGATTTTTTTCATCTAGAGGGAAATATTATGCCTCCAAAGGCAGGCCTGGAGGCACTTCATAGGGTATGAGAAAGTAAGAGGTCATTCCTGTTGAGAATTTGGTTTTAGTTTGGGATTTTTTTGAACAATAAACATGACCAGAAATATGCCCTGTCAGGCAAGGCTGTTCACAGCATCTTGGTTACATCAGCAAGAGAACTGCCACAAAGATCAGGGAATGTGATCATTCTAACCCATTTGACACTTGTCAGGCCACACCTGGAACACTTTGTCCAGTGCTCTGTCCAGCTCTGATCCCCCAGTTTCAAAGAGACAATGAAAAATGGAAAAGGTGCAGCAGAGAGACACCAAGATAGTCAGACTTTGGGAGGGCTTGGCATGTGAAGGAGGACAAAAGAATTTTTGTTCATCCAAGAGCAGAGAAGACCCAGGGAAAAAACAATCCCAAACTTCCAGTAGCTAAAAGGTAGCTATAGAAGTGGTGGAGGGCAAGAGGCAATGGACTTCAGTTGCTTCAAGGGAAATATTGGTCTGGAACAAGAAACCAGTTCATTGCAAGTAACAACAACAATACTGGAATAAGTTACAGAAAAGTGGTGGAATCTTCCTTGCTGGAAACATTCCTGCCTCAGCCTGACAGGGATAACCTTTCAACAGAAGGTTGGACCAGATGGTCTCCAGAGACGCCTCCCAACCTAGATTTTTCTCTCATTCTAAAAATGCCTGGTGTTCTGCTATGACATTTCTTCCTACCCAGCCTTTTTTAAAATAAAAAATCTTGTCTGAAATTTATACTTCATTTCACAGTCTTGTATCATGTTGTTAATTTGATTATTAAAAGACACCACCTCTCTACAAATTGAAAAAATGAACACTCTTCAGCCCTCAGTCAAACATTTTATAAGCTAATTCTATTGATGAGATATGACAAAGACAAGAACTGCTAGTGAGGTATGAATTTGTGATGGATATATTTTAGTTGAATGGATATATTTTAGTTATTGCTCCAAAGAACATTAAATGTAAACATAAACATAAAGAGAAATATATTCTAAAAGGTCAGAAAAAAAGATTCCTGTTCTAACCTCAAGCAAGAAAAAAACCCAACGGTATAAAGGCTTTTGCTAATTCTAAAATATTGAAATAAAATTGCATAGAAATATGCACAATTCTTTAAAAAATTAAGAAAAAAGAAAAAAGAAGAAGCTTTCAGTATTCTGTTGGCATACTTTTCCAGGAAGCTGTGAAACTCATGCATTTTCATTTAGATTCTTCCATCTTAACCTTTCCTCGTGTCATTGCACCCTTAAGCAAAAGTGTATAATGCATATTATTTTAGCCATTAATCTCCCATTTCCAATGTTACTATACCTCAAAATGACTCAGTGTGGCCAATTCTTAAATATTTTGTTCAGCATAACACCATGTTCAACAAGCAATTCAAAGCAGTCAAATAAAAGATGAAAAAGCTTAAACTCCAGAAACATCACAAGTTTATCAACCCACTCTTTTCTAATTATATGAAAAATTTTGGAACAAAACAAAAGAAAATGAATTCACCAAAACAACACCTTTTTTAAATCTACAAACCCTACCCACATTTTGGAATTAATATGCATTTCTGAAAGCAAGACTAAAACACACACATTGCTTTTTATAATCTAATTTTTAAGACTAGCTTAAGGAAGGGAAACTAACTTAAATGAGAAAGGAATATACACTGATCTGATGATGCTGAGAATAGAGTTCCCAGCAATGGGTGAAAGAACAGTAAAATTTCTTGGAGATAATACCAAAAATACTCACAGACTTCAAAATATATCAGATACAAGTCCAAATTCTTGTAACATTTCTGGACTTCAAGTGATGAGGACAGTGATAGTTGTAGTTATTTTGTTAGAAATTGAAGTAGAAAACAGAGTGAAAGAAGGCAACAGGTAGGATTTGTAACATGGCTGAAGAATGAAAAAACAGAAATGAATTGCTTCTTTTTTTGTGTACCACTTTCAGAATTTAACAACTGAGATAATTTTATTTAAAATTGTTGTTCCTCTACAATTTTACGAGAAATGGTGTTTAGGGGTGTTAATATTTAATTACAAACCTCTCAAATTTCACTTGTGGCCCTGTGAGCACAAAAGCTTAGGAGGCAGTGAAGGGTAACCATTACTGATGTGATGTTAATCATCACATTAAAAGGACATATTTCTATTTCACAGAAAGGGAAATGATTAACTGATTAAGCAAATAATGGAGAGTTAGAAGAGATGTTTACAAAAACTAGTTGTATCCTTTTGGAATGTGCTGAATCAATGCTATCCACACACAGATTTAACGCTAGCGAAGATAACTTCACCCTGAAACTGTTTTTATTATAAAACCTTATGCAATTCACAGTGGAATGAGTGGAAAATCATATTTGTTTAACTTCTCTAATTCAGAAGTTTTTCTTCAGAAAAAAACCTATGCTCAGCTCTGCACAGATTAATGCTCCTACACTGATTTATATTCCGGTCCCTTAGTGAAGCATCTGTTACATTTCTCCGTATCATATGTGTGTTAGGCAGAGAGCCTCAGGGCTTTTAACTATAACAAATCCAAAGTTGATTTTCCAAGCCTCCTGCTACTAAGGCAGTTTTCCCTTTCACAACAACTTCCTCTTAGATGTATGTCCTTTAAAATGTATTTGCCCTCTACTAATCAAGGATGTTTGGAAATCTCTCTGATTGCTTTCCCCATGATCATTATCTCAGCTGTCCCCTCAGATAACCCTGTTTAGTTCAACTCTCTCAGATGTTTATAATGTTGCAGGAAAAAAATGGCCCAGTTTTGCCACAAAAAGTTTGCACACTCCTAATTCTACTTTCACAGCTTTAAACAAGTGATAGTTTTCGAGTTAGTATCACTTCTGTTCGTGCAAAGGAAAGGACAGAGAGATTGAGAACTAAGCCTCTTTCCAGGTCACTGCTTGAATTATTTCCATTGCTGGATATTTTAGTCTCTGTATTATTTGTTAGAAGCTAACCAGAATGAATATTTTATAGCACAAAAGGAGCTTGCATTGTGTATAACAGCAAAGAGTGTCAAAATTACATTTTTGTTTTTATATGTGAGGAAAGAGATCTCTTGTGTATGAACTGTAAGAGCTCCTTCATCAAGGCACCTCTCTTAGGAGCTGCTTTAAAAAAGGGTAACAAACTTATGAGGAACTCCAGGTCTTATAAAATCAATCCCATGCTACAAATGTGAGACATTGTTCTCTGGGATTTGCACTCCAAGATCAACACACTATTTTCCTGTTGTAAAGAACAAAATACATTAATTGATAAATCTCACACACTGTTCCTAGCCTAGAACTAGAATAGACCAGTCAATATTAGGATGAATAACATGTAAAAAAACCCAAAATAATGTCATGATTTAATTTCCAATAAATTTCAGGGTTTTTTCTTGTTATATTTTTTTGTTTTCTTGTGTTGCAAGCATTGAGTCATGGCTAACTGTTTCATAAGTACATACAGTGAATTAATACTACAATCAAAACACGGGTGGGCCATGCTTCACTATACAATATTTGGTTTAGCATTTCACCTCTTGAAAGTCTATACATAAACTGCAATCAAGCATCATTCCTTCCACTGGATCATTTTTTACACTTTCCTCCAGGCAGTGCTGTCTCATAAACCACTTGGAAACCTGCCAGACATCCATGGAGTTTTCTGGGTAAGTACAGATGCAGCGTTTCAGTCATGATCTCTGAACTTATTGAAAAATAATAATTTACAAAAGGGAATAATTGCAGCATCAGTCCGGCAGGTTTTACTTAAATTTACAGGCTTCAGCAGATGTTTAGGCTGCAACCTTTCAGAGATGTGTAGTTTGTCTCTCATGAGTCCCTTCATGAATTATTCTGTGATCAAGCAAAGACTTCTTGAGACATGAATATGAGAAGAGCTATCACAATCACAGAAATCTACAGATCTGCAAAACACTTATTAAGAAGTGCTGTCATTATTACAATAGACCCTTCCTCCTTTGTTCCTATTGCTACTGATTATTCCATTTCGAAAGTGAGGGACAGACATTCTCAACAGGCTGAGTGTTCCACTTGCAGGGGGATACAGACACTTTGAGAAAAGATGTCTGTGAGCTATTTAAATCATGCCGGGGATGGATGGACGGATGGATGGATGGATGGATGGAGACTGCATTAGTGGCAAACAAATGTTGAGCCTAACATGGTGAAGATAACAGGTTGAAAAACAGTCAAATGACTTGGGAAAAATTTATATTTAATTTTGCTTGCATAGTATCATGTAAAATTAAGCTGAAAAATCAGTCTTTAGAATAAATGTTGCTAGAATCTGCTTATCATGGGTTAAATTCTAAGGTTAAATTTCTGTGATTCTACAGAAAATTTGTCTGATTCTGAGCTGTAGCCAATATGCATAACACTATTAAGGGCCCATAAAATGAATCACAAAACTTATTTTCTTTATTAAGAGAATGTAAAATGAAAAGTTAACTTTCAGCCTTTTTCCTATTAACTCAATGTATGGAAGAATAATCAAAAAGTACATAAGAACAGGAACTTCCTTGCCATATTTTGCTTGCAAGAAAGGAGAAATAATAGTTAGAGGGAAAATGTTAGAGGGAAAATGCCAAAATACACTACTTTAATAGTCTGAAGATGAAATATTTAATCTATTTCCCTGTTTTTCCAAGTGTGTTTTAGCAGGTAGAGTAACAAATTTTTTATAACTCAGGCTGAAATTTTATACCCTATGAATGCAGTTAATAATATAAATTAATACTGAAATATAAACTAAAAATGTTGATATCCAGTCACGTTCGAGCTGCTAAGGAATATGCAAGACTAAATTTTGGGTTCCTTTTTTAAGTATTCCCACATTTCAAGGAAGAGATAAAGATCACTAATCTAAACACAAATTCAGAGTAAAGCTTTTTTAAATTGTTGTCCCTGAAGTCTCCTCTGCAGAAAGTGAGCTATGATCATCCTGGTGTGGTTTAATCAGTCACCAAGCAGCTGCAGCGACCTGTGAGACACAGGAGGATGGACAATGTACAAATGTTGCTGTGTCCACTTCCAGAAATTGGATCTTATTCTTGATAACACAGAATTTAATATGGCAAAGCTACACAGAAAGGCAGAATGGCACTTGGTGGCTACAAAGAAAACAAGGAAGAACATCAGAAGTTAAAGAAATCTTCCAAATGCGACTTCCATTGCCCTTCTGGGGGCTTGGATGTGCCCATCGCTTACATGCCACTACCTAAAAATGTAAAAGCTATGTTGGGATGAGGCTAGAAGGGTGAAATATTAGCTGAGAAGATGACAATATTCTCTGTTGGTGATTTATTCTAGCTTCAGTTAATGTGTTTTCTTATGCTTTTGGATGGTGTCATCTTCATTCTCAATTGTTAAGTTTCAGACATGCAGCTATATTATTAAAAATTCCTTTTGATAGAATTAGACTATCATTAACAGGTAATGAGAAGAACATTACTGACTTTGTCAGGAATTATGTCTTCCAGGATTTTCATCTAAATTAAAGTTTGGTCTGACTTAAAAGAATAAATTGTCTCTGAAGTCTATCGTTTCCTTGGTGATATTTTTTATTCTTGTGTCATAATGCAAGTAGAAGAAACATTTGAAAATCTGGTTAGATTACTTTCCAATACTGCAAAAATGGGAAGATCACACAAAAATTGAGTGATCCAAATGAATGGAGTAGAGAGTATGCAATTACGACTAAAGCAAGATTAAATAAGTGAAGGTTAAGTGCAAGCACGACATGATAGAGCGGGGAAAAAAGGAAAGGAAAAATTTCTCTGTGCTTCTTTTCATAACTTGTACATGCAAATTCTCCAGTCACAGATAATTTACATAGATCATATGTGTCAGTGCTGTGCAATGCCATGAAAGTGCACAGAGAGCTGAACGACTGTGGTTTAAATGGCACAAATTACTAATAAATACACATGAAAGAAAGGAAGATTTTTTTTCATACTATATACAATATTTTTTAATCCCTGTGTACATACACACATGAGTGGCAGGGTAAATGGAAATACCATAGAATAAGTTTGGGAGTCCAACAGAGATATGTGCTAATTCCTATTTTTTTTTTTTTTTTAAATTCAAGTACTTTCTTTGAACTTCTATCCTTATCTGGAATTTATAATAAAAAAAAAAAACCAACTACAGTCACTACCTCATAGAAAATCCATACACCAAAAAACTTCATGAAGAGAATAAACTATTCCACAGTAAGAAATCCAATCCAAAGAAGTTCTTCACATACTCAGTACCTATTCAACAGGGATAGCAATTGTACAAAAATCTAACAATTTTTCAGGGAGAAGAATGAAATCAGGAACTGCCCAGAATACATTTCTCTACATAAAAAAATCTGCTGTGAGTAGAGCAGTGGAGAGCTTTGGAAACAGGTTAATCTGAAAAAAACCACCAATATCTTTAAAGAAAGACCTCATTGCAATATTTATAGTGATTAATATCAATGGTATCAGCACCTCTTTGTGGAGGACCTCGTGGGTTTACCTTTGACAATGCTCACCACGTGTGAGAATGCTCAGCACGCCCTCGCCTCCTTTGTACCTTGAGAGATTTCCAGAAGCAGCACTGTTGAAAGCATGGATTTATTGCTGTTTTTTCAGGGCAGTTTTTCAGGCTGGTGTCACCCATTTGTATCTGATCAGAGCCAGCCAAGTCTTTAAGGATCCATGTGTGGAACCTCTCTTCACAGAGCAGATGATTCTCCATCACATCAATGTTGTTTTATGATGACGTGTTACAATTTCAGCCAGAAAAGGTCAGAGCTGGCACTGAAAGAACAGTGATTTATTATTCAGAGGGAGATTGCACTGCAGCCCATAAAGCATTCAGTACTACCATTAAGACAAAACCTACAGTCAGAATAGCAGCAATACCACAGTCCTGTGGTGTTTAACTCCCGCCCCAGCAGGAAGTATGAGAATAATCCCACTTTCAAAAACTACAGTTCTATGCCTTTTTATTCTCTCCTAATTAAAGGAATAAATAATAATTTGATTAATAATGGCTAAAGCCACTGTCCAACCTTGATTTTTTTTCCCCTATAGGCGAATATTCTTTCAAACATTAATGAAATATTAATTACAGTTTTTTTGTTAGACCAGGACAAAGAGACTGAAAATTAGCCAAACATATGTGATTATTATTCTGCAAACATCAACA
This sequence comes from Corvus hawaiiensis, assembly GCF_020740725.1. Lineage (NCBI taxonomy): Eukaryota > Metazoa > Chordata > Aves > Passeriformes > Corvidae > Corvus > Corvus hawaiiensis. The sequence goes on along the minus strand of NC_063226.1, from coordinate 3,737,634 downwards.
AGGACACCCCACATTTTAAATTTTATGTGTTAAGACATCTAAGAAGACAGATAAGGCTTAATAAATCAGCCTTTTACAGTAGAAGAGCTCAATCAATATTCTAAGAAAAATATTCACCTGGTTGAAAACATTTCCACTAAATTTGGAGGCCGTGGGCAATGGGCTATTGTAAGCACTCAAGGTAATTTTCTAGATGGAACATTAATTTCTTTCAGAAGAATTTTTACTTTATGAATTGAAAGGACAAAAATAAATCACACTTAATTGTTAGGATCTATGCTTGATTTGTCCACTGTTGAACATTTACCTGGGCTTTGCATCCACCACAGCAGGGAAAAGGCTTTGTTTCCAGAGGGATCCACAGGGTCCTGTCCAAACAGAGCTTGAAGAACAATAGGAAATAGTAGTGAAAAAGAATGCTATTAATATAAATGGAAGTTCTTGGTTGTCTTTTCCTCATCATCCCAAAGCACTTCCCCAAGTACCAGGGACTGTTTAATAATTTTTTGCTTATTTTGCCCATGCAATGAGGACTTCACTGAAATGGGACTGATTTTGCTGAATAATCTGTGGAGTTCTAAGCAGTGGTTTCCCACTTAAAAATTGTACCTTAATAACACCTTTTATTGCTGTGTATAAACAACTTAAAAAATTTCTGCAATAGTAAAAAAAGTCTTCTAATTTTGAAAGCCTTCAATTAGTTGAATACATTCTCTTTTCATAGAATGTATTAAAAACATTATCTTTTAATTCTTATCAGCCCCATTAGCACATTTCTTAAATTCAGTGTCCATCTTTAGTAACAGAATTATCATAACTGTTTAGCAGAAATATCTTTTTTAAAAAGAAGCCAATCCTAATTAAGAAAATCAAGCATGAAAAACACTTAAATTTCTTCCATATTCCATTCGGAGAGCAAAAAACCAGAGTTATTTATTCTTGAGAGGTCTTTGCAGTTATCTGGAGCCTGGAGAATTTGGGACCACTGAAGACATCAAGATGAGATCTTAGGCTTTAAAAGACTCATGTAGAGCGCAGAGGACTGACTACAACTCAAGTAAACCAAGTCTCTGTAGAGTCAATACATCCTTACAAAGTTTCAGGATCAGAAACTAATTTACTCAGCATTTCTGCTGCAGAAAATTGAATTGTAGGTGCCCTTTGTAATCCAGACATTTTAATTTTCTAAATGATAAACAAAAGCTTCCAACAAATTTGGACTACATAAAACATGAGGAAAATCGTCACAGATTGAGGCAACACAAGATAGTAATTACTGCCTGAATATGCTAAGAAGCACTGTTGTTAAGTAAGGCCAGAAAGAGCATCTGTGCCAGAACTGGAGAAGAATGGTTGTATCTCAATCTGAACTGCAACACCAGCATCTTCTCCTACCTTGCTGGAGACTTTCTTGGATTTAACCTCATCATGGTTTCTCCAGTTAATTACTGGGTTGATTTTTTTTTCTGTCTTTATATAGAAGGTTCCTTGACAGGAATCAAAGCTTTTGGTGATCTCTGAGCTCGAGGTGAAGCAGCCAAGCCCAAGATGTTGTGGAGCAGGAAGGGGTTTGCCCTGCTGAGCGCACTTTGCCAGCAGCAGCTGCTGTATTTGGGAACTCAGAAACGGAGGAAGAAAATGCATAAAAATGTCATAAATCTGGGTGCTTTAAATAATGTGGGACCTAATATACTGCTTTAAAATATTAAAATTTCAAATTATCGACGATTCCTCTTATACCTGATAGACGAGGATGTTTCAGCAGTTTCCATTAGGGCTGCAATGACAGCTGCTCCGAATTGCTGATCCTGACAACTCCACTGCACTGGCTGTAAATCTGGAGAAAATGTACCCCTAAAAACCAGCTGGTTACATAAGGGAGAATCCACAAAATTGTTGAAAGATACTAAAAGACATGCTAAAGGCTTACTTTTATGATTAAGATATGTGTGCCGAAATATATATTACTCGTTACATGTTGTAAAGGCAAGGTAAGTAGGGCATGAATTCACATCCTACATTACAATGCAGTATTTATGGTTAAGCTGCCTTATTTCTAACATGGTAACTTCAAAATCCATCAAGACTTACACTTATGGAGATATCAGAGAAAAATTTAAGAAACGGGACCCTCTGCAAGAAAGATTTGTTAAAATGTGTGTAATCAAATTAAAAAAAAACCTCTTTATAAATGATAGAGTGGTAAACAAAAAAATTAATCATCACATATGGATATATGAAGCACATCACAAGTCTCTCCAACAGCTGTTCTTTTACTGTAAAGATAATCCATAGAAATATCTGAATTTATTTTGTTTGCTCTGACTACCCAGGAGTTTATTTTTGCCAAAGTCACAGTTCTACATTTAAGGGAGGCAGAAAGACAGAGTTAACACTGTTCTGAGGCCAAAAAGGCACAGATCACTCAAACCTGCTGATGCTTTGAAGTGGCTACCTAAACACAGAGGCTAGACCTCAATAAGAGAATAAAAGTGGGTATTTATTTGAAGGGCCTTCAAAGGTACACCTTAGGAGAGTAAATCCTACAAGGGGCTCCACCCAAGATGGACCCTGGGTCACGGGTTCTTCATACTTTTATAAGTTTGGACCATTTGCATATCAGGGTTAATTCTCCAATTATAACCTCAGTTAGTGATGTAATTACCCCAGGTTTGCCCCTCCTCTCAAAGGCTTTTAGTTTACACATTTTGGGGCCTGAACCTAGAGAGGGTTTGTTCTGTCTGACCAGCATGAGAGAACAGCAGCTAACAGGCCACAACAGGCCACACGAAACTTCAGAGTGACACACCAGGCAGTGCAGGATTTGAAAAACATAAAAGTTAAAACCTAAGGCATCATTGCCACTAACATGCCTTGGATAACCTCATTACTCTCATTGAAATTAGGTTCAAAACATAACAATTTGGGAACTGCATTTGGAAAAACATATTTATGAATAAATCTGCTTCATCAAACTTAGTACTGATTTCTTTCATTGTACTTTTTATGGTTAATTTCCCCTAACCAAAATGTCCTTTGTATAGCATAATTTGACCTGATCTGGGGGGGGAGAACTATTGCACCTTTACCATTCTACCTTTAAGAAAGACCTCTCTGAAAATTAGTTCCATCTTACCTTTTGGCTGTCTGCAATCTTCTAGATCATTTGGTTTTTAAGCAAATGTTGAAGAGCTGCTTCCATTTTCTGTAAATTGCTGCTTCCTTGTTTGTGGTGCACTTCAAACAGATTTTGAAGCCTTGATTCCAGATTCCAAAGCTCCTTCACACTTAGTCCCCTGGCACTTCAATCACGTTGACTTCACTAATTAGTTTCCCTAATTTCTCAGTCTGCTCTTTTGGAGTCAGAAACCTTGAGTCACCAGCCTGGTTTTGTTTATCCTATTTAACTGGAAATGCATCAATTCACACTCATTCATGCCAAGGTTATTCTCTTTGACCAGCTGATGGTTCACCCTCCTGTTGGCTCAGTGGCTGCCCAGAGTGAGGGAATGTGATGCATCCGGCATCCCAAAGTTTCTGGCATTGCTGGCAGTTGGGTTGTGCAGATGCAACGTCTGCTGTAATGACACAGAGCTTGGTAGAATTCCTCTCTCCATAACATTAACAATCTATTTAAATCTCTCCATGGAAAGTGGAGCAGAACAAAACACTGACTTAGAGAATGTTCTTTCACAATCTTTCCCCAGAACTGGTTTTCTGATTCTTACCTCTATTAGGCTGGGCTTTTTCTTAACCAGGCTGCCACTGCCTCTTTTTCTTCCTTTCGAACCCAACTGCTTAAAAAGCAAAGACTCTCCAGTCCCTTGGTTCTAGTTGTGATACCTCTTAAACAATGCTTCTATTATTATTCAGATGATTTTTTTAAACCAAAAATGATTTGACATTGGGAAAAAAATAACAGCCCAAAACTGCTTGATTCAGATATTGCTGCACAGGAACATGAACTCATATTCACTCATTCAGTGAAACTTGAGCTCTGGCTGTATCTATAATATTGAGTATGGCATTCACACAGTGTTGTGGCTTGAGTGTTTTTTAATATTAGTAAAAATATTCCCCAAAAAGTTTAAATTTGAAACCACTTTCAAAGGACTTGTGCAAGTCTCCTGTCATGGCACAAACAGGAGAAGGGGTGTGTGCACGTTGTACCACATCACAGATATATTTGTGGCATATACCGTGCTCTGTAGATATATTTGAGGTACTTATATGTGTGCATGTGTGCATATATGGGAGAAACTTGACAAAGTATAATTTAAATGCATTTATATTTCTTCCGGTTTATGAACAGAAAGGAGAATGAATCCTCCAAACAGCTCAACCATTAAATGTGTTTTTTAAAGCCTCATTTTAACTATAATATTAATTATCTATATTTCAAAGCTTCATCTTCTACTCCACCTATTTTTATTTTTTTTTTGCAGGTTTCTGCTTTGAAAAGTGAAAACCTTATTCAATCTGGTGTTCTGCTTTAATATATAACAAAGACAGAATAAGCCTTTGTTATTTCTCACATCATTTTCTTTGTATTTGTATTCAACACAACCGTGCTTTTTTTCTTAGTCTTTTGTTTGATTCACCAACAGATTAATTCTTCCTTCTAAATAAAATCTCATATTAATTTTATTCATAGATAGCCTATAAAAAAGTCGTCTCAATTTTATTTAAAGCACATTAATGTGGCAATATATATTAACATATCTTGTGTTACATTTGTTTCCTCTTGGGGTTTTAAATCTAGAAAGCAACTGATTAAATAATAAAAAAACATTTTGCAAAGAATTATTTTCTGACATTCTTAGTTCTGTACCAAGACATTTTTTATCTTAGACCTCAGTGCTGGCTCCAGGATAGGTTCCTGTCCATCTGAGATAAACTACTAATTGAGAGAGCTTAGTATGCACATCACAGTTTAAAATACATATATTTCAGCATATCTTATCCTTTTGCATTTTAATATTGACCCAAAAACTTACCTCATGTTATTGATCTATAAATATCTCAGGATGAAACACTCAATTCAACTGAAATTAATTTAAGATTTTCTTTTTAAAAAATTATAAAAGCCTCCATCCTGCACAACCTCGTTAACCTATAAGTCTTTCCCATACTCTTAATTCCAGTAAATTCTCTTTTTTTAAAAAAAATTAGAAATCAAGCTTTGTGCAAATTCAGAGTTTGGCAGCTGAAACTGATGGTGAAAATACCTTAATTAATTCTACCTTACAACTGTATTGATTCTGAAAGAGGGTGAAGGACTGTGCGCAGAAAATCAAGGGGACACGGAGCTGAGGCAAACCACAAAAATATCAAGAATTCGCTCTTCAAAGTGATTTTTTCAGCAAAATAGGACTTGTTATTGAGAAGATTTAGAGTCCAATATAATGTAGGAATTGTCACAGCCTTGGAAGAAGACGAAGCTGGAAACCATAGAAAAAGAATTATCCTGTGATGAGCTCTGCTCAGAATGAGTAAGTCCCTGTGTGGGATTGTGACTGCACAAACAAAGACACTGGGGACCTGGACTTGACATTGATTGCTCAGTTCCTTTTCAACTCAAAATGAATTCTCAAATACTCCCTGAGATTGAGTTCCCATCCAATGGCAAGCATGTCATTGCAATTAATTTCATTTTAATGGTTGTTTCAGACAAAAAAATAAAAAAAAAATCACTTTTTAAAAATCAAATACAACCCTTTCAAGAAGCACTGCAGAACATCAGCTGGTGGTTAATTTATTGTATCAGATCTATGCAACCCTTCACAAAACCAAAACCTGTCTTCCATTCTTGCAGCCATTTCATTCTCAGCTCTCAACTACAAGGTCATGTCATCCTCATGACAGCAACAGAGATTTTTCGTTAATCTTTCCATTCTTTGAACTGTGTTTTTTTATTTAAGTACAGTCTACAACACATAACAAAGAGTTATCACACACAAAATCTGTTACACAGAACAACGAATCGTATGTTTGAATGCAAAAAACAAGTTCATATATAAAGTTCACTATACCTGGATAAATTCATGCCAGTACATGTCCAAACCTGCCCTTCATCGTGCTGAAAACACATATTCACACAAGGAAAATGAACATTTCTTGGAAGCCAAGCATTTGTCACTATGACAGAACTCTGTTCAAATCCTAGAAATACCAGATGATTAACAAAAAATTGTATTTTTTCTATTTGTTCTCAGATGAAAAATGGTAAAAAATGGAATAAGGGTATTAAAATGTTTCTAGTTTAATTCTGCAAGTTGCTTGATTTTTGAATGAGAAGAATAATCGCCTATAGCTACATTCAACCTCAAGAACCCTTACGGAGTCCAGACCTCACCTGAAGGGCTGATGAAACCAATCATTTCAGAGCAGAATGTAATTTTGCCCTTAAGTTATGAAACAACAGCATCATCTCCATTACTTCTTTTATTCAGATCTTCCAAAATTTCAGCACCTTAAAAACAGAGCTTTGCAGACAACTGCTGCCTCCACATCTTTTCACCCCAAAACATCACTGTTTAAAATCAAAGCAGTCCCCACAGTCATTTCAAATGCCATATGGGAAAACAAAGCTCATTCCACCCACCTGATAAACTTTCCGTATGCTGGGACTGCCCTTCCCGTGTTTGACCACGTTCTCCATTTGCCAGACTGCTACTTCTGCCTTCTATTCTCTCTTTTCCTCCTTTTAACTTAGCAATTTTAACAGGACTTAAACTCAGCTGTTCAGACTAATACAACCCCACTTTAATATTCTTTTAAAAAATTGAAATTACATATTTATGTGACAGGAAAAAGAGTGATAAAAGAGTTGCAGAGAATGTCAGAAAACTGTCATTGATACATTTGATTTTACACTAAAAGCCTCAGCATTCTGTAATATGCTTGTGTATAGTCTCCATGAAAAGACTGAACTGAAAATAGTATGGATACTCTCACAAAACATTTATAACAGAAAACAAGTCTAAAGGCACAAACCCTTGCTAGAAGCAAGAAAGCTGATGTGGATTACCTTTGACTTCTCTTTCACTTCATTGGCAATACATGATAGCATACGGTTTTGACAGGAAAATAAAAGGAATTAACAAAATGGTAACTGAAGACATGTTCCAACTTTAGATTCCAATTATAGCCCACATTGCTTAAAGCTAGGAAATGTGCAAACATCTAACACGGATGAAGGAGAGAGATCTAATGAAAAAGACAACATGACACGAGAACACCGAAGCAGAAGCAGCTAATTAAACCCATACAACTGCAAAGCAGATGAATTATTAAGAGAGACAGAAGTTAGTGACAAACTTGTAGTGCTTTTATGCTGAAAGAAGATTTAAAATTAAACAACCTGTAAGCACAAGTTATATATAGGGTTGGGGGGTGGAGTAGTTATCGTTGCATTTATTTTTTCTGCTGTAACCTACTATGCCATCCAAGCTGCATATGAAAGACTTTAGCCCAGGTTTGCCTCTGGGCTAAAGGGTTTTGATAAAAATCTCTGTAATACACACCAGGAAATGCTTTATTCTTTGGTAGATAAACCTCCATCCACCGTTGTTGTCAACAGCAACAAAGCATGAGTGCATTTCAAAGGCAATGTTCATTTTGCTCACCATGAAAGCTCATTCTGTAATTAAAATAATCTGCAAAACACCCTGCTTGACAGTAAGGGATCTACTACTGATCTACAGCAACAGCAGTCTGCAGAGCAGAATGAACTCTGGGAATTTAGGGATCTGGCACGGATCATTGCTACTGTTAATTTTTGCCACTTGGAATGTAACCCCAATGAATTAATACTGAAAAAAGATTCATTTAACCCTGGAAGTGTTAAAGACCAGGTTGGACAAGGCTTGGAGAAACCCGGTCTAGTGGAAGGTCTTCTTTTCCAGGGCAGGGCATTTAGAAAACTTTTCCATGGTTGGAAGTAGATGACCTTTAAGGTTCTTTCCAACCCAAACCATTCCATGACTCAACCTCCACAGGCAGCACGTGCTAGAAAGGGGTGACCAAAGGGCCATGCCCAGGTATGAATGGGAGGATCCACATCTCCATGTACAATGAGGATCTGGAACACAAACATGTGTGGAACAGAAGGAGCAGCTCTTACCTCTGGACAACAGTTCTGTAATCCAGGAAGGGAAATCAGTGGGGGGAGACTGAGGTAGCAATCACCACATCCCCCAGACACTCTAGGAGTCCTGTTTTCATGAGCAGTTCTCTGTCATGGACGTCTATTTGTTCCCTCTCTTTTTGAAAATCTGGGTGGGGCTGAAAAATCTACACTCATGAGGTGTTTTTACAAACTTCCTGTTAACGTTTTGAAAATGTGCTGTAAAGTGTTTGAAAAGCAATAAATACTTACACTGGCAGTTCAGTGCTTGGAAGGTTTCTGCAAGTTGCTAAGGCTTTTACAATAGCCTGTAACGTGCTCTCCTTTCAGCATTTCCACAGCAGTTACTTAAACAAGGTGATAATTTAATCATGGTAATGGTTACACAACTCCACTGAAATCAGACTTAATCAGAGCAGCTTTGTGCATTCAATGCAGATGATAAACCCCTACAATCTAAACCTTTTGTATACACTCTGTACCTGCTTTCCCCAAATTACAGGAAAATATTCTTATGCAAAGAAATCTCTAGTAAACTGGGTTTTAGCTGGAGTGAAACCCCATGTTTTCAGGCTTCACTGAGTAGGAAGGTATCACCTTCTCCCTTTTTTCCCTCCCAAGTTAGTGTTTCTCTATTTAGTGAAACACAAGATTGAGCAGAATAGACAAAGTCTCCACTGTAAATCATTGTTGTGCAACTCATTGAATTGAAAACCCACCATGGATTAAACTGCCCCCCAAATGACAACGTCTGCATCTGCAATGCAGATTTAACTCCTAAAATATCATTAAGTCTTCTGCAAATCTTCTTTTTTCCAAACACTGATGCCCTTCAAGAGAGATTTAGAGTTCACACTGAAAATACCGTGGGAAGTCTTGGAATATCTCGAACACGTCTTTGTATCTATTAAAAAAACCCGTTTACAGTATATAGGTGTTTTGGAGGACAATCTTGACAAAATTCCCTCTCTGAGTAATTAAAATACAGCAAATGCTCCAGAGCTATTTTTTGTGGGTCATTTAAACACATAACAAGCTTCTTTGATTTGAGAAACCCAACATTTCTTTATATCAGAACATACCATTAGCAAATCTCTTATCTTACACAGTTAGTACCTGCCTAAAATAAAGTAAATCCCAGGTGTTTCCACTATGTAAAACAAAAGAACTAACTCTGAAAAATAAAAATACAAAAAATGTCCACTTGAAGAGTGCACCAATCACAGTATGTGTGTTTGCACAGTTGGTAGTTTATATATTTATATACAAGATAATACTGAATTTAGTAGTTGAAAGAGATTCACATTTGGACATCTGTAAAAACAATTGAAATTAAGAATAATTTTCCAAATTATTAATTAGTTTATAGGCAGTCACCTTCTACTCTGGCATGAGAGAAAATGAAACCCAAAAAACCAGCTTTTAATTTAATAATTTAGAAATTTAAAACACTCCTTAGGAAAGTCAAATGCAACAACTTAAAATTCTTGCCTTTTTCTGTAAATTCTTTTGTGGCGTTTTTTGACCATCTATTGTCATCAGCAGTATCTTGCTTTTAAAACTTTCTGTAGAGAAAGATTTACAAATGAAAAAAAATGAACTCTCTTTTTCCCCAGTATCAAGGAGTTTTTCACAATGATACTGAATAAGTTGTTCCTTCCAATCTGAACAGTTCTATGCAATTACTGTAGGAACAGATGCTTCAGTTGTTTCCCAGTGATCACTTTCTCTGACCTAAATTACTTAGTTCTTTGCTTCTGATCATGGGTACTACAGATTTTGTCAAGTACTTTTAATTTAAGACCCTGAAAATATCAATATAGTCCTTAAAGAGTTCCCCATGTCCTTGAAAAAGTCATGTGTGAAAGACTTTTTATCACAAGTTTCTTCCTACACTAACTTTGCTGTGTGTTTGGTTTCCCCAGTATCCCTGAACATCTGCATGCTCTAAACATAAAAAAAGAAATCCATTTCCAAAACTGATAGAGCAGGAATAAAACTGCCAAATATCAGCAAAGTGCATTTTTATGGCAGAGGATAATTTGGGTTTACGTTACCGGTGCGTTTCAGCTAAAAACTGCAAGTAGCACTTTTAAAAGTATAAAGCACTAATTTAAGAGAACCTATATGGAGCCACCAAAGTCTCTCAGTCTCTGCTGGAGAGTTCTGTGCAGTTGTGGGCTCCCCAGTAAAGGAGAGACATGGACATACTGGGGCCAGGAAGGGATTAAAGGGCTGGAGCATCTCCTGTACGAGAAGAGAGCTGGAACTGCTCACCCACAGGGAGTCAGGGCTTGGGGTGGGTCACAGGAGTGAGCAAAAAACACCCAGTGAGAGCAGCACAGACCAGACCCTCCCCAGCGGTACCCAGAAACAGGACAAGAGGAAATAGGTGCAAATTTAAACACAGTAAATTCACATAAGAAAAAGGCTTTTTTGTTCTAATTTTGTGTGTTCTGTTTTCTATGAGACTGGTCAAACAGGTTGCCCAGAAAGCTGTGGAGCTGCCATCCTTGAAGATCTACACAACCTAACTGGACATAACCCTAAACAATTTGCTCTGGGTGAGTGCATCTTGATGTTGGACTAGATCTCCAGGGATCCTTTAGTATTCAACTACTCTACTTCATTTCTTGATTTTCTGCTTGATCATTTTTGTATCCTCTGATATTGTGGCTCTCTTTTAACAAAAAGAATGCATTATGAGTAACTTTTATTAATAATTATAATTTTTATTCAGGAAGAACTTTGTTTCTCCTCAGTAGTAAAAGATATTGCAATTAAAGACAACTACAAAATTGTCGCGTGTTTTATAATCAGTAATATTTATAATTAATTTTTTATTCCGTTATTAGACATGATCTAGACACAAAAACCAAATCAAACCTAAATACTCACGTTACAGCTGAACAGTATCAAATTAACTTTCATTATTAAGCAGCTTCTCATTCATTTTCCTGAATTAAAAAATAAGCAAAACATTTTTATTCCTCTACATCCATCTAATATTATTGCCAACTGGAGCTGTTGCAATCATTCTTTTAATAAGTTGTACTTAATTACATTTTTATGTTTTTGAATAAAGACTGAAGAAAAACTTTCAGTACCTGAAACGTAGACAATTAAGTGCTACAATGATCACATTTCACTGAAGGTTGAGCAACAGCCTCAAGATGAAAGCAAAGGTATAAACCAAGTTAATATCTGAGAACACTCACAGGCACCCCCATTCTCTAGTGGGAAAACTGGGAGACTCAAATGCTGTCCTGTGCTGGGCCCCAGTATAAAAGAGATGGTCCAAAGTGAGGAATCCACTAATGTATCATGGAAAGGGTTCATGAGAGAACTGGAGAGCTGGGATGGATGCCATGAAAATCATGGATCAGGAGCCTGAGCACCAGCAGCTCTTCCACTTGCCTGGAGGAGGCCACAGCCAACCCAAATTTAGTTCCAAGATTTTATTAATATGAATTGAATGAGCATACTTTTAGCTGAATTAATCTTAGTATTTAGCCGTGGCTTGAAAGGAGGATGAAATGAGAGACCTCTACAAGTCATCCCAGCCTCATTTTTCCTCCAGTTGCAGCTACATGATGATCTGTATTGAGGTATTTCTAAAATATTGATGCCTGTGCTGTATTTGAGATTTTATGGCTCACTTCCTTTTTTGGGGCATTTTCATTGAAATTAATGCACATCTTACATTCTTTTTAAGGTACATTCTTCCACTTCACATCTCACCAGGGCCATTATACTTAAACAGAGCATTTTTTTTCAAAACTTTTTTAAAAAAATCATGCCTACTTCTTTAAGATTTCTCCTCCTCTATTCATTTATTCTTGAGGAAATGAGCAAGAATCATAATTTCAAGTCTTTTTATTTTACTTTTCAAGGTCTAATGCATCATTTAAAAAGGAAATATAGCTCTAAAAGTTGCTGTTAAGGACCATGAAGCAGAAAAATAATATGTAGTTCCTTTGCAAGGTTTTTATCTTAACAGCATTACTAACTGTGACATTTATCCTGCTTAACCTCACCAAATGTACCCTAGGGAAATGTCAACAGAGTCTTATGGTTTTAATACAAATGAATTATCAAAGAGTTTGAATAATGTAATCATCTTAATGTATTCAGTTTTTATAATGAACATCTGTTATGGGCAGAGAGAGGCAAAATGACTGGTTAATGCAACAATTAAATAAACAATTGAACTCAAAAATTATAAAAACCTGATTTTACAAATTTAACTATTTAGAGCAACGAGCTGAAGGACCTGCCACTGAAATACTCCTTCCATCCCTCATTTCTGTTGGGTGCATTTTTTTCTTTGATGGCATCCGTATATGTTTTTCAGCTGCTTGTTCTGGGTATAATCCTGCTTACAAAGACAGCTTGTTCCCCGGATAGAAATCTTCTCTCTTGAGTGATGCATATTTGTGTTCTTAAAGTTGCTGCCAAATCTCTTACTTTACATTCCTCTGCCAATAATCCTTTTGCAGTGTATTTTCTGTATTATTTATTATAAGAGGGTTGTTTTCAAACATCCTGCTTGCATACATTACTGGAATTCTGCTCTCATGGGAACACATTCTCTAATTATCAAGATGGACTAACAAATGCCTCTGATATTTACTGCTCTTATATTTTATTCTGGCACTGCACTTTCTGACCCAAATAAAATATCTGGAAAATTTACATGAATGATATATAATTTTGCAGTCCATACTCTTTTGAGCTACCCTTTATGAGTAATTCCAAGAAATCATGAATATTTTGTCGAGGAAATCATGTTGTCATTTACAATTCAGAAAATAAACATCCTGGTTTATCTGAGTTCCTCAGTGACATTTCACCCAATCTCCATGCTCTGAACCTTGTTCAGACACTGCTATCAGTTTGTTCTCTTGCTCCTGAAATGCAGAAATTTGAATATACTTTAGGAACACTTGTCTGCTTGCCATTGCACATCCATGCAGACAGAACAGTTTAGGTCCTGAGTATGCAAATGTGGTATACTGAAATTATATTCAGAATCCCTTGCCAGGTTGGTTCAAGGCTGGATTCATCTGCTTTTGCTTGGTGGCTATTTGCTGTTCACAATTTGTTAAATAGGGATAATTCAAGCTGCATTCAGAATTATATTTCAGTGAAAGAGAAAATTATCACATGATTAAAGGTCCTAGTTACTCTTAAATTAACCCCAGAATCACCACACCAGAGAAAATTCATGACTTTGGCCATGACCACAACTTAACTGGAGTTTAATGTATGGTTTTTTGGTTTTTTTAACTGAAATTTATTTCTCACTGAAATCCACATCCTCAATGTCAATGACTGTGTCTAGAGGGGTTGCACAGCTCCAAATGCTATTTACACCTTCTGGTATATTGACTAGGAGAAAACACAAAATGGTTCCACCTGAATAAGGAAAGCAGGTCTGTACTGCTGAGGCCTGCAAGGAGTTCCTGTCAGGACTCACAGTTATAACCAGAGCTAGAGCAATTTCCCCTCTCTTTATTTAGAATGAATGATTATGGTAATATACCTGAGAAAGTCTGAGAATGACAAAGGTATTTTCTTTCTATATAAAATGTTCTAGTCATAACACATTAGGTACAGTAGGCAGGTTCAAAGCTGACTTAAATGTACATTTTTGCTGCCACTTTATACCACCCTAAAAATCTTCCTACTGAAAGAATGACGCGAGACAATGAAGATCTCAGAAATCACAATTAGGCAGAGTATGATAATTATATCTGAAAATTAGTGGAGAAGGGGGAGTGAGGAATGCTGGCTCTGCTGGCTGCTCACCCTTTCCTAGCCAGGGGAATAACTGTGTCTCACACATGACAGCTCTGAAACCTGGGCACACAGGCAACTTTTCTCACAGGCAAAATCAGTCATTTCAGTCACGAGCTAGTGGAGAAGTTGCTGCTGTCAAAATCACATGAACATATGCATAATTTTCATTCTTGTATCCACAGTCATCATTACTAAGGAAGCATAGAGAGCAACCAAACCAGATGCCTGTGGCTCTGAACATAACTCATTCCCTTCACCGCCTGTTGGCTTTGGCTCCCTAGCTGAGAATGCCCTCACCTGTCTGGCTGATTATGGTTTTCCTTTCCCTTCACTGTCCCGTTTCCATAATCAACCCTGAATTTTACTCTACTCCATGTTCCTTTACTCATCCCCCTAATTCAATCCCAATTCTTTTGAAACCATTGAATCCTCTAAACTCTTTCAGCTTGACCAACTTCCCCAGGAGGAAAACAAAAAAGTGCTTTTCTTAGGATCTTGTACACAGTTTTATGTGTACAATTTCTTTTTCCCTATAGTCAGATTGTGCTGAATTCTTTTAGGAGTGTTGATACTTTGGTCATTCACAGATCCATATCTATTTTATGGATGCAGGGGACAAGGATTCTGAGTATCAGGCATGCTTTGAGCACAGCTGCTCCTTCCTTTGGCGTTGGAGGGACCTGGAATAACTGGAGAGAAGATCTCACCTAGGGCAAGGTGTGAAACTGAGGCCAAGCTGGGGTGTAGGAGTTGCAATGTTGTGTATGAAAACAGACCAGGATTACATAAATCTTCCTGAAGCACATGGAAGCACTGGCTGATTGCTGTCCTTTCCCATTCAGGCAGAAATTAGAAGGATTACACTTCTTGACACTAAACATCTGTGTTCTGCCCCAGTTATACTTTAAATGCCTTTTGTGAACTAAGCCTGGGTCTTTTAAAATTAATTATCTTTAATTACCAGGTTCACTCCTCTGTCCTTAGAAAATTGTCACTTCATTTTCTTTGCTCTAATATTTGCTTACCTTCCCAGTTAAACGTGACTTTTCAGAATGAGATTCTCAGTTGTACAGCAGGGTATTTCTAGCTAATTTCCTTAATACCCAAAGGATGCTCGTAATCTGGACTTTCAGAAATGAGTATAAATTTCTTTTTTGTATATTCCCTCCTTTGATCTTAGTTATTTTACAAGGTCAATTCTAAGCACGACTTCATAAATTTTCAGATACCTCCTCCAATTTCATTTTCTGTGTCCTTCAGCATTAGCAGTCACAGGTAAATGATACCGCAGCTTTTTTCCAGTGCATTCTTTTCCACTTCCCAAGGATTTCTCTGCTGTTTTCCTTGGAGGTTCATTTTGCATGCCAAAAGCCAGGATTCTTTTGGCATAATACTACCTTTCCAAATCTCACCTTTACACAGCTCCTTGAGTTACTCATTTTCATTAATATTCCATTTATATTACCCAGCACATCAGATTCCAGTAATGCATCAAAAATCACAATTGGTGTCACCTCCTTTGCTTCTGCAGCCTTTTATTTCTGTTTGTTTCTTCTCTTCCCATACAGCCATTTTAATACATTAACATGTTTCTTCTAATCTGATTTCTGTCTCAAATAATGCAATTCTGAATAAACTGAAATTTCCTGGCACATTTTAGCTCAAGTGCCACTCAAACTCTTCTCTCCTTCATCAGCCGCTCTCACCCAAAACTGGTCTTGAAGGCATTATTGTTCATGCAGACCATGAAATAAACTTCTGTTCAGACAGAATTACTGCTGAAAGTGATAATTGTTAGTCCAGGTGAGTTTGTGTGCTTTGTGCTTTGCTTTTCACTGAGTTCTTTAAAGACAGGGGGGAAAGCATCATCAAGATTTTGGCAATGACGAGTATATCAGTTAAAGATAAATGAAATTATTTCAATGTTTGAAAATTAAAATAATCCAAATTTTTTAGGTTATATTAGAAATAATAACTTGGCAGCAATATTTGGTGTAATGGATGATAAGATATACGTCAGATAATGGCAGAAAATCCAGGAAGTCTATCTGTGATAATGGGTCTGTAACTTTAATTGATGCTCAAATCTTGTTTAAACATTGGCCTGCTGAACTGTAAGTCTCTCTTATTTAATTGAGTTTAAGGCTACAATAGAAAAGATATTTTAATTTTAGCTGTGGCCACTAAAAACACCTAAAGTGATAAAATCTGAAATCTCAAGGAATTTAGAACCAAAGGGTTTTTTAATTCAGTAAAACTGACCTTACAGTCTTAAAACTGGCCTAGTCTTTCTGAGGACCTGATTACCTCTATATGATTTTCAGTCTCATATTTTGCATATTTTTTACTATATCTTGTTCTCTTTCCTTTTTCAGAAGCAGAACTGAATTGGCTTTCCAAAGTCATGTAAAAGGTTGATATGATTTCTCACAAATATTATAAAGCAATTTCCTTTAGTGCTGCCAAGCCTAAGAACGGGGAAAATATTTGAACACAGGCTTTATATCCTTCTTCCAAAGCAGAGCTAATGATGAAGGTGTGGCAGGAGAAACAATCTTTGTACAAAGTTTAATTCACAAACCTATATTTTTTTTCTTACAGAGTCATCCAGAGTTCCTCCCTTAAGAAGTTTTTCCTATAAAAATATTCGCAGTTCTCCAAATCATTCAGTTGAATACAGAGACACTCAGACTCCTGGATTCTAGTCCTTCTCTTTGTTTTCCCTCAGTATTTCCTGATGTTTGTGTGAAGCAGTACAGAAACATGTCTTACAGCCAAAATTTCTCTGTCCCCTCCCTCTGTTTTGTTCCATACCCTTCTTGGACACACCTCCACACCCCATCATCTGTAGCAGGTTTGGATGCAGAGGGATTTTCTCTGCTCAGTCCAGCAAGTAATTCAGGGTTTTTACCTTTATCTCCACAGGTTTGTTTGGTCATTTATTGTTTTGCTTTGGTTTTTTTAATACTCATACAACACATTTGTTCACAGATTAGAAATTCTACCCAGTCCCTCTGTTTATCAAAGCCACTGCTCACCAGTTTCTCCTGACATCCCACACAACTGGAAATTTACAACTCGGAAGGTTAAAACAGAGATTAATCTCTGGGTTCTGGCTTTTCTTTCACAATGGGAATCTTTCAGAAAGAACTGATTTGAATTTTGTATTTATACTTTAGAGATATGGAACAGACTGGTGCAAAATTTGGTCACTCAACTCTTTCATGGCTCATTTTTAGTGGGAAAATTTAGTACCAGTTAGAGCACAGAGAACTTCAAGTCTCCAATAACAGTGGAAAATACTGCAATAAATTACTGCATTTTTGCTCACACTGTGCCTTTCACTCACCAAAAAACAATTTAAAAAACCCCCCAAAATCCCAACACAAAATCCTCCCCAAAATCCCCAAAATCTTGAATTCAGCAATGTTGACTCTGAGCAGCACATCAGAAGGATCAAATAAAACCCTCCACACTAACACCAAGAGGCTTAGCTTGCTAGGAAAAGAATTAGTCATAGCTTCTATCAAGAAATTGATTTATGATACACAAACAAACACATAAAGCTTCCATCCATTTCAGAGCCTACTTTTTGAGAGCAAATTGAACACTGGAAACAGCAGTCTCCAAACAAACTATCCTCTGACTGTCATTAAAATAGGGCAAAATTAAATGTTAATAATTAAAAATAAAAGCAAAATTAAATTAAATAGTAAATTAGAGGCTAGATAATTAATGCATTCCATTCTCAATACTAGATGTTCTTTACTTCTGAAAGCCTAAAATTCATGAGCAAAGATAAAAAAAGTTCCAATTGCTGATAAACAGATAATTAGAAGCAAACTAAGCTTGAAATTAGATTATATATTTTTACAAGAGGCTGTATACCTAAAGAATTATAAAATAATTGCAGGGAAAGAAAGGTAGGCTTTAATTTGTTGAAGCACAGGATGAGGCAAACTTTCAGAGACTGAGCTTGAAATGAGGGCCTTTTGTAGTACAAAAACACGATGAGACAGCCTTTCACAGCATTTCAAGCTTTTCCATAATATATTGTCATTGCAGCCAAAGAACCCGTCATATATGATAATTTTCACACAGTTTTGAATAAAAACTTCAAAAGGATCAAAAGAAAACTTTCAAGTTGCTTTGTGGTTTGTAAGTATATTTAGAAATTGCTTTGTATCACAAACAATGGCACTCTAAGCACTTCAAAAAGAAAGCTGTTAGTTATGTTACCTAACAAAAATAACGTTATTTACTGAAAATAGTTTACAACACTTACAGTGGATAGAAACGTTTATGTAAACAGCAAAACACTGGAATGGCTCTGTAAGGTGCATTGTACAACAACAGCCACATTGATTAAAGTTACTGCTGAATTTTCCATTTTATTGCTTTTAGTTCTCTTATTATACTGGAGAAAATGATTGAATTTTCTCAGCCCCAAGAACGTGTGACTTATTAAATATTCGAAAATATGTAAGCATTAGACTGCACAAACCTAGTAATTTCCTCTGATAAATAACCTGGCAGAAAAAAGCTGTTACTCATTATCCCCAGCACATTCACCGTTTAAAAGCTGCACATTGCAGTAAACTGTATGGGCAGTAAAATATATCACTATATCTCACTTGTTGACAGTAAAATATGTATCTAAAATATGCTGTAGAGCTCTAAAATATGCTATATATTGTAAAATATCAAAGACAAAGCCCAGGCTGACATCAAGCAAGGTAGCACCATATAAAAATAATACGTATTTCCAAAATATCCTGATTAAGGAAGTAGTTTGTGTATCTGCCTGCTCAGTAAAGAACAGTGAATTTCCCACTGGTTACTGCATTTTCCACACTGTTCAGTTCCTGCTTTAACTCAGCACTTCTCAGCCAGTCTGTTCTCATGGCTCTGCCTTACCTACCAGGAGAGTGGTCCCCAGAGCTGGTACCACACAAGAATCGTCACTAACTGGTAAAGCAGTTTGGAGCTAGACAGAAAAAAATGCCTTCTTCTATACTGAAATTTGGAAGATGAAAATCAGAAGTATTTTTTTCAGTGTAATATTTCCATTTTCACAGGACAAATGTGAGCACGTTGTGTTGATAGAAAAGCCCAGCATAACACATTTAGGGTATGGGCACGAGCACAAAAAGCTTTTCTTTATTAAAAATTTTATAGAAGCTGATTTTTTTTTCCATTATGACCAGGTCCAAATCCTTATTTCATTTCATGACAAATGTTGGAGGAATTTACACTCTGAGATTCCCCTAAATGCTGTATGTTGAAAGATACCGTGCTAGCCATGTAATCTTTATCACGGCCATACAGGGAGGTTTTATTCATTTTAAATCATACAGATCCCAAAACAATAATCCAAAAGGCAGACTTAACTGAGTTCCCTTGGAAGCACAGCACTCAGATTATTTCCTCTAAATCTCTAAGGCCATTAGCAGAAACCTGATAAATGAGAAATACTGCTGGGTAAAAAGAATGTTACTGCAAGGCTATAATTTCATTTTATAGAATTTTTCTAATATTTTAAGCTTTTAATAGTGCTAAGATTAACTGAGTCATACTTCATTATATAACTTTGCTTCAAATATTTTGCCTCTTTATTTCATCGATGGAAAGTATTCTTCTCTTTTGTGAACACAATTTTTTCTTTGTTTTTAAGGTATTTCTAATAATGAAAACAAATAAAAAAACCCCAAAATATATATAACCTTAAAAATAAAATTGCTTGTTCAAATATGGATTTACAAAATACTCATACATTCCTTTTGTACCAGAACACCAGCAATTAAGAGCTGGACAGCATTTAATTAGCTTGTCAAGTGTAACTAAAAGCTCTTACATATACTTTTTTCCCCTTCAAAAGAATTGTATCGAAATTTTATAGTCTGCCTCTTCACAGGCTGAACCTTCCTCCTGAAAGCAAATGATTTTATTCCTTCGGGAAATGTGAATCGTATACTAAATCCCATGCCATATAAATAATACCTCCTGGACACAGACAGATCAAACATAAAAAGTCTAAGCCTTAATCCTCATCCCCAGACAATGCAAGCAACTTTAGAAAGCAAATATATCATGTGTCTGAAAAAGGCTGATTCTGCTCCAAAGTCAGCAGTACACAAACCCCACCGAGCCCTTTTTCCATGCCCGTTTATCCTTCATTCCACAAAAGCATCCTGGTACTGTCCAGCAATGGTGTGTTCTCAACAGCACTACAGATTCTTTATAAACACAGTTTCCTTGAAGCTGCTGAACTAAACTGAGAAAATGCTGGGCTTACAGTTTTCTTCATTTATTTCTTGGGGATGCCCACACCCACCCAGCACCACCTCCACGTTCATCATTAATCCCATGTCCTCAAGTGCCACATGCACAAGTTTTGGAGCACTTCCAGGAATGGTGGCTCCATCACAGCCCTGGGCAGCCCCTGGCAATGTTTGATAACCTTTCTGGTAAGGAGTTTTTCCCAATATCCAACCTAAACCTCCCCTGGCACAGCTCGAGGCCGTTCCCTCTCATCCTGTCCCTGTTTCCTGGGAGCAGAGCCCGACCCCCCCGGCTGCCCCCTCCTGTCAGGGAGTTGTGCAGAGCCACAAGGTCCCCCCTGAGCCTCCTTTGCTCCAGGCTGAGCCCCTTTCCCAGCTCCCTCAGCCGCTCCTGGTGCTCCAGCCCCAGCTCCTTTCCCTTCCTTGGACACGCTCCAGCCCCTCAATGTCCTTCTTGTCCTGAGGGTCCCAGAGCTGTCCCCAGGACTGGAGGTGCCCCAGCAGTGCCAGCACAGGTGATGGGCACTGCCCTGATCCCACTGGACACGCCATTCCTGATCCAAGCCAGGTGCCATTGGCCTCTTGCCCACCTGGGCTCATGTTCAGCCAATGTCAATCAGTCACACACATTTCACATGATCCTCCACATTCTTTGAGATAAAGTGTGCTGCAGATGCCTTGAGCAGCAAAGACCTGAACTTTCAGGTAATTTTAGCAGCTTAAACACTTTATTAAAACTTTGTCAAAAAAAGCAGAAACAATTCCTGACTAACACCATACTGCAGAGGAAGGATATTGCTGTTCTGAGGCGGATTAATCATGCACAGCATCTTTAGGAATGCTCAATGCAGTTGTTTTGCTGGAGAATAATTTTTGGCATGCCAGTGCTCTATTCCATATCACGTTCTTTAGTAAGACAATGAATAATCCTTACCTAAAGAGCAATTACAGATCCATAATTCCAACTCTTTCATTTCCCTTAATGAGAGAAAGCACCAAGGGCAGAAAATATAGGCAACCCCCAACTGCCACTAACAGTAAATGAGATTTGCAGAAGTAACTTATCTGAAACTTAAATCTCTCCACCTACACTGCATAGATCTGCTACATAATTAGTTCATGTGTCTTTATAGATGCCCATTTTGTTCTATTTCTACACAGGTAAAATGTCTTTGCCTCTTTAGGGACCATAAACAAAGTTCATAGGCACCCATCAAGCATTTCTTGTGTTTCTGCTCTCCTCAGAAGAAAAGCTGATCCAGCCAAAGATTGCAGGACCCATTGAATGCTGTGTCCAGCTCAGCTCTGTGCATAAATCCTGATTTCCTGCCAGAGGAAATGCTCTGAATCCACATCAGAAAAGCACAGAGTGTACCCCCAGATCCTCAGATCAGCCAAGGAACTTTGCTTGGCAGCCAAGGTTCCTTTGTAATCAACACAATCACTTTTTACCTTGCTAGCACATTTAATTTTTGCTTTAAAAGAATTTTTATATGCCAATTTTATATATAATAGTTTTCAGAATACAACATGACATATGGGAGCAGCAGCTTAACAAATTTCATAAATGTAAATTCTTGTCTCAAACAATGTCACAGAGCTTTGAATCTTGTGACTTTGTTTTCTCCCTTGTTAACTGGCAATGTGCTTCTGAAAGCATAAAACTAAACTGCAAAGTTTAAATTTTTCCCTTTATTAAGGATCATTAATAGTGTGTGACCCCATATGGTAACACAACACGAGGTAACACATTCTTTAAAGTGATTTCTTGGACAGACTACAGCAAATCTAGGTATTGGCAGAAAAATATCTTTTTTTCCCCTCATCTTTTAAAAACCTTTTTAATTTTCTGAGAAAATCTGAAGCCATACCTTTATGCTTTAACTTTTCTTATTGTAGAAAACAAAAGGATGGGAAGATAAATTTTCAAAAGATTTTCCATGCAGTAATTTCTTACCACAGACTGTGGGTGGTAATTCAGAGTGACAAGAGTAAAAATGAGATGTTATTTCAGGGACTTTAATAAAACTATCAGTACAGGCCTGTCTGAGCTTCCAAATATTTTTTACAAGGTAGAAATTAATACTTCTTAATCTGCCATCATCTTTAGCTCTCTTACATTTCTTTGGGGCAATTAAGGACACACTTTCTCCAGCAGAAAGAACTGCTGGTTGTCCCCCAGCTCCTCCTCACCATTTGAGATGATTATAAAAAACTGGATTTTAAAGAGCCAAATTCTGTCACTTCACAGGTATTTAGAGCACAAACCTTTCAGGTCACCTCAAAATGATGTCCCTGCCTATGGCAGAATAGGTCATGCCCTTCTTAGACGAAGCCCAGCTGTGACCCAAGAGACCCCAGTACAAATGGATTGAGGATTTTGTGGGGGAAACTGAGACAAAACATCAATGATTTATTTTAATGAGTATGTAAAGGTACAACTAGAAGGCAAAGGGCAAAAGAAGAGGCAAACATACATCTTCCTGCCTTTACTTTTATAAAATTTATTATAAAGGAATTTATTTTAACAATGTGAAAAGTGCCTTGGATTTGTTCATAGTCTATTTTTTAGAAGTGTTTTTCTGGTATCTAATTTCTCTATCTGTAATGTTATAAATCCGTCAGTCATGCTGGAGGGAAAAATGAACAAACACAGAAAACCCTCTGATAATATCCAAACATAATTGCTAACTCAGAAAATAGATCTGATTTTGGTGAAAGCTCTGAATAAAAACCCGCAATGAAAGTTCTACCTTTGGTCCACTGTTACAAGCAGCAAAGAAAACTGCAAATATGAAATAAATCCGCCAGCACAGCTTTTCATTGGCTACACCTATTATCTTGCAGTGGGTTAAGTTACAGCTATTCCCCTTTCATAAAAATCAAATTCAAAATTTATATTACAATATGTCAATTTGACAAAGAAAAGAATAGCTGCCTCCTTCAGAAGTTATTTGTTTTCACTCCCCTCTTACACAGGAAAATAGAAATGCGCTGACTCCTTACGAGTATCGTTTGAAAAGGTGTGAAAATCAATTTCACTTTCTAAAAAATGAAGGTAAATCACGTGCAGAGCTGCTCTTCCCACTCTGATGCTTCCCAGGTCTCCTTCTCCATAAAAAAAGCATTACTGGAGAGAGTCTCAGCACTGCTGTTCATATCTGTCTGTACAATCCTCTCATTAAAGGGTTTCTAAGGTTTGTATGGGATGGACCTGCTTCAGTTAAAGCAGGAACAAAGTCCCTTTGGAAAATAGATCAGAGTTTCTGCTTTTTAGATCCCAAACCCTGACATGGAGCTAATTTTGAAACTTCTACATCTCTCCTGAACAGAAATTCTGCAGCTGTGTTACTCTGGTGGGTCTGCAGTACAGTTCAGCAAAAGACAAATAATATTCCTTTTGTAATTACAGTGTTCTCATCAAGCACAGGAGTCACATCTTTTCTGCTCTGTTGTTTTTTGGTGTTTTTTTTTTTTTCCTTTGTGATAATGTTTTATAACTGAAGCAGCATTAAATTTCAAGGAAAGTCAAAAGACAAAAGAATGTTATATTTGTTTCCTGAATGATGCTCACTACTACTGCTATCCTCAAATTATAAATAAATTTAAAAACTCTTTGTATTTAGATCAGCAAGATATAAATATTAATTTCACTACCCAGTGGAACTTTTATTAATGTTTTATATAAAACCTCTCTCATATATTCAATTAATTCTATTAAAGAATAAGAGAACTATAAAACTAAAAAAAATCCCCCAAGTTAGAAGCTTCTCTCATTAATATTATTTACCCAAAGAATGACAGCAAAGCACGTGGGGATGCTGAAAGCTGATAATTAAGGTGTGCATAAGCAGTGGTTGGCATCCCACGCTATATTTTATATATATGGCATATTCACATGGCAGAAAAAGCTCAATGTCCCATACCTTATTTATCAGTACTGTGTCATGTTATCCACAGATAAATTCATACCTCAGTAAGATACAGGAGAATGAAGTTTCAGTTTCTATGACTTCATTACTTTAGGCCATGGGATATTGCATCAGCTACTGCATACCTTATTTTTATGCTGGTTTTATCCACAACTTTAAATAGAATATATGACAGCCCTTTTATCTTTCAAACTTTTTCAGCTAAACCCCGAGTCTCCAAAACCTTTTCAGGTACTATAACAAATATGACGAGAAAAAGTTTT
This sequence comes from Corvus hawaiiensis, assembly GCF_020740725.1. NCBI lineage: Eukaryota > Metazoa > Chordata > Aves > Passeriformes > Corvidae > Corvus > Corvus hawaiiensis. The sequence goes on along the minus strand of NC_063226.1, from coordinate 3,713,228 downwards.
TTGTCTAAACCAAAATTATGATTATTTATGTAGTCAGAATTCCCAAGAGAGTTGCAGCAATTAATTAGTAGGAAACCTGCTGAGAAGGGTAATAGATGTGGGACATTCCTCCTTTCACTGCTAAGATACCTGTTCACTTTTATTTATTATTAAAGATGAGGAAAAAATGCTTTATTTTTTTTCTTTTTTTCCAGTTAAAAAGTGTTAATTGCATGGCTGGTAACAGGCCATTAACACAGAAATAATTTAAAATTGCTTTATGAAAGAAAGTATCAAATTAAACCCCCAAGTCCGCTATTTGGGACACACACCCAGCATTTATTCTGACAAGGACACAGAACAATATAAATCCTGGACACTGGAATTTCTTAGGTGACATTGACTAAGATTATTGTCAGAAAACACCTCTGTTGCCTTGTGCTAACGAAAATTAAGGCACTGAAGCAAGATGACCTAACTATATTCTCTAAATATGAGTGTTTGACACTGATTTGTATCAGATATAACCCAACCAGAAAAATACTTGGAGTGGAATTTTCAAACCTCTTCTGACATCCTGCAAACTTTCTAAAGATAATTTCACACAGAGCAAAGGAGCAGAGAAATCGAGTTGTTGATAGCTCTGGTAGCTTGGCAGCAACTCCCCCACCCATGTGTCAGAACAAGGGGTTTTAACAAGGGTGAAGGTCTGGATCCCTGCAGGGAACAGGAATCCCCCAGGGCAGGGAGGCTCCATCTCCATTGACACAGATCAGTCTGGCAAGGGGCCACATGGCACAGGGCTGAAGTAATTTTGAAATCAAAGACTGATTGAAAGAGATTTTCTGTCAGATTTCTGTCTCAGAACTGCCTCGTGACAGAGCCCCTCACTTTTCACAGATTAAAATGAGATTGGAGCCCAGAGACTTGGATCACGAAGCAGCTGCCATCCCTACTCTGCGTGCTGCCATCCCTACTCTGCATGTTGCCATCCCTACTCTGCGTGTTGCCATCCCTACTCTGCGTGCTGCCATCCCTACTCTGCATGTTGCCATCCCTACTCTGAGTGCTGCCATCCCTACTCTGCATGTTGCCATCCCTACTCTGCGTGCTGCCATCCCTACTCCGAGTGCTGCCATCCCTACTCTGCATGTTGCCATCCCTACTCTGCGTGTTGCCATCCCTACTCTGCGTGTTGCCATCCCTACTCTGCGTGTTGCCATCCCTACTCTGCGTGCTGCCATCCCTACTCTGCATGTTGCCATCCCTACTCTGAGTGCTGCCATCCCTACTCTGCGTGCTGCCATCCCTACTCTGAGTGTTGCCATCCCTACTCTGCCTGCTACCATCCCTACTCTGAGTGCTGCCATCCCTACTCTGAGTGTTGCCATCCCTACTCTGCATGCTGCCATCCCTACTCTGCGTGCTGCCATCCCTACTCTGCGTGTTGCCATCCCTACTCTGCCTGCTACCATCCCTACTCTGAGTGCTGCCATCCCTACTCTGAGTGTTGCCATCCCTACTCTGCATGCTGCCATCCCTACTCTGCGTGTTGCCATCCCTACTCTGCGTGTTGCCATCCCTACTGAGTGTTGCCATCCCTACTCTGCGTGCTGCCATCCCTACTCTGCGTGTTGCCATCCCTACTGAGTGTTGCCATCCCTACTCTGCGTGTTGCCATCCCTACTCTGCCTGCTGCCATCCCTACTCCGCCTGCTGCCATCCCTACTCCGCGTGCTGCCATCCCTACTCTGCCTGCTGCCATCCCTACTCCGTGTGCTACCATCCCTACTCCGTGTGCTGCCATCCCTACTCCGAGTGCTGCCATCCCTACTCTGCCTGCTGCCATCCCTACTCCGTGTGCTGCCATCCCTACTCCGAGTGCTGTCATCCCTACTCCGAGTGCTGCCATCCCTACTCCGCGTGCTGCCATCCCTACTCCGTGTGCTGCCATCCCTACTCTGCCTGCTGCCATCCCTACTCTGTGCTGCCATCCCTACTCCGAGTGCTGCCATCCCTACTCCGCCTGCTGCCATCCCTACTCCGAGTGCTGCCATCCCTACTCTGCGTGCTGCCATCCCTACTCTGCCTGCTGCCATCCCTACTCCGAGTGCTGCCATCCCTACTCCGCGTGCTGCCATCCCTACTCCGAGTGCTGCCATCCCTACTCTGCCTGCTGCCATCCCTACTCTGCGTGCTGCCATCCCTACTCCGAGTGCTGCCATCCCTACTCTGCCTGCTGCCATCCCTACTCCGCGTGCTGCCATCCCTACTCTGCGTGTTGCCATCCCTACTCTGCGTGCTGCCATCCCTACTCTGTGTGCTGCCATCCCTACTCCGAGTGCTGCCATCCCTACTCTGCCTGCTGCCATCCCTACTCTGTGCTGCCATCCCTACTCCGAGTGCTGCCATCCCTACTCCGCCTGCTGCCATCCCTACTCCGAGTGCTGCCATCCCTACTCTGCGTGCTGCCATCCCTACTCTGCCTGCTGCCATCCCTACTCCGAGTGCTGCCATCCCTACTCCGCGTGCTGCCATCCCTACTCCGAGTGCTGCCATCCCTACTCTGCCTGCTGCCATCCCTACTCTGCGTGCTGCCATCCCTACTCCGAGTGCTGCCATCCCTACTCTGCCTGCTGCCATCCCTACTCCGCGTGCTGCCATCCCTACTCTGCGTGTTGCCATCCCTACTCTGCGTGCTGCCATCCCTACTCTGTGTGCTGCCATCCCTACTCCGAGTGCTGCCATCCCTACTCTGCCTGCTGCCATCCCTACTCTGTGCTGCCATCCCTACTCCGAGTGCTGCCATCCCTACTCCGAGTGCTGCCATCCCTACTCTGCGTGTTGCCATCCCTACTCTGTGTGCTGCCATCCCTACTCCGAGTGCTGCCATCCCTACTCTGCGTGCAAGATGCACACAGTGAGTGGAGTAAGGTGCTCACAGCAGCCATGGCAGTACAAGCACTGCTCAGGAAAAAGGCACCATTCGTATCCAGGGAAATCAGTTAAAAAATAGTGTCCTTCTCAATAAGTGTTACAGGAAATAGAACACAGATTAATTGCTCTGGGACAACAGTCACAAGGCATGGTGATTCTGTAGCAGATTCAGATTTGTCTTTGTATTTTAATGTCCCTTTGCCTGCCCTTTTTTGGATTTTCTGGTTCTTTGTCCAGCTACCTTGCTATAATTGCTCTTGCCTTTACCTCCTCAGACTATGCACTACTATTAACTTATTGATCTTTAGTTTTAAAAATGCAAACCTCAAGAAGTGTGAAATTAAGGCAAAGCAAAATCAGAGGTGAATAAGTAATGAAATATGTGTTCTTTTATTTCTCTGAACATCTCCCAATTCAGCCACTACCTCCCCTCTGTTTTAATGCCACTGCTGTGGAGATCTCTTTAGAACCACAAGCCCAGACCCAGAGAAGAAATATGCAATGCAGAAATCAGAAACATAAAGCCCTCAGGCAGAATATTAGATATTTCTTTTCCTATATGTATGGGGGTTTTTTTAGGAATATCATTTATTCATAGACAAAGCCACTTAAATAGATATTTCATAATAGAAGACTTTATTTCCCTTCTGATAGAAGGAAAACCATGCACTCTGCTTGCAAAGCTGTCATATAATGCTTCAGCCAAGCCCAAGGAAATTTGGGTATTTTAGAAACTCTTTCAGGCAGGGAATATAAGGCACTGAGACTGAGAGTTACTAAGTGGCTCCTGCTTGGGTGACAAGCTTCTCATGACAAACTGCCCCGGAGGACAGCTCGGAGATTCAGAGAGGGTTATCAGAATCCCTTTGACAAAATGCTGAGAGGAGGGGTGAAGGAAAAGAGAAACATTCCTTCTGCTTGCCAACAGGGAGAGCTTCCTCAGATGGGCAAAGCTTCCAGCACAGCGATTTCACACTGGTATTGCTCAGATTAAGAGTGCAAAGCACAGCCTCTGATAACAAATAAAGTGTTACGTTTAATTCTGGTGTAGGAAAACCCAACAAAATTAGAAGCCATGGAGTGGAGCCAGTTCTGGTGGAGCCTGTGGGAAAGGTTCAGGTGTTGACTTTTGTTCTTCCACACAGAACTCATTTGTTCTGCTCACAGAACCATTAAGGATGGAAAAGACCTCCAGGACCATGGAGCCCAACCTGTGCCTGATCCCCACCTTGTCCCCAGCCCAGAGCACTGAGTGCCACCTCCAGCCCTTCCTTGGACGCTTCCAGGGATGGGGACTCCAAACCTCCCTGGGGAGCCCCTGACAATGTTTAATCACCCTTTCTATAAACTCCTCTTGCTGTCCGACCTCATCCTGCCCTGGCCCAGCCTGAGGCCGTTCCCTCTCATCCTGTCCCTGTTCCCTGGGAGCAGAGCCCCATTCCCCCTGGCTGTTCCCTCCTGTCAGGGACTTGTGCAGAGCCAGAAGGTTTCCCCTGAGCCTCCTTTGCTCCAGGCTGAGCCCCTTTCCCAGCTCCCTCAGCCACCCCTCATCAGACTTGCTCCGTGTACAGCATCCCATATTCCAGAGAAGCTGCCTGATCCTCCTGTAATACTGTACTTGGAATTACTTGTGCAGCTGAGGGTTCCAGCATTGGGACAGGGGGTGAAAAGCCGTTTTAACATCAACTGCTGAACATGCATTAACAGGCAGTATGAGAAGGCTGGGGGTCAGCCAGACAGAATAGGTGGGTCTGGCCTCTGAAACATTCAGGATGGAGTCCTCAGACACAAACTACTAAGAAGTCAACCCATTAGGAAGAGAGAAACAGGAAAGAGAAGCATTCAGGGAGATGGAAAGAAATATATGCAGAGCTGTTGTGATTTCTGTATTCATCATCTTACATTGCAAAATATTCAGAAACATTTTAAAGCAAAGAATTAATAAATTAAGATGCCGGTGTTTTCTTCAACAGAAGTTAATGGTAGGTGATTATTTAAATTTGGCAAATAAAATCTGAGTGCCTAATTACCAACTCAATTCAAAATGTGTGTGCTTGCAGTGAAAGTCAGCCAGGGATCAGTTTGCATCCCTTGAAGACCTGCCTTGAATCAGTAGTTTGAGATGTGAATAAACCATTATTCTGTCAACTTTCAGACCTTCAACGCATCTAAGAGAGAGACAGTGCAGAGTTTGGAAAGCTTCCCAGAAGGTTTCTGAAATTTAATATCAACGCAGTTAAATGTAGTAAAATTTGAATTAAAAAGAAACTGGGGTTTTACAGATTCAACAGAAGAGGCTGCTCCAAATGTGCACATTTAAGTGTGAAAAAACTGGTTCATTTTCCTAAAAGATGATTGAGAGGTCTATGTCTAGTGAGAAAAGAGATCCCTATAAATAGAAATCAAAGAAATCTGTGTATCCCTTTTCCATAGAAGTACTGAAATTATGTGAAGAAAACAGACCTTTATCTTCCTGTGAATTTATTCCAAAAGATCCCCAAGTCTCGTTAGCAAAGATAAAGAAGGGAAAATTTTAATGTTTGCAAGATTTTCAGTTGGATTTTCTATTGGGTTATAAAATGGGTAAGATTTTCTAAGGGTATTAAAGATATTCCTTGAATTATACTATAATTTCTTTTTAATAATATGAATTTTATCATTAAACCTAGATTAGGTCGTGATACTTTAGTGAAAGGAAATATAAATTCCAATTTTAAAAAGATTAACTATGACAGTTCCATATAGCTCATGTGCATATCTAAGTTTGTAAAGTAAAAGGAGAAAATTGCTATTAGTGAGGGAATTCTGGGTTTTCTGGGAATTTAGTAGCAACCTGGACAGGAATGAATACAAGATACATCTGTTGTGTTTTGAAAATGCAAGGACTAAAGGGTGTTTAATTCCCATCATTTTTACTCAATCCCTTTGTCTGGCAGGTTTCCTCAAAGGAATAAGGAATTCTTGATATCAGAGTTAATCAATTTCTGCTCACCATTGTGACTTCTTTTAAAGTCTTGTGTTTGTCCTCTTTATGTTAGGGCCAGGAGCAAGAAAACTGAAACATCAGTGGGCGTTCCTGGTTGAGGACCTCCTGAGACCTCCAGGTAATAAAGACAAGTTTTGCAGTTTTAGTTTTCTGTGAAATTCAGACTACTAGAACATTCAGTCTACTGGAAAACTTCGAGGACAGCAGAATGCTAAAGGGTTTATTGTGTCCCCAGGAGATGAAAACTTTTCTGAAATAATTAAGAAAGACGAATTGAGCACTTAGAAAAAGACCCCAACAAAACAAAACAAAACAAAACAAAAAAACCCTCTCCAGTGAAAGAATGAGTATTTACTAAAACCCTAAACATCACCCATAACTTATGCACTGGAGCTTTCTTTGATTTATGAGGAATGCATGGAATTTGGAAACTGCTTAGAATGTGATGACTTCTGACTTTAGGGCCTGTTAAAGTAACCTCTGAGCCGAGGTTGTGCAGGGTTTCTGAGCTGTGTTTATCTCTGACAGATCTAATCCAGGTCTTATCATCATCTTAGAGTTCCTTCAAATTCTTGGAAAAGAGTCAGCAAGGTAAGCTTTCCTGAAGGGACTAAATCCTTTTGGGGAGTTTCTGGACTCTGAATCTCCTAAGATCAACGCTTCTTCCACTCAGTTTTCCTTCCTAGTCAGCTCCAATGCTTAGACTGAGACTCACCACTGAATTTGTGTGTGCCTTTGCAAGCATGACTAAAATAATGACATTTAAACTTTTAAAGTATATTAAATAGGGATATAACATAAGATTATTACCTAAACCACAACAGATTTGAAATAAAACTTTTCTATTCTACTACCCATAAAATTTAAATGCTCTACAAGAGAGCTAATTCCATCTCCTTTTGGAATTTATCTGTGTTCCTTGGGTGGTTTGGGTTGTGCCCACCTCACCCAGGATGTCCACAGAAAGTGCTTCCTCACTCATTCAATCGCAGTGTGGGGTGTTAGAGATTGCAGGAGAAAACCCTACAGTTCAATCCATTACAGAGAGACAGACCCGTTTGATAAGACATAAAATCTGGAGTCCAAAAGAAAGCACCTAGCTCTCCATCCACTGTTGCACCTGAGCAGATGTTATCTACTCTACAGAGCAACAGTTCCTCCCAAAGGATTATTCCAGTTACACCCCAGTTCAGGTCAGGAGTAATGTCCCATCCCACTAGAGGATATTCAGGCACAGAATCAGATGCTATTTAGGCCACAGTCTGAAAAAAAAATACCACTTAACTAATAGAAAGTCAATTTGAGCTCAACATATTCTGAGACAATTAATTTTATTTCACTTATTAAAAATAAGCTTTGCAATTCTATTAAATCTTTGTAGAAAGCTGATGGCTTTTATCAGGATTCTATAAGGAAATGGTTTGTTTTCCTCTTACTGCTATTAACATTTAATTAATCAGTTTTGTTAAGGACAGAGAAAAAGTGTTCCTCCACACCGTTCCTGCTGTCAGGTGTGGCTGGGAATTGGGATGGTTTATGTGCTGTTGGCACGTTCCCCTCTCTCCTGGGACACAGTAAAGCAACACTGCTGTGTGTGTTTCATGAGGAGAGCACATCTCCTCTTTATCTCTGCCATCCACTGCATCACCCCTCGGTGAAAGCAGCAATAGAAGAGATCTGTCAACAGTTAGAGACCTCAATTTTTGAATGAGTTTGAATTTCCACGTGTAAAAGGACATCAGTAATTTTCTCACATTTTCCTAATCTCCCCTGATGGATTCAGGCCATGCTTTTCATTTACTCCAGATGCGATAACCAAACTGTCAGCTATGTTTCAGTTTTTCCTTTAATCTTCCCTGGAGCCGATAATAAAAGATTAGTAATTGACAGTGGTTGCCAGGCTAAGGGTAATGCTTATTTTAAACATCGGAAGCAAGAGCTGTATTCTTTGAAGGGATAATTTGTGGGAGGCCAGAAAATTGGATTGCTTTGTTATCTGTTGTGTAAATGACAAAGATATTCAGTGTCCTTAAAATGTCAAGGCAAGTTTAATTAAAAAATTACTACTTCATTTGAATGTGGGAGAAGAGAGGAAAGGGAGGAAACACAATGATGTTTACAGGTAATTTAGAAACTTCATCAAGAAACATATAATAGTAAAAGTTAGGAAAAATGTAAGAAGGATGTTGATATTTTGATACATAAACAGTTTTGAAACATGCAGACTTTTTTTTTTTGAAGGAAAAAGTATCTACTCTCATCAGAAGATAAACATATGTAACACATCATCAAAATATTACCAATTTTGTAAAAATACAGAGTTGGGAATGAGAGAAATGTCAAGAAACATTCAGAAAAATGAGCTTCCTTAGAAAGAAATTCTCCAACCACATCAGTGCTTCCTGAAAGTTGTCTGCAAGAGGTGAATTTCACTTTACCTGTGAAGTCACTCGAGTCCTCAGTGTTACTACACCAGGGAACAGCCCTTTTCCTACATTACGCGACAGCACATTTTTGTTTTCCCTTCTAAAGTGAGGGAAATTGCATGGAAAACATTAATACTTTGGGACAGATTCTGTTTCAGGCAGCACAGCTGAGCTCAACCCCACTACTGCACGTAGACATTCATTAAATAATCAAATTGGATCTGGGAAATGTGAATGGAAATACTTGTGCAAAAGTACGTTGGTGTGGCTGAGAAAAGCTGTGGCTGAAATGTTGTCACTGAGAGCAGACAAAAGTCATGCTTTGCTGAAATAAGGTGCACAGTTTGAGTAAGGAAAATAAATTTTTGGAAGCAAAAGTACATTATAAATTTATTTTTCTTAATTAAATGTTCAGGTCTCACTAAATGGCTATACACATTTAAGCTGCTATTACAGGAGCTCAACAATACTTCTGAACTTTCTCTTCCTGTTTATTAAGCTGGTTTCTTTCAGTTATGTAGGTATTGTTTATAAGTCAGGGGTAAGTACAGATAACTCTGTCACTCTCAGGCTCAGCTGCCCCCACAGCTGATGCTGATGTTTGGTGACAGCAGGAGCAGCAGTGGCAGCATCCTCTCATCCCCAGCACAGGTGGGAGCCCCAGCACAGAGCCAGAGCTGCAGCACACATCCTGCATGCCAAAGCACTGCAGTAGCCTCAGCACTTTTCTTGTCACTGCCCATTTGAGAAAAACTTGGATCTGTAAATAATTTCTCTCCTAGTAACAGTATCAAGCCACTTCTCTTGGTCGCATACTACATTTCTTCAAACTAAGGAAATTTTTGCTGCAAAATACATGAAAAAAGTGGGATAAAATCCAATAGTCAGCTCTTTCATAGACAGGAGAGATGACAAGCACCATGGTAGAGATGAACAAAAAATGAACAGGAAAACCGGAAAAGCAAATAAGATAAAGATGGCTTTGAAATTTCCAACCCACTTCATTCATAATTGAACCCATCATGGAAATGAGCTGCAGTGCCACTGAGCTCATTCAGTGTCAAGGTACTTTATCTAAATTACTACAGTTTGGCTTCTTTCTGCTCTGTAAATGTAACAAGGCTTACAGAGTTTCCAAATTAACTTCAAATGCACTTTGGCCACTGAATATTATTTTATTAGACTACACCACCTTGTGCTCTATGACTGACTTAAGGCCATGGATGTGCAGAGATGACTGAGTATGCTCTAGGAAAACAATCCCTGGCTGTATTAGTTTATTCTTTCAAGCTTTACAATCTTTTCTGATGTCACCCTCAAGAACTCGAGGACCAGTTCTCCACACAATCACTGGCCACTGAGGGCTTTTAGCACCAGTGGAAACAGTCGGACTCAATATGGGAGCAGTATTTGTAGGAACACGTTGGATTTAGATGGATATGTGTGCTCTGGGATTTCTTGCGCAGGGGTCACTTGCACTGTTGCTAGAGCTGTGGTCTCACTAGAAATGTGTGAAGGGAAATGGGCTGTTGGAATTTTGGAGGAAGAGAAAGACGGAAAACATTCCAACCTAACATATGTCTGTCTTTAGGCACACTCTTGCTTTCAAAAATATAGTTGGCATTTGAATCACAAAGCACTCTTAGTTTTGCATCTAATTTAGAACAGCGTTTTCTTCAATCAGATTTCCAGGCAAATGGATAGAAAATGGGCTCATATCTTCCTGTCAATATTTTATTTATGCAGTTAAATGCAGATTCTTTTTAAGATTTACATTGTTAAATCAGGAACAGCACTGGGTTCAATGAGCAATAAGACTGGATTTCAAGAATACAGACAGACAAAGGAGCTAGATTTGACTAAAAGTCTGAGTTAAATAAAGATCCGCTTCACTATTTCTGATAGAGTCTAAAGGTCATGTAATCCATTATTGGGATAAATGTTCCTAGGGCAGGTAAGTGAAACAGTAAAATGCTTTTTACAGTAACAAATTAGAAGATAATTCGAATTTTTGAACCTTTAGGAGTGGGAAAAGTGACACAGCAGGGTGATTGACAAGATGTTTGTCTAAAATAGAGAACAGAACACAAGAACATCTTCACAGTGACTCAGAGTCTATAAATCAATGAGTTCTATTTATAATCAATATCACACATCAGAAAAATGAAGAGCTAGAATCTTTGTAACTAAATATACTAATCCTTAACAAGAATGGAAAATATAGCCAAAAAATTAAGTCTTGGAAGCACTGAATTTTCCTGTTGGAGTTAACTGTTTGTATATACGACTTTCTATTAAGCACTATCTCAAGAACTTTGGATATTTTCTCAGTCATTTTATCAACAATTGAAAAGAGAGAGGGAAAATACGTTAGAATATGATGATTTTAAAAGCATTTCTTATAAAACTGAGATTTTTTTTTTTTTTGCCTCTATTTCATTCTTTTTGTATAGTTATTATTAATGTTTCACGAGAATTATTTTCATTTTCCTAGAAAAGGTGTGTGGACTGAAGCTGGAGATGACCAATATTTTACAATGCTTTTGGCATCAAAATGACAAAAGATGCAGAAGATGAAAAAAGGAAGAAGGGATCCTTGACAGGGACTTGGGACAGGCTGTTCTGTATCTGAGGGTGACCTGAAGACATTTCCTTTGTGATGGGGCTGCAGCCCACTTTTACTGCACAGAGTTGGCAACAAGACAAAGCTTTCCAGGCAAAATATAACTCCCTCAGTTATGACCAAATGTCACAGCTGGGATTTCTTTAGGAGGCAAATGCCATTTAGGAGCCCTGCAAGGGAATTCCTGGACTCATTTTCCTTGTCCATGGCTTCAGCTAGCTCTCAGTCCGTGTGTGAGGCGCTGGGCGGGGACAGCCCTTGGAGTGGTGCCACCGTGGGTGCTCCTGGCTCCTTTGCTGCCCTGGGAAAATGGGCACAAAACCTGGGAAGGAGTCCAAGGGTGACAGGCCAATATATCTTAAGGAGAAGAGGATGATCGTGGCCACAGATATAAATTTCCGTCTGTGACTGTGGCTGACAAAGAACTCGCATCTCACAGCAAAATCTCCGTCCTGGCAGGACCAAGGGACACTACAGGCTTCCCTCCAGGACAAAACCACCCCAAAAGGAAAAGAATGCTCCCAAGGCAGCCAGAGACACACAGAAGACCAAATGAGAGGCCCTCATTCAGTTGTAAGCTCCTGGCCCAAATACTTTTCACTGAACGAACTCAAAAGTGAAACAGCAGCAGCCCTGAGAAGCCCATGGGACAACAGGGATGGGTAAAGCAGAGCTCCTTTACCTTATGCCTCAGAAATAAAAAGGAACAGCCAAATGGAATGTTACTAAGAAAAAGTAATGGAAATATTATGTTTTTTTTCCTTGAAATTTATGACTGGAGTTTATTTCTAAACACTCAGGAGGAGTCTGTTAAAACTCCATTCATAATTCAGTTGGCTAAAATTCACATATCCAGTGAAAGCAACAGTAAATCTGAGCTGCAGAAAGTATAATTTAATTTAGCCACGACAATGAGAAAAGCAGTCTATGTGCTAAATACCAGAGCAATTTTCATTGTCCAACAAATGACTCACTGAAAAAGGCGCTAAATGATAAAATGAAATCTTGGTGGACTGATTAATTCACATCCTTTTCCTTTCCCAAATACCTACAGACAACATTATTTTCCTTCTCTAAAAGTAAAGAGCTGCAAGAGACAAAACAGTGCACAGAACAGCTCTTGACAGATTATTTTTTTCAGGGTAAATTCTACTTGAGAAATTTTACTGTTCAGACACTAACCTGAAGAAATGCCAAAAGAAAAAAAATCTTTGGCAACACAGTCCATAGTTACATAAGTACACTTACAGGCTTGTGTGAGTCTTACTTTTCTGAATTCCCTTTTATACAAGACACATGATACACATTGAAACCAATCCAACCAATGCAGGCACCTTCATCAAAACCATCTTGCACCTTTTCATTACAAAAAGGTTGGTGACAGAGAGCAGATTTTTGTAATGAGATATGAAACACTGTAAGTCTAAGAGCCCTTAGAAGTAAATGACAGCAGCATTCTACAAAAAAAAAAAAAAAAAGTTAATGTTCCTATTTAAACAAGCTCTTCATGAGGGAGAGACCTTTGGAATTGCCCTCTGGTGTCATTCCACAGGTGGGTAAAACCTATTAAAAGGAATTTAGCAACTTTTTTCCAAGAGAAAATATCTGTTTCCATGCCACTCTCACACACGATTTTTCCAATTTCCTCACAATATAATAAAGTGGGAGGCAGCTTTTGCTCTCCAGTGCTGTTTATCAGTTATGGGGCTGAGTTCAACTGAACTGAAAATTTAAAATCAACCTTGGGGCTGATGTTACAAATATCCTGTGGGGGTAACTCTTTAGGCAAGCAGTAAAAGGCTAAATTACAGGGAATGGCTCGTTTGAACCAAATGCAAATATTGAACAAAGAAAATTGTTTTTAAGGACCAAGATCAGTCAGACATTCAATAGTTTAAAAGACTCCATGACACACTGCACAGCTACAGCAGGCACAGATCTCCAAACCAAATCCAATGTTTTGTGCCAGATGCCAAACTGGTGCTGGAATGGGTTCAGTTCCATGTGTAGAAAGATCACTGGGATTTGCTGTGTTTGTGATCAGTACATCCCCCACTGCCTTTGTTCCTTCTTCACCAATTATGGACTGTACTCACAGTGCAGGACTAATATTCAAAGCAGGGATATTCAATACAAAGATTTGGATTCATGCTAACCTCCCTGTTAGGTTTAACTCCTCCTGCTGCATCTCATGTTTCAAGTTCCTTCTGCCAGAAACTATCCAGCATTGCATTATTTAAAAACATCACCTTAAAGATGATGACTTCTTCACCTTAAAATCATTATTTGATTAATGACTGCTTTAAATGGGTGCTGCTCATCAGAAGGTGCTTTTCTTTACAGGTAGCAAGAACAGATGAGACAGACTGAAAGGAATGGAGTATATTGTAGAACTTCCCAAATGAAAGATTGAGTAATATTGACCACTTCCACTTCCATCCACTGCTCCCTGAGGACACACTGCATCTTCTAAAAGCGATTTTTAAGGTTAGATCTTAAAACAAGCTAATAATACAGGACATAAGAATATGAACTGAAGGTGGAGAAATTATTACTTTAGAGACTATTCAATCATCAGCATGTTATTCTCTTGATAGAGGGTGAGGAAATGTTTGTGTTTGCTATCCAGAATACGCAGATGAAATAGCTACAGTCCTGGTTTGACTACAAACACATAAAACCACATTGGTTCTTGCTTGAAAAGATTCTCAGTGTGAGAGTTTATGCAGAATTTGCATCTTGACTGTAATTAAGATGAAAAAAAAAAAAGGTGTCTTCCGAGAGGGCATGATGACAAGGCAGTCAAGAGGATAATGACAACAATTGTTGGCATCTTTCACTTTGATATGTATTATTTCTGTTCAAAGACAGCACCCTCAGAGCCATGATGGCAAAATGCAGGGAAAGCTGTGCATCAACTTAACAATGGTCAAGCATCTCAATAGATCACGCTTGGGAGAATGAGAAATAAATATTTATGCCATTAACCCATTTCCCCAGTAAATTCAATTTTTAATATTATTATCTGTTACTATATTTACTTCATCTTGAAGTTTACTTTTCTTTTGACAAATTAATCTTAGCTTGGATTAATTATTTGTTTTCACTGCTGTCTTATCAAACTTTTGAAATAACTTTAAACATGAATATGCATGTGTGTTATTTATCTACATCAAATGCTTTAACATGCTTTCATCAGAAATTCTTGTGTTTCAAGGCTCTTTGTCAGAGTGGCAACTCTTTTATACAGCAAACTCTTTACAAAGTTAATGTCTTTAGAGAAATGAAGTTTTGAGGTGGAAGTACTGAATCCCTGAAGGTTTCCAATCTTGAAAGTATTTTTTACAGGAATATTTCTCTTCTTCCTTTCAATGATTAGGGCTGTATAACAGTTTAGAAAAACCCTCTGCTAAACTTTCTAGCCAGACATGAAACTCACCTGGTTTCACATTATATTCCTATACTACTATTATTTAAAAGTTTTGCTTTCTTCTATGGGCTAAAAGCATAAGCTGGAATCACTCATGCTGCACCCAAATGTGCCTTTAACTCTCAATAAATTACTGTGTGCCCTAAAAGCCACTTATGTGATACAAAAAGGGGATCTGACAGAAACAGCCTGGAAAGAAAAGGAGTTCCTGATTAAACCAAAGCAGTTCTTCTCAGTCAAGGGAGATAACTGGGTAAATTCTGTATTGACACGACTACTTTACAGAAATTTGAATGTGTCACCCATGGGATGAAGAAAAAATGTTCCAAATCTCATGGGTAGACCCAAAACTCTGCTGTGCTGGGATTTTGGCTGTTACAAAGTTGTGACAAACCCAATGCCTCTTTCCTCAGCAGTGTAGGGATGTGCATGGGGGGATTGCAGGGAAAAAATGGAAATTCTTCCTGAGACATGACCCTTAAATCAGCACAACTTTATTTGGAAATATGGTGGTCCCATTTTTCCCTTTCTGCCTTGAGCTCCCCTTTCCCTCATGCTCATTATTAATTTTTGCTGTGTAAGGCAAGATGAGCTTCAGCTGATTTCATTGATCCAAACCATCCATGTTTTCCTGTGGTAACTTTGCCACTACATCCTGGGAAATTTCCTGAACCTCACAGAGACAATCCTAAGAATTTTCCCAGCGACAAAGAGGATATGAATCTCATTTTGGAATAGGACTGATCAGACCTCATGATTACAGCCACAAAATGAAGTGATTTTTAATCATGGCAGACAGTTACATGTGGATTTGTATCTTAAATCAATTTTTTTTAAATAAGTGCCTCTTTCCTCACCCCCCACCCAAAAAAAAAAAAAAGGCTGGAAACTTAATATGTTGGCTTGACTTTTTAGCTTAACTTCAACTAAATGGAAAAAGAAAGACTCATGTACAGAAACTGGCTGGCTCCTAATGGAAATTGCTAAGCAGTTCCAAGCAGTAAAGATCATAAGAACGTTAACAGCTTCATAACACAAGCAGCAGCGGCAAAAATAACAGCCAAATACTTGAAAACAAGCACAATTTATGAATGGATTTCTATGACCTGGCTGCCTCAATTGCAGGGAAGTGAGTTCTATGACCCAGCAAGTCCCATTGCACCCTCTGTCCTTTATTAACTTGTATTTATTCGGATATAGCTTTTTAAAGGAGCTGAGCATCAACAAACTGAAAGTAGAGTAGTACAAAAGGCCCAAAGGAAGGTTAAAAAAAAGTAATGGAAATCTGTGTAGTTTATGGGTGTCTAGGGAAATCACAGCCCTAGTTCTTTATAAGTTCAAAAATACAACTATTTCATTTTAAACAGCTTTTATGCAACTCCAGACAGATTCAGGTGGTACAAAGAAATGCATGTTTTGCATTTCTCTATGGTTTCTATTATGCCTCTTGATGCAATATGAATAGGATAATTATGTAGAATTTGTTCAAAATGTAATTCTGGGGTCCTTAACAAGTAGCTAAACTTTCCAGAGGAACTGGAAAACTAAGCCTGCCCTGGATCCTTCCAGAAATGGCTGCAGATAAACCTATAGAAGCACAGGTGTAGTACATTGATGTGCAGGCTGCTTTGATGTGTTGGTGAAATCTACACCATGACGAGTTTAAGGTCTCCACATAAATTTCAGACTTATTTCAGTCCAATCAGCTCCTCACACAGATGAGAAATATCTAAAGGACTGTCCTGGAATGGTATTTTTCTGCAGAATCCCAGCACACAGCATTATCTTTCCCCTTTACATAGCAACGTGTTAAAGCTGTTGAGTTCTGGTGGATATATTTTAACAATACCACTGCCACCCAACCCTGTTTGCCCTTAAGCTGATTACTAGGTGAATATACATTTAAAAATATATATACACACACAGAATATGCTCATCTGTAGTACAGATCCGGGATTGCCAACTGTACCCCCCCTCAGCCACCACAAACTTCAGCAGTGTGTCCTGAACATCAACCTGTGCTCACAGGAATTGTGTAGGAATTAACCCAGATCCCTTTTCTGTCTCTTTTTTCTCCATTCAACATCATTCAAATCCACCCAAAAACTCATTTACTGCTTGCACTGTCTCATTCAGCTTTTATATGAAGAAATAAATTACCAACCTAGAAGGTACGGAAAGATCGTGAATGGATTTATGATAATTAAACCAGTTACCAAAATACACCATCATTTGGAGCTTGAAAAGGCCTTCACAATCCCCATTAAAAAAAACCTCTGCAGTGCCCTGAGGTTTTTGAGCAATAAACAGATCTGGGGTTGGGAGAAGCAATAGGATTAACAATGAATTTTAATGCAGTTGTCAGAATTGACTCTGAATAGGTTCACTTACATATCAGTTTATTTAGCTTGGCATTCCAGAATTCCTCCTCTACTGTATTTTCATTGTGGTTTACTTCAAAAACTTGAAACTGGTAGCAGGAAACTCTCCTCCAACTAATAGTCAGCTTATTATTCCTGAGGTCCTTTTTTGTACAATAAATATATATTGAATTAATGAAAAAAAAAAAAAAAGAAAAAGGTCTTGTTTAATTCACAGCAGATTTCAAATTGAAATTCCGTAGCTACAGAATATAGAAAGTCTCACAAGTCACAGAAAACTAACCTGATTGCAACTGGGAAAGGGAAAAAATACCCACAGCAGATAAAGCCTTTGACCTACACCAAAGTTCTGCAGGAGTAACTCATATGCAGGAGACAAATTCACAAATGCACAATCATTCCCTCATTACTTGGTGTAAGATAGCAAATTCTGCACACTTTCCATGGAATTGGGAATGAACAGTCCTGGCCTGAAGGCCCCAGCATTTTATAATTCATCCACATTCAGGACATGCTTCCTTCACCCACTCCAAAGTCCCAAAGCCACTGATACCTTTCGCAATGCCACGCTTTGATACATAAATATATATAATTAATTTTTTTTAAACAGCACACTGGAAAGCACCAGAGAACACTGTGCAGTGTTTTGTAAGCACAGGAAAGGGAGAAACAGGAGGAATGTGGGGAAAGAGGTGGTGACAGCTCCAGCTGTTCATATCTTAAGTGCCACTTATTTCTTAATGATTGCCAATTCACAATGAAAAAATGTGGAAGTGAAGTCTTTCTACAGCTATACAATTAACTAAAATTATGACTTTGGTATTATACACTACTGGATTAATTCTAATCGAGAAAGTAAAGAATTAATCACATTGTTTCAGCTTGTGGTTAATGCTTTTATTTTTTCATTCCAACTTTATTTTTCCTCCTCCCCTTAATTTTAATTTCCTGTAGAGTAAAAAATGAAGGCAGTGAATAACATAATAATAGCTAAATAACCTGTTCTTTAGAAAGAAATATTTTAAATGAGGACAAATACAATCTCAATTTTAGAAGTTTCTTCAGAGTAAAATTCTGAAGCCCTGGATTTTCAGGCTTCTCTCTTTGGGCTTTAAAGGAGTGCCCATAAACCAACTCAAGTGTCTCTCTTCTCCACCTCATGCCAAAATACAGTGATTTCTCCTATCCAAATATTTAATATGTTGAATCTGTACTTCCAGAAAATGCAGTCCAAATCTTAAAGGCAGACAGAAGAGCTCAGATGTACCAATTTTACAAACTAAGAACTTAACTAGTCTTGAATAACCCTGGTTTATACAAGCTTTGGAAATTACACTCTGGACCCCTCCCCAAGTGGTCAAAAATTTTGCCCTTCTAAATTGCCCATATTGTGTATTTTTCCATGAACTCTACTCAGAAAACTCATATCAGGAAAGTGTTACTTTTTATTTCATAGTCACTCCTAATTTTATGCTGAGAATCTGATGAGATACAGATCTGTATTCCGAATTTCTACAATATGACCTTTCATGAATTTGATTTACTAGAGCCTCAGATGTGATGGTTCCCATTTGCACGCTTTGTTTTATATGGATGACATTTTCCCTCAAACATTAACCTGCCATTTTATTGTCTCTCAATATGTTTCCTAGATGGAACAGTTTTGACTTGTCACAAAATCAAAATTGGCCAACAAAAATTAAGCTTTGGTAAGGAAAATGCTTTTTTTTTTCTTTTTCTGTCCTTGTGAGAGCAGAATTTTACATTGAACCTTGTGTATTTTATTTTTAATAGAACACATAGATTGTTTTTATCCTAGGCCACGTATTTTACATGAAGTCTAAAGGGCCTTTCATATGGTGATAAATATGAACAGAAGCCATTAAAGTATTATAAATAAAAGTATAGCAAAACAATGCCCTATGAAATTATTTTATGCTATTCCATTGACTAAAAACTATGAACCAGTTAAGAAATTGAACTCACTGACATGACTTCCTTCTGTCTCATATGGTTGCTGGCATATAGGTTGGATGTTTTTCTACGTCAGTCACACAAAGAATTAAGGATTTACTGAGACAAAACATAGGAAAATACTGCAGGGAGAGGGAATTGCTTCATATTCCTTCTCACGAATTTCTGATTTCTAGCCTTTTGCTTCTATTCATGCAGCTAAGATAGGTGCAAATCTCTTTTTCAGTATTTGGTCCCTTCAGTGAATCAGGAATATCTGCTGGGGACTCTGCTGCTTCATCATTCCACAAAATGTAGACATAAATATGCAATATTTTTCTCCGAAAAGAAAAATAATCAAATTGTGATTGAAACACACGTTATTAGCACTTATTAGGAAACAAAAGTTCTATTTTTTTTAATAATCATTTTTCTTGAAATAAAGATGCATGATGTTAGAAAGGTGTGCAAGAGTGACTTAAATTTCATGAGAAAGCCTTTCTCAGTATAATTAAAATATTTTTGTAAAATACAGCATGAATTTTTAATAAGCTATTGTTAGTGCACTACCAACCTTGAAAATTAAATACTGTGCATTTTAAGACATTTTGACACCTCTGCTCTGAAAACCAGTACAAAACGTGCACCCCTCTGCACACAAAGTACTGAACTGAAAGACTCCCTGCAGTTCTGAATTCCTTCTCTTACTCATTTGTCAAATTTTATAAAAGTTTTTATGAAAAGCCCAGAGGAAGCAAGTCCCAAACTATAGCTTATCCATATCACATATTATTGGAGATCATGGTAAACAATTAAAATTGATAGAATTCTTATTCTAATAATATTGGTGTTACAGAGAAAGCAGCAGATTAGTAGGAAATACCATCCTTGAAATAAAAGAAAATTCATTCCTTAAAAAGTAGGAAAAGCATATATATATGTATATATATATATATAATATTTACATGAGCCTGCAGTGACAGGACAAGGGGGAATGGCTTCAAACTGGGAGAGAATAAGTTCAGAAAGAAATTCTTCCCTGTGAGGGTGGAGAGGCTCTGGAACAGGGCGCCCAGAGCAGCTGTGGCTGCCCCACCCCTGGAAGTGTCCAAGGCCGGGTTGGATGGGGCTTGGAGCACCCTGGGATAGTGGAAGGTGTCCCTGGCAGGTGGGTGGAAGTCCATGGTCTTTAAGGTCTCTTCCAACCCAAACCATTCTATTAGCTATATAGATAATCTGGACCTTTCAATCCAGCCCTTATTTCCCATGAAAACAATGAGGCACCAATAAGAAAAAGTAGTTTTAAAGTTCTTCTGAAATATCTCCAGATTACTGCTCTGGAGAGATGGGACATAGCCCAATTCCATTTGGAGGCAGGGGAAGAGATCTTCCCCAGGACATTCTGGTCACAGATTCCTGTCCTTCCTACATGAACTGCAAGTTGTCCTGAGCTTTTCCCTGATATTTTTGAAGGAAGGGGAGTTGGGTTTGTTTCTGTATTTTCCTAGGAGGGTGTTTTGTTGTTTTTTTCCTCCAAATGTATGCTTTACAGAACTGTGTTCCTGACAAAGACAGATCTGGTTCACACCAAGAAGTTGTAACATCACCCAGGAAAGGTTCAGGCTGGGCTGAGGTGGACTGGGTGATTTACAGCATTTCACCCAGCTAATAAACCTTCCTGGGAGCAGCAGCAAACTTCACCGGGTAATATCCACCTAACACCAACCTTGGGGCAGCTTGTGCCCTCCTGACCTGGCAGTGAGCGTGGCCTGGGGACAGGCCAGCTCGGTGTGATCCTTCCAGACACAGTCCTGCCCCCCAGCACTCAGCTCCTGCACCAGGGCAGGGCACCTCTCCCAGCCCAGCATCCGCCCACGCTCCAACTCTGCAGCTGAAAGAAATCCATCTTGTCAATACCAATCACTGTAACCCTCCCTTTCATGTCTCAGGGAATAGAAAAGTGGCAGGGGACTGTGAGGAGAAATCTTTGCCATCAGGGCTCTTTTCAAAGCAGGAAGCGTGTGATTTTTCCCATTTCCCTCTTTGCTTTTTACCTCTCTCGGGGTGACCACTTGCTGCAGGCGCACTTGCTGTTTTGTGGGCCTGTTTTATTTCCCCAATGGCAGAGTATTGCCCATGTAGCCTTGCAAAATTACAGCAGACATTCTTTTACTTCCCCCCTGAGCTCCAGAAGCGGGCTGATAAAAAACAAAGCCCAGTTCTTTTCTGAGGATGGATTTTCACTACTTGAACTCCTCATCCCTCACACACCTTATCCATGAGCCCTTCCCTGTGACTGCCCCAATCCCTTATCCTTCCCCACCCCAACACTGGCTCCCTTTGCGATTGTGGAACAATTTCAGCCTGTCCAGCAGTGTTAAGTGTTGAAACCCAAGAGAAAAAGTGCCACTTGTTCAAAAGGTTCTGCAGGTAATAGAAAGACATCTGGAAGATTTCACATCCCGGGAGGGGGAGTGGGAGGGCTCTTAGAACTGCTCGATCAGCAACACCAATTTCCCTCCAATAGCTGAGACAGCTGAATTAGGGAAATTATCTTTATTCAAAGACCATTCTAGCAACTAACACAGTGATTAAAGCACTGCTTGCTCATGTATTAATTCTGTATTCTCGTTTACTTTTACTGAAATCCTAAAATAAAATTACTGCCCAAAGTATAGCTGGTTTATTTCTCATAATAATCTAGATAGATTTTTACCACCATAATATTTAAACATTTTATTTCCTAAGGCATTAAACGCAGTTTACAGTTAGCTGCAGTAGACTGCCTGGTATCAAAAATGTCGGGCATTTGTCTGAGACAAAAGGATTGTGGCTTTTTTGTATAATTATATATTTTATATTTGTCCTCCTCATCACTCTAATTCAGCTCTATATGTAAGAAACACAATGATAACCAAAAGGATATAATTCTAGTCTATCCAATTTTGTGCATTTAAACCTAGAATTCAGTAAAAATGTAATGATGCTGATCTACTTCCATGGAAACTTGGATTTAGAGCACAGCAGTTCATTAAATGTCCCCTGGAGAAGTTCATATCATCCAACTGAGTCATTTGGATCTTCTACTCTGCCAAAGTGACGCAGGAACTTTGCAATGGCTTAAAGTGTGGTTCTGCCAAAGATGAATACACACAAACACACTTTTACAACCTAAACTGCAGTAGGCAGAGATTTTTATTATGGTAAAAGGTCCTAAAAAGATAAAATTAACCAAGATTGAGGAAGGTTCTGCTTCTGACTTGGCTAATCTGGAGCTATGCTGTCCATGATGACACCTTACATTCACAACAGGTACAAAAGAGAATAAGATTTATTGTTGTTAATTCTAAACCCAAAATCCAGTGGTTTACTCTCAACATTTATTTTAAATTCTGAACATGCAGGTTGCTTGGTTTGCAAGAACAGATGTTTTAGTTTTGTTGAAGGACTTCCCACTGGTTGGGGTTGGAAGGACCTTAAGGCTCACCCAGTTCCACATCCTGCCATGGGCAGGGACACCTTCCACCATCCCAGGTTACTCAAATCCCCATCCAACCTGACTCTGTGTGTTCTGAAACCTCTTCTAGAAAAGCCAGAGTTCCTTAAAAAAAAATTAAATTAGCAGAATAGCAATGTGCTTGTACTTTGAAAAAGAATTTTCAGTTTTTTTTAAGAATTTCCTAAGGAATTATTATACATTAAAAATGCCCAAGAGTCCAGAGGACACCATCACCTGGATTTAATAAGCTTTTCTCTCATCTGTTATTAATATTTTGTTTCTAATGGCCTACGAATTGTTTGACAAGGATCTTATTACTTTTGCAATGAAACACAGAAGGTCTGCATTTAAACAATTATTTACATGGATTATTCAAAACTTATTTTTTGAAGTCTATATAAATGTAAGGGTAATAATAATTGGGGATTTTAACCCATATTTCTTAAAATCAATGGTAATCTGATTTAACTCCTTGAAAAAATTTAGGTCACCAGAAAAGAAAAAAATATTTTTGTCTTAATCATAAATGCTTAGAAAAATGAACAAAATTTCTTTTCACACAGACACTTATAGAACATTTTTAAAGGCATTCAAGGGCCAGACTCTTACTCTCCCTTCAATGAGATTGAGAAGGCAGATTCATTATTAAGTTTTTTATGCCAAAGTATAATCAGATTTATCTCAGGGATCAAAGACATTTTTGCAGGTTTAGCTGAAGTATAATCCATCAGTCAGGCACAGTCCTCAAGATTTTGGCATTCTACTGATAGACATGAACAACCCATTTTTCCATTCCTGCAATCTTCTGTTAATTGAACAATATCCCCAGCTATTTTGAATACTTTGTTTAGTTTTAGCAACTCTTATCTCCTTAGGAAACTTTTAAACAAATTGTATCTGCAGAATGAAAATGGAAGAAACCCTAAATAATCTGTCATCACAAAAATACTAAATGAATTTTAAGATTATTTTACAAACACCAGAGGTAGATATTGTTCTTTAAACGACCTACTAAAGTTTGTAAAGCTAAATATTTTATAAACTAATACAGCTAAATTCAACTTATCTTCATCTTTGAAGTTTGCCTCTTTTATTCAAGATCTGAAAGAAGACTTCACCTGAAAGCTTGTTGTACTTTTTGACTGAAAGCCTTTGTTCTCCTTTCCAAATAAAATTGTTTAGAAAGAAAGATTACCTAAAGAAAAGAAAGAATACCCTCAGTCTTACCTTGAAAGAGAAAGATTTTAGGTACTGAAAGACTTTTCTGTTACTGCAACAGCCATGAAATTATAATTTCTGGAAAGCAAGGACACAGGAATGTCCTTTTGTCATACTGTCTGTGACAGGCAGCCAGGGATGGGCACTCAGGACACACCAACCATATTTGACCCTTTTTTCCTGCACTGAACCAGGATGAGTCCTGCAGAACCTGGGAAAACTCTCAGCCTAGTGAGGAGTATTTGACTGCTCCCTCCTAGGTGCCTTCAAAGGAAATTACTTTGTGTGATATGACAGAGGAAGCACCAGCCAGGCTGAGCTGTGACTCTGCCCATCCTTTCTCGTTCCTCACTAATTGCTGTGGTGAAAGGCTCCCCAAGACCTGTGAGGTTCCAGGAATGAGTCGTGATCTGAACATGCAATAATTACAGAGAGCAGCTCCGTGCTTGAAATAGGTGCTTTAAGCATTCCTACCGAGCCACTTCCCTTTGCTGCAAAAGTTTTGTTGCCTTAAAGCCCAGGCTTTGCCAGAAACAGCTGAAACCTTTCAAACTGTAATTCCATGACTCTCGTGCCAAGGCCCTTCCATGTTAATGCTGTGACTGTTCATAGTCCATCTGAAGGAGAGGCAGAACACGGAACACAAGCCACTACTGAAAGTAATTTAACCTGTTTCAATTTATTTTAAGAAGAAGCAGAAACACTCACATATAACCCACGTGTCTGGAAAAGGAACACATGAGTTGTACAATTACAGGTATGCAAACTGACCCATCTCATCCCTAATTTGCAAGAAAAGCTACTGCCCAATCCAGAATTCCATCTTCACTGAGAGAATGCCCACAATGGCTCAAAGACAACCTCTAGAACTGAACCTGTGCGGGAAAACAATGTAGAATTCTGTGCAATCTGTGCTCATAATCCAAAACAACTTGTAACTTTTACTGAACATGAACTCTTAATGGCACCTCCTCTACAGGAAAGTAAACAAACAAAGTCATCTCAAAGAGGTCTTGATCCCCCTGGTATTATCTTTTATAGGTAGAACGGTGCTGCTCAGCAAATATGTCCTGTAAGACATGCTGTCTCTATAAAATCTGTATAATCCTTTCTGGGCTGAATTGCCCCTGGCAAAGAAGTGTTGGAAAATGACCTCAAGCAACTGTGCCACTGGGATCTGTCATCATTTGACTACAACCTAATAAAATTCCAGTCTAAGGCAAATTTTCATTAATTTTATAGCTCCTAGAAGACTAATATAATGTATGTAGCTTTTAAGTTTATACCTATGCTTTCTGAGCTACATCTTTAATTGTAGCCCAAATCAGCTGAGCACTTGAACAGATGCTTTATTTTTGAGCACTTAATTCTACTGACTTTGATAGGTCTGTGTAAGTGCTTAACATCAGGTGCCTGCTTCAGTGTTGTGCAGGGTTTACATGGAGAGTGCTGAGTGATTTGAAAATCCACCCTTTCCTACGGGTGCTTTTTTTTTGGCACGTGTTTTTTGTTAATAAGGAAAATAAATGGAAGCAAAAATATCATAACAGTAAGACCAAACTGAAATTAATAACAGCTTTCTTAATTTTCTATAATTATGATTGATATTGTGAAGCTGCTGTTACTTTCTCCTTACACTTTCCAGCGGATGCAACCTAGACCTTTGCTTTTGTAATCAGCTTTTAATTAAGCCAATGAGTTTTTCACATTACCCTCGTGCCTGTAATAATTGTTATGATTCTATTACCTTCTTTGTTAAACACATTTGTAGCTTTAAATGACAGGAAGTCAAGCTAGCAATTTGTAAAGATGTGTGAATAACGAAATTGCTCTATTCATATGCTCATAATGAACAGAGAGATAACATAATAACGCTTTGTATTCTCTCGCCCTCCAAGCAGAGGAAAGAAAGGCAAAGGAGGTGGCCTGGATAATTTCCTGCAACCCTCCCTTTGTTCCTAAGCCTTTTTAGCAGTATTTCTTGAGGAATGTAAAGCAAGACAAATCATGCAACCCAAGCTTTGAGCTTGCTGCTTTAGTGACACGAGGAAAAGCTCATTCATCAGAACAAACTGCTGGGAAAAAGCCAGTGCACAACTGCACCCATCACCGGGCTCGTTCTGTGCCACATCACAGCACTGCTGCTGCTCCATTTAGTGTGCTGCTGCTGAAACACGGGCAAACCTAAGCTGTTCCAGCCTTAAATCACGCTTTATGTCAATCACCAATGTAAACAAAAGACATTTAAGGGACTTTGCTGCTCAAGAAACTCGGGGTCAGGTAAAACAGTGGGGAAACAAAGGGGTCAGGTGCAACTTTCCTTTGATTTTGAAGCCTTCACAGACACCTGTCCGAGGACATGAGGGGGTAAAGACACAAACTCAGTGATGTTGTCACCATCTCCCTTCCTTTGCCAGGTCTCAGAACAAGTCACACACCCAAACCCACAGAAGAGTTCAGCTGCTCCTCTGCCCTTGGATCCACTCTTCCCACCAAAGGAATTAAATCTGCGCTTTCTGCCTTATTTTTTGCAGATCCTTGGAACATCACTAAACAGATATATTTCAAGGAGAGGGGAGAATAATATTTTAGCAGACAGTTTGCCAAACAAATGATACTTGGTTATTTAAAGAGATTTTATAACTGCAAATAATTCAGTTCCTTGATGTTTTCCCCATTGTTTATAGGCAAACTAAAGTGTTCAAACATTGCTACTAATTATGTACAAAATTCTGAACAGCAGAGACCTGAATTCATGCCAGTTTGCTCACTTTAAGTGCTGTTCACATTCCAAGTTCTGTCAAAATTTCTATTTCAACCTGAAGAAATTTTCAAGGATAATTCTAGATTAAATAGATCAGATTAAAAGTCAGGACATAAAGGAAACCAAACAGAGCAACACCTCAGGAGTGAGACTCCTGCCTGCCCTTTCTGCACCCACATCTGGAACCAAATCTGTTCCAGAAATCTACCCTCTGTAATTTTATGTCACCCAGCTTTCCTACCTGCTAACTCCTCTTGCCCCTAATTATTTATCCTCTTTAAGTTTTTTTTTCCCAAAAATGTAATTTGTAATTTGGGGATGGAAATTTGACCCTGCATCACATTAAAAATTTCTTAGGCCCAGCGTAGCTTCCCTTGCTGACATTTCTTTCCAATTATAGTGCCTGACTTTCAGAATTTTCAAGTACCTTTAATTACCATTCAAAATGAAAGTTTGTATTTTATGTTTGGAGTTATGCTCTAATTATGTGCTTTGTGAGAACTTCATTACAATGGATTAAACACTAAAATGAAATTGTTGCTTCCCAGTTCTATGGAGTTGAAAACGCTGGCAAAAGATTAACACTGAACTTGGCAGTTTTCTGGGCTAAGGAAGGTGGCAGAAACTTTCAGCATCATCACAAATTTTGAATTTTTTTTTCTTTATATTCTTTCCATTCCCTTTAAAACAAAGCCCCAACCAAACTTAGTCTCCTGACATCAAAATGTAAAATGTATTTATACTGCAAATATTCATGATGGCATCTCATCACGACTTGATTCACCATGAGATGTGATGTTTGCAGCCCTTCTGGAGCTCACCAGGAGTGCAGGAGCACTGGACTAAACCTGCTCAGTGCTTTCACCAACAGAGAGGAGGAGCCAGCACTCTCGTGGCAGCCTGGAAAGTTGGATGCCATTGTGATTCATTAGGTAGGAAATGAGGTATTTCACATTAACAGGCCTAAAATTAAGATTAAATTACAAGTCATTTGCCCAGGTCTCCTAATGAAAGGACAATGTACATATTTGCTCTGCTCTTAGAGCATCATTTCCACATATGTACATCTATAGTTCTCTGTTCTACAGTAATAAGTTCGAGGAAATGATATTGGGATAGATAACAGTTTACATTTACTTAGAATAAAATAAACAGTCTTTTCTTATTTGCAAATACTTTATCTTAAGTTTTACCCATGTGAGCAATTTTTCAGCTTTGCACAGTAATTACACCGTGATGTATTTGACCTTAGCAACAATAACAAAAAACAGCAATGAAAAATACACTAGATGTGATAAAGCCCCAGAGATATTAAGCCTCAATACAGTTATTAAAACTGTTGCAATTTCATTAATCAGAAATATCAGCCTCTTTTTACTGCCACCAGTGTATCTGGGGGTGCACATTCCCTGCAGATCATTAACACAGCTTTTTGCCCCTGTGCTTTCTGTGGTGGAGTCCTAAATGTTTGAAACATGGAGCAACCACAGGCACAAACTGCACTGAAACATTTTCTTCACTTCTCTCGGAGGCCTGGGGAAAGAACCCTGCCCCAACAGACACTGGGTAACAGCATCATCACCCACAATACTGGTGATTTCCTCTCCTTAAACATTTCGCCCCCGAATTCCATCCCAGAACCCAAAAAGCCACCACTGTGGGCCTCACTGACAGGTAAATATCTGGCTGAGATGTATCTTTCCATCAGTCCTAAAGCCAGAACAGTTTCCAATTTCTAGTCATGATTATAAGATGATGCAGAAATACACCCTAAATTTCTAGCAGATTAATCTAAAATTGCTTTAGGTTTATCTATCATTTTAAAGCCTAAGTGGGCATTAAGCTACAGCTAAGGGAGGAGTGTTAGCTGCTGCCCACCCAGAAGGGACAGGAGAGGTTCCCAGCAGTGACAATCCTTGGCATCCCTGGCTGCCACCTGAAAAGGGAAGGGCTCAGCTGAGAGCTCAGGGAGTTCTGAGTCACTTGTGCAAGAGAAAGATAAATCCTCTCCTGCCTGCCTGGGGTGCCTCTGCAGACACCAAAAACCGAGAGTCCTTTCCTCTTTGCCATAACTTCTTCTTTGTAAAAGAAATGAAAATATTTACAGCCCATGAAGACAAAATCCCTTCTGATAACTGCTCTGAATGCAGGACAGTCATTAGCACCAAAAAGAGTTGATAAAAGTCTTGGTTTGAGTGAAAAGTGGCTGCCTGCTAATAGATAATGAGAACTAACTCCTGCAGGAAATAAGTTGTGAGATTTTTGTCATTATACACAGAGAACCAAAGTAAAATGTACTGAGTTTAGCATTCTCTGTGCTCCCTTGCAGGGCAGCAGAGAATAGAATTAAAAGGAATTCAGAGTCAGCAGCAAGTTAAGAAAAATCTGCCTATTTATTACATGTATGATGGAAGCTCTCTTACCTGCTCTGGACATAATTAAATATCTGATATCCTGGAGTTACCAATATAAATAACTTCCTCTTGTTGAGTTAATTAGTGATCAATCTGTTGCTCTGTGCTGCATCTCATTTCTCTTCACCTTTCAGTTCAGTAATTTCCCATTGAGTAATTGTTGAGTACATACCCAAACCTATAAGCAATCTGCTTGTTACATCAGCTTTTATATCAGGACATCTTTCAATTTTAACTTAGAGCTCTACAAAAGTCAGAGTTGTATTTCCATCCTGATAAACAAGGACTATTCTATCAATCCCTCAGTAGCAATTCACAATTCAAAATCACACTTAAGTCAAACTAAGCTGACTGTAAATTGACCACTTAAACCCCATCTATGGGAACACCAAACACACCATCCAAAGATCAGTCACTTTTAAGGTAACTGCTCATTAAATCATAGATATGAAAAGACAATACTTCAGTACTGGGCAAATGAGTTGTGAAGCATTTTCATCCTTTCCCAGAAGAATTTCATTGTAGTGAACTCTTGTTCTTTCCCACTTCTCTCATACTTGTAATTCAGTGCTGGCAGCTTCGGCTGCCAAAACACTTTTGTTACTCTGAAAGGGGCAAATTGGTGTAAAATTGAGGGTGCATCAGCTTTTAAGTAGTGTTGAAAACTGGTACAGATATCCTAACTGCAGTCAGAGAAGCAGTGTTATCACAGGAACAGTCACTGAAGGAAGTTTTTATAACTAAATTTTAATTGGTATTACACTTCCTATAGATTTCCACAGGTTAATGGATCAACGCCCTGGAAATGCCATATGATAATGTCTGTGCCAGTGAGCATTATCCTGAACCACAGGGTCATCTCCAACCAGCTCTGTTTCATGGCAATCACAACCTATTCCTTTAGGGACCTCTCCCAGGGTTACCTGTCACAGTGGATGTTTTTCATGCCTGATGATCCATTGGAGAAATGCCACAGAATTTGTTGAAAGACTCTGCTTCCAGGAGCCACACTGACTGGATTGCCCATCACAACCCTTCTGCTGAGGTACTGCAGAAGAAAGGTGGTGTTAAGTACAAAGATGGATTTAAACATTGATCATTTTCTGTGTGACTGTTTCCACTTCAGCTTGGTTAGATATAACTGTGAGGATGAACACAATGCAACTTGATTTGAAATAGCAAAAATATAATAAAACCAGGTTCCCTTTCTCCTGGGAAAGCATTCTTATCTTTGCAATGTGAAGGGTCTCTGAAGGTAGGTAGTGAAAGAGTCTTCACCAAGGGCAGGTTTTAATTTTGAAATTTGTTGTGAAAAGGTTTTAGTCTTCAAAAAAGGTGTTTCTGATAAATGAAGTGCCTGAAAAAGCACTTTCATGAAGCCCTACTGTCCACGTCTACTGCATCACAGTACACAGAAATCCTTATTAGAGCTATATCTGAATTGCACAAGTGCTAAGAGATTCAAATACCTACACTTGCAATGCAGGGACAAAGTAAAAATTGAATTCATTTTATCACTTCCCTTGCCTTCATTCCCATAATTTTCCGTGTCTGATCACAGGAGAGGCACTAAATGCATGAGCACATTTCTATTCAGGATCAACTCTGCTAAAGGGCAGTGCTAAGCCACAAATCCATTATTTCTCCTATGAAAATGAAAGTAGCTCTCTCTTCCCTAAATGAAAAAAAATCTGAACCCAGATCCTTAGAACTCACTGTGAATGCCATGACTGCAAGCAGTGTGTCTACACCCAGAAGAAGCTACAACTTAGAGCACAAACCTGCTCCATTTTAGCAGCTGTTTGCAGATCTGTGCTGCTCCACAAGGGACAGGTTTGCCAAGAGGACAAAACAGGCCATGAGTAATGAAATCATCACCTGACAAACAGACAAATGTCCTTATACAGCTAAAGTCCAGATTTACCCATTTAATTCCCATATATTGCATTTGGAAGAGAGGAGAGAGTCGAGAAGCAGGAATTTTGCTTGATTTAACCTAATTAAAATAATACTCCAAGCACCTGGGAGACTTTCTATGTGCTTTTCTATCCTATGTGCTTTTCTTACATACATTGCCAGCACTAAATATATACTTTGTGTGTACTTTCTAACTTCCTCTTTTTTTTTTTTTTAACTTTAAAGAACTACCACGGTGTCTGTCAGAGAACAAAAATTGCTCGGAGCCACTGCAGATACCGTAGAGGAAAAACTGAGTTTAGAATCAGCAGAAGAGGGCAGCATCCTACCATGGTTTAGTCTCTAGGCTCGGCTTCCTGAAGTTGAGACATAACAGGCAACTTCTGTTGAATGCTAATTTCGCTCAAGGATGACCTACATTCGTTCAAAATTTCCCTTTCATTAACACACAATATATCACCTTTCAAGTTAAGCATTTAAAAACCCCAATAATCCTCTGTAAGCTAATTGCCAATGGCAGCTGATAACACTTGCCACAGTAACTTCCCTTTGTGCACCGAAGCACAGCTCCCATTTTACTCTGATAAAAATGAAATTTCTAAATGGAAGGAGCAGCACTAATGCTCGAGCTCAAAAACAGAGCCTGAAGAAAGCACCAGGTCTGAATGCTCCAGAGCTTGATCACACAGCTGCTTCCAGGATTTAAACAATTGTTTCAAATCACAAAGGAAGTACTTGTTAAGACCATGGTGACAATTTTGATATTCAAACCTTTGTGGGCAATACAGTGTTCACTGGAGAACTCATGGACCTGCTGCGACCACCCTGTAACAGCTTGCCTTGGGCTCTCTTTGCAGACTTCATATTTATGTTATTTTAAGGTAATTCCAATGCATTATTTATATTGTTTGGAAGTTTTCTAAAATTTACTCAGCCAAGCCACCCAGTGTGAATAATTTTTCTTTCTCCCAGCATTCATTCTTAATGTAATTCTCCCCTCATCAAATGATCAATAAAGACACAAACATTCAAGTAGAATGATGTCATTTGTTTGAGAAACAAACAAAATGAAATACCACTGGAATGCAATATAACATTGATAAAATGTGAATTATATAAACTTTTATTTTCCTACACACACACACAAAAGGACTAAATTCTCGATGGAATAAACTCGTCTAGTGTAGAACTTCTTTTTGTCATTTAAGGCATGCATTTACACTCACTAAGGGATAATTGATTAATAGCATCAAGAAGGAAGACTTTAAAAGTAAGGAAGATGTGACATCCTTTTTTTTTTTTTTTTTTTTTTTTGGTGAGTTCTGAGTGAGTCTCACTGAGAAACAACACCAGATACTTCAGATACTTCAATTACAGTAAAATATGGTGTTAACAACCACTTTGTGATTGGAAAACACTGATCTCTGCAGGAAGGTGGTCTGGGGAGATATGAATTTATCATAAAATTCCATACTTGAGATCAAGCAAGGTAGGAACAGGTGGTTTCCACAAGGAACTACCTTATTATCTATTATTTATTTATTCCATGTCAAAATGCTAACAAGTATTCCTCGCTTAGTTAGTGGTATCCTTGCAGTCAAAATTTCTGCTAATAATAAAACTTTCTCCTGTTTCATTTAGGAAGAAAGGTGTGTGTTGTTTTTGTGTGTAAAACAGACGTACAGACAACATGAGCAAGGTACCAGACCTGTTCATCTGATGGCTACACCTAAATATGTCCCAGAGCTTTAAGGCAGATCAAATACTGTGGGTTGCTGTCAATATATTTAAAATGATAATTCAAGGCCAGGCTGGATGGAGGTTGGAGCAACCTCTTCTATTTGTTGGGGCTTTTTTTCCTGTTGTTTTGTTTTAAATTTATATTTTCCTTTAGTTCCAAGCTGATTGCATAATGTTCATGCATTTGTCATGGCTTAATGACTGCAGCTGTAATCGGGGCACTTTAGTGTTTAATACCCCTCTTGCCAGAGGCAGCATATGCATTTCTCCCTCTATACTGCATTTATTTATTTTGTGCCTGGCATGTCTGGTAGCTTTTTATGGGTAGAATTTTAAAAATAAAACACGAAGCAGGGGCTGGCTTAATTAAAAATAAAGTCAAGAAAACAGTATCTTAAGATGATTAGAAATTCCAGCAGGTTTATAAATTATGATACAAGTGGTAATTACATCTGCTCTAAGGTCTTGGTTAGAGTTATAAGTCTGTTGAACATGGCCCTCTGGCTCTGCAATGAAGTAAGAGGCACAGTCACCCCAGGGAAGGCTAAAAGCACATGATTTACGTGCTCAGTTTAGGTTTTTTCCATTAAATCATTGCTTAGTCCAAAGAATGGGATACTTCTGGAACACAAGAATCATCACAAAACCAGAATTAAGAGATTTAAACAGATTGAAACCTTTTTATAGTGCTTCCTTCCACTGTTCAAAGGGCACCCCAAAAAGAAGACGACAATAAGAAAATAAGGCAAGGTAGAAAAGGAGTCAAAAAATCAATGAAAGCTCATCTCATGTGAAAAGTATCCTTGACCATAAATGCTGTTTTAACTTCCTGTTTATAAAGCCACAGTATTCAGCAGGGAGTGAATTGCCCTGTTTTCAAGAACTTTGCCCAAACATCACAAAAATTTCAAATTGTCTTTGCAGGATAATTCAGGAACTTCACCAAGCAGAGTCTACACTGCCTTTGTCTGGATGAGTTTTATTTCAGGTAAGTTAACAAGGGACTCTGATATCAGTATGGCAAAAAAAAATTGTTCTTTTCCCACCAATTTTCCATGGCAGGAAATTGTAGTCAGATGGCTTTTTACTGTAGCATCAGTTTTTAAATCTTTAATGAAATTACCCTTACAAACATCCTGTAAAACTCTGAAGTGTTATTCAATTCCATTGGAGTAACTGAGGTACTAAAACCTAAATGACTTAGAGAAAGACTGGTGAAAAAAGTCTTAAGCTGAAATTTCTTAAGCCCTAGTCTAGTGGCTTATTCCCCATGCTTTCTTTGGGAAATGTGATTAAATAAGAAAATCAATAAAGATTTAGGTTTGCCAGATAAAACACAAAAGCTTCAAAGTCCGCTGACAAGAATTCAGGGCGTGAGGCCAAGTTTTTCCTGACTTCGTTGAGTGGATCAGTTAATAGCACGAAAACAACATAATAAGGAGAAAATTAGACATCTGCCTCAGGTGTAACCACGAGGTGTGTCCTCAAGGGCTTCACTTTTATTTCTGCCCTTGCCAAGTGCACATGAGGAATTCCTCAGCCCATTAACACGGGTGATGAAAACCCCTTTATTCAGCCTGGCTGCAGGTTCACCCTTACTCAGGCAGATGTGATGCAGAGCTCTCAACATCAAATTCACTTCTCACTCTCCTGGAGACTGCCTCAGCCTCTAATTGTAAATTAGTGAGAAGAGAGACCAGCTTTAATATTAAAAATCTGGGCTCCCCAGAAACCCCTAACTCATTAAAAAAAAGCGGAGAGTGGTAAAATGTTGATGAAATAGCAAGTGAAGTAAATGTACAGCTTTAGAAATCATCACTTTTGCAAAATGAAGGCAATTTTCATTTAATGCTCATTCTCTGTATTTATTTATCTATATTTTCATTCTCTGACTATAAGAAGTAACTTGCATTTAAATTGGTTTAAAAAACCTAAGGTCTTGAAAAGTAAACACAAACTGTAGTGTTTCAAATAAATATTTCATGTTTCTGCAAAATATTTTTTCTGGTCTGTGTTTCATTGTTAGTCTCCTTCAGCTTATCAAGCCAAAAAGATCAATTATCTGACTGGCTTTATACAAAAAGATCAAAGGAGATAACACACATAGTTTGGGAAATCAGCAGCAGCAGTCCCGATCAGCAGCTTCTGCCATGTTAGATAAGAAACAAGGTCAACAAACTTCCAGAACTGAGCTGAAAAAAATAGGTGTTTTCTCACTAAGGGAAGATGCATCAGCCCTACTGCTGTCTGCAGAGAAGGTAAAATATTGCTCCTCAATGACAGTGGAAGGAATGAAGTCCAGCTAATTTAACTCTCTTCTCTTTTTACATGCAAGCACCGCAGATCAGGGGATTAGCTGAGTTTTTTATGAGGAACTTTACAGACCTTTTACACTACTTGCTGCCCATATTTCTTGAAAAAAATCCTGTAACAACACTATAACTGACAAATGTATTCATCTTTCTAGCTGTTACAGTGATCCTCTTTTCTCTATTTGATAGAAACTTCTGGTGTCTTCTAGGCCAGAATAACAACCTAGTAATGCTTCAGGATGAGTACCTACAGCCTATGAAGGTCTCTGTATAAATGTCTGTGGAGTATTTATATTTTGCTGATAAATCATTAATAAATATTTCATAGCTATCTTTGGGTTTTGTGACTGCAGTTTTTTGTGTTTGCTTTTGTTTTTAAACTGACAGGAACTGGTGAAGTACAAGAATTCTTCAAAAAGAACCTTCAATTTATGATTAGCTTAATGTAATTAATCCTAGTTTTGAGCTGGCCATACATGTTTCCCCTTTAGCCTGGCAATTATGGATCAGTTTGAAAGAAAAAATATTAGTTTACCTTTTAATGTACCTTTACCATATATGTGCAATGGTAAGGAAAGTAAAAACAGTTTGGAGATATTCCTATGAGAAAAAAGATGGCAGTTACCCATAAGTGGAATTCCCTGGAGTGTAAAAAGAGGATGAGGAACAGCTTAATGGGAGAGCTGTGTAATGATTAAAGACAGGATTTGAAGGCCCATCAGAACGTACTGTCCTATAAACCTCTGTGGTGATTCCTACATCCATATCACATTACAAATGACTTGCAGAGCCTGAGCCAGGAGTGATTGCTCATCATGTCTTGACACAGCAGAACATTGTGTTGGCAAAGATGTCAGGGGCTGGCAAGTCCTGAGCAGACAGAGCTGCTGTGATGTATGGTGCAGCTGCACCCTGTCACACACGCCATGGACACCCAACATCAACCTCCCTGCTCTGGCTGCAGCCCTGGGGGTGGAGGGAACCCCACCCAACCAGCTGAGCAGACCAAAACTACCTCTGCCTCAGGAAGTCTCTGCTCCACAAACCCTCACACGTCCCCTGACATCCACAGTCAAACCCAAAAGAATGAAACAGGCCTTTAGACCCAGCTGTATTAAAGACAGCTCTGTTACAACAGGGTACGTGGAAATACAAGTATAGTTGCTATATTTTGGCAAGAAAAATTCATCAAATATAAGATCCTCCGAAAAGACAGGGAAAAAAATTCTAGCAAAAGCAGCAATGAGGCTGTTATATTTGTTCCATCAGATATGTTATCTAATGTATTACTGATTTAGTCTAGACAAAGTTCAATCCCCAAAGGTGCCCTAATCTGAAACCAGGGAGTGTGTGGCAGCCTGATGCATGGCAGCTGTACATCTGACATGCCTGGGGAGTTGTAGTGCCACCAGCACGGCACCACATTTAGATTTTTAATATCCTGTTGCTATGGATTGCTTGAAAAAAACCCATGATCTATCAGGCAAGGCACATTTGACCTTCTGTAACAGCCAACTATTTTAGTCCAAGGCAAACAATGAACTGTAAACTTTGGCCTTATTTGGGTTTTGGCCAAGCACAGGTTCGTTTAAATCCCCCTCAGTTGTCCAACTAAGGGAGAGGTTTACACAGCACTTGGATTTATGCACTCCCTCAGTTTTTCAGTGATGCTGACACCCCTGAAATTTTCATATGCTTGAAATGCTAAATTGCATTTTTTACTTTTTTTTTTTTTTTTTTTTCTCATCTTTAGGACTTTTAGAAGTAATCGATTGCCTGCAAAGCTGAAAAACTCCCAGTGCAAGGCTGTGTGTGGGACCAGGCTACGGAGCACACACTTTTCCAAAAGGCAGATTCGCTACAGAAAAATTTCTAAGGAAAAAGATGCAGGTATGAAGGAATTCAGATGATGAAGTAATTCAGAGTTATTTGAGCATGTTGATGTTATGTTCAGTTAGATATGCCAGCAATTCCTTCCAGTTTCATACCAATATTTGTGTAATTGTCATGCCACTGGAATTGGCATTGCCAGGGGCATGGCCCTGGAAATATTTCAAAGGTAAAAAAATCAAAAGGCACACTAAGATGACAAATGTACTCTTTGTTTCCCAAACCTGTGAACCACTGCCACATATTTCTGTGAGAGGCAGAGCAGTGGCAGGTGCTTCTCCTTGCTTTACCTACACCAGGATGATGCTTCTACAAGAAGAAAACCAGCCTTGGATTAAAGGTGCAGAGAAACGTTTGTTATTCTGCTGCTGCTCATTAACAGGCCTGGCACTCACCTACACCACAATTATAACCAGAGGACCAACCTGATTTTCTGCCTCATGTCACATTTATAACTCCAATTCCACAGCTCTTGCCACATCTGAAGAAGCTGACACATTCTGTTTGTCTCAAAGTGGCAATGTGCAAGCATTTATTCCTTTCCCTACTTTAAAGGAAAATAATGTGACTTTTGGGCAGACTTCTGTGATAGCCAGGAGCGTATATTTACTGTGGATGCCTTAATTCATTTGGGTGCTGTATTTATAGGAAAATAGGAGCACAAATACAGCCATCAAACTGCTGGCACAGAATGCATGTTTTAACTGCTTGTTAAAAAAGGGGTAAGAGTTTAATTTCTCATTCATCATGAAGTCTTAAGAATCTTTTATTTCAGATACTAAAGGAGACCTCTAAAAAATCTTGATTTAGAATTAACCTTGAAGGCAAAATCTGCACCTCTTTACAAAACCATGGTGTTCTTTTTCTGGCCAAAGCAATTCTTTGCAGTAGCTAAATAAAGGGAAGGTTGACATCACAGATGTGTTTGATCAGCATGATGTTTTTCAATAATAAATAAAAGAGAGATTTATGACTTGCCAGCCATTGTTGACAATTCACTTTTCTTTATTGATTAAGCTTTCAAGCAAAATTGCCCAAATAAGACCTTTCTTGGTTTTTTTAGCATATCACTTTTATAGAGTTAAACTGAAGACTCTGTCTAACCCATAAAACAGCTTTTAACCCATAAACAACTTTCTAACCCATAAACCAGATTACTTTACCATCTGGTAAAAATATTTTAAAAATTAAATCAACAAATTAGATACCCCATTTCAGGGGATCCAGATTTTACTGACACAACACTAAGTTTTGCATTTCTTTTACTCCAACCCTCACTTTTTTCTAAAAGATTTATAATATTT
Source organism: Corvus hawaiiensis (assembly GCF_020740725.1). NCBI lineage: Eukaryota > Metazoa > Chordata > Aves > Passeriformes > Corvidae > Corvus > Corvus hawaiiensis. Next base: position 3,675,455 of record NC_063226.1, on the reverse strand, counting down.
CTCTATAAACTGTGTTAGCCCAGAAGATACTTTCTACTTCTCAGTGGAATGTAAATTGTAACTTTATGGAGTAGTTTTCCTTTATGTGGAAAAATATTCTTTTTAAAATCTGGCCAGGCCTTCAAACCAATGACTTGCTATGAATAATTTTCTATTACCAAGCACACAAATCTCACTGAAGAATACACCAAGAAACTCTCATGCTTTTTTTGTGCCTCCATTTAAAAGAAAAACACTATGAAAAAAAGTTATTTTTTAAACTCTGACTTGGTATATCTTTTTGTTAACTTGTTTCAAGTTAAGGATTTCTTCATATTTTGAGAAAAACAAAGGAGAAAAAAAAGAGGGTTTAGATCTTAAATATCTAAATAACTTACACAATGGTACCTGTAATAAATTGGACATGTTAAGGCTGAAATTTTCCCCTGTGCATGTATTTACAACTTAGAGGGCAAGAAAGGAGTGTAAAATAAATCCTGGGCAGACATTCAGAAATACTGAGCACACACAACATCCACAGGTAAGAAACACAACCTGAGCCCAGTCCAAAAAATACTGGAAGATTTCAAGGTGCAATGAAATTTCCTGTCTATTTTTAAGCTGCTTTATAAGAGAAAAAAACCCCTAAATGTAAAAATATTAACTTATTTGGAAATAACTCTGATGCATTTTCCCCTATATATTAATTAATAAATAAATAAATATTAAATAAAAAAAAATCCACATTACTTTTTTCAAATCTGTGAGTAGCCAGTGCTTTCCAATATTATAGTAAGACATAACCTCAGAGCTGAGACAGAGTTCAAATGACACAAACATCTTCTTTTTTGAGCAGTCCATAAAGACTGCCCTTTAAAATTTTAAATGCAAATTTTGCCATGGATGTTTATTGATTGTCCCTTGGTTTATGCATCATGATTTAAATGTCTTTGCAACAGTGCTGTAAATGTAAATTTATCACAGTTATTTTATTGCCTCAGTTAACTTTAACAGCTTATTTTATGGGGTTTTGGATAAAAGTAGAAAAATTCAATATTAGAATGCAGGGCATACAATGTAATTATACAAACTGTTATTTTAATATTTCTTGAACACTGTATTCCATAATTTACAGTTGCATTACAAGCACAATCTCTGGTAAGAGACCTCTAGAAATTGAGTTTCAAATATTTGTCCCTCTCAAATCATTTGAGGTGGAGGGGAAGGGAATAAATGTTATACAGTTCTCTGTGGTCACCTAAATCTCTTTATAGAACGTGTGCATTTTATCATCATTTTATGTCTTTCTGGACCAAAAGTTTTTTGAATGTGCTTCAATTTCACTAAGGGTGCATTTGAATAGAATGGAAACTGTGTAGTACACACAAATAAGGAATTCTGGATGCTCACAGCTGAAGGATCTTCAGGGTTTAACTAAACATACAAAATAAGGTAGATTAACAGTTTAAGCCCTGCTTAAGTGGGCTTTTTAAAGTATGGAAAATTATAGATATCTGAGGAACTGACAAACACACCCACCCAAAATCCACACTTTGTCAAAACTAGGGCAGGTCAAATAACCATTTTCAAATTTGCAAGTTTTTATAGCAAACCTCTTTCAAGAATTCATTGATATGAACTTAAGAAAAACTTTAAAGTTGCTTGGCTTTTCATTTCCCCCCTTAATTAATAATTACATCATTTTCAGGAGAAAAACTGAATATCTGTATTTGTGGTCTTAAAAGGAAATGTTGTAAGCTTTGAGATGCTCCACAGTTCTTTGTGACATTGGCCAATCTCAAAGGGACAGAAATCAGAAATAAACAGCCCAATTCTGATAAATTTGCTGCCTCCTCAAGCAGATTAAAGAACATTCCCCCTTTACCCTCACACATGCACACAGGATAATCAGCCTTGTATAATCCCCAACTTTTTTCATGTTTTCTCACTCTAATGATAACATAAACTACAAATTACATTATCAGTGTCTTTCTGAATTGAAAGTGCGACTGGCATTCTGAATTTAATGTGCAATTCCAGTCAGTGATGTACAGATTAAGACATTAATATTAAACAGATCTGCAGTAATTAGTACCAATTAATGTAAAGGATAAGTTAATTTACAGAGCATATCATTCAATATGCAATTTTATATGTGCCAAACAGTGCTATGCTAATTCCATAGCCCTTATTTTTAAATTCCTGTTAACTGGGGTTGAATAACTGAAATTTAGGGGATAAAATCCCTCAAAATATTGAGTTTCCCAAAGTCAGGCAGGTGCACCTACAGTTCCATTTGACGCATTAGCAAGTTACAAGCTTTATACAGAAGACAAAAGACCACAAAGAGAAATATTTCTTTAAAATTCCCTTTAAAACTTTTTCAATTATAGGTCTCAAGCCTGTAGAAATTTTCAGACTGAGATTTGTTTACAAAAATAAATATTTTTCCTGTAGTAGCCTTTGATCTGATGTTATTTCAATGGGATTTGCTGCAGAGCCCCACTCAGAACACGTTCAAAAGTAGTTCCTCAAGCCCTTACACAGCAGGTTTTGTTGTGGCAATAGACAAACATCACCAAATCCACATATTTCCCCTCCACCTTATTAACATCAGCCAAATATTCTCAAGGTTACATAGAAATGTTTTATGGGGCTGCTTAAACCACTAATTCTTGGTGCTATTTATTTATAACTGAGAATATAACCAGAATATAACCAAATACTCAGATAGTGGTTAAAACCTGAGAATAATCTTACAGGACTGAAGGTTTGCTGTGCCATCAAAGGAGGATTGGACCCAACCTGTATGAGTAGAGACCACATACAGATAATGGTGCTATTGGAGATACTATTTGTTTATTTATTTTAATATTTGAGGATGAGAAACACAGCTGATCATTTGAGCTTGAAATAAAATAGCGAGGACTACAATGCTTGAAATAACTTCTGGAGGATTTCCTGCCTTACTTCAATGGTGGGCTTATCTTTATGGCATGAACCACTGTGCTATAGCAGATGGATGACATGTGGGGTAAAAAGCAATTCCACGCCCCCTGAAAGGTTTGTATTCAGTAACAAAGGGAAAGCAAGGGCAGTACAGGTTATTGGAAATGACCTAATTATGTCTTTTCCTTCCCTAATCTTTTACTTGGTTGATTCTGGTTTGATATTCTTTCTTGCCATGTGAGTTTTGTCTTGAGCCTAGACCAAGTCTTTTCTACTTCCATACACTATAATTCTTTGTCATCAATCTATCTGGTGTTACTGTTCTACCTTAACGAGAACTAAACCCCACCAATCCCTGCTCCTGATCGTCTACGTGATGATTTTGACCCCATTCAGGATTTGATTCAACACTGGAAGCCTTTATGTTTGAAATCATCAGCATTATGGAAGCATTCTCAGAAGTAAGTAAAACTAGTGAAAAAGTTTCAAAATTAACCAGTCTGGTTTTTAAAGAAGCTTTAAGAACAACTTGACAGAAAAGCTTAGCAGAACTGAGCTAAATTTAAAAAAATTCTGTGTGAGTCAGAAAATAAGGAATTGGAAGACTGGAAAAACATCATGAGAGACTGCTTGAGCTAAACACGAGCTGTTTTATTTTCCTAAAGTGGAATTTGATTTGTTAAAATTGAAAAGTTAAGCATTGTATGGCCCCATGCTGCATGTCCCTGAGCAGCTGCTGGGTTCCTGCAAGGTCTGTGGAGCCCCTGTAATTACCTACCTGCGTGTTCTCATTAACACAGCACACGTGGGCAGCTGGGCACGCTCAGGAAAAACAAAATCTCATTGCCACCAGGCTTGGGGGTGAGAAATACTCTGAGAACATATTCCTGAAGGCAAGGTCTTATCAGTGCAGAATGTTATCTTTCTCCAAGTGAGCCTGAGAAGGTCAGAAGGAATAGGAATTAAATGATCCAAACCTGCCCTGCTCAACAGTGCAGTCACTTGTCTGCAATCTGTTCAGAAGCTTCAGCTCCAAAAGAGTGAGAGGGCTGGAAAGGAAAGTCTGCTTGGTGCTATTACACTTTTAGCATACAAAAAAAATTCCTTATCCATTTTATAATAATAGTAGTAGTAGTAATGATTATTATCATAATAACTACAACTAGTTTTGGCTGCATTTGTTCAGGTGGAGGCACCTGAAATGTGTGCAAGCTCATAAAAAATACACACTTGAATGAAAGTCACAGAAAGCCAACAGCATCCCAGAAATGTATATCTCTCTATTATAGATGGTGAAATAGTTTGTTCATAATTTATGGGGAGAGTGCTCTGAGCTTTGTTAAAAAGGAGATGTCCAGGTTTTGCACAGCTTTATCTTGGTGGCTGTGCTAATTCTTAAACGTTTTGCCTTGACAGCAAGAGTACATTCAACAAGTCAAAGCTGTTTTAGGGAAAGGAATAAGACAGAGAATGAGGGCAAAGGGAGTGCATGGAGCCTGGGGCTTTGTGAGAGTTTCTCTGTGTGCAGATACATCTCCTTGGGGTAAGAAGGTGCCCCCTGGGAGGAGCTTCTATGATCTTGGGTGAAAACAAAGAAAAGACAAAATCAGAAATAAAACAAGTGAGTTAAACCTGAAACTCTGCCCTTGCATCAGTAAAGCCCAGACAGTAGCACACATTAATGATTCCTATCTTCATAGCCTGTGATGAAATACTGGCCTGGACTACTCTATATTTAATCTGAGTCACCAGGGAATTAAATAGATGCAAGCCTGAAGATAGAGCTAAATTTAATTAAAATGACCTTTATAATTGCCGTTTCCACATTTCAGACTGTATCCTATGGATAAATAATTCCTAGGAAAAAAATACTCTTTCTCTTTTGAATAATCTTTTTTGCAACTTTTAAGACCTTCAAAAAGTCATATTTGTGAGGCTGTTTCTTGAAACAAAACAAACCCCAAACAGAACCCTTAAGATACAAGACAGTTTTAGACCAAAATTCTGCTTAAAGATTCCTACTTACAACCACAATATCTGAAAATCCTGTGGTTAAAAGCTGAAATCAGTTTCTTGGAGTTACAAATCTCTGTGTAGTCCCATTACTCCTTGCTTTCAGCAAGAGAAAAGAGTTTGCCCATTGACTTAAAAAAAATGAGAATCTGTTTCCTCCTACAGGTTTGAGCCTGTAGCAAAAAGCAGAATTAAAGAACATGGCAATAAAAGCTGTCTCCCAAACTTTGCTCTTGGAGCCAGAGCCACAAAAGTTCCCATAAAAGCTTCTTTCCTTTCTCTCCACACCCACCCTCAAAAAGGCTGATTCCATTCTCCCTGTTTCCAGTATCAGAATCAGAGAATCAGTTAAATTCATAATTAAGAGCCTCATGATTTAATATTAATAAGACATTTCATTTTGTTTTGATTATATTTATTTTCCTCTGCAAAAGTCTGATTAATGAGTACAACTTGTGCCTGTCACAATGGAGTGGGAATTTCTTTAGTATAATTTATTTTCACTGACTGTAATCAATTAAAAAGAACAAATAATATAATGAGACTAGGGGTGGGACGCTTTTGAGGTTTTATTCTCTGCTGAGCTGAGCCTCATTTGAGTGTAGGGCTTTAGCATTGAACGCATGGATGTTTTTATAAATGAAAAAGTTATTTCAAATTATCAGTACAATTTGTAAGCATTCTTACAAATGCTGAGGGCTAAGCAGGTGCATAAGAACAAAATATACAATATTTCCCACGTTCTGAACTTGCTCCAAGATTTTAAAAGTCTGTGAAAAGACATATAGGTTGAGAAAGGAATAAAACAAGGCATTTTCCTGTTTCTTCCTATTATCCCATATTTGTTCTTAAAAACACAGTGGCAGCTGACCCACAACTTCTCTAAATAACTTCTAACACTCATGGTCTCTGAGGGAATATTGACACACAACCTCTGACTTCTGGAACCGCTATTCTAAAAGTTTTAAAACATATATTAATCTTAATCTTGAACAACATGACCCATATCTGATTTTCCCTCTTCATTAAAACACTTTTTTCCTGGAAGACTTACCAGCCTGCTTCTGCCTCGTGTTTCCTACACTAAATGCATCGAGTTTAACAAACTCCTAAAGGTACAGCTGAACACAAAATTCCTTCTTGGCCTGCTCAGTTTAGGACTCCCTGACCCCTCCATCCATCCATCCCCACCCCCAGCAGTGCCCACTCCATCCTCCCTCATGTATTTGTGCTTCTCTTTTCTCCTTGCCCGACGTGGCACTTCACACTTGTATTTACTGAATGTTATCTCTGGGATCCGGATCGTTTCTCCAATTTATGAAGGTTAATTTAAATTGTAACCTTGTCCTCCAAATTATTTGCAGGCCTGTCCAGGTCACTGGCATCCACAGATTTGGGAAGTTTACTTTTTCCTTCCATCATTCAAGGTTAAAAGTGTGAAAGAACTGAAAGCAGAGTAACTCCCTCAGGCTCTACATAGGAGTAAATGTGGAAATTTAGAGAAAGTCATTCCAAATGAATGGTTTTGGTTCATTTTATAACATGCAAGCACACAGTGCTAAAAATACCAAGTAAAATAGCAAAATGGTTCATTTCAGAAGTATTTTACTTCAATTTTTTCCTTAGAAAGTAATCTTTGGGAAAAAAAAATCTGTATAGTTTTATTTATACAATATTTTAACTTTGAAAGGTGAACTTCATAATCAAAAAGAGAATTCTAACAACTTTACAGTTTATTATAGAGCAAATTTACTACCTTAACCTTTAAATATGTTGTAAGAAAATATTCACACTCATACGCACTTGAGTCTTTTTTCTGTATTTTCTCATTTTAGCTTGTAACCTTGCCGGGGTCCCGCTTTTGTTTTGTAAGCAGAAAGTAGAAACATCTATTTAGTTACAGTATATTGATTTTTGGAAATCAGATTGTAGAGGGTATAGATAATAGGCATGAAAGGGTCTCAAACTGGTAATATAGGAATCAGTAAATATTCAAGACAACCAAGTATAAAGAAAACCAGGGAAAATGACAGGTGTACACAGAATTCATTGCACTGCTCAGAAAAGGTCTTTTCTTATTGGAAAATATAAATATAAAGCTAAATGAGAAATTGCTGAGCACCAATGTTGCTGGGCAAACTTCCCAGAACTCCTCTTCGCACTCCCCCTGAGCCTTTCCTTTCCACAGGTTCATGGACTATCTCTAGACAGCCACGAGAAAGATTTTAGGCTGTGAGTGGGGAAGAACAAACAAAAATTAAATTTGATTGCTGGGGAACAATGTTTTTTATGAGTTGTGAACAAGGAAGGAAAAGCTGTTGGCAATGAATGGCTGCTCTGGATTGCTGCTGCTGCTGAACAATCAGCCCCAAGCACTTGGTGCACTTCTAGAGCACGAGGCAAGGGAAAACAGAGCAGAGAATCAACCGTGTTTGCAGCGTGGCAGTGCTCTGGACCAGGTTATCCACATGCAGCTTGTAACAGCTGGCTTGATTCTACAAATAACCCTGCCTCTCTCTCAGAGCTTCTCTGTGCCATTGCAGTTCCTTAGAGGAGTTTGCCATGCTCCTAAGATACCTCATTCAAAAAGGATTGAATTTCCTTTTTAGGAACTTTAAAAACTATTGTATCTACATAAGAAAAGATTTTTGCAAAAACTAACTTTGAAACTGGGATATGCAAGGTTTACCAAGTTATGCTTATTCCACATACATTTTAATCAAAATCCAAGTATAAATAAAGAATATTGTTAAATTCAGAGAGATTTGAGGTCAGCTTGGTTTGCCCTTTGCTCTCAAGCAAAACTGCATCTAGCTGACCATCAGAATGCTATAACATCATGTAATGAAAAGGTAAATATTAATTAAGAAATAGCAATGATTTGGACATTGAAACTACATTAAAACATTCAATACTATTTTTGAAATCTGTATTTCTAGACATCTAGAATTAGGAAAACAAGTATCTTTTATAGGCTTAATGGATGCCCAAACCTTGCGTGCCATGCTTGGGTAACCCATGATGAGACTGCACTCATGAGAGTGGCAAACTCAGGACATTTCTGATGCCACATGCAACAGAATTACAGAAATAGCAGAAGTCTAACAGATATATTGGCAAGAGGGTCAAACAGAGCAATGACTGGATAACATGGATTAATTAAGCTGCACTGAAAATGAGAACTCTCTCCTCTCAGGGTCAGTCCTTCTGCCCTGTGCCTGCTCTGGACTGGTCGTGGAAAAGTTTCCTGTATTTCTTATCCATGGGTAAAAATAACTGTGTGTTCCCTTTGTGCCCTTCAAGTATATTCACTTTACAGTCCCTCAGGAAAAAACAAGGTGTACAATTTCAAACCTGCTGTGAGAAATTAACCCTTTAAGATGGTGCAGTTCTGAAAGTGTTTTTCTGACAGAGTAAAAAAGATGGCAAACTTGTATTAATCGTTTTCCCATAAAATCCAAATTACATTCCAAATGGAGACAAGTCATTGCACCTTCACACACCCTGCAAGCTGCACTTACAGCAAACTGAGGGCAGTTTTAAACCTAACTGGAGGTTGTGCATTCTCTGGACATTTTTCTGGTGTTATGATGATCAATTAATTGTATCGCCCAATACAAAACAGTCCAAATGTTTACTCAAACATATGTGCCACTGAATTGATTAAAATAAAAAATAAGAACAATACTTGGTGAAGAGATCTCAAATATTATACAACTGTCTGAGCAACTGGTATTGTCCAGTCCCCAGTTCCTACAGGATGGCAAACAATATGTGCATCTATTTCTAACACACCAATTGAACATATGTCTGTCAGAGAGAGATGGAAATAGAATGAGGCTAAGATAATTTAAATAAACAGCTGTCACTTTATGCAAGATTGCCTCTGGTGAGCTTTGATTTGTGTGTGTACAAAAGAGGAAAAGCACAACTCTAGAACTGAACAAAATTACAAAACTGAGACTTTTTAAGTAGGAAGGTCATGGTGCTTGTCTCCCATTTCTCTGCAATCCGCTAACAACAACAAGTCACAAAAGAAAAACTGATTCATCTGTGTTATTTGCTCCTTCATTATACCACTGTCTGTCAAAGATTTCTCTACATCGCCCTAGGCCTGCTAAGACTCCTACAGAATGCACCTGTGAACGGTTTGTTCTTTCAAGAGAGGAAAGAAAGTTTTAAAACCATCCTCTTTTTTAAGGCAAAACAGAGCCAATGAGTTTTCCATTGCTTACACGGACCTTTCTTGAGGGAACACAGTTGCATTCCTGCATTTGCATTTTGGGATGTATACACAATTGTGTAACAGATATGAATTAAACTCATTTTCATTTTTTGTTCTTGTTGAATGATTCAGCTGAAGAAGGGGGCTCAAAACCCTGTCAGGATGGAAAATTTCCATGGCAATGAAGTGTTCTCTTTGAAGCTCAGTTTGCCAGAATGAATAAACACAGTTAAACCCCAAGATTTCAAACCCTTTAAGGTCTCAAAGCACAGAAGAGATTCTTGTGGTTTAAGTGTACACATAAGCCTTGATGTGAACATAAATGTCAGAACCTGAAAAATGAGTATCAATAATGTAAGAAGGAAGCAGGAGACAAACCCACAGGGAAGCACCACATAGGGATTTTCTCCACTTTGGAATGGAGATGAGAAAATGTGAAAAATTCCAAACTGTCTGACTTTGAAATTTTTCCCTGGATCTAAACCCTCAGAGCAACATCATCCTTTGGAGTTCTGTATAGCTGAGGCGGGAGCTGGTCTTTAGAAGACACTTGTGTTCATGAGTTCTCATTCCATGTTTTTCCTTCCCTGATGCTGCAAGAAGAGCAGGGTGAAGTGTCATAAAACCTCTGGAAAATTTCATAAAACCCCTGCACTATTAAGTAAAACAGAAAGAATTCCAGCATAGGAACATGTGCTTAAGGAACAGTTTGAAACTGAAGTGTCAGAAACATTTTTTATCACCAAGAAAACATATACTAAAGAGGAGAGAAAATGTAAGAAAATTTTTATCAATGATATCTTCTAGTGACAGCTTTAGTTATCAATATTTACACAAGTTTCATGAGGAAAACCCACTACTTTTAGAGCTGTGATATCCCAAAATTCCTGCTTCCGCTAGAAGTTGTAAATATTGACAGCATTATGACTTTTAAATTTGGATAACATTAAAATCAAGAGAATTCACACCAATACTGCTTCCAAACTAGTGAAATACTACTGCTGATAAAACTGACTTCTGTAAGACAAGCCTGAGCTTCGGATTCTGCAGAGATTTTTTTGTTGTGAACCAAGGAAAACTACCAAAAAATCCATTTGTTCACTTTATTGGATATAGAGTCATAGATTTGCTCCTCATGGGCCTGAATCTCCAGACCCTTCCCTGTCTTTGTTGCCCTTCTCAAAGTGAGGGAATTCTTCAATTCCCTCGTGATCTGTTTAATTCACCTGCAATTAGGTGAAATCACCCATTCCTCTAAAACATGATTGAACAGTGATTTTTTGTACTTACTGGAAGTTACCTCAAAGAACCTAAATATGTTTATTTTGCCATTTCCATTTCAATTTCTCTATTTCATCACCCATGTTGCTAAAATAGTCATAAAATAACCGTAAAGAAATCAAACAAACAGAAATAAACTACTAATGCCTGACCCTAATTATCAAGAATTTAATTAGTTTACCAGCAAAAATTACTTTGTTGCTGCAAAACCCAAAAGAATTCCTTAGTGGACTCACACTGCTAAATAAACATTATATTCCCATAAAATAAACTTCAATATTCTGCTGCTACAAAGCCCTAACTTTTAAAGCACCTGTGTGCTGGAAAATTTTGGCAAACTTCTTACACTGAAAATACATTAATTTCTTTCCCTGACATGAAATAGATAATATTGCTACTTTAATAAAAGAAGTAAACCTATGCAGTAAAGTTTTAAATTGTTAGTAACATGACCTTTTTGAATTCTCTCTTTTAACAGGGTTTGTACCTTTCTGTAAAGCAATTCAGTGCTTCTCTACAGGCGAATTTAGTTTCTAAACCGTTAAAATTTTAATGGTCTCTTGTCTTCAGAGAAAAAAAAGGTGCTGTGTTTAGGGTTTTCTGATAATAAATCTACTACATGGCTGAAAGTAAAATATAAAAGCATTTAAACTCAGTTTTCAAATTCAATTGAGAAACAATTTCTTTCAGAAGCTTCAAGAAAGGAGGACATGAGTTACATTTAAACATAAACAGAAGGACGGGAATTAATGTAGGATTTTTATAAAGGGCAGGTGGATGTGCAGCTTTACTGTTAGAAACAGAGTGTACAATTCCATTTCAGTACAAGCTTCACCTAGCTGTACAAAATTTATCCTGATATGGAGCATATAAAGAAAAAGAAAGTTTTCATCCCAGTTATCTTTCTCTTACACATTTTGATTTCAAAAGGTTCTCTGCTTTGAGCAAACAAATCTGCTCATCCAGGTACTTGATGCAAAATGTTAGAAACAGAATTCAGCTGCACCTTGGGAGGGGGTGAGCTGCTCTTATTTCTGTCCACTGATGGGGAACGCTCCTGCAAACAGAATCACCCAGGGCAGGAGGAGCTGGACACTCCAGCTGCAAATTCATGACCTTGCTGGTGATCACCACTGTAAAATTTCCAATTTGGGCTATCTAAAGTTGTTCAAATCTACAGATCTTTGCCTTTCATGCAAGCAGTAACTCCTGCTGGTCTTGTTTTCTCCCTCCTAATACAAAGCAAACCTGGAGCTCCATGTCTTCTACCCCTTAAAAACTGTTCTTCCTCACCTCTGTCAAGAGAGCAAAAAATGCATTCACATGTAAAGCGATTTTTTTTAACTGAATATGGGTTTTGATAGTTAAACTTGTTATTTGATATGATTAATCGTGTTTATATAAATAATCTATTGCTTATTAATATTTTGAAGGAGGACGTAGGAATTCCTCCTCTTTTCCCAAGAATGTAAAGACAAATAACAAAATTATTACAACTCTCTGACAGTTAGAGATCTGTTCCTTGACACTGGGCTCCTGGAAGCTGAGACGTGGCCATCTACTGGAAATCCAGATGTTTATTCTTGCCCCGGACAGATAAACATTTTGTACATGATTAAATAGTCCTTGTTAGAGCAGCAATCCTCCCACCTTAGGTTCAGGCTGAAAAGTTAAAGTAACTTGAGCTGGTTTGTATTCCAGCATTGTGATTTTTAAATTAATTTTGAATCAAGTCTATAACTAACTATCAATCAAATCCAACATAAGAGGAGATTGCCCAAGAGTAGATGCTGTGACAGCCCAGATGTATAATTACTAATGTATTTAGAAACACCCTGCAAATCTGTAATAAAGATCAATGGCTTACAGCATAATTTGGCATCTAAAGCACAGAACTCTGATTGTATTGTGTTTGTAAACATGTTTTAAGCTGTTGATAAGGTCTGTCAAACAGAGGAAATTGAAGTCACTGTGGCAAAGATCCCTGAGATAGTTAGCATCCTAAGAGAAAATGATCTGCCAACTTCTCCCAGCCTTGCTGCCATTTGTGACATATGCAGCTGTACAAAACTGGCTTAGGGGAGATCCCTGAACGAGTCAGGGTAGACAGTGCCATTCAAAACAAAAATCCCAGAGGTGAGGGGGCTGGGAGCAGCAGGATAATTCTAGATGTAGGGAAAATACATATTTCCAAAAGCAATAGTCATTACCTTGTCACGAGGCCGCTGCAATAGGAAATGTCATTGCAGTCATTGAGTCTGGAACTATGACCACAAGTCATTAATTTTAATTTGCTAGCAGTACTTTGATTGTTACATAGCACCAAAGACCTGGAGAAATCCCCAGGTGAGGCACATTTGAAATTACTGAGCAGTGTGGATTCTGCTGTTGGTGACAAATGATCAACACTGGAAGTATTTGGATTTTTCAGCAATGGGAGACATTTGCACCTGGGCCCTGAGCCACAGATATGGAGGGCATCATGACTGATTAATCCCAGGCAGCAACTACAGCACTCTACCATCATTTACAGGGTCATGGAAGAAAATTTTCCATACAACCCATGAGGTGCTGGATAATTCTCCCAATGAAATGGAACAGCAATGCTGAAAAACTGATCTCAAAAGATCCCAATTCCACCTATTTTGTGTTTCATTTTGTGGATGTTACATAAATTGATGTTTGCCTAATAATATTTACAAATGGATTTATAGATAACTAGCAAAAAAAAAAATCTACAGGAGGATAGAATAATAAAGGGAAAATAGGATAACAGGTGTTTGAAAACTGGGAAAATCATCATTCTCCTGAGGAGTGCTAATCATCAGTAAAATAATTGTTTCTATCAGTGGTGTACAGAGGGAATCAGAGATACCATGCATTTATCACACCAAATAAACCACATTTGCTGTCGGTTTGAACCAGATCAGCACACGACAGGAACTTGATCATATTTTAGACCAGAATAGTAACACTTTCAAGGCCACCCTGGTGCAACTAGCTAAGTCAAAGGGATTTTGAGAATACAGAGGGGTTTTTTCTCTGACAAGAGCATGTTTATTCACACTACTTCTTACACAAGAAATTCAAGTAAAGGAGCAAACAACCAGCCAGAAATGGAGCCTGGCAGAGCTGTGTCTACATTCACAGTGTCAGTGAGTTTTATTAATTCTCTGGGTTCCTAACTTCAGTATCATTCATCCACAATAATTCATTTCCTAGTCTGTGTCATAAACATTTTTAATAATATTTTTTTATATAGATGAAGGGAAGGTAAACATTCTCCCTTTCAAGGATGGGATTTTGACACAATCCTGGGTTCCTGCTGACAGAAAACCCCCTAGGTGTCCTTTTCCCATATGTTGCCAGAAAAAGACCCTTATTTAGCCAAAAAAACGCTCAAAGCCCTCCAAATTTTTTTTTTTTTTTTTTTTTTTCACACAGACTTACATAAGGGAAGGAAATAAATCACTCAGTTCACTCTGCCTCACACGGGCAGAGTGCAGAGGGTGCCACAGATCCTGGCTCTTTTGGTTGTCCAGGTGAGTCCCTGACAAACCCACATTCTCCTGTCAGGAGCACAAGCCTGGCAGCAAGAGGAGCAGAGCAGCAGGACCTCTGGGGTCCCCAGGATGTCCCAGCAACGTGGGTGAGGTTGTTCCTTGCTCTGGCAGGAGCAGACAAACAGCAGCTGGTGCCGAGAGCACCAGACACTGATTTTTTGGGAAACCACGATGAATTAAATGTAACATTTCTCGTGCTGCTTCACCTGGCCTAGGGACACCCTGGCCACAGGACAGGTTTGCTGAGACAGAATCTGTTCTGTAAGGAGTTTGTAGGTTGGCTGCAAGTCCCATCCATTTAATTCTGTGTTTCCACAGCCTTCCTCACAATGCTATGTGAACACCTATGAAGTCTGCCAGTGGTGAAACTGCCTGCGGTGGAGTTGTCAGGATCAGAAAAGAATGCTAAATTAACTGGGGTTTAAAACTGATAGGAGCAGAAAGGTACCTGAAGGTCTATTGCTTTTCACTAATTCCCCTAGATCTTAAGAAACTCATTCTTTGGCATAATTCTCATTCAGTTTGACAGTAACTGACCCTGCAGCTATTCCACCTTTTGAATTCATCAATCAGATTCCTTTTCTTCTCAATGGTTGCTAATCCTGTCTCATACTTATTTCCTGTACTACCCAACCCTCCCAGAGTCTAAAAGCTTAGAGACAGGTCATAAACCATCAGGTTCTCTAAGAGGCTGCCTCATTCTTTGCATATTAAGAACCAGCATGGGGAAATGCTCCTCTTGCAACACAAGGAAAGAGAGGAAAAAACCCTAAACTCAGCATGCAGAATGAGATACCTTCTGACAACTATTCAGCATAGAAAGACCAGGTTATCACATCAGATCCTGTGGCTAGAAATAAAATATTTGCTGTGTAATCACTGATCTCAATCTGGAATCAGATTTTAAAATATTTATATTTTAAGAAAACAAAATATACTGTTTCACAATTCTAGAGTTCTACCAGTTGTCAGCAACAGCTTCTTGTGTTTTGGGGGCCATTTAGTTTTGTTATTCAATATACAATATAATATATATTGAATATATACAATATAAATACAATGCTACAACATTGGCAATGCCTTAACAAGAGAAATCCCTTAAAAAGCATCTCCTACTTCTGCATTTTCAATTTCAAGATTGTCCCTAAATGACAGGGTTAAAATTCAGGGTTCTGAGATTAGTCTGCATCTATAAATAATGCCAAAGGTTCAATCTCCTACTGATAAAATAGGCTTTTATTTTACTGCATTCAACTAAAAGCCAATTTTTACATAGAGAATAAAATGATTCATCAAAATAAAATTTTGAATCCAGTTTTTCTCACCAGCAAGAAATTTCTGTTCTTCAATTGACAACATCGTGTTCTTTAATTGTTAATTATAACATTCTGCAGCTCTTCTTCTCTGGTTAAGGACAAAGGAATAGACACTTGTGTCAATGCAAAGATTCTTTAGTGTCTGTGCTCTAAGCTTCACCTCTCCCTTTAGTTTTAGTGGAAGACTCCAGTTTCCCTAAGTGCTCTATATTCAGTTGTTTCTTCTGTTTCTTTGCACTGTTTTAAATTCTGTATGTGATCTTAATTGACAACACAGGCTAAGGCCGTGGAAGAAGAGAGAAATGTATAATTATATTAAGAAAGGAGAGGAAAATATAACTGAGAGAGCTATAACCAAGTATAATTTCAAATGGATGTGTCTTAGGAGAGGTGAAAACAACTGCAGAACAAAATTATATCCATGATATCACTTCTAACAAATCAAATAGAGCAAATGACCTGGGATTCCAGTTAACACATCTATGCAATTTATCTAGCTGAGGAGTCTATTTAGGCATACAGGGAGTTTAACAAGTTTTCAGTGTGTGGGAAATGAAAATTGAATACATAGATATTTTCAGTAAAAATTTTCCTTTTTTCACCCCTAATTTTAACTGATCAGTCAATCACAGTCCAGATTTTTGATTGTTTTAACACAATGCAGTTGATTAGCATTTTTCAGAAACTCTCCCATTTCCCCACAACACCTTCCTGCTACACCAGCCATAAATTATTTCTGTTGTTATTACTATCTGTGCTGGTTTGGGCTAGAGTTAACTCCCTTCTCAGTAGCTGGTGGGGGGCTGTGTTGTGGATTCGTGCTGGGAACACTGTTTATGACACAGGGATGTTTTCATAACTGGACAGTGACTCTTATGCACTAAATCCATTCCTGCATCACATCCCTCATTTTAGTTGCATCCAAAACCCCTCAGCTGTTGGAATCAGAGTGCTCTGCACCTTGAGTAGCAGCCCAGATAAGTGGGAAGGATCAGGAGGCTCACTCAAAAGGACCCTGTCCATCCCTCTGACAAGCTGACTTATGTGCAGCTGCTTAGTCCATGACATCAGACTGGATTTATCAGGGAATGCAGCAAAGATCAGCTGATATTTCCTTCTCACTCACTCCTGGATCCAGCCTTCCCACCCACACCCCAAGGTGCACTCCAGGCTGCTGCATGCTGATGTTCTCCAGCAAGTGAGCTCTGCTCTACTCTTGGCAGGAGGTGCTGAGGGTCAGCATAAGTTGGCATTGCTGGAGGAACGAGCACAGTGAAAGGGAACCACTGATTTCCTGACTGAATGTGCTTTTTATTTTGGCACAGATTTGCACATTGCAAGTGTTATTTTGATGCTCATTGTTCTCCAGACTTCTCACCAAGTCTCTCTTTACATCTCAGTTCCCCCATGCACCAGGGTGCTGCAAGAGATGACCCTAGTTGGGAGCTCCGAGGTGATGTCAGGCCTTATTTTTATTGCCAATGATGAGTGCTGAATTTATGTTTGGAGTGGCTGCTCAGGAAGAGCAGGGAGAGGATATAACAATGCAGAGGAGTACCCAGTGCCTGCCAAAGTGCAGCTTCATGGGCAAGCTCCTGTCTTTCAGGGAACTGTCAGACACACGTGCAATAAACCACAATTGTGTTCAAAGCTAATGCTAATATGGCTCAGTGGGAGACTGGTTTTAAATGTCACATTTTCAAGCCCTTCTCTAAACTATCTTTCCTAGAGAATACTTCAAGGGAACTGGCATTCTAATGAATTCCTTAGGCCTGATTTTCAGAGCTATTAAGTGCACCTCTGATCACAAGTGCAATGGGAGACACTGACAGATATTTAGGCTTATCCTACCTAGATAGACAGGTTGTATAAATACTCCATTTGAAATATTCCCACCCAAGTGGGAAGGAAGCAAGACAAATCAGCCTGAATTAGGATGAAGATGGCAGGGTGACAATGCAACTTATCTACCTGAAGCAAGCTACTTCAAAATTATGTGAAAAAGAAGATCTTAAAATATGTAAACCTTTGCATAAAACACGGATATATAATACCAATAGATAATAACAGATAAAAAAAATGAGTTTTGGGGATAATGAAAGGCCACATTTTACAATTTATGTACAGTTGCACATATTTTCAAAGTGTTCTGGTTTTTGGTGGAATATAAATTCTCTCCTGGAATTCAGAGAACCTGTCTCCTCCTGTACTAGAACAAACAGGTAATTTAGAATAATTTGATCATTTTTGACACATTCTTCCTGGTATTGCCTAGAAAAAGTGTTGACAAATTTAAAATCTTGTTGGCAAAAAAGTAATATTCCTTATGGGCTCACCACCTGTTTATTGATGCCCGGCCAGTCCCTGACCAGCCATCGGCCCTTCCCAGCCAACTCCCCCAGTTTCTGCACTGGACATGACATTCCATGGCCTGGAATATCCCTTTGGCCAGGCTGGATCATTGTCCTGGCCAGGCTTCCTCTGGGTTCCTTGTGCACCTTCCCACAGGCAGAGCATGGGAAACTGAAAAGCTGCAACTACAAAGCTGAAACCACTCAGCAACAACTAAAACATCAGTGTCCTACCAGTGTTATCCCCATTCTAAATCAAAAATAAAACATGGTAAGAGATGCTAGGAAGAGAATTAACTCTCTCCCAGCTGCAGCCAGGCCAAGCTGTATCTCTCACTATAATATGTTACATCCCTTCTTCTCACAGGTTACTCCTCTTTCTCTCCCTTTGGCCGTTTGGCAGCTGCAGCAGAGGAAAGTTTTGTGCAAAGAAAAATACCTGGTGCTTTGCACTGGGAAAGAAGGCAGTGCATCAGCCTGGGATGGAAAAAGGGAGCTTCATAGCAGAGGAGCAGCAACTGAGAGCCCCCCGGCCCCAAGTGCTCTGATTTTCCTTTAAGTGGAGTTTGATGAAACAGAAATCCTGCTCAGAGCTGTTCATCACAGCTGGAGAGAACAATTAAACGTGAGCCTCCTAGATGTTTAGTCAACAGGGAGCTGTCTGTCTGACATGGCTCTAACTGAGAAATATGAGATCTCAGAGCCCTAAATAGAGATCTATTCAGGATATGGAACACCAGGACAGTCTGACATTTGACGAAGACAGAACCTATAAAAGTTCATCATTTAAATGAAGATCTGGACGTGTAAAGACAATAACTAACTTATCTGAAGTTAAAGTTATCTAAATAGGAGAGATACAGGTGTTGTGTGTGTCCTATCCCTCCCCCATCCCTCAGTATCTCCTACAGAAAAACAAGAGATACGAATCAGGGACACAATGACAATTAGCCTCCTAATTAAAGAATAAGAAAAAGGCTAGGCAGTAAAGCAAGTTATTCCTGGTAGGATATTCCCAGTTGTTCCTCAGTCTAAATAAGACTGTTTTCTCCTCAAATGTCACAGCATATTAAGTGCCAGGAGAGAATTATTTCAGCATATGATGAACAAAACAACACAACCCCAAGGAATGAAGTCACAATGCTGTCCATGAAGTGAATTGCAGCTCGAATTCCAGATAATCAGGAGTCAAGACTCCTACAGTATGAATCCTGCTGCAGAGGCAAACCCCACGACATTAAATACTTTTCTCATTTGTTTTGGTATACTCAAACTATTGGCAAGTGAAGGTCAAAAAACTTCTCCAAGTATCCTCAGCAATGTAAGAAAACTGGGCACCTCCAAAACTTCGCAGTCCAGGTTTGCAGGATCAGGATTTCTCTCTGAGCACATCGATACAGGGGAAAGGAAGGCCAAGGGAGAGCCAACACTTCTGGTGCTGTCCATCCTTGTGTTTTTCTTTTCCTGATGCAAAGCCATTCCTAGGTCTTGCTCTGACAACACTCAGCTAATTATCTCCACAGCCTTTCACCTCCATGATTCTGTGCTTCAGGATGTCTGTGTGAGCACAAGTCACAGACCTCAGCTCCTGTCAAACCTGGCTGAGCTGCTCTGTACCTGCACCAGGGCTTCCAACTGCAGCTGCTGAACCCACCCACCAGTTTTGCAAAGAGTCATTCCTGCATGGTTGGAAACTATCTTTAGCATGCTAATGTTCAATATTCACATTATTGCTGCACAGGAGCTTATGGAAACTATTAGTTATGATGCTTAACTTCTGTGTGAGAAGAAATTAAAATTCCCTTTAGGAGGAATGAATGGGCCATAGAACTACTAAAGGCCTGACTATAACATTTTCTATATGTTTATTGATCTAAGGCCAACAAACTACAATTCACTTGACATGCCAGGGTTTATTTATTTATTTAATGGCACACTTGAGTCACAATTATTTCCAAAATGTATTTTCAGACATGCTAATCCCTTCATGAACATGGTTAATCATGACATGGCTAAGTCCTCAAGTAGTCCAACCAACAGATAAAGTTACTTTAGATGACAAATTAGGAACAAAAGTCCTCTCTTGAAATGTACCAAAATAGACCACAAGCACATTTGTTTCTCTCACTGATCATTAATTCAGACTAAATATAACATGAATGCAAATTAAAATTTTGTTGGTCTTCACTGCTTTCTGACAGCAAAACCACAGAGCCAATGGGTGCACTGAACTAATTTCACTGACAAATACTTGGCATCACAGTCTGTTGAAACTTCAGATTTAGTGAAAAACAAACAGTATTTGGATCAGTTCTGAAATATGCCCAAATACCTAATTTTCCAAAGCATCTGTTACACACGACTCTTCGAACGCTAAATATTTCAATGCCTTTTGTTCTTCTGTTGAAAAATTCTAATGTATAATATTCAAAATCTCACCTAACATCCAGAGAAATATAGAAGACAGAAGTGAAAATTATTCTGCTAGATTATCCTTAAAGCTAAAGACACCAAAGTGCTCACTTATCTTTTACTACAGTTTTACTTATCTGTGGTAAAAGAGGGGGAATTATCGGTTATTATTTATATACAAACAGGAACTTATGAAGTTAGTTAATTGCACCCTCATTTCACTGTTTCAGATCTACACTGCCAACTCCCAGGCAGAAGTCTGAAGGAGCCAATATTGTGATTTTTGGCAGAAGATGAACAGGTGTGTTTTTGCATGTGGGCCTAGCCAAGATGCAGGGGCTCGTGGGTGGCCCATGGCAAGAGCCAAGGCCAGGGGAGTGGACACAGCCCTTGCAGTTTCAGTGTCTGCCCCAGGATGCAGAGGCCTCGACACCGTGGCCAATTCCAAGGCTGCACACGGGAATTCTGAACAGGAGGCTCAGCTTTCCCTCCTAAGAGAAGCTACAGCAGCTTTTGAAGTTCTAAGGATGGCACCAACCCGTGTCTCTCACATCACTTTAAACGTGCTTTGTTGAAGATAACACAAGGAAGCCTCCTGGGGCTGTGTAGTCTCCTGTGGGATTATTATTCAGCAGCAAATACTTGCCTGGATCCTACTGTGCTCGATTCTAAATCAGTACAAGTATCTGCTATCTGACACCTCCTGAAAACTGACTGCATTTTAGGGGACAGTCTGGGCTGTAAATTATTTATCTTGACTTACACTGCTTGCTTCTCTATGCGCGGAAAGAGCTAGAATGGCCAGACCCTCATGACTTGTTGCATGACTGGATTTAAGATTATTTCAGTGTCTTGGCTTCATATCTATTATCTTTTTCTATAGTCAGAAGGCATTTTAAAGAAAAAAAGAAAAAGGATTTTAAATTTTAAAGAAAGTATTTCCTTTATGTATTAATAACACCTTAGTAAAATTATATTTTTCTATGCGAGTTTCACCTTACTCACAAGAATAAACAAGTTTTAAAGAATTTTAAAAAATAATTAATTTCTAAATTATTTTTTCCATTCCTGCTAATATTGATTAGATCCCAGAGTATTGTGATAACTTAGAAGTAAAAGAAGCATTTCTGATCTTACTAAACCTCCAAACAATTGTACGTGTCCTCTGTGGCCAACCATTATAAAAACTCTTTTTGTTTTTTGAATTGGCTTCTGGTTTTTGGTAGGTTATTTGTTTTGTTGTTGTTGTTTTTTCAGGGTTTTTTTTTCTCTTTTTTTTGAATTATTTTTGGTTGGTTTTGGGGTTTTTTACCTTTTTATTTTTGTTTGGTTGGGGTTTTTTGGGTTTCTTTTTGGTTTTGTTTGTTTGTTTTGTGGGTTTTTTTCATTTTATTGGTTTGGTTTTGGTTTTTTTGATTTTTTTTGTTGGTTTGGGTTTGGGGTTTTTTTTGTTTTTCTTTTTGTTGGTTTGGGGTTTTGTTTGGTTTTCTTTGGCTTTTTTTTGTTTGGTTTTTTTTTGGTGTTTTGCTTTTTCTTTGGTTTTGTTTGTTTGTTTTTTAGTTAAGTTTTGAGACAACCAAATAGACAGAGTTCAGTGAACAACTGAGGTCGCTGCTGAGCCTTTGGCTCCATTTCAGTGCCACATTATCCTGGTGCTTGGTTTGGTGTTTGATTCCAACCTCCCTGGTCCTCAGCCTTTCCTCTAGTCCCTTCAGCATCTCCACAGCCTCCTCTGGCCCCACTCCAGGAGCTCCCTGACCCTCCTGTCCCGAGGACCCAGCGCTGGACACAGCACCCCAGAGGTGCCTCCCAGGCTGGGCAGAGGGGCAGGATCCCTCCCTGACCTGCTGCCAATCCTCTCCCTAAGTCTGACACCATTAAATCTCCATCAGGCAGAAAAATCTCAAATAACTCCCTCTCCACCAGGCATTTTGATAAGTTAGCACAGCAGTCCATAAACATGTTTCATATTAGTAAAACAAATTCCTGTTTGCAGCCAAGCGTGGCAGCGCATCAGCGCATATTGCTGCGAGATGGCCTTTACAAAGGCAATAATAAATCACAAACACCCTTAATAGGATAATACTACCATGAATGTGGAAAGAAAAAAGCATCTGTAACCCGCAGATTAAAAAAGGCAGCATATTTAATACGAAACAATGTAATGTAATGCCAACAGGAGACGAGAAGATTACAAATTTCTTCAATTAGTCATACAGCCAAACCATGAATACAAATACTCACTATCAGCACTCTGATACAGAAAGCACACCAGAAAATAGGTCAAAATATAGCATATCAGGACTGCTCAAGCAAATGACAGTCATGTGAAGATAATGTTTTGGTTTTTACTTTTTAATATACTATCAGATGTTGAGTTCTGGCTGTATTTATCAAATATCTTCACTCTACATTACATCCCTTTAAGGATTAGGCTGTCATGAGCTTGACTCTTCTAAGACACCTAAAAGGTTACCCCCCCATTTGCCTTTTTGTTTGGGGGTGGAGAAAGAATAAGATAAGACATCTCATAAATCACCTAGATAGAAAGACCCTTCAGGAGAAAAATATTTTCATTTAATTGTTAGACTCTGATTGGCAACTAAAAAAAATAAAAATATCTCTTTTATATATCTATCTATTTATCTCATATTCTGAACATCATCTTACCTAAGGAAATACTCTCTTTTTCCAACCTGACCCATTTCTTCATGTCCTTTGGTTTTCTCCTGTGGCCATTACCATGCAATGGCCAAGTGTAGGAAGTTCCAAGGGTAAATGTGTCTGATTTAGTGAACTCACTGATTGGGACCAGCTTTTTGATCCATCTGATTGACCTCTAGCTTTGTGTCGTGGCTGTTCACTCTACTTTCAGGGATCATGAATTTCCTGTGCTTTAAGGCTCACGAAGAAGTACAATCCTGTGAATCAAAAACTGTCAAACATTCTTACCAAAACTGTTCACTCGCATAAATCAAAAGGAAAAGATCAAATCCAGGCCATCAAAGACTGAAGTACCATCCCATGAAAGCAAGCCAAAGAGCTCAGGAACAGTATTCAAGATGCAAAGTGCATGCAAGGGAGTGATTCTGACTGCAAACAACACCTCTGCAAAGGGAACTTCAGCCCACACCATCTATTCTCTATCACAAACTAAACCATCAGTAATTTTTAAAAATACTCAGGCACCAGCAGCTTGAACCCCAGCTAGTATTTCAGTGACAACTGATAATTATAAACCTCTGCCTTTCTGTCAGAAGGGCTTGAAGGACTTTGCTGTACCAACAGAGCAGCACCTGCCTGCTCAGGGGGCAGCTTTGGCACTCCTGAAACCAATAATTCAACAATTTTTCACCCTCACTCTTCTCAGCAGTTGCTGCTAATGAAAATGATAACCAAGAGACCTATGCAAAGTTACAATGAGGAACCAGGATAACAGTAAAAATTTCATTATTCAAGCTGTGTAAGACCATTTTGATTCAATTCATTTGCAGATTATTTTAGAATAAAAAAAATAAATAAAAAGAAGAAAGCCTGTGGTTTAAAATTCATAGCGCACCAAAAGTTTCAGCAGTTACCTTATGGCATAGCTATGGAACTAAGGGGAGATCACAATCAAGGCTTTTAAATTTTACCTCAATACTACCAACATTCATTCTTGGTACTTATGCTTCAAAACATCGTGTCTTTAAAATCCTTGTTTTATACATTTTCATTTAAGTCAGCCCCAGGTAAGAAAGAAAACATTACACACAGATCTTTAAAAAGGAGCTTTCCTTCAGTCCAAGACCCTGCATTTTAATGCAGGCCGTTTTTGTCTACCGTACAATCAATCTAATTTATATAAACTTTTACTTCTTCAGTTTAACAGATCATTTTCCACCCATAACCTTCAGTTGTATTTCCAAAAATCAGATAAATGATATCTCTGTCTTTACTTAAAAATGCTTTAATTAATACTTTAAAAACTTTCTTATCCAAGAAATGTAACATCAACTGGACACATTAATTTTGTAAACCCATCAACTTTATGCTTTTTCTCATTTATGCATTTGCATTATGTATTTCCATCTTTCAGTTGTTAGTACTTGAATTTGATATGCAATTAACAATTTCATAGTCAAATCTCTCTGGATTTGGGAAATACTTAGAATTTTATGTGATAAATTTTCCAAGTCCCTGAGTAGTGGTTCTGCATTACAGGTGTTGGTATTTTTCTCTGTCGTACCAACCAGCCAATTTGTCCAGTATTCGAAATCACAAGCAGTACTGAAAATTGGAATTTTTCCTGCTTAATCTTTTTACATGTAGTACTGTTTTCTCCAAATACCTCCAAGACAGTCTGATGATTAGCATACATCAAATGCATTGCTGACTATTACCAAAAATAGGGCTCCTTTCAACATGCTGAAGGCAACTGTTGCTGACAGAAATTAAGTAGCTGTTTCAATCTTTGTGATATGTTCCATATTTCAAGAGCTACAGCCCAGTAGAGTTTTTAGTTGCCCTTTTCCAATCTTTCCCCCACCCACCCCAATTCCTATTTATGCCTGATTATAGAGATGCTTCATACTCAGTCCTGATCTAAAGCCCTTAAAAGAAATTCTCTTAATTTAGACTTTTTTTTTTTTTTTTACTGATTAATTTGAAATATCATAACATGTGATTTAGAAATGTCTGGGAAGAAATGCTATTTATAGATGTTATCCCTAATAACACTCTGAAGTGCTGCTTTTCGTCTTTGGTTCTTGCAGTTCTTCAGCTGTGAAAAATTTCTTTCTCTAAAATATTATAGAGCCTCAGAACTGCAAGTGCAGAATAAAAGGCAGACACTACTCTCAATTCCCAGACACTTTACCCTGGAATGCTGCAGTTCCAGGACTCACACACAACATGATTCACTCTGTGCTCCAGGAAGAAAATGGAAGTGACTTGAGGTAGATCAGAATTAGTGATTCTCTAAAGAATTTTCTCAACCCTCTCCTTTGAGAAAAGGTTTATTTTAGTAAAGGCTGAAGCTCACTTGGAAGAATAGGAGCAGCTTTTTCCTCTGAAGGAGCTCATCCCCCAGCTAAACAGCAACACAAATCCATCGTGACTGCTATGAATTGCTTCTCAGCATTGATTCACTGGCTGCTGACCATTTTATAAAGTGGGCAGCCTGAATTCTGCAGACCAGACTGGGAGCAAAAGTGTTCTTAACGGAGGATTAATATTGACATGGATTTCTGCCATAATAACAAAAGCAGGGGAACACACTTAGTTCATATAAATGATCACTTCATTATCCAAATTTGTGTCTTCCGATATTTCCTCAGAAAATGTTGCACAATGGCCTCCGTGTTCCTGAAGAACTCTATTTGTTCTTTTATTGAAATGTTGCCATCAGAAAGCATCGTTTGTTCCCATCCATAATTCAGAGCTTCCTTCAGAAAAGGCAGGAGCTGACTGTTCAAATATATTGAAACTCTCATAGCCTGCAGCACCTGCTGCAATGCATTATTGATACTCAGCAGTGGCACTGACGCATTTCTGGGAGCATCTGCTTTCCTCTGGATGGGACAGCTCCAAAAGGAAATACATTTCCTGTGGACTTCCTTTTTCTGATACTTTCCCAAGATCTTCAAAAGATCGACCTCTGGACAGTTCTAAGTTAGAGCATCTTAAGGAAGCCTCTACACTTTCTTTTGTTAACATTATTTTGTAAATTTTTTTTCCCCTACAACCCATCTTTTCCTTCACTCTGCAGGGAAATGGAGCTGATTTAGAGGGAGGAAGGAAGGCTGGCAGATTTGTGCCCTCAGTTGGTGCACTCAGGGCCCTGGCAAAGCTCCTCTAATTCCATGATTAGTCACTGCTTATGGTAAGGTTTCTGTCAGCCCTATCCAGCCTCTCTGAGATCAGCACAGTTTGTCACAGACTGGCGCTGAAATTCCACGGTTGCAGGTTCAGCCCCTGTAAGGGCCACTCAGTAACCACTGGGACTTGAGGGTCCTTTTGGGTCCTCTCCAGCTCAGAATCTTCTGTGATTCTCTGAGGCCTGGCCTAGTGTCCCCTGTTTTTGAAGTGGTCAGTCAAACAAGTGCTTTATTCTGGGACAAAAAGGACTTTTCCTTCTGGCTAAATAAGAATCCAGCATGATTTTCCTCACATTATAAAGCTCAGCTCTTTGCTGATTGAGAACTGCCTACCCTGCTCAAAAGCAGTTCAGGTTCCTGACAAAAGATGAAGTGCAGGGCTGGATCTCATCAAGACTTCATCCAAAGGAATTTTGCTGGCAACCTTCAGTCCTTTAGATTATATCACTTCTGACATCAACATCACAACAGAAATAGGCACGAGTAGAAATGGAGAGGAATGAATCTACAATATGTAATTTATTGCTGCAATCTTCAGATCCCAAGTGAGTTAATTTTAAAAAGCTGTCAGGTAATTATTTTGTGCTTTGGGTTTTTTCCTTCTTGACTGGAACAATGAATCATTAAATAAGTGAGAGCTGAAGACACCTTGCTGAGGAGAACCGTCTAGCATCAGTAAGCAGAGAAAAATCTGATTCTGATAGCAGCCTCATCAGTTACTACATAATTTAAATGGAAGTTGGATAATCCTAAAGGCTTTTAGAATCTCATCTAAGCAGTGCTATTACTCATTCTCGAAACATTTTATTGCAAGAAGACCTCTTTTTATGCTCTCAGATAAATTTAACAGGATCCCTGTAATTTTATTTTTATGTAAATATGTACACCCCATATATAATAAAATAGTTTACTGCTGAGCATTTAAAGCACAGGCTTCTACAGTTCTTTTTACATGGAATATGAGCCCTCAAATAAAACCTAGACCCATGCACTACTTTTAGTTTGGACAGATCCACTTCTCTCTCCGCTTCCTAATCAAGCAGTAATTACCATTTACAATATTCATACTGTGTGACCTATCAGCTTTCTGATTAAAATACATCCAATCACTTGACAAATAAATCTAATTCTGCAATATTCTCCCAAGCTTTCCATTTTTATGGAAAGGCATGGCATCTCAACCACGTGAAACCAAATACATGCAGAAAGATTTCTGCTTCTTTTTCAATATGTACCACACAAGAGTTTGCAATGAGCAGTTATGGTGCAGAATTCTGTGGCCTTAAGACATCCATGGCACAGAGATACTGACCCAGTTCAGGGTAAAAAAAATCTGCTGAAGGTAGCACCATAAGAGAGATCTCTAAATAAAGGTGAAGAGTAGTCTACCAGTTCCTGAGGTACTCAGGAAATCCTCAATTGGTCATTTAATCCCTTTAGTTCCTGCCATTGTGGTGCTGCCAGGCAAACCTGGTGCCAGCAATCTGGTCAATGGCCACAAACCAGATGCTTGGAATAAATGAGCAGAAGAGAACCTGTGGATAAAGCATCCTTCCAGACCTAGCCTTGCACAAAATAAAAGTAGTTTTGTTAAATTTCTCCATTTATATTTTCTAAATCCATTCTTGTTCAGAAATATCCACAGAACCACCTTCACATCTAATTATTGTTATGTATATGTTTCCTGCTCATTTCCGTAAAACTGCTCATTATTTTTCATTAGCGAATGGAACCAGAAACAAATTTAAAGCAGAGAGTTCACTTGTCTCCCAAAAGTTGGCAGTACAAAATGAAGCAACCTCTCTATGTGTGTTAATCATTTATCTCAGGGCATTATGCCACATGATCGGAAAATTGTCACAATCTCAACGTTCTTTAGCTACAGCAAGTGTACCTTCATCCATAGGAAAATAATTATGAAGAAAGATTAAGTACTCAAATTACCTCTTTCCCCCCCTCCATTACTCTATCTCCAACCTCTCTCTTTTTTTTAATATTGTTAGAGTTTCATATGGGGTATATAATTTTTATCTGGTATTTAAATGTATTTGTAGTATCGGTTTTCATTTATTTGTTTTTATGATTAGGGAGTTATTTCCCCAGCCTGTTTTCTTTCCATTTTCTAGTCAAACAGCAGCTTTTATAAGACAGTATTCTAACTGGAAAAAAATCATACAGTACATAACTCATCTCAGGGAGACAGAAAGAGAATATGGGGTTTACATCACAAGAGAAAGGAATATTTTTATTTTCCTTTTCCAACAACAGACTTTCAAATGAGTGAGTTTCATTCAGCTGCCTGTTGTGAAATTCCCTGGCCATTTTCTCTAATGCCCTGTAATCCACTTTGTGCATAACATCTGGAATCCCAGAATGACAAACACAGAACCTTGCAAGCGTAGGAAAACCTGAGAGATCAAAGTGCTCCTCGTGCAGATCCCCCCATGAAACACGGGCAGCACCAAAACAGCAGCGCGTGCGTGTCAGCACTGCACAACACAATCAAAGAAACAAGGAACTCTGTTTGAAAGATGGGAGTTTAAAACCCTCCTCTGGTCATCCCTGAGGAGCCCACCAATGCAGCAGCCAAGCAAAGAATATTTTGGGGGTTTTTGATTACATATTTATACGTATTACTAATCATCTCTAGGGTTATTTTTAACTTTTGCAGGACTGTTTCAAAACTCATTAGTTCAGTGGTCAGATTCCAGCCCAACAAGTCCTAAATGATACCATGAAAGAACTGTGAAAATATTGGGAAGGGAAATGTGTGTCTGAGAACCTTTTAAATGGCTCTGGAAGAAAGACAAGAGAAAAGAAACAGAATTCCAGCCCTGAACTGCAACTCTTTGATGTTCTAATTATCCAGAGTTATCCTGATTTTGCCATTGATGGCTTTTTGAACAATACATATCACACAAATCAGGTATGCTTGGTCACCCATGACTTCTAAAATATGAATTATTAAATCTGAAATTGCCAGAAAATCTTCCTCCCCTTGCAGTCTCTGCAATCTCTCATTCCTTCAGTTTAAAGTAATTGTTATTTCCCCTGCAGCTCTTTTTCACAACTGATTTGGAGATGGGCTGACTGTAGTTTGAGGAGCTGCACTACACTAGAAAACAAAGTATGTTTTTGGAAGAGTTTCTATGCAAATCTATAAAACCTAGAAAAAAAACAAACACAAAAACCCCAACAACCCCCTCTCCAAATATTTTCTGTGATAAAGACATCTGTGCCAGAGCAATCTCTGCACAACCAAGCAACTAAGTAAACCCTGCCCTGCAAACCTCTAAACCTCTGCTATCTCCAGGAGCAGTGACAGCCGCACAAGACAGCAATATCTGTACTTAATTCCACCTTCCTGCTTCAGGCTACACAGACAACAGGTAGTCCCCAGGTTCCTATTTATGTTTTCCTTAGGAACTGACAACCATTAATAATTCATTTCCTAAATCATATTTGGGTGTCACCGTGAGTGATGTCACCTTCAGAAGCACAACGGCGAGCGACTTCCATCCCATCCTTGGCAAGGCCTCATTCTGTCTTGGTTTGCACTCGTGATGAGCTGTCAAACCCAATTTCCTGCCAGCTCCTTGTCAGAGCTGTGCTTGATGTCAGATATCAAACAACGCCCTTGACGCCTTTCCCTTCGCGCTCCCTCCGCCTTCCGGGGCTGCGAGGGAGAGGGTGACATTTGTGGGTCTGCATCAAACAAAGAGAGCTAATCCACCAACTGCTTTTTAAACAATCTGTTTACAAATGAATCCCAGATGATTAAGTCCTAAATAAATCTGCAAACAGCAGAAATTTCTGCTCTTTCTGCCCTTGGACTACTTTCCATCTACTTTCCTGGTAATCAGCGGCGGTTTTGTTCTGATTATGAGTTATCAAATGCGATCATTTTGCATATAAATTCCTCTCGACTTTTAAATTTAAATATCCTTTAAATGGTGTAGTCAGTGAAGCAGACTCCTACATTTGCCATCAGTACTGCTGACAAAAAACCTCTTTTAGAATAGCAGTCTGACATATTTTCTAAAAAGTGAAAGGACACTTTATGAAAAGTGCACTTTGCCATGAATTATGCCAACATCCTTATAATACTCCAACTAATTCCATCCTCTCTGAAGCATGACCAAGACATACCATTAAAAAAACCCCAGCAGCCCTACCTTATAGTCAAGATGCCCAAGGGGACATATTAATCCTACAAACAAAACCACCCTGTATCTGTGAAACACTCTTTTCAGCCCACTCTTGTGAAGTACAGACCTGCCTAAGGAAGTTCCCATAGAAAAATGGGATATACACAACTCCCCTGTGCCCTGCAAAGCCCTGTGTCCACTGTTTCCAGATTTCTTTTGTTCCATCTTCCAGGATATAAATTGTTATTGTTTTGTTTCTGCATTTACCTAAACTTTTATAAGAATCTAGGAAAAGATGCTAAAAATCCCCAAGAAAACACTAAACCACGTTATTTTGTGCACTCTCCCATTGGTGTTACTTAAGATAAGAGAAAGAAGTTGCGTTGCATTAATTTTTAAGTGTATTTAGGGATTTTTTAAAATCAAATTAATGAATCCATTTCTACTACCATTGATTTACAAAAAGAACAAAAAATCAAGTAAAAAACTTTTCAAATTTCACATAATTAGCTGAAAACACCAGCTTCATAATAAATGCATCCTTAGGAAAGGTCTTAGGAATGAAACAGGAGTAGAGGCAAAGGTGCCCAAAATGTAGAAGAATTCTTAATTTCAGAGCCATTAAAAATTTTTCTGTTGAAGGTTTGATCCCTTTGGCTCCCTCTGCTCCATGACCTCGTAGCAACTACAAAAAGGCAGCAGCACACTCCTCCCTCACTGCACCCACCCCAAGGCCATGCTGCACTTGCACAGAAGAGCTCCCAAAGAGCCACCCCAACACCAGCAGGAGAGAGAACAGTTGTTTGGGATAATGGAGCAGGAACAATGATGCGAGCACACGTCTCCTTGCAACTGCAGCAGGAGAGCTCTGCCAGAGATGGGCTGTGATGGGAACTTCGTTCTGGCCCCAAGACTCTTGTTCTCCTTTTATTTGCATCTACATAGGTGAAGGGACTTTGATGTCTACAAGAAAGTTCTGAGAGGGCAAGACTGTTTTAAATAAGGAGGGGAAGAACTGAGTCAGCCCTGACCCTACGACTCCTCTGTGCAGGGCTGATCCCTCAACATGCAGTAAAACAGCCGCTGATTAAAAAAGAAGGGCATTATAAAAGACAGTGCAAAAAGGAAAGAATGAGGAATCAATGGCTTTAGGTGAAGATCTTTCTCGATTCTGATGGCTGGAACAAAGGAGGTATGACCAGAAATTTCACTCACAGAGGACTCCTTTGTAACATATTGCAGCACTGGAACTGCCCAAATGTCTCGACAGCATTGTACTGGCACAGGTTTGACAGCACAGAGCAGACTCACAACTTTACTTCCAGGGAAGCTGTGGCAGCTCACACTGGCTGAGAACTCAGCCCAATTTTAGAAGACTTTCAATGAATCACTTCTAATACAGTGCAGATGTAGCAGATGTATCTCTGCAGGATTTCAGACCAGACTTTGGGTATAGAGAATTAGTTACATTTCATAATGACATTATTTCCAGATGTCTGTAAGAGATCAGAAGAAAACTAACGTCTGTTGAGGGACCAAAAGTACTGTGTACTTTTAAATATTCAGCAAGAAAGAGATCAAGTTTCAGAAAAGGAAACAATTCCTAGGAAAGCTCTGGTAATAAAATACACAAGATATTCAAGAAAATGTTTCTAGCACAAATTTGTTCCACACTTGAGAGGCAAGTATAAAGTTTCCTTTAAAAATTAGGTTAGAGAGCAATATCACCTATGAATCAAAATCCTAGCACAGAGCCAGCACTCTCTACTTCTAAAACACACTGAGGAATTGGTACCAAATCACCATTTAAGTCACCAATGCTTTACTTGTTAAGCTGAACCAGGATAAAATTTTTAAAATTGCTGTCTGCTTTCCAAACCCCAATATTTAGCATGCCACAGTTCCTGCCCTCTGTTTGCAAGACATTGATCACGTTATTGAAATGCTGATTCTCATAGTTTCAGTTCTGGATCACAGAAATTCACCACTTTTGTGCCACAGCTCCCAGTCACACAAACCACATCTCATGAGGTCTGAACTTATATCTGAGTCTTGCTTCTGCTACAAACCCTGGCCTCCCGAACAAGTTATTTTCATTTCAAAAAAACCGATTTTATAGCTTCCAATGAAGCTGATTTGGACAGATATCCTGAAGAATCTGGGACATGTCCTTATTTGCACGCTGCTGCTGGCATTTTATAATAGCAATAAACTCACACCTATATAAAATCACTTCCCTGAACACCTGGAATGAGACTGGGATACAACAGGATAAGGACACAAAAAACCCTTCCCCTTTCAATGAGAGCCATTACAGGTAAAACCAAGCACCTCCTCACCCAGATAACCAAGCATCAAAATGGAATTTTGTCCTCTGCTGCACTTGTAGGACCATGCTCAGGACAATGCTGATCACTCCACTTGTCTGAGACAACTGGCACTCAAAATACATTTGGAAACCAAACAGCAAAACATAACCCCCCCCAAGAAGTCTAATTATAAGGTAACAATACAATTCTCTTGGAGTTAATTTATGGATAGATCCAGAGTACTAAAAAATAGGCTAAGTCAAGTTTTCCTGTGGAAGAGAATGCTATTAAGTTAATTATTAAGGAGTCTTTCGTACTTTCATGCCTACACTGTGCTAATAAGAACTGGCTTCATGTAGTAACTCCAGAGGGAGTCACATGCTGACAACAGCTAAAAGCTTCACAAATACCAGTTGTAACACTTCCCAGCTGCATTTTTTGATCTGAAACAGCTCAGAAGTGCAGGAAAACCATGACGGATGGCACTAGGAAAGTCTGGGGGTAAGATTAGAAGGAACGTTTTTCTCCAAGTGAGACTAAACAAGAGTCAAATACTGGATGTAACTTCTACATTGTACACAACTTTATTGTGAATTCTCTAAACAAAATCTAACAAGCTTTGGCTTTTTATTAATCTTATTTCCAGATGATGCCCCCAAGCTGTTTCTGGGTGGCCTTTGCTGCAGAGATTTTGAGGCTTGAAAAGTTCTCCTAGGTATGTCCAATATAAGCTTTAAGGAAATAACCAGCTGACATATTTTAAGAGGTGACCTAATTCAAGATCCCTTGTGAACCATTAATTAATTCATCATGTTGATTTATTCCATCCATTGCCTGTTTTGTCTATTCCCATTACTTCCTAAGAAAATTAAAAATTCCTTTAATTATTAAAGACCAAGGAAGACTTATGAAGCCTTTAATTTATGAAACTATTTTTCATGGATTACAAATACACCACACACAAGTGACTTCTCTATAAAAGTCCAGCAGCAAGATAATGTTCTAGAATAATCCTCTCAAAGACTGCCTGAGCACATCCTCTGTTACTGATTCACACCCCCGTTCGTGAGATGCCAGCTGCAGCTTTTTCCTCTGACTACAGCTGAGAAATCAAGTTTATTCTACGGCCCCGTGATGTTTTAAACAAGGTCCAGCATGTTGTAGAAGGAAACATATATTTCTGACTTTTCACATGATACATTACTAACACTTCAAGGAAACAACTTGATGAGCAGGCTGAGTTTTGAAATCACAACTCGCATCTGCTGCTCGTGTTCCCAAACTCAGCATGTTCCAAATTTCATTCGCTTGGACAGCAAGTGCAGTTTGAGGGGTCTCTCAACGGAGTGTAAATGGGTCTGGGGTTTCCCTGAGCTGCTTGTGAAAAGCTCCCAGAGGTGAAGAATTTAATTCTTCTGGTATGGCAGCTGCTTCTGTTATGAGCTGCTTCTGGGCGAGAGAAGATGAGAAACCCAGGGCAGAGCAGGAGAACCCACATGGGCTACAGCAGCTTGTTTTATTTTCCTGAATGTCTCTGTGTAGACAAGCATTGCAAAAAATATCTACTCTGAATTTACCCAGCTGTGAGCCTTCAAATCCCAAGATTAATAAGATTTAAACTTTATAAAGTAGTTACAGTAAACAGCTACCATTTTTTCATTAAATTACTCTTTTGCTTGTTCAACACATTCTCTTTTCATACGGCAAATATTACACTTGGGATAAATTTCAGATCAAGGGTGTTATGTCTTTTTTTTTTTTTTTTAAGGAAAAAACCAGAATGCTCAATAAAGTAAATGATGGTCCACAACATTCCCTCAATTTGGCTTAAGGTGGCTTTCCTCTGTTCAAATTTGGATTCAGACACTTTGATTATAGAAGCCACAGCAACCGAAAAATTGAGGTGCCATTATAAATGGAGAGATTCGGATTATCATGAAATCAGGTAAAGTTTCTAGAGAACTGAAAGAAAGTTAATTTTCATCAGAGAGTTTCTTTTAATGTACAACAAAGTTCACACAAGTGAGCTAATTTTTTAAAAGATCCGGAAAACCCCAATGCTCTTTTCCCTTACAGTTCCCATGGCACTTAAATGCTGAAAGTTAATGAAATATTTGTGGTTTAAGATTGTGTGTATATATATCTATGTATATATATATGTATATTTGTCTACATTTTCCCACCCAAGTTAACATGAGATGAATTTGTGTGGTTTGAAAATAAATTTGGGGTTCAAAATAACATTAATACCTCCATACAACCTCCCTTATTTGAAATAACAAGCATTGCTTAGAGACAGTTTGTTCAACTTTTCTCTCACTTTTGCAAAACCTGACAGCTGCTATCAATAAATAAGGTATTCTCACAAGATATCAGGCAGATTTCTTTTATACAGCTGCCTTTGGGCTGGGTTTCAGATATTCCAGGCTACCTCCTGGACTAGAGCATTATTAAATAAGAGATGTGTGTAGAATAAACCCTTCTGTGACCCAAGATTTTAGATCATCCATTTCCCATCATATTCACGTCAGACCAACCTGCAATGCTACAGATGTGGGGGTTTCATTGTCAAACACTGACATTCATTTTAATAACTTCCAAATTATGCTCTTGATTCTTAGGGAAAAGGAATAATGCTCCCAAGCCTTACTCAGTTATTGTTAATTTAGAGCTGGAGTAAATCTTTGTAGCATGGAAATGGATGTCTGCATTTTTGTTTTATTACGCACATTAAAAATTGAAAATATCATGATCTGTTCCAAGATTTTATCTGGAACATCTTCAAAAGTCTGTTCTTTGGTGGAATTAGTTCTAAAGCTTCCCAATGACTTTAAGTTTGTTTTTCCCCTGCGCGCCATGCTGGCACTCTGCCATCCTTTCTAGTGTGGGTTTTTTCCAGCTTTGCTTTTTGAGGCAAAATAGAGAGACGTGAATGTGAAGAAAGCAAACAAATCCTTTTTATCCAAAGCTTCATTTTGAAGCACACAAAAGGAATTAAAAAGTCATAGCCCTAAACATTAATCAACAACCTTCTGAATAACTAGAGCTTAGATTCACTGGGTTCAAATGCACTCTCCAAGTAGTTGCAGGTTGCCACTCTTGGCCTTTTCTCTGCCAGACTGAGAGAAGTCACCCTCTTGGTTTTATTTTGTTTTATCATTACTTTGTGGGTCTTTGCCTTGCCGCTCATGATACAAGCCACGCTCAACCCAAGCAATACAGGAGTCCTTCACAGCCACAAACACTTGTAATAACTATCCAAGGACACGGAAATAGCAAAATTTCAATTCCAGTGGTAAAAATTTCCACCATTTCTCAATATTTCAGCTGGAGTCTGGAAGGAGCTGAGGGACAAAAACAAAGGTTTAGACTGAGAATACCTCAATATGAACATCCACAGCAAAACCAGAAAGAATTAAAAGCCATTTCCTTGTTTTACACAGCACTGTGTCATATGACATTATTTAAGCAGGAAATCTGCATCCCTAAAAGGGAAAAGCAGAAGGCAGTACAAATATAAAGTTTTGCTGAATATATTGAAAGTGCTTTGAACTTGTAGAGATCTCCTGTTGAATTCAGTTTTGTCCAGGCTCCCAGGGAAGTGCTTTGCCATGAGCTGAAAGAGCCTGGGACAGATTAGACTTTTGTATAAGATCTAATAACAAAGTCTTTGGAGAGTCCCCCTGTCACATTCCAAAGTGTAAAAGCAAACTAAATAAATAGAAGATATTTTCTTGAGATATTTAAAAATGTTATTTTCTTCTAAAATGGTTCTGCTTCAATAAAAAAAGATCATAAGTAGGCTGAGATTTTGCATACAGCTATGAACAGAGCTGTTGAGCTCTTAAATATAACAAAAATTGGATCTGGAAAGATACTGGAGCTCCATTGTTCTGTGTAAAACCTCAGGAGCATATTAACAGCTAAAATGTGTTCAAACCAACTGCACCTCAGAACACTTAATTTTTCCTTTACTGCTACCTTTAAAACATCTCCCTGAATTGTTTGTTTAATTTTATTTATTTAAGAGAGCACCAGAAGGAGATAAATCAGCAAAAAACTGTGGCAGGTGATTACAAAAACTTTACCTATTGAAGTTTATAATAAATTTGCTTTTCATTGCACCTTTCTCAAAATTGCACGAGAGAATTTTGTGTTCATGGATCACCATGGCTCATCCTGGCAATTAGAATTCAGTCGTGCTGAAAAAGAGAAAAGGGCTTGTATTGAACCCCTCCTCCTGTAAGGGTGGCACCCAGATAAGGACAATGGGGTTTGGCAGGTGGAAAGGGTCCCCTTATTTTAGGATTGTCTCCAGCAGTGCTTTTAGTTTGCAAAAGCAGCTCTCTCTTGTCAATCCCTTCTGTGCCTCTCTTTGATGCTGCTAAGTTCATGCAAAATTTCGTGACTGCTCCGATGCTCACAGGAGGAGGCATTAAGTTCCTTCCTAGATGTGAAAATATTTGCTCAAATACTTTTCCCTTCACAGGGATAATTTGAAACAGTTTGGCAGCGTGAAATACCCCCTGCCCCAGCTGGAAGCTGAATAGGTCATTGACACAATACATTGATTTCCACGTCTTAATTTTTGCAGATACTGTGATTCCTCAAAGTCCAGACCAACTTGTTGAAAAATACAACTGATTTTAAAAGTTTTTTGAAATTTGGGTGCCTCAGGAACTTGGTGCAGGTTGAAATTATGTTAATATCTCAGTAAGTATTTCCATTGTGTCTTTTTTTTTTCCTTCAGATCTTCAAAATCAAAACAATGTTATAATTTTTTGACAGTTAAAATAAGTTTGTGAAGTTTTTTTGAAGCATTTGTATCATTGTCTACATTCAATTACTAATTTCAATTTCACAGGGCAAACTAAACATCATAATTTAACAGAACCTGGGAAACAATTTTGAATGCCTACTAATACAATTAATTACTAATACTAATTTACTTTTCAAATCAAACACACCAGCTTCAAGTGCAATATGGAAATGAAAATCTCATTATTTTAGTTATCTGGGAGAAAGAGATTGATTTTACACAATTTTTTTTCAAAATACCTCAAACTGATGAAAAATTACAATTATAATTATGGAAAATCAAGATCTGTGAACTTAGAACTGAGATTTTCACTGACTGAAAATTAATGCCTTTTCTTTATTCTAAAAACAACCTCCTGCTTGCTTCATGCATGCACCTCAATTCTAGCATTTAATTCCATAACCATATTCCACAAATCTGTCTGGATTTTTTAGACTCTCCTTGGAAAGCTGCTGCAGCATCTCCTTAATTGTTTTAATCACTTTCATCCATGCCTTTTCTAATTTGATTATACATTCTTGAAATGCAGCAAACAAAACTGCACGTGGTGCTGTAAATTTGGGAGGGACAAGGTTTTATACAGCACTAAAGCAATGGATTTTAGGCTTGGAGAGTCACATGCCGCATTGTAGGGGAATGCACAATGGGTCAGGAGAAAAAGGAACAGGAATAAACAGCGTTTCATCCATTAAAATTACTCCACTGTAACCATGCATCTGATGATCTTTTGTAAATAATCACCACATCACAAGTAACGTGCAAAAGATATGCAGATTTCAGTGGAGGTTACTAAAAAATCAGATATTAGAGCAGAAATACTCTGAAACAAAGGGAAAGATAAAGAAGCTGCATCACCATGGCCAAAGTCAGCATTTGGGAGGTACCAACACAGCCTCAGAGAGAAACTCTTATGAGCTCAGAAGCTGAGAACTCAGGTAAAACTACAAAGTCACCTCTAAATCCTGCCTTTAAATAAAGATCAGACAGGAGAGAGACCTTGCCAAAACCTGAGAATTCCTCCTCATCTTTTAAGGCTGCAGCATCTCTCACATGAGTGATTTCTTCAGGCAGTACCTACAAATCCTGACTTCAAACCCTTGGATCCCAGAGCACTTCAAACCCCACATTAACCTTGCTTTGCCTCCACCAGCGAGCAGGCAGGCAAACAATGCAGCAGCAAAGTCCTGCAAGCCCTTTACAAGGTGTGCAAACACAACCATGAAATTTGTCCTCAGCACATTAAAGAGAGGATCAAGATGCACAGAAGTCTTCAGGGCTGGCTTTTCTCCACAACTCTGCAAATGCCACGTGCTCTTTTTAAGATTGTGCTCCTAAACTGTGATTGAGTGTGGCAGAGTCCATGAGGAAATCGAGCATCTTTAGGGAGTATTTAATTTCAAGTTTAAAAAAAGAGTAAATTACTCTGTGTCTCAGCCAATACAAAATTGTAAAGATAAGGATATGGTTTTGGTAAGCAAAAGGTGAGATGCTGACCCCTTCAAATTATTAGGAATTTAAGCAAAATATTTGAGAAGATCTTGCAGGAGTTTCTGTAGGAATCTCACAGATATTTCAGGACTTTTAGCTGTGCTAGACAAATTCATTGGTAGGATAAGGTTGAATTTTATGATACGCCTTGAGATAAAAATCACATTGTAAATAGCAGAAATATTTCTCTTCATCTCTGCTTAGCTTAGGAATTCCTGTTGGAGCACAGGCTTCTGTAGGACTGCAGAAGAGCTTTTGAGGAGCAGAGAAGCAGCTCAGGCTCCCCCAGTCAGCAGTAATTACCACAGCAGCCATGGAACCTCAAAGCTGAGGATCAGAACGGGCAATTTTAAAAATTAGGGAACGTTTTGACTTTTCCTGAAATAATCCTCAGGTGCCTGAGTGCATGCACAAGTTTCCTCAGCTGCATTAATATCACACAACTTGTCCTCATCAGTGAGACCTGGAACTGGCAGAGCAGAGAACCTTCCACTCCTCTTGATTTCTGTTCAAGATAAAGCGTCAGCACCTCCAAAAATGACCATTCCTGCTTTCCCAGCAGATGTCATTGGATTTACAGTTTTTTGAGAATAAAAGCAGCTTAATTTGCCTCTTCCAGCATGCCTTGACTGGAATGTAACAGACCCACAGAGAGAAACTATGCAGAATCACTTGAAATTAGATGTATTATGCCCCTAAGCAACTATTTATGACATTTGAGCTTATGGTCAGCTCTACAAAGCTGGTAACTCATACAAGTTCAGCCATTCTGCAATGACAGAAATCACAAAATATAAAATATTTGTCCATCAAAGAAATTTTACATTTTATAGTTAATGTTTTTCTAGCTTAGCAATTCATTTTGCTGATTAAAAAAATTTCTTATTGGTCTGGTAAAAGTTAAATAAAATCCAGAATTAAGTATTTAAAATATGAGTCCCTAAGACCTTAATTTGTATTAATGCTCCCTTCTTAAAGTTTTTGACAGAATTCCATTCATAATGAAATGTTCAGAGGTAATTATTTCTCTTTCTTCTGTGTGAATTATGAGAATTATTTATATACTCAATCTTAATATCACAGCTTCATTGCCTAATAGGAAAAATCCACAGGATATGAATCATTCTGAGGAAGAATTAAAATTTTTTCTTCTGTTTTAAATAAAAAAAAAATAAAAAAGAGAGAAAGATGAAAAGATTTCTAATGACATAAAATTCACAGTGCTGCAGGCTCTGCTTGCAAATCAGAGCTTTCCCTACGTAACCCAAAGCTCCTGGTTCCTCCTCCAGTCTCCTCGCTTGCAAAGCTATAAACTGCAATGCTGGAATGATTAGTTAATGAAATGGTGGGGTGATAATGAGGCTATCAGAAATGTAAGTTAAATTATTAATTAAAAAAGGTAAAGAATAAGTAATGAGAGCAGCAAGGTACAGGGACCTTTTTGTACCAGGATGGTCCAGAGCCAGGAGCTGGTGGGGTTCAGCCCCTGGTCCTGTGCTAATGGAATTCCTGACATTACAAATCCATCCAGCTGACAGTTGTTCTCCCTCATAAAATAATGGGCTGTGCACAAAGCTTATTACAAATTGCAGATAAGCTGTAAAAGCCATAAAAATTTCTACTGACATTTATTGCCAGCAAGTAGCTCGAGGATGTTGATATATAGTGATAACAGTCTGCTTTGTGACATTTTCAAAGTTTACTCCTAATTCACTTGCAGAATATGCAAATATATTTTTTTTTCTCCAAGTCATAAAGTCACTGCAATATCCACCTGTATTTTAATGAGTTTTTACCTGTTTAACAGATATTCTTCCATGTGTTTTATAGGCTTTTCCTCCCCAAAACAGCTTTTCCAATGAGAAAAAAGGTACATTCTCACAAACTTCCAAGTTAATAACTGCAACAAGTGTTTACAGATAGTTTTTATGGCAAACAATAAATAGGTGTTACTACATAAAACACCTTGAGACAGAAGAGAATTGTATGTGCACCACTACACATATTTATATGTGCATGCAGATAGTTGTGATATTTTTTAAACAATATCATGACAAGCTCTGAACACCGTTTACAAAGAATTATGGCTAAAAACGTGCTTTATTCCTTCTGAGCTTTCAAACAAGGAGACTGAACAAAGGTGTTTAAGTATCATTAAAGATACTGAGGGCAAGGTTTTATCTGTGCCACACATGAAAATTCTGCATTTACAATAGGTCTCATTGTACTAATCCAGTCACAGGTTTATTATCTATTATTCCTTTAGGAAATGTCACAAATCTACAGAATGTCCTTGAGCTTTAAATCTTGCATTTTGATCTTTGATTGAACAGATAAAAGACATAAACCTACATTTATCCAGGCAATTCCTCAGTGACTATACATCTGTAATAGCCCAGAAATAACTTATTCTAGTCAGCACATTTTATAAATTAAGATCAGTAGCTTTTATTTCAAAAGCCTTTTTTTAGGCATAGAGACAAAAATATTTGGTCTCAGAATATTCACTGGGGTTCCACATTTCATTTCAGAAACCCACAGCACACACCTGGAATGTTTGCCAGCTGTTTATTTCCAAACACTGACATAATGCCCCCAAACTGTATTTTCTGATCACCAACTGCATCTGTGGAGCTCTAGAAGATGGAGAAACTGGCTGAGCAGCAAATGTATATTTAAAACAAAGACTCCTGAGGTAATAATCAGTTGAAACTAGAGACAATGAAATCTAAAGTGTTGCAACATGAAATATAATATATCTGTAAGGTTTTGTGCAACATCTTATTAAAAAATTGATTTCCTATCCATTATTTATATTCCATGTGACACTGGCGTGTAACAAAAACTGAGGGAGAAGAGTTTGGTCCCATAAAGCCAGAAAGGCAAAATAAGAAATCCTGTTACCTGAAACTTTGTCTCTCCAGAAAAATCACTCTGTGCCAGACCAAAGGACCAAATATATTTGTACAAGGTTCCTTTTTTGCAATAAATGTATTAGCAATGCTATAAAGAAACCTTCCTCTGGGAAGAGGAACAGCTAAAAGTTGAATACTGACTAGATTCAAAGGGAAACACAAGTCACTCAGCACCATGAAATCTGCATTAATTAGGACCTTTTAGTACTTAGCCCCAGTGGGAGCCATCAAACACATTTGCTACTTATAATCCAAAAGAAAAATCCAGTAAAACGAGCATAGGTACAAAGAAAGGAAAATGAAAACAGAGCACTCTGCCTCAAACGAATTAGCCCCAGATTCAGAAAACCAAGTTGCAATTTAGGACAGCACTGAGAAGCAAAGTGTTGTTTGAACTCCCCCTTCCAGGAGATGCAACAGGTCCTAGGAACTGCAAATAGGCCAGACTAAAATGGCTTAGAACGTTAATAGAGATAAGAATTATGTATTTGCTTTGCTTTTGATTTCAATCTTGTCATAAAAGTCCTGACACTGAATACTGCCCAGCAAGGCCTTTCCTTGATGATAAAGCCAGCCTAGAGATGGGGACTAGGCCAAACATGTAAAACAACAAAAATAAACCTCCACAATATATAATTTCAACAGAAAACATGAACAAAAGAGAGCAGAAAATGCTAGTTTCTGTGATGGAGGTGAACATTTGTTGCAGTAAATTGCTGGGGCTTTCAAAGCAGCAATTTTCAGGCTACAGAAGGACGATGTCGTGCTCTTTCAGACACATGTGTTGGTGAAAAAAAGCCTTTCTTGCCAAGAGAGAAATGCTTTGTTTGGAGGCAGGGGAGTCATCCCCAGCCCTCAGGCACGACCTGACACTGCTCTGGGAGATTGCTTACTCTGGATGTAGTTGTGCACTCACAGATACAGTCATTCCTGGCTTTAATTATTCGCTTTTCCACCTTCCACACCCAGAAAAGGGCATCACTGAGAATCAAGCCTGAAAAAAGTATTTACATCTTGAAGGTGCAGTTTTAAAAAATTACTTTCAAGAAAACTTCCCCATTATTTCACATTTTTTCTTTCAAAATACTGCATTTTTAAGTTTTCTCCCTCCTCTATCCATAACTGATTCTATTTTATTTACATGTGTAAAAAATCTGATACAAACACCTCTGTGGCTGTTTGAATATTATGAGGAGAACTTACTTCCCAATCCCCAGTTTAGTAAATTAGTAATTCTTGAGATCTGACTAAAGTTCTTAAAAGTAAGGGTGAAGAGGATGTAAAATTAATGTCATGGCCAAAAATACCACTAATTGCTTAACAGCAATATCTTACTGTCAATAGAGTCAAAGCCTTAGAAACTGAGCACCTTACACTAACAAAAGGAATTCTGATGTCCAGAATTTTACTCAAAACTCTAGGAGATTTTGAGCTCTGTCTTCACCTGGCTCCCAAACATTTGAACTCCACTAACTCAATACTGAGACTCATTAAACCAAAGACAACCTGAAGTGGATCACACATCTACAACTCCTCCTTCTTCACTCCGTTAGGTTTCTCACGCCTGTTCCTAAATTCATACAAATT
This sequence comes from Corvus hawaiiensis, assembly GCF_020740725.1. Taxonomy (NCBI): domain Eukaryota; kingdom Metazoa; phylum Chordata; class Aves; order Passeriformes; family Corvidae; genus Corvus; species Corvus hawaiiensis. Next base: position 3,632,242 of record NC_063226.1, on the reverse strand, counting down.
ACAGCAAATCAACACCTTTTTTTTAAACTGATATCCAAGGAAAGTTAAATACACACAGAATATTTCTACATCACCTTTTTCATATTTTTCTCAAACTAGTTGTTGGAATATGCAGTGAAGAGAGGAAAGTTTGTTATTTCAATAAAATTCTGTTTTACACTAGTAAGCTTAATAAAGCTACTTTCTAATTTGAAATGTTAAAAGCTTATAATGTCCATCTTTCATAGCAATTAGATCAGAGAAAAGCAATTGTCCCACACTCTTAATTTGAAAGATGTTGTGTTTTAAGTGAAAGACTCTCAGAAGAAACTTTCTTATTGGATAGTTCCTGACACTTTGAAATTACTGTCCTAATTCAAGGGACTACATAGCACATCTGAATTTTATTTGGGTTGGATTTTCAAAGGTTAGTGTTGTCACAAGAGGAAAAAAAACCTTTCTTCCTCAGGTCAAATGAGAACTTAGGCCATAATGTGATATGATACACAATATATAACAATAGTTTGAAGGATTCCAGGTTGTTCATTCTTTGCTCTGCTTCTGCAGACTTTCCTAAAGCCACATAAAATTGCTTGTGGGTATTTTATAATATTTACTGCTGCCACTAAAGAGCACAGAAAGAGTTTTTAGCAAGAGACCAGCGCTAATTCTTTGATTACAGAGTTGTGTGTTTCAGAAAGTTTTCAGCCTAAGGCCATGGGAAGAAATCATATCCAGACTACAGAGAAACCCAGTAAAGGGATGGGACCAAAGAGCCAATATTTGCAAACAGCTCTGGCAGTCCTAGCCCGGCTGTCAGGCCCCATAAATTCAGCTGTGCTCTGCAGGCAAGCAGCAGGACAGGTGCCCTCTGAGGATCCGGGGTTTTATGGGCAGCAGTAATGGAGATGAAGTAGCTCCTCTGTCCCCACTGCCTCTGTCCTGAATCACTGCCCCAGCACTGGTAACAAGGCGGCTGGGGGACACTCCACACAGCCAGCGCCTGGGTCAGGTCATTAGGCACGCTTTGGTTTGGGTTGCACTTGGGGTTTTTTCTTTAAAATATGATTATAGTCCAGAAATAAAAAGTGTTGCACAGATGTGGAAATCAGTAACTGCTTCCTCCCCATCTGAATCCTTGTCCTAATTCCCGTGGCCAAGTTCCACCCACCCCACAAACCGCTGTAGGATTTGGGGTACCTGCAGTTCTTCCTCTCAAGACCCTCTTGTCATGTGCTCCACACAATCTATACATCAAGAGACCAAAATATGCAGCTCATGCACTCAACATATAGTTAGGAGTTCTGTCTCAGGAACTGGAATAATTAAAGCTGGAAGTACTTGCTTGTGTACTTATCTCAGCTGACAAATATTGAATTCCTCATTTTCCTAGTCTTTAACTTCAGATATGTGTGAAATGAACAAAGAAATAAACCTTTCTTTAATTTAAACATTAAGTTGATTGTGGAGAGTGCATTGATTGTACTGAGGTCTTAATTAAAAATTACATTGTTTAGTGTAAGCCCATCACAAGACAGACATGGTTTGAAAAAAAACCAAGGAAGTTTAAGCCACCTTGTAGAGCAAATGCACAGTGAAGTCCTTACCCCATTGTCTGAGGCCAAATGCAGAGAAATCATGGGTCAAGCATCACACATTCCTCTAACTCAAATGTATCAATACAAAAAAAAGTTCATTTTCCATGGGTCTGGTACAATGTAATTTTGAGGCAAATCCACCCTTTTTTCCCTTCACATTCATTATCAAATATAGAGCTGCCATATTTGCCTTTTTTCTTTTTAGAATCATGCCTTATTCTATTATTTTAGCATTAGCTCTGATATTTGATCATATTATAAGCCTCTTTTTTCCATGATAAAATGTTGCAAAAGCAGAGGAATTATGTACCTTGGGTAATGACAGCTGGCTTTCCTCAGCAGAATGTCACCCCATTGCAACGTTTAAAACAGGATCAGTGTATTTTGGGTTCTGACTGGAACTCTAAATAGATCTTAAAACATATCCAACAAAACAAAGGAAAGGAATTAAAATTTAAAGAAAAAGCAAAGCCCAACACAATACACATAAGGGAACTTGTAAACCTGTGCTTTTTGCCCATAGACCAGCAAAACTGGAAAAATAGTGGCAAATGATATTTGTTCTTTCTATCTGAGATATAATCTTCCAAATTATTTCTGTTGTAAGCTCTTTGACAGCTGAAGAGCCAAGCAGAAGGTTCCTGGGCAGGTACCAGTGCACTACGGTGTTTGGAGAGGAGGGGAGGTTGTGTTTCTAAAGTAACCACAGAACACACAGATTGCACTATTCCTATATTTTTTTCCCCCCAGCTTTTTCATTAAGGTGTTTAAGGCTTTCTGCACCTATTGAGATGAATTTAAAAGAAACACAAAGACAGTAGAGTTGGTAAAAGGGTGCTGCTACTGATGAAGTGTAGCAGTGAGCAACACTTTGTGAAGGTTTAGTCTCATTTTTATTCTGTGCAGAATACACAAAAGGTCAAAATGAATTGCCTCGAGGCATATCAGTAGCACAAACTGTGTGCCTCCTGTTGCCCAGACATCACAGAGGTTTCCGAGTTAGTCTGCTTAAGAACTGAGCACCAACTCCAACTTTAAAAAACCCACACAGTGGGATTATTGCCCCAACAGGCAGAGAACAAGCCTAAAATGCAGTTTTTCCCTGCACATTATACTGGTTTGTAATGGTGGTCATGAGCAGTTGCAAACTTTCCAAAGATGTGACCCAGTTTGATGCTAAAAGCTCAAAAATATTTTTCTTAGTTGTTCTATGCATTATCTGTGTTAGAGCACTTTGATTTTAGATCTGCTGTGTCTAACACTACATTGATAGCACAGAAACAGACTAAAGCACTACTGCATTGTTTCTTTGAAACTGAATTTATTTAGTGAGGACAGAGACCAGAGGAAATTGGAAATGCTGGTTATAGAGCCACTGCACAATACTTTTTAACATCTCACCCTCATTGAAGAAAAGACGTAGTCAGGTGGAATTAATGCACAGCATTAATAACAATGTGGATTTGTAAAAGGAAATATGCAGGAGAAAGGACCTCCATTCATTTCCTTCTATAATGTCTTCATTTGGGAAGTGTGACATTTTTTTTATTTCAGTGATAAATCTAGAAACACTTAAGCTATTGCAAAGAATTACATCTTACTGATGAAATGCTGCAGAGCTGTTCTATTGCAGTCTAATGGGAAAAGGACACAGTGAATAATAAGAAATTATATCAAGACAAACATCTTAATGAGCTAGATTCTATTATAATTCTATTGTAAATTTTGTAGCACTATTACAAACTGTTCCATTTAACATAGGAGTTCAAAATACAGTCATCCAGTAAGCATCTTCTACAATATTTCAAAACGTAGAACCCTAATCCTATTACCCTTAAATTCTGATTGACTGTAGAAAGAAACCCAGTATGAAAATCAGCTTTGACTATTCTTTGTGCCTTTACCTCTGGGAGACGAGGAGTATCTGGGAATCTGCCATGCATAACAAAAGTTACCTCCCATTCACCTCATTTTCCTACTTCACTGCCCCATTCCTTCTTAGAAATCAGCAATAAAAACCTGTGGAAGATGGGAATATCTTAAACACTAAATATTTGAGATTTTTCTGGAGCTTTTCATTTGAGTAATCAGTATCTCTGCCTGTCTCTTGGCCAAAGGTTTGGCAGACTTATTTCCATGCCTGAATTTTGTTAAAATTTCCAGTATTCAGAAATGCCCATGATACTGAGCAGCTGGAAGAGGAAGAATAAACAGCCCATTATGTAAGAGAATTATAAAGAACAAGGGAAGTTTCCTGGTCCCCAACAGTAAAGGACAATGAGTACTGCAATTTATCCAATTTCTAAACCTTGTCAATAAGAGGTGAACAAGTCAGCTTTTTATAAAAATTATGAAAACATTTTTTTTGGTGAATGATTTTCAGGAATTTTTTATATTTCTTTGCAATGATTTTTTTCAAGCCTTATTTTGCATTCTGTCTTTGTCTTACGTCTATAAACCCCTTCCACCAGCCAAACTACATGAAGCAAACCAGCTGGCAGAAACACTACATTTGCCTTTTTTCTTCTAACCCCACTTCTGATATCACACAAGCAACAGAAAGGATAATCTCCACAAAGCCGTGTGTTCCAGCTAACCCAGCTCAACAGTTTGTTGATAAGTATTTAATATAAGCTGACTGATGTGCTAAGGAAAAGACTGAACAGCAAAACTATCACCAAGTCTGGCTCCTCTTTTCTCTCACCCTAAACTGTGCTGCTAAAGCCATGTTATTTCAATTAAAATACTTGTAGATGTCTGGGAATCTGATTTAAATCCACTGATTATTTTTTAATTCATGGTAAAAGAAAAAGACCTCTGTGTCAGATCCAGTGCTACCATCTATGAACCCCAAGGGGACCAGAGACTGCTCCTAAACCTAAGACAAACCTGATTTCACTTTTTGTGTCTGCATGTGCCCCTCAAAGATTTCTTTAAAATCTTTTTCTTTCCTTAAAAATAATTTTTAATCTCAGAAATGAATGCCCTGTCAGAGTCAAGTTAAACACCACTTATTTTCACACAGAAGCCCTTCAGAGTGTTCCAAGGATCGCTCTGAGGAATCCCACAGACCTTCACCTGGCAGCCAGTGCTTTCCAGGTGCGTGGGCCAAACAAGGCTCAGCTCCAGCAGAGCCCCCAGGCCCTCAGGTTTGTGGATGTCCATGTTAACCCCTTTCCCTGTCAGCCAGAACTCTGCCTCCAACTCAAGAAAAACAGATCTATCCTAAGCCTTTCTACTTATTCTTTGGAATAAAGATACTGCCACACTAAGCACGACGACCATCCTCTTATCCGTCTCTTTTCTACTTAATTTGTGAAGTATGGAACATAGAATGGTTTGGGTTGGAAGGGGCCTTAAAGCCCATCCAGTGCCACCCCCTGCCATAGGCAGGGACACCTTCCTCTATCCCAGGTTGCTCCAAGCCCTGTCCAACCTGGCCTTGGACACTGCCAGGGATCCAGGGGCAGCCACAGCTTCTCTGGGCACCCTGTGCCAGGGCCTCCCCACCCTCACAGGGAAGAATTTTCCCTAACAGCCAATCTAACCCTGCTCTCTGTCAGGTTGAAGACATTCCCTCCTCGTCCTGTCCCTCCAGGCTCTCACAGTCTCTCTCCATCTTTCCTGTAACTCCCTTCAGGTGCTAGAAAGCTGCACTTGGCTCAACCCCAAAGCCTAAGTTTAATTTCAGTAATAAAAGCTGCTATCTTTAGCTCATAACCCAGTTTCAAGCAGAAAGAGTGTGTGTATGTGAGAGACAGAAACAAATGCTCTTTTCAGGTCTGTCTCCTCCTTGCATTTACACCATCGCAGGGGGAGGTCTGCTTCTCTGAAGCATCCTCATTTCCTCAGCATGAGGTTACAGAGTGCTAATTTTAAATATTGAACTCCATGAACTAAGTAAAATAACTTTAAGAAGAGTCTGTGGTCTAGGCAGACAAAAAAAGTTGCATTTTTTTTTGTTCTTGACAGACTAGAGCAGTCCCAAAATAAACAAATACTGTTCTCTAGCACAGGTAACATCTCTACACGTTTGTTTTCTTCTAAGACTTAAAATGCAAAAAAAAAAAAAGCCTTTCTGATTATCAACAAGATATTTTAGCATCTCACAGTCCTCGGGTCAGCAGCAAATTTGGCTACAGCTGAATTTATAGCAGAGCAAGACTAAACAAAAGATGAGTCTTCCCAAAAGCTGATTGCTCTTTTGAGCAAACCAGACCTCACAGCCACAGCAGGTGTTCTGGCAAGAGAACAAGGGAATTCTCGTTCAAGAAAGAAGCCTGGAGAGTAAAATCCCCATGTCCTTGTGCCCCCTTTCAAGAAGTGGTTGAAAGGCCACAATACCAGAATATATGATATTCCTCAAATATCTTTTTGTTTTAAACTCCATCATTGAAATGATGATGTTTAATAATGATTCACTTCAGCAACATATTAATTCTTACTAAATGTATCTTATACGTACATAGAACATTTTAGTTGCATTTTGGAGCTTTGTCCCAGTAGCAGGGAAGGTTTCCATGCGTGCACACAACCTGTGGGCCAGCACCTGTCCCTGGCTGACAAATCAGACCTCAAGTATTAAGAAAATTTGTGGTCTAAGACAAGGCCAGGGTCTGGAACAAAAGTGCTGCTTTCAGATTCCTACTGCATCATTTGGATTAATAGTTAATAAATTCAGCCCTTTAGGATTTGGTAAACAATTCTGTTATGTGTGGGTAGAGAAATGATGACCCTGATTGCCATTTGGTTAAAAAGGGTTCATCTTAGGGTACAGAGATGCCTCAAAGGTGGATATTTCACTTTACACTGCAGCTCAATACAGAAAACATTCACAGCTGGGAGAGGAGGGTTTCCAGTAAATCCTGTCATCTTTGAGTGACCTCAAGCAAGCAAGAAAAAAAAATAAAGAAGGAATTAAAGTTGATCTTCATCACCAAACTCAGAGTGATAAAGTCAGCTTTGATCTCTCAAAACTGCAGGTCTGTTACCAGATTTGCAACTGTGAAGGCAATCGTGTGTCACCACATGGCCTGGCAGAGACAGGCACAGTGCAGGGCTGAGTGAGGGAACACATTTCTGTGGAAGCTTTCACAGCTCTCATCTTTGGATGGCAATGAATTCTAGGAGGAAATCTAGAGAAGCAAAGCAGGCGTTAGGAAACGGACATGATGCCATGAAGATTTTTTTGCCTTTTCTTTTATACCCCTGTTATACCTTTTTACAACTTCTGTGTTCCTAGTGCTTTTTGCCTACATTCTTGGACTTGTTTGTCAAGCTGAGAGACTAAACAATTTAGAAGCTTTGTAGTTAGGGATCAGTGTGCCCCAGACCCAAAGCTCGTCTCCAGAACACATTCTGTAAACCAAGATAGAACCATCCAGGGGAAGGTTCCTTGAGGAGGGGAGGGGGGCTCACTTGAGCCTCTCATTGGGGAATCTTTGATAGATCTGCTAATTAGTAAAACCTATAATGTTAGACCAGATCTTTGGGGGAGACTCGGCGGGGTGTATCTCAGTGCATATGACCAGGACATGTGCACCTAAGGATCCTTAAAATAAATACCAAGGTAAAATCCCTTTTCCCCTTCTAACCGTGTATGACTCTTGATTTTAAGACCAGGAAAAGGCATCAGACATAGAAGACAAACTGGCCCTTTCTTTACGATGAAAATAAATCTTAATAGGGAAAACCAAGAAACAGCACCTGGCTGAGAGGATAAATGTAACCTCAACAGACTTCCCCACTGGAAGAGAGACTGAATGAGGAGGATCGAGGAGCGAGTGCCTCATTCACACTGTATCTTTTTTATTCTCTGAAGACATTAAAAGTCTGTCTAATTGAAAGCAGATATTTGCCCCTACTATTAGCACGAAAGTAAAGTAAGAAAGGTGTGAAATTCCAGAAATTTCATTTTCAGCTACCAAAATCAGCTACATTTTCAGCTACCAGGGAACTTCCAGTGCTTTGTTTTAATTGTGGGGTGTCTTTATGTAGGCAGGGTTATGTGTTGTAAAAGTGGGATTTGGGGTTGTGAGTTTAGAGGGTTTTTTTGGCTCAGCATTTTTGGTGAAATACAAAACTCTACAAAAATCAGCTTTTTTCCTGAGTTCTACTCATTTTCAATACAGAATACAGAATGTGCTGGAAAGCTTGGAGTACACATCAAACCAGATTTTATCCTTTCTTATCAATGCCATGATTTTTTTTTCCTCTTTAGTTTGAGAGGTGTTGTCGTTTTAATATTCATAGAAACATCAAATACTGGTTTGATACTTTATTAGGATTGTATTATTCAATAACATTGTTATCCAGGCAGTGATGTACAGAAATCAATACCACAGAGTGGAGGTGTTAAACAGGAAATTGTTAGATCAAACAGAATATTTCATTGCCTTTCCCAGATGCATGTTTTTGTTTTGTTTTTAATCTGCTCCACTAATGACCAAAAATATCAGAAACACAGTCTGTGGCTTGAATTTTAAAATGCAATTATCAAAGAGTGCTTTCTTGAACATCATTATTTCCCTGTACTTTGTAGGAATTTGCAGCCTGTCACGTCTGTGGATTAAATATTTTCCAATATGCAAGGTGAATCAGGGAATTACTATTAAAGTAAACAAAAAAACCCCTGAATTTTCTTTGTCGTTAAGAGGATTTTGACATCCTCCATCCATTTCTGCACCAATCTTTCTGCCTCCAGAAGTGAGCAGAAAATAGACTCAAAACCACTGTAAAATTTACCTGTAAACAGGCCCATGAGGAAAGCAAATAATCTGATTTCTCTGCCCCAAAAATTCAACTCTAAAGCAAACTAAAACTGGTGACCTCTGGAAGCATGAGGTGACGACAGGCAGGGAAAGTCAAACTTCCAGTGACAACAGTTTGAAGTCACAATCCTGTCTAACCACCGCTACAGTTTTGTGAACTGATGTATTTTTACACCCAGAAACAGAGTGTAATAAGTGTCCAAGATGCATTCAGAGGCCTGATCTGTAGTTAGTTTTTACTGTCTTTAATGTAAATACTGAAAAAAAGAGAACTCTTAGGCAAAATTTCCTTGAGGGGAAAAGAAAAAAAAAAAAAGAGATAAAAGAAGACATGGGCCTTCTAGGTTATTTTTTATTCTCCAGCTAACTAGAAGCCAGTCTCAATAAAAGTTTCTCCCCTAGAAAGTACCAATTACAACAGAGCAACTACAGTTACTTTCAAACCACAGCAGTGTAGAACCCTTGGCTCCTGCATATTAACATTTCTTAGAAATTCTATTGCACTTTTTAACTTTTCAGCGAGTTTAAATGTCTAAGTTAGATTATATGAATAATGTAGGATTGCTAAATTGTCCTTCTCTCTATACTGACTGGAGAGGAAATCTAAATGAATTACACATCAGTGATTTATCTAGAGACCATGGTCTGAATATCCAACCATTTATGTTCTACTTTGGTTCATAAAGATGTGAGATTGTCTGATTTTAGTCCGTTAGGCCGTGGAGAACTACATCCTGAGGAAATTTTGCCCTTATTTTCACCACAGAAACTGAAAGCTCAGTGAAAGCACATGGATGTTTAAAGCTGACCTTCTTTGACTGCACCAGCTCTCAAATATTTACTTACAGAGTACAACATCCACATGCCCTCAAGCTGGGAGGGGACCCTAAGGAGATAGTCGGGCATAAATTCAAATACACATTGTCCTTATGGGAGGAAGTAGAACAGCAAAGCAGAACTACCCAGAATCAGTGGTGGAAGGCCAGGCACTGTCTGGGGCTGCTTGTGTGCAGCTGGCAGGGGCTGCACAGCTCCCAGGAGGGAGGATGCCCAACAGGGGTTATTGCAAGGAAGCATCAGGGCAGTGCCAGGCAGCGCCTCAGAGCAGGGGCTGGCAGATCTCTGCCACACAGGCCTGCAGCCCAAGCTACCAAGCAGATGCACTTTTGATGTGTCATCAGATTCTCTTTTGCATTTACTCATTGGAGATCAAAGCATTGACACGGGGGATGAAAAATTGCTGGATCTGTTCTATCACAGGGGTTCTTTGATCAGAGGCTACATTTAAAAAAAAAAAAAAAAATCAATTTCTTTACTATGCCTCAGTGCACTTATTGGATCCAAAAATCTCTAGATGGATGCTTTGCCAAGTCCCACAAGCAGTGTTGAATCCTTGCTTGCACCTTGATTAGATTTTCTCTGGACACTGCCGTGGAATCACTGACTATGAAAGCAGCTGCTGCTGTAATCTAAATTTGCAAAGGTGATAAATCTGGTGTCTGTAAAACAACACAGAGTCACAAGAATTCTTCAGCCTGCTTCTGTAGCTCTGTTCACATTCCAGAGTTAATATTCTTACCACCTTCTAGTCTGTAATGGTCAAAAATTGGAATTATAGCAGAATGAATTGTGAGGCAAATTTTCCAGTGCTCCACTCAGCTAATGCCTAAAGATGGGCAACACATTCTTCTAGAAATCCCAGGTTATTAAAAGTTTCTGTTAGCAGATATGGCTTTAAAGCAGACAGGGTCAACAGGTGGAAATGCTGCCTGCCCTTCAAGAGACCCTAATCACTAATTCCTACCTTGTGTTTCAGCCAAGATGGTTCAATGTTAATGGCAAAAATACCGGTAACAGTCTTTGCAAACTCCCAACTTAAAATTTAAATTTCAATTCTGTTCCAAACCTACTTACTTTTACAAGATCAGAAAGAATTGGGATACAACATTTAAATGAAAAAGAGAAATTAAACTCACTAATAGCAGCTTCCCCCTCCACTGCCCCAGTCATATCCTTAGGATGTAGTATGAGATGTAAAATTATTGGCAAAGTTTCATTGTTTTTTTAAACTTATGTGACATAACAAAAGCTGTGATTCTAGATACTCCCCTTACACTGTCTGTATTTTCAGTAATAATCCCTCTCGCTGTGCTAAATACAAGAGAGGTTTAGCAGCACGCTCTCCTCAATATTGGCCAGCAAGTAAAAATTTTATCCACAATATGCAAAAAGAAGTGAGGCAGCATCCTCCTGGTTTATCTTTTGTGTTCAAGCCCAGCACATCTTTCAGTTATAACTGCAGTTGCTCAGGAGTGCTGTACAAGCTCCAAAACACCAGAGCTGTCCTGAGGCACCAGCAGCAGCCACGGCCAGTGGGCAAGCTGGGACCTGGAGCCCACAATCAACAGCTCTCAGGACTTAAACAGCTCAATTCTGACATTCATCTCCTCCAAGAGAAAAAAAATCATTTACTCTGCAAGTAAAGAGAACCAGAGCAAAAATTTGCAGCTGTACAGGGCAGAAAAGGAACTTCTGCCTTGCTGCTTTACACTCCTTGGAAGCCTCACACCCTGAAGGGCTGCTGGCAAAGGGGCACAGACTGAGGAGTTTGACTTCCCCTCCGAGTGCTAAACACAGGGATGAAGCTGTGTAAATCAATTTTTATCACTCCCCCACCACAGATATTCTCTCAGATTATTCAGTTCCTGCACAAGTGCCAAGCTGACAGAGATTATTTTAAGGTCAGAGGTATGTACGTGGGGTGAAGGAAGGAGTTCAGAGACACACTGCGTTGGAATTCGTGCATCTCAGTTTTACATCACTATACTAACATTATGTCCAAGGCACAGCACAGAAGTCAGTGAAACCTTTTTCCCCTAATGGGCCCCCACCCCTTGATTTTTCCCTCCTCTCAAGCACACCGAATCTCAGATTTCAGTAGCCAAGTACTCTTAGTTGTAGGAAGTGCAGCCAGTTTTATCTGTATCCTTGGTCCCTCACCCCTTTAATCTTTTTTTTTTTTTTTTTTCCTCCAGATCTGTGACTCAGGAGAGTCCTTTCATTAAGCAGTGCTTAGATGTAGGTGGCTTAGTGCTTAACAAGTAAATTCATGGTGGTGGTGTGATCTGTACCACTGATCAATAAAAGAACAAGTGAATCTTTATTAATAAACCCTGGTGCATCTCTGAAAGTACTTCAAACCAGGATCAAACTGTATGGTATTGACAATTCCAGCATATCCCACTCTGTCAGACACTGAACTGAGTTCTAAAGGGACCTGGCTTCACTATCACAGGTTCCATCACGATTACAGCATTAACATCCTAATTTTTGCTTACCTCAAACTCCCACTGCATTGCTATTACATGGAAAAGATCAATATAATACTGTTAGAATAGTTTTAAGGCAATTATGCTTCTTATGTTAATAACTACCTGATATTTTACTTCTTAAAGGGAAGTTGCATACAATCACAGAGTGGTTTGGACTAGAAGGGGCCTTAAAGACCACCTTGTTTCAACTCCCTGCCATGGTCAGGGACAGTTTCTGCTAGACCAGGCTGCTCAAAACCCTACCCAGGGGTGCTGTTTCTTACTCTTTTCCCCTCCTCATAACAATTTCATCACTCTTAGCATGCTTCTGAGTCACACCAACCAAACCTAAAGCCTTTCAAGCCTCAAGCATACACAACGCTGCTGTGCAAATAATACATTCACAGCTTTCTTCCCTTTAGCTTCTATTCTTCTACTGCTCTTTGGCTCTTTATGGTCATGACCACAATGTTGAGAGACAGACAAGCTAAGAGAAAAGAAAGGCAGGAATTCTGTTGTATTTAACTCTAAACCCCACAGAAATGATTGTTTTCCTGACAGAGGCGACAAGCCACTCTAGCCAGCACATTAGCTTCTACAAAATATTTTACTTTTTTAGGACACTATGTCTGTTTGAGTGGCAAGAAAAGATATAAATTCAGAAACTTGTCTCCTTCTCTTCAATACTGACTGGTGTCTAAATTCTAAATTGACACAGGTTTATAAAGTCAGCAGACAAAAGGCCAAACTGGTGCACATGCAGCAGGCAAATAAAGCCAATGAGATTGTCTGAATACAAGTGTGACTGTGTTCAGTGGTGGCATTAATAGCACGTGTAATATGGTGTTTAGAAAATGTAAGAGGATTTGAGACTACATCCAAATATTTAATATCAATTTTAATCCAGATGGCAAACAACACAGAAAATGATAAAAATAAATCTAAACTGATGCTCAGGGTACAGGCACCCTTAGATGAGTTCCAGCTGTTCAGCTATTGCAGTTTTATACTCCTTTGAAACACTCCTGCCTATGAAGAGCATGGACCACGTGGCTTTTTATTGTCAGGTAGGTGCTGCAAATTTCTATGAAGATGTTTAATGTGTCATAATTTAAAAGAAAATACAGCCACAAATGCATAGAACACAGGCACTAAAAGTCCAACAGCAGTGAAATGACAAGTGCCATTGCTGACTTCATTCATTATGTTCTCCTGTTGCAAATTCCACGTGGGCCATGAGCCAGACCTGTGCACGGTAGCAATGCACAAGGCTGGACTTCCTAAGTTGTCTAAGCAGTCTTCTATTCCTAATTCAGGGCTAAAAAAGTGTTTAATCATTTATGAGGAACAGAGCAGCTCTAACAGGGGAAGCTATCAGCAAGAAGCCCCGTTCATCCTGAAATAAGCAACAATAAAGGGTTTGTGAAACCCTCCTGGGAAATGCTCAGGTCCGAGGTAGAGAAGTGACACAGACTCACGCATGAGATACTCCAGTGGAATGCAAGAATATTCATCATAAATAGCAATAAAGACACCCATCTTTCAAACTGCCAACTGCTATTCAAAAAATATTTATCTTTGCCACTATCAGTGACTTCCCACAGCAAAGCACCATAGTATCAGATCCAGCAAAAAAAGATGCAGCTCTGTGTATGTTAAATTCGATAACAGTAATGAAAGGACACTCTCTTATCCCATCATTATTTATACTTTATAATTGTCAAGACGTGCACAAAGTAGCAGAAAACCCCCTTTACTTACATAGTGTCCAAGCCTTCACAGTATCTTGAGTATTTGTGTAAGATTTTAAAGTTGACAGCAAATTCTAACAAAACTGGTCTGTTTTTTTGGTTTTTTTGGTTTTTTTGTGGGAACTCAAGGTCATCTTTCCACATTTTGAAACACTGTTGTATCTTCAGTGGTTGTGAAACTGTAGTATATATATTTATATATATGAGATGCATTTGGAAGGAATGGTGCTTTCTAAGGACCAGTTTTTAGTTTAGAGACTCTCATGAAGCTTTGACTTTGAAGCTTTCATGTCATCCTGGTGTGAAGCACATGTAAGAAACATCTTATCTGCAATCAGTATTATTTTATTGTTTAACTCTTCACCTTGTCTTTTATTCCATTTGGAATAAATATGTCCCCAGGGGAAAGGCTTTGATAGATAAAAGTAATTATTTAATTTCATCAAGCGAAGCAATCTTTGGACAAAGTTAAAGTGGCACAGGCAATATTATATTTCAGTAAATATTATCATCTTATTCACAATGAAATAATCCTTTCAAGAATAATTCAGATCAATGCTAATATGAATATTACTGCACAAGCACCAGGTAGCCTGAAACCCAAAAAGAACAAATGTGTCACTAAGCTAGAAATGGCATATTTGTAAATGGCCCAAAAAAACTAGCAAGCAATATGTACATTATTTGTGAACTGTAGACACAGAACACGTGTACAGAATAAATAGAATCTTCCTAAAGGCTGCAATACTTAAACAAAATCTGGGATTGACCTAGCCTGGCTGTTAACATATGAAGGTGTGATACATTAGGCTTTAATTTCTAGGAAGATCATCATCAGAAACAATTGCAGCCAGTCAATTCCCCCAAGAAGCCCTTCCAGCAGGTGTGCAGGGGAATGTGAGGACCCAGGGCCCCTTCCACTCCCCTGGGAATGCACTGAGCAGAGCTTCCTGGCCCTGCTCTCGTCCTTCCCATGCTGCTGGAAACAGTTTGGGTTTTATGTGGAGGCAGCACAGGCCAGACTCACTCAGTCCCTGCTCAACAGATGGTGTTGACACACCATATTATGAGAACATGCTCACAAAGCCACAGCAGCTGCCACCCCTGAGCAGGATTTTCGGCCATCCCCTTCTCTCGTATGCATTCCTCCAAAGTCCATAAACTGTTTAAAACTCAGCATTCATACCCAGAAAAAAACCCAGTATTTTTGTATCCATATGTTACACTCTTCAGAGAGGGATACAGACATTTTTTATTAAAGATGTTTTAAATATTTTGATAAGTCTAATTGAAAATATCACAACTTTTCTTGTTGTTCCTTTACCTTGGCAAGTTTTTCCCCCTCCTAATCTTAGCACAAGTTCTATGAATGAAGAACAGCTGCCCTACAGCAGTAAATCACACAAGTAAAAGTGGTACTTAAAAAAACCCCCGGAGATTTAGTTGCGTGGTTTGTGTTATTTTAAGCAAAAATGGGAATATTTGAGCAATGTGTAAAATGAATTAAGGAGAAACAAGAGCACCAAACAGCTGAAAAAATCTAAAGTGAATCTGAAAAGAATCTAAACTCTTCTACTCAAAACACTTTCACCAGCATTATGTAAGGACACAAATGTTTATTTGGTTTTAGGTTTAAAAGGCTGTCATCATCATCACCATCATCATCTCAAGAGCATGTACAGAAGCAAACAAACAGAAATCTCAGTTCCCTAAAGCCTGCATGGTGCGCTTTAGAATCACAGAGCACTAAGTATGCAGGAGATCTACCAATATCTAATTCTAATAAAGATAATAGGGAAGCAATGAGGCTTAATGGTTCCAGTAGATATAAACCAACAATCTCTAAGGATGGAAATAGCATCGCTGCCTTGGTTTTAAACCATTTGGTTTGTAGGTAAACATTTCTGTTGCAATTACAGAGGAAAAGGGGAGCAGCAGAGGACAGGAGTTGCAGCAGCCTCATCCACTGCAGCACATCATCAATGGTGTGGGGAGAGACTCATCCCATTTCACATCCTCAGCCATATACATCTATAGTCCTCATTTTTATGATTTTTGAGGTTCAACCTCATTTTTTGGTACACAGCAGGAGATGTATCTGCATTAGAAAGGTGGTCGTGGTTCTGTAATTACAAAATGCTCACTGGCAAGAAAAGCTGAGAGACTGTTGTGGTAACAAGGTTATAGCACACACGCCATGTCCAACTCTATTCCTGGATAGCTTCAGCTAATTCCTGGCAACTTCCATGGGAATTGTACATGCACACACAGTTCCTTACAGCTTCCATATGTCTGGGAACTCTGATGAGCAGAAGCCACAGCTTCCTCTCAGTACTCAGTTTCTCAAGATTGTCATCACTAAAATAGTGTATTTCTGAGACACTGGGGAAGTTCTGCAGCCATAATAGAACATCATAGGCAGATTCATAATGGGAGTCCTGTGGTTACTCAGATTTGGAAAAATTCTACTGTGCCCTTTCATTTCAAAACGATTCTCAGGCTTGGCTCTGCACTTTCTGGCCATACCTGTCACAGTTCAGTGAGTTACAGCACAGTAGGTCTTATGAATAAAAACCTCAGTTATAAACATTTTCTGCTGTGCAGGAGTTTGTTTTTATGATCTAGACACTCCTTTTAGACACAATTTATATAAAAAATAGCAGTTATTTTTAATATTATTTATATTACAACTCCCACCTATTCTATTTTTTTGCTTCCCAACTCACCTATAAACTAGGATTTTTTTCCCCACATAAAATTCTAAGATTCCCTCTCTGGGATGCCTGTTCCTACTGGCCATCATTTTAATGATATATAATAGTTACCTGTCTTGAGAGAAGGGTCCCTAATGATATATAACACCATAATAGGTTCTCACAGCACACTGATGACAGGTTGCAGTGATCCATCATCAGAGAAACAGTCAGCAAGATGAGGAGTTTGGGGGATACACATGAGCAGAGTACAACCATAAAGAAAATATGAAATAGAACCACAAAGCCAGGTCTGGTGCTTCTGTCATCTGTGGCTGAAGGCATCCCCAGAGGCAGAGCTTTAAACATCCTATGAATTCTGGAACAGCCCTAAGTGACAGACTATTGCTGATAAGAAAAGCCAAGCAACCAAGATAATTCCTTCTTGGTAGCACCAATGAGTTAATTCTCTTCTGTTCCTATTAAGGAAGCAACTTTCACTCACCAGCACACACAACATATTTTCAAGTGCAAGAATTCTGATGAAGTGCTTGGGTTATGTGCAGGAAGGTAAACAGAGAGTTTTTAGTCGTTCTATCTTAAAAGTGAAGCCAGAGCAAGCAGGAAAATTAGCAAGGGGCAGATTGAAAACAAAGTTTGGACTTTCATAGTACACATGAGAAGCCAGAAACTGCTGCAGTGATCCAGGACATGAGGCTTGCAGAAGGAATTAGATTAATTCTGCAGAATATGAAACAGAGTTCTCAACTGATCTATGTTCCACTGTTACTAAGAACATGCAAATTTCTGCAGTATCTTAAGGTGAGAAGCAATAAATACATCAGCAAGAAGAAAGCAATCAGAAAAATGTACTATTTATAGAGAAGTGTGTATTTACAGACACAAACTCGTACATGCTATACATAGACATATTTAATCATGCAGAGACTTAGAAAAACAGAAGCCATATTCATCTGAAGGGACACAGCCCTGCTAAAACCTGGGGTCTCACACTGCTTTGTTTTAACCAACAGGAAATATTCCTATAACTCTACCTGGATTTCCCCATTACGTATCCCCACGCTTCCAAAGAGAGGCAAATGCCTTAATTACTTGCAAACAGAGAAGTCAAAAGCTCATCATCTCACTGAATCAGGAGAGCATTATTTAGACATCTCTCAAAAGAGAATATATTTTATGTTCTGTTTTTGATTAAGAACTATTTGTTTTCACATGGAATAGACTTTCTCTACTGACACTGAATGTGGATTGTGTTAACCAGCAAAGAGCATTTTTTTCCTTTTTTCTCTTTGGAAGCAGAAGGAGTAAAGGAAATCAACAAATCTACAAGACACAATGACCCAATTCTGTGATTATCAGAGTAAAATTTTTTGCAAAGCCATTCTTACTACTAATGATAATGATCCTTTTCTGTGATTTTCTGCTCTAGTTGCATAATGAAAGTTGGTGTTGATACGACTCTCCCTGCACAGATCTGATTTCAGAAGAAAAATTTAAGGACTTAAAAGTGATCTCTTTTTCAAAGAAAATCATCATTCACCATTCTCTCTGAAGTTAAAGACCTGCAAGTAACTCAACTAAAATTAGTTTTTATTGAAAAAAGGTATCTAAATATCTTCCTTTCTCACACTGATAGTTTCCACCACCTTCATAAGCTTGCACTAGGCAAACCATTATGATGAAAATTTGAGATATCATTTCAAATTAAAAACTAATTATCAGTGAAGATCAACATCTAACTACTAGAATATTTCATTTTGTGCTTATTTTTTGAACGCATTTGATTTTGGTACAACAAAAGTACAGAAAAGTACAGGATATTGCCTTTGATGTAGGAAATTCTTTTCTTCCAGTTAATTTTCTCTCTGTGTCTCTTTATTGTTCTTCTACTTAAGGATGACTTCACTTATCAAGTGTTTTGTTTTCATTTCTATAAGTTATCTATATCTTTAACTGTTATACAGTTATTATATTATTTTATATTATCATATTATTATATTAACTGTTATAACAGTTAAATACACTGTTCCAGATGCATTGGCAAATCACTGACAGAAGGAGCAATTAATTCTGATTTAAGTTCTTTTTCTGTCCTTCATCTAAATAACATGTGCCAATAGTCTTCCTTATTTGACCTACACTAGAAGCACAGACTATTTAATAGCTAATTTATTAATATATTGTTTTATCATTGTTGAACAATATTATTTCCCTTAACAAGCTGGTTCCATTCACAATCCAGATTCAGAAGTCATCAGTACTTGAAGGAAAATTCTGTTACCAAAAATCAGATATCTCAAAATATTGATTTATTTGAAGTCAGAATAAGTTTCATTGTTGGACCAATTTTTGTCTTTAATTTAATAAAGTGATTTCCCCCTCCCACTGTTGCTAACTTCTTAATCAAATCTAAAGATCTCTGTCTAGATGTCAATATTATTTCAGTTCTCTCACTTTCACAGTCACACTTTATTCCTGTAGAGCCATAATTTCTAGTTTCTCAGAGAGTACCTGGAAACACAATTTTCAAGGTCCAAAAGGAAGAATTCTGTGAAATGCCCAAAAGTCTCATACCACATCACACCCAAGTAAATTTCTTTTCTAAATATATAGTACTTAATAGTACTTAGTATCCTAATGTGTTCTAAAGAATGTAAATTGAAATATAATAGAAATTAAGAATAAATCCAGCAATTGGTCTTTTCAATTCAGCTGGTTGTATTATTCACTGATAGTTTTTTCACGTTTCCTTTGTACTTTACATTTCTAACTTAACACACCATAATATAACATCAGACTTCATTAAATTCATCATTGCCAGAAGAGACACAACTCTGCTACCCCAAACAGTTGGAAAAACTAAAGTCTGTCTTTAGACCACCAGAACAGGGCCCACACAATCTAAATCCAAACTCTCCCTCCACCTTGGACTGAACCTGCTGGGCAAACACGTTTCTCTGACAGCAGCACTACACTAAAAGCTGTACTTTCCACAACACCTTTGAAAGATTTGTAAAGGAGTGTTATAAAATATTTATGTTTTTTTGTTTTCGTTTGGGTTTTTTTAGTAAAGCAGCATAGAGAGAATTCCAGGAAAATATTTCTTTCAGAAAAACAACCAGACCTCATTTCCACAAGTACTTCATTTATACTTCCAAGTATATTTCCAAGGCAATTCAAGCTCTTTGTGTGCCAGAATAGAGCAACAGATAAATGAACAGAGACACCTCTGCCTTACCTGAGCCAGGATGTGGACACAGCACCCTCGGGTTATGACACAGAAATTTGCCCCAAAGTTCCTGAACAAGAGCTGGCTCCCACCCAGCTGCCTGGCAGCACCTCTGAAGACAAATCCTAAGGATTAGAGGAGAAGGAAAAAACTGCATTTAAAAAAGTCAGGCTATTAAGGCCATCCAAGGTGCCATAATTTTGAGCAGCTAAAAATATCTGGCATTTCAGGTATTCCAGTGATGTCACAGCATTTTAAAAAAGATGGGATTATTAGATGAGCCTGGAATTTCAGCAGGCCAAGCACAACCCAAGGCTTTCCATACTGTTTTGGAAACAAGAACTTCCATCACACACACTAATGCAACTTCGGGTTTTTTCCTTTGTGAATCCCTATGCATTCCAGAAACTTCACGAGAATTTCAAACTTTTTAAAAAATGTGAAGCATCTTGCCAAATAAGCCATCGTAAATTAGCCAAAGAATCATTCAAACTTGTCAAAGAATCATAGTTCTTCCACTTTTTCCTACTTTTCAGGTCTCTGGCACTATCAGAAACCCAGACTTCCAAAAATGCTCACATCTGTGAGTAATTAATTATTTGTTGCCCTTTCCAGGGGATTTGGCCTTTGGTGAGTTAAATTTCACTTATGACTATTGTGAAACATATGAACATAATGAGAGGCTGTTCTTTAGCAGCCAAGTATCATTCTTCTACTGATGACTAAAATATTTTGCCTCATGAAACCAAAACCAAACACTCATTTTATGAAATTGATAAAACAGATCTTATTTAAAAGCCATTTCACACACTAATCACATGAACAGATTTATTTTAAAACCTATTAACACAAAGGAAAATTCGTTAAAATAAATTTTGTCTACAGGAGTTCCTTAAAAAAGTGTTTAAGCATTTAGATAGAAAACCAACACAGACTGTATACATCAGAAAACAATTGTTCAGCTGACTGGTTTTATGACAGTGAATCTTGTTTAAGTTGAATTATTAACTATAATTTGTTAAAACTACCAAGAGCAGCCTTCAGTCAAAAAAGAATCTCTTTGTGGACCATTACTGCTCCTCGTGTAGCAAAAACCAGGCAGAATCAAAACAATGTGGTTGTGACTAATTCCTTGCCTAATTTTTTTCTCCTCTAACACCAAAGCAAAGAGGCTGCCCTTATCTAGTCCCCAGTTAATTTGGGGTATTAAATGAATAAATAATAAACACTACAAACTGTGAGATAGTGCAGCTACACTTAAGAATACAGTGACAAGCTGAAAACCTAAAAGTATTGTGGTTCCTATATTTCCACATTTCTCTAATTTCCAGGGCAGCTTTGTTGTGGACAAACAAGTTTATTTTCCTAAACAGATAAAAAAAATTTAGTCCCACATTTTCCCTGCTTGCCTTTGGGAACACCCAAAAGGACAATTGAGCTGCCTGTTCACAGCACACCAGCGTCAAATTAAAAATACACTCCACAGTTACAGAAGGGTGTTTATGGTCTACCAGGTTATCTTTGATTTATACCACTGTGGCCACTTTCCAGCTCTAACAAATTACTTCCACCTACCAACACCACCAAGCATGTTTTCCCACAGGGGACAACACTTTAAACACTTGACCTCTAAATTTGACAGTATTTGCACTGCTCATTGTTATCTTCCAAGAGAAAGCATGGCTTTCTCTTTTTCTACCACCTGTTTAAAGAAAAGGGAATAGATATTAAAATATCTGGGGTTATTTTGTGGGTTTTTTTGTTTCATTCTGCAAAATAGAATGAAAGTGAAGGAATTTGGTATTTAAATGAAGTCAAAGTTTAGATAATTTAAATGTTCGCAGAGAAATGTTACATAGTCCAAGTATGACTCAGATTTCATAGAAATCTTTCCTTCACTTCTATTCTTGCTCTGGCCTAGAATTCAACCTGAATATTTCACAGCAGAATCTGGTTCTGGAGCCCAGGATGATTTCCTTGGTAATAGCACTGCCATGTTTCCATTTCCGGTGATATGACAGCCTACAAGGTGGAAAAAAGGGAAATTCTGAACCTGAGAAGCCTTTGGTTTAGACTCAGATTTTGACAGAGTGTTCAAGGCACATTTCCTATTGCTGGACTGGTTTGTTTGATAAGGATATCCCTCAGCACAGAAAAAGACCAAGTCATAAAAGAAAATAGTTTCTCTCATCCTCCCTGGCTTTTCTCTTCATGCTCCTTTCAGCACACGGCACAGGATGTTTGCTCTGTGCCTGGGATACTCCGTGAGCTGCAGGGACATCCAGTCCCCATGGCTGTCAGAAATTAGTGTCCATTTACCCTCAAGAGCTCAGCTAAACTTTTCTGTGGGATTGTGGAGTTGAAACTGTCACTCTCCTCCTAATCTTTCCCAGCACTACACAGAAGTTTAATGAGACAAGACCCAATTTAACAAATGACAGCTCTGCTGTTTGCACTCTCTGGTTGCAAAGACTTTTTCTCTCCACCAAGTGCTGGGGAAGGTATGAGGGTGTGAAACAGTACAACACACTGGGAACTAAAAAAATTCACTAAATGGGGTTGTGGGGTGGAAAATGTAAAATATCTCCCGGGGGAGGGAGGGAGGGGGGGAAATAAGGTTTTTTTTTCTCTTCATAAAATACTTTGGCTTAAAAAACCCCAACCAAACCCTCAGAGTGAACTGGAAGTCTCCAGGGTGTTCTTCCTTATCTCCAGAAGTATTGGAGTTTATGATGGAGCAGTCCAGACTGTTTGCCCTGATTCATTTAAAGCTCTGTGGCTGCAGACAAATCCCTGCCCAGATCTCCCAGCCATCCCCTGGCCACACCAGAGTTCTAAGGTGCACCAAAAAAACCTCCTTTTTTTCCATCTCAAAGGCTTTTATCCAACTACATTAGGCAGTCACTTATTTCATGAGTGTGGAAGTAATGGAAATGGAATGTATTCCTTCCCTGGAGCACTTCCCTGGTGTTTGTGTGGAGTTCATTAAACCTGAGGAGGTTCTTTGCCCTGGTGTGAATTCACACCTGAATTCGTGCCCAGCTCCACAGATAGCCTGACTGACCCAGTCAAGTGTGCACTTCAAGTTTTCACTGTCTCTGCTCTTGGAGTGGTTTGGTTGTTTTTTAGGGGTTTTTTTTTAATAGTATCAGATTTAATTAGAATTTCTACTCAGGGGGTGGGGTCTGCTTCTCTGAGTCAGTGCATCAGAGAAGAAAAGCTTCACTACAAATGAGAGGGACACTGAAAGCAGAATTCAGGAAAATCATCCTGCCTCTTAATTAAAACAAGTGTTCTGTAGGCATCAGAATCACAGGCGCATATTGTCCATAAAATATCTATTTTCTCATGTCTGAATGAAAACTGTTTAAATATCAATAGACAGAGAAATAAAAACTACGTTGGTTTCGTGTGTGCCTGTCTTTGATGAGAGCTTGAATGAAATCATCTCAGGAAGGAATTAAAAATTGATGTGGATACACAAATGTATCCATTTTATAAAAGTGTTAAATAAGCATTAATACTCTAACAACGGGGAATCTCCCATGTGTATGTACATATGTCAGAATTGATTGAGATTAGAACTTAATTACAGAAAAAAATATATCTTAAGATATAAGTTAACATTAAATGTTAATGACCATTAGCATTTTTCAGCTATTTCAAGCCTTCTGTCTAAAACTCAAATTATGGACAATAAGAAGCTGTTATACCTTTCCTGAAAGGGACCTGAATAAAGATATTTTTGACTTCTTGTTTCTCCTTATTACATGTTGCTTTCAAATATTTGTGAATTTCTATTTACATAAACAGGCCTGAACAAGTTGAAGTAAATAATTGGAGTGGTAGCAAAATATGTTCTGTGAAATCCAAATTATACTCTTCCATAGTCTTAATTTAATTTCAGGAAGTCACCCAGAAGGTGTCTTAAAAACCCCATTATCTAAAGTTGCTTATATTAACAATTTCTGCTGTAATAACTTGAATTAAGAAAAAAAAAAAAATAGAAATCAAAGTCAGGAGAAATAGATCTTGCTCAGTCTTTATCATTATGGGAAACATTTTAGTTGCTTCCCAGGGTTCAAATAGCTGTAGATATTTAATTAAAGAGCTAGAAAAAAAGATTTATTCCCTTTACTTAGTCACTGCATCTGTCAGTAGGGAGGTAGACAATCAGCCTCTAAGTTTCTAGGTAACATCTCATTTCAGCTAGAAGACAAATAGGAGTGAAAGATATTTAATACTACATAGACAGAGTGAGAAAATCCCACAATGAAAAGGATGCTGGGATTTGGGATGTTAACACGTGAAATATGTGCAGTGAAAGCTTCTCAGTTAGCAATCTCCTCAGTAAGAGACTGAGCCATGCAGCATTTCATCTCTGGGGAGGGTTTGCTCTGATTATTATAATAATATTAGGTCATGCAAATAGAGTTTGGTATAGAAGACAAAGATGACAATATCTGCAAAGGATAATTTCCATAATGTTCTCAGGGTCTGGATTTTTTCCTCTCCTTTCCTCATTCACATGACACACTACCATAAATATTACACACAAATGATAATACTGTATTTTCTAAATTATTGAAATGAAACTTTGTGGAAAGAACATAGACATTCCCGAGGAAATAGCTACTTAAATTCTAATACATTTAACCTACTTCAATTTACAGCAGACACTTCAGCATATCTGTGATGAAATCCTCCAGCAAACCTGTTCAGTGCCAGTTGAGTTTAAACCGCACTCGGAAGAGGTGCCAAGGAACACACACTCCTCAATTCTCAACTCTGCCTTCCAACTGAAGCAGTCAAGTTCCTCCACAGCCTTCTCTTGTTCAACCCCCTAATTGCCAAAATGAAGTGAAAGTAGATGTAAAGTGACTAATTATGGCCTGCCTGTAACGTCAGCACACAACTGGCAGTGTCTTTGTGGGCGCTGGGTGCTGCTCCGACAGCATCTGCTTCCACCAAGAAACTGTGCCACATGTCACGGGCAGACAGTGACTTACAGAACACTCCAGTACAACTCTTCTTCCCTGTCTTCACAAGCCATAATCCACATGAAGGAGTTCGAGAAATAACCCTCATCTGCAGGAGTTCATTAGAAATAGCTCCTTTATAGCTCACGCCTTGCTGCAGCACGCAGACCCCCCCGACTTCGGCGAGCAGCTGAGGGGACGGGTGAGCTGCAGATGACTCTCAGCAGCAATTGCTGTGATTGCTAACCTAGATCATAATCAGACACCAGAAGCACCAGGGCCTGAAACAATTTCCCATCTATTACCTGTTCATTGTAGCAGCTCTCCATCACAGGGTGTCACAGCGACACACAGGATGCATGGCAGGAGGACGAGAATAAGCTTAATCAAGCTATTTTCATTTCTTGCACAAAACATTTAGTTTCAAATACTCAAGACAGCTAGAGCTAAAAGGCTGGCTTGCTGAAATCATCTAAGGTGGTAAATATCTTCCAAATCCACTTTCTTCTACCCCCTGCTTTCCTCTCACACTTTTTTAGGCAAAGCTTTTTTCCTTTTACCATCGGAGGAAACAATTTTCTTGTTCTGCTTTGACATATTGATGTTCCAATAGGTGTTATTTTCATAAAAACCTTCGTCTTTGCTTCCTCTTTACCACCTCTCAGTTCCACACCCAGAGAGCCCAGGCTGCTCTTTTTGCAGGATTTACTTCCATTCCTTCTTGATGAGAGGAATAGTGATAATGCTTTAGTAGTATTAGTTAATTTGATAATACCTATGAATTTGGGTTTTATCCTATACTAAGCACTGCTTTCCACTTGTTTGAGTTTTGGTTTATATCTCTGTATTTGAAACTTTTAAATTCCACATCAGAGTCTTACAGTAACTGAAAAGAGATCTGGTCAATCAACCTCCCACTAAAGAGGGATTCTCTGGAAAACTCCTTCTGGTAATTCCTACCAGGAGCCAGACACGCAGAACTAAACGTCTTTAAAGAGTGGAAATTCCTCTGAATACATTTTGGGGGCATATGGGAGTTTTCCAGTAGAGTCACAGCAGAAGTTCCTGTGCTTCCCACTATCCATGGGAATATAGCTGCACATGTGTCTGATACAGAAAGACATCACAGAAGGGAGATAGAAATGGTTGATGCCTGGATTGCTGCAATATCAATTAAGGCAAAAGGGTATTAATTAATCAATGTTTTTCCCATCACCAGGCAGCTGCAAGTTTCCTCTGTGGATTCTCCACTGGTGAAGGACTAGGAATTCCCATTAGGTTTTTCTCCACTGGAATGATAACTGACTCATCTGTTGTTCTCCCCTCAACCCCCCCAGTCCTGGTAACTTTTCCTAATGGGACTCTCAGCAATTCTTTGAGATTTTGGCAAAGGTCTTTCTGATTGCTACAAATGTCTGTGGAGAGAACACAGAGGGATGTGCAGGCAAACCCCTTGAACAGACAAGGGGAAGGGCCAGCCCAAAGAGTGGATATTTACATTCCCCACGTAGCAAGGGAACAACAACATTAGACTGAAATTATAAGAATCAAATATTCCTTGCTGAGCGTACTCAAGACAAGCTCAAACTGAGCACTGTGGTATTAGAGAGAAATTCCAGCTAAGAAATGCACATAAACATTATTTCTTCTCTTCCTTTCTTTCTCTTGCCTTCTTTTTCTCTCTTTGTGTCTCCTTCTGAAAGCACAATGTGGAATTTGTGTGTGTTTGATGGTTTTTGTTCTCCAGCTCCATAACAACATGAAAACTCTCTCTGAACATTTAAATATTCCACTTTAGTAGCTGGGTCCAAATCTGAATACATATCTATGGCTTGGCCCCCTGCTGCTTAAAGTAAATTGCACTCAGATCAAATTGTGACCCCCAGAAATAGAAGTATTTATATTGAAAGAGAACTGAATATTTACAAGGGTATTGTTACAAACCAGAAAATTATGATATAAATATGATTACACTGTATAAGTCAGATAAAATCTACACAATCCTTTTCTTTAAAGAAACCCAAAATGATTTTGTTTCTGAAGTACACATAAAAAGAATTTCAATAACACTGTATTTTCAGACCTTATTGTTAAAGGATCCAAGGAAAGTTTTTCCCTGGTTCTAGCATTTTCTTTATAAAAGCTGTATTTCAGACAAAGTCAGCTTGGGTCATTTAAAGTCCCCACAAGGGACTGATACTTTGTGAATGCTATTTTGAATGTTTTTGATATCCCAGTTTTTGTGATCCCAGTGTGTCTTTATTTTCTGGACAATTCAGTTATTCTCTCATGCTCTGACCCTATTATGATATTGTTTTTCCCTTCTCTTCACTACCCTGCTCTGTGAGAAAGCTCTCCATAAATTTGATATAAATATAGTTCACATACAATATCTATAACTTAGTCAACTTCACAAGGCATAAAAATAGCAATTTCTTTTTCTTTACTCCTCAGTTCTTATTTTTGTACAATATTATCCATTCACTACGTATTCCCCTACAGCAAAATGAAAATATCCCAACCAAACCCAACAGAAAAAACAGACAAGCCCTTGAAATCCGCTCTATCCACACCAACTATAGGATAATTTTTTTGTGTCCTGGGTTGCCTTGTGCTCTTTCACATAATGCATCAATTTAAATGCAGATGGCCAAGGAGAAAATATATTTCTGCTCACACTGCTCATGTCCCCAGCATCCAGAGATGGATGTGCCAAGTGGGAGCCCAGAGCAGGGTGCTCAGAGCTCCACCCAAGCTGGCCTTGAACACAGATATTATAAATGCCTCTCTTATGTGCTGGCACAAAACCAGGATTCTGTAGCGCCTTGGGTGTGGTGAGTACTCTCCTGCCATCCATTTACTGAGAGCATAACTGCACTTCCACAGCCGAGCCTGGGCAGTGCATCTCTCTGGCAGATTTTCATTCATTCCCTGTCTCTCTTTTCAGCAATATACATTTCAGCCTCCCAAGGTTTTTGCCAGAACTCCTTGATCTGCACACCCTTCTCTCTCTCACTCTTTGGGTGCAACTCATCATTGTGACATGATGGACAGAGGAGAGATACACAGATCTCACCAGAAACCCAAAATATGTATTTGTAGTGATCCCAGACACAGCTGTGAGCAAAGCTGCTTATAGGACTGCACTGTTCTACGGCTAAGAGGTCAAACAAAACTTGAAGAATTCCAAGATAGTCTTGATGAGATAGCTTCTCCATAACCTTGTCCTGGTGGTTGTCCCACTTGGAGAGGGAATTTACCCTTCAGAAAGACCTGACAGGTAAGATGCAGCAGGGCTGAACACAAGTGGCACTGTTGGATCTATTGTGAGTGCATCAGCATTTGCAGCAGCTCTCTCCCATGTCAGGAAGATGACAACAACCCCAAGGCATTAACAGTCTAAATTAGACAGACAACGTGGCTGAAAAATTGAATATCTTACATAAAACAGGGGAGGTCAAAACTCAGCATGGTGATGCTAAGTTATCTCTCTTGGCTGGTAGACTTCATGGAAGAAATAAGTTTATGTATGGGCTACCTCCTCTAATTCTGAATTCTCAGAGCTTAGGAGTGATTGTTTATCTGCTAACAGCCTGCAGGGATTTGGTAAAATAGCTACAGCATAAAACTGAAAAATAATTGAAATAAATAAAGTGGTACCTGGCAGCATCCTTGTTTATTCTGTGCATCTGATATTAACATTCGGATGTCTTACGCTCGTAATACATAATAAGAAATGAAAATGTCATAAAATCAATACCTTCTAACAGCAGAGGGAAATGTCACAAATTATCCCATTCTCATTATAGTTCTCAGACAGTAATTTTACAAGCCTCCAAGGGATTAGGAAAGCTGAGCATATTTTTGCTCTACCCTCAGATGTCAGTTTTATTGTACATGATCTAGGCAGGGAAGGTTCTCTGCTCCAGAAGTTAGAAATCAATTGTTTTGCCAATGAGATTCTTTTGCAAGGCTGTTAGCTGCCTTTGTAAGTGTGAAACTACCAAATTCTGTGTCCCTGCTTAAAATACTTTGCAACACAAAATTACACTCTAGCCCCTTTGTGGTACAGACTCCTGCTGGGCGCACATAAGGAACGGAGAGCTGCGTTCCTAATAAATAAACTTGGCACTTTCTAAAGAAAAGAGATTTATGAAATCTGTATATTTAATTACTCTCCCATGTTTTCCTAGGAGGGGTGTTTAATGAGGGATTAGGGTCTGCTTGACCCTGCCTGGACAAGAATGAGCCAGGAGGAACTGGTCTGTCATAATCCCAATGATGGCATTTGCAAACCTTGTTCGAGTGCAGTGGATGCTCCACATAAATTAAGGTGAAGCTCAGCCCTGTGGTGTCATCTGTGCATATTTCACCAAGCTGATTCACTTTACTACTGATCCTAATCCTCTGATCAATCAACCTGCAAATGTGGTAGCCCATGCTCAAACTGCTCTGGAGACAACCAGGCACAAACCACCGAGAGTTCCAGGATCTGCTGTCACCCACCACAGGCAGAGCCAAGCCCACCTGCACCACTTGGCTCGACAACACACACTTACTCCTTGCAGCACAGCAGAAAACCAGATGAGGCCGTTCATGTCACAGCAGCCAGACCACAAGATATTGTCACGGAATATCCTGAGTTGGAAGGAGTGCATTGGGATCAAAGTCCATCTCCTGGCCCTGCACAGGACAGCCCCAAGAGTCCCCACCATGTGCCTGAGAGTGCTGCCCTCTCAGGATCTTCTACTTGTGAACCTCTGCCAGGTTCAGGATTCTGAATTTTACATCACATTGAGAAATCTGAGGAAAGACTTTTGTGGGAGTCAAATGGATGTTTTGGGAACACCCTACACGGTGAGGATTCTTGGACCCAGAAATGTGAGTCATACCAAAAAAAAAAAACCCAAACACCACACAAAATGCCACCAGCAACAGCAGAGGACCCAGGCTTTGGGGATAGCTCCAGTTGTAGATATACATAAAATAGAAACTGCCATTGCAGTGGTCTGGAAAAGGATAATACCTTCTGCCTAAACCCAAAATGTTTTCATTGTGAAATCTCCCCAGTTTTGACAGAGATTTCAAAGCAGGAAATTTTGCCAATACAAATGTTATCCCAGACCTCCCCATCAGAATATAAACTATTGTGCAATAGCCAGAGCTAAAGGAATATAGCTCATACAAATATGACAAGGCTCTGATTTTTAATGGAATCTCTTTCACAACAAAATTTCAACCAGAGAATTTAGTACTTATTTGATTGTAGGTCTCTGGAAGTTCAGAGGGTTACATAGTGTTAAAAAAAAAAAAAGTGGCTGGGATCAAAGCCTCTCTGCAAGGAAAAGGCTCAATGTGTTACTACAGAGATAAATTGTGAATTATCTGAGACCTCTAAGTACCTCTGAAGCTCAACACAGCATATCATTCCTTTGAAAAGCCCAGTTTTCAAATAAAGGCTATATTAATAAAATATACATTAGATTATATAACTTAAAAAAAAAAAATAACACTGAAGTGCTTTGGAAACTGGAGCCAAACTCAATACCAAGCCCTTACTGTGAGTTATCAGTTTGCTACAAAGGCTCAGAATTTTACCTATGGAATGAGCAGCAAAGGCCAATTAATTAAATAATGTTTCAGTATTTAATGGACTAATTTGTCAGCACAGAATATTGTGGAACCAAATTCTAATCTCAGCCCACCAACTCTGAGGCCCTAAGATGAAAAAGATCAGTCAATATCCTGCACTTCAAATATGAGAACAAAGAATAAACTCTCCCCCTGCCGTCAAAGTGAGACTCCCCAGTCCCCAAAGTAAAAAAAAAAAAACTTTTTGCCAATAACAGATGTGAAAAAAATATTCATCAATCCTTTCTAATGTTATACATTTTGAATATATGAAAGAGAAACGTGTTAGCTAAACAGAGATAACTGCAGTAGAGAGCAGAATGGCTGACAAGATGAATATCAGATGAAAATGACAGCTGTTACAATTAAATTCAATATTTATGTTTTCCTAGTTGAAAATGACATCTTATTTAAAAACAAAACTCTCTCACCATCTGAGGGAAAAAGCAAACAACTGCCTTTTTTTTTTTTTTTACTTTAAAAGAAATATTGTAGGAAAAGCTCTTTAAGTTTAGAGTCTTCTTTTTTTTATTGGCTCCAGATCCCTCATTTTTGTTTTAATTTCCACATGAGTTCTTTTGAGGCTTGTGTGTTTGCAAGGATTCACATGTCACTCTACATAAAAAAGGTCAAGTGCCCTCCAATATAGACCCATGTTTTTTCTCTGAGGGATGATTGTGTGTTACTGAAATCAGTGCAGCAGCAAACCCAGCTTTAGATGCTGCCAGAATTTCTGTGTAGGTACCTTCTATTGAGTATTTAATCTATCAAAACCTTCCTGGGGAGTGGTGCAGAGGAGAACAGGACACATTCCTCTCTCTCATTATGGCTATCTCGAAGATGCAGAGGAGCAGAGTCCAGACCACCCCCCAGTTTTGCCACTGGCTTTAATTTCACACGCTGTTCTTGCCCTCTATTCCTGCTGCTGGAAGAGTTGGTCCTGTTGATGTGATTAGAGGGATATGGCACATAACAAAGCTGGCTTGCACTACAAGGACATTTTTATGCCATAAATTCCTTCCAAGTGTGGCAGAGCTACCTCAGGGCAACACTGTTCCATCCCTCAGGACTGCTGGATTTTTAAAAATATATATATTTTTCTTTAATCTCAGGGTTTGTGTTGCTTAGTGACTTTTTTTCCTCTCAGGCACTTGGCAGCACATCAGCTCCAGAAATCATACCATTTTCCTGACCTTTAGACTCTAAACTAAGTAAAGTTTGAATCTCTTGGTTTTCTCATTTTTTGTATTAGTTTCTTTCCCTTCTTTTGATCGTATTAGAGCTATTAGAGTTTTCCTTTCACACTATAACCCCTGGATTTATCAAATTAAATGCTATTTGGAGGGTTTGGGATTTGTGTTCTGAATCTTGTTGTTGAAATATTCCACCTGAAAGCTCAGCTATGAATCATTAGGAATCACTTAAGTCTTAATGATGTCAAGCAATTAATGAACAAAAAGATACAGCACAAGATTCAAAGAGATGCACACAGTAATAATAAGGAAAATGTGCTTTCTTCAATGTAGGAGGACTTGATATCCCAAAAGTGACTTTGAATAAGCTTGTCATTGTTTCCACCAGTTTTGCTTTTGAATATGACTTCTGCTACCCATTAAAATATGTAATTAGTGTTTATTTTCAACGCAACTGACACCTGTAGAACATGGACAGACTGGCTGTGCAATTATGTCAACGCTGTGCAGTGACCTTGAATTGTGAGAGAGCCAGCTGCCAGAAAAAGAAATCTTTAATTTCATTGACTCATTAAATTAAAATCATTTTTAGCAAAAATAATCGTGGATGAATTGCCATATGTTCTTGAAACTTAGGAGAATGGGGAGATTTTTAAATAATCAGAGTGCAGAGCTGTTCTTTTGAACTAAAATGTTTTCAGCATTTCTATTTCAGCTACATTTACAACCCAGTTGAACATAAAGTTCTGAAACAGCAGGAAAAATTAAGTAAAGGAATGAATGATGCTGGGCGTTGCATGCTGTTCACCAAGAGATATAAGTGAGAAGTCTGTAGATGAATAAAATATTAAAATACTAATGTAACTCTGTAAGAAAAACTTAACAGATTGCAGAAATAATCGTGATTTTTTTTTTTTTTTTTTTTTTTTTTTTTAATACTGATGATGTTTCCCTGAATCAAATGTAATGCAAGTTTTAGAGTTGAATAAGATTCAAAATGGAAAGATAAGCAACAGAATCTGGTGCAAGAGACTTACAAGATCTTGTTTGGAAGAAAATCCAGATGAACAGGGGCACCATCTGTTCTCTTCCAGTTGTTCCTGCATTCATCACCACAGAAATTATGGCCACTGAGGCACAGATACACCAATCACAGCACACAGAACTGGAGGAATGGGGGACCTTTGGCCCAAACCAGAATGTTTCTCTGTGCACAGTTCCTCCTTTTTCTCCTCTGCCCATCCTCCTCTGAATCTTCTAAAACACATAAATAGACTCACTGTATTTAAGAAGGCTGTAACATTATTTCTGCATTTCTATCAAAGTGAGTTCAGATAATGGTGGTGAGACTGAGACTGCAACTTAAATTATAAAAGTCTGGCGAAACTTAGATAACAAAAAATGAAAAGCTTACCCCAGGAAGAGACTTTTGAGATAAAAAGAGTTACATCAAATAGACAAAGAGACTTTCAGAAAGTTCAGCATTTTCTTCTGCCTTTACTGCCCACCTAAGTTATTCTTTCTTTTGCATTAATTCATATTATAAGCAACTATATTGTACCAAGAGCTAGGACACAGCCAACTCTATTTTGAGTTCTGTATTCAAATATTTTTACTTTTTTCTTCATCCAAGGACAAATTAGTGATCTGTAATTAGCAAAGTTTCCTGAAAACCTGTCACAATGCTCTTTTAAAGGAATACCAAAGAGGTGACTTCTCTTGTTAAATTTTGTATCACTGTTGATGTCTTAAGGAAAACCCAAATCCAGATCCCAGATTCACCCCAATCAGAATCATTTCTGATCACAATCTCTCTCTGAACGTGACTTTCTGAGGACTGTTTCTGCTCTTATTCTGAGACATTTCACTGAATGTCTCTTAAGAAGCAACAGCCAGATCCATTTGTCACTTCCTGAAGAACAGCTCCTGAAGTCAGGCAGTGCCCCCCTAACACAGACATCTCTGCTAATCAGTGCTGAACTTTAGGGGAAGTGATTTGTTTTGTTTCATCCAAACCCCCGTGGTTGGAGGAAGAGCAGCTGTTACAGGCTCGGTTTGCACACCCATTGTTCCTTTGAAGGGAATCTCTGGGACTGCCCATTGATCTCCTGCTTTTTGTTATGATCGCTGAAAGTTTTCCAGAGCTCATTGCAAGTCATGTTGCTAGCTGATTTCTGATAAAACAAAACTGCCGCGAGCTGCACTGGGGAAAAAGAGAATAGGTGATAAAGAGAATATTATGTTTCATTAGATGGTAAGAAGATATGTCAGCTTCAAAGATGAAACCAAGATCATTATGTGAGCTCCTTTTGTTAAATAAATGATGCTTAGAAGAACAGAAATGGGAATCAGAACTTAAAAGTAGATAGTATAAAAATACGGTAATTTGTTACAGAAATATATTATACAAAACTCTATATTATTTATTTCTTTAAAAACTCAAACTGAGTAAATGGGATATTCTGGAAAAAAAATAAATTGTGCCTTCTAGATTGGAGTCCACGTGCAGATTATTGGCCTGAGCTCCTTTGATCTACCTTCATCCTCAGCCAGCACCTTTTTTTTTAAGTCAGAAGTTACCAGCTTCAGCTATATTGCTGTATGGATTTTTAATTTCTTTTCTCAAAAGAAAAAATTGCCTACACAGATATTTGCAAAACAGCATACAATTTAAAGCTGACCTATCAACAGTTTCTTCTCTCTGATTGTGTTGGGAGTTTCTGGCAGAGTGAGGGACTCAGGAAAGCAATGCCTGAACATAAGGAAGCTCAGCAAATCCACAAAGTTCTTTTAACAAAGTTTAGCAAGTCTTGCTATGAGTTAATAGAAAACTATGTATGTTGTATATGCACATTGCTGTACATGCAAATATACAGGTAAAATATTAAACAATCATGAAAGCAAGACCTGGGCACTGAAGTATTTCATTTAAGAGAAGCTTGCTGCATGAATTCGTTTCTAAAATATAAAATTGGTATTTAAAATTCCAACAATCTTCAGAACTCCAGGATGCTGAAGCCAGAGCTGTGTCCCTGCAGCACAGGAAAGCAAAGGCAGGAACTCACTTAGCCATACTGACAAAAACAACCAGTGATTTTTTTCCTGCTGAGCCCTGTATGAGCTGGAAGGATGAGAGTGTCCCCAATTAATTTTGTCCTTCGTTCCCTGACAGAAGGTCCCACGCTCTCATTCCAGCTGATCAGCTGCTTAATGTTGCACATCAGAACCTGCAGCAGCCATTAGCACCAGGGAGGGCCTCAAATAGCTTTGGTCAATCAATGTAAAACATGACCAAATATTAATTACTGCATTTAGCCTGCCTAAAACCTACTAAACTCTGAGGAAAAAATGGGATTTTGCTGCTATTATTGATGTGCTGGTTTAGAGATCTCCAAGGCGAACACAGTGATTTTAAAACCAGATTGAATTCTTGTCCACAACACCACAGCATTTTAAATATCCCAGATTTATCCTTTTGGAAAATGAATTCACCTAAAATATAAACCCACAAATGTGCCCTCAATCACTTCAAAATTATTTTTAAAAGCATCTTGAAAATCAAGTTATAACCTACCAGATTTTCTGTTAGAACAAATCCAAACTAAACCCCAGAAGCACAAAAGAAATCAGAACCAGCCTGTAGAAAGAAAATGTTCAGTAGAGCAAAGCTTAATCTAAAGAAGTATCTGTTTACCCTGACAGTTTCTTTCTTCCCTTGCTATGTTTTCTTCTATTTTCTATTATTTTGGAAACTCTTTCTGTCTTGTCAGAAAATCCACTCATATCAAAGCTGTATTTCTGTGCCTGCATATTCCTGTCTAGTCATATTTGGTACCTCTCCATATGACAGCTTGTGTTTCATCATTATTAAAAATGCAACAAAAATTGCAAATTACTTAATTAGTTGTGGCTGAAATTCAGTATAGAATTTTATTGTATTTGAGAGTCACACATCTCAAACTCAGCACCATTCTGCACCAAGTTTGGCAAATGGGAAAATGGGATCACCTCTTCTCATCTTTGCAGTAATTATCTTCTGTTTAATACCATCTAATCCCCAGGAAGGTTTTAAATAGTTTCCTGTTTTATTTGGAGACAGGTACAGGCAATTAGCAGTGTAACTGTACCTTGATTTCTTTCCCATGTTGGCCCAAAATTCCAGGGAAAACACATACAAAAAAATGTTACCAGAAACCAGGCAATTTCTGTTGGGTAATGATGTCCTGAGCAACTGTCCCAAATTATTCAGAACTTGGGATCTGCTGGATATGGCTGAATGTAACTAAAGGTTAAGAGGAAAAACTGAATGTAAAGTGCTGATAAATTGCAAAAAACTGAATGGCCAAAGGATTTTTTTCCCTCTGATGCAAGATATGCAAGGGCAAATTTCGTAAATTTTTCTTGAATTGAAGAAGAGAATGGAAGGTGAAGCAGCTGGGATAATTCTTTGTGCCTGCAAACTCCTAAATCCCACCCACTTCATCATGGACAATTCACTCTGTGAGCCCTGAATAATACACATAACAGCTGTAATATAGAAAAATCCACAGTATGTGACAAAGGCAACAGAACTACATTTGAAACCTTTATCTACAAGTGCCAGGGATTTCACAGAGTTGAAATAGAGCAATAGTTTTTAAAAAGGATTTCTTACTGGTTGTGAAATATTCACAGAAATCATGACAATTTTAGAACAATTCATCCCTCAAAAAAAAAAAAAATAATCACAACCAAAAATATGTTAGGCTTATTCTGTTTTATGGGCTTGACTGGGTAGATAATGTAGGTTGCAAAAAAAATCCAAGCTGAAATCCTTGTTCATCCTCAACTCCCCACGTGGAAGAAAAAAAAGCCATAAAAGAGCTTAAAGCACTTAAAGTGTGACTTAGTCTGCTTTTAGGTATTTTAATTGTAATCCTTAAAACCTTGCTCAGCAGCTCTCTAGACATCTGAAGTTCAGAAGTCACTTTCCTAGGAAATTCCAGTTTTGCTCCTGCAAATACCTAAAAAAAAATATCTGAGTCTGGAGAGCCCTTGGCTCCTCAGTTTGTGCCAAATCCTTGGCGTGGTTGTTCCTGAACCAGTGAGGGGGCAGTGGGTGCACTCCTGCCACAGGTTTTGCATCTGACTTTGCTAAAATCTGTCCTCCAGCCGAGTTTGAGCTGAATCTCCATCCCCACTGCAGCCTGGGAGGAGCCAAGCGTGCAGCTCTCAATAAAAAGGGAAAGCACGAAAGGCTCTGGCAGCTTCTGCTCTCTCACACACACCTTCCTGCTGAGCTGGAAATCACTTCTGCAGCCAAAGAACAGCAAGAAAACGCTGCTCCCACAAACGATGTGGGCAGTATCTGGAGAAACGGGGGAGGTGTTTTTATCTCAGCTGATGAGTGTGCTTATCTCAGACTGAAAAGAGAAGCAGGAAAGGAATAGATTGCTATGACACAGTCTAAGATGCTGAGTTCCACACACGGCTTTGGAAATATTGAAAAAACTCTAGCACAGATTCATGGTATCCTGCACATATTTCAGGGATATCTGGTGTGCAGAGAGAAATTCGAAACCCATGAGAAGTGAAATGGAGAAGTCCCTTACCTGTTGTAATCTGTTAAGTCTTGCCCTTGTAAATTGACAGAAAACTCTTGTAAGGAGCTATTAATTTATTAAAAGTTAGCTAGTCCACAGCCTAGCTAGTTTAACTAAGAAAAGTCACTGGGCAAACTGCATTTCTCTGCTTTTCAGAAGCCAAAGAAAATAAAATCACTTCTCAAACAATTCAGGAAGATCAGAACATTTTCCTATTGCCTCAAGTTACCAACTGAACAAAACCTCACCGTGGCTTCTTTAGCATCTCAGTTCTGGTGTTTTTCTTCAGAAAACAACAGATAAGATGCATGTATATTTTTCAGAAGCTGAATCTTATTTTTATAAGGTCAAAACTGAACACAGGAAATTGAAAACTCTGTGGAGGAAAATAAAAAACACTGTTGCAGGTGTGCTGATTCTAATGTAGGTTTTGTTTGGTTCTTGGTTTTTGTTATTTCAGAATTGATTGGACTTTCTCCTAATACTTTATTCTTAAAAATGTAACCTTTTTCTTTAGAGTTGTTACTGTTTGAATTGCTTGATATCTTACAAACCACACTCAGATTTGTTTTATAAATAGAGAGAATGTTATCTAACCCTGAGCCCTGCAATGCTGCTGATACAAAATATCTTCACTCCTAAAGCTGGATGAGACTCAGGATTATAATTTTCTCCAAAGTTTATCAAAAACCAAAGAATATTTTAATCTTTTTTGACTGAGCTTTATTGTTTCACTGCTTTTTTTCCTCTTCACTACTTCAAAAATTACTCTGCTGTGATAGGACTTCAGTTTTCTGCAAAATGGGTTTGCTATATATATCCTGCAAAACTATTTACATTCATTTATAATCACTGAGGACACTTGATAAGTGTCTTTCCTTTACAATCAAGAACCATGCATTTTCCCCAGAATAGCAGTGGCTGTTTGGATATCTTTTTAAAGCCATGTTTCAGTCACATTATTTGAACCAATACAGATAAACTCATGACCTTAATATATTTGAACATGCATCAGTTACCAAAGACAGAAGAACACACAGTTCTTTAGCAAAAAAAAAAAAAAAAAATAGACAAATAACCATCAATAATTAAATGCTTCTAACTTTCAATGGAGTGCTTGCTTTTCCTTTTATAAATACAAATTAACTTCTTTGTGGAATGGACTATCACCTTTTCATTTTAGGATCAGGTCTGCAGAGTGAGGATCTGATACCATTTTCCAGCACCTAAAGAGATGGTAGGGAACTGAGCACATCCTATACCCCTTTGAGACAACAAAAACTGCTCAACTTAATTTAATGTCCATTTCTTACCCCCTCCATAATTCTGTCCAAGGAGTGTGAACTAACAGAAAGGGTATTTATAATGGATGATAAAGTTATGATCAATACTCATGCAAAATTTAGCATCTGACTTAAAACTGGTTGATAGAATGCAAAAAAAGGTGAATAATACATGAAGTTCCTCCTCCATGAGTGCTGCTTCACACCCTCGAAGATGAAAAACCTGTTCATTTAAAGCATAACCCACAAGTATTGCAAAGATTTTAGCCTTAAAGAGCTCAGATAAGGTGAGAAACCAGCCAGCCCAGGAGCAGAGTTAAAAGGAATTAGAATCCCACACCAGAAGGAAAACCGTTTATGCTCTTCCATGATAAACCTTAACAGGAGTGGTTTTAAATCCATAGCATGGGGAACAGGCAGCACTGAGCACAGCAATCCTGCTCTCCTGCAGGTTCTGAAATTATTAATGAGCTGCAGGACCCAATCTGTTATTGAATTAATTATCATTAATCAAATTTTCCTGACTCCAGTGAAAGACAACCAATGTCTGGATGGACACAGCTGTTTATCACTGATGTGCAGTTTGGGTTTTCTACTCCTTCGAGACATCCATCTGACCCAATCCAAGTCAATCAACCATTAGATAGATTTTTTTAGGTATTTTCTTTAGTTGCTGAAGAGAAACAAACCTCTTTAGAAGGCAGGCTTTCTCTCTGCATTAGATTATTCATTTTGAACCCTTTGGGATGAGTTATCATCTAGATTTTCATCAGTTTTACATTAGATATTAAGAATGAACTTAGACAACAATCTCATACTAGTTCAGATTATTTGTATGAAGTGAGATGTGAAACAAATAGAATTTGTCAAGCTATTTTAAACAAATCCTTTTCTCACACTTTAATTTTAAAAATAAACTGCATTCAGTATTAATGTCACAATATTCATACAACATTAATTGTATAATTCCAGGGTTTTTTTTCTCCCTTTTCACATTCATTTATGAACATCAATCATTTGAAATACATGAAGTAAAAATAAAACAAATGAGACAAAAAGAGAACTAGTCTTGATTTAAACACTGCCTTGAGAAAGCTCCTCCAACAGTCACAGCCTGTGTCAGAAAAGACATCCTGTAAGTGGTTTTTCAGGTTAGACAGAATAAGTCCATTTTACCCTTTGGATATAATGCTATTTCTTCCAATAATGATAGCTGTGGCAATTTTTATCTTCCATCCTGTTATTGAAGGAGGATTAAGATATTTCTAATGTCATACGAGCACTCTTTGGGAAAGAGTGATGGTTATTAAAAAAAAGTGCTCTAAATTTAGATGATTCAAAGGTGTCAGGATCCACATCTAACAGACAAATTTAGCAGGCAAGGACTGGGGGATGCTGAGCTGCTACTGGTCCAGACATCTCCTCAGATGGGAGTAATTTTCTTTGAGGACAGAAAAAAGAAATAATCATGGAACAAAAGTACCACAGAATATTGACCTTCGGCTCTCTGTCAGCTTTGGTTGATTGGATGAATATAGTCCAGGAAAGGTTTAACAAAATCTTACATTCCATCTTCTTTACCACAGGGAAGACAGTGAAGTGATAATGTCACCATTTTACCAATTTTTGTAGTTGTAATCAGTTGTTCACTTTTTTTTTTTGGTACGGAAATAGAATGGGCTTTTTGTTTTTAGGTTTTAATTTGCTTTTTTCTTCCTTACAGATTAATTCAGTTCAAGTGAAAGCTGGTCCATCTTCCTGAAATTGGAGACCATTACAATGGGCTAAACCCTAAGTTGCTTGGTACTTCAAATGCTAAATAAATGGCATTTGTACGGCTCCAGTGAATGTTGCACTGTCTGCCAGCGCCACCACTCAGCTTTCATTAATGGAAATCATTGCTTGAAAAGCTGCTGAGAAACTCAATTGTCTTCTGAAAGCTGGGAGGTGCGTTTTGCAGAGGTGAGAAGCGCAAGGTTGCTGTGAACACACACGAAGCGCATCCTGAGCACTGCGCTTCCCCCAAGGGCGGAGCGCAGAGCTGCCGCCTCTTCCAGGGCTCGGAAGCTGGGGAAGAAGGGCAGCAGCATTCCCGATGTGTCTCCTCCTGAGCTGAAAGTCAACAGGAGGCAGGAAGAGGTGTGAGCAGCTTAGTTCAGCTGCTGAAGGAGGGATCCTCGGGCATTATCAGCCGCAGTTTGCTTTTCATAGGCTCTATTCGACTGTAGGAGAGCAGCAGGGAGAGTCCCCAGTGTCCCGAGGGCAGCGTTTCTCGTACATATTTAACAGCTTTGGGCTGAGCCCGGCGTTTCTAGAGAGGTACTGAATCAGGGGGATGGGAAGCAGGAGAATTAGTTTGTCAGGAACAATGCATCCAGCTTGGCCAGCATACCAGGGCAGGAAGAAAAGATAAGAGACCTCTGATAAAACCAGGGGGAGTCTCAGACAGATATCCTGAGAACTAGCTCAAACCAGTCTCAAAGGCCAGGGGTACAAAAGAGCATGCGCGGGGGAGAAAGGTGAAAAGTTCAGGATGAGGAAGACCTCCTGCCTTCATCAAAAAGACCCTCGGAAGACCCCTACCAAAAACCACCAAACAACACTGCGCAAGCGCAACGCGGATGTAAATGACTTTTGGGTTCATTACAATACGAAGCGAGGCTGGGCGGGGCTAGGTGATGAATATGTATAGGCGTGTTGGGAAACTTAATGAATATGGAACTTGTAACCGGATAAATACCGAGCTGAATGCAGCTGTCGGCACGCATGGCTTTGGAGGAGCGATGCCCCGTGCGTCCCAGCGCTGGAAATAAACATACCTACTTTATTACTTCTTTAGTAGCGGCGTTCTTTCCGCTCTTCAGTACAATTCTCTTTGAGCTCGCTGTCTTGAGCAAGGGCTCAGGACTGGACTCCGCACCAATATTGGCTTTAAGCTCTTGCACCTGGAGCTTCTCTCCGCTGCCCCAAAGCGGCGCCAGTGGGATTACCACATACCCCACGATGCACTCACATTTATAATAAAGTGTTGCCAACAGCCTCTAAAAATAAACTAACCCCCCCATCAGGTCATACACAGCTTGCTAATCACAGAAGAACACCCAAAGACCCATAGAAATTTCTGTTTCACTAGCACAGAATAATGGAATATCAACAGTCACAGTATAAATATGTGCATAATGACGCTTTATCTTTTGTGTACAGCAAGGCCCCGTTCGTTATCTCTTCACAAACAGTTCTGATTACGCAGTCTGACGAATGCATTTCTCTAGCAATGCTGCAACAGATTTGCGGGCAGAAGTGTGTGTATGTTGCAGAAAGAGAATCTCTCAGGCTCTTTTAAATGCAAAAGATTCACTTCAATTCACCAGAAGAAGCTAACTCAGGTTTAATAAACACTTAGGTACCAGAGCACTAGGTTCAGTTCAAGTTCTCTGCTGCTACAGCCTGAAATATTTATAGCTTGTATTCAGAATTTTCCCCACATTTATATCCTGCTATTTGAAAGATGTTTGCATTTTCAAAGAAAACAGTTCTACCTGTGTTGAAGAGCTATTCAACACATAAAAGAATAAATTCCCCAAGCTGCTGCTAGAAATATGACTGACAGAAGAACAAGTACATTCTGGAAATCTAAAGAGGCAAATTTTCATGGAACTATTCAAGAAGCAAAATTAGTGACTAGAACTATATATATATATATATATTTTTTTTTTAACAGAGATAATCTTTGCAAACTTTTCTTAGCTACAGCTGAAATAGCAGAATACCAAGAAAATAGAGGTATATAGGATTGATAATGTATCATTAGTTTCTTTAAAACCAGATTTTTTCAAATAGTACATGTGGCTCAGATGAACTGAAAATATGAATTCATGCTAATACTTTCTACTTGTAAAATTTTAGATATTATACACTGAGATTTGCAATGCAAACTCAGGCTTTCAAAACAACAGAGATATGGTTAAAAAGAAACCAACCCAAAAAACAAGATTTACCCTCTCCTATCCTTCATTCACCAAAAATCTGCCCTGGAATGACTTTCTGGCAGTGATGGAATCAACACAAGCGTGGGACTATAATCAAACACAAGCAATTCTGGCAGATATGAAGCCTTTCCTTTCCCCATCTCTCTTCTCCTCAGTATTCATTTGATTTCCCCACGTCCTCTGTTAATCACAGCTCTCCATTGCACATTGTTTCTTTTACCCTCCCAACCACACAAATCCATAAATGTCTTCCACATTTCTCCCTCCCCACTGTCCCTACGATTTGATTGGAAGCATTCATCCCACAAGGAAAAAAAAAAATAATGATAATAAAAAAAATCAATCTCATCAGAATCTTTTATTCCTTCTCTACTGAAATCAACCTGCATTTCTCCAGAGCCTCTCAATTTCTTTAAGAAGTTTTTGTCTTTTCCCAGCTAAATTGGCATTTACTACTTGTTTCCTGGTTTTCAAATAACCACATG
This sequence comes from Corvus hawaiiensis, assembly GCF_020740725.1. Taxonomy (NCBI): domain Eukaryota; kingdom Metazoa; phylum Chordata; class Aves; order Passeriformes; family Corvidae; genus Corvus; species Corvus hawaiiensis. Next base: position 3,589,748 of record NC_063226.1, on the reverse strand, counting down.
GCACCTGAATTTAGCTAATGAATAGTATTTGAACTTAAGCTAAATAGGGGGGAACACCTTGTATAAATATTTGCTTTCTGTAGTCTTTTGATGGGTTTGATTTGAACTATTTTGTCACACTGCAGTAATGAGAAATCCTGAAAAAAAATCAAATATTTTGTTTTAGAAGACAGTTGCAAAAGTGGGCTTGATGATTTTGTCCCATCTCCAGGATAATGGATGAATAACTGCACTCCACATTTAATATAAACTAAATTTTTAAAGGAATTATAGTGTTCATGGAATTGCAGCTTCTTATTAATCAAATTCATTTGTTAACCCCCTTTTACTAAGCAGTGTTTGTTAGTCAGTGTGAGGGAACAGGGCCACATTGTTAAACCTCATTTTAAAGAGTGAATGTTTTCAAAACAATATTTGATTTAGTAAGAGGAATCCTCATCAATCCATCAGGACATTTCCTGTGCAATCAGAATTCCATGCCAAAGGAAGTGGGAACTAAAATCTAAAGGAAAAGGTGAGAAGTAAACCTTCATGAAAGAATATTTTATGTGATGTGAACATCAACATCTTCAGGCTGGCAGACCTTGTTGTTCACACCTTTTTACGTGGGTTTAGGGCTGTGCCCCACAGATTCCCCTGTAAGGAGCAAAGTCCTTTTCAAGGGCTGCCTGTGCTGGGGGACCACTGATCATCCTTTTCCCTTCCCTGCTCTTCTCTGGAAGGGAAGAGTTCTGGCTGGAGGACAAAAGGAACAAAAGCAGGAGGCTCCAGAGATCTCCCTGTTCCCTCCAAAAGCTGCTCTGCATTTCCTTTGTTCTTTCACTGATCCCACTCCCTTTCTCCCCTCCAGGGAGGAGCCATGAGCTGCAGGAGCAGATGTTTCTAATTTCATCAGACACTTCACACTGATACTCAGAGCTTTACTTCCCAGTTAAGCAATGAGAAGGGCTGGTGTATCTCATAGGAGCAGCAGGACTCTCTAGAGGGGCTGATATATATATAAATATACATGTTTAACAAACCAAAAATGTCATAGTCTACAGTAAAATAAAATATAGCAAAATCAGTGCCACAGACTACTTATGAAGTATGTCATTAAGAACATGAAGCTAAGTAAGATATTAACTCATTCTTCTAGAAACAAAAGTAAAATTGAAATTTACTGTATAAATCCTTTGTGTAAAACTCACATAGCTTCAAAATATCTTTCTCCAAACAAATGCTAAGAACTTTTAAAACAGATTTTCTAAAGCAATAAGTACAAAGAAGCTCACTCCATTTTGAGCCCCAATTCCTTTTCCCCTCTAATTTATCTTTCTTCACCTACTTCTTTATTCCTCATGGTCCCAATTAGTGAGTTTTTCCTAAAAGTTGTTAATCCAGAAAAACACACAAAGGAAAACCTACCCCCTAAGTTACAAGTGCACCCAGCTGGAAATTATCAGCTTTAAAAGACAAAAAACCAAATCCAAATATTAACTTTCTGTTTTCCTGTAGGATTTAGTCTATCCTGAGCAGTGACATTATAGGATAAACACAGCAGGGTTCTGGTCCTGCTTAGTCAGCTCGAGCAGAGAGCACTCACTCAGACTCGAAGTCCTTAGAAAAAAAACACAGTTTAATGAAATCAAAGTCTTAAAAGCTGAGGAAATGCCCATCTTCTTATAAATCAGGGTTTCTACAGAAAGGTAGACTTTCATTAATTTTAAATGGCAATAAGAGCTCATTGTCTAGATATATATATTAAAAAAAAAATACCTGAAAAAGGATCACTTAAAACTTACTTGTGCTGAAGCTGTAGGATATACCTTCCTCCCTGTTCCCCCCTCCATGAGGGCTTTTTATGGGATTGAGCAGGTGTTTGTGGTTGGGTTGGAGCCACTCAGGTGAGGGGAATATTGTTGTGCTGTTGTAAAACAAGTGCAATCACAGAGATTGTGAGAGTCTGGAGCTCCCAGGAACTGCAATCTAATAATTCTTGAAATTAACATAATTATTCCAAATTTAAAAGCATAAAAATAATATTACACTGGCAAATAGGTGACCCAGCAAAATTAAAAGAAAACCTGCATGGAGCTGCTTTGAATAAAGTCAATAATAAAAGAGATTTCTCAAAAAACTTCCCTAAGCCATCTAGACTCCCTAGTTAACTTAATTGTTGGAGCAGATGTGGAGAAATATCATTAGAAAAAAGAAAAGAGAACACTTTAGACAGGTCTTCTTTCTCTTTTCTGTTTTTTTTTTCTTTTTTTTAATCTACAATTGTCTAGCTCTAAGAATGAATTCAGATGGTTGAAGGCTTTTCATTTCTCTGACAATATAGCTAAATGAAACAGATTAATATCCTACAAATAAAATAAATAAAGTAAAATAAAATGCCTTGCCAGCCATCTCTGAATTGCTGTAAGTAGATATCTCAGAAGCTGCAGTGAGCTTCCCACTCTAAACTGAAATATTTAGTTTTAGAGTTTGTGTTTTCAAGCATCAGATCTCATGGTAAAATTTCTTATGAGAGAAATAATCTGGATCCCTTCTGACAAGGAACAAACAGACCCAGAACACGGTATCACATCCCAAAGGGCTGACAAATTTATTCTCTGTATATTTCTTGCCTTAATTTAATTCTATCAAGAATTGCAATTTCCAAATCATTTATCCGAACAGATAAGTTAATAAAAAACATACATAAAGTAAAATTAATATAATAAAGCCTTTCTAAAACAACAAAAAAAGGCTGTGTAATTTTATCTCATGTTTAATACCTTTTGTATGCCAGAGCAAAGCAATGGAATGTGCTCTGGGGGAAAAAACAACAGTGTGAATAAAACATCCTGAATATGAGAAAAGGCCATTGAGCCTAAAGAGAATTGGCTCATAATGCTCGTGCTCCCCCAGGATGGTGCCTGATTGCCTCCTGAATGGCTGCAGCCTCTTCTCCTGGCCCAGGGCGCCGGCCCAGCCTGCTCATGACCAGAGTGAGCAAGGCAGGGCTCAGATGTTCTGAAACTCTCATTCCTCGCCCCCAGTTCACGCCCCGATCCCTCCAGTTTTCAGTGTGGTTACACTGGCCAAGGGTGTCCCTTGTACAGACACTACTTAGGCTTTAACAAACTTCCCTTGTCTTCTTATTTTCTATCCAGCTCTATTGAAAGTTCATGTTGTCATTATTTTTCCCTCTAAATTTTGTCCATCTGCTTGAATAATTCCACCAAGTTCTCTTTCCTGGGGTCGTGATGGGCTTTGACTCCCCTTCAGCTCTCCTTAGGTTCTGCTGGAACTAGAACTGGAATAATCCCAATGTCTGGGAGCGTAATAGGAAATTAGGGATTGTATTTAGTGTATTCCTGAGTGCCTGTAGGTTCATAACACTGAAATACAGTTAAATCACCAGGTTTTAGCAGATATATTACCACAAGAAAAGGAGCTGGGACATTTCCCCATCTTCATGGCATAAATTACTTTCTTCTGAGTGAGCACGTACTTGTGCAGCTTCTTCTTTATTTTATAATAACTCATTTGTAGAGGTAAGTCTGAAATGGTCAAAACATTACACATAAATATAAGGAAGATACATAAAATTACTTTTCCCTATCTGCTTCAGCTGGGAATTTCATGCCAATCTACTGCTAGCCAATATCCTCCCACAGATTGCATTTGTGGTAAAGTGGATCTTATATTTCCACAGCTGCAATAAATTGGTTTTGTCCAAGCCATTTTCTATATCTTTAAACTCTCCCTAAACATCCCAACCAACTACATCTGTGGTTTTCCTTTGCAATTTAAAAAAATAAAAAAAGAGAAGATCTGAGTAACAGTTTGAACTAAAAAAAGGACTGAATTTTAATCTAAACAGGTGTTTTTTGAATTATAAACTGTGAAAGAAAACTTAGCAATGTAATTAAATCCAAATTATCCAATTTCATGCCTATTAATACTATGAAGTTGAATTGTTTCTTAATCTACTTTGAAGGGTTGTTTTGATATTCAAATTGCCACTACAGAAAAAATGTGGGTGTTTAGTAAGATATCAAGTGGACTTCTGCTGAGCTACCAGATTTCACAGGCATCTTGTCCCTGTCAATGTGGAATACTCAGCATTTTCTAGGGAGCTTGGATGGCTGAAAGTATTTCTCAGCCGATGAGACTTTAATGAAAATAATAAATATTTAGAACATGCATATAGAAAGAATTTTTATAAATATAGCCCAGTGATAAAGGCAAGCTGGAGGTGCTTATTTGACAACTGAAAACTTCCTGCTCTGTGTGCAGCCTTTGGAAGTCAGACATGGCTCTAATAGCAAGAATCTTTGGATTATTTCATAAATAGCAGTGGGTAAATAGGCTGCAATACCAGTTTTGTTACATTTTTAATTGTGAAGTTTAGCTTAACATTAAACAAGACATTAAAAAATGTCTTGAAAGAGAAATAATTGGATAAAATTTCTGAAGGACACAAAGATTTTATGGCCTTTGGCTGTATTACATTAAACTTTCTCATAGCAAACATAATGCAATGAGTCCCCCTGTGCAACCACAAACATCCAAGGTAATAAGGGATGGGGTGCAGGAACTCTGACCTCCTTTTAAGCTCAATTATCCTTAATTTGCTAAATAATTAAATTGTTCACCTTCATACATCTTGAAAATTCTGTGTAATATACAAATTGCTTTTTACCTATAGCGCCCACCACTGACAATGATCTGTGATAGCTTTACATAAGCACCTCAACACCAGCACATGTCTTCTCTGTGCAGGAAATTCTACATGTGTCACAAAAACCTGGCATAGCAATTTTAATTCTTAAAATCGGATTTTTTTTTCCTACAGGAGAAGCAAATTTTCAGCTGTAAAATGAAAGATGCTGCAAGAGTGAGATCCATCATTTTGGTACACTACATGTGACCAAGATTAACTTCTGAGTTAAGATTTGCAGTTTGAGATAAGTGCAATACCCTTATCTGCAGGTTATATCTAGTACTTCTATTAAAGAATTCAGTCAGCTCAGCATCTCCTAAAAGGTAAGCCAAAATTTACATTCTCAACTGGGGTATGTATAAGGCAAGCAAATACCCTTGTCTGAATAATTTGACTTTTTGTTCTTCATTTTTCAAGTCTCAAAGGTTATTCAAATTCTGTTTATCTTCAGAATATCCATCTGGATAGGTAAAATATAAAGGTTTAATTTATTGTGCTCTCATTTCATAACAGTACCAAAGCTGACAGTACTGGAGAAGCACAAGTCTGGAGCAGATGAGCAAGTAGGAAAAGTAAAGATTTATTGCTTTAACTGAAGTTGGAGTTATGAGGTTCAAAAGAGAATAATGGAGCATGAACAGAGCCACACAGGGAGAAAAAAGTTACATGGTAAGTTCTCAACATCCTCTGAAAGTCATGCTGTCATTTCTACTGTCATTGTTTGATGTGTGAGGGCACACAGGGAATATCAGGCCACACCTTTGCTCCCCTTGGCTCTTGGAGATCATCAGCACCAACAATTCCATGTACACAGTGAAATCGTAGGATCCTGATGCTGCTCAGAACAGTTCTTCTGATGCATCAGTTCTCAGATGAAAACCAGCTTACTCCTGATTTACAACTCTTTATCAATATGCTTCCCATTTATACCTATATTGAAATTAATCACAGTCCATATTTTTAGAAATTACTTTGTTTGACAGCCAAAAAAACCCGTCCTGATAAAAGCCACTCCTGGCACAAGTGCTGCCACAGGAGAAACCCATCATGGACAGGAAATGAAATACAGAGGGACAGAGAGACAAACCACTGTTGTCAGAATGGACCTAAGATCTCCATAATTAGTCTGTTCCAGTGGCAATTAAGCCACCATCACTGATATAATTTCTAGCCTCGGGGCTATTTAAATCCTCCTTGGATTTACAGAGAAAGCCCAGCATTGTCGTACATTAAACTACATTCAGGTTTACCTCTTTCTGGGTGTCTCGGTTTTGAAAGACAGGTGTCTGCTAAGGAAGGCAGAGGCCCCCCTTGAAGTGGCAGATATAACCCCTTTTCCCTCCAAGTTATTATATTTTGAAATCAAGGGCCTTTAGGCAAAGATGTGGGAAATAGGAATAACAGTTCTTTACTATATATATATATGTATATAACCAGTCAAACAAAACAACAACAACTCTGGCAGTAACAGCAATCACAAACCCAGTCCCAGCCTTCTCGGCTGTCAGGCCCTTTCCCCTCGGGTGCAGTTCCGCTCGCAGCCGGCAGGGGCGCTGGCGGCTCCCGGTGAGCAGGGCAGGTGCGATGGTTCCCCCGCGGCTGCAGGGGGCGCTCCGGAGCGAGCTCGGGGAGCACGCGGCACCGGTGCCCTGGGATCCCGGGAAGGGATGGGACAAAGGCTTCACAAACCCCTGGGCAGCTGATCCCGGGCTCTCAGGAACAGCAGGCTGAAACGGCAGGGACGGACGCAAATCCCGGGTGGCAGACGAGATGTATCCAGATGGGAAAAACCACGGAGGCCTAGGCAGGCAGGGCGAGCAGGGCTACAGCGTAGCGAAAGCTCGAAACAGCAGCGGGGCAGGGCAGCCACAGCTCGGTCTCCAGCAGGGCAGGGAAAAGCGGCTTTTGGGGTCCCGGCGTTGTTTCCAGCAGGAAGAAAGAACGGCCAAAAAGAAAGCAGCAGCAGCTCCTTTCTCTGCAGCTTCTCTCTCCAGACGCTCAGAGCGAACTGTCCCCACACCCAGGTGTAGACAAAAGAGTAGCCAGGCCCGCCCCACTCCCCTTTTTGTCTTTCTTAAGTACAGCTATTTGTCCCCTAGCAACATGCATATGGGAGAAAATTCCTTTAACAGGAAAACCTAAGACTAAACTAAAACCCCAACATTATCCACCCCGAATTTTTTCCCATACTAACATGTTACATGAAACTTAACTTTTTTTTAACCATATAAATCTATGCATTACCCAAATTATATACAAATATACATGCTGATACTGATACAAGTACAGAGCCATGGGTAGTTCACCCTAAAACAAGGTCCTCTTGAGGTAAGCATCGGGTCTCTCCATCCTTTTGCATCACCCACCAGGTGCAACCTGGTCCCTGAGCAAAAACAACCCCACGGATGGGTTTGTCTTTGCTCAAGGCAGACTTTACCCAAACAGTTTTTCCAAGCATACCTCTCATGTGCACCACCGGAACCTTATCTCCATCTGTTGTTTGTAGGGGTTCGGATTGGGCAGGGCCTGCTCGGCTGGTGGAACCTCGAGTGTTAACTAACCAGGTGGCTCTTGCTAAATGCATCTCCCAGTTTTTGAAAGTCCCCCCACCCAGTGCCTTCAAGGTGGTTTTAAGCAGTCCATTACACCGCTCAACCTTCCCAGCTGCTGGTGCATGGTAAGGGATGTGGTACACCCACTCAATGCCATGTTCTCTAGCCCAGGTGTTTATAAGGCTGTTCTTGAAATGAGTCCCATTGTCAGACTCGATTCTCTCAGGGGTGCCATGCCTCCAAAGGACTTGCTTTTCCAGGCCCAGGATGGTGTTCCGGGCAGTAGCATGAGGCACAGGGTAGGTCTCCAGCCACCCAGTGGTGGCTTCTACCATTGTGAGCACATAGCGCTTGCCTTGGCGGGTTTGAGGCAGTGTGATGTAATCAATCTGCCAGGCCTCCCCATACTTGTATTTGGACCATCGCCCGCCATACCACAGAGGCTTCACCCGCTTGGCCTGCTTGATCGCAGCGCATGTCTCACAATCATGGATCACCTGGGAGATACCGTCCATGGTTAGATCCACCCCTCGGTCTCGTGCCCACTTATAGGTGGCATCTCTGCCCTGATGGCCTGAGGCATCATGGGCCCATCGAGCTAGGAACAGTTCTCCTTTATGTTGCCAATCCAAGTCTATCTGGGACACCTCTATTTTCGCAGCCTGATCTACCTGTTTGTTGTTACGATGTTCTTCATTAGCCCGGCTCTTGGGAATGTGAGCATCTACATGACGGACCTTCACGGATAGCTTCTCTACCCGAGTGGCAATGTCTTTCCACTCTTCAGCAGCCCAGATTGGTTTTCCTCTGCGCTGCCAGTTTGCCTTCTTCCACCTTTCCAGCCAACCCCACAGAGCATTGGCTACCATCCATGAATCAGTGTAGAGGTAGAGCTTTGGCCACTTCTCTCTTTCAGCTATGTCCAGAGCTAATTGGACAGCTTTGAGCTCAGCAAATTGGCTCGATCCACCTTCTCCTTCAGTGGCCTGTGCAACTTGTCGTGTGGGGCTCCATACAGCGGCTCTCCATTTCCGGCTAGCGCCTACAATTCGGCAGGAACCATCAGTGAAGAGGGTGTATTGTCTTTCACTCTCTGGTAGCTCGTTATATGGTGGGGCTTCTTCGGCACGTGTCACCTGCTCCTCTTCTTCTTCAGAAGATAACCCAAAAGTCTCACCTTCTGGCCAGTTTGTAATTATTTCCAAGATCCCAGGGCGACTTGGGTTTCCAATTCGGGCGCGCTGCGTGATGAGGGCAATCCATTTGCTCCAAGTAGCGTCGGTGGCGTGATGCGTGGAGGGAACCTTTCCTTTGAACATCCACCCCAGCACCGGTAGTCGGGGTGCCAGGAGGAGTTGTGCCTCTGTGCCGATTACTTCTGAGGCAGCCTGGACTCCTTCATAAGCTGCCAGGATTTCCTTCTCTGTGGGAGTGTAGTTGGCTTCAGATCCTCTGTAGCTTCGGCTCCAGAATCCCAGTGGTCGGCCCCGAGTCTCACCAGGCACCTTCTGCCAGAGGCTCCAGGACAGACCATTGTTCCCGGCTGCAGAGTAGAGCACGTTCTTCACCTCTGGTCCTGTCCTGACTGGGCCAAGGGCTACGGCGTGAGCAATTTCCTGTTTGATCTGAGTGAAGGCTTGCTGCTGTTCAGGGCCCCAGTGGAAATCATTCTTCTTGCGGGTAACCAGGTAGAGAGGACTCACGATCTGGCTGTACTCGGGAATGTGCATCCTCCAGAAACCTATAGCACCTAGGAAAGCTTGTGTTTCCTTCTTGTTGGTCGGCGGAGACATTGCTGTGATCTTATTGATGACCTCAGTGGGAATCTGACGTCGTCCATCTTGCCACTTTACTCCCAGGAACTGGATCTCTCGGGCAGGTCCCTTGACCTTGCTCTTCTTGATGGCAAAACCAGCTTGCAGGAGAATTTGAATTATTCTCTCTCCTTTCTCAAACACTTCGGTTGCAGTGTTCCCCCACACAATGATGTCATCAATGTACTGCAGATGTTCTGGAGCCTCACCCTTTTCCAATGCAGTCTGGATCAGTCCATGACAGATGGTGGGACTGTGCTTCCACCCCTGGGGCAGTCGGTTCCAGGTGTACTGCACGCCCCTCCAGGTGAAGGCAAACTGAGGCCTGCACTCTGCTGCCAGAGGAATGGAGAAGAATGCATTGGCAATGTCAATAGTGGCGTACCACTTTGCTGCTTTGGACTCCAGCTCGTACTGGAGCTCCAACATGTCTGGCACGGCAGTGCTCAACGGTGGAGTCACTTCATTCAGGGCACGATAGTCCACAGTCAATCTCCATTCCCCGTCAGACTTGCGCACAGGCCAGATGGGGCTGTTGAAGGGTGAGTGGGTCTTGCTGACCACCCCTTGGCTCTCCAGCTCGCGGATCATCTTGTGGATGGGGATCACAGCATCTCGATTTGTCCGATACTGCCGGCGGTGCACTGTCGAGGTGGCAATTGGCACTTGTTGCTCTTCCACTTTCAGGAGCCCAACTGCAGAAGGATTCTCAGATAGTCCAGGCAGGGTGTTCAATTGCCTAATGCCCTCTGCCTCCACAGCAGCAATCCCAAATGCCCACCTGAGTCCTTTTGGGTCTTTGTAGTAGCCATTCCGGAGGAAGTCTATGCCCAGAATACACGGGGCCTCTGGGCCGGTCACAATCGGATGCTTTTGCCACTCCTTCCCAGTCAGGCTCACCTCAGCTTCCAAAAGGGTCAACTGCTGTGATCCCCCGGTCACCCCAGCGATGGATACAGGTTCTGCCCCCACATGTCCCGATGGCATTAAAGTACATTGTGCCCCAGTATCAACCAATGCATCATATTTTTGTGGCTCTGATGTGCCAGGCCATCGGATCCACACCGTCCAGAAAACTCGGTTCTCCCGTGCCTCTTCCTGGCTAGAGGCAGGGCCCCTCTAGCCCTGGTTATCATTCTTTCCCTGGGTGTACATGCTCGAGGTACCTTCAAGGGGATCCGACATATCATCTTCCCTTCTGTAATACCTGGCAGCTCGGTCACGGGAGGCTGAGGCTACCTTCACCTTAGCGGAACCCCCTCAGTTAGTGCCTCCCTCCTTGAGTTCACGCACCCGCGCTGCCAGGGCAGAGGTGGGTTTCCCATCCCACCTTCTCATGTCTTCCTCATGCTCACACAGGAAAAACCACAGCTCAGCTCGTGGGGTGTACCCTCTCTCTCTAGCAGGGGGACGACGGGCTCTGACTTGGGGGCCTGTGACTCGCACTGGTGCCACACTGACCCTCCTCATCTCCTCCCTCATCTCCTCCCTCATTTCCTTCCTCATCTCCTTCATCTCCTCTTTGAGGTCCTGGACCACAGCAGAGACATGAGCTTTCAGCGGGCCATTGATCATGCTGTCATAATGCCTGAGCCTGTTGGCAACAGAGCCCACTGTTTCTTGGGTATTGTCAGCATCAATCGTTGCAATGAAGGTGGTGTATTGTGATGGCCCTAGCCTTGCCAGGTTCCACATCATCTGTCCTGTGCACCTGACCTTATCGGGGTCATTATCATGCTGTCCATCCTTCCCAAAGAGTACCTCTAATATTGCCACCTCTCTTAGCTGTTGGATCCCTTGCTCGAGTGTCTTCCACTGCATTCTATGATGATACTCCTGCATTCTTTCTTTGTGAATGAACCTTTCTCTCACACTCATTAAGAGCCGCTCCCAGAGAGAGAGAGGCCCTGGCTCCCTCACAAATATCTGGTCCACACCTGGGTCCTGGGTCAACGATCCCAGATACCTTGCCTCACCACTATCGAGTTGCACGCTTGTGCCCATAAGGTCCCAAACCCGAAGCAGCCAGGTGGTATAAGGCTCACGCCCCCTTCGCACAATGTCGTTTCGCATAGCACGGAGACTGTCGTGCGACAGGGACTCAGTAATGATTTCTGGCTCTGGCTCTCCTGCTGGTTGTGAGGGCCCTGGTTGCCCATCATCATTAACTGGTCGTACTGATTTGGTCTTATACTTCCTCCTTTGCACAGGGGCGACTGCTGCTGGCTGTGGTTGTCCTTGTGGTTCAGCTGAAGCCTGGACGGTTGTAACATCCGTGGGTTCCACTGCTGCACCATCGGACTCACCCTCTTTGGGGCAGGGAGAGGGTTTTTCACTAGCTGAGGAGGTGTATTCCCTTAGCAATTGGCATATCTCCTGGCGCACCTGGCCCATCTCCTGGCACATCTCCTTGCGCACCTGGCCCATCTCCTGGCATATCTCCTGGCGCACCTGACCCATCTCCTGGCATATCTCCTGGCGCACCTGGCCCATCTCCTGGCACATCTCCTTGCGCACCTGGCCCATCTCCTGGCACATCTCCTGCATCCCTTTTTCCAGTACCCCCACCCAGTTTGGGTAGTCCATTTCTGAGGTGGACTGTTGGGCGGTATCAGTCTGTGGGGCGGGATCTCTAGTGTCTGGGGCTGTGGCAGGCTCTGGCTCTGGGGTAGGATCTCTAGTGTCTGGGGCCGTATCAGGTTCTGGGGTAGGATCTCTAGTGTCTGGGGCCGTGTCAGGCTCTGGAGCAGGATCAGGCTCTGGAGCAGGATCAGGCTCTGGGGTAGGAACTCTACTCTCTGGGGCCATGTCAGGTTCTGGGGCAGGATCTCTAGTCTCTGGGGCTGGTGTCCGGGTAGATATCCAAGCCAATCTCAACTTATCCTTGAATGCTAAATAGAGTAGGCCTATCAGCAGCAGATGGTTAGTATTCAGAGGGAATTTAAACCCTTCGAAAATTGATGGGGTGGGCCCAAAGAACTGGTTGAGGGGTTGGGAGAAAACTTCCCCTGGTGTCATTTCCTCACAGAAGGTACCATTGTTAACATAACCCCAAAAACATGTGCTCAGTGTGTGATAGCTGTTTATCCATGTGCCCACATTCCGGAGGAAGTTAAAAACCCATGAATTCCTCACCTTCTCGACCCATAACGCAAGCTGGATAACAGCAATGGTAGCCTTAGTCAGAGGACCCATACTCAAGTAAGGAGCTGCAAAGGGGAAGAATATAGCCACGGCTACATGCCACCCAAACCAGGGTAAACTAGACCACATAGTGCTGCCTAACAAGGTTCCAATATCCAGCACACAAAATAAAGTTATCCAGGAACTGTTATTCCTTTTTCACCTCTATCTCTTAATGCCCTCAGGCCCCACATTGGGCGCCAAGATCTGTCTCGGTTTTGAAAGACAGGTGTCTGCTAAGGAAGGCAGAGGCCCCCCTTGAAGTGGCAGATATAACCCCTTTTCCCTCCAAGTTATTATATTTTGAAATCAAGGGCCTTTAGGCAAAGATGTGGGAAATAGGAATAACAGTTCTTTACTATATATATATATGTATATAACCAGTCAAACAAAACAACAACAACTATGGCAGTAACAGCAATCACAAACCCAGTGCCAGCCTTCTCGGCTGTCAGGCCCTTTCCCCTCGGGTGCAGTTCCGCTCGCAGCCGGCAGGGGCGCTGGCGGCTCCCGGTGAGCAGGGCAGGTGCGATGGTTCCCCCGCGGCTGCAGGGGGCGCTCCGGAGCGAGCTCGGGAAACCCGCGGCTCTGGTGCCCTGGGATCCCGGGAAGGGATGGGACAAAGGCTTCACAAACCGCTGGGCAGCTGATCCCGGACTCTCAGGAACAGCAGGCTGGAACGGCAGGGACGAACGCAAATCCCGGGTGGCAGGCGAGATGTATCCAGATGGGAGAACCCCACGGAGGCCCAGGCAGGCAGGGCGAGCAGGGCTACAGCGTAGCGAAAGCTCGAAGCAGCAGCGGGGCAGGACAGCCACAGCTCGGTCTCCAGCAGGGCAGGGAAAAGCGGCTTTTGGGGTCCCGGCGTTGCTTCCAGCAGGAAGAAAGAACGGCCAAAAAGAAAGAAGCAGCAGCTCCTTTCTCTGCAGCTTCTCTCTCCGGACGCTCAGAGCGAACTGTCCCCACACCCAGGTGTAGACAAAAGAGTAGCCAGGCCCGCCCCACTCCCCTTTTTGTCTTTCTTAAGTACAGCTATTTGTCCCCTAGCAACATGCATATGGGAGAAAATTCCTTTAACAGGAAAACCTAAGACTAAACTAAAACCCCAACACTGGGTTTGACTGCAGCAGAGTTTGAAATACTGTCTCAGGGATTCTAAGATGCTTGGTTGGCTTTGGAAATCACCCAGGTGCCACTGAATCAAATGGGAGCTGTGCACTTGGACACATTTGCACAGAGGCACTCGGGGAGCTGTATAAAATATGTTTTGAATGGAAACAAGATGCCCAAATGCCTTGTATAACTCAGCTGGAGGCATCTTTCAAAGTTGGGGGCTTCCAACTACATCAAAGCAGTCTGGCAAAATTTACTGGCTGGTGAGCAATACCCACACCTTAGCTAAGGTGCATTATTTCAAATTTCACATCTCTGGGAAGTGTACTGGGGGGGGGGGGGGGGCTTTGGGTGACCTGGGCCAGATGCAGGTGAAGGATGCTGAGTGCTCCTGGTGACTCCCAAGGACAGGAGCCCCTCTCCTGATCCATCTGCAGCATTCTCCACATTCCATCTCCCTTACTCCCACCCCAAGGCTTAATGGTTTTACATGGCCTATGTTTCAATAGGAAAAAAGGAGCTTCTGAGAAATGAACAAGTGAAGATCTACAGCACATTGTCTTGAACGAGATAAATTTCATTGAGCTTAGCAGAATTACAGCACTGCAGACACCTGGGGAATATATTCAAATGTACTGCAGGTTATGTTATAAAAGCTGGATTTAAAATTCTTCAGAGATGAAAATGTTTCTACTTAGTGAGTAGCAGCTGCTCTAAATTAATCTATATTGATTGAATTTCCTCTTGCTTCACAAAAAAAAAAAAAATCTTTTAATTTAGAACATCACTGTAACATCTCAATTGAAACAATTGCAAGATGAAAGCAACCACATGATGTCAGCAAATATTATCCCCTCCCTAAATCACACTGAAATTAGTCTTCTAGAAACCCAAGTATTCTCTCTCCATCACTTCCTCTGGTGGCTTTCGATATTCTCTGATCTATGTCCCCAAAGCCAAATCTATTTTCAGTTTTGTTATCCCTGTGATACACAGCCCTTCTAGCTCACTTTTCATCTTTTCCATTTCCCACACCCCATCCTTCTTCAGTTTGCTTTTTTGTAAGGTTCAAAAGAAGGTGCCAGATGAGTTGTGCCCACCATAAATAATGCAATGGATTATTCAGGATACAATCAGAGCACACTGCAGGTAAATGATGGATGTTCCTGCTCACCCTGAGCTGGAAATTTGGCTAACAGGCCACAGAACCTGGGCCAGGGCTGCTGAACCCAGGCGGACACAGTCAGACCCACAGCATGCAGGGACTGTTCACACCTCCAGGCTGAGCTGCTGGATAAAACACTCAGCAAAATGACCCTAAGAGTGGATTTATTTCATTTTTAGAAGTTGTTTTAACAACTGGAACAAAGCGTGTCAGTGCAGAAATTATTTTGACTGTAGTCTAATGGAAAGCTAACAGGCAGCTGCTTATGTGTTCAAACATAGCTTATGCTTTTGATGGCTTCTAAAAGGTATTTTGGACTTATTATGTTTGGTTTTTAAAGAGGTCTGCTCACCTGAGTAAAGCAAAGAGGATTTGGCTGCTCATTTCTTAGGCCCTCAGAATGGTACTGCAGCAGGACAAATCTTCATCCTACAAAATTGAGGCATTTTCATCTAGAACTGAATTATCCTCTTTGTATAGTCATATTCATATGCTTTTGTTTACACATAAAATAGCACTTTGAAATTAAAGATGTTGATTATTCTCATTTTACATTCAGATGTTCTTAATGTTTTATTTTGCAGTATCTTGGGCGAGTTGATGTATATATTCTAAATGTGAAATAAATCAACAAGCAGACTTGCAGAGTTTTCTTTTTATTGCTTTTTGCTTTTATTTGTTGCTATTTTGCTGTGTATAATTCTGTATATCTGACACCAAACTGTACTTGATGTCTCTTTGAAGCTTTAATTGTTATCTTTTTTCCCTCCGGTTTTTCTGTACTTCATACAGAGTTCATTTTTCTGAACCAGTAACTCCCACTTGCTGAATTTAATACTGTTTTCTAGAAACATAAAATCATGTCCCAGTTACCCCCTTTCAACAATATACAGTGCTATTTTCCTATCATCTGCAATAAAACACTGAGAGATAACACATAAATAATTACATTAACACTAAACGTGTTCATTAAGTGCCTCATTCTGAAAATGTGTTACAGCTGGGCACTTCTACTTGGCTGGAAATCAAATAATCCAGGGCCAGCAGAAAATAAATAGCTGACTCTGATATGATACTTGGATAAATTATTCCAGGCTAATTTCTGGACTATTTACATGACTGAGATGAGTGAGGCAAAGTCCTCACTCACTGAACTCAGCCCCAGTGGAACCAAAGCTTCATTCCTCGTGCTTAAGTCAGGTGCGCAGTGCAGAGCATTAAAAATATTGTGGGAAATGGTACCATTGGTGCAGAATTGAATGGTCAGAGAGGACAGACAGCTGACAGACTGTATTACATAATGCAGGGTATCACTTCCCTTGTAGCTGAATTTTCTGCCTAAAACCAAGTGCTGATAAAAACTCATTCCTTTTAGTCCTGCACTGTCACTGGGGCTCTTGGAGCAGCAGTGAAAATCACCCTGCACTGTGGCAATTTGTAACTTATTTACCTAAGACTTTACAGCTCAGTGCCCTGTTTAGGTTTTAAAACTAAGAAAGCTTCACAATGATTTTCCAGGGTAAGACACTTACAGTAGAATAAGAATGTTTAAAGAAGGGGCCAAATTCCAGAGAGACCTCTCTTCCACGGAGGTGGAGGGAAAATTATCTAGAGGCTTCCAAGATTGTGACTGTAATATTTAGTTTGCTTATTTCTGGCTTTGTTTGCAGGTGCAATGCAGTCAATGCTGTTCTTAGATCACTGATTTTAACCAGTTCTTTGTCTAATCCCAATCGACATTTTTATATTTTTGCAGTTCTGTTATCACTTCTGCCTTTCAGATTATAGTCCTTACTAGTCAAATTGAATAATTTATTAATTATTTCTTTGTTCTTTCAGAAGGCATCATAGTTCCAGTGTTGGAGTGGACCCTAAACTCTGAAGCGTCAGATACAGGATAATTCTCATATTTTAGCCTTTGTGCGCTATATAGAGCCATCTAATTAATGTTTCCTTGGGTCTAGATTTGTTTGTAGCTTTTGTATATTGCATAATTAGTAAGTTGGGGGCTCATTTCTTATTCATCTTACTCTAATTTTAGTATGATTTATTTAATTGGCATCAATGGTGTTACTTCCTCACATATCAATATTAGATTCTGTATTATTAATACATATATAAATATTGCAAGAATTATTTAATGCATCCAGGGCCGATTTCAGATATGTGCTTCTCATTTGCATGAGAGAAAAATCACTCCTCAAGTGTTTTCAGCATCTCTGTTTTTATTGCTTTAAGGTGAAAAGATTGTGTTGTGTTTGTGAGTTTATTTCTCCCATTAAAAAGATCACTTGGTATTAAAGAAAAAAAACAAAGCCACCTCAAAACTGTATTTCTTAATGGGATGAAGTCACATAAACAATTTGTTTCATTAGGCATACGTGTTACTAGATCACTGGAGATATTAAAGCATCTAAATCAATTTCTTAAGCAACTCCACATCATATCCTCTTTCAAACCTTAGTGCTTCACTAAATTAACAGTCTGAGAGCACAAAGCTGAGGGGTAGATTCTAATAACACACAAATGCTTCTGCACTCCGTTACTCTATCAATTTGTGTCTCCAGGGCTGTGGCATTTTGTTTTCTGATTGCCTTTATTTACTGTATCTTTTTAGATACATAATCAGGGCAGATCTGCTGGTTAGAATAAAAAGCTTTATCAATGTTTTCTACAGAAATTCTACCCTAAAAATAACAGCATATAAATAGAATTTTAATCTCTGCTGTGATGTTTGTACACATTTATCTTTCTTTTCTTTCATACCCCTAATTAGTTGCAGTTATCTTACTTTCAGTAAGTAGACAAGTGATAATTATAAGAATTCATAGCCTGATTCTAATCTAACATTTGTCAGTTTTACACCAGGTTGCATCACTGACGTTCCCAGCATTAATTCAGGAGACCAAGATCAGGAATTTATTGCTTAATCTACATCACTATCTCAACTCCCACATTTTAAAAAAAATTATAGATATTTCTTTGAACTAAAGAGATGTGAAATCATCTTTCCTGTTTTGGAATAACATCATTGCCCACTTTGTTGTTCAATATTAGTTATGCTGAGTATAATTAATGAGCTTTCAGTGCGTTCAGGAGAAGATCCCCTCTGTGGTGTCTGTTCCTGTAAATTATCCAGTGCCAGGAAAAGCTGCCCAGCCTTGAGGTCAAGTGGCATGGCCTGTTCAGAAAAGTCTTTCTCCCTACCACTCCTCTATGCATGATCATATTCAAACTGCTCTTTGGGATCAACCTCTGGCCTGTGCTAATCCACCCAATTGTTCACATGAGGTTTTTTTGAGACTTCCTCTTGGTGCAGGTCAGCACAGAGCAGGCAGTTGGTTCCAGCCAGCTGAACCTGGCCTGGTGGGTTGGTTTAGCACTGTGGATGGAAGCTGCAAACCAAAAATGCAGGTGCAAAAACTCCATGGGAGCCACAGAAAATGTCAGAAATAGCCCTGAGATCACATAAATGAAGTTCCACCGAGTTCATTCTAGTCCAGCCCTAAGGATGATACAAATACTTGTATTTTCCAGAAAATTGAGAACTTGCATATTTATTTCTTCCTTCTCACCCCACATTTGTCCCTGTGCTGCTAAAACCTCTTTGGCCCCTTCTGGATATCCTTGTATAAGATAACAAAAAGTCAAAAATAGATCCAAAGTCTCTCCTTTGTCTCAGGGAACCTTGTGCATTGAGACCTATAGAGGTTGCTGGAAAAGTTGCTTGGTTTGCAAAGTTCCAATCTCTTTTCCTTTCAGTTTTGGTTTATGCAGATATCTTTCAAGACCTCTGTCACATCCTCTTGGGGAGAGGCAGGCAAAGGAAGATGATGGGCAGGTCACATTGCTCTGGGTCTGAGATTTATGGCTCGACTTGTCAAATTTCACTCTGGGAGTCTGCCTTCCAACGCTGCATTTTTGCTTTGTACTCTTTTAAACACCACTTTGTCTTCTGTCTGCAAAATTCAAATTTCCTGTTAAAAAAAAAAAGAAGAAAAGGAAAAAGAAAGAAAGGAGATAAGGTTCCCATTTTCCTCCCACCAGCACTGATTTAGCATGTCACGAAGGATTATTTTTTCTCACCTTTGGAAGAAGGCTGAATGACCAGAGATGAAGAAAAAGTCATTAATTCTTAAAGGCCAATCACCCTCTGGCAATTCCATCATTTATTGCTCTTCCTTATTTCTCTCTGCTCGCTCTTTTGTGTGGTTTCCTCTCTTGCTTTTTTAACTCTTTTCCTGTGCATTGTTTGGGTTAAAAACAAAACAAAACAAAACCCAACATATTCATACAAAAGCTCTCTGGCTTCTGTAAAATACAAATCTATGTTTTACACAGAATAAAATCATAGAAATTATATTGTGTAACAGAGCCCTCAGAGCCCTTACAGGAAATTGAATTTTGTAACAGTGCTGTTGGTGCAAAGGCTGCAGCTTTTCTCTCGTGTTTGAACCACAGCAAGGAAGTGAACAGCCTAAAACTTGACACTCCTTAAACATCCATCACCAGCCTTTCCGTCAGGAATGGCATCACCTGGTTGGGTGTCCCAGGTGTCCTGTCAGTCACATTCCCCACGGCAAGGGCAGCGTTGCTGGCTGAATGTGCTGGGCAAGGGGGACACAGGGGCTGCTGTCCTGACAGGGCCTGTCCCTCACTGACGTGGGACAAACGGGGGTTCAGCAGCCAGGACCTGCCAGCCAGGTCTGTTCTGTGCCCCCCAACAGCCACAGAGGTGCTGGGTTAAAGGCTGGACTCAATGGTCTTAGAGGCCTTTTCCAAATTTAATGATTCTCTGATTACACTAATAAGGTCACTGATGAGCTAAAGATTCCCATTTATGCTAATCCAGAAGGACATAGCTATTCCTTCCCTTTCTCCTTCCCTGTTAACTGCTGTCATTAATTAATTAATTTATTAATTAATCCCAGGATTGCCATCCACTTGATTTAGATAAACCAGGGAAATCCCCTTAACTTTCTTCCTCCTTCCCTCCACAGCAAAGATTATGGGGTTGAAAGCTTTTATTCCTCAACATTTTTATCCTAAGCAGAGCTGAAATGTCACAGGGCCACAGCAGAACAGAATTTGTGGTTTCAGAAGGGTGTTCACAGTGTTGGTTTTATCACTATTTTGCAAGGCTACAACGGGGTCACGTGTACTGGGATTAAGTGGTGACAACACATTTAATCTATTTTTGAATGATTATTTTGAACTTTCTTTAGCCCCTTCACAGCCAACACAAGCTCAGGTGCTCCCGGACTTGTGGGTTTTATCCATGGGCAGGTTCTCACCAGCTTCCAAGGGGTTTGTGTCCCATATTTGTGCTGTGATCCAGTGGTTCCACCTGCTCTGGGAACAGGTTCTGCCCTTCACTGAGATGGCAGAGGAATATTTTTGGTGTTTTGAGCAAACACTGGCTCCCAAACAGACAAAGTTCCTGTTCATTTCCCCTCTGGACATGACAGCAGCTGGGAGCAAGTCAAAGCCATTTCTTGGGGAATTCTACACTTCCTGCTTTCTGAAGGAATAAATACTTCAAATCTCCTCCTGCTCTAATGAAATACACACAACCAGGCAATCACAACACTTGGTTAAAGTGCCACTAAAGGCAGTTTTCATTCTTAAGCAAATCTTGATGCCGAAAGCAGATACTAAAGGGAATTAAATATTTTCTTTAACAGAATTCCATTTGACAATTTCCCCCTGTCATTTAACATGACAGTCCAAGTGTGCTAACTAAATTGATTTATATTTTTACATTAGGATCTTCTAATCATTTATTCTCTATTGGCAGTTTATAAACTTTTTTTTGATATTAACATTCTACCCATAAAGTTTTAACCACTCACTCCCAACTCATATTTAGTACTGAAAACACTTCCAAAAGACTTTTCCGATCTTAAATAAGTTACTTCAATATAAAAAGTATTTAGTAGGAAAATATTCAGTGGTTTGAACTGCCCCTGTTACCCACTAACCACTACAGGTTTAAGAATTCGTACTAACAGCTCCAATATTCGCCTCTCCTACATTTCCACAATAAGGAATTCAGTCCATATCTGCTCTCCGACAGACAGAGCACATGCAAATCTATCAATCATAACTGAAAAATACCTCATTTGTTCAACCTGTCAGGTGAACAAGAAGCTTTATGAAACCATTCTCTAATTGTTATTGTTTAATCTATTAAAACTGCTGTGTCAAGGCACCTCTTTTTTCCCCGACAATAAGAAGCACTGAAATACTGGTTTTTGGTTACTTCTCAGTGGCTTGGCTTTCAGGGAAACACTCGACATTTCTTCTGTTATTAATTTCTGAAACAGGAGGGACTATTAATTATGCATTTCTTTTTACATCAGAATATGCATTTAACACTATTTTTTGGTAAAAAAGCAAAAACTGGCAGACAAATAACTTATAAATGACACTAATGAGTGCTGGGAGATGGAGTGGAAAGGCATTAAATGTGTCCCATTATTTAGCAGGAAAATTAAGAGCACAGCTCTACCATGGCATTTTATTACAGAAATAGGTAAGATCCCATCTTATTGCAAGCAGGTGTTGTAATGAAACAAAGGGAGATCATTTTTATGATGTTCCTCTGGTCCAAAGAAAGATTGTAAATTTATATTGTGCTCCCTAAATTTGCAAAAGTAACCACACAGATCTTTGGGACAACAAAATACAATGTGTAAAACCAGTTCATTCAGGTGACCCAAGAAGAAAAAAAAAACACTTGTTCTCCCTAAATCTTATAAAGATAATTTGATATCTCACAGATAATGGTTGGTGTAAGTAAACTCATTTCAAATGGAACTTACTGTACACAAATGGCATCACAATTCCATATAAACTACATATCAGACCAGATTATTTACAGTAAAAACAGTCTTTCTGCTATTTTAATTCCTTACAAAGGTGCAATCCTCCATAAACATTGCCACTAAACTTTTCTAAATATCTTAAATAATTTTATGCTTTTTTCATTAGTATTTAATATCAATTGTTGCAAAACACAAATAACCCCACGTTAATCTACAAAAGATCTGGCATTAAATTGAACCAGTATTTGAAATGATGTAATTGTAAGAAGATTTTTGGCTAATATTCACTGATAGACTTCAAGAATGCATACAAAACCCACATGGTAGAAAAATATAATATTTGATTACCCAGACTACAGGCTATGCTTTTTTCAATCACTATAGAAAAACATTCTAGTGAAATTGAGAAGCCAAATTTTTTGGAGGTTGGGTCTTTCTATTTCAAGATGAAGATAAAAAGGCACTTCATGTTAAAATAAATGAATATAGGTATAAAAGAATTTAATTTCTGACTTCCAAATATAACATCTTGGAGAAAGTTGTCCAGGAAGAGGAAATCCTTTGTGTCCAGAAAATTTTCCAATCCTTTTTTTACAAATAAGCAGTATTTTTGTGTGGCACGGAGACACTAAACCTCATCTTCCCCAGGCAGCCACTTAGAACAGACTAAAGTTTCAAGGTCATTCCAAGCAATTAATCAAAAATAAGCCTGTCTCAGCCTAAAGACACTAAACAAGGTCCATGAGATTTATGCCAACAGTTTGGGCTAAAATTAAACAGAAATACAAATGGTATCATCTCATTCCAGCCCTGTGGAGTGAAAGCACTTTGAACCCTGGTGGCAGCAACAATTTTACAAATCCTTTTGAGAAAGCAGAACCTGTACTTGTTATCACTTTTCAGGGTTTGTGGTTTTCCTTTGCTGCTGCTGAATCATCCAGGGTCAGTAACTACTGATGGACAGCCAGAAAGATTGTACAGGGTACCAAAAGCACTAATAACTGTACAAATGGCTGGATATCATCAAACCCCAGAAAACTTTCTGAACCTGCCAAGCACAAATTCATAGGTTCCTGACAGTTTCCTCTTTTTTCTATTTTCCTTTATGCACAGAGTTTGAGATTCGTTACACTCGAAATCTGAGGAAGTTAGGTGGGGAGATGAAAAAAGGAGCGAGATACAGAACGAAAGAAGTGTGGAAATTGAAATTTAAAGCATAGCTAATGTCATTTGGCTGATTTTGCTGCAAACCTATGGGGGAAAGGAAAGAAAGAGCGAAGTTCTGCAATATATGAGAAACTGCTTCTCGAGATGGTCTTGATTTTCTACTCCCCTGCATGGTGAACGCTCTATAGTTGAAAGAGCTTGAAATTAATCATCTTTATATGGAGATTAAAGAAGAAGTGATGAAGCGTGATAACCTCCAACTTCTTGTGCTTCTCTTTATACTTGGGGAAATCTCTACTACAAAGGCTGCAGAGATGGGGGAAGTTCCAGTGGATCCAACACTTCCTCTTTCATCTTGCCTTTCAAACAGATATTATGGTGTCATATTTGCCCACTTCTTCCTCCTACTGTAAATTATTGCTCCTGATTGTCAGCTTAGTTTCTGTTAATGTTGTACAGGAAAGCCTGCAAGCAGCTTGACTATTTCAGATGGGGAACATCTGAGCTGGGATGGAAAAGGCACAATGATTTTGTTAACTACGGAAAAGTTTTGGTCGGTTTGAAACTGTTTTACACTTTATGCCTCTTTACAGACTTAACTTCTCCAAGTCATTTCAGTATGACAGATGCTGGTCTAGGAGATATTGTAATAGAAGAATTTTAAACTTATTTCCTGGTTTTTGGAGCAGAGTTTCCCCTGCAGCCCATGTAGAGAGCGCAGAGGAGCAGGTATTTCCCTGCAGCCCGTGGGGTCTATTCTGCCTGTGCTGGCAATTGGTGAATAATCTCCCTGTCTTTGTCTCAGCCCACGATCTTCTGATTTTTCCTTTTCTCCCCATCCTGTTGAGGAGGAAGACTGGGAGCAGCCCAAGGCCAGCCTACCATAGCTTCCCTTTCTTTACTGCCCTGGCAAACTGCTCCATCTTGATAAATTCACGTTGTTTCTAAACCATAACCTTATTTTTCACTTGATAGATCCCATTGAACTCTTATTTTCAGCTGTTTATTGCTTGCAGATCCTCAGACCATGAGGAGAAGCTTTTACCTGTTGAAGCTGAGAGAGAACCCAGGACCGTGGCTCTTAATTCTGCTTTGTCACTCACAACACAAAGAAGCAAATATCTCCTATTTAAATCTTATGAAAATCATGAATACATGTGTTTGACACCCCAGATTTAGGGTGAGTTTTGGAGAACCTTGCACCTTTAACTGTTATAATATAAATTCAGCATGCCATGCCATTTGAAAGCTTGAAACTGTAATAACCGAGGAGAAATTTTATTGTTTAATAATTGCAGTTAATTTCTTGCTTCATACTTTATTGCACACTGTCTTCTGTCTGTATCCATTAAACTTGTTGTGAGCCACAGAGAAAATACCAATTTTTGTCTGTGGGGAATAGAGTAGTCTCAATTTTTACACTTATTAAATTACCACATATCTGATGTAGTCATTTATTCTTAAAGTAATACTTAGCAATAATGACTTTTTACTAATAAACACCTAATGATTGCCTGAATTACAAAATTATCCAAATTATCCAGCCTTGGTAGTACAGTAAATTTGCTGGAAGGCATTAACCATTTAAAGCATCAAAACATAATAGAAAACTGACTGGTGGTTTCTGCAATCCCTATTTTTCATAAAGTCCACACAAATGGACTAAATTTTCTAACCATCCTATAGGAAGAATATTATGGTTCTGGATTAACCAGGTTTGTGTAAATTACTGAGAATGATTTGCTACAGAATTTGCACTTCTTTGATTTCCCAAGGGTTTAACCTTTCTTTTCTTACTCATAGTTTGAATTCTTCTAGTTCTTCTATGACAAGGCCAAACTATACCAAAGTGGCAAGTCAGGATGGGTAGGATTCAAAAGACTGAAATATCAGAAAGATGTATAAAAATATGCACATTACACACAAGGAAAACAAGGATGAACACAATCTTATACTTCAGTGTATGGTAACTATTTTAAAATAAAAAATGCATATTACAGAAACGTGAGGAAATCAAATAGTCAGAACTGACTCCCACAGTTACCCAATATTAAAGCCCAATTCATTAGCAGGTTTCTCAGCTGTGGATCATTTCAAACTTCTTTTTCTCCACATCCTCCTTCCATATCAGTGCCATTATTCCAGCTGATTTATGCACTGAGGAGACACACTTCATCAGGTTAGATTAATTCCCCAGCTCCTGGGTGCTGTTATAGGCAGATCCTGGCTCCGTGCATATCAGAGAGCCAGCTAAGGTTGGCATCTGACATGACAGAGATTAAATCTCTGGACTTCAGCACACATTTTATTCCATGGTCAGAGGCAGAGGAAGAGCACACACATAAAACCTCAGGTCCTACACTCACATAAGCAAATTAGAGTTTTCTTTGGCTTCAGTTTAATGAGAATTGAAATTCCTACTCTGTATGAACAGGGAGGAAGGGAATAAAGGGAGTAACTTCTCATCCTGCCTCTGAAATCTACAACACACAAGAGACAGGGCACTAAAAAATCCAATATTTATCCAGTATTAGAAGACAACACGTGATCAGTTTCTGGTTTAAAATGGAATTCTGAAACTGTGCTTATTTGTATCCTTGTTAATGTTTTAATCCTTATTTTGCATTATTTTTCTCTGTGGTTGGCAGAATCCTTGATGTGCAAAAATGGCAAATAATGTGTTCTGTAATACTCTATTTCTGCAATATTCTGTTTCAGAGGCTCCTGGTTAGGTTTGGGTATAAATGAGTGCCATCAGTGGGTTAAAAGAGTGTTAGCAATGGAACCAGGAGGAATATGTTTGAAAACACCGAACTTCATTCTTTGGCTTCCCTGTCACAAGGGTGAACTGTCTGGAAGTGTTTTAGGCAAATTCATATTTTACTACAACACCAACAGGACCTGCTGACAGAGTTCAGTGTTTCTAACACCTTTGAACTTTGTTCTTATGTTTAGATTTCAGTACATTAACATCCCTGAGGTTAATGGATTTCCAAAATAAAATGCTAAAATTGCAATTTGTCTTATTCAGTCTGAGGTTGTTAATTCTGCACTGAATTCCTCCATCTTCACTGATGTTCAAGAACAGAGCTGCTCTCTCCAAATAAACCCCTCATCACTCTTGTCCAAGGTGCCAGAAATTATGTATTTTACACAGAAATGCCCCATATTTTCTTGCATTCTTTAAATTTTTAGTGTAATGGCCGTGTTTACTACAAATTTAATAAATCTGACTGGGTTTTTTTCCTTCAGTTTCCATAGATCTCTGACATTACTTTTTATCTACAGAATTCCCTCAGGAATGCTCACAAGTCACCAGTTAAGAGTCTGCACCAAATCTCCTTGCTGCTGCTTCATTCTCTGTTATTCTCATGTGCATACATTTGATAATTCCTTTTCTCACTCTGTCCTAAGCTTTCTCATTTTCACTCTTTCTCAGGGGGTTCCTTCCCCCCACTATCTTTAGGAAATCAGTTTGGTATTATACAAATAGATCCTTTGTGATTGCCACAATCATGGGTGCAAAGCTCATTTTCCAGTTTGTCCAGGTTTCTTTAGTATACAGTGTATTTGAGTCTTTTCCAGCATTTTCCCATATTTCCAGCAGTGGGAAGGGATTTGCTTCCAGCTGTTCTTTTTCTCTGATTAGTCACTCCACACCTTCTAACTCTTGATTAGCGAGAGCAGTTTCACTATCACCTCTTTCAATAAACCATTAAAAACTAAATAGAAGCATCAAGATAGAAGTATTTGCAATATTTACTAGTGAGACAAGAACCTTTTGCTCTCTGCTTTCTATTTTTTTTTTTTTATGGCCATCACACAGCACCTTAGGAAAAGGGTTTTTTATTTAATTACATATTTTAATATATCTTGTAGAAAGCAGGGCTTGGAAGAAAGCTGGCAGGCATAAAAGAATCACTCCACAAAATGAGAGAGAACTGCCACAGCTTGGGTGAATTTAGCCGCAACCAAAAGCAACTGCAGGATGCTTGAGGAGAAAATATGGCCAAAATTATTTTTAAACACTGCATTTTTTTGTGATTTGAGTAAGACAGAGTGTGTGGAAGACGGAATTTTATGTGATCTCCTACTGGGAATAGCCCCATGCAAAGTTGCCCAGTGCTTTGAGAAGTGTATAAATAGGGTGACAGGTTACAGCTAAATTTAAGAGACAAAATGTCAACTTAAGCTTAATGCTTTAAATCTCATTACTTACAAGATTTTTGTGTGATGCATCCATAGCTGAGATCAATGGAAATTGAGAGTTCCCTCATTACAGAAGAGGAATTGCTCTTGGTATATCATTTTTCATTAAAATCTCCCTAAACTGGAGTGTGTATCCTTCCCAACTGCTTTGCTAGAATATTTATGACACCCCAGTTGAGCTATGGTTATTGTTGTTTTTTGCCCACAACTTGTGTTGAGAATAAAAAATGAGGAGTTTACACTCTCCCATGACTATTTTTCTGGAATTCTCTTCAGTGTTCAGTAATTCCAATCCTATGAAAAAAGACAATTTGAGGGCATTCTTAAAACTGCTGCTGGTTCACCTGAAGTTTTACAGGAAGGGAGGCTACGCATCAGGGCAGTACAGAGTACCAGAAAGTGGCATTATCCATGGATTTGTACCAGAAAAGCCCATGGAAACAGAAATGCTGCAGTCCCCAAGCCTGAAGTGCTGATCTCTTCTCCCATTTCCAGCAGACTGGAAGATGGTGACACTGGGTCAACTTATATTTTTATATGTGCTAAAGAAGAGGATTGTAAGCGTGCCTGGGGCACTGCATACAGACATTTTTATAAATTAAAAAAGTCTCTAAGTATGAAGTGTTTATCAGCTCTTCCTGTTTGACAGCACAATATTCTTTTTGGGATTCACTAAATGAATTTTCTCACCTTCTCTGTTGCTAAAATAAACTGCTCTTTACACCTACTACACAATTTCCTCTCCTCTGAAATAGTTTCACACAGCTTGATGTGGTTCTCTCCCAGCCCGAAGCCAGGCCCTTTCCTCACTGTGTGCACTCAGCCAGTGCCTGCTGCAGCTTCTCACACCCCCCTCCTCTTTGGGGTTGCTGTTTCACCAAGCGCGGGGCATCACCAACCCTTGGAGTTTGTAATTTCCCATTTAATTGGCCTTGATTCCAGCATTTTCTGCCATTAGGACACAGAATTTCCCTGTTTGTATTATCTTCACTGCCTAAAAGCTCTGACCTGCTGCTTCCCAGTCTGTCAACACTCGCTGCAATCAGGAGTAAAGTCTGTCTACACTCACTCCTACCCCTGGTAAATCAGGAGTAGCACAGAGTTCATTCCTAGAAATCAGCCACAATCAGCTTTCATGGTAATATTTACCCATAAAATTTACCCACACATTTACGGGAATATTTACCCATAAAATTCTGAACTCAGATGTTTGCAGGAGTTTGCTGAGATTCCCCTGGATTATGGGCTTGGTGATGGGAGACAGAAGGTTTAATGCCTGAAGAAACAGAAGGGATGACACTTTACTTTGCTGCAAGCTTAGAAATTGGGAAGTACTTGTGAACAAAACAAACCAACCCCCATGCTTCTCAATTTATCAATATTAGGGCAAAAATGTAAATCAAATCCAACTGGTCTTTGTATTTTATTTTGTTTGATACAAATACAGGAATTCACAATTGGTTTACAGGTAGTTGCCAGCTGTATTGGATCATTCTTATCTTCTACCTTTCTCTTGCAGTACTCAGCTATTTTTATAAGGTGCAGTGTCTCTAGAACATGAGATAGATATGTGTAATATCCCTCACTTGGATGGAGTCTTGGTTGAAAAAAAAAAAGTTTAATAAAATAATGATAGGTCAGGGAGCAGCCACTGAAGCAGGCAAAGGTATAAGGAAGTGAAAACTTCCTAAACTAAATTTTGCTGCCAAAGACAACATAAAATGTAACTGGGCTCTGAAAGATTTAGGGCTTGGCCCAGATTTTTAATCAATGCTCTGAAGAGAAACATTTAGAACAGCTTTTTTATAATCTGATTTTCATTTTCCCCACCCAAAATTTAATCAAACAGAATCTATAGCTTCCCCAAAAATCCAGAAGTTTTTTTAGTGATATTGAGCATCTAAAATCCTAGCTGAGGTCTGAAAGACCTCACAGTTGTATAAGTCCCCTGGATATTCTTACAAGCTTTTTTGGTGATTTGAAAATCTATGTTACGAATGAAAATTTAAATTTAATACGCTAAATCTTAAAACCGAAACCTTAATATAAAATTGTATCGAATTTCACACTGTGTGCCTTTCTTGGCACTGGCTAACCAATTCCAAAAGTGATTTCTGGATAAGCATAGAATCAGCTTTTAGATATCTTGTATAATTGTGTGCTTCATTTGTCTACAGACACAACTTTGACATTTCTTTTTGTAGAAAGGCAGCAGAAGCTAAAAAGCTGTTGCACAAACGTCTGTGGGAAGACCAGAATGCAACAAAGTGCTTTATTTTGCTCTCATTTTACACAGAAATATAAATAGATGAGAACTGTTTGAATAAACTGGATTTCAGACACTTATACACAAGACCAGCATGAATTAGTTCTTCAATGTTTTCAGGAGTAAAAACCATTATACTACTCAATTTTACTACTCAATACAAACCATTTTATTACTCATTTCTGCCTTTTTCAGGCTCTATCATTGGGTGTTGAGTGGTTCAGGAAAGAATTTTATAATCTTAACATTCCACACATTTTTCTAAGACCAAATTTTAGAGAGACAATATTTAAGAAAATTCCAAACCACAAATTCATGTAAATACCTTTTAGAATTATTTTTGAAATTATATTTCCGTCTTGGTAATTTAAAGACAAACTATTATTGGTCAAAATATTATATTGAGTTTCAATGGGAAGAGTCTATTTAGAGCAGAACAACATAAAAGTTTTGAAGCAAATGGAAGTTTTCAAACTCTCTCTGAGTTTCAATACTCACCTTATTAAATCTCACATTAAGAGTTCAATTTCAGTAAATCTTTTTTTTTTTTTTTTAATAATTAAAAGCAGTAGCTTTAATGGAAACTAATTTGAATTTCTAAAAATAACTGTTTCCATGAAATGACTATCAATCAATCAATCCCTGGGAGATAAGAGCCCTACTTTGTCCTGACAGCATTTCTGGGTTTGTGGTATCCTTGGCTGACTGACTTTGTTTCCTTAAAGAGCTGCTGGTCAGCTGTGGAAAAACCTTTTAAAACCAATATTTTCAGTATGTTGGCATCTTCAAAAGTTCAAATAGTGGTTTTCACCTCTCTGATTTTATTCATAACCATATTTACATGAAGGCACTAAAGCCCTGACACAACGGTCTGTTCCAAATTATTCACATTACTCTGGCATCTTCTGCTTGGAAAGATCACAAATTACCTAATTTCTGGAAAAATCTTAAAGTGAAATCTTTACAGATAAAGTCTGGATACAATATTCAAAGAAAAACTGGACTCTGTACCTACCATAACAGATTCTTTAATTTGCCTTTCCTGTTACAGGTTCCTGTGGAATGGATGAAAGTTGTCCTCGTTTTGTTTAGACACCAATTATTAATTTCCACAAAAGTACCTATAAGTCATCTGATGGTGTGGGCATTGGAAGAGTTCATTAAGTGATCCTCAGAAAGAGCTTAACCAGGCAGGAAATCCACCAGGATGCCCTGGGTACATGAGATAATCACCCCCTCTTCTTCAGAGAAGTGGAAAGGGCATTTGCCAGGGTTTCAGCTGTCCAGTTACAGCTGCAGGTTTGTTTGTGATATCTACTGCTGGAAATGGAATACACCTTACTGATATTCATATCTGAAAATTTAATGGAAGCTAAAAAATAAAAAGAGGAAACCTTCCTTTCAGACATTTTTTGGACCTGGGTATAAATTACCTGCTCGAGGTAAGTGGAATTCACATTACTGTCTTCATTTTACTGTTTAAGTTGCAGGAGAGGGAAGAGTCTGACCCTGTCTGGGGCAAAAGGGGGTGACCTCAGTGAGTAATTTGATATTTTACAGCACAATTTACACAGAGTGATGTCTAAGGCAAATCCAAACGGTGATTTCATACCCAAATGGATGGAGAAAAGCTTAGGAGAGAGTCACAGACTGAGCTTTAAAACTGAGGAATTCACTTTATAGGTGGGTCCTGAGTTAGGTGAAGGTCTGGCTGATCCACCCCTCTGTCTGTACGAGTGGGAGAGGGGCACCAAGGTCACCACCAGCAAAGCCAGGCTTCAGCTTGATTTCAGAATAGAGTTGCCCAGTGATAACAAAGATTTCCTGCAACTGCAGAAACCCCTTTTGTGTTAAAACTCTTCTCAAAATCACATTAAGGGTCCTCTCAGTGTGAGATTCTCCCACCAGATGACATTAGATGTGCTTAATTGCTTGTGCCATATATGTCTGTATCAGAGGCAGCTCTGCAAGAAAAAATAAAAATAAAAGAGATCTGTGCAGAGGGGATAAGGCAGGGTAGTTTTGCTTCTTAAGTTCAACTTCTGGACATGGTCCTTGGAGAATCTCAATAAATTGTTGTTAAATTTCTCAGAAGTAAAAAAAAAAAATGGAGAATAATCAGACACAGATAGAGATGGAGAGCTGCACATTAATGCCGTAATCCCAACAGTTATTAAAGTTTCTTAGCACTGGAGTCAGTCTGCTCCATCCTTTTATAAGTGTGTAGTAACTGAGTCTTGCTACAGACAAGACTATTATGTTTCAAATGCACAGTATTTATTCTAATCAACATCAGCAGCCACACATTATTAAAGTGTTCCAGATTTAAACTGAATTAATTTGCTTAAAGCATCTTTTCCAAACAAAATATGGTTAAAATGAGTATTTGGCTTTGGGCTCTGTGTTTGGAAGGCTGCCAGAGACAGTAAAAAGGATTTCAGACTTTTCCATTTCATTTCCTTACCTCTAAACAGTATTTAAGGCCAGGTTCAAAATAAGGCATGAGATTTTGAGGGAAAATAATTTACTTTTATTTTTTAATTATGTTAAATCAAGGGCATACCTATTATTTTGAGTTTTCAAATAGTCTTTAGGGTCATTAAATAGCTTAATTACAAGACTGGGTTGCTGAGGACACACTTGACTAAGAACAGACGTGTTTGGTGTGAGGAAATGGTTGTGGCTTTATGACCTGTAAGAGCTCAGATGGGATAAAACCCAGCACAGCTCAGCTGAGAGCAGCTCTGGAGCCTGACCACACCTCACCAGATGCCACAGAAACACAAACCCCCAGGGACCATGTCTAAGATCCCAATCCCACCATAAATCCCTGGGGAGTCTGACTGGATCAGGTCTCTGATATACAAAGCTTAATTTTTGTGCAGAAAGACACTCTCTGCTTGCTGAGGAATTTCCACTTGATTTGGCCCAAATTGCATCTTGTTACTCAGAGGTCGAATGCTCCATTACATTCCTTATTTTCCCCCTGATCCTGGAACACTTCAGAACATCCCTCCCCACACGCACACAGCTGCTCTGCAGCTCCTGTTTTCTGCATGTGGAGCGAAGTGGATGCTCCAGAGATATCGGTCCAGACAATTCACACAATCTACACACATTAAAAGCCAAATGAGGCCATAAATAATGCATGTAACACTAACTACCCTGTGCTTGGATGTGTGCATCTTGTAAGATCTGCCGCTGCATTTCACATACAAATGTATATTAGCCAGTTTTACCGGACAAATTGGGATGTATTCCTGATGGCATCTCCAAGAGCATTATCAAACTCCAGCTTATTATAATGAGATTCAGCTTGAGAAAAAGGAAAAGAATAAAAGAAAAATCGTGTTCTTGGCAATTACATTTATTAGAATAGTTTCTGCTCCTATCTGTGGTGACTAAAGACTTCATGCAGCTACTTTGCATAATGCCAGAAAGATTCTAATAATAATAACATTAATTTATTCACGTTAAGTAACATACTTCTGGTTCTATAATAATCAGGTAGTATCAGATATTAGGTGTTAAATCTGGGTAAATTTTAATGTAACAGCAATATTAGCTGTTACTGTCATGTATAGAATAAGCTTTGGTTCATTATGACTCTACTGCGGGTAAAAAGATGTCAGATTCTTGTTTTAAAGAAAAAAAGCTTCAGAATAAATTTGTTACCTGATGCTGCAGTCAACAGCTGCAAAGAGCCAGAGAATCCCAAAGTTTTACTTATAAAGCAACCAAATTTACTCAAAGAGTAGAACAAAAAATTGCTTCTTGGTGGTGCTCTCCTAAATTCTTCTCTGTCAGGAGAACTGTCCTCTCGCTTTCTCTCCTTGTCTTTTCCTAAAGACACAGGGAATGAAAAATGGCAGAGAAACTGAAGGGAAATCTGTCTTCATTTTCTGTGCACTGTGGGCTGGTGGCTTGGCGAGATCCTGAAAGGTGCCACCAGAGCCAACTCCCAACAGCCTTCACTTTACTGCCTTCGACTCATTCAGCTCTCGTGTGTCAAACACCTGTCCAGGGCAGCTCTGCTGGGGATTTTTGTCCAAACTGAGGCAATAAAGCAAAGGAAATATATTAATGCTGAAGGTGTGAGATAAAGTCTGGAAAGTAAAGAACTCATCCTGGGTAAAAGTATTTTACGTGGTACTTGATGGGCTTCTGTTGGACAAGATCAAGGAAAGGTTTGGCTTCTGAAAGTAATTTGGTTGATTTGTGTGGGATTTCAGAATGGAGCAGAGAAGTGGCAGATTCCTGCTTTTAACACACAGAGTTAGGTAAGGTAAGGAGCTAGAGGCAGGAAAGAGTGAATGAGTTCCATGAGTACACCTTTCTCTTAGATTTTCAACCCCGTTTTTGTTTGGGGTTTTGGTAAGTATTCAGTACCCAGCAATCAATCCAATACACACAGTGAAATGGTCATCATAAAATCAGACAAAAGACCTCTCTCCTGATTTACAGGATACTACAAAAAGTCATTTCTTCCTCTGTAATAATACATTATTCACCTGCAGGGAAAATGTCCTCGCATAATCAAAGCCATTGACTGATGAACACCAGTAAATATGCATTTGCTAGGGATAAGATCTCACACATCTTTTCCCTGGCCTCTCCTGGTAATAGTAAGAACTCCATGCACTTGAACAAAGCTGAAACGAGCCTATTTCAAGGAGATAATTAGTTGCCCTGTATTACTTTTTGGAGATCATTAGAGACCTATAATATCCTCAAGAACAAAAATGCAGTGAATTCCCTCTAAGGAAAACCCACATTGTTCCCAAGTACTGTTTGCAGTGGTAGAACATCTAATCTACTTTTTTTCAGCAATTAAAAGGTGGATGGAGCTTTGCAAATTACAAACTTGGGGAGTTTCCATGGTCTGGAAGACTCCTGTGATAACTTCCAGACCATTTACCCACTTCAGATTTAAATAAAATATGAGTTACAACCAAACACCTGAGCATACACTGAACTTATTAAAATGAGAACTAAAAAGGCCTTTTGGAGATGTAGAGCTCAATGAACAATTGCTTATATGTAGTTACATAATACTATTTACATGGTTCAGAGAATTTTTTACTATAAGGTAAAAGGCTGTATTAGAAATACAGATAAGAGGAAGATTTAGAACTTACTGAACTTTCATCTTTCAGAGTCCAAAATTTCTTGGTAAAAACACCATTCTTCTTGCTTTCAGGGAAAAAAAAATCCTTTACTTTTTAAAATAAGGTAGTCAGAAAAACAGACAAGAAATGGGAGAGAAAAAAACGCAAACAATTAAATGGATAAATTCTACCCGGTATAAAAGCTACATAATAAGTAACAAAGAGGAAACTTCCTTTTTCAAAAAAAGTCAGAAAACTTCTCTTTAACTGTCTTCTAATGAAAATACCACAGGCTCTCCTTTTGATTCCTCATCACAGCAACTTCATTTGTAAAAGTCAAAAACTTCATGGGTGAAACCACTTCAGAACACTGGAGAAAGATCCCTGTCCCTAAAGACACCTGATCCCACACATCCATGGCAGGAAAGGCTTCCAGTGATCCGTGGCCTTCACTCACACAGCCACAGCCAGCACTTTACTCCAGGAGTGCTCACTTTTTATTCCCCTGCCCATAAATCTGATATAACAAGTCAAGGATAGCCCAGAACGGGCTCTCAGTGTGGAGCTGTGTGAGAACCCCAAGGTCACTTCCCAGCTCTCCCAGCTGGGATAACAAAGTGCACTCCCAGCACAGTAAATGGACCTGCTCACCCTCTGCTTTTAAGAAATACTTTAAACTAAACTACATTTCAGCTGTTTAAGCCTAATAAAAATACAGCACTAGTAATTTATTAGCTGTCACTTCCCTGTAAGTAATGCTCACAAAAAGTCAAATTTAAGATGCTCTGCAAAAGAATTCTTTCCAGCTTGTATTTTAAAATTTAATTGACATATTCAGAGACCTTCAGTGCTGTATACCTTGGATGCAAGGCACCAGTGCAATGGAAGTCAAATGCAGTGATTAAAAAAAACTCCAACAGAAAATCGAGTCCAGCTGTCAATACTTTTCAATAGAGATTTACATCAAGACACTTTAAACTCTCATAATTCTTCAAGCACTCTGTTATAAATCAGATCAAAATGTATTCCTAGTCAAGTCCCCTTTTCCTATAACACTTGATGTGTCTGTTGGATGAATCTCAGAAACTATTTCCATAAAGTACTCCAAAAGTATGAGACTAAAGGTGGAAGAATATGGAATGCACTGAAACTGCCAACTGCCCTGCAGGTGGGTCAGCTCCTTAGCCACGATGTTTTCTCTTGGCAGAGTGGGAAACATTTTGTTAGGAAGTATTAGATGAGAATGAACTCAATAGGTTGGCAGATCACTCCTCTCAGCTTTTACCAGACTATAAATGGCTGTGTGTAAACTGATTTGAATTCTGGGCTGGTGAACAGAAAAAGATTTCCAATGCCAGGCCACACTGAGGGGTGTTCATCTGATTTCCCAGACTGATTTAGAGGGAAGCTCTGGTGAGAGATTGTGAAGGCTAAGAGAATGTTTTATGGTTTTGACTTAGATCCTCCAGCCAGAATTCCCAGAATAGACTGGCTTTGTGTTATGATTTTTTAATGGAACTAGAGAGAATCTGCAGAAAACAAGTGAGAACTCTTTTGTTGCCTAGTAAAAATGTAATTTAGGGGAGAAAAAAACCAAAACCTGACACAAATCACATTTGCTCACTGTGAGCAACAGAGCTGGGTGGGGAATGATGTTCCTGCACAGCTCCGGGTCCAAGGTGCGCGTCCACAGCAGATTTGCATCTGCCATATACCAGTGAAACAGCAAATGAGGGTTCTGTAGATTTATCTGACATATCTCTGTGGTGCCATAAAGGCACAGCTTGAGAAGGAGCATCTTTTTAAATCATGAGGGAGTTAGTTTATTCTTGTGTAAAGAAGAGTTTCTCATTCTATCCCTACCTCAGCAGTCATTGCAGTAAAAGCATATCCTAAAGTATTCCTTGCATCTCCGTAGGTTTCTTTAAATAAGAGGATTCTTTAGCACAAGGCAATATATCCTTTGGAAATGAAGTCAGCTTTAGATACGAGATAGTGGGGCCTGATGGGACGAGTTTCATCAGTTCAGAGCACTATTTATTTCTCCTGAAATATGATGCCACCAGGTACTGCACCTGCTCCTTGCATGTTGATAAACTGTTTAGCATTGCATGTGGAGGCAGGAATATTTACTGTTTCTGGTGGTAGGAAAATAGGAGGAGGCAAGCAGGGTGTTTAACTAACAGCAGCTTCTTTGTGAAATCTCAGTATCTTCCAAATGCAGGGCCCTTGTTGTATCAAAATTACATATTGAGCAGGTGATCTTTCTGGGCTTCAGTTCAAAAAGCATCTTAAAATAAATTAGTAGGTATTTCTGTTAATATAATTAAGAAAAAAGAGATGCAAAGTTACCCCTACTGCAGCCTTGAAATTCTTTTTCCATTCCATTTTGGCAAAACCCCCACTTCCTTCTGGTAGGAGACCAAGCTTGGAGAGTAAAGACAGCTTATTTTGTATGCACATCTGCGGAGGGAGGCAAAGAGTTCTTTGCTTCAGGTGGATAAATTGTCAACTTTCATGTCTGACAGATCATTTAATGCACAGTGAAACAACCATTGTGGCTATTCCTTGCTGCTAAATATATCAGCAAATGCTGTCTGTGGCAGAGAAGCAGTGAAGAAACACACACAGAGTGTGGGCAGATGTCCACAGTGCATTAAAAAGAAATCAGTGTCCTCTTAGATTTAAGGAAACAACTGTATTTACATGATTTACTGTAATTTACCTGATCCTTAGCAAGTTCTACCTTAATAAAGCTCATCTAATAACAGATGCATTTCTATTCTTTTTCATGCTTTAAGAGTCCATTTAGCTGTTGAATGAAGGGAAGAGCACTTAGAGGCGCAGTCACTGATGACAGACTATTGTTAAAAAGCCATCATATATTCAGATCCATCTGGTGCCAT
Organism: Corvus hawaiiensis; assembly: GCF_020740725.1. Taxonomy (NCBI): domain Eukaryota; kingdom Metazoa; phylum Chordata; class Aves; order Passeriformes; family Corvidae; genus Corvus; species Corvus hawaiiensis. The sequence goes on along the minus strand of NC_063226.1, from coordinate 3,552,742 downwards.
CCTGGGAGCAGCGTGTTACAAACTAATAAAAGTACTGCAGAGGTAGGGAAACCAGCTCAGAAAAGATTAAAAAAAAATGGCCATTTTTTTAATACAGAAGAATTACACTGTTTTATGTCACAAGAAATACTTTTAAAAACACCATTTTGGCAAAATAATCCTGATTCCAAAAGGCTGCAGTCATATCCAGATTCATATTAGTAATTGCCTAAATATTTCATAAATAATGATTACAAAAATATCTCCTAGACAGTGCTTAGACATTTCTGAAAGGTGAGAACAAGCCTGAAATATGTTTTCACGTTTCTGAAATGTAAGGCAATAATAAAAATGATATAAATATGGAGTTAGTCATATTATTAGGACAATGAATACATTAGAAATAGTCTGACTGGTTATAATTATTTATTCATCCTATCATCTGTTAAATACTACTTCACTTTTTAACACTTCCTTAGGCACGTTGAGTGCAGCATTAGGTAGAAAGGAATCACAGTAGATTCAAGTCCATTTGGTTTTGCTGCTTTTTCTGTGCTGCTGACAGGCAGGAGCATGAATTCTACCCAGATTTGTGTAAAGCATTTGCCACCCTCCCTCATGGCATCCTTGTCTCTAAACTGAGGAGCCAGAGACCCAGCAAGGGGCACTGGCAGCCCAGAAAGCCAAAAGATCATGGGGGGGGGGGCATCAAAAGAAGCGTGAGCAGCAGGGTGAGGGAAGGGATATTTCTGCTCTCATGAGACCCCACCTGGAGTCCTGTGTCCAGCCCTGAGGCTCCCAGCTGCAGAAGGACATGGATGGAGCAGGTCTGGAGAATGTCACAGAGATGCTCCGAGGGCTGCAGCTCTCTGCAGCCAGGCTGGGAGAGCTGGGGATGTTCGCCTGGAGAAGACAAAAAGTCTGGGGAGAACTTTGAACTCCTTCCAGGGCTTAAAGGGGCTCTAAGAGAGCTGGAGAGGGACTTGGGACAAGGGGCTGGAGGCACAGGACGAGGGGGAATGGCTTCGAGCTGACAGTGGGCAGGGCTAGATGGGATATTGGGAAGGAATTGTTTCCTGGGAGGGTGGGAAGGGTGTCCAGAGAAGCTATGGCTGCCCCTGGATCCCTGGCAGTGCCCAAGGCCAGGTTGGACAGGGCTTGGAGCAGCCTGGGACAGTGGAAGGTGTCCCTGCCCATGACAGGGGTGGCACTGGATGGGCTTTAAGGCCCCTTCCAACCCAAACCATTCTATGGTAATTTTAACCGTTCTTATAAATCACCTCAAAAATGTTGTTCTTCTAGCTCCAAGTTTTCCCAGCCATAAGCACTTCTTCCTCTCAGTGAAGAGAAGCAATCATGGAGAAAACACACAGCAAAATATGAACCCAGCCGTGTAAAGCTTTGTTTTCCTCGCGTTTGTTTGAATGGCTTATATTTAATTGATGAATCCCAGTGTGTGTGTCTGAATGACTTTCAGCTCCCCAGTGCCTCAATCAGCGCAGTGCAGACACACAAACCACAGGTGGGCTTCCTCACATTGCTCTGCTGATGGAGCTTCCCTCTTCATCTTAAATGACCACCTGAGCTGAATGTGATAGACATTTTTATCTGGGAGCTTATGCAGTCCTTGGCCTTTTCTGAGGCAAGCTGGCAGTGTCCTCCCTATGTACCACATACAAAGAGCAGAAGTTCAAAGTGTAATTCTTATTTATTTGTTTTCCCTTTTGTTTTTTTTTTTTTCACTGATTAATGACAGGTTCATAACTGAGCTCCAAGAAAGAGAAATTCTAAACATGAAATATGTAATATGAGAGTGAAAGGCTACAGGTGTTTTCTGCCAAGACATATGGCTTGTAGAAAAAAAGCAAGATTGCTTTTACACATTTTATATGTAACTCTTCCTTTTAAATATGGTCTTATTACAAAATACACAAGGGCATTTGTGTTAGATACTGAGACATATGGCTGGTAAAAAAAATATAAATCCATTAACAGATTTTGTATGCAATTTCACTCTTTTAAAATGATCCTAGACCTGAAAACATGATATCTTTCCTTTATTCTTTTCAGAGCAGTGATCAGAGGGAGAGGAGATTCATTAATATACACATTAGCATCAACAGGCAGGGAATGCAATCATTAGTGTCACGGCTCAGGTGTTTTGTGAGTGCAGCTGTAGGATCAAATCATATCACACTAATGTAAATTGCAATGAAGCTTTCCACTGGATTTTCCTATTATTTGAGTGTTAAACCTGTTTTGTCACAGATGTATGAAGGACACTGACAGTAGTAAACCAACCTTCATTACCATCATCATCATCTTCCCCTCCCCTTTTTTTGATCAATAACCAAGCTGTCACAGCCTGTTTGCTGCAGGTTACCTGTTCTGGCAGAATGGATCCTTTACAGTCAGAGCTGTAAAACAGGCATTTGACAGAAATATTAACGACTTAGGATTTTCTAGTAGAGCCACAGGCAATGAGGCAACAGTGACCCCCCCCCAAAAGAAACAACAAAACAAAAAAACAACAAAAAACCAGGGAAGAAAATATTAAATCCTAATTGATTTACAAAGAACATTCTAAAAGCAGAATGATAAAAAAAGTCCTTAACTGACTTCAGAGCAAAATCTCACCATTTTGTGCTTAGAAAAGTATTGAGTATTTCTGGCCTAGTAGATTTAGTGCTGGTTTCTGTGCTTGATTTACTTGCTATTTGACTAAATGCTGTTTAATGCAATCATAAATTACCAAACAAAATCACACTATTTTAATGATGAGCTCTAAGTATGCACATTCTAGAGTAAAACTTGGAGGAAAAACATTAGAGATGTACATTTGGAGTCATTGCTATTATATTACAATCTAACAAAATCCTTGAATCGTTCCATAAAAGATCTGTTCTGTGACAAAATTCTTTTCCCCCTTAGTCTGATTTTTCATCCACAGTCCAAAATTTCAGATACTCTTGGTGGTAGCTCCATTTGGAATTGGTACTAAAATTGCTTCCAGTACTTAAAAAAATATCTTAAGTTTCACTTGGTGTAGTGTGGAAACTCATATCAAAGTGCCTGAGCACCCTTGAAGTTTAAATGACCTCATTTACACATCTTGTTCTGACAGAATTATATATTTTCATTCTGTCCCATGGGGAGAAAGTAGCTCACAATTTTGTCACTTGTGTATATCAAATTAGCATACCAAAGGTTTACTCACAACGTGAAAACAGCCTCCTGTGTTTTTAGACCCTTCTGTTGAATGCTAAGTGTCTCCATAAATTGTTACCTGTACCCAATCCTTTACCTGGCAATGAATCCATAGTTTAAAATTCTTGAGGTGCAGCACCATGTGCTGTCTTGAGTGACTACCTTGGCACATGGCACGTAAGAGTTCATAAATCTAAAAATTCAGAATTCCCCTTAGTGTCAAAGAAAAATCCAGACGTCGATAGAATGATTGAGCTGAGGAAATTCAGGAGTGTTTCATGACTGCTAATCAGAGACCTGGACTGGGAGAAGCCTGCACTGAGCTGAACCAAAACATGGCTCAGAAAGGCTCAAAGAAATGCAATTTTTTCAGGAATTCAGCACTAATAAGGGTCATAGAAGGAAGGCCTATTTGTTTGCTAGCAAGGATTTAAGGGGATCAGATGGACGCTGCAGCATCCCTGGCTGCAATCTCCTCTGACAACCTGAGAACTTCAGCAGAGCAATGCTGGGAGCAAAACTGTCTGCACAAATGCTCAGGCAGCAAGGAAAACAAATGCTAGCACAGGAGTGCTGCAGGAGGTGAGGAAGATGGGAAGCATTCAAAGAAATCTTTTGAAAACCCGCTGGTAAGAAGTAGGAAGAGCACTGACTCTAACACAAAAGGCTTTGTGGGTTGTGAAGGAACAGTTGCCTTAACAGAGGTAAAGCAGCAGAGAAAATCCACCTACGAGCAAGCCCCAAACCTTACCATCAAATGGATCTTGGGAGGGTGAACAAATGGCCTGCACTTATTTAGGATCTCAGAGGAAGCCTGAGAAATTTCAGGTTCACAGACACAATGCCATTTATCTGCACCATCTGTGGGGGGACGTTCCCAGTCTCAGAAGTTCCCAATCTCAGCTGGTTGAAGTTGAGTTCCAGCATCCGAACTAGGGCCTTCTCCAAACAGCTTTTCACACTATAATCACCAAGGAAGGTTCTGGCAGTTCCTTCTGGTCAGAGGTTGTGTTGATATTACAATGATATTAACAGCACAAAACCAAAAGACTAAAATTCCACAACCAGATACGATGGTTTCTATTATTGAAGATGTATGAAAATCATTCTTCCCCTTCTATTGCTCTTACCAATAAATTCATGACCAGTTGGACCAAAAAGTACTCTTAAAATATAAGAAATGTGTTGGTGAATTTTCAGTGAGGTTTCTCTCAAACTTTTTGCCTGCCCTCTTCAGAAAAAGCAGTGTTATCTGTTAACCTGCCAGACACAAGGTTCTAAAGGTTTCTTGAAAATTAGAGAGGCAAGAGGCAAAGAGAAATGCCCAGATGAGGAGAAGGCTGTGTGGTCTGAGCTGTTGGAGATGCTCTCTCTCTAATGGCCCTGAGTAATTGCTGCCCACTCAGCACACACAGCTTGGGACCAGCACCTTGTGCAGTCAGGAGCTAAAAGCACCAAGAGAATAAGAGCAGGGGAAAAGCTGGATGCCCCTCTGCTGAGGGGAGGGAGTAGAGAGCATAAGCCTCAGCTCATAATTAACCAGTTTTTGCTATTTCCTATTATTTGATCATTTTCTTCACTCTTCCCTCAGTAACCATTAGCAGAGATATTAAGTGAAGAAACATTAAGCTAAATTGACCTTATGCTAATTAAAATAATCCTTTTATTAATGCACAGACTTAGGGGAAAAATCCTGTATTTCAATGCAAAAGCTATTGGACAAAAATACGCAAAACTGTCATAGAGGTAACTTCAATAGTAACAATAAGGAACATGTAGCACTCTAAATACAGGCCAAATTCCCATTTGAGTGAGAAGGGTTTAACTTAAAATTCTTAAAAATTCGACATAGCAATATGTTGGCTTTTTCACAGCAGCAATTCCAAAACCACAAGGTCACACGAGAATTTGCCGAAATGGTCTTTGCTTATTTGTTACAACACTTCTAGTAAAGTATCCCGGCAATGTCAGGTTCTCCCAGCATTAAATGTGAGTTATCTCTCACTGGAGTGCAGCTGTGAGGGAGAAGTGCTCTTTCCTTTCATGTCTGGGACTCACTGGCAGACAGACTCATTTCTCTTGTGAGCAGTACTGGGTTCTGGCTCTTCTGGAGAATATTTCCCAGCCATTGGGTTAAAATGCCCCACTCCCAACTTCATCTTTCCCCAGGTTTTGTCTTTGCTAATTGTTGTCTCCAGGTCTCAAAGAGGAGTGTCAGAGTCTCTTAACTGGGAAGTCTGGATTTGCTTTATGTTTGTTATTTAAGTCAAATTATTTCCTAAGGGAATTATTACTTGCCTCAGCTTTCTTGAGGTAGATTCAAGACTGATACAAAACATGATTTTTCCTGTGTTTATTGAATTTTTGAGGAATATGCATTTTCCTTTCATAGGGTGGATGAAGCTCTGCACACAATCCAGATCCTTTTCTCCTGTTATTCTCTCAGAGAGGCACTGCAATGTACCCATAGATGGACCTTTAGAGTTTTTGGTTAAAAGCTGGAGTAGAATGACTCATATTTCCATCCATGCAATAAGAAAATGTGTTCATTTGGGGGCAAAAAAAAAATATCAACTACAACTTAGTTTCCATGAAAACAATCTGCACAGCTTAGAGCTCTGGCATCAGTGAATGGCATTCTTATACATGAAATTAAAATCAATTCTTATAAAGTGCATGTATTGAATTAAAATGATCTTCCAAAGGAGCTGTCTATTTCCCTGGCAGGATGGGAAATAAGAATTTGTCTTTGGGCATAAGAGATTCTGAGCTCGACCATCTCATCTGACAATCACTCTTGCTATGGTAAAATCAAGTTTAATATTTTTATTTCTGAGTTATAGAATGAATTTTTTTTTTAATGCATTTCTGAGAGTGTGATAACAAATGAAAACATATAAATGAGAAAGGAGAGATAAAGAAATACAATATAACCCTGAAACAACAACAAGGGAACTGCGGCCATGTCAACACCATCCCCAACATTTCTTCACAAATGTGGGGTTTGCCTTCTTCAGGACAAGCCTTGCACCACCTTTGCCAGCTCAGAGAGATCATTTTTCTCTTCTGAAAACAGGAGAGAAGGAAAAGGTTGGACTGGCAGTGACAAGGCTGGCCAGGCTTTCAGGAAGGATTCATGTATTAAAAACTTTTTTTTTTTTAATTAAAAAGTCAGTTTCTGTGACTCTTTTCTCTAGCCACCAATTCTGCCCAACATTCTTCTCAATGTTTTGTGCACAGAGAACCACCTAATAATGCATCTTTGGAAACTGCACAACATGACAGAGCTCAGACTCCAGGAAGGGCTGCTAGTGTAAAATAAAGAGTAAGCAATCATTTTCCTTTAATCAGAAAAGTTTTGTTCCATGTTAAATATGAATCAAATATAAAATCTATTCTCAATTACAGATCAAATCCTAGACGAGGTTATTAATATGCATATGATATTGTTATAGTAATATTTTGGGGTATAAATAATAGAAAAGCAATAATTCAGTGCAGGCTGAAATTATGAAAGCACTTTCCAAATCCCATAAAAAAGCAGCACAAGTTTCCCACAGGATCTGCTCTACATGGATTCCTCATGTACAGACTTCTTCCAGTCTATCCTGTGAGTCACAGGAGGTCATCTACAGCTCTGTGGATGTTAGATGTTGCCAAAAAATTCACTTAATTCTGCTTTGTTCTGTCTACATTCATTGAGAGCTTCAGCATTTCTGTCTCCTTCTGCAGAGTTTGATTTCAGAATTACAGCAGCTCTGCAGCCCGAGCACACAGCACCTTGGCCTCCAGTCGGGTGTTTGCACCACTTCAGCACCTCCCCAGAGAAGATTTTAGGAGGAAGAGCTGGATTAGCTTCTTCAGGGAAAGCAGAACAAAAACCCCTTCACATGGCTGGAGATTCCCTGGTCTCATTCCCCCAACATCTTCCCATCTTTATTGTCCTCCACACGTTCCCCCAACATCTTCCCATCTTTATTGTCCTCCACAGGGTTGCACCCAAGGAACTGGGCCCTGATCTGCACTCATTTCTGAGCACACCTCCCCCCTGCGTTTTCCCAACTGGAATAATGACAGTATCATAGGGGAGGAACCTCATTATCTGAAAAACTCTGCAGCAAGGTTTAGTGGACTTACCATGCCAACACATTTTTTAAAGAATATACAGTAACATATCTGTGCTTAAAATGAATTGACTTTGATATCATGTAACCAAGGAAACAGTGTCAAAAATAGATAAAATCATAGTTGATCCAAAACATCTAAAGTTCAGGCGTTTTGTTTTGAATAATCTTATTTATACACATGCCTTCAATACAGGCAATTCAAAATAAAAGCAGTGCAGCAACAAATATAAAGTGCTTGTGGTGACATGTTTGTGGTGAGCCAGAAGAGAGAGAGCACAGCTCACATCATAAGCGCATAAATTCTGCCTAGTTTGTGTTATTCTCTGGCCACTCTGGGAAGTGTAAAAAGCAGACAATACTCTGACAACGACTAAAGTCATCCCAATGCTTGAATTAAGTCACTTTTGGAAATAAACCTTTCCTTGGGAAGGCTCTCGGGCTGATCCTTTGCACAAGGAAAGGTGGAGCTTCCAGGGATGGAGCCTTCACATCAGCTCTGGGTGCTAGATGTGTGAACATCAGATTTCTTTTTAATGTTTGCATGACAATGGACTTAAAATAGAACTTTAAAAAGGTTTCACTTTTCCTGAATGTTCCAAGGTTTTCCACCTCCTTAGGTCACGGATATGGATCTGCTTTTATTTAGCATAAATAAAGAAACAAGTCACCAGTGTGGGGTCAGTACCACTGACTACAGAGAGAAATTTCTAAACTATTTAAAGGAAAATGAAACACTGTTTAGGAGAAAAACACTCCAGAACCTGATTTAACAACATTATCAGTGCTTAACAGGCTCAGGATCATCTAATACTTCTCAAGGTAACATCTAAAAAGTCCAACCTTAAAGAATTTTTTTTACCTTAACATAGGCAATCAATGGGTAACAACCAAACCAAGTAACTAACTAAGAGATTAAATGTTTTTTAAGTGAATATTCAGTGAATATTCAAATAAAAAAAGGTATTATGGATGCTAAGTAATGATTAAATGTAGAGCTTTTTCCTATCCTGGCAAAAATAGGTAAAAGATGTTTTAGAAGATGTGTCAAGAATTTTTAACACAACATTCTGTATTAAAACCTTGCAGCAAGATACTAAAATTAAAAGATGAATTATAGTAGAGCCCTTTGTTTAAGGCTTTCGGGGAAAATGAGGTTTTACCACAGTCCAAGGACAACATCGTCCCAGATTTGAATAGGTTATCACTTGTGCCCTTGGCATTCATTGTTTGCTATTCAGGGCAAAGAATTCTGCGGAGAAGATTCTGATTTTTCCCAAGCCAATAAACAGTTAAAAAAAAAAAAAATTCCTTGTTTCTGGGGTGATTCCAGCAGTGGCCTTTGGTGCTCTTCAGCAGCACATTAAGTTGTTTCCAGGAAAGGGAAAAAGTTTTGAGGTTTGCCAGTTTTGGAAGCAGGTTTGTTAGCAAAGGTCAATGCAAGTCTAATCACTACTTATTTTAATCTCTTCATTGAAACTGAAAACAAAGGGAGGATTTTCACCTTCTATAAAATGCTCATTAAAGGCTCATAAATAATTAAATCCAAAGAAGTTGAGTTTACAAACTGTTGCAGATGTGATAATGGAAATGAAAGAATAGAAATCGCTTCCTTTGCTCACTTGAATCCAGTAACAGCTTTTGGGTGGTATTTATATTTATTTTTAGTATTTACAACTAATATCATAGTTACAAAAATGTGTGGGTAGAAGTTTTCCTCTATTTAATTTCCTAGTGTTTAGTTTCTAAATTAATAAATGCAAATTATGAAAAAATATTGCAACTTTGTAGCTCTCTGAAACTTCAAATATTGTTCTTCTCTAAAGTTCATATACACAAGGCAGAGCTTATTCTACTTTCCTTCTCTCAGAAAATGCTGATAATTTCCTCATCCCTGCTCCTGCACGTGATTTTAATTTTTCTAAAAAAGTATTAAGCTATCAATTCCAAGTATCCATAATTTAATATCCCTATTCTCATATTAGAAATCTGTATAGTGTAAAAACAGCTATGACAAGGACAAATATTTTATAGCTAATTGCAAATGTGTATTTTCCACAACAGCCTAGAAACCAATTTATCCCTGGATATTTACAGATAATGGTACCCCTCTTATTTCTTCCCAGTGAGCACAGGTTGGAATTCATTAAAAAAACCACAGGATCTGTTCTCAAAATTGAGTTAAGGATGGAAGAAATGTATCCAATTCACTTTCTTTTTTCTTCTTTTGGCCATTCTAGTCCATCATGTTCCCCTGTACGATCTCTTACTGTAACTCACAGTAAGCCAGGAATAATACTTCATAAGATAGGAGGCACATCACACAATATTTTAAATAATACATTTTCTCACACTCAGCTTGTTTTCAGGCAAATTCAGAAGGCAGGGCTAAACTCCTTTTCTAAATGCAGTACCATGGATATATTAATGGTTTTATCTTTTAGTTTTGAAGTGATTAAAAATAAACAGCAATATATTCTAAAAGTCAAACAATTCTTTTTATTTGCCATAAATTATCTGGCAATTATCCAGCTTTTCATCAATGCTGCTGTGGGATTGAGATGCAGACTGGAAACTTTTGCCTCTGAGTTCCCACTGCTGCTGAATTTCAAGCAGTTACAGTAGATATTCTGAGCCAGCCCTGGCAGCAGTGGCAGAGGAAATACTGCAGTATTAGATTTCTGCAGCAATCAATGGCAGAGCACTGGCAGAATCCACCCTAAGGTAGTTTTGTTACCCAGCATAATAATTAAAGCTGTGTTTTTAAAGCACTAACACAGGACAATGCTTTCTGGAATTATAAAATAACTGCAATCAGTGTACTTAATTAACCCTCTCCTGTTTCCCACTTTGCTCCATCTTTTGTTCTCATTAAGTGCTCTCCTGACCTTTCAGTCTGTAAAAGTCAACAAAAGGCATTTCCTTTTTTATTAAGAGATTGATTGCAGGGCCCCTGAGAGCACAATGAAAAGGAGGAATTACCTAAGCTCAAAACCCATCAAGTTTGTTAGACAGCCACTGCCATTTGGCTCAATAATAACAGCAATGATGACCTGATTCTCAGATGCAACAAAGCAAAATGAGCCAAAAAAAATTAATAAATGGTGCTATAATTCAGAAAGAAATGCACGCACTGTGAGAGAAAGTTTTCAATAATTCTACTTAGAGGTGAACATCCAGCTGGAAAAAGCTGCTGAAGGAAAGATTATAGGCAGCTGTTATAGTCGTACCTGAGAGAGCAGGAAAAAATATTTCAATGTATAGGGCACCAGCAGACCTAAATTCAAATGTATTTTCAAAGCCACAGCACCTTGACTCCAGAGGCACAGCTCTGGTCAAGGTTTGATGGCAACCTTCTCTCTTGGGATGCTACTGATCGAGTGAGCAGATCCCAAAACTTATTCCTACCTATGACTCTGGAAATAAAATATTGGAACAAGTGCAATAACATCATAATTGGAATCATCATAAATTGGCCACCGTCCCCAACTAATACAAGGTTAGGCCTTTCAGAGACTTTAAATATTTATTTATACAGGGACTTACTCACAACTGATCCATGAGAAGCCTGATTTGACTTCGAATCTGATTTGTGATACCCTCTTGTCCTTTACTCCAACTGATCTATATGCTATTTATGAAACCCAGCTGAAAACCACCAGATTTAATTATCAGTACAGGTCATGAACAGATGCTGTTGGGGGTCAGAAGCACTTGAACAGCACAATATGGTCCACAGATGGATTTCACATTGTTTTTCTTTTATTTCTGAATGTCTAAAATGTCCTACACTTGTCTCTAATCATAAATAAAATGAAAAGGAAGGAAGTGGTCCATAATATAACAATCCTTAGCCTAATTCTTCTCATTAATCTGCCTTATAGGTTGTGGCATGCACTTGTTCCAGCCAGTGAAGGTTTAATAGCCCTGTTTCTTTTACCATCATCCATACACAAGCCTGTCGATCAGTGGCAATTATTACTTAATGAACACGTAATGATGGGTGAGCCCAGGGAGAAGGGAACAAATAAATCACTCATTAGAGCCCTGACTGTGAGCTCCCACTGTCTCCTCTCAGTGCTCTGTTGTGCAGCTTTGTTTAGCCAACATCCTCAGGAGCAATCAGCACCAGTGGGTGCTGCAGAGTGCTGGAAATCTTCAGTGACCTGGAGGATACTCAGCTTCAAAAGGAGATGTACACAAACGTGTTTTCAGCTTAATTGAAAACTCTCTTCTGAGCAGTTCTTTAAAAAAAAAAAGCTCCCAGAGCTGTTTGTTTTTTCCTGATTTTTAGAATCTGTTTTGTTTTCTTTTTTTTTTTTTTTTTACTTCTCCAATATCAGCAAAGTTACATTCTTATTCCAGTTTAAATAATAAATCCTTTCCAGAAGCTTTAACGTGGAATCCAGTGACTAAGCATGATTTTAACAGTGCTTCTATATTCATAGACCTACACAGGAAGGATTCATGGGGAGCTACATCAATCAATATTGTGCCAGTAAAACAGGTTCTATGTTTCACAGAAATGATGCTGGTATTGCTTTTGAGATGCTAGCTCCTGCTCGTCGAGCTCTGAAGTAAAATATTTTGCACCTTAGCAGCAATTACCAAAAGTTCTAGTCTAGCTTCCACATCAGTTTCTCATTTTTCTGGTTTTGAGACAATCCTGCCAAAGTTAAAGTGATGCGAGAAAGGAAATCAACAGCTGATAATCCACAGGCAAGTCAAATCAAATAGTTCTGGAAACAAAACTATGAATTGGGAATGCAGAGGTGTATTGACTTAAATTCTGCAGATTCCCCCTCATGCCCTTTTGAATTTTGATGTAAAATGGCTCCAGTGTCCTCTTTTTTCAATTGATGTTTGGCTTTTTCAAATAACAGAGTCACAATAGCAAGATTTAAATGACGTTATTTAGAACTTCAAAATCAAAGTGGGATTTCCTCACAAGACGCCATCATTTCCATGGGATGGAATGGAAACAGGTTATCACCATTGGAAAAACGAATTTTTACGTTTCTTTCTAAGGAAAGATCATTCCACAAGTCAGTTTCTGTACAGTTCTCCAAATTCTTTATGTTAACAATCCTTGATTTGCATAAAGGTCTTCCTTAAACCTTCACTTAAGAAAGCTCAGTTTGCTTTAAGATACCGTTTAGCAACTTTCTAAAAAAATGCTTCCAGAAGAGTATAAAGCTTCTAGAAACTCCCTGGGCAAATTTAAACAAGATGAATCCAGTAAAAAATGCAGGGAAAGGGTTACTTTCTCATTCAAAGAAGACTTATTTTCTGTGTTACGTATCCATTTATTTGCTTTCAGCCCTGAAAGAAATATTTCTACAAATTTAAGAGAACATTTTGACTATTCAAAGTCTCCTCCTAATTCAATGTAGCTTTTGCCAGGCATTAAACCTGTTAGACATTCAAATAACAGATTAACTGTAAAGCATTGCATAAACCCACTCCGTGTTTTCAAACATATCATTAAAGGAATGGCTTCTGGGGGGAGGAAAAAAAGAAAACCACAGAGATTTCTAAAGCTTTTCTGCCTTTAAGTAATAAGGAAGGAAAAAAAAAGAAAGAAAAAGAACTATTTCAAGTCAAAGCAGGTAACTAACTGTTCCAGGGCATTGCCTTGCTGGAAGAGAATTTCAATACTTAATTGTAATTTCTATCAACAGAGAAAACTCATAATCATTCTTATCACCTAAAATAGCTTGTTAAACATGAAAAAAGCTTATTGCTGAAACAGGCTGTATCTGGGCACGAATCATAAGCAGAAACGTGTTTTAATTACCTTTTCCAATATCTTCAACTAAAAGTTAATTTTAATGAGAAGAAATACTCATGTTGGCTTTTTTCCTTTCCATTTCCCATGGGTTTTGTTTGTTGTTTTGTGTCAAGCAGGCAAAGAGAGCTTTGGAGATGAGTTTGTCTATCAGAGCAACCCAGGATGGTTTCAAAATTGAGTTGATCCCTTTCTGAAAGTCATTTGCAGCTCATCCAAAGAAAAGCAGAGAAAGCCACCTGAATTCAGGGTCACACAGGCAGAAACGCTGGGTGATGGACACTTTATAACTAACATGCTCCAAACCATAAAATCATTGGAAAAAAGTGAATTCCTTAAATCTTTCCATAGTTAAAGTATTGACTACGTCATCCTTGAGGACACTTGCACTTACCTAACAACAAAATTTAAATTGAGTTTGACAGATGGTGTTTACCAAGCTTTTTTTTTCCCTGCAAAAAACAAACCAATAGAAAATAGTAACCAACACAAGGATTTGTGTCTAGGATAAGCATGGGTGTCATTCCACCTTTGACTGAGGCACTGAGGTTGTGAATGAGTCCTTGACTCAGTGCCAACTGTAAACAACGGTTTTCAGAAAAGCAAAATATTTATCAGTTAAGATCCAGGATGCCAAATTATTCACAAACTCGAGAATAACTCAGTTTTGTTTTCTAAGGGGCTGAAACCAAAACAAATACCTTACAAACAATGAGGACAGAGAAAGGAGAGTAACACCCACATTACAGTATGGAAGTGTGCAAGAAGGAGACTCCATCAGAAATGATACCACTTATCAAAAGTTTGGATTTTATCATTTTGAGGATTTCCTTCCAATATTTTGATAATTACATGATATCTAAAAGATCCTGCTCAGACCTCCTGGCTGGTTCAGGCTGATAGCCTGGCTCTGCCCAAACACTCAGGATGCCCACTGGTTTTGCCCATGGCATTTCTGAGGGACAAGAAGCACATGCTGCTGAGGATGGGCATGTTTAAAACATAAGTACAGCATTAAAAGCCTGGTATTTTTCCTGAATTGTTGGAAGCTTCAAGCCAGTGGTTGCAGGGGAAGCCAGAGGAACAAGGGAAATTTACTTTTGCCTTGTAAGATTTTGATGTTCCTGCACCCCTTAGTAGTGGGTTCCTTTTTTCTGCAAATACCCCAGAGTGCCTCAAAGTGATTATTACCTGAGCCCTCCCCAGCTGACATTAGCAGGGTGATCAGGAAGACTGAACTTGAGTAGAACCAAACTCTTTCAAAAATGATCTAATACTCATGATTTCTCTTGATTTTCTGTAATATGACTTCTTTTTTTTTTTTTTTTTTTTTTAGTATCTGCTGCTACTACGCTGGGAAGAAGAGCAATTTTGATGAGGAGCAACAGAAAAATTAAATTAGCACATTTCAAAGCCTTTGAAAGACAGTCTCAGAGGAACACAAAAAATGCCAAATGAGTGAGAAGTCTCATATTAACATAGGGATTTTTGATAGCTTTTGAAAAAAGCATATCTGAGTACTATCAAATATCTTTTATTGTTTTTCTTCTCATTCATATTTTCCAGTTTCTTTGCCCCCGCTTACCTAAACCTGTTCTTTGAGGTTGTATAAAGTTGTCAGACCATTTGTTAACAATACACCTTTGGAGATTTTCTTGGGTTTATGAAAGAAAAACAGCAAATAAAAAAAAAAAAGGAAAGAAAAATTAATTCTTTAAATAGCCAAGGACAAAGAAGAGAAGCTATGTTTAACCAAAGCTGTCTCAAAATCAAGGCAGGACACTAAAAATGCCAGCCAGTTACATATGCTCCGCAGCTCCCTACTATATAAATCCTTAGCACTGCTGTGCTCCTTTCCTGGTGGATGTAGAAGTATTAGCTGCAATTTGTCACTGCGTTATGTCAGGGAGGGAAGGTTTGCTCTTAAAATGCCACTTGGAGAGTAAACAGCAGCCTGCAGAGCAGGATTTGTTTATATCACTTTGGGTACGATGAATAACACACTTAGAAAGATATATTGAATATGAAACATGGAAGTGTAAAAGTTGTGACTTGTGTTAAATATTCACTGCCATTGCTGCCAGAACTGGGGTATGGAGCTCGTGTATTTCAGGCAAAGCCAATACAGGTCATTGCTGTATATCCCAGCTAAAGCCTTCTGTGCATTGCTGTTTCTCCTTTTCCCTCCGCTTTCCGCTCATCCAACATTTCTGTCCTCTACCCAGGAGTCACCACACCTCATGCAAGAGTTCTCTGCAGTTCCCTGGAGTGATTCCTGCTGGATGGGTGGGTGTTTATCCACAGGTACAGAGACACCCACATGCCAAGGGCTGAGGCTCCACAGGCTGCTGAAGCAGAGAATTCTGCACAGATGATGTTCCATTAACACCGTCTGCTCTCCACCCACACAAAGGAGAAAACCCCTAAACACTGAGTGCTGAGCTTAACACAAGAACGAAAATATTCAAGAGACACAAAGCATTTTCCCCTCTAAGAAAACACAAAATCACACAATGTATCTTCCAGTGCACATCACAAGTGTCCTGGGACATGACTGGAGACGTCTCTGGAAGCACCAGAGTGGAAGAAGTTCCTCTAACGATGCAGTAAAACTACAGCTGTACCACACCACAGTCAATAATTACTGGCATCTAAGGCTACAGGGGAATTCACTATAGATTCATATACATGTGAGGAAAAGCTGCTAATCCATAGAAACATAATGGCTGCACTGACCTTTCCTCACTGCTCCCTCACCTTCACAGGCTGCTGCAGGTCCACGCGGTGCAGAGCAGAGCTGAGAGCAGCTGCTCCCCTACCTTCCCTGCATTTAAAGAGGCATTGGGCTCTCAGGAACAGCCCCTGACCCCGGCATCACCTGGGGCAACTGCAGCCCCCTGCCCTTCCCCTGGAGCCCGTGAGATTGTGTGTCATGCTAAAAAACCCAACAGGGCATTCAAAGTCTGAAATTTGCCCCAAATTTGGGTCTGCTCCCAGGGCAGTGCTGGGATGCAGCTGAAACCTTTAGTCAGGTGTTGGGAAGTGTTCCTGCGTGCTGGAGTTCAGAGAGCAGAAAGCCAAGGGGAAGAGAAATGAAGGATACAATATAAGAAGAAAACATCTTAAACTTTATAGAATGAGTTGCACAATGTGTTACTCCTCAAAAAAAAAAAAGCTCTGGCTTCTCCTTGCTCATTCCCTGCGCTGAGGAGACTGGAAGCAGTTGGCTGTCACATTCTGTACATCTGCAACATGCAGCCGTCCTTCCCTGAGAGGCTGGGAGGCTGCACAGCACTTTTAAATGTATAAATTGCATTAAAATATCTGAAATATTATCATTGTTTGGCAAATGACTTCAAACAGAAAGACATTAGGTTTAGATTAGATATCAGGAAGAAATTCTTCCCTGTGAGGGTGCTGAGGCCCTGGCACAGGGTGCCCAGAGAAGCTGTGGCTGCCCCTGGATCCCTGGAAGTGTCCAAGGCCAGGTTGGATGGGGCATGGAGCAGCCTGGGATAGTGGAAGGTGTCCCTGCCCATGGCAGGGGTGGCATGAGATGATCTTTAAGGTTCCTTCCAGTCAAAGCCATTCTATGATTCTATAAATCTAAATACTACTATAGAGAAGAGTTATTACCTTATCTAATGTAAATTCTGTTTTACAGGGCTTTATAGTGCATGAAAAGAGATGCAGATTTTGTTTCAAATTTAGTCATGTGTCCACCTGCAAGAATTAATTTTAGTGAGTCATTTGGCAAAGACTAACTGAGCTAATCTACATTATACAAGAGCAAAGACCTAATGGAGTCTAAGACGTGTTGTTGTGTATATTATCACATAAAACATCTTACACACAGATAATTCTTTAATGGGATTTAAATGTTCAGATTTTAGAGCCACTGGTTAGAGCTCAGCAAAGGCACTGCAGCATTCAAATCCCAGGAATAGCTAGTTTCACAACAGCGTTCCACTAACAGGTTTTGCACAAGATTGATTGTGTGCCTTGCTTATAGAAACCCAGTCCAAGCTCTGTGGAGTTAAGCTTTAATAGACAAAGAGCCTGTCCAATGTAAATGTAGCTCACAGGTTAGATTCTAAGGTCTAACTGTACCTCTGCTCTTCCCAGCCAAGTTTATTATTTTATTGTACTTTCTATTGATTGTCCTCACCCCCCTATTGCCCGGCTGCGCTCAGGGCGTGCGACAATTCCGGAGGATCGATGATGCCGTGGGGAATCTGTGGGGATCCTGGTGGGGAGCAGGAGGAATTGCCTAATGATGCCTACAAAACCACTTCTGTTTCGTTTTCCACTCAGAAATAAATGAATCATGGGACACAAGCAGATCTTGGTGCCTTCTGCAAACTTACTCGTACCACATTAGAAACGTATATTTGATAATTCATCATTTCACTAAGCAAAATAGGCGGTTAAGGAATTTATTTTGAGCTATGTTAATGCTTCCAAATAGCTCAGAAAGCACTGGCTGCTGTGCTCAGGGTTCTCCAAAAAATACAACTGAGCTTGGAAACCCTCCTCTGGACAGCTTGCTCTCCTTTATCCTGCATGGCTTTCACGTGGATCACTGTGTCTCACATCATCCAGCATTGCAGGTGGGCAGTGGATGTCACAGAGTCTCATGGATGTTGAGGTTGGAAGGGACCTGTGGAGATTGTCTTCTCCAACCCAGGGTCACTTAGGTGTTAGACCACAGGTAAGATATTTAGCACACTGCTAGATACTTGAATAATTTTTTAAAAAGCTAGGATAAGTAAGTTGGAGGGGTTTAATGCTTAAATTAAACATTATTTTTCAGCTATAAGGCCTACCATGAGACTAGGTAGTGTGAATAAGAATATATCTCATATTAATATTCCACAATGCTGTGGCTCATTCTTATGACAAAGATTTTAATGTGAATAGAAAAGAAATCTAATTAAATCATTATTATAACAGTGTTTTAGTTAAGTCAGGTCCTTTTTTAAAGACTAAATGCCTGAGATTTAAGATTTAATTTTTTTAAATATAAACCTGCAAAAATTGATCTAATTGTCAATTAGTTTTACACTTTCTGAATTTATTGTACATAAATGCAATTTACCTTAATGTTTCTGTGCCACACATTTAGTTGTTTGGGTTTTTTTCTTGTTATGATGCAATATAAACATTTGAAGAAAGAATTTCTAAATCTTTTCTAACTGAATCCATGCTGTACCAAAATGCCCCAGCGTGGCTCTGACTACCCATTCCTAAGCCATGTACTGAGACCATGTCCAGAAGAGATCAGGCTGGAAATCTCTCCATTCCAAATCCAGGAATCCTTGCACAGGAGTTGTCCAGAGCCCGTGTGGGTGTTCCCAACCCTCCAGCCTGAGCAGGGCATTCCTGAAGTTGTAGCTCGAGCTCACAGTCCAAATCCACTGTGGCAGGGGGCCTTGTAATGGTATTTTTGAGCCTCAGATGAATTTATCCAAATGAAAGACTGCACAGTCCCCACGACCTGATGCACTTCTAAGCTCTGTTTCATTCACTGCTCTGCCCAGGTCGAGTCTCACCTCCTGGTTTAATAGAATGCACGCAGCAAGGGAGATGGTGCTCCATGGAGATGAGGCTGTAGTGTCAGGCAGCACTGCGAGCCTGAGCAGGAGAACAGAGCCTTTCAACTCCAGTCTGGCTGCTATTAAAATCAAACCAAAAAGTGAGAGGCTTTTATCATCATTCGGCCCAGAGTACCGGCTTAAAATAGAATCTAATTTTGGCTGGTATCAAATATTTTAACATTAAAGGTTCTATTAATACCATTCAATAATATATGCCTTTTTAACATAGAACACATAGGTCAGTTTTTGATTAAGATTAAAACTTCTCCATGAGAAATGACTTCATTCTGCCCTCTGATTAATACAACAGCCTATTTTTCATATGTTTAAATAAATAAGTATGAGAGTGTATCAAAGAGGCGAGCCTAACCAAGCAGGCTATGAAAATATAGTGCTCATGGAAGTCCATTAAACTTGAGCTGCAATTCCAGCACCGTTGCTCCTGCATTTCTGCAGCAATACAGAAACTGTGGCACAGATCCTTCCCTGTGGAAGGAAACCTTGCTCTGCACTAGCACAATGTCAAGGTTTCCATTCACAGCTTTAGCACCAGGGCTACAATTTGTCCTTAGAAGAAAATTACCACCATGCACCTCTGCATCTATCATTTCATGGTGTTCTTCCCATTTTTGATTCAGCATTTATGAGCTTGCTTTTAGCTACGAGTTTATTATTATCCATTTATAGGAAGCCAGCTAGTAAATTATGTATTTGAAAGCCCTGCTGGCTGACATTTTTAAAGTTCATTGGATTTTTTTTTTTTCTTTTGCAGAGTAGAAATTTGTAGCAAACACTCAAGATCTGATAACTGATTCCCATTTAGATGTCATTGAGACATAAGTGCAATGTATTTTCATTAATATTTCATTGTGTAAGTGTTCCTTGCTCTGACATTGCCATCTTGTAGTTATTTGTCCCCCATCTAAAGAGCAACTTGTAATCAGATCGGTATATTGGACTTCATTATCTGTCACCACACATTCTTAGCACAGAGAATGTTATTAAGTTATAATTGCCTCTGTTTTTCCCTTACGGGAAGATGAAGAACAATAGACAACAATATATGGACTCATTAAGGAACAAAAAAACCCAGGTTGAAAACAGGCATAAAACTGTCAAATACATCAAGATTCTGGATTCAAAACTTTTATTTCCACTTGTGGTGGTTTTTTTATAGCCTGATGTGCCCAGGACATTTAAGGAACTCATGGAAGATGGGCTCCTGACTGAGCAGCTGCGTGGTGCTGGCTGGGCTCAAACCATGACACCACTAAACACAGCCCATATTTAACTGATAAACGAAGACAAGGTGCATTTTGAAGGTAGCACAACATTTTGTGATTAATATGTGATTTTTTATCAAAATACTGTGTTTTTAAAACCAAATGTGACAACAGAAGATGCACATTAATTGAACAGCCACAAGTAGATGTCCTTTTTAAAAAAAGATCTAAAAAATTATTTGGTTTGCTTTTGGAATTGACATCAGTCTAACAAATAGAAAATAGATGGCAGTACCAGGTATTTTGAGTGAGATTACTTCAATATGTTATGTAAGAAATTGTTTAAACTATAGGTTCCTGAACTGTTGCAATAATTAGAAGTATAACTTGTAGGTGCAGATGTACATTTTTTTCCCATCCTCCATAAGAATGAGTTCTATTCTGTGTTACATGAGGGTAAATTACATAATCCAGAATTAAATGAGAAAGAAGAATCTCACTTTAAATAACTGAAATGGAAAGTAATACTTAAGAAGGTTTCTCAGTAAAAAGTTTCTGATTATCTGCCATTAAGAATTTTATAGGCAAAGAAAGAGAGCCTGTCACACTTCATGTCTGAGGCTGATTTCTTCTATTAAAGTTCCCAATGAAGCAGCAATTTGGTAGCAGTTAAAGGAAATTTTGAAGCTCAGTAACCAGGAGAAGACACAGACACTGTGCATCTTCCATGTTTCCCATTTCAATATTCAGGGTGATCTAAAGATGCTCCTGCTGCAGGAGCTGAGGAGACCAGGTGAGCATCCAGCAGCATCCTCCCATTGTGAGCAGTGCAGAGCCCAGTGGGTCTCAAGGGGCAAACTGGGTCCATATCCTGTCTCTCATTTTCCTTCCCCCACCAACTCAGGTTGCTCCCTCTGTGGAGAAGAAGAAGGTATCGTAAAACAAGTTATGTTGATGCTTTGCCATCAGGAAATTTTAAATTTGCCATACAAATCCTGCACAGCTCCTGTATGGCTTCCTTAAGTCTTCAGAGAGGTACCCAGCCCCTAAATATATTGTATTATACTTCCACTTTATAGTGTGCTATAGATTTTTTGTATTAGCAATAACTAACTGCATTGTGAAAGTTATTGAGGGAACAGCTGCAGAATTTGAATCCTGTGTGGGAATGAATTGGTGCTTCTGGCACAGAGGAAGGAATAAAAAGTGTTTGGGGCCTCAGGGAAGGTTCTGTGAAAGAACAACACTAAAATAATTTCAGTTGTTACCTTTAGGTTTCAGTCCCAAGCCCAAGCTTTGCTCCTCTGAAGTAATGCTCCACATTGTCTGCAGGCTCCAACTGCTCCTTCTCTGAGGCTATATTTGCTCTGTTCTGATTTTCCCACCCCCCAAGGATCTGTACTAGATACTGCACAAATAGCTGGTGAGGTTTGGGCTGGATGGCCCCTGGTAGAACACACTTAATCCGACATGGACAGGAAACATCATGTCAAGTATCTCCTTTTCGTTTGTTCTTATCACCACAGCAGGATCATCCACACTGAGGCTCATTTGACAAATGCCCACAAATACCTGTAAGGTAAAAAACAGCCTGTGATAAACAGAGACACAAAACCAGTGGTTGAGCCGTGTTGGGGATACCAGAAGCAAATGGAATAGAATTTACTGTATTTCATAGAAAGCAAATGGTGTTCAGCTGTAATTGTCACGAAAGCTGATATTGCATTTACCAGTTTAAATCACAACCAACCCCGCTGAAATGAATGGCATATAATGATCAATACAGAAGCAGAGTCAGCAAGAAGGAAATAATGATTACATCCACACAAGCTGAGATTTGTCTCCGTGCACAGAGCCACAGCATCTTCATTCTGCTACCACATATTGAAAAAAAGAAATATCCACCAGTAGTCAGAGTGTTTTGTTCTGTCACCAATAATCTACATCCACAATTACAGTCCAGCCTGTGTCCTCAGAGTCAGTGGATTGGATTCATAGGTAATAATGGAGTGTAAAATCACTTGTAGGAGTAAGATATACAGGATGAAAAATCATCTTTCTTAAGGATCTTATACAACTCTATAAATAATATTATAAATATGAATCAAATTAAGAATTATTTAAAGCAACTAAAATGAAAACCCTTGATGGTTACTTCTGTGTACACTGCCTTTATTATACCTCAGTTCTTCCTCTTCCTTTTAAAAAGATCCTTATTTTGATAGCAACATCAGAAAGGACCCGAGACTCTCAGCTTCAATCAGGTCATTTTCTGCATGCAGCAGAAATGCCCATCCAGTGTTTCTCAGAAGGTGCAGAGTCCTTCAGATGCTGGTTGTACAGCAGGTGCTTAATGGTGTTTTGCTCCTTATTGGTACCATTCACTCTTTCGTCAAGTTCAGTACAGAAAAGAAGAAAGCAGATCCAAGTTACCACTTTGAACCATTTCTAATATCAGCGTTCAAACATTTTAGATAACCTTTTTTCTCTTTGAGAAGGGACATAACAATCATTGGTTCAGCTGGAGCTGAGCCACCCTCATAATTATAAGACAAAACATCACAAACCAATTGGCATTTCAGTGTAGCAAAATCCCAATTCTGGCATTCTGGAATGTTTCCTCGGAAATTGGATGCAATACTTCTGGGATCAGTTTATTAAATTTGTCCCACATAGACTCTGACCTTTCAAAACACAGAAAAGATCACGTGGCAAATCACTCTCAGGAGTGACTTTTATTTTGGCTCTGACCTCTCCCTCTGACCTTGGGAGAAATGCTTTATGTAGAGACAGCTGAACAGCTCTATTGCTTTTATGCTTTGAAATAGGAGAAACAACCATTCCTGAATATTCATACAGTTCTCTTAAAAAATATATGCCGAGCAGACATCTCTATTGCATGAGACGTCTATAGACTTGATCATTTACCATACAGGTCAGTGGAAAACATCCATAATTTAGATCCAATTTCCATCTCTGCAAGCCCAGAGAACACAACTTCTAACACTGACTTGTATTAAAAAGGGTAGAGTATGAGATGCTATTGTTCATTTATAGGGCAGCAATTATGCATGGAACCATTTCACTGGAATTCTACATTTATAACTTCTGCTTTCCTTCTCTTTAAATGTATTGATTTTATCAAGTATTACAAATGGACCCAACAGACTGCTGTGGTTAGGGCTGTACAGTTACTTGTGTAGCTTCTTTTGGATTCCTTGTAATGGTTACATTTTAATCATTGCAGCTGGAATTACCTTCCAGAAATCTCTCCCGTGTTTTTGAAAGTCTGAGGTGATCTGTTTCCAGCAAGGAAAAGGAAATAATAACACTGAGTTAATTATATCAGGACATATGCAAGGTTTTCCCTTGGTCCTTAATTTGAAACAGAGCTGGAAAGTTGATGGGATGAATTGTAGTGCAGTGAAAGAGATTCCTGAATTTGCATTTATGAGAAGACATTCACATTTTACTTCTAAAAATCACAATTGTGCAATTGCTAATCTTTCTTTTGGGGTTTCCTGGTAACATTACAAACTCTGTCTACACTGAGCAGGAGCCAGAAGCCATCACAGTCAAATGCCCATGAGACATTCAAGGCAGAAGATAAACGGATACACACATATACCAAGGGAAAATTGTGTATATATCTATATATCTATATATCATATATCTATATATATATATATATCTATAGATCTTAATTTTCTTGCAATGATGTTAGGAAACCAAGTGTATTAATGAATAATAAAACCAGGAAAAAGTAACCCTAGGAAGAATAAGAAAGCATACTGGTTGTTTTGATGCAAGGACTGAAAATAAGTTGTAAAATCACAAGATGGAGTCAAAAAATACAATTTATTCCAGATATCAGAAGGCACCAGCAAACAAAATCACTGACAAATTAAACACAGGTCTTAAACAAAATTCTTGTGTTACTTTGTCATCCCGAGAGATATAAGTTTTTCTTACGTGAGCAAAATTTTATGAAGATATTTTTGGTACATTGTGCACTGAACACCCAGAACAACACCCAGAACACACTGAGAATGTATCAACACAACACCCACAGAAAAATGTATCCTTTGGTCATCCTCACAGAAACCTAAGGTGGACATGCACAGAATACAACCATGAGGAAAGAACTGGACAGGAGCCACTCAAGGGTGAAGAGCAGTAAAATTCAGCTATTTTCATTGTGTCTGGGGCTTTGCCACTCAAATTTATGAAGGACTTTGAGTCCCACCATCCATCACAGACAAAGGCTGCAAAGACAGAAGATGGAACTGTGCTGTTCTGGAGAGCAGACATTCCAGCACAGCACATGGATTTTTTCTCCCTTGCCTACAGATATTTCTGCTTTTTCCCCATCGTTGTAATGATAATAATCTGTAGCTCCTTATCCCCACATCTTCAAACCTGATTTTTAAAGGCTCCTTAATGTGGCATGGTTACACAGACACACACAGACTCCTCTTTGAGTGCATCTGCTCCAGCCAAAACAGTAATCACAAGCATGCCAGAAGCCCACAAATAATCTCATCAATATATGTGAGTGCTCTCCTGTGCCTTCGTGTACATCTGTGCTTCAGCCCAGATCAGCCATTGCTTAGCAATGCTGCAAGGGTCAGATTTTATTTTTCCTTACCAAAAATTGTCATGCTGCAGACTGATCCAGGCATTCACATCTGATTCCTGAGCTGCTGGTCATGAGGAATCACAAGAGAGATTTGTTTGATGGATAAATCCAAATATATTGGGAAAATGCACACTGTGAGCACGTTTCATTTGACTGTTTCCATCAGAGTCGGTGCCTTTTAATTAGGGGATGCCTGAACAAACACAGCAATGTTTGCTGGAGCTGATAGAAAAGATGGCTCTACCTGAAATACAATACTGCATCGAGTAATATTAGTGAAAAGCAAACATCCCAGCTCTCTCTGTCCCTGCACTCAGCTTGCTGGGAGATGGAATTACGACTGCCACAATCTCTGCTTCAAAGAGAGAAGGAGAATAGGAGTGGGATCCTCTGAGCCCACACAGCTCAGCTGCTGCTGCTGCTGCCTTTGCTGATGTGGACTCCCCAGTTTAGCTCAGCCTTGGCTCCAACCCACCTACATGTAAGGCTGCACTTCTGAGATGGGAAAAGTCCTACTAAGTACTGTGCTGATTGAAATTCCTGACTGGTCCTATGTGGAAATTACAGGTAGGTACATCCTTCAAAAACGAACCTGAAAACAGACACAGTAATGTGAGAAAAGATGTGGGAATGGTGGACCCCTTAGACTTTGAGCACTATAGTACAAGCTGGCTTTAAATCAAGATATCATGTCAGATGGTGGTCATTTTTCTAAGCCTTCCACTCTCTAGGCTGTTGGATTTGCACTTTACTTTCTGTTATTACTTTTTTATTAGGAAAACTTAAATCCTGTTGAGAAGAGCTTATTTAGGTTGAGCTGTCGCCTTTAGCTTCAGAACATTAAGTCCTGACAAATGCTTCTTTTGAAGTCTGACACCTGTTTGTTTGGCATTTCCCACTTTCAGAAACTCACTAGACTATAATAATACCCAGCACAGCAGAAGTAAAGAGAATGAATTAAAGCAGAAATGCTTTCAGACGTGAAAGAGCAGTACAAAAGAACATCCCTTTGCTCAGGGTTCCTCGGTGGTTTTGAGAGGACCTCAGGAGAGCTCAGCTCCAAGCTGTATGCTTTTTTTTTTTCCTGTAATGGCATTCTAATGCCTGTGAAACAACCCAGAGCACCAGCCCTAGAGACCTGAAAATTCTGTCTTAAAACAGCTACAAAACAGCAGGAGAAAATGAGTTTCTTTGCAGACTCTTTTAGAAGTAGAGAGAAATATCCTTATTAGACCAAATATCAAGTATCTGCTCCTTTTGTAACAGAAAAGTTGAAGGAGAATAAATATTCGGAGTTACTCCGAGTTCATAAATACTCAGAGATGCCTTTTCCTGGTCTTAAAATCAAGAGTCAAACAGGGTTAGAAAGGGAAAAAAGGATTTTACCTTGGTATTTATTTTAAGGATCCTTAGGTGCACATGCCCAGGTCAAATGCACCTCAATGCACACCGCAATGCACACCCTCAAAAGATCTGGTTATATAGGTCTTACATTAGAGGTGTTACTAATTAGCAGATCTATCAAAGATTCCCCAATGAGAGCCTCGAATGAGCCCTCCTCCCCTCCCCAAGGAGCCCTCCCCTGGATGGTTCTATCTTGGTTTACAGAATGTGTTCTGGAGAGGACCTTGGGGTCTGGGGCACACTGATCCCTAACTACAAAGCTTCTAAAATGTTTAGTCTCTCAGCTTGACAAACAAGGCCAAGAATGTAGGGAAAAAGCACTAAGAATAAGAAGTGGCATAAAAGGGGTATAAAAGGCAAAAAATCATCATGGCATCATTGGAGATGGGATTCTGTTAGATTTCCTTTGACATTTGGCTTCATGAGGATTTTGATGGTAAATTCCTTCAGATGATGATTTATCAGTAGTGGGGGAGTCTACATTTAGATGAGAACCTGCAGCCCACTTAAATCAATGAAGGAAACTCTCACGAACTCTCCCTAATCTTAGAGCAGACCCACAGGGCACGACCCCAAATTTATTTACCTCTGCCATGTACTTAGACACCATACCTATGGTTTTTATTTTATTCACTGGAGTTTCAGGTCAGAATTTGCAACTGAAATTGAGTAATATGGTCATTAGGGACTGGGTGCTTGAATTAATTCCTTCAAAAAATCCACCTCATCTGGATGTTTCAAAACCTGCTTTTAATCTTACAAAATGGATCCTATACAAACAGTATTTTTTCTATGGCCAACAACACATTCAGTCTCTGTTTTGAAAGATTCAGCATGATGGGATATATATTCAATTGTGTCCTGAAAACTGTAAGACTCTTAAACAAAACCTGTTAGATTTATTTCATTAAATAGATGACAAAAAATCCTTTCAAAATGAGATTGCAGGGAGCACTGCAATGATTCTTAAATTCTATACCAAAAGAGGGGCTAAAAAGTACAAAATCTATTTAGAATAGTTTCACACTACAGCAAACTTTCTAATCAAACTGAGTCTCCTTCAGGAGTGTATTTTTTCAGCAATTTTAAGCAGTACTTATACCTGCTGGGGCTTCTTTCAGCAGGGCTCTACTCTTTTTAAGAGCACTCAGCACATTCTTTATAACACTGGTTTCATCTTTTCCCAAATTTGCTAATCTGAAATATCCCATACAAGGCTCTCCCTCAGAATGACATTTTGGTTAAAATTCATCTCCAACACTTCAGGCGATTCCATAAATAAGATTAAAGAGCAAATGAATTTATGAAAAAGATGCACAAGTACTCAGAGGTGCAGAGCTGGGCTCCCCAGCCAGCTGTTTCAGAGGCAGCTCAGAGAAAACACAACTCCTTGTGGCAAGAGCTGTTCACACAGCCTTTGCATGGCAGATCCTTTAGTTACACATCGTTAATCAGCCAGGTTGTGCAGAAGGAAAGAAGCAATAACCCTTTTCCCTGCGCAGCTTTCCCACAACAGCTACTGTGGCTGACGGAGAACGGGACCATCCCCTGCCGCGTGGCCTTGCTGCACCCGTGGCAGTGGGGTCTCTGCTCTCCCTGGGTGCAAAACTGAGTGGGGTTCCTCCCTGGGTGGAAAACTATTTGTTTTTTTATTTTCACTCATGGGACCCCAAACATATCCACTGTGAGCCTGTCGGTGGCTCAGACGGCTCCACGTGACAGATTTCCATCTGAAGCCTCCCACTCCACCAGCTTTGAACAGGAACTTGTCAGCCCTAAGTTTTCATGTCTATATATTTATACACATGGAAAGGTCACTGTTATTTATGTGGGTAGATGTGAAAAGTAAATTTTTGTGTTTGGTAGCGAGCAAATTTTAAAAAGATTGTGATTAGAATATTATACAAACAGATACACAGATTTATACACTCAGTGTATATATTTATAAGCTAAATATCAGGTCTTCTAAACTATAGATATCTGAAAGCTTTATGTAAGTAAAATATATTATTATCCAAAATATATTATTATCTACCTGCAAACTACGACCTGTTGCAACTGCATTGTTGCAGGCAGGGCTGTAAGGCCAATTTCATTATACGGGTGAGTGCTTCAACTTTTATTTAACATTGGCAGGTTTTAACTGGTGGGCTTAGATTTACATTGCTGGACAAAGGACTTAAAGCAAATTACTTCTCTTAATTAACTGAATGATCCATAATGCATTTCATGCCTGAACAAATATAATTGAAACAATTGAAATCATATTAGCAATGCAGAAAATAATCAAACTACTGGCTTAACTCTTGGTAAACAATGGTCACTTCTCTGATTTTGCAACAAAAATGAAACACCAGCAATGCAGTAAAGCATTAACATAAGTGTTGGTGGATTTACAGCCCAAAGTACTATTCTGTGTTTCAGCTCTGTAATTTCCCAGAAGAGAGGCCCAAAATCATACTCAAAGCAAACAGCAGTCATAACTAAGAGAGACATTCCTCATACTCCAGCCCTTACCAGAAGACTTTGGAATACAAAATTATTAATCAAACATTAATCTTTTCGAGAGAAAAAATGATCATGAGTGAAAGAAGATAAACCAAAGACAAATAAGTAATTATGCTATTATTCAAAGGATAAAATAATGAAATGTGGATTGAAGAACTGCCATCCCTCTGTCAGAGTCAGGGTATGTACAACGTCCTTTCATTGTCAGAAGGTTTTGGTACCCACACACTTATTTCTTTGGACATCCATAAAGGTGTACGAGGTCTATAGCACGCAGTGGGAATCACCAGGGAGCATGACAGCCTGTGGAGGCAACCTGCATCCAGTAAGGTTTGGAAATTGTCAGAGCACGAAGAAGCTGCAACCAGCTGCAGTAAAGTGCTGGCCAAGGAGAGGGAGGAGCAGAGCTGAGCACTGCAGGAGCCAGGAGCAGGTCCTGACACAGGCACGGGACACTCTGTGCTCCAGGGCCTGGGGAGGGTCAGGCTTCCCACTCACAGCTGAAGGCAATGGGTTACTCACAGAATTCCAAAATGGTTTGGCTTGGAAGGGACCCTAAAGCCCATCCCGTTCCACCCCCTGCCATGGGCAGGGACACCTTCCACTGTCCCAGGCTGCTCCAAGCCCCGTCCAACCTGGCCTTGGACACTTCCAGGGATGGGGCAGCCGCAGCTTCTCTGGGAAACCCATGCCAGGGTCTCATAGGGAAGAATTTCTTCCTAATATCTACTGTAAACCTGCCCACTGTCAGCTGAAGGTCATTTCTTCCATCCTGTCTCTCCAGGTTGTCCCAAATCCCTCTCCAGCTCTCTTGGAGCCCCTTTAGGCACTGGAAGGTGCTCTAAGATCTCCCCAGATCCTTCTCTTCTCCAGGCTCTCATGACAAATTTTGCCAGGCTGGCTCTGTGCTCTGGCCCTGCAGAGCTCCTGGGGCTCCCAGCAAGGAGCTGCTGTTTGGGCACCAAGTGACTCCTGCAGTCCCTCAGCAGGAGCTGGGGCTGCTGTTTGGGCACCAAGTGACTCCTGCAGCCCCTCAGCAGGAGCTGGGGCTGCTGTTTGGGCACCAAGTGACTCCTGCAGCCCCTCAGCAGGAGCTGGGGCTGCTGTTTGGGCACCAAGTGACTCCTGCAGTCCCTCAGCAGGAGCTGGGGCTGCTGTTTGGGCACCAAGTGACTCCTGCAGCCCCTCAGCAGGAGCTGGGGCTGCTGTTTGGGCACCAAGTGACTCCTGCAGTCCCTCAGCAGGAGCTGGGGCTGCTGTTTGGGCACCAAGTGACTCCTGCAGCCCCTCAGCAGGAGCTGGGGCTGCTGTTTGGGCACCAAGTGACTCCTGCAGCCCCTCAGCAGGAGCTGGGGCTGCTGTTTGGGCACCAAGTGACTCCTGCAGCCCCTCAGCAGGAGCTGGGGCTGCTGTTTGGGCACCAAGTGACTCCTGCAGTCCCTCAGCAGGAGCTGGGGCTGCTGTTTGGGCACCAAGTGACTCCTGCAGCCCCTCAGCAGGAGCTGGGGCTGCTGTTTGGGCACCAAGTGACTCCTGCAGCCCCTCAGCAGGAGCTGGGGCTGCTGTTTGGGCACCAAGTGACTCCTGCAGCCCCTCAGCAGGAGCTGGGGCTGCTGTTTGGGGTGAGAAGCTGCTTAGCTGTGTCTTGCTGTGGCGGGAAGCACTGTCTTCTGCTGAGTTCCTGAGGGCATTCAGAACAGCATCATTCACCTAATGATTTGGAAATGACTTGGAACTGCTTCCTGTGGAAGAGAAAAGGCATGGAAAATCGGGATCTATGGCCTTTCCTCATTGCTTGGGAAGGCTGCAGGTGGACAGACAGCTGAGAGGGATGCAGGGCTGGAGTTAGAGCTTGATGACCCACGAAGGTGCAGGGAGAGACAGAACAGCACAAGCTCGAGGCAAAGGCCTTGAGGCACAGAATAAGATGAGGTGTAAAGCAGAGAAAGACAGCTGGGAGATAAGAGAGCAATTGTGGGTGATGTTTACCACAAGGAGCCATATCAGGTAGAAGGGAGTGGGATGTATTTTAAAATACTTTTGGAGCTGACACTATCTGTGAGGGCTAATGGGCAAGGCAGAAAGGGACTCAAATGGTAGCAATGCTTTTATCTCCTGCGACAAGTTTGTTTGAAGATTTTTATAGATAAACGTGTCATTTCTGATTTTTTTGTGCATTATTTTTCAAGATTTTAAGTCTACAGAACACCTAAATAGGCTGCTGTTCATATGCATTATTCATGTTTACAATTTTATGTACCATTACTTCAGTGTTTATGAGTTGTACAACCAGTATTAGCTTTGCAGAGGACATTCTGAACTGGTGGAAGGGCTACATAAAAATTCAGCTATAATATAGAAGGTTTCAAATATTTCACTCACTAAAAACCATTCTATTAGTGAATGGGGATTATCACAATCTAACCAAAGGGAAACTTAAAACACATATTGTGTGAAACTGTTTGTGAAATCTAAATCAACGTCACCCAAAAGAAACCACAGAAGTTCGAACCAATTGATCCAAAAGTAGTTGAAAATCAGTGTCATACTTTGCCTATCACAATAATTTTGCTGATTCTTAGTTCTATTGCAGTATTTCGATGACATATAACTAGAGCTGAGTACTTTGTAATGAATAATTTATTTCATCAATTTTTCCTCCTTTTTTTTTTTTCTGTGACATATCCATGAATAAACAGATCATGGTTTTCTTTATTCCTAATTCAAAGTTCTCTGACAGTTCCACCTCTACCAGCTTCCCTTTACAGTGCATAGATTGCCTCCATGTACATTCCAGATTTTGAAGCTGAGGAAGGTTAGCATCAGAGCTCTGTGGTTTCCCTGTGCATGGTCATACCCCATTGTTCCTATTCCCCAGCTGGACTCTTCTGAAGTAATTGGGTGTGAATGTTCATGGAGAATAAATTAGACTTGGCTTTTTCTGTGATCCTGGATGTAAAACCAACTCTCTCTGTGCATTGGCACCAATAAAACGTAAAAGAAACTCCACAAAAAGGCTGACACACAAAAGGCATGAGCACAGCTGAAAGGAATTAATTTAAAAATTCATATGAATATTCATAGGATTTTTTTTTTCGAGTGTGTTCTCCAGTTAAATGGCAGGAAAACAACTTTTTCTCTTAGTGGATTCAACTTTGGACAGTTCACCTGCTCCTGATGTGGCCACTGGGAACATTTTAGTGGTTGAAAGGAAGGACAAGCTCGGGGCTCTTGTCATTCTGGAGTTCAGTCAGTCTTTTTCTGGCCCCAAGCCTAAAGACATCTCTTTTCTATATTAGAACTGTGAAGCTTTTTGGAAGACTCAAGCTGAAAGGCAAGGCTCGGCTGTTTCCTCACAGGGAGGAGGAGGGGAACACCCTTCCTTGTGTGAACTAACACTGAGGCAGCATTTTGCTGCTGCAGAATCATCAGGAAATTAATTAATGCTGTGATTCTGGCAACTCTGTGTCTTGTGTGAAGCACAGCTTTCCCCACTCCACACCGGGAGGCAGTGCTGAAATACATCCCTGACATCAGCCATGGAGGCACTCACCACTCCCCACATCCCTGCCTGTCACTACCTGAGGGAAGAGAGGCAGCCCTTGACCATTTTAAGTTATCCCACTTTCGATAGATGTCTAAGAGATTACAGGATTAAAAAAGTCAAAATCCATACCGAGAGAGGTCTATGCTACTCAATATAATATACCCTGAGCTCAGAGTAAGTCTAAAGATAGAGAAAGCATCACAGCTGGGATAAAAATGTAAGTCAGAAGTTAAGTTCCACAAGCAAAGTGATGCTTAAGGCTGTTTTGCATTAGTACATTTGGAGCACATTGTTTCCTAATCTACTCCAAAGAAATGTTTAGGGATTTTATTAACATAAAACAAGATAGTGAGAGCAAATTTGATATCAATTAACATACTAATTAAATGTCACTTAGTAGTTTTAGCAATTACTTGATATTTAATTAACCACTTAAATACCTTGGGAGATCCAGATTATTGTACATGTAATCAGAGGGCAACTCTTCTGACCCTGTGGGTACATGCTGCATGTCAAGACATTCTGTAGATAGCAACAAAAATAACTTTCTGCACCACGACCCCAGGTATGTCGAGCTGCTGTGCACCCAGGAGATTAATTGACTCATTTGAAAGAACTGAGTATCACTTAAAAACCTCCAACATACCTCAAGTGATTAGGGACCTACATAAACATCATGAACAACCTACCTATAAAATATCAATTATTTTCGTTCAAGATGCGTTTTAAATTCATACTGCAAAATTGTCTTGGCATTTGTGAAACTTCTATTCACCATCAGGAACCAGGAACTCTTTTTTTTTAGCAAAGAGCTACAAGGAAGAGCAAGGAGACAAACATTTTTAGCAAAAAATTACTTAAAGAGGGTAAATATGTACCTGACATCCTCTGGACTGTATTCACACAGAGGCGCCCATCTTTGCATTACGGAGATTTCCTGGTGAACCACTTCTGTACAGTTAGAGGGGGAAAAAAGAAGTTTTAACCCCTCACAAGACAGGGATGTGTCAATTTGTCCTCTTCTACAGGTAAGTGTCCTTCCTCCTACTTCTTTTGGAGCAGTCTTGGTGTTGTTCAGCTCATGCTGGCAAATTGCACCATGCTGCCACTGACTTCCCATGACAACCTGTAGCAGTGTCACACTTCAGCCACAGAATCAAAGATTCCCTCTTTTTCATATCTCCCACTTTTCTAAATGGACATTAACTACTCATAACTCTCATTTTTGGTCTCGTGCTTGTATACCCAGCAGCCTTCCCACTGCTTTGATTACCTTCTCTATCAGTGTGATGTTTATGCTTGCATTTGTGCCTGGGTGTGTCAGTATGGAGAAACCAGGCAAAGGAACCTTTCCTTGCCTTTGTAGCTCTTTCCCATTTGCCTTAAAAGAAAACCGAACTTCACTCCTCTATAAAAGAAACTTTGTGATTTTCAGTTATTTTTTTCAGTTCTTGCCTCTGTCTCATTCCCATACTGATTAAAGCTTTTCATTTACGATGTACCTTCAGATCTCTCTCAAATCAGTGACCCATCCCTCTCACTCCACCGGAACCAATCTAAGTCTCTAATGGTCTCTTTGAAGTAGAAATAGAGAAGGAATCCTCCCTTCTCCCTGTTCACCTATCAGCCCCCTTCCACAGCTACTGACACGCCATTTATTAAAATCTTTTGCCTTTTGCTTTTGCGTCTCTGTCTCCCTTGGTTCTCCTGAATAAACTCTAATTAATCCTTCAAAAATTATTTATCAGACTTCTTTCATTTATGGGTGGCAATTGCATGGATTTCTTTCAAGTTCCTCTGGGGCCCTCTCTTGACATAGCCCATACCAAGGGGATTGAAAACTTGAATACTTCAGCCTTAAAAAGGATTTTTTTCTAATTTTAAGTGCATGAAGTGAGCTGATCTCAGTCGCAGTTTACAAAGGATATTTGTGTCCTTATTATAGTTTCTTAGAGTAGATTTAAAGGAAATAGAGGAGGTAGTCTGGCATTTTCTGAGCTCAATTCCCCCACCCGGAATTCAAAAAGAAAATTATATAAACAAATCATTGAAATCTTTATGTTCAGTGAGATTATATCAAAATAAGCGTAGTTCTGTTTCAAGGGTTAAAAAAACCCAAGGGATTCCATCTGTAGTTTTTGGATTTAAAGTTCCACAGTAGTAAGCACAAGTTAACCAAATGTTTTGGGGTTTTAAATATAAATTACTGTCTTTTTATTAATGTAGTATTGTAATATACAGATTATAAAAAGCAAATTCCAAAACATGGATTTTTAAGCTGTTCTTGATGTAAATTAAAATTTGCATTGTTTGTACCCCAGTCTTGCTTCATCCTGGGTAAAGGAACAATGCTCTATGACAGGGCAGGAAATGCACTGATCAGGAGGCTCATTTGTTTATGTCTTAAAAATATCAGTGTAGTGAAGAATAAAGAGAATAAACTTGTATGAACTCATTAAGAAGCTATCCATTGTTTACCCTCATTTGGTTTCATTTGTCTCGTTTTCCCTCAAGGGGATCCTGACACCACTGCTGTAAGAGGAGTGACCAAAGCACTGATGAACTGTCCTCTTGGGAGGATATTTAAATTAAATGGTTTACATTTGGTGCTCTCCAGCACCAAACAGAAGATACTGGAAGCTCAAAATATCCAGTAGTAGCCCTAAGTAACATTGCTGTACTTTAGCATCTGAAAATTATGTATTTCTACAAAGATAATTTGAGAACATAGTTTCCCACTATTATCAATGTTGGGCAATATAAAAAAATTCAGAAATTAGAAGCAAAAGCATAACTAGGAGAAAACAGTAGTTTAAGTAAAAAAACCTAAACACCTCATTCTCACACTGCACTCTAGGGCATCACATTTCAAATTACTTTACGAACAAGATCCCTGTGACCACTGACAATTTCCTTGCATGGTTCTGTTGGCACAAGCACAGACCTGTGAGCACAATCAATCTCAAAAAAAATTCTCTTCTGTGATGCCAATATTTCCACCAGTATTTGTCAAAAATTTCTGGTCACTCAAGCTTTACCCCTATTCTATTGTTCACATGCCACGTCACCACACCTGAAATCCTGTATTCAGCACCTACAGCCATTTTTACATATCTCAAAAGTATTAATTTTAAAAATTGGATACTCACTTCATAAATTGAAAAAAAAAGAAATCTTTCACACAATTTAGGGCTGTTTTTGCCAGATACATTTTGCCATCAAAGCAATATTTATAGATAATAATATAAATCGAATGCTTATTTATCTGAATACATCTCTATAGTGTTTAAGCCTGTACTTGTCAGTATGCCTATACTGTAAGGATATACTGGGAAAGAAGAAAAATTACATTAAAATTACCACAGGGGTTGAGGATTTTGTCTGGAAGAAAGAAAAATTAGTCTTTAATCAAAAAAGGTGCAGTTACAAAAGGATTAATTTTGGATCAGAACATATCAGGAGTTAGATATTTTTCTGTCCCAGCTGAGAGCAGTAATTGGAAAATCACAGTTTACACAAAAAAATAATTATTTTCTTATGATCTGCCTTTCTTTCATGAAGTCTTGCATCTCCATCACTCAGTTACAATCTGAGAGATTAGGGACTCAATATAGACTAGATTAAAGGTCACCTATTATGACAGACAGGATTTAATTGCAATATTGACATAAATTCCTTACGAACCATAGGCTTAAAGCTGCTTGTACACATTGAGCATACTAAGAAGGGATGGAATATTCATTACTTGCACTATGGGAAAAAGTCTAGAAGGAGCCTAAAACCAGAGCAAAGCTCCTTTTTTAAGAGAAGAAAATTAGGAAAAGTTGGTGGTTTAAAAATTGCAGATTAAATCTTATTCCATTACAGGGAGCAAAAGTTAGCTTGATTGCGCTGCTGTAAGAACTTCCTCGGGGAAATTAAATTTGATAATCTCAAGGTGTTTCCCAGAAGACACCATGCATTCGGTAATGTTCATTATAGTCTGCAGAATACCAGCTAGAATTTAAAGTGAAGACTCCCAAGGTTTAATCAATATAGACATTCTAAATTGTTCACACTATCAAGCCCTGATTATGAAACAAAGATGCAGTGAAAAGGGAATCCACAGCCCTTTAGGTGGATTTTTTTCTGTATTAACTGGTGGGTTCACAGCAAAAGGTGAACGGTGACAGCCAAATCTCCAAAACAATTTTGGTAGCAATGTCATCAGCGCTTTGTTGGGCCTCTGGGACTTCAACAGCTCTGCCTGGCTTCAGTGAATAATTCTTAAAACCAGGTAGCAGGAGAACACTTGTTACAAGATTTATAACCTATACATTACTTTTAAAAACAATTAAATATTTAGCTATTACAAAACGGATTTTAAATGTTTCCTTTAGAAGATCATGGAGAGTATGAAGGTTTCAATGTAAAAAAAACCCCAACAAACCCGATTAAAAATTAGCTGCCTGCTACCTCTCCATGTTTTAAAGCAAGAAATAAAAGGATATACAGCCTAAACTTATATTGGTGCTTGTTATCATCTGGTGATATGCTCATAACCAGTAAAGGACAGAAACGGCACATTAACAGTTCAAAACACAAAGAAAATGAATCTTCAGTTGTGATTAAAGGAGTTTGCAGCATCTGTGCCATCTTTAGACACGAGAAATTGCCAAATTGCCAATTGCAAAAATAAACCAGCAGATTTTGGAGCTGGTAAGGAAAAGCTGCCTAAGGACAAATGATTTTAGCTGAAACCAAGGAGGACACTGACCCTCTTAAATCTTCAGTAACCTGGACAAAGATCAAGAAGGTTTTTTAGGACTAAGGGAAAGACCTGGAATTTCAAAGTGTGGCCAGAAATATTTTTTGAGTGAGCCAGGACAAGATTTATGGTTCTTGTCCATCTGCTGCTGGCTGTATGGCATCTATTCAGCACAAAAGAGAGATGATGCCCCCAGATTTTATATGGGTACATATGTCTTCCCATTCCTTTGATATACAAGGGATAATCAAGCTTGAAAATTCAAACAACTCCATCAATAAGAGCATAGGAGATGGATATAAATTAAATAAAAATTCTCAAGAGCATTGTGATAAAAAAAATTGTGTTTCAGAGCCATTAACTTTTTGAGGTTACTGGGATCTAATGGGGACCAGGCTCTGCAGACTTCATCCTATTTCAAAAAATTATTGCTCTTCTCTCCCATGCATCTGTCCTCCATGGTTCTGGTCTTTCCCTGACTCCTTAAGGAGGATCTGGGAAGTGAATTTTTCATTGGGTTTCAGACCATGAGGATAATCTCCACTGTCTTCTGATATGCTGGAAATAAAAGGTGTCCCTCCCTTTTGTGTTTGGGTACTTTTCCTGGGTGTTTAAAGGGAATTGAATAAAGTCAGTTTTAATGACTACATTACTCTTACTTTCTGAAGGAGTAATTTAGTAATTTTCATTTTAAGTAAAATATCTAGAAAGACTTAAAATAAAATGTATATTAAAACTTTATTATATTTGGGTGAAGCTGATGTTAATAATTTCCAAGACCTAGTCCTTGCTTGTCCTTTTCCTGTGGCTTTGGATCAGAAAATTATGACTTGGATAATTAAGAAGTCTGAGGTACTTCAGAAAAGAAAGTATAAAACGATCTGCTGAATCCTTCCTAGACAGCACAGTTGGAACTGGGGGTCATCGTGTTCAAGAAAAAATAAATTCTGCTGAGCTGTACTCAAGAATAAAGAAAAAGAAAATGAGTAACTGAACTTGAGGATCAGAAGGCAGGACTAGTTTTTTAACAGAGAATTAGTTTTCTATGTCAGTGAAAAGATCCCACCTCATCTGGCAATTGGACTCCTTGGTCAGTGTTTCTTCGCTGAGCTACATTTTAATTGCCACTAAGAGAAGATGGATCATAAATGTGGCTGGTGTGCACATCAGAATCAATGCAACAGAATTTTATAAGAAAATATTTGGTCTCTATGAATTAGGAAAGACCTGCCCCTCCCTTATTGAAGTTATAGTTAAACAGATAAAATAACAAAAATTCCGAGTTAGTATCAGCCTCGTCCTTAGCTGATCTTCCATGCAGTGATTCCACAGCTCATTTGTAAATGTGACCTGATCTGACATCCTGATGGAAATTACTGTTAAACAGATTAAAAATTATGTGGTAGCCTTATTTCTGTATGCGTCTGCTTTTCTTCTGTTTCCATTGCACCCAGAATATTATCTAATCATACCCTAGCACATTATCTTGCTTCTTACATTGGGGAGTGCAAACTGAGATTATAAATGATGACAGGTTGTTTAAAATATGAATGCAGTGAATTCTAAGCTTCCTTTATGATGAATAGCTTAGACATGGTCTTAGAGACTCTACATGAGTTACTAAGTTAGGCAATTACTCTTTTTAATCACTTTTAAGAATTGCTTGATAACTTAAAAGGCCATATAAAGCTAAGCACCTCAGTCAACCAGCACCTTGTTGTGGATTCTGAAAGTACTGAGGGAACAACTACGAGTGTATAGGTATGAAAACTAAAATCAATAACAGAATTAACTTATTGAAAAGGAATGTTTTATTCCATTTCCCTTCCAGATGAAGCTGTCAATACAATCCATGTAAAACAAAGTGCCACAGATCAGCAACCACTGGAACTGGATCTCCATAATCTCTATTGTATTGGGTTTGTAAGGTTTTGGTAGCAGGGGAACTCATAAATATCAGAATGTTCTGTTTCCAAGACTTTTATCCAGCTAGAAGTTCCAAGATTAAAGCTTTTAAAATATAGTTAGCCAGTTTTAAAAGGGAACTGTAGATACACTCTGATGTGCCTTTGACCAATTCATCCCAAGTAATGGGAGGAAGTTCTGGTGTTCTGTAAATCCCAGTGCAGAAAAAGTATTATCAAGTGTGTCACGTGCTGGAGTCTGTTACAGAAAAAACCAGACTTTTTTATTTTTCAGTCAAAAAAATGAAACTATATTTAGATAAACTCTTTATGTGCTTGTTATAAAAATTGTGTATATGAAAATGTACCACATACACAAATATTATTTATACAGACATGTATATAAATACACTTATATTTACTTTTATGTAAATGTACTTAAATATAAATACATTATTTAACATTTGCCTTGGAGGAGTTTTGCTAAAATAGCTTTGTCATCACATCTTTGACTCCTTCACCACAATGCACGTCTCTGGCAGAGCCGGGATTTGATTCTAAACAAGGAGCTGACTTCCTTTCAGTTGGGAAGTAGATGAAGGAATAAATAATTCACATTGTGTTTTCTTCGTGTTTGCTGATAACCCTGTCATTAGAGCTCATAAGATACTTTGAAGATTTCTTAAATATAAAATTTTAAACAAAGTTACCACCTTTGTCTCTAATTGCCCAGTTGGAATGCAAGTCACTGCTAGGAGATGATCATCGCTGCCAGGCAGTGTAGGAGGCATTGTGAGAG
Organism: Corvus hawaiiensis; assembly: GCF_020740725.1. NCBI lineage: Eukaryota > Metazoa > Chordata > Aves > Passeriformes > Corvidae > Corvus > Corvus hawaiiensis. The sequence goes on along the minus strand of NC_063226.1, from coordinate 3,513,276 downwards.
AGCAGCTAGAGCTGAGAAAATGCGACTGGGTGGGTGGGGAGAATTAAAAACTTGGTTTTGGTAGCAAACAGAGATGGGTGGGATTAGCATAGAGATATCTCAAGCACAATTTGTGATCAGAACGCTCTGCAAAAGTCTTGCAGAAGCGAAAATCTGAGTTAAGATCTGCTGAGAATTTTCTGTCAGCCTGTGTGTTAGCAGTCCACAAATGCTTTCTGCCTTAAACACTAACCCAGTAATTACTTCCAGAGCAGGGTCACATGGGAACCCGTCTCCAAGAATAAACATTACTTACAGAGTAAGGAGGGATGAAATCAATGCTGAGATTTACATTGTCATCTTGAACTTTTAACTCCTCAGACATGTAGAACTTAAGGTTTAGCAAACACATCCAATATTAATTTCTGAATAAAATAAAGAATTTCTTCCTGCAGGGAAAGGTGAAATAAATGGGTCAGTGCCAAGCACACTCTCCACACACATATTTCTGATAGAGGTAGGAACATTCCTTGTTGGACTTCATGGTTAACTGGAAATGATTTTAGTAACAGCACTGGTTAAAGCATCTTCAAAATTGGCAACATGTAAGAAAAATGAAACCAAAACCCATCCAAAGTTTCTTACCATTAGTCTGGGAGAAAAAAAAAAAGGAAGTTGATTATTTCAGTACCTAACAAGTTGTGATCTGTTTAAAGCCTGCCTGTACAAGAGCATGGGAAAGCACTCGGACAACAGCAGCCCTTTCCCATTTCAAAGGCACATGGAAGAAACAGTGGACAGGAAAGAATTCTTACATAAAAAATTGAGTATCACATAAAAAAAACCCTTTTGAGTGGCTTATGGTTGTCTTTTTTTACCTGGGCTGGTGTAAATTAGAAGCATTTCATGGAGTTCCACTGGTGTAAGATGAATCATCTAAGTGAACTAGCACAAACAAAACCAGTAAAAACATTGATATTTTCACTTTTACTACAAAGAAAAGACAAAACTATTTGATATATAAGAAAGATATGGGCCTAGGACTGCTCATTTTACCAATTTAAGCTCATAAATAACATCTTAAGCAATAGATCCACATACTGATTCAGGGAAGGGATTGAGGAATTGATTTGACTCTTAGAAAATTCTGTTGCTATTGGCATATTTAAATCCATCCCTCTGCAAGTCTGGCACTCCAGACACAAAATGACAATTGTGAGTGATTTCCTGAATGCAAGTCCATGGGAGGCTACAGAACTGCATTTGAACAGATTAAAAATAGCACATTGGTTTTCACAGCGTAACAATCCAGGAACCATTTTGGGGCCCTTGGACCAACAGGCACAGCTCATTTCCATTCAGCTGAGTCCTTCTCTTGCCAAAGCTGGGCAGTCCTACCACGACTGCCTGGTAGGGGATGGTTCCTGGCCTGGGCTAGTCCCCAAACTGCTCAAGCGTGGTTGAGTGGCTGCTACTTAGGTCATGATGAGTGGAAAACTTGCCAGCTTTTAACAATTGAACAGCGTGAACAGAGAGCTCACAGGCTGCTGCGGATGCAGCCATCACATGGACAGGCCAGCAAAGGCACCGTGATTTTAGGGATACCCAGCTTTTTCTCCAGGCTTTGGATCCAGTATGGACCTCAACCCGTCAGAAGAGGGCTTTAGATGTGAAGGTGAAACTTCAAATGCTTGTTATCCAGTTTAGATAGGCCCAAAGGGAAAAAACAACCCCATCATTCTGCTGCAGCGAGCACAGGCCTTACTAATTATTATGACTGACATATCATAATTCAATAACTGCCCGTCTACATAAAATCAACCCTTCACTATACAAAACCATCAGTGCGGCTTACAAATGATTCCAGACTGTAAAAAGCTTCGTTGCTGATCTAATTATGCTCTGCTCCTCACAGCTCTGGGAAGCGCAGAACAATCAGAGCACAGCAGGCACCAGCGCTGAGCCCCTCCCTCAGCACGGCCCTGCACGCTCCGATGGACAGGGACAGCACCCTGGGGCAGCAGAGCAGCAGCTCCTCTGCCTGCTCTCAAAGGGAACCTGCTCTTAGGCCATTCTGTCTGCTTTATACCTGACTAGAACAACCCAAAGCAGCTGGAGGTGCAGCGCGGTGAGGTGCTGGAAGGGTCCAGAAGAGGCCCAGAAGCTGTGATGATATAACACAGCTAAGGAAGGTGGCAAGTGGGATGTGTCACCTGTGTGCCCTGGTAGCCAGGAGGGACATCCATGTCTTGGGGGGCATCAGGAACAGCAGCACAGGATGGTCGAGGGAGGGGATTGTCCTGAACTGCCCTGCTCTGCACTGGGGTGGCCTCACCTCGAGCCCTGGGGGCAGTTTTGGGCACCAAAATAAAAAAAAAAAAAAGATATAAAGGTGTTAGAGACCATCTAAAGGAGGGCAACGAGGATGGTGAAGGGCCTTGAGGGGAAGCCATGTGAGGAGCAGCTGAGGGTGCTTGGCTTGCTCAGCTGCAGAAGAGGAGATTGAGAGGAGACTCATCACAGTTACAACTTCCTCGTGAGGGGAAGAGGAGGGGCAGCTCCAATCTCTGCCCTCTGTGACCAGTGACAGGACCTGAGGGAATGGCCTGAAGCTGTGTCAGGGGAGGGTTAAGTTGGATATTAGAAAAGTGTTCTTCCCCCAGAGGGAGGCTGGACACTGAACCCAGGGCACCCCAGGGCAATGGTGACAGCACCAAACCTGCCAGAGCTCCAGGAGCGTTTGGACAATGCCCTCACATGATGGGATTCCTGGGGTGTCTTGTGCCAGGAGCTGGACTCGATGATCCTGATGGGTCCCTTCCAACTCAGGATGTTCTGTGATTCTATGGAGATCAGAGGATAGAGCTGGAGGTGCCAGCTGTGCACTGTGCAGGGGAGAAAATAATTAAGTCACTTATGTAGAAGACCATAACAAGAAAGAGTAGAAGCAGAATGCAGAGCAAGGGAGTCATGGAGACAGAGCTCATGTGACAAAGAAATTGGAAGAATTAGAGCCAGAAGGAGGGGCAGACAAATCACAAGGAGTGAAATGAGAGAACAGAAAAAGTCTCTCCGGGGTAAAGGAAAGGAGACCTAACATGGTCAAGAGACAATGAAGAAAAAAATAATGAATGAGCAAAAAATGAATGAGCTGAACAGAAGTTATGTTTTTGCAGAAGAAAGGCCAGGAAAAAGGAAGGGGAGAAAAAGCAGAGCAATTAATAAAAGGAATGAGACAGTAGGGATGAAGGGAGGGACATGAAAGTGACATAAAACAGCACAAGGCACACACATTGGAAGAAACAATCACTCTCTTATTTATTCATACCTCTATATTTTACATTATCTTCCTAGCAAGTGTCCCAGAGCTCCATAGATAACTTATTTTTGGGGGGATGGAGGGGTGTGAAGCGGGGAACGGGCTGGCAGCAAGGCAGTGGTGGTGGATTTACTTCGGCTCTTCTTTCTTCTTGAATTGCTGGACATATATTTATTGAAATTATTCAAGGCAGTGGCTGACACTTTTTCAGAAATATCAATACCTTATTTGGAATCGAGGTGAAAATTTATTAAAAGAACCCTAACAAAACACAGAAAAAGACAAAACTAAACAAACCTGAGAAAATTCAGAGAGACGTGAGGAAGGGATTGGTGTCACTTGTCAGCCCTTACCGGCAGACTGCAAATATACAGCTCCTGTAGATCATCAAACACTTTTTGCTGTTTGAATGACCTGTGAAACAGAACTGGGATATGATTTCTCTTTCCTGAATACTGCATTAACACCTGATTAGCACTGCCTGATGAAAAAAATATTGAGGGAAATGAAAAAAGTCATCCATTTAAAAATAATCTAAACTAATTCTCAGATTGTTCAGATATTTTGTTGGAATTTTTAAGGCTCTGAAGAAACATCTAAGATTTTTTGTTCTCCCTTTTACCTCTTATCCTTTTACTGGTTTCTTTCTATCAGAAAGATTTGTCAGAAAAAGAGAAAATTCTATGAAAATAAGAGCAACACATCAGAAGGTTTTATATCTTATTGTTAATCACTCTGGCAGATGGACTTATAAACCCAATGGCCATTTTGATGAAAAACAGAATTGAAAAATGTTATTAGCTTGGCCAGCAATAATCACCTACTAGCATTCATTGATATTAATTTTGGATTCATAGTTATGATTATTTCTACCTGTCCATTTCCAGGGCAGTTTTAGAATGCCCAGAGCATGGCTGCCAGGTTGCTGTGTCATCCAGTATCACATCCTGGGCTTTTATTGGATTCATTTTTCCTTCAGCAAGTATTTACTCTTGATGCTTAATCCAGAAGCTTCTTGATTCTGTGCTGAGAATAAAAATACAGAATTTGTTCTCCAATTAGCAAACATTTTCAGCTGCAAAACTATCAAATCAATACCATATCCTCAGCAATCATTTCACTTACAAAAGTGTGATTTTTTTTTTTTTTTCTAAGAGCTCTCAATGCCCATTTTTTGGCTAATTAGCTGCCTGTCTGCCTCATCCAAGTGGCAGAGTTTAATTCCAAAACTAAAGACTGGAAAAACCCATGAAAAAGGTCTCCAAAAGCAAATGACTTGCATTCAAACAAAAAAACCCCAAAAAACAGTGCAGCCCTTTCTCCTATGGAAGATTCTTGTGCAAATCAAAATTCAATGATTAAGAAAAATTTGTAAGACATTGCTCTGGGGATGTACTGCTCTTTCACACTGTCTGTCCTCACGTTGTCTCCCCTGAAGCACCTTGAATGAAGGCAATGAATAGCAGCAATTGTATATAATATTTATAATATATATTAAGGTATGAGTATTGTGCTTGTTTATAATTACATGAAAAGGCTGCTCAGCCACAGCTGCCTCAGCAAACATTCTTATAGATTTTGATAGAGCTTTTATTCACTCCATCCTCTGGAAAGCAACTTGTTTTACTTGAATGAGGAGGTTCTATCCTTTAGCAGTCCTGATGTAGTGGCCAGTTGTTATTTTTATTCTGCAAGGAGCACAATATAGCCAGAACAGGAGTTAAGCCTTCTGCTGGTGGCTTAAATTAATTGCTACTAATGTCCCATTTTGCAGTTTGCAGCTCAGTTTGATTGAATGAAGGGTTCTAAGCCCACATTTTCACCCTGCCTGTGCACTGGTTGAGGATAGATTGCACGAATTCATGTAAGGGGAATCCATTAAGGATTACTACAGGCATGGATATGCACAGAAACACAACCCAGGGAACAACAACAGTCTGTGAGAGTAATAGAGGGAATGGCCACAGTTAGATTGCTCTCTGTCTGCTGATAGCATATCAAAGGGCTGCCTGAACAGATTGTGCTGTCTGGCCAAGAAGTTCCTGAGGCTTTTTAGATAACTTAGTGCACTACTCTGTGTTTTTGGCAGAGTGATCTCTTCTACAGTAATGAGCTGTGTTTAGAAAGTAGCCTCTGTTTTGTTCAAGGATAAAATAAAGCAGTAGCTCTATTTGTATCATTGTATTCTTTAAATTTTGCAGTTGTTTTTCCCCCAGTCTTGGTTACCAATAAGAATAGCTCGGTCCAGATTTACAGTGGCATTTGAGCATCCAGCTTGGTGATGGATGATATTTTCAAAAGTGAATTACATGGATAATGCACTTAATTCTGAATAAACTCACTGGCCTAAACGTGGGATTTCTGATGATCCTGTCAGTATCTATCTGGATCTTTGCATGCCTAAACATCTCTGTTGATCTAATCTTTCATTTAGGCTTTACTGGAAGCAGAAAATTCATTCCTCTGCATCTTTTCTGTTATCTCAAGGATGCAGTGAAATGTCCGACAGAATCTGAGAAATACACATACCAAGCAGCAGAGATATCAACAAACCTTCCTAATCTGTAGTCTACCTCATTTAGGCACATCACTATCACTGGGCTAGAACATTTTTTTTAACTCAGGCATCTTTGGCTTCTGATTCCTTTTCCAGCTGGATAAGAAAACAAGCTGGAAAACATGCAGTAAAACATGGGAAGGGGGGTTGGAACTCAGTGATCTTTCAGGTCCTTTTCCAACTCAAATTAGTCTCTGATTCTATGATTTGAACCCTTTTTTTTTTTTTTTTTTTGGTTATAAAAATGCACTCTTTTACCTTACTGGAAAATGACCCTATATCACCACATATATGACCATAATCATACTGTGATTCCATCACAGGATAAGCAATTTTACATGTCTTCACTCCAAAGGCACATAAATGGACACCTAGAAGTTCTTTGTGGTTATTTCACTGAAACAACAGCATTTTGTAAAGCACGGATTGAAATCACAGAGCCACAATCTGCACCTTCTTAGATGTCTGAACAAGGGGGAAGGGTGAGCTGCTTTCTTTGTAGGAAGATGATTAATGAATTGTTGACAGTAATAAAGAAGCAGACATCTTGGAAATATTATTATGGATCACATATCACGTCAAACAGCAAGTCTGCCTCCCTAAAACATTTTATTTGTTATATTGTGCAAATCGATTGTAATTTGCTACCGGCTTCTTTTCAAATACATTTCTTCATTGCTGCCTTGGTAAATAATAAATCACACTAACTATTACTTCAAAACTGAGTGTTCCAATTTAGTTATGAATGGCGAAAGTAGAGGTACTTCAGGGTATGAAATCTTTTAGCAGTTCATAGAAAAATTGCTTTTTAAGGATAACCACATCAAAAATCATTAGAGACAAACTAGACCATACTGGTGCACGTGCCTCTGTGACTGAAGCAGCCTGGAAAACACTGACAAGGTTATGCTAAATCAAATATTTTCCTCATATTTGTCTTCAGACATAAATTGGAAGTGTATGTATATATTTGCTTCTTCCAGATAACCAAGCTGTGCTTTGTATAACAAAACAGATTTGTTTCCATGCTCAACATGGACGAGTCATGCTTCTTGTATATGAAATAAACCCGAAGGAACAAAAATGATTCCACAAAGTTATTAGACTTTGATGGGTCAAGTACATCTCTGAAATCTAATGGATAATTTGCTTTGAGATGCACTATTCATTTTTGTTTTCTTGCCTATTTTTACAAGACATTAACTTCAAGACTCAACAAACATTTATGCGTTCAAAACACACAGCCATAGAGAATTTTTATGTGCTTTCAAGAGAAAATATATAATATTCTTTAAGTGTTAGACTTTTCTTTAAAGCTACTTATCCTTTGGTTGGTTGGCTGGTTTCTTTTTTTAAATATTTTTTCCATTTTCTTAGCTGAGACCGTTTTGACAAATACCACGTAAATCAAAAAGCAAAACTCTTGTTGTAGGAACCCAGAGTGCAGAGAATATTTCTCTGCCTGTTTTGAAGGGTTTTATCCCCCTGGACAGCACTGTTTTTGACCTTCATTCTTGGAAAAATCTGCCCACTATCTGGGAAGAATTAGAATCTACACTGGTGTAAACTAGGTGATAGACTACTAGGTAAGATTGTCACAGGGCGAAAAATTTAGAGGTTTTGGGTTTGTTAATTATAGTAAATAGATAAAAGCAAAAAACATCAAAATGGAGGATTGTTGCTGTTCTCCAAACCTTCTTCTTCTACTGCTCCATATTCTGCAGTAAAAGTAGTTTGGGGTGATTGGATGAAGAATTCCACAGTTCCTGGCTGTGTTACTAAATAATTGGGAGAAAAGTGAAAATAATGTACGTTTTTAGTAACCATTAGTTAATTTACCTTTAAAAAGGCCATGTAATCTTGATAATTGGGCTTTCTCCTGCATTCCCTGCTTTGTGCTATATCTGGGTCATGCTAGTAGCTCTATTTCTCTGATAAGACTTAATAAACAACTCTCAAGAAGCAGTGAAGGCTGAGAGTCCTGTTTGTCTCTCAAACTCCTGGCAAGGACTTTAAAAACTCTCTCCCATCAGGAGAGGCATAATTATGGCATGGTCAGTGTCACTTGTAAGTATTGAAGATGGTCTCTAATGGCTGGAATCAGATGTGGTATTTATTTATAAATTATACTTTGGGTTTTTCCATTATTTCCTGAAAACTATCAATTCCTCTTTTATTCAAAATAAGTCCTGCCTCTGCCTTGGGTTTCCTGCAGGATTTCATAATCTCTCTGTTTATAAATCTTGGATGACAGTCCCAGAGGGTTTGGATGTGTTAATATCTAACTCTACACTGAGCCACAGTCTTTACTAGAGATAAATAAAGATAAAACATAAATTAGGATGAGTCAGTAACTCAGACCTACTGTCTGTGAAGAGTTTACTGGAGTTTATTGGGCCCTTCCTTCTGCATGTTCAGACAGCCTGCTTGAAGGAATTCTGCAGTTAAAGATATCCATGAAAAACATACCTCCGTAAAATAAGGAATAATCCAAGCCATATTACATGGCTGCTCATCAGCTTCAGTTTTTAACCAAATAGGAATGTATTTGTGATTTTTTTCCATGCATCCACCTTTATCATTTTCCCATGAAGAGGCAGTTTAATAAGGAGAACTTCCAGCTAAACCCTCGTATTCAGTTTAGAAAAGTTCAAGAAGAAAATATGGGAACAGCAGTTGGGGCTGTAAAAAAGCCAGACCTACAGATACATAATCACTATTCTGTGATCTGCTGTGCTCCTGCCATACATTAAGGAGATCCCTTGGAGAATTCCGTCTCTGTTCATTATATCCCAAAAGAGTCTGGTTTCACTGACCTTGCTCTCAGTACAGTGCCTCATGTCCTACTGATTGAAGGAGTTTTATATAATGAGTAGCTGAAAAGGGGTGAAATTAGCCCACAGAGCCATAATATATAAAATGTTCTTTGCTCAACACTAATTAGTTTACTTGAATTTCGTCTGGTAGGTCTGGTCTCCAAGGTACAGAGAGTGCTTTTGATTTCACATACCATAACATCAGACACTTAAGTTCTTTAGTTTCATATCCTGTTCTGGGGGTGGTAATTTTGTTTAAATAAAATCTTACTTCAGCAAATAAAAATGCATTTTTGTCAGTGTTAAAAGAAAAAAAAAAAAGCAGCTCTTTTTACTGGGGACTTGGGGAGATAGATGATGAATTAGACTTTTTGATAACTGAAGATTAATATTAGTCTGCTTCCAATCAAAAACTTCAGCACTTGAATACTGAACACTTGAATAGGGATGCTCGTTGACACAGCCTCCAAGACAATACACCAAAATAGATACAGCTGCTGAAGTGGAAGTTGCTTTCAGCCAATGAATTTCCTGCTTGTCAGATTTGTATGCGTGTTTGAATGTGAGGGTAATGAAATAACATTATAGACTTCAGAACCAGGGCAGCCTTTATTCAGATAAGGTTATAAGCAAATATGGTTTAGAATGAGTGTCTGCTGAAGTAATAAAATCCATTGCCAGGAGTTTAACTGTTTGCTGCAACATTTAAACATGCACAGCAATGCAGAAATGCACTTTGGGGTCATACAGAAAGAGTTTTGCACCTTGGGCAAATAAACACTGCCGAGGCCACAGGGGTCACCTTCAGACAGCTTAGAGTGGGTCTGTATAGACTTAACTCTTTATTCTCAATGTTTCCTTTCATCTGGGAATTTTTCAGATCTCAAAGTCAGACAACAGTAAACAAAATTAAGGGAAAATTAATTGTCAAATCACAGTGAGACCCAATGCTTGTTTCTCAAGATAATTAGCATACAGCACTGAGGCCAGACTACCACATACAAACTGATAGATCAACACCACATATTTATAACTTAAACTGAACATTTCCAATGTAAAGTAGGGAAAATTTTCAAAATCACTGCACTGTGATGCAGATTTTAAATAATTAAAACTATACTAAATAATAGCTAAGAGTTTTGAAACACATTCAGTTGCTAAACTCTTCGGAGGGTTAATATTAATGCCTCTCTGTGAAGCTAACGTCTCTCATCTGGAGGAAATTCTCCTGTCAGAGCAGCATTTGTGGGATAGAATTTTTGAAAAGCCTTCAGACGCATCAATGAAAAGTCTCGTCCCACCAGTATCAGCACACTATTCAACACAAATGGCACAAAAGCAGCTAAGTGGAGAGAGATGGATAACAGCAAGGAGCTGCTCCCACTCGCTCCAAGCACAAAGCGAGCAAAGAACCATGTGCCTGAAAGAAATGGAGCAGTATCTTGTATTGGATCTGATGAAAATCCTGCAGTTGCAAATGCAAACTATCCCAGGTTATTAAAATATTAAAGATAAAAGTGACCTTTGGTTATTGGGGTTTGTAAGTTTAGCTTTTTTTTTTTTTTCAAATCAGAAAAAAAGAATTTTGAGCAATTCAAAATGAAATAGGTTGGCAGTAGAGATTAAATTAAAATGAATAGCATGACCATGACAGAGCTACTGAAGATATTTATTCCATTACCATTTTCATTCTTCTAGAGAAGTCTTTTAGCATACTCTCAAAGGGCTGAGCTTGTGACCAAAATACTCAAAGCAAGGACCAGAAGTGCCCTGAAGAGTACTGAAGTCAGGGGATAATTTTTCTGAAGAACATGAGTAAACAGGAAAAGTGGAACAGCCACATTCAGGGAATAATTATTGCCTCTAGTATACTAAGTTATTCAGCATTAGGCTATTCAGCAGTAATTATACCACCCCTGGGCAAGGATGATTTAGTGCAGCACACTGGTGCAAGCTGCATAATTAAGAGAATGGGATCTGGCTACTATTTAACACACCTTTCCAGGTGCTCATTGGATCCAGTTGGCAAGAGCCACACCGGGCTGGATTGGAAGGGAAGGTGAGCAGCGTGGTTTGTACTACAACGCCTTGAGTGCCACAGCATTTAGCACTCTGCAGTCGGAAGGTCAAACTCTGCTCTCCTTTAACTCTGTGCAAGCCAACCAGCTCACACAGAATTGCATGTGTCTAATTAAAAGCTGCATGTGGTCTGCTGGGCCACCCTCTGATGTTAATGCTGAATGCAGTTTAGCACATTTTGTTCTGGTTATGTTGAAATCGGGCAGAACAAAGCCATGGATAGGCTCTAAAATCAGCTATATTGCCCCATATGCTTGAATGGGAAAAAAGTAATTGTTTAACAGAAAGAAGAAATATTTTGGTGTTATAGATTAATTCCTTCCCCTGCAATGTGCAAAGTTTATTAAGTATTGTTCCTTTTTCTCTGTTGCTCGCATTGTGGGATTCATTGGAATGGGGAGAAAGAACCTCTGCAATGGTTATCACATTGACACAAAACCACTCAGACTCCCTTTCTATCCACATTGCTTACAGAATAGAAAATTAGAATGTAAAGAGATATGAAGCTGTTCCATAAGACTTAGAAAGTACCACAATATAAACAACCAGTTCAGCCACATCTGAGTTTCTGAGTTTACACCTCCCACAGAATCCATGCAGGGAAATTCTCACCATGGGGCTCTTGCTTTGGCCCTCAGCCTCAGTCAGCTCTGGGAGCACTTCACAAGAACAAGAGATTTGAAAGGCATCTGATGCAAGGCGATATCTAAACCACCATATTTGGGGACCTTTGCTATGGCAGGAATTCTTTCCTGAAGCCTCATCCCCACACATGGAAGACGATCAGCAAACATCTGACAGAGAGAGCAGAATCTGGAGCGCCTCCAGCCTCGGGATCTGGCTCCCTGCCCCGGCTGCTTGGCTCTCTCCCTGACAGCTCCCATGACTTGCTTTACAAGCAGGAGCAGTGGCAGTTTGGAAAAGCCTCCAGGGGAGGTCATGGGGGGATTGGCTTGGCTCCTCCACATCATTTGTCTTGTCTGAAATTAATTTTGAGGAAGCTGTTCAGCATTGCTCGGGAATAAGATTATGTATTAGCAGGAGCCATTCATTTTCCTGCTTAGGGTAAGGTAACAGAATACAACATTCAAATGCCAGGATTTATGTCACTCTGGGGAAACATGTTCTGAGCAATTTGATTTTTTTTAACACTTCTCAGTTATCCTGTTTGATGCAGGCATCACAAAGAATGAAAGCCTATAGGTCAGTATAGTAAAAATAAATAAATATAAGTTTTAGGGAGTTAGAATAAATGTAGGGAAACAACATTTTTTTTCTCTTAAAAGTAAAATCAGTGGAATGTTAAATTTAAGCTTATTTTACATTCTTTTACTACTTAATTCTCAGAATTTACACATCTTTCAATAGGAAGAGTTGGCATTACCATTATTTTTGCATCTCTTACTATTTTGCAGCAATATGTCTCTGACTTACATTTGAAAAACACTAAAGGTACTTTGACTAAACTTATTTACAAAGCCACTGACTTAAATTAAATTCTTCAAGGTTAAGCCAAGTTCAAAGATGAGCTATAATCCCACAGCCCTCCACACATCATCTTCTATGAATTGTTCTGTTAACAAAACCGGCTCAGAATCAAACTGGGATTTTACCCATCTTTCATGGTTACCTTACCTTACCTCACTGTTATCAATCATTTATTGTGCATTTCTTCCTTTTGTCATGTTTTTTTTTTTTTTTTTTTTTCAGTTGCTTATCTCTCCTGGCCCATTGCAATTGGTGATAGATTGCTTTCTATGTTCTATTTTTTTATTGTTATTTCTTTCCTGTGAAAGAAAATAGATTTTCCTGGGGAAAAAAATAAAACTGAAAAAAAAAAATTCAGATCAGAAAAATAAACATCTAGATCATTAAATGATGGGAGCCTGTGTCAACTAGAAACTCTTCCATTCACATGCTGCTGTTACAAATAACTCTTTTTCACACTGGTTCAGGACAGAAGTAAGAGCTTGGATATTTTCCTAAAAGATGTTAAACAAACTCTACGTTACGGGAGAGAGATGCTGTGTCTGCCCCGTGGGAGGCTGGGACAGCAGCTCTCAGATGGTGCTGCAGCCACAGCTCCATGTAACAGAAAGAATAACTGTTCAGAATTTCCCTCCCTCTTCCCTCTGCCCATCCCACATTCCTCTTCCCCCCCCACCACCAAGCAGAGGGACTCTGCTGGAGCCAGAGGTCCCCAAACTGGGCGGTGGCGGACCAGAACTGCAGGATGGTGCAGCTGGTGCCTGTCTTTGCTTTAAACACAACCCTAAAGCAGGATGGTCAGAGCATGAGCACACCCAGCAAGGCTGCAGGAAGGCCAGCGACAGGAACTTGTTCTGATTATCTGATTCTGAGTGGTGAACCAGGAAAGGATCAGGACACAGAGGTGTCCCAAGAGCTGCTTACTCCACCAGGATACACCTGGGCAATACACTCCATGCTGGAAGCAATCTCTGGTGTAGAAGCCAGGGAGATGAGGAGAGAGAGGCAAACTTGCTCTGAAAGCTATTTGCCACTCATGGATATGCTCAGCACAGACAGAAAACCATCATATGTTGACCGAAAAAGTCAGAAGTCACTTAAGGACACTGACTTTATGCAGTGAGCGAAATAACAGACTAGATTCTTTCATCACTCTTTGACTTCACTGATGAGTCAAAAATCAAGCTCTCATTTTTAACTGGTTGAAAACAAACTGTATAAGATACTGAAAAAGCTTCCAGAATTTACATCTGTTACCACAAATACAGATTAGATTCTGCCTCTGGGTGACCAGCCATAAGTTCTTCATGATTTGCTACACATGGGAGACTTTCAGCAACAGCCCACACACCCGGTCTCTACAGCATTTTGAAATTTTTAGGTCTCTGAGCCTGTTCATGCTTCTCCACAAACACCTGTTAATTTGAAAAGCTGTAGAATATAAAACAAAACAAATAGGAAAGGAAAGGAAAAAAACAAGCAGCTGCTTATAGCGCTGGGGACAACAACAAGGCTGAGCTGAAGAAGCAATCTTTATCTCAGGGAAAGGCAGTAATACTTCCAGCACACGCAGCAGCAGGGGTTTTCCTGTTGTAATGCATATTTGAACTGGCTCTTTTCCTGTTCTCATTTTTAGCTCAGAGACTAATGATCCTTGTTGCTAAGTCACATCAGTGCAACGCTATGAAAGGACAAGTTCCATTTAAACGAACGAGTCTATGTCGGCACACACAATTTTCATCTATGTTCCGAGGAATTATTTGGATCTGCAAACTTAAATAAAAGCTCGCTCCTGGTCTTTTAGGAAGGCACATTTTCCTGGGAGCTTATGCTCCAAGTAACACTTACTGCCACTGCTCTCTCCTCTCTTGGAAAACAACGGATGCTTAGAATTAGTTCAAAAAGCTGTGGGAATGTGCAATATATTCACAACTCCAGGCTATGGCATACGTAGTGACACTATGCATTCAAGGAGCAGCTGCAATCAATATTTGTGATTTATATGCTGGAATTTAATGACCTCCTACATACTTATTCTCAAAGATTAATATAATTTTGACTCCAAACTCCCCACAGCCTCTGTGCACAGCAGTCTGTAACACAAGGGCTTTTCTTGCCACAAGTTGTACAGCAAATTTGAAGATGTTTCTCATCACTGTGGTGCAGATTATTGCAGCAGTTTCCACACTGGAAATGAGAGTCTTTGCTGGGACAGCTAGGGCAGGAATCACAGAAATTGTGGTGTTTCCTCTCAGAGAGGCACAAAGCTGCAGGCTGAATTGCTGGAAAGCCTCACTGACACCCAGGTGTACAGGAAAAGAGGGGAGAAGGTGGCAGGCACCAACAGCAGAACACAAACACAATTTCTGTGCTCCCTCCCAAAGAAACCAGTGAAAATAGAAAGTGACACAAGGAACTGGGCCTTTCACATAGAGCCTGCCCAGATGGAAGACTGCCAACTGCACAGGTCAAACATCAAAAGCAACAGGAGTACTCCCGACCTCTATCAAGCATCATGGAGAATCTTCTCTGGGAACGTCACATTCCACAAAGATCTCTGCTTTAACAGGCATTTACAATTTCCTTTCATGTTCCTTACAAATCTCCAGCACATTTTTACCATTTCCAGTTGAGCTTTTACGTATTTGTTCTATCTTTTTTTTTCTCAGAATATCAAGGAGAAATCCCAACCTATCCTTCAAGGATATCAAAGCTCCTGCCTTAAAATTAAATCCTATCCTATCCCAATGTGAACTAGAATATTTCCTGAAACCTCAGTAGACCCAGTCTAAACTAGGTGTTCACTCAGGAAAAAGAGAGGTATCCAAGCATCTGACTTTATAATGACTTTAACTACAACAATAGCTACCAAATTTGAATACCACATGTTCTGGTTTTATTTTGCCAGTGAAGACTATTTTGGCTTACAAAAGAATCTGAAGACACTTCTGCTGTGGAGAGAGAAAAAAAGAGGGAGAGAAGTAAATACTAAAGATAGAAGAATAAAAATCCTTTGAAAGGGAATTGAGTTCTTGCCTACTGCTTAAGAAAAATGCACTATAAAGCAGCTATTGATTTTTCATTCAACAGCACTGAATGTTTTATTGAAAAGGAGCAACGCTCAGTAATTTGAATTTTCAATTAAGGTAGCACGTTCCTTGGACACATTTACTACTGCACTCCAGTGACATTTATTTGACTTTTAAAATCCCTCTACTATTGTATTCGTGTTTGTATAGATCAAACTCCCAATACAGAAAGTGCTCGGATTATAACACTGCTGATTATAGACATGTCTGCAAGGCTCTGTGGACAACCTAATGACTTTATTTATAGGTAGGACAATGTGCAGTCAGAGACAGCTTAAGTAAAATATGGCACCAGGAGAGAGCTGAAGCAGTTCAGCATTTCAGCTGAGAAATATTTACATTTTATTTATCTTTATGGACAGTATATAGATGCAGTGAATTTAGTTATTAAAAAAAAGTTTAAATTTCAGAGGATTGGGGCATCTTTACTGATTCTAAAACTCATCAACTACTTAAAGGTATAAAAATTTCAGCTGTAAGACAGACTGCAGTATTTCTGAACTCTAAAGAGATAATGGTGGCTCATACTGGATTCCCTTCTGGAGAAAAATTGGCTGATAACCTGAGAGCTTTCATGGAGAGCTTGAACTCCATGAGGTTGATGGACAAACTTTAGACGTCTAGAAATAGATTAGTCTCTGCTAATCATCTACTCCTGCTAAGGGAAGGACTTGGGTAATCCCTGGATATTTTACTAACCAAGGGAGACACAGCTCAGAGTCACCAGTAATTTATTTTCCCCAAATTACAGCAGAGATTGCACAAATTCCCACCAGTTCATGGTGTGTTGTGTTTAAAATCTTGTTCCTTGCTCTTAAAATCTAGATATGAGCAAAAGAAACACACCTGATATGCAAAGCCAAGAAATTATTCTTATTTTAACCAAAGTCTAAGTCCAAAGATTTAGTCCAGTTGCAGTGATGCCAGCACTTATATCTCAAAATAAATTAGGCTAAAATTATCCATTCAAATATGCTAAAACCAAGGCTTTTCGATGCTGTTGTGCCTGCCCTTGCCCATGTTTTATTTCTTCTCACCCCTGGAACTGCTTGAGGCCACTTTTTGGAGAAGAGTTGGAGCTCCCCAGTACCTCTGCAAAACCGAGCCAACCCAATATCTTGTAGTGCTTGAGGTGCCTTGTTTCTGTGTGACCCTTTAATCAGGATGGACTCTACAGATGTACTCACTGAAGTGCTCCCAGCCCTACTATCATCTGACTAAGATTTCCTGTTACAGCTATTGAGGTTCTGCTCCCACTTAATCTCTAAATATGGCACAGTTCACGCTTTTTAGTTTGCTTAATGACGTGCTATTAATAAAGACATGACCTGAACAGCTACTTGCATTTATTGTCTTTTTTCCCCCCCACCATTTTTTAAAATTATGCTGAGGTAATTTAATTTTTTAAGATCATAAACTATTGTTTTGTTTGACAAGTTGGACATAATCATCCAACACTCCCATGAAGGCACTCACCAAGGTCAGTGCATAAGCCAGCAATTTATCTGAAACGTTTATCATGATATCGAAATGGCTTTGCTACTTTTTCAAGTTATTATTATTATCATTGCCTTATTGACAGAGCAGGATGCTAACCCACACTAAAGAAAGGTTCAGTCCTCTGTAATTATGTGTATTTTCAAGCAATTTCAAGTTATTGAAAGCACAGAACTCTGCTTAACTCTTGGTTGAACAGTACCTATGCTGAACAGAGCTACTCAATAGCTTGCTTTTCCAATGAGAAATGGCCTCAAAAGAGGTACAGCAACTCATGCCTTTCTCAAAACAAATTATAATTGGCATAAGCACAAGAGCCAAAAGTTTTTGTTGGAGTTAATGAAACCACAATGCAATTCTCTGATCAAAATCACTAACTGGCAATCTTGGTGCAAATGAGATTTTTTTGTGGTTTTTGTGTGTGTAAGGTTCAGATATTCGACAGCAGAGAATTAACTCTGCATCATTATTTTAAATTGAAGCCAAACAAGAAAAAAAAGTCAATTACCTTTAATTTCAAGCACAAGAAATCTTGTTTGTGTGAGTGAAATCAGAGCCCATTGACTTCTAATGGGATTTGAGTGTTTTATCTCTTTAGGCTTGATTTGGTTTTATCAATTTTTAAGTATGGGTTATTATTTTTGCTTCTAACAGACATCAAGTTGCCCAAAGACTATTGTAGTTCTCTGCTCACAAAGCTCTGCTCTCTATTCTCTCTATTTCAAAACAGATGTTACAAAGGAGCAAAATACCTAAATTATGCTGGCATGGATGTTCTTTTTGGTTTCTCCTCTTAAGACTGACCAAACCCAACCAGTACAGCCTGGAGAGCACCCTGCCTTCTCCTCCCTTTCCCTCTGAGGGGATATTACCAAAAAAGTTGCTGAGAGGGGACTGTGATCCAACATCTTCATGTCAAGGAGCACTGGTCCCTGTGCAAATTCCTAAGGGATACAACAAGGAAGCAGCTGGCAGCTGAAGGGTGCATGGTCATAACCCTTGGTCCAGATAATTTCCTGTCCACCTCATCCATCAGAGAGAAAACCAAATTCCAAACACACTTTTAGATGTTCTCAACCGTGTTTCAACCTCCTTACAAAAGAACCCAGATGCTTTCTACTCTCTCTACTGTACTTCTCTCCAAGCAGGAAATACGGCACTGAAACCTCCCAAAACAGAATGCAGAGAAAACTAAAAATCACTGCAACAGAAAAGTGTCAAGCTTTAGAAATCAAACTTAAGAATTACATGCATTCCATATGCTTACAAATGATCTTCATTAGCACCTAATTACAATTTAGTTCAATTAATCAGATGATCAACTGCATTGATTCTTATCAGCAGATTAACCCTCTTATAAAGTACTATGAAAATTTACAAGGTTGAAGTTGACAATTCAAGTTATTTTCAGGTACTTTGTTCTCTGGGGAATAAATAAATAAATAAATAAATAAAGAGGACTAAATTTTGCTTTCCTGGTTAGGAAAAAAATGTTTTCACTGAAATAAGGAATGAAGACAGTCTATGATAGCATGGTTTGGCTTGCATAAATTTAAGTGTGAATTTGAGACTGCAGAGCCTCATTAAGTTTCAGAGATTTCACATGGGGTTCTACAAATGCAACAATGAGAGCTCTTTCTAAACAGAACTCGAACCATTGCTGCATAAAGCTGGAATGATCATAAATGACGAATGACTGAAGACAAAGACAAATGAGGGCATGCATGGGGCTCTGGATTTCTGTGCGTTATGGTTGGATACTCCTCATCCTGATAAATCTTCTCTTCATCAATTTTAATGCTGGGAAGACTTGAGAACAAGAGATGAATCTGGCCTGAAGTTTACCTTTCTGAACTACTACAACTTTTACAAAATTCCTTGGTGACTTTTCTTGCTTTAAAGGTACAAGATGAAGCCAGAGATATTGTCTGATAAGTAAGCTAATTTTCAAAATCGACATTAAAGATAAAAATTTTACCATTATGAATAATATCAGGAGATTATTCAGTGCAGCTAAGAGCCTCTTCTTTATACATACATGGACAGTTAATAAAGGGGTCCTAAATTTTCTTTAAAGAAACTTGTAAGTGTTGATGGAGAATGATAGAGACCCCTCTCATGCATTTTTCTAATCTATTTTATATATACATATATGCATACTCTTACATTTACACATAAACATATGAATTAGACATAATCATCCTCTGATGTTCATTCTTACCTCCCAATGACAGTGGTGAGTTTTTTACTCTTTCTGCAGACACTGAAAGTTAAAAATTCACTACTTCTATGGTACCATAGAAAAGTGGATGCAAACAGTTAATCCAAGTGGATGCTATTGTTATCCTGAACTGAATATTGATCCTGATCTAATCCTGATCTCTCTACTGTATTTCGATTACTCTCTCTGGGATGAAACTATTGATATTGAACATGCAGAATGGAATAAATCAAAATATTTCAATCCTCCTTTAAATTCCACATTTGTTTACAACTTCACTTGGGAGAAAACTGAATCAAACCCGGGTACTCATTTCCTCTCCCAGCTCTCTCAGCCTTTCCTCAAAAGGGAGATGTTTCAGCCCTTTCATCTTCTTTATCATCTTGCACTGGTTCCACTCCAGGACCTCCATGTCCCTTGTCCTGGGGAGCCCAGAACTGGACACAGCACTCCAGATGTGCCTCAAAGGGCTGAGCAGAGGGGCAGGATGCCCTCCCTGAGCTGCTGGGAATGCTCTGCCTGCTGCAGCTGAGGTGATCAGGTGCTTAAAGCACCTCCCATATGAGAGCTCTTCCAATACAAGAAATACAAACAATTCTATTTAAACATAAGAAAGAAGTAACTTCTTTAAGACCAGAGTGGTCAAGCAGTGGAGCAAATTGCCTGAAGAGGTCAGGGAGGCTCCTTAAAGATATTCAAAATCCAGCTGGACAGTGTCCAGGAACATGCTCTGTTTGCTCCTGCTCTGAGCAGGGAGAGGAGACTGTACAGCTTGCAGAGCTCTGTGCCAGCCTCAGGGACTCTCTGATACAGCTTTTATTACCAGGGTTATGGGAATGTCCTGTGTAAAAGCCCAGGAAACATTACCTTAAATCCTCTGCTGCTTTAGTGGCCAACCTTCATCCTCAAATTTTATTTCCAATAGTGTGCTAATGAGAAAACCACTAGTGGGAAGCAGCACTTGCTGCTAGATCTATTAAACATGATTAAAAGAAAGAGCCTGAAGTGCAATTAAGGTAAATATTTCATTGAGTTTTATTAATCTGCAGAGATGGTATCCAAAGCAGACACACTGAAGTCTGAGAGTCACTGTGTTAAATCCCAAGAGAGTGGGGCTGTCTGCTGTGGATGGAAGGTGGGACAGGGCTTTATTTGCAATACCTGAACAGACACCATTGCTTTAACATTTTTCAGTTTTTGCTACTACCATTACACAGGAAAATTATCCAAGTTTTAAAAAAAGGGTAATAAACAGTATTTTGACTCATAAAGAACAGAATTAGGCAATACAGATATTGAAAGCATGAAACTGATTCTATGTTTCTCTGTTTAAAAAAGAATGTGGAATAATAGGCAGACACTGAAGGGTTAAATTCTTTTGGACAGCGTAGACAACTTATCAACTTTTGAAAGTGGCAGAAACTGAATGCTTAAAAAATGAAAAACTGTTTTCAGTAACACAAGGTGTTTTAATTCAGATCATATGTCAATAACCTCCCGGATTTCCATTTTGGTCTGCTTTTGTTGCCTGCTTTCTTGGTTCTGTCTTATCTAACAGCTTGAAGAAATAACAATTTATGTCACCGATTTACCTCTCAGTCTCTCTGACCATTTTCTCATTCAGATGCATTTTCTATTTCATCTCCTTGCCTCCAATTCACTAAAATAGAATGGAAATATGCAAGAAGTGATATTCAAAAATCAAAATATGATATACTATATAAATTTGTGGTAGCACAATGGCAAGGTAAACTGCAGTAGCAAGATAAGTACACTTCTTTTCTCATTGCCTCTTTTATGTAAAAAATGTAAGAGCTGAGATTCTTAATCGAGTGTTTCCAGAAATCAGGTGTTTGAAGTATCACACCACCTCCCACTCAAGTCATAAGAAAAAAAAAAAAAAAAAAAAAAAGAGAGAGAATTGGCAACAGATGTAAAAAGTTTGACCCTTACTAAAAAAAAAAAAAAAAAATTCAGGGTGTTTTTAACTGGTCTAACACCTTCAACAATTGGGATTTTAGGAATTGAGCATCACTGCCCATTCCTGCTGTCTCTCTATAAAACTGAGAAATTTATTAATTCCTGTGGAACAGCAGTATTAATCTAGAAACAGGGGATTAGTGGGAACTACAAAAGGGGGTGTTAATTCTATTGTCAACTTGGAAAAGCAAACTTCAGAAAACGTCCTCTAATGTTTCACTGGAAAAAAAGCCCCTACATAAGATAGGATATACATCAAGATGCAGATCAAACCCATCTGCACACCTCAGCTGTGCATTATTTGAAGTTGAGGCTAGTTTCAAGAAACTGCCTTGATCTTAGGGCCTCATAATCAAATGCATTGTCTGGTGCCGGAATGAAGCCAATCTGCTTTGAAAGGCCTTTGCTTCATCCCTCCAAAAGCACGAGAAAAAGGTATACAGGGAAAAAAGTCTGATCTGATCTTCATTTCTAAGTTCAGAACAAAGATATTATAAAGAAAGTCACTTGTACCTTGCTGCGTGCTGACAGAAGACTCAGAGGCACAGAGGAAAAATACAGAATGGATTTCAAATTAAATGGAGAAGGAATAACCTTTGTGCATCTGTAGGCAACAGTGCACGTGGACAGAGGAGAACCTAAAGTCTTGAATTTCAGATCTTGACTACAGCAGTGGTTATTCAGATGGTTGATGATTTGGTGGCATTAGCACCCTGTGGCCGTGCCTGGTGTCCACTGCCCAGTACTGGCCACGAATCTCAAATGTCCCTGTCAGTCTTTCACACCCATTTTTCGGCCACCAGCATTACACTGCCACATAGAAAACCCCTTCTGGCTCTTCTACACTATATTTCAGCCATACTAGATTTCCTCAACAGTTTAGTGAACTCTCTGTACACACTAACATGCACAAGTCTTTAAAAAATACAGCAGCAAGTCACAGGAATCAGTTGCTTGCTCAGACATTTCTAGTGAAACACTTTATTGTTCACAGAGATGAAAGATCTACACATGAAACAGCCATGGAAATAAAAGCATTTAGAAGGTTTCACTTGTAATTTAAGTACAGTAAAAAAAAAAAAAAAACCAAACAAAAAACCCACAAAACCCCAGAAAAAATACACTTAGTGATGCATACAGCCTTTAGTTCTGGTTGCATTTGACACTTCACTCCCTGAACTCCACTTTCAACTGAATGAGAAACTTTCATGCACTTCTTTGGGGATCACTCCTGCCAATCACTCACCATTAACACCCTGGTGTCTGAATGAATTTTCTATTTATTTTAGACTGTAATTAGACATTTTACAAATCAGACAGATTTGTAAAATCAGATTTAGAGACCTGATCTCTAAATAAAGAAGGAAAAAAAAACCCTCCAAACCAAAAGCATTGACAGTCAGTAAAGTATAACTTAAAACTTCCTATTAAGTCTTGCCTTCCTCATCCTCCCTGACTCTCCTCTAGGTAAAACAATTTAATTAAGAATCAGATTTAAAAATTGAATATTAACACATAACTGCTGCCAATACTTTAAAATAGTGATAACAGTAATAACAATGAATGTGCTCAAGCTGTGGCATGCTCAAGTCCAAGTTCCTTTTGATGACCCTCAGCAGTGGAAGACCTGACCAGCAGGGCTTGATGCATAAAATGTTGTAATCTTACAACATGAACAAGATCTTTAGAATCAGAACCGTGGAGTTCAATCTCTTGTATCTCAGAGCTCCTCTCCTCAGTTTATTAAAAATTCAAACTCCAGCTGTGGACTTGCCTTTGTAATCCACTGTCAGGGCACCACCCAGAGGACAGAAAGACAGAAGAGCAGAGCGTGCAAATGACATCTTCCCCAAATAAAACACACTTTAATTACCAGCCTAATCACTTCCGACCTCTTTCCTAGATCTCTCTTCTACTGATGTTTTGTAACATCTTTGTGCGATCTAATAGAAGAGGAACATCTTTGAAATGTCAACTTTTAGTCTTTGATTTTTCAGAGAAAGGTAATTTCTTTCCTGAGAAGTACTCACTTTTTTATTTTTTTCTAACATGCATGATATGATCAGAAAATAAGAAAAAATGCATTAATTCTTTGAAAGAGAAGGTACAATCCTGCATTTGCAGAATGGATATGCAAGTCCCTTCCACTGTTCAACAGAGGAAGAATGAATCTATTCCCTGATTGCATTTTTGATACAAACCCACATCTACCAGCTGGCCAAAGCAGATCCCAATCACATCTACCATAGGAAAAATTATTAAACCATTTAATCACAAAGATTCTAACAGAAAAGGAAATGGATTAAATAAAAAATTGAAATGCTTGTGACATTAAAAAACCCCCTCTTTTGATACAGTTTATGCATTATCAATATTCCTACCATAGCTGTTACTTGAAATAGCTCATCACCACACTAAATAGAACACAATTTCTACTCTACTAAGGTAAGCTAACAACCTTTTTGTTGTTTCATAGTCTCATTTTTTAACTCCACAGAGAAACACTATTATTTAACACAAAACCAAAAAGCAGTGAACACTCCTTAAAGTTGGATTCCAAAGCAAACCCTAATAGCTGTGCCAAGTGGATTTTGTAATATTCTGTACTAAGGTTGAGCTCGGACTGCAGCCTTCTCCTCCACAGCACTATTCTGATATCAGTGCAGACATATGTTCAGCTAATCAGTGGGAACATAGTGACTTTAAAATAGTTTAAAACTGCCCGACAGATTAGAAATGTCATCAAGGAGAAAACAGCAGAAATCTCATAACCTTTGTTTCCATAGGAAACAAAGCTGAAAGCCAACTGCCTCAACACCCCAAATCTTTGACAACACTAAAATTCAGTTTTTTTCTGTGGATGAAGCGATTGTGATATTCAGTCCTTCTCAGTGACAGCACACAAGTCTGCCACTCACCAGAGTTCTGCTGATTAACAGTAAAGATGCATTTCAACTGATAGGTTTCACTTCCCACAGACATTTTAATGGAAAAAAGCAACCAACAAGCCCTCAGAAGCTCAAAGAGGATACAAAGGAAACTCAAATGCATCTGAACAGCAAGAGCTTGCAGTCTAGATAAACAACATATGCTTTGTAATCAACAATATTTTTTGTAAAAAGAAGTAAACAGTCCTCAGTTTAGAGGTTTAATTAAAACCAGCCAGAGATTTCACATTCTGATATAGAAAATCATGAAAATAAATTAAGGACACAAACAGTGCTAGTTTCTCATCTAAATTGCTCTATTTGTGTTTTATTATCACAGATGATTTTCTATACATTTTATTTTTCTTTCCTTTATGCGTCTTCTAAAATGGAGTTAGAGCAGCCCTTCCTTATCTTAAAACAAATAAACATCTTGTCGATAATTTCACATCATTCTCTTGATGTCTACACAACGCATGATACAAAAAACCCCTGTATAATCTAGAGTTACACATTATTGCTGATTTCATGTTGGAGGGTACAATACAACTCAGTCTAAAGAGAGAGCAAACATTATTTGTGAGAGGTATGAATTTAGGTGACTCCTCATATTCATACCTAAATGAGTGCACAACACTTTGCAACCTAGACTGTTATTACAGAGATATATTAGACATTTTTATTTGACATACCTCTAAAACAACCACTTTTCTTCTCTTGGAGAATGGTGTAGAAAACCATTTGGGTGTTTATACGATCATTGTTCATTCCTCTACAAAGAGGAATCACTACTTGCACCTTTAAATTAATTTTAAGTACACATGTTTATGTATAAACAAGTGGAAAAGGCTCAATGTAGAATCACAGCAGCTACATGAAATTACTGAACTTTTGTTTAAAATATTTCTAAGTGTAGCCTATTAATTTCTAACACACTTTAGTTCCTGTGGTACTTCTTTGAGCCTTTGTTTGAGTCCACCTACCTTGTGGCAGCCTATTGATGCCTGGGTTTTAAGCACTTATTGCCTACAGGTTTCCTTCTTCAATAAATATTTACAGCCTCATGCGCTAATTCAGCCTAACCAGGGTCAAAACCCTTTAGGTATTTAACTTCTTTTAATTTAAAATACAGGACTTGAAAACCAAAGCATTACGTTGAGGATGTACCTGTATAGCAGAGCAAAAGTTAACTTTAAATATCTTACTTTGCCAAACTTAAATACTGGGATAAACTCACCATGCAAATATGATAATGAGTAAATTCTAACATATTCAGCCAAACATCTACGGAATTTTTTGTGTCTTGCTTAATTAGTTACAGTTACATGTGCTGCTGTCTCTCATTAACTTTGTAATTCCTGGGCATGCATAGGTGGGTGCCTCACTAAATATTCTTTGATTAACGCACAGCACTCATATAATATATGCTAATTCCTATTTGCTAGGAATTTAATTATAAAACTTTGATAATCTGTTTTGATAAATTTAGTTTGGTGGAAAATGTGTGTTCCTAGAACAGGATCGTATTAAATTTGTTTTGCTTTTGATTTTTTAAGGCAGTTACCTGCTACCTGTTGGGATGGATTCTTTGCCTGCAGAACAAGCAAAGCCAAGTTCAGAGTGAGCACTGGGTAACCTTTGTCGTGGTTTAAAGGCAGGTGGCAACTGGGCACCACAGAGCTCCTCACTTACCCTCCTCACTCCACCCCAGAGGAATGGGGAAGACCATCAAAAGTAAAACTTGTAGGTTGAGATAAGAACAGTTCAGTAACTGAAACAAAGTAAAATATTATAATGATAGTAAATATTGATAAGGGTAACAAAAAGGGAAAACAAAACAAACAAGTTATGCAGAATACAACTGCTCCCACACTCTGACAGACGCCAGAACCTGTCCCCAAACCCCAAGTGGCCCTTCTGGGTAACCTCCCCAGTTTATACACTGGGCAGTGGTTTTATGGTGTGGAATATCCCTTTGGCCAGGTTGGGTCAACTGTCCCAGCTGTGCTCCCTCACAACATTTTCTGTGCAGCTCCTCACTGGCAGAACATGAGACACAGAAAAATTCTTGATTTAGGATAAACACAACTTAGCAACAACCAGAACATCACAGTGTTACTGACATCAGCCCCATACTGAACCCAAAACACAGCCATGCCAGCTGCTGAGACGAGACTGACTCTACCCCAGCCCAAACCAGGACACTCTTCTTCCTATTCATCCCATTCCCACCCAACTCTTCCCTTTATGAAGGTTTGGCTGAACCCTTCTGGCACAGGCAAAAAGACCTTAAGAGACACGGGAACAGTGGCAACATTCTCCTGTTGGGACTGAGATCTTTTGGAATTCTTGTGGAATTTAGGTTTCCACACTCCTTTCTTGGTTGGTATCTCTGACTGCCCTCCCTGTCTCCAGACCTAATTGTAAGTAAGTACATCTAAAGTTTGTCTGCTGCAATCTTTTATTTTCTTGTCTCTGGGAGCCCCACGAACAAGAACACCATTCCAGAGTCATCATGACAATACCCTTATTCCTTAAGAAATTAATTTGAATTCAACTCACAGCAACACGCTGAATTGTAAAACTCATCTCAGATATAAAATTAATTTTACATGGGCATACAGAAGAATGATTGTCACTAGATAGCAATGTGAAGCCAGACCTGTATTTAAGCAAAGTTAATCTTTTGTACAAATGAAATGCTGCTTGCTTATTCAGTTTCCTTTAGCTAAATTCCTAAACTTCTAAGGACTTCAAAGAACTACATAGAAGTGAGATAAAGAGCTTATCTGCGTAATTCTTATGCTAATTCACAGAAGGTGTCTTGACTAAAAGGATGTCTACGTGCACGCTAAGGACTCGCTAATTCCCTTCCTCTAAACCCTAAGTTATTATACACATATTTAATTGGAATATAGCTGACTCTGCTTCCAGACAGTACCTGGTTCTGTATCCTGCCGTGAGCTGGTGACTCCCAGGCTGACCTGGCATTTTTTTGGGATGTCTAGAGATGGTTTTGAGCCAGGCTACCAGCACAGTGCACAGGTGCAGAGCATGAAGTCCAACTGCTCACACACTTGAGCTCGGTGTCCTGCCCAGCAGCACGAGATTAGGAGGTAAAATTCCATCAGCTGCTGCTCCTCATCCTAAAATCCCAAACTACTCATTTTCTCACCTCCCTTCCCCAGGCCTCCACTCCCACATCTCCAAGCTGTGATATTAGTCACTTTATCTTAGGATACAAAAAAGGGAAAGTCCCAACATTAAACATCTCTGACATTACAATTTCCACACAATACCTTTGTAAACCTTTTAGTTCACAGAGTTCAAAGACAAACTGAATTGATTAACGTTTACAAAAGAGGTAGAGGTTTCCCAGGAAATTAAAATTGTTTTTAGTAGTATGGTTTTATCACCTATTTAAAAATATTTATCATTTTTAGTTCTATTTCTGCAAGTAAAAAAGCACCCTTTATTCCAAAAATTGCCTCACATGCATCGCACACACAGAGACCATTCTCCACCTAATCCAAAAAAGTAGTACCACCATTTTAAATGCTTTTAAACAAAATTCATGCTGCAGTCTGAAGAAATTACAGTTTTTTTCTAAAGCTTTTTTTACCCTGTTCTCTTTGTTGTGTTTTTGGTTTTAACTGTTTGCTCTGTGTCCTGGTTTGCTAATAGTGAGTGTGCAAGTACATTCTCATTTCCAGAAAAGTGAATATTTGCAATAGCAGTTCAGCTAAAAGATCGTTGCTGCCCACAAAGAAATCCTACTAGTATCTTCACAGATTTTTTACATAAAAATAAACTAATTAGTTTTTTTTTCCTTAACAAAAATGGTACAGTACTGATTCACCTCCACAACAGCAGGAGGCTTTTCACTTTCAAAAAGGAAATGCACACAATACAAAGAAACATAATTTTCTTAGAAGTATAAAACAAGGCCTGAAAGGTCACTGCTTTCTACTTGATGCTAATTCTCCCTGGAATGATGTTGATTTATATGCACAATAAAGAACTCATTACAATAGCATCACTGGGCCAGCCACCACGCTATCGCTCATCACGAGCTCCAGTGACAGGACAAGGGGGGATGGCTTCACACTGGCACGGAGCAGGTCTAGATGAGATGTCAGGAGGAAATTCTTCCCCGGGAAGGGGATGAGCAGAAGCTGCCAGAGCAGCTGTGGCTGCCCCTGGATCCCTGCAGTGTCCAAGGCCAGGCTGGACGGGGCTTGGAGCAACCTGGGACAGTGGAAGGTGTTCCTGCCCATGGCAGGGGGGAGCTCTGGGTGGGCTTTAGGGTCCTTCCAACCCAAACCATTCTGTGACTCCATGCTGTACTGCTAATTACTTCCTTTGATTTTTGAAAGATTTCTTTTTCCACTTTCTTTCTCTGTAAATATATACAGTCAGATTTTCCAGGATTCACTTTGAAGCAGCCTACCAAAACCAGGAATTGTTTTAATACAGTGATGGTCTATAGGTTTATTAGTAGCTCTGACAGAGGAATTGCTGAATCAAACTCAGCTGCAGATTCTGGCTAAGTCAAGCAGAACGTGTAGTTGGTAACAATGTCTGCACCAATGGCAGATGAGTCTGTTCCCACAGGTCTGGCACAATAATAGAAGTGAATAATTCATATCATGTGGGAACAGACAATTACAATGCATATGCATCTGGAAAAGCAAAATACACAAAATAGGCTTGGTTTTATTCTCTTAGTCTCTTTCCTCCTGCTTTTTATCTGAGACTCCCTTTCTGCCCTTTGCAAACTCTGCTCACTTTGTGCCAATTTACACAATTACATGAATTTGAGCATGTAGTGAATGCACTTTGTTCTGGTTTTTTTTCAATCCAATCAAGATGATCTTTTAGGTCCCTTCCAACCCAACCTCTCCTGTGATTCTACGATCCTCTGCTACCACTTTCCCTCTCGTGGAAAGAGAGGTAACTGGAATAGCAGAGGCCAGAGTGAAGGAGCTGAAGGCAGCAGCTAGAAATATTCCACTTTTATTTCCAACTTGATCCAAAGTGGGAGCCACTGAAGGAACGTGTTAGGATGTGGAATTGAAATCATTCCAAACCCAATCTGCAGCACTGCTCAGTACTGACACTGGCAATAGCAGCTTCTTAAAATACTTGCAAATTCTGTCCAGGGGATCTTTCAGAACAGAGCACAAAGTCACATTAAGTAATCATTCCAGCCAGATACTGAGCTGTATTGGGGCATACAGGCTGTCATTCATAGCTAAATTACACGTTCTATTTGGGAGCCTTTTTTAGCTTCCTGACGCACGTAATCGAGTGCAACTGATGAATTTTGTCTAACAGTTTATCCTTTAGCAGTGACACTGCGCTTCCTAATCATACACGAAGTGTGGTGGAGTTCTGATACTGCTCTTTTGAAAGTCAAAGGAAGTTTTAGCAGAGCTCTCAATTCCATTCCAACCTTAATTTTCTACTTGCCACTGCACAACGCACACAGAAACTGAGCCTCGAGCTGCAGCCGCAGCCAAAATTCTGGCACAGCACTCGATGGAAATAGCAATTTAACCATGTTTTAGTGATGACCTTCAAAATTTAATTACAGATATAGCATGAAAACGATGAGCACGTGCTGTGCTTTACCTGTTCACTGTGAGAATAAAGAATGAAAAAGCATATTTAGAACTGGTAAATATTCTTTTACCTTTAACAGCCTGGTATAACATGTAGTTCCAAAGTCTTTTGCAGAAAGAACATCTTAGCAGACTCTGGTGTAGAAGCAATTTAAACAGGAATTAGTAACAGAGATGAGGAGATCTATCCAACAACGTGAGTGATGTCACCCTTAGCTTCAAACAATTCTTTTCCTGACTGTTAAGCTACAAAAATAAACCAAACTTACTCCTCAGTTCTTAATAGGCATTAAGAAACTCTACGTTGTTTTTGCCAACTTTCAGGCATCACTAACATCAGTTTTATATAAAATATTTTTCTAATATACCCGTTGAATCTACAGGATGACATCTCAAACAAATGCAACAGCTCTGCTGGGGGGCTGAAGTCGTGCCTTTGAAGGAGCTCTGTAGGATAAAGACTTTTAATGTCCCAGCATTGGATACAAACCCCATTTAGCTCTGCTGGACTGACAGTGCTCTAATTTCATTGACTCCAGAGCTACTAATGAGCTCCTGTCACAGAGGGGAAAATAAACACCTGCTAAACACAGAGAGACTCTTTTCTGCAGCTGTATTTCCTTACAGGGGATTATGGTATCGACCAGACTGATGGAGCCGTTCCCTTGTTGGGGAGCACTGAAACAGGAGATACGGCCACATAAAGGAGCCTGTGATTAGGCCTGATAAATCCTTTCTGATGGCCTGGAGTTGGTTTGATGCTATCATCCAATTTCCAATGAGCGATGTCTACGCTGCAAAAAAATCTCTGTGAGAGCTGGGGCCGGTATTTGGCACTGTCAGCCAAAGGCAATGGATCAGGGAACAGCTGTGGGAACACAACAAGACTCTTAACTCTAGAGTAAAGTCAGGAAAATAATATTTTTCTTAGTTTGCAGACAGACCAGAAAGGAAAAAAAAAAAAATTATATATATGTATATGTATACCTGTATATGTATATATATATATATTTGAGACAAAGAAAACCAGATTTTATTTTTTCTGCTGACAGAAACAAACAACCCAAAATGTCTTAATTAAATAATGAAATATCCACCGTTCCTTTGATAATGAACCCTCTTTAAATCCTAAATTACTCCATATTTTAACTAAAGAATAAGGATTTTGACTGCGACTATTTACTGATGTTAACCTACAGAGCTAAAATTATTAATCTCCATAATTAATCTATTTAGGGACCAATTTCCTGAAATGCGATGAAAAATTGCTGCTTTGGATTTTACCTTAGAGGTGTTTAATCTTCACAGGGTTTTTTCCTGCATGAGCTGGGTGGCTTGGAAAGGCCTGTGGGGCTGCCAGCCTTGCTCTGTGTTATTTGAATAAAAACCACTTCACTCCTGAGTCTTTCAGCTAAACATGCAAAGAGGAAAAGTTTTGAAAGGGAAAGTCAGTACAAGTAACTGATTTATCTGGGTAGCAGCTTTCTCACAATGTTTTGACAGAAGTGTTCTCAGAAATGTCTATTTTTAGTCACACGTTCTGCAATCAATCTCTTTGTAAACGAAATAAAAATCAAGAAATTGCACAGATACCTCAGAAAAAAGGAGGATGCAAAGCCACGGGATGATTTCTCTGCCTGAGGGAAGCAGGAGCACTCTAAAGTTCAGAATGTATTATAATGTTAATAATTAGACTATTAAATGCCAGTAGTCTCAATGCAGAAAAATACAGGGGGTTTATTTGTTGGGGTTTTTAATTAGTAACTGCTGCATCAGCACAAATATTCAGGAATTTTATCCCATACCTTCTGCAGAGGAAGGTCCTAAACCTTAATGGTTCCTCCACACCAGGAAGCACCAAAAGGATATAAAGGCCTCCAAGTCATGATTTCCCACATGCAGAGATATGAAAAACACTGTAAATTTTCTTATTCCACCTCAGTTTAAGAGGTGCATATAGCTTATAAGGTAGATGTGAGGTTCTGGTAGGATGCTGTTTGTACAGCAGCCCTGGGGCTCAGCCATAACTTAAACACATCTCCAAGGACCTTTAATCTTCATTCTGTGTTTTTCTAAAAACACTCAGATGGGACAATAATTTCAAGATGAAAACTCGACTTTCTTCTGTCTTTGCTAATTTTATGCCATAGTTTAGACTATACAAGTAGAGAAAATTCCATGCCTTCACTGACTGTGTATTGTATGTCCTTTAAAAATCACTTTAAAATGAAATTTGTATAAAACAATATGAAGTTGTAAATAAATTGTAACCCTCTTTTTCTTTTCCTGAGCTAATTAATTCTCCATAAATATTTTCCCTCCTTTTAAAAATGGATTTTCATATTGGCAGTATGAGACTTACAGCTTTGAGCAGCTAGGAAATGCAAAGTAAAAGAGTTAATTTTTCTTTCTAAATTAAACTGGATTGTGTATTTTTGAGAAGATATAACTGTGATTTCTATATTATCTCACTGTACAAGTAAGCTGCAGTTTCTGCTCTCAAGAACATCAGCAAAGAGTGCTAGGAACATCAGCAAGTCAGTCCAAGACTGTCTGTGGTTTGTAATCAATAATATTGGAGGAGGTGTCACCAACGTGGGTGTACGTAAAGAAACATATGAAAAATAATGTGTTTATATTATTATAGTGTACATAAAGAAACATATGAAAAATAATGTGTTTATATTATTATAGTGTACATAAAGAAACATATGAAAAATAATGTGTTTATATTATTATAGTGTACATAAAGAAACATATGAAAAATAATGTGTTTATATTATTATAAACCTATTGCCCAGTATGTTGATGATAAAAGCAGTTTGATCCATGCCTGTCCAAAATCTATTTACATTTTAGATTTGGGGTTCTGCCTGATGAATTTTT
Organism: Corvus hawaiiensis; assembly: GCF_020740725.1. NCBI lineage: Eukaryota > Metazoa > Chordata > Aves > Passeriformes > Corvidae > Corvus > Corvus hawaiiensis. The sequence goes on along the minus strand of NC_063226.1, from coordinate 3,480,814 downwards.
AAAAATAGTCTAAAATTTTAAAACACACTCTGGGTAAATGTTAAAGGGAGATGGTAAACATACCAATAAACCCACCTCTGCTAGGGGACCTGTCAATCCAATTTCCCCCCTAAACCAGGGAATATGCAATAACCCATCTTAAGATCCACTGCTGTGTCAGTTTCATTCAAGACAAAAGGAAAACAAGCATTTTATGATTAAACAGTAATTGAGACAAACAAGCAAAAGCTTGAAAGGCATCAGCCCACACAGGGAGCAAGGATTCATTAGTGTTTCCTCTGTAGGTGAGACAGGCAGTGCCGCCTGCTCTGCTCCAGAGCCCAGAGCAGAGTTCTGAGTGGCTGCTCCAGGGATTGATGTTCCTCAGGGTGACAGTGCTGATTGTTTAATCCCCTCGGATGGCCCACTCAGGCAGGAGGAAGGTGCTCATGAGCATCAGGAGTCACCAAGATCAAGGGCTCCACCTGCTCCCCTCTCCCTGCCACACCCTGCTGCCCCTCCAGCAGCTGGAGCCAGCTCCTTAACTGGGACAGCACCAAACCAGCAGCCAAAAGACCAGAAAGAGGCACTTTCTGATGTAGAGGAAGCAATTTCCAGCATGGAGTATCCGTGAGGGTTTGTACATAAACAAGAAACATGAATTGCACTTCTGGGAGGGCGAGACGGAATCGACGCTCGCTGGGCACACCTGGCCCAGGTTTGGATCTTGCCTGGAGCATTGTTTAGCCAAGTATAAACAAATAATGTTGCCTTTGAATGATGTGACAGACTGCAGGGGAGCTCCAGGTGGAATGAAACTGCTGCCACAATTTGTTCACCCCAGAAAAATCCATGTATTAGTAGGAAAAATAGCTTTTCTTTTGAAAGTGTCTGTCATCGTCATTATAGCAGCCATGATACATGAGCAGCACTCTCCTCTCTGTTCTAGGAGCAGTGAGAACATATTAATAATGATGGGGAAAAAGTCCCCCAAGTCCTTCTCAGCAGGGCTGCTCTTGAAATATTTGAAGTACTAAAATTACAGGAAGGCCACTTCAGCTCTTGAGCCAGATGAAATCTGGAAAATGAATTCCAATACTTCCTAGCCATTCCTCAGCCCCCAGGAAGCTGGTTGCAAAGGCAATGTAAACAGAGCACACAGGACATTGCAAAACCAGCTCTGCTCCATTTCAGATTCTTGCAGAACTCTCTCCTGTCCTGGCACTGTGGCAGTGCTCCCTCTCTCCAGCAGCTGAGTGTGCAGCCAGTGCCATTCTCGCCACCTCATCAGCAGCAGGGACTGCTGCAGGAGGAACAGAACTCATTACTTTCAGCCTCAAAGCAGCCCTGAAATAAAGGTTTTCTGTGCTTAGCTGTTTGTAAAGGACTCAGTGCATATTTGACATAAAGCTTTTGAAGTCACTGAAACTAACACGGTGAAAAATCCCTTTGTTGGGTTCGCCTGAGAAATGTTGGAGAGTTCAGAAGAAAATTGAATATGCAGATATTTTTACTAGTAAAAAGAGAGAATGTTCTCATAAGACATAAAAAAATCAAACTATTTCCTAATTTATGTATAGGAGTTTCTGTATTTTTATAACTAATAGAAGGGAGCCTTATAGATTGAGGAGGAACCACAAGAATTTTAAAAAGGTGTGTAGTAATGATAAGCTGAATTCAGCCATAGAAAATAGATGTCTCCTTCTCCTGTGATCCATAACATTAAATGTAATTGTGGAAACCTTTAGTATTAATTCATTAAAATAAAACAGAATTATTTTAATTAAAAAACCCTCTCTTGAGATTGCCAGCCTTAGTCAAATACATTGAGAACTCTTTTGAATTTCACTGTTCTCTAAGGCTATGATATCTTTTTTCTTTTATTTCTTTAAAATTATGTAGGCATAATTTTAATAGTTTTTTTTCACTTCTGTTGAACATAGCACAGTAACATGCTAAATATTTATATTTTATGAAAAATGAATGTTCAACAAACAACAAGCACGAAGAGAGGCACTTTTTACACGTTAGGTGTCTATCTGGCATGGGTTCATCTGAAAATGAACTGTCCTCTGGCCAAACTCACAGCTGCAGGCTGCAAACAAAGTATCAAATTCAGCTTTTTGAACAGATCTGTAGGAACAAAATGCAAAGTCAAAACCTCAGGTTTATTTAGCAACCATCAACACCATCTAAAATAGAATGCACTCATGAGCTGAACCCTCCTGGTGCCGCAGAGATGGAGTCTCAGTGCTGCAGGTTGAATTTCAGATCTCAACAGGTGCCGGCCTGATTGAGCAGATGAACCACAGGGAAAATGTAAATTTACCCTCAGAGGTGGCTTTGCAAACTGGGCCAGTTTAAGATGAGTCAGGGAGTGGTCAAATAAGCAGTAAAATCACCAGGACTCAGAGCAAACTGTGGGAACCAGCTGAGGACAGGATTTCTTATCTAACCCCAAGCTGCAGCCAGAAGAGTTGATCTGGTTGCCCACAGAATTATGGTCTCTGCTATGGGTGCAGAGGCACTCATCCCATTCACATAGAACCTCAAGAAAATATCCTCTAATATCTTGCTGCAATGCTCAGTGCTAATTTTAATCTGCATTTAGGATAATAAAATTAAAATAATAGCAGAAGGTAATTAACCAACCAAAGGAGATTCCTACTTTTGCATAATAATATTATTAACTCTGCCTAAAAATATTATGACCTGTTATCAGATAGAGCTAATGCTAACATGTCTAACACAGCAAATGAACTCACCTTTTTAACAGTTCTCCTCTCCCGTGGATAAATGCTGGCATTAATTCATCACCATTTACAATAACTTCTGGCTTTAAATCAAAACTTGACTGTAAAATCATTTGAAAAGCCTGTGCATAGATCCCCTACAAGTACACCAACATTTCTCTAGGCATAGAGACAAAAATTTCATCTTGGGCAGAGAAAGTGACTGGTGGTGCTGGTTTGGGAGTGTTAAATAAACACTCAGCAAAAGAAAGGTCTTACTCCTACCTCACACATGGCTGTCCACCTATTCAGCAAACCCGCAAGCAGAGTTTCAGGGAACAGTTTTATATGTTTGACTTTCTTAAAATTTATTTTTCCTTTTACAAGACAGTTCTCTTGTGAAATTTTGGATGATCAGTTGAAGCCTAAATGCCTGAGTGAGGAAAACCTCGAGCTGCCCCTGGACTTGAGCTGACCTGGGGCTCGAGGGAGGTAAAATGCTCACACTGGGACCCAGACTCTGAGCAGGCAGCAGTTCTCAGCAAGAGCAATATCAAACCTCTTTATCTAATCATCCACTATTATTCACTGCTGCATTCTATTTCCTTCAAAACTCAGACATCCTAAAAGAAAAACTTCAAGGCTCCCATATGCTGCCTGCCCTCCCTCAACATGTTTTTGGTTTGTGTTTGTTGTTTGGGGCTTTTTTTTGGTAAATTGAAAACCCCAGGAAATAAAGGAACTTCACATGCAAAAAATAAATTCAGATATCATGAAAAGTCCAACCAAATAAAAACAGTCTAGAAAACTCAGAGCTGCTACTGCATCTATCCTCAGAGTCCCCTGTTGTGGCAGAGCTCTGAAGGAGTCTCCAAACAGCGTGTGATTTTATAGACCATATGATCTGCAATATTTACCATGCATAATGGAAATAGATAAGGCAAAGCAAACAGCTTGAATTTTGTATTTCCTTGCTTTTTATTTAGTCTAGGTTGTTAGCACCATGTGAATACATATTTGGGAGTCTCTGTGTTTGTGTGTGTGTGCATATGTGTGTATATATAGGTATAAACAAACACACAGAGTCATTTCCCTGTATTTCTCACACATCAGAAAGAATACTTTCTGAGCAACCGGCTTTTAGTTCCTAAAATTTCTCAGACAAAAAGAAAAGGCATTGTTCATTTTGGTCAGAATTGGAAAAAAAACACATTATGCTTGTTTCTTCAGCTTCTGTGTCCTCTTGCTGTCCCTACTCTGTGCTGCTTGTTTGTGGAGCTCTTCAGTTTTAATAACAACAGATGTCAACACCTTGACCATTGTTTTGTAGCTTTAAAATGCACTGCTACAAAGTGTTCAGCATGTGAGACTAAATGGGAAATGCATTTGCTAACTGCACTTTTTTTACTTGGCAGTACATGCAGGAGCAGGGAACAGAGGCTCACGGGAGTTTTAAAGTAGAAGAAACATTCACACTGCATTGAAAATGTAAAGGCACACATTTGAAAGCAATTCCTCCACAAATAAAAATATGTGTGCAAGTCCTAGGTCATAGTGACAACATCTGGCTTGCTTGGCTGGTCCTATATTTGAAACCCCTGACAGGGGTGGGGCAGAGAATAAATATGAGTAATTCAATAGATCAAGACTTTCCTGCTCTCCCTGCGTTGACACTAATAGGGTCATTTGATTTTCTTTCACTATTTTAACTCTGGAATTTTGTCCCCTCAAGCTTTCCCTTTGAAATCATTGCTCACTAGTATTTATTATATATACGTCACCCAGTCTGCTTAAAATCTGCTCTCACCAATCTTTACTGTTCCACATTTATCTACAGTTTTCTGCCAAAACAGTTGCATGAAAATCTTATTGCCATCTATAAGCTTGGGCTTTTTCTAGTTAGATCTCTTATTTCTTTATTTCAGTTTGATTTTTTGTAATTTGGAGCTCTTTTTCGTTTCTCTAATGTTTAAGAAGGGTTAGTCACGAGTTTATTATAACATATGTAAATTTGCTTATTTTTAGGAAATGTCCTTTAACAGTCTGGGTTCCTTGTGCTAATAGCTGTGTTAATAAAATTATTATCTACGGTGAAGAAATTGCTTTCCAGACATAGAAATTTAATGAGATGGAAATTTTCAGGAACTGAACTGATTCTCAGCAGTGCTTTGGTAGACTCTCATAACATCTGCCCATGTGCAGGCTGGAAATACTCGATGCTAGGAGAGATGTCATTAAATTAACTCTGCTTTTGTGTTCCACACACACGTGCTCCTCCCCTTAATAAATTAACTTGGTTAGCTAAATGCTAAGGAATAGCTCTGTTTACTGACCAGATCTTCTTTCCTCAGGCAAATTAGCTTTCAGGAACATCACAGGGTCAGGTGTTTTTTATCGGTGTTATCTCCCTGGAGGAATGAAGCAGTGAGTCCATGGATCCATTACATCCCAGTTGTAAACAGGATCCCTTCACCAGAGACTGGGATCTCTCTTCTACCCCTCTTAGCCTGACAGGAGGAATTTATTTCACTTTTTTTGGTATTATCTCCCACTATGAGACACACGAAACAACCCCCACATTGCACTTACCCGGCTTAGGCCCTCCTGCCCTTTCCTGCCCAGATATGATTCCTGTCCCACAAGGGCTTCATCAAGGGATTCATGAGCATTTTGGGATGTGAATTGTGATACCTGGTGCTGCTTTCTTTCACTCTGTTTTCCTCTCCGTCCAAACAAGTGTGCTTCCCCAGGAAGAACAGGGGGACTGACCAGCTTGTTATGCAAACATTAAGAATAAAAATGTTCATCTCTTGTGTGTTCAGCCATACACAACATCCACACACAAAAATGCAAAGGCTGTAGAACAGGCACTAAGTAGCCTTTTGGGACCTGCTTTTATTACCAAATCAGTGGGAATTAGGAATGACAAACCTGAGTTTTGTCAGGAAAGCACAGACATCAAGAGAATGTACAGAATTTTGTTTTTACCCTTGCATATAAGTGCATTTTAATTTCATTTTTGTGTATCACAGAAGAAGCAAAGCAGTCCCCTGCCTTGTTTCTGTGTGCTACCTTCGTCAAGCTTCCATATATTAAGCCTGTCCTTGCTTTATTCCTAGCTGCTCCTTCTCATCTCTTCTCTAGACTCCATCTCCTGACATTCACCATTAAGGAACTCACCATTCAAAGCAAAAGTAAGTGACTTTATTGTTTGATAGTAGATCCTAAGGAGCAAAGCCTCTAAAAGATTAAATATTTAATCCTTTGATCTGCTGTGCTGGCAACTGCCCTATCTATTTTATAAAGCAGGTTGACAAAAGCATTATGGAGCCTGGGATTTCTGTAATGAGGCAGTGTTAAACCTTGCTCTCCTCCGTGCCAAAAAAGCAGATTCACGTTTTTCTGACACACAATATTACTGCAGACTCACTATTAGTGGTACTTGGGACTCAGCTGAACATAGATGTTATTCCAAACAATATCATGGGATGATTTTTAATGAGGCAGATGAAGCCAAGTCACTGAATATACTCAGAATCAACCATAAACAAGTTCTTAAGAAGTGAGCAAGTCCATCAGACAGAAGGAGGTGTCCAGGTTGTACAGAGCAGATCGATGTCTCTCAGGGCAGGGAAAGGAAATCTGGTTACAGGAGAAGGTCGAACCTGGTATCGAGTGAGACGGCAGAAGGGAATCAGGAAACTGCAATCCAACCCACAGAACTCATCTGGGAAGTTACCACAATAATCTATTAAGCACTTTGAACACACCTTGGCAAGGTTTTAACAGGGAAAAAAATAGCATCTGTTCACTATTTTGTGTTTATCTGTAGATAAAGGTGTTTATACTCTTAGATAAACCCTCACTATCACCAAACCAAAGTTTAAGAAGGACAAACAGAACAATGGAAAAGTTTGAGCTATAGCCACCATGAAAATGTTGAAAGGACTCCAGTCTCTTTGATCAAGAACACATAAGCATAAAAACAACCTTCCAGAATTTAAAATGCCCCCAGTAACAGGTCTGTGACTGATTGTCCCATATATCAACCTTATTAAGAGGACACATAACCAGCTTTATTTGCACCAGGGTTAGGTGTTGGGGAAACCTCTCAGATTTTGAGGGTTGGTAAGCCTTGGACTAAGTTACATAGAAAAACACCACCAAAACTACCACATTTTTTTGCCAAACAGCATATTGTCAGCTTTCAGCAATTATTTGGATAGAATAGATCTTCCTGCCCTCTGCCTCGGACAGACTAGTTACATTTTTCAGTACAATTCCAACTTAAATTTCTGTTGACTCTCCAGTAACTCTCTCAAAATGATGTCCTTGGGCAAGGATGTGACAAGAATTTAACACAGGCTCAAACCAGTGCTCCACACAGTTATGTTTCAGAGAATTCTAAGGGGAAAGCCCTGCCTCTCGAGCAGATTAAGGAATCTCTGGAAGGGATTAGCACTCCTCATTTTAACTTTAAAAATACTACATTACACACTGGCACAGTTGCAACAGACAAGTAATCCTTTGCCTTCCTGAGGCACTCACAGGAAGTCTTCATTCTTTGTTAAAAAGAATCAATACCAAAATGTGACCAAAATCTAAATTAGCCCCTCTAATTTAGAAAAAAAGCCAACCCATCAAAATTCACTAAGGAACAGAATTTTCTGCCTTTAAAAACTGGTATAGAGTTGTTTAAAAATACTGAGTTATTTAGAAGTGGTGGTCAAGGTGGAAACATCAACTTAATTTCAATTGAAATTTTCAGCCAAAGATGGAAAGGCTAATGGTAAAATCTGTTTCTCTCTTTAAAAACAAAACCAACCAACCAACCAAACAAACAACCACAGAAAGCCTTACTCTGTAGTAACAAGATGGGACTCAAACTTAAAAATGACCTTTATGAAATTCTGTGACCATTCCTCCATCTTGGTGATCTTTGGTGAGAGACACACACGTGCTGTCATTAAGAATACAAGCAGCTCATGATTTAATCTCCTCTATTTCTCATCCTGGGGGAGCTCAGATGTTGTACAAACCAGCAGCTACTCACACAATTTGGATTTCAATAGATTGGAGCCAAGTTACTTTCGGAAATGGAAATACAGAGAAGGTATCCAGTTGCATTTTTGCCTTTTTCATCTCCAAACAGACCTTAAACAGAGCCATAAGTGTTCTGAAGTGTGTAATCAATATAAAACCATGCACAACATTAATGGATGAAACTGAAACTGCAGATAAGATCTAAAGAGCACTGGGCTTGCACAAGAATAGATGCTTTCAAAAAGGTTTCTGACCTACTTCACCAGAATTTCATTAGAAGGCTTGCAAGATTTTAATATCACCTCTGAAGACAAAAACTCAAATTAATTCATCCCTTTTTTATAATTAAACAGCTATATAACTTGTACATGCAGTAAAATGTGACCAAAACATTACAGCTGCCATCCCAGGATACAAAGAGGGAAGCGACCTCACTAAAATGGTTCTTGGGGAATAAATTCTCACAACAGGAGTTTAAGTTCTGCTGTGGCAAGAATGAGGCTAAAATCATAAACCCCTATATAGTCTTCAAATTATTTTTCCAATTATAAGAGTAGGAAGATGGCTAAGTGTTGCAAATGGAAATAATCCAAGGGTTTCAAAGTTCAGGGCAAAAATATGACATTGATATGAGCTCTCACTTTTCCTTAAAAGGGAAGACCCTCTTCAGTTTCTCAGATGGACTAAGGTCAGTAGGTGAGAATGAAGATGACAATATAATTGCCTGAAAAACTAGCTTTTACTTTTTACAGACAAAGGTAAGAAACATAGTCTATCTGGCAAATAGTGAAATTTTAAATTTACAGGTAGACTCTACCAGTCCGCCCATTTTTTTTTTTTTTTTTTTCTGCTAACCAATCCTTTAAGTTTTCCCTTGAAACTTTCTCTGAGGAAGACACAAGGTAAAAGCACCCTTGCTCTTTCTCATGGTGTTCTCACAAATACATCAAAGTTCTTCAAAACAGGCAGAGTACACTGGGAGGAATCCAACACAACAACAGAATATCCTTCCCCAGTCCATCTGTCTGAGAGCACTCCACAAGATCCAACCTCTTATGGAAAGGAAGGAATTGAAACACATTCTCTGTATCCTAAAACAACCTGGTGTTCATCTATTCCCCTGCCAGTAACAATTTTGAGGTGCTTTAAGAACTTTATTGCTCACTTAAAAAAAAAAAAAAAATCTTTTCTAGAAGTTCTGTGGGAAATAAAATTGAGAAGTCAGTAATGGAAAAACATTGAAATAGAAAATAGCTTTTAGTCAGAGAGGAAATCTATTGCAAACCAGTCCCAAGAACCAATGCCTGCTTGGTTTACTGCACAACGTGGTTAAAGAGCTGTCACTTACCAATTTATGCTTCCAACCTTCCTTCTATCTGCTCTATATTGCAGAAGTGACCAACAAAATAAGCAGGAAATTTATATTAATTTGTACCTTTTTGCTGTGTCTCCAGCACCCAGGCCAGGCAATCTGCTGTCATTCCTTTGAAACCTTTTACCTCCTCTCAAATCTACCAGTGCCAGATACACTGGGCAGCAATTTTCTATTCAGACGGGGGAACCTTCTGAGGTGCCTCAAAAATTCTTCCTCATGGTGTAACAGAAGGAAAACTCCATAATAACACAACAGAAAAGGAGAACTATTTAATATTAGAGGTGCTCTGCATGAACCCATCCACTGCTGATGGTCTGACATCAAAGAATGTCTCTCTTCCTACTGACATTTAAGTCTGAAAGCCCAGGCACAAGTGGATTCACCACATCCTTAACAAATACACAACATTTATATTTACCCATTGCACTTGGAGCACGTGCCATTATACAATCTTACAAGTATTGCAGTGTACTGCAGTGGGTCACAAAGAACATTGACCTTTTCCAGGTAAAATTTCATATTTCAAATTTTGGAGGGTGATTTCTCAGAACCATATTCTTATGTAACAAATCATCATTGTAACTGTCTATATCCTTCCCGGGACTTCAAAATGCTCTTCCACTACAGGGGGCAGGAATGCAGTCAGTTCAGGATATATCTGTACTGTGATGCAACAAGTGTTGAAATGCCTCAATAATACATGCTGGAGTTAATTTATTCCAATTAATTGTGATGTGGTTTTGAGGTCCATTAACAGTTACTGCACATCCTGGTGAGCACACTCCAGTCTCATTTCAAACTGGGTGTTTCTCTGCAGGGATGAGCAATGTGCTTATTCCCTCCAGTGCAAAAAAAACAAGCAATGAAAATCCCAGAGAGAAGCTGATATAGATTTCTTCTTGGACTGAAAATATAAACATTGCTCCAGCTCCCTTCAAATGTTAGTCCTCTGGTATCCATGGAACTGTATCAGAGATGGGTTCAAAGTCTCACCGTTGCTTTCAAATTCAGATAATCCTATTAAACTAAAAGTATTTGGGCTGCAAAACAAAAATTCCATCATAAGACCAAAAAGAAAGTTTTTAGATGTGGTCAGAATGAACCTTAGATTGTTGTTGCAGAAAGAGGGGAGCTCATTAGAAGCAGCCCCAGGGCTCAGCAGTGAGAGTATTCACCTGCAGTGTGTGCACTTAAATCTCTGCTCTGCCTGTTTGAAGTGAGCACTACAAGTTGTCTTGTCCCCCAGACTTTGCCTTCACTCACAGAGCTGGTCTCTCTCACACAGTTGAAAGCTGAAGTGGCTCTTTGGGGACACCTCGGTGACCTCCTAAACCCTGACCCTGCTCCTCTGATGTGGCCACAGTCTGAGCATTGGCCTCCTCCTCTGAGGCCACAGGGACTCCATCCATGTTCCACTCTGATCACAAATGTGCTACTGGCCAGAGCTCCCTCCAGCAGACACATTTCCACAAGAAAAACAACTCCAGTTGTTTTCCTCACACATTTTTCCCCTTAGCCCTGATCAGCCCAAACCAATCTCTGGCTGGTTGTTCCCGCTGCAGTTACAGCTCACTGAGATGTGCAGCAACAAATTTGGATGGGTAAGAGCACAGAGCAGCCTTAATCCAGACATGCTCATGGCAGCAGGAATTCCTCAAAGCCTTCAAGTTCTCCTGTTCATGCACTTCAGATTAGGGACAGCCTTTGTGAGAATATTCTGGCAAGCCTTGTCCATGAGCAGAGCCATGTCTAATGTCATCCCAAACTGGCCCAGTTTGTCTTTCTGCCCTTCAGCTGATCCTGAAATCCAAGGGCATTTCCAGATCTTGTACAGGATGCAGGTGCATCCATCAGGAGCACAGTGACAGCACAAGGAGTGGCAAGGGGAGATTAGAGAAGAACACAGGACACGATGGAAAGTAAATTCAAATCCATAGGAAAAAAATAGATAAGAGAGCTTCCCACAGGCGTTTGTTTCACAAGTAATCACCTAGTTTGCTTTCTGAGATCTATTTTACATATGCAGTTATGGTGTTTTCCTCAATGAAAGGTTTCCAATAAGTCATGAAAAGTTCCGTATTTTATGACTTTTATTAGGCTTTAATGTAACCGAATGCTTCTCTGCACCCCCCTAATGGCTCAAGGGAAATGAGGGGGTCTCTTGTAATCTATAACACACCTAATACTTCTCTTTCCAATCCATCATCTTTAATTTTGCAATAAAAGTAATCATAAGTGTATTTTTTTAAAGGGCTGTGTTGTTTTCCGACGCCTGCAAACAGGGATAACCTTGGGGAAATCTCTGAGCACACTCTGGATCTGCTTTGCAAGAGTGGCTCTGTTAAGTGGTTTCTTTGTCAGTCCTAGCACAAAATACTCTGGCCTGGTATTCTTAGTCTGGCTTGCAGACCTTCCTTGTGAATACAGATGACTGGGTCATGAAATTTAATTTAAATTATAGGGCTTTCAAACTAAATGGTAATCCATAAAGAAACAAACATTCAATCTGCAGCTGAGGATTTATCAAGCAAATGCTGTTCAAACTGTATATGAACTAATAAAACTCTGAGCTGCTCCCTTTAATTTATTTCATTTTGCTTGTGAAATCCATTTTACATTACACAGGTTACATAAGTGGGTACTAATGAAAAAAAGCCATTTCACAATCAAAACTAAGCCAGAGTCTTTTAAAAGCTTCACGTGTGCAATGCTGCAAAATGCAAAGCATATTCTGTTGGCAAATAGGTCGATGAAGTGTTACCATCCTGTTCTGGTGTGATTTTAACAAATTGCTTTAAAAAATCACGGAAAATAATTGACTACTTCAAAATTCACAAATTCAGGAAAACATCTGCTTGGAACTTAAGCAAGCAATTGTGATCACATCAGTGTGAAAATCTATCCCCCTTTCAAGGAGGAACTGAATTTGATAGAAAACACTCATATTTTTGACTGAAAGCTTAGTCTGTTTTTCCAGGACAAGAGAAATATTTTTCATAAAAAATGCAGAATACATTTGTGTGATTTGCATGTTCCGTTACAAAGCTGTCTCATAAACCATAAAAGAGAACTCCAGAATTTTGTTACAAAGCTATTCTCTGGGTTTCAAGAACTAATTATTTTTTTGCTTTGGATATACATGAATATGAACTGAAGGCAGCTGAAAATTGGAAAGTGTCATAGAGGTTTGGGAAGAGGTGACCTGACAGAGCCTCTGGCTGATCTGGAAAAATCAAAGACTAAACACAATTAAGAATATTCCTGGGTTGAAATCTACACTGCTTTGTGACTATAAATACACTACTTTTATAAGCATTTTTATTTGTTTTATAAATATTATGGTGTTGCCTTTCTAACTAGGCTATAAAGTAGCCACATTACTTTCAATAGATGTTGTTATATATTTTCAAACCTTTAAAAATGTGGATTTTTCCTTTGGGTTATTCTCAAGACATAGCACCTTTTTGGTGTTATCTTGTTTAGCATTTGTTTTACTGCTAAGAGTTATGCAGCTAATAAATAACCTTTGTCTTAGCCTTTCATTTTCTTCCTCATAGAAAAATCAAAATAAATTCACCTTGCCCTTCTCCAAGGCTGAACAGCAGCAAATTAAAATGGGAGTATTTCCCTTGACAAATTTAATCCATCCATCTGTCCTAAACTTTTCTGTCAAAACCCCCAAAATATACCTGGTTTTTTCCTAATAACTAAGCACAGAGCAAAACCTGTGATGTGGAAATGAGCAGAAGATGACATTCGCCTGCTGGTCTAATGTGTATTAAGGTTTGACACTTGTCTGTTTTATTTGTCAGCTCGGAAGCTATCTGGATTTGTTCAAAGATATTGCCACACTCCCAAACAGACAACATGTTCCTCTCTTTATCACATCTGACACACAGTGTTAGGCAACAATAGGAAGAAAAATACTGCTGCTATTTTCAAATCTACTTAAATATCACTTCTTGCATTTCTGCCCAAGAGGCATGACAAGGTGAATTAATTTACTGGGCTTTGGAACCACCAAGTGTCCCCTGGTACTTGACTCAAGTATCATATATAATATTTTGTAGGGAATTTTAGAGTGGTACGAGGTTGCCACGTGTGTGAGAAGGAAAAGACCAGATGGATGTCAGAGGGCAGCAATTTTTCTAACATCAGGCCTTGTTTTTCACACAAATGTTTGTGGTGGCTTCCAAATGTTGTTGCACTGAGTTTTCCTCTGATGAATTTATAAGGAGAAGGGGATCCCAACTCTTCAGATGTCAAACCCACCCAAGGTGCCTTCAGGAGGCATCATCCCCAGCCCTCCACCCTCCTCAGACACTGCTGAAACACCACTGCAGAGGGAACAGATTTGCCACCCTGAGAGCAAAAACTAAAGCTTTGATACAACTAAAGCAAGGGATAAAACTCCCACATCCGTGGGATGTGCCACCCTCCCCTCCCACTGGAGTTCTGTTGTTCACAGGGTTTTGTCCTATTAACTCCCTGAAACAGGGGACTGAAGAATGAAAGATATCGGGTGAGATATGGAAATCACTTGCCAAGGGAATCGTGCTTCTCTCTGCCATTTACACTTTCACAGTTTCTTCTGCATGCCCTCCTCCCACTTCTGCCTGGCTTCCTGATTTTAGCCCATGGATGCTGGGAGCTGGGCACTGTAGCATGCAATTTTTGGTTTGTAGAATTCATAGGAGAATAAACTCTATAATTCTCTGTTAAAAAATGAGTGTTTTTCCGAGATCACGTTTAGTTTGGTACGTTCCTGCCTTTTAAACAACAAAAAAAAAGCCTGATTAAAAGAAAAGGTCAAGTTCCAATCTTCACACAAGTCTGGGCAAATGAGTGAAATAATCATAAATCCACAAGAAAACAAAGAAAACACTGAAGCCATCTGCTCCTGAGGGAGGTAGAGGAAGGAAATTCCATTTTGAACAATGTATGTAAGACCTGCACCATTCAATAGGATAACATGTAATTCCTGGATCCCTGGAGCTCCTTAGAAAGGTTTTATTGAGAAACCTTTCTCTATTGCTTCAAATGTCACAATATTTTATATGTGTGTATATATATATATATATATTCGTATAAAAATGGTGTTCTTTTCCATTGTCCTTAAGCTCAAAGAGCAAAGAAACATTTAATGTTACAAAATGTTTAATGTTTACAAAAATCATGAGCAACCCAGCCTGCCATAATTCAATAGAACTGTTCTTCTGGCAAAATCAAACTCTTTTAAGAGTGTTGGCAATGTAAGTACTAGATAATTACAGCAGTAGCAATCAATGACACATCAGTACCATTATTATATGCACCTTCAGCCTGCTCTGATAGGGAAGGTTCCTGATTTGATATTATTAAAATAACATTAACTCTCCCTGCCTGGGCGTATTTCACACTTCACACACATTTACTGGAGAATCTCAGCACCTTATAAAGTCATTTATAATTTAACTTCTCTGTGAGACACAAGAACTCTCTTAACCCCATTCCCACACAGAGGACTGAGGGATGAGGAGAATAATTCACTTTCCAATTTCACACGCAAAATGGTTTCCTAGAGAAGGTGCAGAAGAGGAAAGCACAAGCCTCAGGTTGGTTCCACCCCTGCTGACCACCCTTTCTCACAGACCTGCCACTGAGATTATGAAAATTTGAAATATACTTCAAAATGTACTGTTGGCTTTTCAGAGTTCTTATGCAAGACTGGCATGAAAGAATATGAATTAGGACTGCTCCATAGTCCTATTTCTTATTCCTTTGGATATTTTTATTTGAATTAATTTCACAGTATAGCAGTATTTTCAGGACTGTAATAAAGTGTTTGAACAGCTCTCACTTGTTCATTGGTGTTTGGGAGATGTAATTATGCCTCAGTATTTTAGCAAACAGACATTGCAATAGGGCCTTGTTTCCTCTTTATGACTTAAATGTGTCTTCTCAGCTCCCCAGTTTTAGCTGAGCTCCAGATTTATATCCAAAATATTCGTAGTACAGAGTAACACTGGGTTTGACTCCAGTTGTAATTTAGACAGGAATGGGGGAAATGGATGTACATATACATATGGAAAGGTATTAGTAGCAAATATGTTCACCAAGGAGATTTGAAGAAATCAGAATTAGTGACAAATACTTGTGGAACAGAAGTACAGGCTCTTAGGGCTTTTCAAACTCAGAATCACACAAACAAGTTTTCTCATTGCCATGGAACAGTAGGGACAAACCTTCGGGATGTAATCCTTTCCCCTTGCCCTCTCTGATAACTTATTCAGCATGATGGGGTGATCTGTCTTCTCCCTTCCCGAGTAATATTCATACCACAGTCACATTCTGTTCTGCAGGATGATCTGTGAGCACTGCTTGTCAAATGGGCATTTATTATTCAGCAGCAGTGCTGGCAGAATGGGTGCCCCACCTCTTCTCATTCTCAATTAGTCTTTACCTGCAAAGCTCTGACAGAAATGAACTTTATTCTATGGAAAAACGTTGTATTTAATCTCCAGATTTACAGTGTTTGACAATTTCCCCCTCAAAATTCTGTTCAAACACCACTTAGAACCATTTCTCCTACAGAAATTTCAGCTTGGCCACCAAACTGAAAGTCAGGCAGTTGTCCTGCTTCACTGTCTGCCTGTGGATGTTAAGGACAAGAGATGTTAGGATCATCTCGTGTCACCTGCTATAGAACATGGGTAAAAAAAATATTACCCAATTGTTCCTTGTAAACCCAGTGTATCTTCTGTGACTAAAACATATCAAATAGCTAAAGATAAAACGTTCCAGAATAAAACCAAATACTCTAGTAGAGATGGCTGAGAGTATATGAGAAGCCAACATAATTCTCCTCCTACAGCCTTATTAAAGTTGTCTGTTATAGACAAGTGAAATGAGGGGATATAATTCCAGGAGTATAAATAGTCCTTCTGCTCTTACATCAATATTTTATGCTATTCATGGAGAATCAGTAAGGTATTATTAATTGCTTCTAGCAACACAGGTAAATTAAAGGCTGAGCTATTAACAACATCAAAACTTAAATATTAATTCCGAGAAGCCACAAAATGTACTAATGTCAGAGCTGAAAGTGGAAATGTTAAAAAAAGAAAGGAGGTGTTGGCTTGTTTAGAAGCAAGGGCTGCACTGTGGTTTTAGGTGCAGCCTTGAACAAAAGACACTGTGTAAACTGCAGCAGCCCAGAAATAGCTTTGGGAGACTTTGTGCCCCAGGCAAGTTCTACACTAAAAAGCCCTGGCAGAGCTGTGTAATGAAGTGTGGTTTGTGACCAAAGTGCCGGTGCTCTTTGGGTAGACAGGCACAGAGGAAGCACGGTGTTCCTGCTGCTCCTGTGCCCCGTGGGCAGGGACTGAGCAGTGCCCGAGGGAGCCACCCTTATCTGAGCGTGGTTGGAGCTGTGTCAGAGCACCCTGCCAGCGCAGGGCACAGCTGCACCAAGGACTGTTCATAATGCACACCTGGCTCCAAAGATGGCCAAACACGTGGCATTAAAGGAATGGACTGGTTCATAGTCCTTTCGTATCACCAGCAAAACTAGGGAATCACAGAATGGTTTGGGTTGGAAGGACCTTAAAGCCCATCCAGTGCCATCCCTGCCATGGGCAGGGACACCTTCCACTGTCCCAGGCTGCTCCAAGCCCTGTCCAGTCTGGCCTTGGACACTTCCAGGGGCAGCCACAGCTTCTCTAGTCTGTAACCACAGCTTCTTCCTGTGCCAGCAGCCTCCTCCTCCAGGTCAGAGTCCTGGGACTACTTTCCCCCCAGCCTTGTCCATATTTGAGGGTGAACTGAAGGTGCACCCTCATATTTGGGTATGCTAAGCCTGGGCATCGATGTCCATCATTTGGAATCCATGGATTGTTCAGCTCTGTCTTTAGCACAGCTTGGAAGCTGGGAGCCACTTAACGTCACACAACATTTTAGAGCCTGCTTGGAAATGGACTTACAAACCCTGCAGGAAATGAAGCAGAACCAAACTGATTCTCTTTGCTTTTCCAGTGACTCACAGTGTGGCAGATACAGCACGGCAACTCAGTAGTGTCGTTTGCTATGGATTCAAATAATAATGAAAAAATTAAACAATTGGCAGATAAAAATTATTAAGTAGTTGAATAGCTCTGGGACTCTCCTATAGTGTCTGCCACAGCTACAGCTGAGTGCTAAATGCACATTTTTTAAAAACAATCTTGGGTAGAATTAGCTGTCTTTAAGTTTATTAATTACCTTTATACTTGAAACAGTTGAACAGCTGATGACATAGCAATATGTGCATGATATGGCTAAAACTTCTGTGCTTTCACAGAACAACGTGCACATTTTATTTTATTATAATATATAATTTTACCTCCAATTAATATTTGGGACACAACTATTTGTATCTTCAAGGAGTATCAGTCTTACATCCTATCTGGGACAGAGTTTGCCACCTCTCCCTAACATAAATAAGTTTACTTTGAGAATGAGCTTATTTCTGTAGCAACCCTGAACCACAAGAGTTATTTAATATGATTATGGAACCTTTAGCCAGCTTTATGCAACAAACAAAAAGTAGACGTGTATTGGGAAAGAAGGCTTGAAGTGTTACCTGATCCACACATTCTCCCCACACCCACCTTCCATCCAGCAATGCAGTCTGGACACCCTGATTCACTACAGGCTACCCTGATGATGAGACCAGAATCACCCAACGAGGTGTCAGGGCACAAAAACAATGCATGAATTGAACAGCCACAGGCATTCCATGTGGGTCATTTGAAAAAATAACCAGGAATAACACAGGAGAAATGGAAAGCTCACGCTGTGTGCATACTTCTAAGTTCCAATGAATATTTCATTTCACAATAAATATTTCAAAGTATTAGCAACAGATGGATTTCTGATTTTTGTTAAGATACAAGCAACTTTTGAATCATACATGGTTAATACCTTTTTTATAGATTAGATTAAGGTTTATTTGGTAGAGAACAAGAGATATGTTGATATTATTCATGGATACAAGGGGGCAAACCACAAGAAAATAAGCACTGAGCCAGATGCCAGACATGTGGATTTCATCACCTAAACTTCAGCTGTGTTCCATGAACATTATTCAAAATAAGAAGACATGCTTTATGGTTGCCTCAAAAGCATTCCAGAAGAAAAGACAAATAAACTTGTGCTTCATGGAGAAATTTGTGGAGCCTCTTCTGGGTTTCTGCATATCCGTATCTCTGCGAGCAGCAGATCAAAGTTAATGATAAATTAATCATGTGCTCTCTAAGATACATTTACAGGTGAAAAATGAGTGGCCCTTCATTCCCAGCTGCTCAAAATGAGCTATTGAGTTGCTGTTCCAGCAAAGCAACTCTCAAACAGCAACCAAGGTGAGATATATCAAAGTAGGTAAAAAAGACAAGGGGGAAAAAAAAAAAAAATTGATCCCTGTCCAAAGTAAATAAAAATCAAAGGCCTGCTGTGACAAGGGGAAAAATAAATCAGATTGACATCTTATAGTGGAGTACAATTTTCTTGTAATATGTCTGTTTAAGCTAAGGCTGTGACAAAACTGAAATGTTTATATGAAATCATGCAACTGTCACCAAGCTGTTCATTTTGATGGAAAGAACATGCAGTGCCTTTCATTCTAATATTTTCTAAATAGACTATTTCCATTTTTCAACTTGCCCCTTTTTTCCAATGCCAAAGTTCCCATCAGACTGCAACAGAATTTTTTTTTAAAGGCTGTCAATTTTAATTGCAGCACTCTTTCACACTTATTTTTTGTACTCCGTTTTTTTTTTCCTAATGAAGCAATTAGTCACTGCTGAGGTCAGTTATAGTTGCCGCAGAGAGTTTTCTAGCATGTTCTCAAGCAGGTACGTAGGGAGGGTTATTGTCAGATAAAGTGATGTTGAAATAAACATCTCCCACCCGTGCCAGAGGAATCAGTGCACACAACAAGCAAAGACCCTGCACCACCAATAGCTTCTATAAAGTTCCTTTTCAAGCTTCTTAATCAGAGAGGGGCAATTAGACAATATCCACACTTGCTTGTCCACTGTCATATCTCAATATACCTCAAAAACCTGTTTGTATTGCCAAAGTTGTCTAAATTAACTAAAGTAATTAAAATTACTTTTCAATCCTTTTTTTTTTGCCAAATATGTTCTGCCACACTAAAACATAAGATGCAGCACAAAAGCATCTTCTCAAAGATAAATGTAAAGCCACCAGAACCATGTTGGATAAGTGAAATAATTATTTGGAAACTTTAACAAATTAATTGCTTGAGGTTAATTTATGCTATTTGCAACAATCCAGAACTCAATTATGATGCACAATCTTTACTAAGGTCTGTAGATTTTACAGGGGAGTAAGCAGGACAGAAAAAAAAAAAAAAAGACAAGTGTTACATAAGAAACACTGATAAACTGGTTCTGTTTGCTACATTTCTATAGTGCAGTAATATGAAATATTTTAGCATTGGCTGCAGAGACAGAAATGTTCAAATCCGTTAGTACACAGTTTATGCTAATTCTGCTTAGGAAATCCCTGCTGAGACACCCACAAAATACCCACAGGTTCAAGGCCAGGCTGGAAGGAGCTTTGAGAAGCCTGGGCTGGTGGGAGATGTCCCTGCCCATGGCAGGCATTGGAACAAGGTGGTTTTTAAGGTCCCTTCCAACCCAAAGCATCCTAGGAGTCCATGGTTGTGGGAGGGTATTCACCAGAACTGTTCTTCCAGCCCAGTCTCACAGAAAGGTCCACACAGCATCATATTTCCACAGCCAGACAGGACAAATGGAAGCTGAACTGCTGCTTCTCAAACTGTTCACTTTCCTTGGTCTCTAAAACAATGGCAAAACAAGTTTCAGACCTGGTCATCTTTGGTGTGAAAGACAAAGTTCAAGCACATCCAAACACAGCCTCCAAACCCAGCCTTTCATTGTGCAGCCCTGTAGTATTTTAGTTACTACCATCGTTTTTTCCATGGCGCAGCACAACCTGCCAGCCCGTGGTAGCTCCTGTCAATGACTCTGTACTTCAGAACAACAAATTCAGACCACACTCACACCACAGGGATGAGATCAATATAAAATCCCAATACCTTAGCTCTATGTATGTGGATAGCCCTATAAATTATTTCCCATTCTAGCAGCAGACCATTTCATTTAGGGGCTTTTCTCAGATTAGCAGGGTTCCAGCAAGTTCTGGTGCTGCTGCAATTTAGGCAAATAGTGCTTGTCAGGAGCAGACAGCTAATACAAGTTACATTAGCAAAGAGAAATATACATGGGGTTCTTTTTCATTGCTGCTGATATTTTTGCATGAATGGCTGCTTTTCTGGGTCTCTGTTTTAATTTAAAAACCGTCTGAGAGCTCTGTTGCCTGTGCTCTGTATCATTCTTACCCACAGGATAGGTGAAGACAGTAAACACCTGTAGCAACCATTCTTTTTCAGCTCAGCAATTTCAGGCACCAAGAGAGATTAGGGAAAATAACTTTTTGCTGAAGTAAAAGTTCACATAGTCTTGGGCAATGTTTTCAGGTAGTTGCCTTAATGCTGAAACATCTGTTGGCAGTAAACATCCACAACAAATGCCAGCTCTCAAAAAGAGATCCATGGATCCAAGTCTTCTTCATATCTACCAAGATTTTTATTTTTCTTTAACCACTCTTTCCATTTTTTGTCGTCTAAAAAGTATTGCTGTCAGGTGAGGTAAGGTCAGAAAGTTGTTCTAGCTCTTTCTGAGAATCAATTGAGCACCATCAGCCCTGCCAGTCCTGGGAGATACCTTTGCTTCAGCTCTGAAAAACTGCTCCTCAGCTTGCAGCTTGCCTCCTCCAGGCTAGATTTCTCTCTTCCTAACATTTTTGGTATTAAAAACCCCACAGGTAACTTTCTTCCTGTCTAATGACTAGTTGAGAGGATTCATAGTTACAGAAAATCAATGTTTTAAATGGTATTGAACAATGCTCTCAGAATCTCAAGGTGACTGGTTCAATCTTCCCTGATTAAACATGACACAGGATCATCAAAGTAAGCTGAAAAGTTGTTCCTTGCCTGTTTTTTTTATGCCCTTTCAGACACAGCATCACATCAGTTCAACCAGGACCTCAGTCTGAGCTGCAAGAAGACAATGGGAGTATCACAATGGATTTTAAAAGAGTCGAAGGAATCAAATGTGCTCGGAGTCTGAGGATTAGCTATGGGAGGTAAAATTCTTCCAAACCACTCAACCATTTTGGAAGAAGTGTATTTGAAAGCATAAAGTGTGCAATAAGATATAATATCCAACTCCTCACCTACCAAGCTCTGTGGTATTTTTCTGCAATCTACATAATCCAGCTAATCCAAAATCTGAAGGGAGAAGCCAGGACTCCTATTAAGGGAGTTTCTTTGCCTTCAGGCTGCAGGACAGAGCAGGAAGCAGCAAAACTGGCCTGGGATTTTTAACTCTCCTGTGCAGTGAATCCTTGAACACAGTTTTTGTGGGATGATTTTAGAAGCTGCCAGTAGAAAATGTCAGCCCCTGCAGGCAGAGTAAGGATTATCACGGGGTTTGCAGGTCCTGGTCACTAAAGAAGAGTGGGCAGTGACACCTTTTTCACTGTCCTTTGTGGCTGCAGCTCAGAGGACAGCACTAAACCTCACCGAATCATTTCACAGAAATTATATTACTGCATTTTCTCAGGAAAAAGTTCTCATCTCCAGATACTAAGTGGACACAGGTGTCTTCAAATACCTTTCCCTGCACTGGATGTTTTGACTATCGTTCTGTAGCATGACTTTTCACTGGCCAGTTGCCAAAGGACTCCAGATTTCTCCCTGAGGATATAAATACCAACACCTGAAGAACCCAGACATGTTATTTAATCTGTTTCTCTGTGTCTAAAGCATCAATGCTTTATTTTCTAGACAAATTTCCTAAGGAAATATGGCTGCTTTTAAGTCATTACAACATCAGTGATTGTACTGATTATTTAAATGTAAAAATACTTTTTCAAATAAAAATGACGGGCTGTCAAGTTCTCTGCTGATAAACGGTATTTTAAAAAACCAACATGAAAACAGCTACAGTTATAGGACATACCTTTTAATTCAAACTTCTGAGTTTTGTAGTTACAGCAGCATGTCTCTAATGCTTCAAGTAAAGAGGGATTTATCTGGCCAGCATAGAGAACTTGTGTGATGCAGTGAAGAAAGCTTCCATTATGTCCTACAGCTTTACTGAAAGCAATGTCTATAACCTTCAAAAGCTCTGAGCATGTCTTTTACATCTCCCCCTTGAAAAGGTCATTCTTTTTCCATTTTTCTCTCTTATTTACCATCGCTTTCTTTTCAGTAGGCAAACATAACACTTGTAAATGAGATATACAGGCTTACAGAAGAAGCTCCAGCAAGACACAGCTTTGAACTTCTGAACCTTGTGGCCTCATGAACAGAAGCCAGGACTGGGGTAAGTTTACCCACATTACTCTGCCTAATTAATGAACTTCACACCTGAAAGCTGCCTTCTTCTCATAGAAAGGTTGGCAAGGGTTTGGGAGACAAAATATTTGTTCAGTCATATTCTCATGTAAAAAAAATGGCCAGATGCTTTCAAAATAGTTGAAAGAGCTGCTGTGATTACCTTTCCTAAAGGTCTCAGAAGGCAGCCGGAAAAACCACGTGAATGATGGAGGAAATCTTGTGTTTGAGGATATTTGTATCTGTTTTCCAGGAAAAGTACCTGCCCCTTTGTTGGGCTCTTCATAACTACTCCACCCCATTTCTGGGGGTGGCAGGAGTGTGTTTAATCAGGGAGTTGCTGGAAGGAATCCTCTGAGAGGCTCTGCCAAACAGCTCCAACCACTCTGAGGATATCAGAGTTTGAAAGGAAAAGGTGCCATGAGAACAAATCCATCCCTTCCATTAACTCAGGTTCCTCCAGCACAACTAAAGATCTGACACGTTAGACAAAGATGTTCCATTAGCCCAGAATAAAGTTCCTGAATATGTTTAGGAGAGGGGGAAGAAAAAGAAAAATAAACAAAATTCTTTTCTCTGCAGACAAATAGTTGTAGATTGCAACACTTGATGAAATGAAATAACCCATCCTAAACAAAACAACCAAATACTCAGTTTCACTTCAAAGGTGACTCTGAAGTCTTCAAATTACAAGCAGAAAACCTCCTGAGATCAAGCAAGTCCACAGAGTATTAGGAACTACTTTTAGCAATGTTGGCAAATTAATTTTTGCATAAATGCAACCAGAGAAAAAAGCAAATGTTGTAAACATGAAACAAAGTGTTAGACATTTACCAGCTTGTTTGGTTGGGGTTTTTTAAATGAATGAAGGGTGAAACTCTGCCTCATCATTGCTGGATGGAAGAACTTGTTTGAACAGAATTAAAATGCAGGAGAGTTAACATTACCAAGACCAAAACTCACTGAGAAATTTTGAATAGTTCAAAAGAAAGATGTGTTTATTTTATATTCTGTCATCTCAATACTTCCTCCTCTGCCTCCTGGAGGATCTGAGGACAAAGGCAGAGAATGAGAGGGGTGTGTAGCATTCACAGGCACAATTTAAGATCAGTCAGAGCTGTGACTGACTCCCTGCAGCTCACAAGAAGCTGCATTGCCTCCTCTGGGGATGTTCCAGCAGGCAGGAAATGGGACAGAGCAGCCAAGAGTGTTTATGGCCTTTTCCCTCACCATTCCAGGTCACTGTTCCAGGAACTGGCCAGACATGAACCGTTGGTCCTGCCCTGAAAGAATTCTCTTGAAAACACAAATTCTGAATAGAGCACTACAAGTTTCAAAATGTTTTGTGATAAGGCAGAAGAGTGGAAATAGAGACATGAAATACTCTGAGAGGATGTTTCACATTATGACACCATCCCAAAATTTTAAAAAACCTAAATATTGTTCATTCAGCATTGCAAACTCCTATAACTCACTTATGGGCATCTTGTATCTTCCTCTATTGATCTGACCTCAAGCTTCAGATATAAAAAGCTTGGGAAACAAATGGGGACAAATTTATCCCTGGTGCAATCCTATTATCTGCAGATGAATTTAGGCTATTTTATTAATCTCATTCCTACCTCTGCCTTTTTCCCCCCTAAATAAATTCAAAAATAATCAGTTTTACTGTTCCTTATTGCATCATGCAGTAGAAACATTTTAGATCCTATTTTCTTGATGGACATGAATGCAAAGGATTTTAAAATAGTGTGCAACTCTCTAAGTATTAATTCCATGTATGCATAGAGGAACAGGTATCAGTTTTATATTTTAAACTCTTATCCTACACCAGGCTTTGTGACAAGGCTTTTAAAGGCTTGTGGCAAATCAGAAGGAATATATTTTCGACTTTCATTTCAAGCATATCTGGAATTTTGCTTCTGTTTCCCCTCCGTCTGGAACACAGATGAACCTCAATCAATCTCAAGTTTTCCTTAAGACAAAAGACACCTCTGTCCATTTCTCCAGGTGACTCTTTCTAGGATCCTTTCTATATTTGCACCTCTTGCCATGGGCTCCTTTCCTAAATCTGATAAGGCTAATTAGAGGTGGTCTCCCATGGACTTTTACCAACAGTGTTTTGTATCTAAAGCACTTTTTATCTCATCAAACCCTTTCATCAAACGTGTTTATTGTTTAACACTTCAGGCAAAACTGTCTGAGGAACTTTCTAAAGCAAAGTGCAGGACTGGAGTAACACAAATGATCCCATTACCCACCTACTTCAGATCCACACAAGTCTTCACCAACGGCAGATATGTCCCAGATAAATGTGTAAATGCACACTAATATACACTCAGTCCTTGCCTCTATATACAATCATCATTTATAAACCATCTAGCACAAAATAAATGGTCTATACAGTCAGAGAACTCTTAGGCACTACAGAAGTGCAAATAAATAGCAGCCCACACAAGCTAATGTGAATAAATGCAAATTGTCATGAACACTCAGTGAAAAACAAAAACTTATATAACCTGCTCTGCTTAAAAATCTCTTTCAATTCTCATTTTTTATAATAACATATTTGTTGGCACCAAATATGCCACGTTGAGTTCCTTGCTTTGGCATAGTAAGCATCACGTGGACAATATGTAATGTTTGGCAGAATGCAGAAGTTTCCTCATCCTTTATGCCTACCCAACAGAAGACCTATTTTATATTATTTGGCATCACTAATTAAAGTTATAGTGCCCCAGACTCCAAAGAAGTTTAAATGATTAATATACTCTGATTACTTTTTCCATTTTTTTTACAACACCTTCCATTAGGAATTCTCCTAATAAAAAAAAAAAAAAAAACAAACAAACAAAAAAAAAAAACTGGTTTAGATTTAAATTAAAACTTTGCCCTAAAAGTTTTTTCACTTCAGCGATGCAATTGAAATGCTGAGGACTCTAAGGGTGTTCTTTCTCTTATGCAAGGCTGAGCCATCTTCAGCGTTTATTGCTAACTCTCTTAGAAAACTATTTATCTAGAAGAGATGAAGAATTTACTAAATCCAGACCAGACAATGCCTTAAAGGAGCACTTGCTAAAAACACTTGCTGAACAAAGAAGATTGAAATTTAATGGTTTGAAACATTTTATCTTCTTTTTTTGTGCTGTAATATTACTGTCTCCCATCAGAATCTAAACACTGAATAAAGAAAACAAGCTTTTCTCCTTTCTATTTTGACTCATTCCCCTCTATTTTGTTTCATTCCAGAACACTGACAATCAATTAATTCCAAATAAAAGACCAAAGAACTGGTTGCAGTATGCAGGTACCAGTAACTAGATTGATGAAAGGCCAGACCTATTGCTTCAAAGGAAACAAAAAATATTGAAACCAAAGGTGAACTGCACTTATTTGTCCTTAGCTACAGAAGGAAACCAGAAAAGGTCATAAACATGTGATGGTATTTGCCTACAGTACACTGGATTTTGAGCTCTGGCCTTAGAGAAGGCTTAAGACACATGGCTAAAAATATCAGGCCACAAGTTTCTTGCAGCACAGCCTTGGTGCTACACACTGACAAGATAAAATATTATTTGTGAGCAGTCTGAATTTGATTTATCATTATAACAATGTAGGTCAACATTATAATTGTCTCATCAGGTTATACAAATAGGCACTGGGATGCAGTATGGATGCAGACCTTGCGACAGAGCTTTGCAATAGAGCTCCTTTGGGCAAAGGACAGAAAGAAAATGCAGAAAAACATTTATCATACTGAAGTAAAACAAACATATTGTTATTATTTTTATAAAATAGTTGCTATTGGAACATATTAAAAATCTTGGAGATTGGTTTGAGTTTGCTGTAGGTAGAGCACATCACTTCATTGGAAATCTGGCAACTGAATAAAGTATTTTCCCATCCAATATTTACATTACTGCTACAATAAGCAAAAAATACTAACTAGGACAACCCTATTAAAAGTGATGTGTGAGCGATGACTGGTTCTTTACACACACCACAAGAAAAAAATTTACTCTGGACCAAACCAAAACCCAACACTTCAAACAATCTTCCTGACTGGTGTGAATAAACAGGGAGAGAGTGATGGACACCCAGGAGAACCAGCCCAGAAGTGGAGAGCAGAGCAGTGGAGCTGCAGTTTCCTCTCCACATTCCCCATAAACAGCCTTGCAGTTTTCTGTAAGAGCTGCCACCCTTTTATTCAGCACATCCTCCTGGGGAGCACCTAAAGGATTTGATGAAATTCTCCATCACACAAAGCAGGGTCTGTGCCTCCCAGTGAAGGATCACCCTGACAAATTATTGATTAATACCTGGCAGACACACTATAAATGAGGTACAATTTATCAGGACACAGTGACAGTCTTTGCTTTCTTGAAGCTCATCTTCTATTCACTCTTCTAACTTGCTTTTGGCTAAAGCAATTTCTTGAGTTCATCTTCAGCCAAGTGTCATCTGTTCTCTCCCATAATCGTTACCCTTCTCGCTAATTAGTAAGGTTTAGCTTCCTCCTGTTACACACTTAATTAACTTCTCCACCTTTGGAAAAGCAATTTCCCCTGAACGAATTACTATCATGACTGTTTCATACAATGAACTAGTTCTAAGTATAGTCTTCAAATGGAGCAACGCTGCTCAGACAGACACTGAGAGGTGCAGAGGACTTTCTGAAAGTGAATCGACTTCATAGGGATGGCAAAGATAACCATGATGAGGAAAAACTCAATCAGAAAACACTTATTCACTGTGCCTCCATCAGGAAGAAGAGACTGAGGAGAGAAAGAGATGAATAACAGCTATTGTGTGTGGCAAATGCTATTCTCTAACATTCATCCAGTGCCTTCCTCTTGTAATGGTTTTGGCTGCACAATAACAGCGAGTGTAAGTGAGCTCAGAGCTCCATTTGTCACCTGCTGCCTTCCAACAGGTACGTACCAATAACAACACTTCTGCTGAAAGGCTGTGCTTGATAGGCAAGACACAAAAAAAATGAGATGGCAACACAGCAATAGATAGAGATAAATCAAGTAGTCACAGCTTAAACGAATGGCAAATCACTGGTACAAAACAGAGTATCAGCCTCTGGTGCCCTCCCCCTCAAAGACACGCTGCCTACCAGGACATTCCTTCTTATGCCACCAAGAATTCAGTACACATATCAAGTTAGGTCTTCCTATCAGTCATTTCCTCTAAGTGTAAACCAGGAAAATCAAGTGTGTTCTACTGATGCAAATTTAAACAATGGTTTATGGAATCGCAGTGTCTGGCCCAGATTCTCTGTGATGTGTTCAAACTCCTACTTAAGTGAGAAAAAATAGACACACATTTCTATGAGTTTCCTTTGTAGGACTATGCCCAGTTTCCCTCTCTCATTGCTGGCACCAGAAGCAGAAAGTGACTGAAATCAGAGCATGTGCAGATCATAAATGCCATGACTTCAGTATCAGCTTGTCAGAAAGACACCCAGTGTCCCTTCTTGTCAGTTGTGCTGTAAGGAAAGCACTCATGAGAAATGACAGAGGTTTTTAAATGCTGGGTCTATTTGGAGGAATTCACATAGACAAATCTTTGCTTTCATGCCAGCCAGGACTGTGGGTTTGGTTTGTGTCACACTCACCCACCTCCTGCATGGGGCCAATTTAATGCTAACAGTTTAGAGTAAATGGAGAAACATGATTGACATGATATCCTAATAATAAGTATCTTCTCAACAGGAATTAGGAGCAAATAAGGCATGCAAGGCCTCCTCAGATGCACATATTAGATTATCATTATGTTTATTTTCCATTGTTAGCACTTGTCATTCAGATGAGTTGGAAAACAATTGCTTCACAGAATTGGGATGCTCATTGTGAGGAGACTATCAAAATGTTAAGTACCTGAAAGATTTTTTTTTTTTATTAGTAATCTGTTTCTTACTTCCTTTTCTTCAAATTTGACATTTCTGGCCTGTTATATTGCTCCAATATCCATTGTTCTCTGGCTACTTGTGAAAAACAGGGTGTGGAGCGAGTGATGCACCAGACATGAGGTATAAACGCAGGTGGTACTTGGACTCTACACAAACCACATACAGAGTGTAATTACAACAGAGGTTATGAAAACAGTGATTATTTCACTCTTCTCATAGTCTTGCTTCCTCTTTTTCAAACACTCTGCAAAAAAAAAAAAAAAAAAAAAGACTCATCTAAGTGCCTCCTCCCTGCTCTACGTCTGGGAAAATTGTTGCTATCTGTGATTTTGTCTATCCTCCTAATCTTCTCAAGAATCAAATAAGCTTTTCTTGGCTTTATATAACAAAAGGAAGAGCAATGCAGCATTTTTCAGATGATAAAGTATTAAGATTTTCAATAATTGAGGACTGAAAATCTTCCAACATCAAAAGCAGAACCTGTTATTTATCATGATTCACACAGGAGCTAAGACATCTAAATACCAAGGAGGTGAACAGTGCCTGGGGGGATCACACAAAACCCCTGGGGTTCATACATACAAAAATATTCCCATTTGGTTTAGGAATTGCCTAACTTCAGACAGGTTTAAGCTGTGAAGGTTCTGTGGGATGTATCATAGATACTCTTTATACCCTGGTCACTGTCAGAGGCAGAATACTGGGGCCATTCTCCTGCTCTTACTGGTGTAACACATCCAGACTTAGAGCCTTTATCCCATAAATTGTTGGAATTAAAAATTAGAAGCCTTTCCAGTGGCCATCCTCTGGTTCAGCAACAAATGGTGAATTTTATACTTGCTAAACAGTATAAATTTAAATGTAGACTAAACAGGCACAGAAGCTTTAATAAACTGTGGGAAGAGGTATCCTCTGTGCCATTTCCACCAGGAACTCTGGCAAATGGGGGCTGTAATTGCTGCTCCCTCTTCCACCTCCTAGCTGCAGATTAAGGCTGTGTTTGGGTGGAAATCACATTGTGTGGGGGTAACTGCACACCCAGAAAAGGAACAATGCATTTAAATTGCCCAGTGTCTCGACAACATTTGTCCCTTTTCCCTTAAAAGCTGCTGGCTGATAAATGCTCTGACATCTCCCATGACACAAAAAACCCAAGAGAGACAAGTCAAGACACACATTCAGCTTTTCAGCCTCCATGTAACTGTAAATGCCACAAATCAAGATACTCATCAGAAAATGAGTTTGGAGGTTTCAGAAAAGGAATCGCCGCAGTGAGCATCACAATAATAATTCCTGCATTCCTTCTCCTGTGACACAGGACTCTGACAGACTGGGGGGATCTAGCAGGGAAGAGGTTGAGTCCGGGAGATTAGGAGATAACAGGAACATTTTGCATGGCAGTAGAATGCAAGTTACTGCATTCAATTATATTCTATATACAAATAATTATATTCTAACAACTTTAAGGCAGTCAAAATGTACAGCTTTCAACAAATAATAATTTCAAACAAAACCTTTATCTCTACAGCCATTTCCTCCCATTTGTCCTTTGGTTCATCCTTAACATTACTGATTTTCTAAATCCTAGGCAGGTAGAAATCGCCTTGGTAAAAACCTAACCCTGGCAGAGCTTTTCTTCCTGCAATGCCAGAAATTATATTTGATAAGTAGCAACCCCCATATTTAATGAAAATAAGAAGCAGAAGCTCTGTTAAAGCAAATGTAAAACAAAATTAATAAACACAAATGCCTTATTATTTTGTTCTAGTTGCCTCTTCTCCAGATATCAGGAAAAAGTGAAAAAAAACCGTTGCCACTTATGAAGATCACGTTTCTTTAAAAAATTATGAGAACCCAAATAACCTTTTTTTTCCCCTTTTAATTAAAAAGATACATTAAAACACAAACCTAGAAATCTGAAGGTTTAATTAATCACATTGAGTTTAGCTAATGATCTTTTACAACTCACTTCGGGTCCCAGAGTGTCCCACAGCAAGCAAGAGGACTTTAATAAGATCCATATGGATCTCAAGACCACCACTGAAGTTGTTCCAGAATATTATCAGACACAGATGGGATTTCTAGAAGATGTTACAAAATCCTTTCCCTCTGCAAACATCCCTTAGAGCATTTCTCAGCTGCAAAGTCTGTTCAGTAGAATGTCAGCCAGAGCTCAAGTAGCAAATCACAGATTTGGGAATGTCCCCCTCCCCTTCCCAAATGAAAACATAAATTGTGCTGTGGCTCATGAGGTCATGGCACTTGTTACTGGCAAATATCCATATCCATAGAGGAGATTTTCGTATATTCCAAAGGTTTACTGGGATCTCTGTCTGAAAATTGGCCCTGCACTCTTTCTCCTGTTTCTTATCCCAGACCTCGATCCATTTCTCCCTCCAATCATTAAATATAAGCAGCTCAGGACCATCAATTTGATGGCAGCTGTATGGCACAGAAATAGATCCAATGGCAAGGAAACCTCTTCTCAGTGGCAGAGAACCACTTATCTGGTCAATATTTGGTAATTCTCTCTATATATCATAGAAAACCAAAGAGTTAATTTGTCAAGATGCTGGAAAATTCTCCATTTAACATAAAAGAAAACAGTTATTTATGAACAACTTGCTAAGAGCTCCTTCCTCACCACCGACCAGAAGAGAGACAGTCCTAAAAATTTAGATTCTCTTTTTGTGTACTAAATCACTCAGCTGTAAGAATTTTTACAAATCATCTCCCATAAAATGGTGAGAAAATTTTACCCAATCAGGCACAACATATAGAAACTGGGAAGATGGAAAAAAACCATATATAAAAAAATAATATCCCCAAAGAGATACCGACATGATTTGACTGAAAAATAGAGCAGCCTCTTCAAATTTATTACATTTGTCTTTGAGAACTGTTATTTGTAGGTCCCCTCCTCTTTGCTGCATGACTGAACATTCAAGAATGAGACCTTAAGACTCAAACATGACTTAACCTGATAAATTTCTAACTCAATTTACAGCAACGTCATGCATATGCTAAACCCCATCTAACATTAATATTTAATGAAGAAATAAACCTGCCACAAGAATAAATTTACAGCACATTTAGCGCACAGCATTTTAGAGGTGTCTGTCGAGGAGGTTTTGCTGTCGAGACAAGGTTTTAAACTGCCAATAGTTTAAAAGTAGTAATTTTTCATTGCATTTCATTCGTAAGCTCTGCTCCTTTTAAGAGACTCCAGGCTGTCAAGGTTAATTGAACCCTCAGGGCCCTCAGAATGACTGCATTTGTTGGGGCTCTGCTGGCTCCAGGCTCAGCTCCCTGATTCCTTTGCTCTAAATCTTGTCTCCAATGATCTTCTTCATAAATATAATTTCAACTTTAATCTCAACAATTATGATCTGCTGATCTAATTCTCTGGTTTTGCCCCGTGTCTATCTGGCCAGACTCAACTCCGTCTTTCGTGCATCTCATGATCAGCTTAAAACATCAAACTCAGATAATAAGGAGCAGAGGAATAGACAGCTGGAATTTTCCTCCTGTCTAGACAGCACGACCTCCACCTGCAAGTGACACACTCACTAAAACTCCACACACAAACTTTCTGCCAGCAAACATTTCTCAGAGTGTTCCTCACAACAGCCCCAGAGCTATTTCAGAGCTCTTGGCTCACCTGCCTCCTGTCCACCCATGACCAATGTCTGGTGACTTCTTTCTCCCAAGTCCTTGTTTTGGGGGCAAATCAGCAAAATCACTGTGTTTTTAGGTCAGCATTGAAAGCTGCTGCTTTCCCTTGCCAATCCCAGGGGAAGTTTTGTCCTCTTTGGAATCCTGTGGTCATAAAACTCATCGGTTTTACTAAAGCCAAGTGCTTTTGTTCAGAGGTTGGAAGAAGTATCAAGGCAAAAAGAAACAGGGAACAAACAGGCTTTGCTTGTACTTAGTCTCATCTAATTTTACGCTTCACTACAAACAAAATTAGCTACATTTCCCTGCTAAATTAGTCTAGCACCTCTAAACCAGCTTTAGTCTCCAAGCAAGTGCAGGTGCTTCAGTGTGTTTAGAGGACAGATTTTCCCTTAGGAAAACTGACTATAACAGAACTTTAGCTTTCCTTCTGAAACAGAGCTTTTTATTTAACTTACCAAGTTTTCTGTTGGAGTTCTACTGGAATGGACAAATGTCTATTTGGGCTTCCTTTGTCATTCAGAAAGGAAAAAATTTTCCAGGATTGTTCTATTTTGTAGAATAAATTCCAACACCTGATGAATTATGTCCAATAGCTTCTTTTCTCAGGGCTCAGATGTTCAGTCTCCTAAGGCAGGATGATGGTGACATCCTTTAAAAGGGCACATTTGCTTTCAAGTTAAAATTTTATATAAATAAATTCTGCTTTAAAAAGAGTCATAGCTAGAACGTTCTAGCTTGAGAGTTGAACTGAAAAGGGAAAAGAAAACCCTAGGCAGAATGATAGAGTCATTAGAGGTCTTTCTATGGACATAAGTGAGCTCAAGTGGGAGTCTAAAGTAGCAATCTCTATGACTTAGCCACTCACAATCATTTCCATGAAATCAAAATATTAAGAGCATCTTCTAAATTCAGAAATAGTCAAGTGCCTTATCAAAATGTATGAAAAATCAGTGAAACTAAGCCAAAGGAAAAACTTCCAAACTTTCCTTGCCTTTGCATATTTACCCTTTTCAGCAGTCTACAGGGGATTTTAATTTACGTGATTTTTGAAACTCAGGTAATGTTGTGATTGATGGGCTGGTGGAGTGATAAGGTCATAGATATGCCAGCTTGGTAACCAAGTTAGGGAGAAACCCCACACTGGAAATCTGTACAACTCATGGTAGGCAATGAGTGTTGCCAGGCTGTGCCATCACCTCTGTGGGTTCTGGTGGCTCAAGAACAGAAATGCAAATTAAACCCTTCCAGGCAAGCCAGCACATGGCCCTGGAGCATCTTTGTACTAGTTTCTACTTCAAA
The DNA here is from genome assembly GCF_020740725.1 of Corvus hawaiiensis. Lineage (NCBI taxonomy): Eukaryota > Metazoa > Chordata > Aves > Passeriformes > Corvidae > Corvus > Corvus hawaiiensis. Next base: position 3,447,326 of record NC_063226.1, on the reverse strand, counting down.
TGGGAGATGTACAATCAGCAATTTGCTTTAACGTTTTAAATCATGACCTTCCTAATGCTGCAGCATCCTTGCAGAAGTGATTGAGTATTTGGATTGTAGAAGAATAATTCTCAGAATATAGGGTGTCTTGGGTCCACTTTCCCCTCAGGCAGTCCTTTTCTCACAAGGGATCAGATATATTTTGGAGATGTCACCCATACAAAACGGCCAAATTTCAGTATTTCGTCAGTTTTCTCAAATATTCATATTCTTTTTATCTTTTTCTTGCACTGAGAACCACTCCAGCTAGTGCTGACAGAAATGTATTTTGCTCTACTTCAACTTTTCCTGATGAAAGTACTCCTTTCCCTGAGGAAATAGTCACTGGAACGGAGCAGGATATTTATTCTAATGCAAGAAGGTATCAGCATATCTGTTTATAAAGCAGTTTCTTCCACTCTGCTTTGTGTCAGGACAGGAATGCTAAACTGCATCTCAATTACTAAACCTCAGTATGGAAGATTCATGCAGCCTCCTGAACCCAGAAAGGCTATCATAATTAACTCCTCAATAAAGCTGTAATTAATTATTGACAATTTAATGTCTCCACTTTTAACCTTAAATAACAGGCAGGAATTACTGGCTGTCATCTCTTCCTTAGCACTGCCAGCTGCAGCACAGGTGTTTTCAATCAGGTCACCCCAAATCCATCAGCCACTTACAGCATCCACTCACACTGCAGCAGCACCTTTCCCTGCAGAATAGCGATGGATTCTTCATTTGAATAATTTACGTCTGAGTTTTGTAATAGAAACTCATCATTTAGTGAAATGAGCTACTAAACGGACCTTAGAAGCACATCATCCCCAGCATTTCCCACAGAAACGTGGTTCTGTGCTGCTTATAAAAACCCAGAACTGTGATATCCAACATTAAACTGTAGCTGCTGGATTGGATGCTCATCTACACCCTTTGCTGAGCTTTTCCTCTACAGCCACTTTGTGTTTTGAGTCTATCTATTAATTTATAAGGTGTCTGCTGTTGTAGATAGCTGTTAAATAGTTAATAGGGACCTACTGCACTTTGTCCAGCAGCATAACTGCAGCCTGCCTAATAAAACCCTCCTGCAGTAAGTAATGATTCTCTCCTTTCACACTTCTCACACTGAATTCACAGTTGTATAGTTAAATATTTCACAGTGTACAGAAGAAAAAGGCTGTACAGCTTCTCCATGTAAATTACTTTTATACCACAAGGCTACAGAAAGTCTCCAAGCTGAATAGTCCTACCTGAGTATATATTTCAAGTATATATGTTCAAATATTTTAAAATAAAAATTAAAAATAACTTCTCAATGCCAAGGTATTGGCCAAGTTAAAATGATCTTTCCTGAGCACAGGTACTGTTGCTACAGGTGTGCCACCTAATGCCCAAGGAAAGCCTTGAATTGATCCAGCTTTATTTGCCCCTGGAAATTTCCTTCAAGACAAATCTTTTCACTGTGAAAAGTTGTTGCAGGAGTTGCTGGCGATGGGCAGTGGAGAAAAACTCAAAGTGAAAAGGTTTCTCCTACTGCCACAATGGCCTTAGGGATTGCTGAGAACAAACTTAATTACAGGAACAGTAATTTTGCAGGACAGCAGAGAAGAACCCAGGAGATCCAAAAGCCACAGGAGTAAAAGGTGCAAAGCTAAAGCAGGCTCACCTTCCTTCTTGGCTGTGTAATGTCCATTTCTGGCACCACAGAGCACATTGACCCACAGTGCCTGACACCAAAACTACCAAAATCTACTTCCAAAAGTTGTCTGAGAGAAGAAACACAGATTTATAATTGGGGTTCAATGAGTTTAAGGAGTTTTCATCAGTCAAAACCTACTCTTTTTTTTTTTTCCATAAACTACTTGCTTTATTGCTTTTACTCTCATAAAATTTGAACTGCTTTCGAAAGAACACAATTAGCACTTTGAGAGGAACAGGCAAAATTTTGTGCAAGTACAGACAATGACCATTGAGCTTTTAAGAATTTTCCATGACCCTTACATTACAGAAAGCTCATAAATCACCAAAAATTACATTTGCCTGAAAAGTCTTTGCACAGCTCATAATTAATGAAGGAAAAATTAACAGAAATTTCATTTCACAACTCAAAATCTCAAGTTTCAAGTTGCACATATATGTTAATGGCCCAAATGTCTTATTTCAGAAGTACTCGGTGGATATCAGGAGTGTACATCTAATTTTAAGTTCCAGTTCCTGTGTAGATCACTAGATGGCACATGCCCAACTTGGTGAACTGGTTTTATGCAGAAAAGATCTTTGCAAAGACTCTTCTGCAGCTAAGGAGTAGCAGGAAAGTTAAGACACTGCTTTGCAATCTGCTAATTATCTGTCTATTCAATTCCTTATTTAGCATAAATGGTTTCAAAACAGATATGAAAACAAGGATGTCCAAAACAAGGAAGAGCTCTTATTATTTAAATGCAGCTGGGGAAAAAAATTTATAGGATGTCTTGAAGAGCTGCAATTTGCTTATAATTTCTGAGCCAGCTTTCTTGTCCTGATTGTGTATGTGTGTTTGAAGTACATTAAGTGGTTGAAATACAGAATGATTCACAAACTAACATTCTGTTTTATCTTTATTTTGGGAAATACATTTGATCTGTTGAAGGCCTTGGTTAGATATAAGAGGTTATAGAGACTTTTTTTTTTATTATAGATACATTCTGTTTTTCAAATGGAAGGCAAAGTAGGCAAGTGAAGGCTTTCATTTAGTCAGAGCTGGGTCTGAAGTAGATAAAAGCATTTGGGGCTGAGTATAACCCCGTTATTACACATCATCTATGAGTAGCCCTGATGTTCTTGCTCACCAAACAAGCCTTTTAAAATATAAGATACATTTTATGATGAATGCCTAGTAACACACAAACTCCTTTGACATGAGTGCTCAGTTTCTCGTTTGCAGCTATTTTCCTCTAAGTGTTTCTGGGTGATTTCAGTGATTGCCTTTATCAGGTGGCACAGGGGGACAGGCACAGGCTGGCTTTGCTGTTCACAGGGACCATCCATGACCCTCAGCCCTCAGCCCAGTGCAGTCTTTCAGCATTGTTCCATCCACATCAGCCTTATCAAACACCAACAAGCCCATAGGTTTTCCACCAGACCTACACTTTGCTATTCAGCTCAGAGTTTTGATATTAACCTTCATCCAATGTGCACCAGGGCATGAAAGTTGCCCATGTGGTGAGCTGACAGCTGCACATGCCAAATCCCTCTCTTTCCATGCAATCCAACACCAGCAGAACTACAGGATGGGACTTCCACTTGCTCCATGCCCAGCTGGAACCAGCTGCAGTGCCAGCACAACAACCACACAATGGTCACTCTGGAAAAATCTGCTGTGAGGGCTGCTTGTGATCCCAGCACACTGCACGCTCTGGTCACAGGCAGAGCGCAAGCAGAAATACCCTTCCATGTGCATGGCACGGCCCTGCTGGAAAAATGTGATGGTATAAATCCTTGGAGAAGCTGTTATAGATTCCTCAGAGGGCATATGGCTGAGATTTCTTTACTGAAGTCACAAGTTTCCTTTTGCTTGCACATATTCCCTAACACTTCCTGAAGTTTGTCACCTTCGGGCTTCCAGTGAACTCTGATTAAAATGAATTTGGCATCTTGTGCCTTTGATTTAATTCCTTTTATTTGTTCATGGGCATCTAGAAGTAAAGAGTGTGACATTGAAAAAAAAAAAGTTATCTTCTTTTTTTTCTTTTTTTCTATTTCTTTTTTTTGTTATTTTTCCATCTACCCACTCACCCTCCCCCCAAAATCTAATGTGCAACATCAGACCAGCTTAGTGCTTTGAGAACTCCCCATACCCTCTGAAATTGAAGAGGCTGTACTCAATTTCTAAGAAGCTGAACCAGAATACAGCCTATATGAATACAAAATTAAAACAAACATAATTTTTAAAGTTATCGCAATGTAAAAGAGATTGTAGGGTGCATAGGAGAGAAGTGCCCTCCAATCCATCACACATTGTGTGGGCCAGACTATATCCAGGCTGAATTATTTATGGCCATAAAGGAGGCCTGTCCTTCTGCTTTGACCACTGGGGAACCAGTACAGTTGCACAGGTTGTCTGTGATTTTTAATCTGTAAAATTAGATTATTTCCTTCTATTTTAGGGATGAAACATAGAAGTCATCATGTAGAGCCCAAGGAAGAGTTTTTGCTTATCTCCTATTAAGTAAAAGGGGGAAGGCAGAGCTCAGGCACAGAATGGTGGCCAGACACACATTTTCTCCCAGCTGGTACCTTTGGGACCCCACGCCCTGCTGCAGGGGATGGCAGCTGCTGGTTTGGGTATCAGACACTACACAACACTCACAAACCTCAGTTATAAAGGTTTGCTGGCTCCTTCCACAGTCCCCCTGGCACCCCTTGGAATCCAGCCCAGTGCTACTGGAAAGGATCCTGGGTGTGAGCCACACATGCCTGCATACCTTCTTCTGACTTAAGAAAAAGTAAAATTTCTCAAGTGAGAGCAGGGGAGTGAAGTTCATAAAAAAAAAAATTCACGAGGGGAGGCAAAGTGATGCAGTCACACAGAAGTTTTTGTGCGTGGCAGACAGAGGAGAGAATGCAAACCTGGCTGATTGGGCTTAGCAAAGCCTCTCTTCTGAGGGAAACCCCCTTAGGGCGAGCAGCCACTGCAGTCTCTTGTATGATAAAAATCAGCTGGCAAGAGTAAACCCCTAAATGTGGTTGTGCATGCTCAGTAAGAGGCAAAAAGGCCTTTTGGACAGGCTGGGATTATTTTTCATCTGAGCCCCAGACAGATCACTGGGCAGACAAACAATGACAACTCCTCCTATTTCTGGCTGGGTCAGCTCCCGATCACCACCAGAACTGTGAGGCTGCACTCACCAGGAGATTTAGGGCAGCAAATTCTCTTAATCTTCAGTTTTCCATCTACTGCCAGCTAAATATTTACTGGGCTGGAGGGCTCCAGAGGGCAGCAATGTAATCTTGTTACTGTCTCTCCAAACTGTTTGTACACCCACCAACCCCCCCCTCATTATCACACAGCTGCCAGTCTGATAACGCCCCTGGCACAGGTCAAGGTTTTGATAGCAGTGGTACATTAAATATCAAACGTAAAAAGATATTAATTTTAAATGCAATTTCAGGCTGTTTTGAACTAATTCTTTGAACAAGCTTGTTTCACAGAGGAAATTAATGAAAAGTTAAAGGCCAAAACACAAAGCTACAGAAGAGACTTGTTATTTTCATTAATAAGTAAAATAAATACTCTGAAAAAGCCTTTCTTTATTTTTATTGCTCTCAATGCTTTTAAAAAGGCTTCTCACCTGGCACACAAAGCTCCAATAGCACTAAATGCCCAGAAAACATGCACTCATTTTGTGCTAAACCTGCAGGATGACATATTTACATTCATGTTAAGGGATGCAAACAAAGAAAAACTCAATTCCAGCAACATCAGATGCAAAGTTAAATGCCAAGAAAAATTATTCTAGGAGAAATAACACATTAAAGAAATAGAAAATTGGCATTTCAGTCTTGCAGATGATTCAGTCTGCATTAATTCCTTTCAAGATTCATATAATGGGTAAAACATCTGCATCCTCTGGACCCCTGCCTCCATTATTTTATGAGTCAGAAGAATGATCAGGGAAGGAACCAGGATCACAAAGACACAGAAGGAACTGTTCTCCAAAATGAGACTTCATTCACAGAAGTCAAAATGCTGTTCCACATTCCTGCTTATGTCATCCACAGCTGTGGAGTTCAATTTTAACCTGGAATATGGCACAATATAAAACCTATTGATGTTATTTTTTGGACTTCACTGAGGAAATCAAGGTAATTAGGAGAAAACCATAAAAAAGGTGTAGAGGAAATAGATGTCATGACCATTATGAAGAGAGGTGCACATCATTTTGTTTCTGTGACTGATCTATGAGTGAAATCCAATTTGCCTAGATTTCATTGTGCAAACCAGGTGAACAGAAAATAAATTTGTTCTGAAATAAATCAACCTTTTCATACTGGAGGAAAATCAAATTCAGAGCCGAAAATCAAGATTCAAAAAGCCTATACAGAAATAATGAAAAATGGGCAGACATAATCAAAATAAAGCTTGGACTCATTCTGTTGCCACAGCTGTAAGGACACCTTTTAAAGCTGGTCTTCTTCTGCAGATCACAAAAAGGAAGGTGCCAGCTTTCGCATGCTACCAGAGGCTTGTTTTTTCTTAAGTGTTTGTTGTGCCTTGCAAGCCTAATGAATTATGTTTATAAAGGTTAATTAGCTTTCTCCTATAATTCTACTCGAATGCAAAACTCTTGCATCTCAAACAAATAAGGGAATATACACCCAATTATTATTCCAAATGCAACTCAGTGGAATATTCCAAATATCTTCCTTCTTTTTCCTAGCAGACAGGCTGGAATGTTTTAACCCTCTCCTGCAAAACTGCTCCAATGGCATCCAGGCACAACCTAGGCAAGACAGAAATCCTGATTTCTGGAATGACCAGCTGGGCAAACAAATATAAATATAAATCCTCATGGCCAGCATATTCCCCATACATAATAAAAAACCAACAAATTAAGAGGTACAGAATTATTCCTTATTTAAACACAGTGACTCTGAACAGAAACTCCTCTTGCAGCCCGATGTAGACTGGTCACAGTGCAGGAGCAGCCAGAACAGAGGGGGAACCAAATTTTTGAAGGAAAGCTAAAACACAGCATTCTAACAAAGGTCAGAGTTCAAGTTAACACCATTAACTGAAAGCATTAGCCACTCAAAAATATTGAATTTCCACAGCCACTCCTGTTTTGAAGGATTACATTTTCTCTCTTAATAGAATAACCAGCAAAGTCCAACTTTTTGTTATTGTTACTTTCATAGAGAAAATTTTCTTTTTTCATGACTGGGTAAATTTTCTATATTTTTCTGCCAGTGATGTGCAGAAGTGCAGGAAGAATAGAGCAAAAATTCCTTGGTGCAGTGGACAAATGGCATGGTTGAGGTTTATTGCTGCTCCTGTTCCTTAATATTGCCTAAAGTTCTACTCATATTTCCAGATCCATGCAACCTAAAAACAATCAAACAAGTCAGGCTAAATAATCTAGACTGCTCTCAGATACCAAAAGAGTTTTTACCTCACAACACATAAATTACAAGGAAGCATAATCAGTTATTTGGCATAAAATGAAAATAATCTGTTCCATTACTGTAGAAGTATCTTAATCAAGACTCTAAAATTAATGCAATGATTCAGAAAACACATTACTGTTCAAACAAAAATATTAGGCATCTGTGTTTCCTAAATATGCTTTGCTAATTTATCAGCAGCAGCTCCTTCCCCAGAGGCTCACAGTACACACATTCCCACGTTTTGGTCTCTGGTTTGAAAACACCCTCAATTTTCACAGGGCTGGAATTTTTCTCCTCCACTCTTAACTTGACATAATAAGACCCAAAGTGATGCACACAGTTTTCAAACAGCTGAGGAGTTGGTGAGAAGTGCATGTTCTTACACACAGAGCCCGTGTCCTGGATTTTCCGGTGTCTTATAACACCCCAATTTAAAGAAATGTTAATACAAGCTTTATTGGGATATGCATAATTCATAGATCATTTATTTGGATGCTGCTTGAAATTTCTGCAGGTACAAGCCTTTCATACTCTGTGTTTTAATGGATGTGATCAAAACATGAACACTACTAAACTTTCATTAGGAAAAATAAATAAATAAATTCCGAGGTGATCAGGGGCTCAGTCAAAGAGTTCTGCTCTATGGGGCCTCTCAGGGCCAAAATCCACTTAAAAAAAAAAAAAAAAAAAAAAAAAAAGGTAAGAAATTAATTTTAGTCTATTATTTTTTGGCCTCATGACATGAATAAAGGTATATCAGTATTGCAGTTACATGAAACAATATAAGCATCCTGCTGCAAGGCTCTAGAACTCAAATGCTAAGTAAATATTAAGCTAATTTTAATATTTGCGAGGTTTCCTCACAAATATTCTCTTTTTTTTTTTTTTGTGCTTCTACTTACAGCAGGGTGTAACCAAAACCTACAGTATATAAATTTATATCTTTAGTCTTCATCATGGGAATGTATACAAACTTGCAGGTTATAAGATCAGTTCATCTGAAACCAAAAGATCTCAGCTTTCTTCCCATCTCTTCTGGCCTTTTAACAGCTTGGAAGAATGCTTATTGGGATTTGCATTTTATTTCAACATGATGATATATTTGTTTTTATAATTCTCTATTGACAAGGCATTCTGCTACAGTACCCTGATCATGTAGTATCCTACAACAGAATGTGTAAATGGATTCACTGGACTTACAACCAATAGCAATTTAGGCATGGATTGGAGTTTTAATTGCTTTCTTTGAATAATTTTCATCATATCGACAATTTGAGCTGTCTTAGTCTACTTATACTGTTCTGTGATATAATTTTGTCCCTTATTGACACAAATACCCTACAGCCAATTTAGGCAGCCATTAGGTTTTGCATTTAAGCCTTACTCAGATTTAATGATCTAAAAATACACAAAATCTTGAATCAGTAACTAAACAATAAACTCAGCAGGGAAAATATCTCGGTATGGTGAGATCCCATGCAATTGTTGTGATTTTTAAAGCCATCCAGGTGTAGCAGCATGGACTTCCATGATGGATAAACAGGGAAATTAAACCCTACTGGATTCAAACTCTGAGGCCTGCAACCTTGCAGGACAGGACATGGATTGGAGTTCTCTGACTCACCATGAAAGCACAAGAACAGAGGTTGTGAGACATGCACCACAAGTTCTCACTCCTCCTTGGTCACCACGGATGGACACAGGATCCTGGGGACTAAACAAATCTTTGTGTTTGCTAGCACAGTTTATCTTTTATTACTGTTCTCAGAGGAAGTTTCCTTTAATGAATAACATTCATTAGTTATAGAAAATCTGAGAAAAAAACCAGCACAATGAATTCAAGGGACATCCTGCTGCTATCACAGAATCAACTCCTTTGGGATGACTGGGGGTGAGATTTTGTCTCTGTGAAACTCTCAGTCCCTGCTGACTGTAGAAAGAGGCAAATTCCCCAATTCAGTCTTTGCAAACACTTTCATGTTTCACTCTCTGGATGATATGAGGGGAGATTTTTCCTGCTGATGCTTGAGCTATCCAAAAGTGTCTCTGAGGCACAAGTTACAGCTGCTGGAAATCCAGACTTTACTGGGGCCCTGACTTTCTTAGTCTGCTTAGGAAAGCACACAAAGCAAACTTGGTGGGAAGTGAATGGACAACACAGAGAACATCCTGAATTGGGAGGGACCCACTGGGATCCTCAAAGTCCAGCTCCTGGCCCTGCACAGGACAACCCAAGAATCCCACCACGTGTCTGAGAGCATTGTGCAAACACTTCTGGAGCTCTGGCAGGAGAGAGACATAGAGGAGATACTCAGAAGAAAACTTTGTCAGAAAGGTCATTATAACCTTCCTCTGGATTAGAAAGGAGAAAGAATAATTCTGAAGTTGAGTATTTATTAACCTCTAATAACAAGGCAGCTAATCTTTTCAGATTAGCAGAACCTGTTTATAAACCTCCTCAAAACTAGGGAGCTTTGAGCTCCAGGCTTTGTTTGGGATATTACTCTGTGTACGATGAATTAATAATTCAACTTCCTAAACAAAGCATCCACAGCATTCATCTCTGCTCAACAAACAAAGCACTGGCTCACCAAGCCAGGGCATCCTGCAGTGCAAATCACCAGGGAAAAATAAGCAAGCACGAGATGTCCCTCTGCTCCCGGGAGGGAGGTGGCTGGAGCTGTGCTGTCAAAGAGAGGAGACACAACTGGGTTTTTGATTTTGTTTTTATGTTAAAGCACCACAGCAAGGCTGGAAGGACTTGTCAAGATAATCCAGCTCAGTGAGGCAGCACCATCGCCACCCAAAGCCTCTGCCAAGTTCCTGACTTGCTCACAAAGACTGTGGCTGACAAAACCAGAAAACACACCAGTGAACAAAGCAGAGCTCTTCTGTCACTGTGCTCTCAGCTCTGCAGCCTCTGGACAGAGCTTTGGGACATCCCCCCACTGCTTTAAAACCTCACCACCCACCTGGGTGCTGTTTTACCCATCCAGGTTATGGCAGTTTTCAGCACAGTTTGGTTTCTCCAGTTCAGTTCTTGCATCAACCGGACACTCCAAAGGCCACCAGTGCTGAGCCCTCAGCTGTTGCTCCCACCATAACCTGCAGCCCAATGTCCCCATTGCTTTTATTTCCTATGAGCTCTGCTAAGTCACTGCAGTTTGAGACACTCTCCTGGTGTATTCCTAGCGGGCACAAACAGATACTCTGTAGGAATCCCAGCACTTTATTCCACGGGCTCACTTACACCAGATTTGTGTACAATTGCTCTCAGAGGATAACAAACCCACATTCCTTGACACCTTGTCTTTACGCACTGCCTGAGAACACCTATGGGTAACATATGGTTAACCAAATCTGCTTCTGCTTTATTTTTGGGGGATATTGATCAAGAGAAGCTGTCCTTTGCTCTCCATGGGTGGTGGCTGGACACAAAATGAAATGTCAGGAGTTTGTAGCTAGTAGCACACAGCACCTGAATATAATGAGATTGGAAAAGGAGATTGACACAGGAAGACAAATGTGTTGTGGTGGTCTAATTAATAAAGTACTTTTTCTGTATGTGTGTGAGAAAGAAGGGGAAGGAGCAAGCAGGAAGGAGTAGGCAGTGCTTCTACAAATAATGTGTGTTCAAGTATCGTTAAATTTTACAAAAGGTGTTTTCCCAGAAAAATAATGAGTAGGCTGATGGGAATCAGTTTTCTAGCCTCAAATATTAATGAAACAGCTTAGCCTCTACTTTATTAAGTGTTTTATCAAAATATAAACGTTTACAGAAATCACATCACTATATTTTTATATATTTGTAAATAAAATTTAACCAAATCTACGCCTCTATACTTCATAAACATAGGCAAAAAAAAATATATATATATATAAATCTTCTTAGAGAACTAATTTACAATTTTTTATCTTTAATTACATTTACGGAGCACTTGGGATATTTTAAAATACTCAGATTTTATTTTTTTTAAAGACATCCCTGGCTAGTGGCTGGGATTATTAAATGAACAACTGTGAGCATTACAATTCACGCAGAACAAAGTACAGCTCTCTACGGCTTCATTTATGCTCTTAACACACAAAGTAATGGAAGCTTTATAATCTAAATAGATCTTTGGGTTTTTATGGGTTCAGTTTTTAATGCGTTACTATTTAAGGGAAAATAACATTTTTTCCCTGAAATAAAACTGTATTTTGACTTCTGAGGCAATGTGGTGATCAGTAAGGAGTTAAGGAACAGCTCTTACCAAAATTAGGTTTTACCTATTGAAAGAAAGTTGTTTAAATTCTGGTAGATAACACTACCCATGTGAGAATCGCTGGTTTTGTGCCATTTGGGCACCAAATTCCAGCTATAATCTAACAATCTACAGTGCCAGAAACTGGATTTGAAAGTTGGCTTCCATCACCCTGCTGAAAATGTTTCATAATCTCCCATTCCTCTCCTCATTAGATCACACTGACAAAAAGGACACAAGAATGAAAGCCTTTAAGACAGAAAAATACATAGGAAAATTATCATTTTAATTATCCTCTTTTTCCTCAACTCTTTCCATTTTTCTGACTCTATTAACGAGTTTTTACCACTGTCAGCATAACATTAATGCACAAATATTAATCCCTTCCACAAGTTCACTTCCTAGTCATTCACAGAAATATATAACAGCATTCCTATATTGGATGCACACTGTGTGCAAACTGGGACTAAGCCTATTTAAGTTGAAAGCACAGACATAAAAAACCCAAACCCAACAATGGGGGTGCTCCAAATAACTTTTTTTTTCTCCCCCTCCTCAAAATGCATCAAAATTCAACTTTAACTTCTCTTATAACAAGCTCTGCCACATCCCCTGCGCCCCTGACACTCCTGGCCATGAAGGAATCTTCTCATTTTTGCAGCCAGGTGACAGAGGCTCTGCAGCATTATCTAACCCAGATAAACAAACACCTGCCACGAGTTAGCTCCTATCTGATAACAAACTCACAGTGATAAGGCTACAATCAATTCTCATCAAATCTTGGTCTGAGGTGGTTTTCAGAACCTGACACACCATCACAGAGCGCAGTCACGCTGACTTTGCAAAGCTGCTTTAAACTCCTGTCCATTCAATTCTGATGTTATTAAATACTCTTTTTTTTTTTGTTATCTTCTATTCAGATTTAATTTTTTTTTTTTTTCCCCTCAGGCAGGTACAGGTTTCTGTATACCCCAGAAATATTCTCTGCAATAACTTTTATAGAGAAAAAGAATAAACCCATGATTTTTTTCAGATCATAGAATACCCTGAGTTGGGTACTAGTGTGCATCCAATATAGCAATGCTACCATTTACTGTGTAGGACACGAAACACTAGACAGGCATCTCCAAGGAGAAATGCAAGTTTGAAAGATGATTTAACTGCAGTCAGATAATTTGGAATTATTTAGGGGAGTTAGAGGAGAGGAGACAGCTGTTCACAGTGGAACCTAGGATGAAATACTTGTTTCATTACAACACTCCCAATACTTAGGAAAAACACCCCAGCCATCAACAAAGGTCCAGCAATAGAAATAAGATTTGCATGTAATTTATACCTAAATTGAAAAGTGCAATATGTTTTGAAATTCCCAGATGTACATAATTTCTTATTCATTAAAGGATAACAAAACTTATACTATGCAATTTAGAACTAATTTATGCTTCAGCAGCCGAGGTTTGATTAAGACATACCACTGAAACTAAAGCAGTGGAACAGGACCAGCTTCTGGTTCAGATATAATGCAACTGCAATTTGCAGCACAATTTCATCTCAGAGAGGGAGAGGCCTTTCTTAGAAGAAGATGCTGCAATTATTAATTGGGGGGGCAACTCTGTATTCCTTGGAGGTAGGGCAATAAACTCGGGACTTAAAGAGAAACATTTCTGCCCTGGTTGCCTATTCAGAGTCTGCTATGAGGAGGTGAGTTCTGAAGAACAAGTGGTTTCATTTGGCAACACAAAATGTTTTCTGACAAGAGACCACCTCGGTACATCAGCATGAAAGCTGAACTATTTTACTCAGATGACAAACTGTTGAAAGCTTTAAAAACAAACAGAGCTTTTACAAAGAGAACACTAGTGGCACTTAATTTTAAATCTATGGTAGCATAGTGAGAAAGAACTCACTTTCTGAGTTTAAAACTGAGTCTAAATCCACAGTTATTAAGAAAGAATCATATGTGCAATCATACCTGTAACACTTTCAGAATATCATGCAGGTTCCTTTTATCACCCAGCAGTTCTTAGTGGTGTAAAACAGACACAAACATCCAGCTCAGGCTTCCTCTTCCTCTACCACCCTGAAACACGCAGACAGAAACTGCTTAAACAATTCTCACCTGCAACACCTAAACTGGCAAAAGAGCTTTTATTCTTAAAAGGAAACACATGTTCCATCACCTGACCTGAGGGAAATTGCCAACAGAATGGGAGCATACACGACTGATGATTTAAGGTTATGTTACAAAGGCTGATAAAAACACAGTGTGGAAGAGGAATTGTGCATATTATTTAGGACAAAAGTAAGAAAAAATTAGGACCCCTAGAGTAGGCAGGAATTAATCCTATTAATCCCATTAATCACAGGCACCCTGCTCCTATGGAGGTCAATGTTAGTGCTGTATCAACTTCTGTAGCAATACTTGGGACTGAATTATGTTTAAAATTTCACAGTTCAGGACCTTCCTGAAAAAAATTTCCCTACATTATTTGAATTAAATAATGGTTCTAAGTCATTCACTTGGTTATTCCTTATGTATTATACTGATGAATAAACAGGAATCTAATAGTTTACTTATTCAGAAGACAATGGTACCTAATAAAACCTAGATAGCTTTCACATTCTCACTCCAGCCCTAGTAGATAGAACCTCAAGAAATGCTAAAGAAGCACATATTGTTTTACAATTTTAGTGTAATACAATAATTTCTGAAATTAAACTGAATAACAAACTGGGATATCTCAGAATGAAAGAAATGGGATAATTAAAAGTTCCCATTTGTGTAATTGCTCCCTCCAGTTTGGGAGCAATTTTCTGTGTGTTCTCAGATACAGGGACCAGATTTGCAATAAATCTCAAATCAAGACAGAATTATAAATTTCATGATCCAGAATCTCTTCAGTCATGGAAAAATATTAATCCTGAGAAAGTAGAATGTTGTGTTTTGGTTGACTAGAGTAAATAAAAGATCTGGACCAGAATACTCACCTTGTTCCTTGACAGCAGGGAAAAATAATCTACCAAGAGTAATGAAGTCTATTCTCTATGGAAAACGTGTCCTTTTCCCATTTGAATTAATGGAACATATATGGTCACATAAAAGTAAAAACTGTAGTCCCAGGCAGTATATTGGAAAGAAAATATAATTTTAACTGTGGCTTCAAGAATAATCTGCATCCAAAATGAACAACAATACCTTAGGCCCTTATTAGGTTCTAAGAAATGAAAATCTCTGCATATGTGAATGTGAATTAAAATTAGAATTGCTTTGTGGAGAGGAATCTTGGCTTTCTGACTTTGCTGCTTTGCAGGTCTCCTCGTCTGAATGTTTCAGCAGTCTTTAGGAGAGGACAGAGTCAGCAGGTCTCCAGCCTCATCCAAAATACATTCTGGCAGGCTAAAATCAATAAGATTTGTCTGCCAGCTTCTTTACCCTCATTCCCATTTGCTGCTGACTCTCCCCGAAGCCTACTGCACCTGGTACTGTCTGAAAAATTTGTTCTCCTCCAGTTTACAAATCACTTAAACCACTCCAGTGAAAGGAAGGGAAGAAGTTCTCCTTCCTGGCCATCCTAGAACCAAGACCTTGTGTTCAAGGAGCACCTTGGCAGAGACACTTGGAGTGGTTTTGCAGCTACATCTGCTCCATCTGTTCTTGCTCTGCTGACAGGACCCTCAGCCAAGGCTGCAGCTCTCTGGCCAACTTGCCAGTGGAGCTCTGATGAGTCTGATCAGCTTTGGAAGAAGTAAACCCTGGAAGTTTTACATTGCAATGTTGCTATAATCATGTCTCAAATCTCCTCAAGAAAATGTACACTTATATACATATGTACAGCTAGACACAGGTGTGCCTTGGTACATTTTTAACCCCATAGATGATTTATGAGCCTAAAAGTGGCCTGACACTAAGTTTATTGATGCAAGACATCATTAGAGATCATAATACCTTATTTCCCCCAAAAGAACCCCAAAGAAATAATTCCAGGCAGCACAAATTTGCTTAGGACTTTGTACTAATTTGAATCATTTGCTACTAACAATATCTGAGTGGTGTTTTACAGGCACCAGCCAAATGAAGTTAGAGGATTGTTTCCCGACTCTTTTCCATGCATACATTAAATTCTTCATTGCTTTTAAGGGATTTATCTATTTATTCTCCACTGCTCCTTTAGGCTAAAGGGAAGAACTGAATGAGCAACCCTTGTTCTCCAAGGTTTTTGGGGTCTGTAATTATATCTAACCGTTAGAGTAAGTTTGCCATTATTTGAAACTGCTTACTGCGTCCCAAAACTAAGACTGGACTTAAATCTGATCTTAAATCACCCTTTTTAACATCATTTTCTCATTTTATACCAGTCAAATGGCTTTAGACTGAAAGAGGGTAGGTTTTAACCAAATATTAGGAAGAAATTCTTCCCTGAGAGGGTGGTAGGCCCAGGGTGCCCAGAGAAGCTGTGGCTGCCCCTGGATCCCTGGAAATGTCCACGGCCAGGTTGGATGGGGCTTGGAGCAGCCCAGGATAGTGGAAGGTGTCCCTGCCCATGGCAGGGGATGAAATGATCTTTAAGGTCCCTTCCAACTCAACCACTCTGTAATTCCATCCCTGTGATTTTATAATTCTGTGATTATTTCTCAAGGTGCTCCCCATAGTTTCCACCTTTTACAACCTTGTACTGGCCTCCATCTGAGTAAATTCTACTCATTTCCACTGGCAATGTTGATCTAGTCCGAAGCAATCGCAGTTATCTCATTGCATAAGACCCCCAGCTCCACAGAAATCAGGCATATGGAAATAAGGATTCTCTAAGACATTAAAAGTTGCAACTACGTTTTCCTCTGGAGAGGCTTGAAAACAGAAATGTTGCAAACTGTTGGCATTTCAGGACATTCATGGCTGTGCTCAATTTTAACAAGATTTAGCAAATTCTCCCTCCTCAGTTAGGAAACTTATCTGAAAACCCTGTATCAATCTCTCAGATAGCTGAATAATTCCCTAATTCCTCTGTGCAATTCAGGTAACAAACAAAAAGGTTGCAGCAGCATGAAAACTTTAAAGCTTGTAATCATGGCATATACAAATAGCAGTATTATATTAGAATTGTTTCTGTCACTAGGTTTTCTAGGGATAAATTGACAATAAATTATACTTTTATTATTATTTTGGGATGCTGTTGCAGTTTGTCTTTCCCAAAACCTAATTAGGCTTATGTATCATACACCACTCAAAATTGTTCTATCTAGCCTGGAGTTAGTCTGACTTGTTCCATTCCAGGGTGAATATTTTCCTTCTAATTCTTCTCCTGGGAATCTTTAAGCAAGAAAGACATAATTTCCATTAGGGTTGCTTCACTACACTACTCACACCAAATGTTGGGTGTTAGTATATTCTTGTATATCATTGCTATATGTTCTGAAAAAATGGAAAATAATAACAATAAAGTCTCATTACCACTGGAGAACATGGAAGGTTTTCTTTTCAACTAATGCATCAGTTCTGACACTTTTGTTATTTATGAACAAGTTCAAATCATTTATAGTAAAACTGAGATGAATCGAGGTCTGAAGGAACCCAGAGTATGCTCAGTTACTAAAAACAAAACCCCAAACTTAAAGTATTTGTGTCAGGTATGCCTTAATGAATTATAACTCTTTCAAAGTCTGTTTGGAACATTTTAGAGAACACATCTGACAACCAAGAGTATTTTGCTTTGGATTAACAATTCATTGGCTCGGGTTTGTTTCTCTGTGTTTTGTTTTTTAAGCAGAAACCCTCCATCTCTGTGTTGCTTACTTGGGTAAGAGGATGTGTTTGTGCACTTTACATTTTATTCCATGCGTTTGTTAAGGCTGCAGCTTTACTGCTGTGACAGAGAAAGTAGACACCAAAAATCCAAAGAGGTTATTTGCTTGAAGGGAAAGGTGGGAGCAAAATAAAGTCATTTTAGAGTTTTCACTGTGTTTTAGAACAGTTTCTTTTTCATGAAGAAGCTTCTCTAGGAGGCACCATGGAGAGCAAAGTCCTGAGCTCTCCTTCCCGTCTGAACTCCACAAACTCCATCCCCTGGAATGAATAAAAATACAAATGATGCCAGACACTGGAGCAGACAGATCACCTGGGGTTGTTCCCCTGGGCAGGGTGCTTTGGCAGGCAGCTGGGCACTGCTTTCCCCCAGAGCCTGCTGCATCTGCAGGTCTTGTACCCTCTGTCCCTGCCGCCTGCCAGGCCAGCACTGCTCCCTCTCCGAGGGCAGCTCCCCGTGCCAAGCGTGCTCAGGCTGTCACAGAGCTGGCACATCATCCCTGCCCTCATGCTGCAAGTCCATGCCCCATTTCCTCTCCTCTCTGCTCTTTGTCCTCCTTTCTCTCTGCCTGTTTGCAGCCCCCAGTGTTTCAGTCACACACAAGTCAGGGACTCATTTCCCTTCCTTCATGTCCCAGCTCTGCGGGGGATGCACCCACGGATACAAGGAGGGGTACCAAGGAATCAAAGTGTGCATCTTCCAGTCCAGGATGCAGCAAATTTGACTTTACAGATTCCAAGGAACCCATTCAGCACTCTCAACTTTACCGTCTGTATTAACTCTGCCACCCACTGCTGGATTAAGTTGTATCCTAAGAGTCCCACATTGTCTTGGTTTTGAAAGACAGGTGTCTGCTAAGGAAGGCAGAAGTCTCCCTTGAAGTGGCAGATATAACCCCTTTTCCCCTTTTCCTCCGAGTTATTATAATTTTGAAATCAAGGGCCTTTAGGCAAAGATGTGGGAAATAGGAATAACAGTTCTTTACTATATATATATATGTATATAACCAGTCAAACAAAACAACAACAACTCTGGCAGTAACAGCAAACACAAACCCAGTCCCAGCCTTCTCGGCTGTCAGACCCTTTCCCCTCGGGTGCAGTTCCGCTCGCAGCCGGCAGGGGCGCTGGCGGCTCCCGGTGAGCAGGGCAGGTGCGATGGTTCCCCCGCGGCTGCAGGGGGCGCTCCGGACCGAGCTCGGGGAGCACGCGGCACCGGTGCCCTGGGATCCCGGGAAGGGATGGAACAAAGGCTTCACAAACCCCTGGGCAGCTGATCCCGGTGTCCGGCCGGACCCTCGGGAACAGCAGGCTGGAACGGCAGGCTGGAGCGGCAAGCTGAAGCGGCAGGGATGAGCACAGATCCCGGGTGGCAGAAGTGATGTATCCAAGCGGGGAACCCCCCGGAGGTCCAGGCAGGGCGAGCAGGGCTACAACGCAGCGAAGGCTCCAATCAGCAGCGGGGCAGGGCGGCCACAGCCCGGCCTCCAGCGGGGCAGGGAAGGTGGGCCGGGGGTCCTGGGATCTTTCTCCGCAGAAAGAAAAAACGGCCGAAAAGAACCAGGCTCCTCTCCCCGAGAACGCCGAGAGCAAACTGCCCCCACACCCAGGTGAAAACAAAAAAGTAGCCAGGTCTTTTGTCTACTTGTAAGTACGGCCATTTGTCCCCTAGCAACACGCATATGGGAAAAAATTCCTTTAACAGGAAAAAAACTAGGACTAAACTAAAACCCCAACACACATCATCAGCAAAGACCCTGCACAGCCTACCAATCCTTCAGCTGGATGGAGATGGGGATTTATGATGAGTGGAATGGGGTTTCTAAGCAGAAACTTGCAGTCAAGAATGCAGACACGGTGATTAAAACAGTTGGCTAAAATGTTCCTGTAAGGAAAACAGACAAAATGACTCCAAAAAGGTTAAAATATTTCATCTTTTCACAAAGAAGTGCTTTGATTTTTAAAATTCTTTAAAATTTTTAAAATTATAATTTTTATTATTTCCAAACACAATATTGTTTTACTCACTCACCTTTCTAATTCTGTAGAATGCAAATGAGATTTCACCTGGTTTGGTATTTATGTGAACTACTATTTTATACAGGAACTGACAGCAATTGCTGGTTTTGTTTGGTTTTTTTAATGCTCTGAATTGATTTCAATAGCTGTCCAAGCCCCTCAATTTTTCATAGAACAATGAAAACACCCTGCCAGAGACAGGCAGGCCAAACTCTTTCTAGAGCACTTTAAACTCTGATCTCAGATCTCTGCTGGACCCCAGTTAAAGCAGAGCAAAGAGGCCGAGAGATTTGAGTTTCATGGATTCACGTTTGCTTTCCTTGGATACAATGGCAGCTGATGCCTCAAAAGGTGTGTGACTGCAGCATTTTATATTTTGCTGTCTCATGTTATTGGGAGCACATTGGATCATTGAAATAAAATGTATGCATGGGGTGACCATGGGCCAAATAATTCCACAGACCAGGAATGATTTTTGGTAACCCTCACTGTGACCAGATATTATTATTAATCCTTCTGCTGCCCACTGCAATGATGCAATGATGAAGAATTGATGTGTTGTTAATGGGAGGTAATGCTCTATAGACTTCACAGAAATTCCCCTATAATTGACCAATCAATGTACCACTGTTTAAATTGTTAATTTGTTTTTAAGAGTAAATGTAACATAAGTTAACAGATGTTGTTTTAAGTAAGGCTGAGGCCAGCTATTTTCCAATGACCTTCTTGGCTCTTTTGGAAAGCTTTGCCAACTCATTCAATTACAAAGTGAGAAGACAGAGTGGTTTCAAAACAATTATAAAAAATGCCAATAAATTTCACGCAACTCTTCTTACTTAAACAGAAGGTCAGCAATGAGAAAAAAAGTCATTTTGAAGTCCACTTTTCATTTAAGAGGTTCTAAACCATAAAAACAAGTTTGAATGAATGTGGACAACTTGAGATCTCCCCAAAAGGTTTGGTTTTTGAAGGAATTGTACTTTCTACTGAAATGCAGATCTTCTAAAGGAGTCTAAAATTGGACACCCAAATTCAGTGGTATTTCAATATCATTATTATCATTATTATTCTTATCATTATTAATATTATTATTAATATTATTATTATTACTACTGTGGAATTGCCTGTTCATTTTAACTGATCACTTCTGCTTTTCTATGCCCTTTATCTTATCTGTGGCCAGGACATGTAGTTACAGCTCCTCTGCTGAACCCACTTCCTCTCCTCGTGCCTTGGGGACAGATTGATTCAGAGCACTCAGCTGACCTCAGATGTTAAACAGCAATCCTACCATTTCAGTGGACTTTGGTTGGTTTGGGCAAAATCTTCAAGAATTTACAGTTCAGTGAATCCAGAAATGCCATCGTACAGGTTGAGACAATTCTGCTTCCATGAAAACAGAAGATTCTGTGTCAATTCCAAGCAGAAAACAAAAATACTTCTCAAAAGTGGGTGAACAGAGAAAAAATCTGAGGAAAATATTTTCCTCCGTTTCATTCTTCTTTTGAATTACACATGTAGCATAACAAAAATGTTACTCTGATCTTAGGTTTAATTCTCCAGGGCTCCGCCACGGGAAATACCACTGAGCCAAGCTGGTCTGTCCCCATAACAGCTTCACTGGGTGTTGTATTGTCATTGATAAAATAACCTTGGATAACATTTATACAGACATTTCGAGCTTTAAAACACCAAGGCGCCAATTAAACTTTTTCTAAATTTTTGGAAGCTGGGCTTTGGTCACCTTTCAAGGGAAAAAAGAAAAATGAGTCAGTGGTTATTTTAATTTCTCAAACTTTTAATGTCTGAATGCAGATATTTTAGCTTAGTTTTATCTCCACTTAAGTAATGAATTTGAAAAGGAGTAGGTTTAAAGTGCTTGAGCACTTTAGAGGGAGTTCTTTCTACTAACTTTAACTAGTTATAAGATCTGGTTTTTGTAAAGTGTCTCTCAAAAGAAAATGACAGTCTTTTAAGTTTGATCTTCTAACAAATCTTACAAGCATTCTACATGATAATATTCTGCTTAAGAAACCCACGTTTGTCTCTCTCATAAAGCAGATGTAGGATTTTACTACGACACTAAAATTCTTCCTTATAACTCTACACTAAAACTGCCCAAAAAAACCCTTTGGAATTTGGTGCTCAAAACACACAGGCAGATCTTTCACTGGATGTAATGAGGGCTGTAAATTTAAGTTCTGAACCTTATAAAAAATTTGATGCGCACATTCCTGTTAACCAATTTGGTGTGTAAAGTTAGCCCAGACAGAAAAAAACCCAAACCCATAGACTTTTTACACTCACATCTTCAGTGTAAAATGAGCCAATTCCTGTTTCCTATATGCCAGAGAAATATTTGCATATTATATAGGTAGAAAAATATCTCTCATGAAACCACTAAACATGGCAAAATTTCCTCTAGTCATGATTTATTGTTCTGATAGTTCTCTTCAGGAGGGGAAAAGCAATGCATGTAAACCATGAAATACTCAGTGCCTTTAAAATGACTTCACTTAAAAGATGTGCAAGTGAAAAATAATTTTGTTTGAGCACATGCAAGCATTGATTTCAGTCTCCAGGCAATGCAGTTCTCTGTGTATTTGTCACAATTCAATTTACATCCACAAGCAGCAGAGGATCAGCTCAGCATCTCCAGTCAGCTGGCAGGACCCAGCAAACAACCACCAGGGGAACCCTCACCCTGCCTTACACCACCCCCACAGGGCATCGTTTGCAGGGGGATTCGGTCCCCAGCCAGTGGCTAAAGGATGATGCTTATAGAAAAGGGGCATTAAAATTGTCCCTCACCCCTCTGCCAATCAGAGCTGTAGAAAGGTTTGTTCTGGCTTTCCCCATGAAATTAGGATTCTAATCTTCGTGGGATAAATATATTCATTTTTTGGTTGCATTAATGTCTTGCCTACACCAAAACCTCCAAGAAATAAAAGTCAAACATGCAGAGAAGGATCTCACACTGTTCTCATCAAATCCCACTGTGCAGGGTATCATATCTCATGTCATGCACATCCTCAACCTACAGCATCCACTGCACACCCCTCTAAGCACATTTTGTCCAAAGATGCTGTTTCCACAATCCAAAGTATCTTCACTTTCATGAACCAAAAAATAATGTTATTTTAAAGGCTCTGCAGGTTTTAATTTCCTTGTGCTTAATGGTCACACAACCTCCTAAGGGCTCAGTGCCAATCCCATCTCCCGAGGTGCAGGAGCAGCCCCAGTGCCATTACAGAGCTGTGGGACACCAACAATCACTGAGATATTTTGGTTTTCCCACTAAGCAAGAATCCATTGAAACCAATGACACAGACATCCCATAAATTCTGAATGGGCTTGGCTTCACAAAAATAACACATAATGCCCTCTCTGCCCAGCAGTCCACAGAGCAGGGCTCTGATCACATAAAGCAGGGAAGCAGCCAGCTCTTCTGCAGAGGGTTTGGACACAATTCCACCTCATCCTATTCTCTTCAGCCACTTGGTCCCAGCCAGTTCTAGTCTGCTGCAGGGCTTCTGATGGAAGATGGGAACACAGAAATGGATTTTCTGGTCCTTTCCTTGCACAAGTGCTGGGATCAGGGAGAGCTGAGGAGGAAAGAGATGAAGAACCCATCCACCCTGCCCATGTTCCGTGTCCCAGCCCCCAGAAGCTTCCTCATTGTTTCAAGGACATTTATACAAGTGAAAGCAAGAGCAAAGGAACCACAAACACTGAAAACAAAATATGCAGTTAATTTGCAAAATGTGGCCAAATGAGTATTGAGAGTGATGGTTTTCAACCTATTTCTGGAAGCATAATTGAGCACTTCTGGACTAGAACCACAGTTAAATTTTCTCAAAATATGAAGGTAGCCAGACTCCCTAAAAAAACTTCTCCCATCAGAATTGCAACAGGAATAATAGAAAATGATCAGCATTCTCAACATCAGATAATTTAAAATCCCAGGGACTTAGTATAATTTCCTACTCCTGTTAGGTAAAGCTGTATTAAATCCCTGTTCAACAGCCTGTGCCCACCTAGAAAACAATTCCAGCATTTGACAGGAAACAGGGCCTAAACCTGCTACTTTGTTCTGGTACCTGTGGTCATTTTTTATACTTATTTTGCATTCAGGCTGCTACAAGAAGAAATACAGAATGGAAATCAGGCCCGTTGCATACATTTTAAACACTAAATCTGACTTTTAGAAAATCAAGGTTATGCTTTTCTTCCCATGTAAAAATCCAGCCACGTTAAAAAGTTTCCAAGGTTTCAGCAACAACAAAATTACGACTAATTTATGAAAACTGTGTTAGTGCCTGCAAACCTTCGTTGTAAATTATGCATGCGAGCATGGAAATGCTAATGAAAAGAGGATTTCATTTACAAATGATTAGTACAAATTCAGCAGTCACTATAGTTATGCCACTCTCATTTATTTTCTTGTAGAACATGCTGTTTGCCAGGTTTGGGCCATTTATTTCTACACTGTCGAGCATCAACTTTTCAGACTTTAATGTCACATTATCTTTTTTATCCAAAGAAATGTTCATTTTCTTTCCAGGGCTCAGTAAAATGAAGTCCTTGGGTTCGAAGGTAACTCTTTTGATTAAAACATTTGTAGGAGGGCTGCAACAAAAGTGATGCCCTTTTACAGACAAGGAATTGCTGAAATTACTGTGGTTTCTACTAATGTGTTGAAGAAAATGCATATGAATATAATCACTTCCACCAGAGCTTAGAAAAGATTTTTCCACTCAGCACACAATTTTTAATTTTTTTTAAGAAATTCCCTTCACAGTAGGGTTTTGGTAGGGATTAGACCTCCCTAGAAATAAATAAAAAAGCAAAAAACCTCAGTGAGTCAGCATTCCAAAAACATTCTACAGGCCTTTAAATGAGAAGAATCCATAGTGAAAGGCTAAATCATTATTTTTTTTTCCCAAAGATCCATGTTGGCTGGAAAATCAATAGTGCCTTATATGAAACATATCCAAATGGAAATGAAAACACGGGTTCTAGGGAGTCATAAAAACTTATTGTAGAAATCCCTTCAAGGTTTATTATTAAATAAATAGAGAATGTGGATCTTTGCAGTGGTGGTGAAGTTCTGTGGATTGTGTTAGAAGAGTTTGAGGCAGAAACAATATTTTTTTCCACAAGGGAATTTGCTACTTTCTTCTAAATCCATTAAAATATGTCAGGCTGGGAAGTTTCAGAAGTTTCAGCACTGAGGTCCTGTGTTTAGATGCAAAAGGAGACTTTTGTGCTTGTTTCTGGGGGTTTTTAGAAGGCTCAGAGCTGAAGTTTGGTCAAGTCAATAAAAGTATTTGCAAGTCTGGAAAGGCTGAAGAATTATACAACTGGTCCTGTAATTCTTGCCTGGAAAACAAGCCACACAACCCCACAAAATCAGCCTGTGAGCAGACTATTAAAAAATACTAAAATTGTGGGAAAACAGACTTTAGGCCTACATCAGACAATGATTCTGATTGCATGATCTACCCAAAGCAAATATATCCATAACGTGCAGTGCACATTTGCCTTTGACAGCTTTATTTGTTCATTAAACATTTATGTTTGATGGCTTTTAGCATCCCAGTCCATGATATTCATCTAAACTTGGCTAGAAAATTAACAGCTTAAGTAGTCCCATATTTTATCATATTAACCTCTCTTTGTGTTTCTACTGAGCAATTGGGATAAAAACTGGCCTAAATCACACATTTCAGGATGGAATTTTAAGAATGCTTTTGCTAATTTTAATTGTTTGGGATTTTTCTTCATGTTATGTGGTGCAGCTCCTCTCTCTGATAACTGGGTAACAGCAAATTGATTGCAATCACTCAGCCTAAAATGGGATTTCTTTTATAAGCAAATCAAGAACATGACTACAGGGAAAGGTTTAGCTATCAAATTAACATTGTAACCTGCTTGGAAACTATTTCCTACCAAACAGTATGTGGAAAGATTTCCAGGAAACTCATGCTATATATAGGACTTTAAATAGCATTTAAAAACAATTATTCATACACTTTTAATTTCGTGTTCTATTAGCTAAATGCATCTCCTGCAAATCTAGCTAAGTGAAGGAGCTGGGATGAGGGCAGAGAGTGAAATACTTCCTATAATTTAATGATCAGAATAATCAGAAGTTATCCTACAATAGGCCATGAGCTTAAGAAAATATAACAATTAAAACTTTTAGGATTTAAAATTATTTATTGTATGAAATAGTATCAAGGAATTATTCAAGGAGAGAGTTTGAGGGTTTACAGGCAACGTGTGGCTGAAAACAAGAAAAACCCAAAATGGACCTGCACACTGTACAGAAAAGATAAGGAACTGTGGAATCTCTGTGATCTTCTACCAGGTTTATTCCAAGGGCATCCTTCTTTTCTTCAATGACATTGTGAAGACTTGGCAAACATTTCAAATTAAATGGGATTTTCTGGTCATTTTAAATGTCTTTAAGCTTAATTTAGTGATATATTTGCATTCAAACAATGCACGTCTGAAAAAAAATTGGTGCCAGACATGGCAGTTTCAAAGACACAATGTGCACGAGATGTTTTCTGAGGCAGCAAAAATGATTTTTAAAGTGTGCTCTTATTAATTTCTTTATTTTTCAGTACTGTTTACCAACATATCTGCTTGTGAATTTGCTGTCTGTAAGGCAGCAATCACCAGTATCTCACTGTATCACAAGGCAGAAAATCCCTGTTTTTCTGGGAAATGCTTCTTTTCCCAAGCAGCCATCAAGGGAAGATGAGAGTGAGTGGATGCACAGGAAACCGTACCCAGCAAAGCCTGAACACCCTCCTGGCTGGTCAGACACAAAACTTCATCTTGCTCACAATCTCCAAACTGATGGCTCAGAAACCTCTCGGAGAAATAGTAAGCAACAAAACCAGGTATGCAACAAATTATGAGAAGGTTAATAGAGAAAATCTGAACACTTGAAAGCAGGAATAATTACTCCTCTAGGAGAGCACAGCATCAGTCAGCTGTCACTCTTTCTTACGAGTTCTTTCTCTGTAAATCTGCATTTTAATTTCAATCTTATATGCCCATTCAATCTTTTGCTGTTGCTTGCTAAGAAAACAGAAGTAATCAGGTCTCACCCACATGAAACAATGATTTGTCTTCCAGGACAATCCATCTGCTTTGGTTCCCTGCAAATCGAATCCACTGAAGTTGTGAGGCTTCCATAATGGCACACACGAGTTGAAAATTTGGTTGTGATGTCAATAATTTCACACAAAGTTGACAGTAACTTGATAAGGTGCTGCCTTTATTAGATCTGTCCCATTGTTAACAGAAACCACCTTTGAGACAAGTCCACATTTCACAATATCCCCATTTCTGTGCTCTCACCTGTTCAGCAGCTCGTCAGTCACACACTTCATTTTATCCTTTTGGCAACTAGCTTAAACATTTTGATGCACAATTTTCTTATCAGGACAATAACAATATTATCTAAAGGCAAAATCCACTCTGATGTGCACGTGCTGTAAAGCAGCTGCGATGATGACAGCTGTCAGGACGAGCTGGGAAAGAGGAGCAGTGCAGGAATCACTGATGTGATGTGTAAGGAACTGGGTGTGCTGATGGTCAGCCCCATCATCATCCCAGTCCTGAGTTCTCAGTTTAAATACCCCTTTTGGAAAGCAGAAATGAAGACATGAGGGAATAACAGCATCAGAAATGATCGATGTACGACCCACATCTCCTGTGTTTGTGCACTTTCAGGTTTTCCACAGTTACTTTGTCATCTGCCAAATCTTATGCTGTAATGAAACCTTAATCTAAGTCAGCAGACACAAAGGTTTCACCCCTTGTTATAACCGATTTGTCACCAAATTTTGGATGAACCCAGTGTCTCTAGACTATTCACATGCATCTAACACAGAACAGAATCACCTTATACTGATGAAGGACTTGGTAAATGCTCTTTTGAAGGGAAGGATCCAGAAGAGTTATTCCAGAAAATGAGGCATGAAAAGCCTTCAGGAATTCCAGCCTAGATTAGTGAGCATGACTAGATTGAGCTGTGCAAGACTGAACAAGCTGTCATAGTGACAGCGACAAGATTGACAGGAAAGACATTTTCCTCCTTTTCTTCTCCCCCAGCCACCACACACCTTCCATGGGAAGTGGCCTCCGTGACAGAATGAAGATGGATGATTGGCAGTGCACAGTGCAAATACCAGGTTGGCATTTCAAAAAACTGAGGGGATTCTGAGGAAGCTTGTAAATCCTCACAAAGATACTGATAGGTTTGTTCTTCACCTTATTGATATAAAAAAGGAATTCAGAATGACAGAACAGGGTGATGAATGAAAAGTAAACACTCTAGTCAGGTATTTTGGCCCAACATTTCCTGAATTTCTCATATTCAGCTCTGGCATGTTTGATATTGAACTTCTCCAGTGGAGCTTAACATCTTCAGCACCAAGGCAGACAGAACAGCATTTCTGATGGTATCTGATTTGTTCTCATAAAACTTGTTATTCCACATACACAGCTAATTTCAGTTTCTGCTGCTGATGTGTGACTGCCAGAGAAAGCACCTTCCCCAGTTCTGCAGGAGTTCCTGAGGGGCTGCTGCCTTCACTCCTGTCAGAGAAAACTTCTCTGAAGTACAAGTTCAGTGATTTAACTGGGGCAACAGTGCAGCTGCTCCTCCTCAGTTCTTCATCTGTGTACGCATTTCACCCACAGCTGCAAATTGCACAGGGAATTTCAGGGAAAAAAAGAACCTTTTAGTAAAAGCCAGTCTCGTTTCTGTAATTTTTCTAAGTAGGGTTGTGATCAAATCTCCACTGCCTATTGCAAGAACCAGAGGAAGCCTCTTTAGCTTCTATAACGTAATGTGACTGGATCAGTGTTACATTGGGCATATAGAAAAAGACTTGGACGAGAGTGCAGTGCAATGTCTGATACAAATTTCAATTTCTTCAATACCCACCTGTCAGTAAACACCCAGGAAAAAATACACAGCCCTGTTTTGTTAATCTGATTATCACAAAGCCCTCTGTAATTTTCCCATCTGGTTTTTCTAGTGCTAGGTGCTCCTCTAGGAAGGCTTTTGAAATTAAGACCTCTTGGAAGGAAAGAAAACCAAACCAGGGTAGAGGTAGTGTCAGTTTTCTTTGCTGATCACTTAGGGCAGGGGTGATGAGGGCTGGCAGTGGGGCTGCAGTGTGTCAAAGGATACTCAGAAAGTGCAAACATCTTTTATTGAGAGCTCTACAAAGGGGTTCAGCAAGATGCTAATCTTGCTGTTATTACCCCATAGATAACCCCAGCAGAATATATATTTGTCTCAAAACTGTGTTTTATGACATTTTAGGGAGGGGGGAAAAAATTACTTTAAGATTTTTTCTCCTTAAAAGGTTTGGGTTTTTTTTAACACCTGAGTCTAATGGAACAGACATAAGAAATTGACTACTAAAAGAAGTCTCACAGCCTCTCTGCTCCATAAGAAAACCTAATGAACTTGAATTTTAATCTTACTTTTTCATTAAAAAAAATGTTTTTAATGTTTAATTTTTGCTTTTTCATGCTAAATGACTGAAAGAGCCTAAAAAATTAGCCTAGCCAAAATTGGGAGCAATCACCATGTTTTATTAACTGTGAGGATCATCTTCTGGAAAGCAATCACAAAACTATTGAATATTTTACTTTTCTCATCTGTGATCTTTTCTTCTGTCTCATTAGAAAACAACCCAGTGAATAAATCTTTCTGTGCCCAATTCTGTATATTCAGCTCCCATTAAACACATTGTAAGAGATCTCAGCATCTCAAAAGAACTCACTTCTCATCTGCCTCATCTCTCCTGCAGTCTTCAGCACCAAGTTCCTCCAAACCTACCTAGTAAATGTCCAGATTGTTCAGTTTGATGTGTCTCTGTGTTCTTTTCCCGTGCTCTTTATATCACCCAGCCATGTGTGACTGATACCCATAACTGAACTAAGGTAGCTGGTTAGCTGATACACAGGTTGACAGATATTTTCTGGAACTCCAAATTAAACGTGAGGAGTAAACAACCAGAAAGCAGATTTTCCCCAGGAAAAGAGAGGCTGTTGAGATTTTCCACTGAAAATGGATTCTTCCTTTAATGGGGATGCTGCAGTTGCTCTTAGCAGGAAAAATTCACAGTGAAAGCTGTTCTACTCTCTGTTTTATTAGGGGAGAATTTAGGTATTATTGTACTAATGCTTATCACTCAGACAGCAGCACAAATCTTTTTGTTATTTTATCTTTCCTCTCTCCTTGGTTTTCACAGGAGTTTGATAACTGATCAGCCCCTGGGCTCTTTTATAATTTGAGGTAGTGCAGGAAAGCATCGCTCCAGGAGCCGTGTAATCCCATTGTCTGTGCCACACGAGCTAGGATTACATGGAATCCTATTTTCTCTGATCACAGCAGGTGCCAGGAGAGGTACACAAGGTTTCAAACAGGAAATTTGGGCTACAGAAGATGTTCTCTGATAATACCTGACGGAGGCCTGTGTTTGATGTTCCCAGTGCCCCCTGGTTTGGAGTAGAGCCTTCTGAGAGCCACAGGTCACTTCAGAAACAAGTGGTTTTGATCAAGCTACAAACACTTTTAGTGAAGTTTTCTCATATCTTCAATAATTCACCATGGTTCTGTCACCCTTTGCTGCCAGTGACTCCTTCTGCCCTATACCAGGGCCCTCACAAAGGGCAAGGAATTGATCATTTCTGACCATAACCCCCAAATTTCCACCCAGAAAAAATTCCACCTGGCCTGAGAGAACACTGCTGGTTATCACATTTCTGTGCAACAGGAGCTGAGCTCAGAGACTCCCTCAGATCTGCAAGTGTTCCTCAGATTTAGGTACAAATATGGTTTTACAGGCCAGGCTGGAAATACTGGTTAGAAGAACAGGAAAACCAGCCTCTTAGGTGGAGTGATTTGTTGTCATTTGCAGGTCTGCTCCTTTCTCTTTTGAAGCAGCCTGTGGAGCAATTCTGGTGGTATTCTACAACAAAACACAAATATACCTTAATATTAAATAGAAAAAAAATACCAGTTTTCTATCTTAGTAGAAAAGTTGGAAAATGTATTTCAGGCTAAAAAAGAAAAAAAATGAAGAAACATTAAGTTCTGGAAAGCCTATTTCTTAGGATTATTTCATGACCTTGCCTAATTTTGTCTTTAATTTTCATCATGGGACCAGGACCAAGTCCTACGGGAACATGATAGGAATTGCTGTTCTGACATTTAATGATAATTGACTTTGTTTTTGGTATGAATGAGTTGCCTGTAGTTTATCTAAATAGAAAACCATGCAGAAAACACCGCAGGCATAATGAACGTTTGAAATACCTTACAGCCATTTTAGTAGCTTAGTTGTCTTTTAAGAGAGCTTTTCAAAAAGAAAGTAGATTCCATGTATTTTAGTTAAGTTTAAAGCAGATTTAGAGGTGCAATTTGCAGATTGCCAAAGTCCATTAGCCTGATGCCTGGTTAACATATGGCCCTGTACCTCTGAGGGAGGATGAGCCAAAGAAGAGGCTGGAAGAATTAAGCCAAAAGATCTGAAGCTGATTGATTGTGTACAAATAAACCACCCAAAAACCTATAACCTGGCTATTGAGAAAGTTACAGATTCTGGTAATAGTACAAAAATCTGAAAGAGGTGAAATATCT
Source organism: Corvus hawaiiensis (assembly GCF_020740725.1). Taxonomy (NCBI): domain Eukaryota; kingdom Metazoa; phylum Chordata; class Aves; order Passeriformes; family Corvidae; genus Corvus; species Corvus hawaiiensis. The sequence continues at coordinate 3,416,416 of NC_063226.1, read as the reverse complement.
CTGTTCCTTTTGAAAATAAATCTTGGTCTAACGTGTTCAGTGTGGTAGTGCCGAGCTGAAATTCGCTCTTATTCTCCCATTTCCAGAACCATAATTACCAACATACCTCCTAGTAAAGCATGTTCCAGCCTTCTACTGCAGCACAACTTCCCTGAAATCACTTTCTCATTTCATTACTGCCCCTACCATTCATTTCTAATGGTTTGCGGCCTCTTTCTCCACATATATCCTTAGCCCTGCCTTTATTTTCTGCCTTAAAAATATCACTTTCGTTTCTACTGAAGGGCTGAGATTATATTTAGCTGTTGTAAACAATCAGTTTAGAAGAGAGTAAAGCTTGTTTGCTCAAATATTTTCCCATATTTCACTGTATCCCATGGATTTTAGGATGAACAGATTGTATAACAACCCACATCTGCTCAACAGGTCTGCCAACCTAAAGCTGAACAGCTCCTAACCCCTCAAACCATCCTGTCCCGGTCTCCCTTCCTATTTTTAGACTGAGCTAAGAAGGCTTTGTTTATCTCTTGTCACTTCGACTGGATCATCTGAAGGTGATTCTGCTTAGTCTAATTAGGCCTTTTCTCCTTCTCCCCATAAAGGGGGGAGTGAGAGCAAAGGGGGGTGACTCAAAAGGGCAGAACCCTTCAGCCATCACAGAGATATCCAGGTGACACAAGGCAGGGACTTCCACTGAGAGTCACGTGTGAAGAGGTTTGTCAGCTGAAGGCACTCGGGATCTGTCACCCCATCCGTGCCCTGTCCTTGGGAAAACACACTGTGGGGACAAGCTGGACTGAATTTCTTATTGATCATTAATAGGTAGCAAGAATTATTGCAGGTTAAAGAGAGTAGGGAGATATGAGATAAAATGGAAAGCGAAGCAAAACCAGAAAAACTTAACATCTGTTCAAAGGTGTGGGGATATTTATAGATCTTAATGTAAATATGCACTCTAAAGCCAGCTTTCATTGTCATAAATTGTTGTATTTTCCCCAGAGATGCTGCACTACTGAAGAAGGAAGCAGCAGATCTTTATGAAGCTGGATGACATAGCAACAGCTAGCTCCCAATTAAGAGTGGAAGGGAATCTCTCCATCAGGCACTCCAGCCATTAAGATGCAGTTCACACCATGCACGTCTCTGAGAAGTTTGCAGTCTGTGAAAGCGAAGGTGAAGGTCAAGGAGTAAACCACAGAAACCTTGGCTACCTGCAGAGTCTGCAATCAAGATGTGTGCAGTTGATACATTCTCATATTATTCCCTGAAATGATGTCTTTTCTTCCCATAAATGTGGTCACTGCATTGCTGATCACCAAGGCTTTGTAGTACAGCGTTGTGAGGTGATTTATAAAACTCATGTTTTCAAGGCAGCTCATCAGGGAATTGAAGCAGCTAAGATGTTGATAATCACTAGACCTGAAGCAGATCTGACAGCCAAAATTCCAGTCTTTCTCAAAAACCCTTTTGCTCAGAGGTATTTGCTGTAAACAACTTTGGTTCATCTGTAGTCAAAAGCAGTGCTGGTATTTCTTGTCTGGATATCACCTTCCCTTGCAAAGCCCGCTGCCCATCATGCCCTTCTGTCTTTCAGGCAGGGCTAGAAATAATTCTTTCCTGCCCAATAAATTACCAACAATATTTCCCATTAAAAAATGAGTCAGTCACAACATGATTTTCATGAACATTGAGCAGAAAATTCTTTTTTCTGCTAGAAGTTTTTTCCTTATACAACGCCTTGTTTTGGCACATAGACATCCTCACTCCCATTAAATATCAAACATTTCAAATAATCATCTGAGCACTATTCTTTATTTGAACGGAGCTTTGATCTTGAAGAACTAAATAACTCAGATGACTCGTATGAGACTGCTAATTCCAGCCACACAATAACAAGGAAACCTTTTCTGGTGAGGGCAGCTCACACAAAGTTTTGAGAGAGCAGCTTCCCCCACTGGAGGTCACAGACACACAGAGTGGATCATTGACAGAAGAGGGGCAAACAAAACTGCCTCCCAGGAAAGACCAAGCAATAGCCAAAACTAAAGGAATGCATGCAGGAATAAATAAAACAAACTGTCTTCATGCCTGGGGTCAGACTGGGACTGGCAGGAGAAGTGCAGCAGCTCCAGGTGTGCTCAGGAGGTGAGCACAGGCTTGAAGTCCACAACCAACCACATTCAATCAAACCCTAAGCATTTCTTTTCTCTCAAACCATCTTATTTTTCAGAAGGACTCAGCTTTTCATTCACTGGAGCTGCTGGGTGGTATTCCCTTCCAGGACCTGGACATCTGGTTTCTACTCAGAAGCTTTTTGCTAAATAATTCCACTGATTTCAGCAAGCCCGAGGCAAAGCAGGAGTAAACAAACCAGAAAATCACCATGTAGAGAGTCTGGTTCTACAGCACTTCAGTCACAGCAAAAACATTCCTGTCCTGGACCTCTGCACAGAGGGAAATCAACTCCCATTATCACTGCCTTTGTTTGTCAGCTTATGCCACTGGTTTGCAATTCTGCAAGTCAGACTGGTTTTGATACTGGTCCAGCTCCTTTCACAATCTTCATTTTCAACCTGTCTCTTCACAGAAGGGCTGGGAGGGAGGGCAGGAGGTTCTTTTTATTCTACGTGCTGCCTTGCTTCTGCCTGTCTTGTTACCACTAATGATCTTAAACACTTTTCCCAGCATTTCATCAGTATAGCATTTAATTGGGTAGTCACCTGCTGCAGTAAAAATAATGTTTCTAGGCAGTCCATCTGCCTTTGCAACACAGGGAAAAACAGGTTTGAGCAGGTAGGTGCAAATGCAGGCCTTGTATTTTGATGATCAACTGGTTTGAATGGGACTTGAGGGAAGAGATTCGCTTCAAAATAAACCTTCCCTCTCTGCTACCTGTTCTGTTATAGATCAGAGAGGAATTTGGGGGCTACATCCTGAGTAACAGATTAAAAACCTTTCTTTATGTTTCCATTCTTTTGTTCCAGCAAGCACCAATGTCCAATGCAGACTGGGAACATTTGGTGACTCTGTACAGCCCTTTCTCATCTTCAGCTGAACATGGCAACTTGGAATCACTTGGTATCACAGCAAAGGCAGCCTAAACAAAACAAGCAAAAAATCATTCTGGATTTTTGCAGCCAGACAGAGGGCCTTTAAAACCTAAAAGAATTTTTCAAAAACCTTAAATAAGGTTTGTGCACATGACAACATCTGAATTCCCAAAATAACTACTTTATACTAGACTATAAATACAGGTTTAGCACAAGGTAAAAGAGAAGTTTCCCTTGTGTGCCACTAAACTGGTAAAAAGAAAGGACAAACCAATTAGGGGGATTAAAAATTGACGGAGAAACTCTGTAACATTCCACAGGAGCCCCTGGTATTTGATAAATTCATAAGCTCCTTGAAAAGAATGAAGAATAAGGTGACAAAATTTGCTTAAAGCAGAAAACAGCAGAGACTTCTTCAGCATGGGTAAGAACAGAGTTGAGGGGACATAGGATGACTGACTATAGACTGATAATTCACCATGCCTTGCAGCATAAGATCCATAGGGATGAGAGCATGTGGCAGCAGCTTGAACATAAAGAGCAAAGATGTAAATCAAACTTGTCCTTCAAAATTCAGAATTAAAATGATGGAATACCTTCCAAAAGGACAGGTTGGATGTTAATATGCAGAGAGATTAAAAACCTCTTAGACAAATGGAAGAGAACTCCCTCAAGTGCTATTAAGCAAAATGGTGTGAATATAATATTCTGGTGAAGAACACCACAGACAGAAATATGAAGAGCCATACTTAGAGAAATATCTCTATGTTTGCTCTGCTCTAACACTTTTTTCTGCAAGCATTTGCTACTGCCTGTTGTGTCTGTTGATTTCTCCAGGGTCATCTGGACTCTTGGACTGAGCTGTTGCAGACAGCCCTTTGGTCTCAGAGCCCTCTGCCCTGTGCATGCAGTTAAAAGAGTTTCACCTTGGAGCACACAGACGTCGAACGGAGCAGTTTTCCATCTTCCCTTGCAGCCACTCTACTCAAAGAGGGACCCTAAAGCTACTGATCTTCTGTTGTGCATGGAATGAAAATCAGACAAGAGAGAAGAAAGGAGAAATCTAATGATAGTCAAGGGATACTGTGTAAGCCTTTCCAAAGGTAGAGAAAAAGCAACAAGCATCACATAAATAAAGAAAATAAAGACCTGAAGCCATAAAATGAACAAAAGAACAAACCCGCCATCCAACCAACCAAAAAACAAGCTAGCCTTTCCCCAAAACACTTATCTGTTGGGTATAAAGAAACCTATTTCTTAAAGAAGGATTTTAAAAGCAGCCTAAGTCTGGGCTGTATTTCCACCATTCCTTGATTAAGAGCAGCACTTAAGGATAACAAGCAGGCTTGTGTTGTACATGGCCTTGTAAATAAAGTATGAGGGAGATAAACGAACTTTTACAACTTTTCTGGGAAAACTGGGAAATTAATGGAAACCACCTTAGCCCTAAGATAGTTTCTCCCAAATAACAGAGAAAATCAATTTACATAAAAGCCCCGACTGCTATTGTTAGCCTACTTCCAGAGCTCCTGCTTCCTTGTTTAAAGTTAGCCTGCACCTCCAAACCACACTGCAATTTCTATAGATGGATTCTTTCCTCACTTTCCAGCACCATTAAGACCCTCCAGGATGTGTTTTACCATCCTGCTCATCCAAACCTCCCACAGCAGCCTCATACATCACCCCACACCTCGAGGCGTGTGTTAATTGACCAATAAAACACACCTGTAGCATATCAATGTTCTAATAAAACACTCCACATATTCTGTAAATTTTGTGCTATCAGTTCTCCATCAATTATTTATTAAGAGCCAGCATAATAATTATCTGCTGGGCAAGGTGCAATAACATGAGGACAAAACAGTGCAAAATACATTTTATCACCTCCTCACTACAGTTCCAGTCTTTGTGGCACACTGCATATTTATAAGTGCTTGAAGTGAGGTAAGATTGAACTCTTCAGCTCTAAATCTTCATACTTGATTCACCAAGAGATTGCTTTGTTGAAATTAACAAAATACTGGGCTTCTTATAGTATTTACTTGCATCAGGTTCTCTTAGTCCTAACATTAGTGATCCCCTTCTGCATAGAATCCATAGCTTCATCCTTTGTGAGTCCTCCTTAGCTGACTCTGTATTAGTGTTAGTGAACAGAAATATTTCCACGAAAAAGATGCTGTAAGGTCCTTTCAGGACTAAATTTTTTTTAAACTTTCAGTAGAGAATATTTAGAGTATCTCCAGATACAATTAGCACATATCTAAAATGAGGGTGCAGAATTAAGAGCCAGCGTGGACTTCAGTGACCTTGTCAGTTTTCAAGAGGTGCCCTATTTAGGTTGAAAATACTTTGGATTTTTTAATAAATATTACGGTTAAATCCAGATACGGCAACAGCCAAATAGAAAACAGATAAAGGCTTGAAATAATCACTAAAACATAACTCTTAAACAATTCCTGGTTCTTTTCTCCAAGGGGAAGTTAAAATTCATACTGCTACAGTTTGCAGACTTAGATGATTAAAACACAGCAGATCCCTTTCTTTCCTCCGTGTTCTTATTTATTGCTGCCTTTACAAGATAAATGTTTCATGAAGTTGAAAAGAATTAAAATCAAGACTTACAGAAGTGACTGAAATGAAAGGAGAATCAGCAAATGCATGAGTATAAGTTTAAAGATTATTCTGTTGCCTCTTGCTCAAGAGACAGTTCTTATATTGATGACAAATGAAGGATACAGGAAAAAAGAAAGAGCTTAAGGTAAGTAGAAGTTAAATGGGAGAAAATGATCATCACTGTTATTCTCAATTCTTTGTGGACATGCACCTGAAAGCTCTCACTAGCTCTAAGAACAGGTGAAAATCCTGGTATACATAGCTCTTCATGGAAAAGAGAACGCTCATCTCCATCACCTTCAATCTGCCACACATTGTTTGTGCCACTAAAGTGTGTCTTAAAACAAAATACAGGAATGGCAGCAGTGCAAATATAAGACAAATAAAAGCTTTTATTTTCTATTGACTATTCAGATGTACCTTTAGGGTCACGTTTCTGCCTGTAATTTACTCAATGCTTCGGTTCTGTGTAATGGTGTCCTGGGGTGGCTGTAGGATACTGTATCCCCATCGTCTGCCCTATTGCAGACATGAATCCTGTGCCTTTCTGTGTCGTTAGGCTGGGTCTGAGAGAAAGGGAGAAAAAAAAAGCTGAGTGGTTTGTGCTCAAGGGCACACACACTGCCCTGTGTTCCTGGCTGCGGCAGAGCAGAGGAAAGCACCTTCCTGCTTCTCCCAGCTCTCGATTCCTTTCCTCAGGAGAGAGACGGAGAGTTCAACTCCTTTGCTTTTCAGCTAGTCCATGAGCTGAGGTAAGAAAGTTTTTTTTCCTGTGACTTTGGCTTGTTTTTCTTTTCTTCTGGACTGTTCAGCACCACCAGAACATCACTGGGAGGCCCTACACCTTTCCCTGGAGGGGCCCACACCAAACCCCAGCTCTGGAGAGGAGAGAGCCACGTCCACAAGGGCTTTGAATTTTACCAGGTTCCCTCCACAGCGAGAAGTTTTATTATTTAACATTATTCTTTTTTTTCCCCGTGCCTGCATGCACTCTGCTTGTTAAATAAATAACTTTTCTTTTTCACTTTCTTCCAAGGAAAAATTCTTTCCGAACCTGGTGGGGGAGGGGGGGCTGAAATCTGCCTTCTATCAGAGGAAGTTCATTTCGGACGTTCCTCTGAATTTGTCTCAAACTGGGACAGATGGAAATTACCTTTGTTGAAATTTTGCATCTGCAAACATTTACCCTGCTCACGTGGATCACTCAGAGCCGAGAAACTTCAAGTGAAGAGAGAAAGTTACACTCAGCACCGCACACAAGGTTCAGCCTTGGCCTCTTCAGATATATCTGTAAGAGACTGAGAGAATTTATCCCACAGCAGAAATTGTATTATGTCATGAAGTACTAAACAAACTGTTTCTTCTTGTACAAGAGAGGTTATAAACCATACTCTCTGCCTAAATATTAATCAGTTTGGGGTTGCACATGTAAATTATCCCCCCAGATGTCTCCAGGAAGCAGAGATGCTCGAGAAGGCAAAGCTTCCTCACGTACAAATAAGAAGGAGCAGGACGATCTGCAAAACCTCATAGATATTTTAATTTGGTGTTGGTGCAGAATGCTCAAATAGGCAGGAAAAACCTTCCAGGATGACAATATTCAGAGTGTTTTCTGAAATGTCAGAAACAAACATTGAATATATCAACAATATTTCAATGTAACTATGCAAAACTGGCAGAGCATTCAAAGAATGCCTCGAGAGGAAGGAAACCAAATGTTCTACTTTCATCAAAACAAGACAATAACTCATTTCAAAAGTGTAATTTCGAGGAGATGCAACAAATGCTCAGAAAACAGTATTATGGGTTTAGTAAAATATGTGAGATATTTTCTGCAAAATCTAAAAATTATAATTTCCTCAGTAAGGGATCAAATTACCATTCTCATTCAGAGTAATAACAAAGAGCTTCAATATTACATGTCAAAACAAACTTACTTTGCACATTCAACCTAATTTTATTTCCCTGTTTGTTTGGATTTTTCCCTTGAATATTGAAAATGCACCTTGGAAACTTGTCACTTTTTATACTGAGTACAAAATAAAGAATTCAAAACAAACCCAGTCCCACTGTGAGTTTTGGCATTACACACTGGGTCTAAAATTATTAAAGAGGTAACAATAGTGTAATTATTAGTTATATTTTGGAATAATATTTTAATAATATCATTCAGCAGGTTATAGGTTAGAGCTTTATTGTGAGAAATAATCCTGAAGAGCAGATTGTGGCTGCTAATTTGAGTGTCACCTGAAATGGAAAAAAAATATTTCCTCATATCTTCCTGATTTGCTATTTTTCTATGTCTTTAGGTCAAACTGGAAAAAGCCCTAACTTTTCATTAATTTTGTAGCTTGTAAGTAATGAAGGTTTATATGGAAATGGAAACTGAGCAGACCAGAACTGCCTCTTTTGTGGCATTTCAATCTGGCCTGAAAATAAAGATTTTAGGTGTGAAGCTCTTCAGAGAACTTGCCCATTACAGCATTTATTTTCATATTAATATTTTTAACTTCATACTTTCAATGTGCCAAGAATAGCCATTTTAACTGAAAATAAATATTGACCTAAATCATAAGATATGGGTTTCCAGATCCACAGTCCTATTTACCCTATCAAACAGAGAGCAATCACTCTGCAAATTAATTTATAGGTAAAATAATTATGCTGCCCTATATCTTTCATAAAGGTCCTAATTCAAAGAATTTTGCGTTTTCCTTCTATTTAAGAAGTTATTTGTGAACAACAGTTAATTATTAACAAGGAACCGTTATATTTACTTAAAAAGCCTCTCAGCAAGCATCTAAACCAGGATCAAAGTGAGGTGAGGAAATAGAACTCTTAAATCAACAACTGCAAAATAATTTGTTCATTTTCATGTGAAAGAAGAAGCGTGGAAGTGCAAGATTTGAGTCAGTTTTCTGGTGTCCAAAGTTCAGCAAGTATGGCCTATTTACAGACATTTTTGTCTCTCTCAAATGTAGGTTTTTCTCTTTTTTCCTCTTTTTTTTAATATTATATCTGTGCAAGGTCCTCATATTGTTTGAATCAAATACTTGTTTCCCCCCTCACACCTTAGTTTTGTTTGTTTGTTTTTTTTTTCTTTTGCCTTATAATGAAGTGTTTTGATCCATCAGAAACAAAAATCCCAGGACAGATTATAATGGAACAAGATATTTATTTGCTCTGACTTGGCATAAAGTGAAGCATGTGAAATTAAATCCTGCATTAACATGAGAGCAATACACGCCTCAGCATGGATTTAAACACAGTGGATCTTGTATTTCTTTTGTTGCCAAATCCTTTTAAAATGGTATTTTAGGACAGCAAATATTTAATAGGATAAAATGCTACAAAAGAAACAACATTTAAAATAAGAACAATGAAACTCTAGGGAAAAATCTCTGCACCACACAAAGCTATTTGACTTCTGGCTAATATTTATCTATTATTTCCATGGGCTGTAGAAAGAACTAAGTTATGAATTAGTAACAAGATGATTATTTCCACATAAAACACGTCTAGGAAGCTGGAAAAGCACAAAACCTTTTCTGCGTTCTGCCTGAGTCAATATTCCTTTTTTTCACACATTTCAAGAGCATTTCAATGGTAATGGACACAAGTACAACACTGGACTGAGCACCAAAACCAACAACGAGCAAACTCCTAGGAAAAAATGCACAGCAATATCCATTCAAATTCATCAGCACTTCTGTTCCTATCGAAAACTTCTGAAATATTGATTAATTCTTTCTGTTTGCTCTTTCATATCCCAAAAACAGAGCTCTTTCCCCTTGACAACTGACCATGCTTTAGTGCTGAGTTGCCACGCTCTGGAGGGGAAGAGCTTTGCCTCTGGCAAGAACCCTTCAAAGAGTGTTTGACCCCCACCTGAGTAACCCCTGTGGGCAGGATGACAAGGAGCTCCCATTTCACACAGCTCTCTTGACATACATACATACATACATGTATAAGCACAAAATGCGTCTATAAATCTGAATGCTGACATCTGACTGGAGCTATCTGGATGTTAAGAATCTGCTCTGAGTTAGTCGTGATCAGAGGAGAGAAAAAAGCACCTGGAAATAATGTCTGAGGTAAAATGAACCCCCCCAGGAGGCAGGTGGAGCTCATGTGGTGCCATGGGGAAGTCCAGATGATTAACTCAGACAGACACCTCACCTTGAGATGGGCTAAGAACCCAGCTGAAATGAAAGCCAAAGCTGCTACCCCCAATATCATTCTAAAATTAACATGTATCTTCTGATTAAACTCAAGATTAACTTGTATTTTTCATTTAAAATTCAATTTAAAACTCAACAGCTTTATTATTCTAGAATGATAAATCAGTTATTTTAGTTATTCAGTTTGATGCCAATTCTACTTCCTATCCAGCAAGAAATTGTGGAATATATGTTATTAGTACTTGTATTGCTCTGCTGCAATCCTGCTGGCTGTAACCTTAAAAGGATAGTTCTGTGCAGGACATGGCCTCAGTAGGAGCTGGGAATGACAAATTAAATATCATGCTTTAGGAAGCCAGAGGTAGGATTCACATTTGTAGAAAGACTAAAATAGATTAAAACATAGTGCAGTTAAAAGTGAGAAGTGCACTAATAATCAGCTACTCATTTTTCAGAGGAAAAACAAATAGGAAAGAAACACCTCAGCTGTTAAACAACAAATAAGACTGTGTGGAGAAAAAGCAAAAATTGAGTGCAGGGGCAGTGGTTATGGTACAGTCACAGTTCTGACTCCATCACCCGGTCCCTGGGTTCAGCCAGGCAGAGCTGTACGAGGTCCAGCCCCCAGTGCTGGAAGGAGCAGAGAGGGGACAGGCAGCACTTGGCCTTACCAAGGCAGCACAGCCTCAGAACGCAGCAAACTCTTCATGCATGTCAGTGGAACAGACAAAATGATGAGTTTTGTCTCTGAATCAATTCATATGTGCAACAAACCACACACAATCTCAGAGAAAATAATCTGGTTTCAGATGCCTCCACAAAAGCTGAATCTGCCAGAAGAGTGCTGTGCTGGAGGTCTGTTGGTGGCTTCACTAAGCTGTGTTTATATTGACAGGTCACAGTCTATTGCTTGATATTTTTTCCTGATTAAAAATGTTTTGTCATGAAAACATCTCTATGAATTATATTCTCTCAGTCACAAAGTTAAAAACCCCCTCTTAAATAGCATTCCCATTGGCTTTCCTGGACGGGATGCAATGCCACCCTATCAAACATAGGCACAGGTGTAAGGAGGGACTTTAGTCCATGGCTCTTCTGTCTGGTCTTGCCAGGAAGCTTTGGAATCAAATTCCAACTTTCCTCTATTAAAGCTCAAAGGAGAAAATACAACTAAAAACACTAAACCAGTATGATGGAGTGAATAAGGCACATTTTCCTGAGCTGGCACAGTGGCACACTCCTTCAGAGCAGGCTGTGGAATTCTGGAATCCCCTCACTGCCTCCCGAGAAAGAACCCAGAGTTGTAAGAATCAGCTGTGCCTTAATCTTTCCTTTTCTTATATTTCCTTCCTGTGAGCAAACGGAGAGTGGGATTTTCTTTCTGCATTCATGTACTGGTAAAACCTATATTTAAAACGGATTTTGAGGATTTCTGCTCAGTGCAATTGGCTATAATTCAGCACACCCTTAAATCTGAGACAACTTCTCCAGAGTTCAGTCAATAAAACAGCTCCTGGCGAGCAGCAGAAACCTGCATTCCCAGCTCAGTGAGCTGTCAGTAAGAAATGGAGGTTATTAGATGCCTGTGTTATTAGAGATTACACAAGTGGCAGAGAAAATGACATCCAATTCATGTTGCTCCTCAACTCTGATATTCCCCTCTCTGCAGTCCTTGTGAACACGTACAGATAAAAATTCAGTTGGCTTGGAAGACAAAATAAGGATTGTATGTGACCAATATTAATGAAACCTAAGAAAATGATGAGACCAGAAACCTATTTCCCAAGACTTCAATATGATTCTTTAATATCACATTTCATTTTTAATATAGCACTTACATTATTCTGAATGAGATTACTGCATCATATCTGCTTTTAAGGCTTCCAAAAGCAAAAAGACAGAAAAGCCATTTTTCCCGTGTGCTCTGCTTTTGGGATGTAGAAACACTTACTGAGAAAAAAAAAAAAAAAAAAAGAGATTTCTTTGTCTTCCCGTGTGGTGAGACCTCCATAGTCACCTAGATTCCTTTTTGAAGACAGTAGGTAGATTGACTATTCACAAAATTTAATGAAAACACATGGTTAAAAAGGAAAATCAGGAATTCCTGAGCCGCCTTCTGGCCAGTGCCCTTCTCCCATCTTATTTTTCTGAAGTATCATTCCTTGGAAACCTCATCAAAACTTTATATACTATATATACCTCTTGCAGAAAGAGGCAAAAACCAATCCAAACCCCACCTAAAACACACACAACCTTTTTGTGTGTGCATTTCATTCATTAATTTGTGGGATCCACTGCTGCAGTGTTCTAGGCCACATGGTAAGTGGATTTTTAAAAGCAAACATTTACACTGAGGGCAGGCGTGATGCTGAAAGTTAGAAAGAACAATTCCAGGAATGTTTTCTTTGGGAACTTCTAAATTCAAAACCTGAAGCTCTAACTGAGCTTCCTGATGCAAGAACTTGCACCCAGGTGTAAACCTGAATGTTGTTTTCCAAGTTATGAGCTAAATTCAAGTGTGGGGAGGAGAGGAAAGGGAATTTTCTCTTCAAATGTAGTACCTGCTACATAACTCCAGCATTTCCTTCATCTGAAACAGATGAGTTTGATAATGATAAAGTAAACTGAACTGAATGTGCTATGGAATTAATAACACCTGATCTCTAAAAAAAGGGGGTTTATGGGATTATGATTCCTAGATGTAAATATCTGTTAAAAAAAACCAAACATAAAAAAAACCCCCTAAAACAAACAAACAAACAAAAACCCAGCAGATGCTGCTATCAAAAAAGAATAATTTGGCTGTTTCACGTGACATCAATCAAAGCACTTTTTAAAACATGCCCAAAGTAACCAGTGCTCATACATTTCAAGCTGATACCAGGGGAGTGCACGGTGAATGTGTAAAAGATGACAAACTGTGAAGGAAAGGTTCAGTTCTGGCCTTTCCTGCATGCCTTTGGAAAGGAACAAAACACCAGAAATAATTGATATACTCCCTTCTATGAGTGTAGTGGGGGCTGGGGCACTACTCTTGTTTTTGCCTCGCTCCCCCAGCCTGTGGCTTTGACAAAACTGTGAACACTTTGATATTAGAAAACTAGGTAGACATAAAACATCATAGAGGAAAAATAAAAATCTGATGAAAAGGAAATAAAATAAGTAACTCAATCTGCCTAGGGAAAATTATTGAATTAACATACATATATAAAGAATTCAAATCATGAGTAACTGTGTTTTTGCTTATTTTTGGACCCTTTCATCCTATTATAAATATGGCTATGCTTAATTAAGTTTGAAAGCACACTTATAAGGAGAAGATGAAAAAACTGCAGTTATCACTCATAATAAATTATTTTAGATGCCTAAAAAGCCTGTAGGACCAATACAAAATTATGGTATCAGAAATTTTTGAGCAATGACTTACAAACAGAAAGTGAAGAGTTATACAGTAATAATCAAAAAACATTGTAAAGGGCATAATGCATACAATAAAAAATAAATGAGAAACATATATTTGTGGGAGAAAAATACTCTGGAAAGAGAATAAACTGAAGGAAAGTTTTATCTTTTCCAAGCTAAATATAATTTTTGTTCTCTGAAAGAATAGCATAACAATAGTTAGAGACCACCACGTTCCTGAGGCCAGATTGTACCTGATATTAACATAAGTGTACCCTCTACAATCCAAATCCAGCAAAGACCTAAATCTGTTCCTCAGCCTCAGTGACAAGTGAGTTTCTACTTCATTCGAGCTTATATATCAGCATTAGGAGTAGACACAAAATTAACTTATATGTTTGGTCACTTAGAAAACAGGTCAAACCTTCTTTATGTAACCTGCACAGATGAAAAAAAAAAAAAGAGACTAAACCAGTAAACCCCAATAAAAGTGGTTTCAAATCAACTGGGTACTTATTAATTAAATTATTGAAATTATTATTAATTACTTGTTATTATTAACAGACGCAGTGAACTGGCAACAGATGGTGTGATAGAGTGAAAAAGAGATTAATTTCATACATTCACTTTTGGCAGTCCTGCTGCCCAACCAGACCATCTGTGGCACATTAGGAATGTTCAAAGCTGCACCATACATATTGCAAAGATGATACAAATTACTGGACTCTTTGCTTCTCCAGTCCAAAACCCATTCATCCCTCGTGATGGCAGAATTTTAAACAAAGAAGTTTTTATCATATACATTCTGCCCTCTGCTCTGCCATTGTTTCCACGGCACTGCAGAGATTCTCCAGGATCTCTGTGGGATTTCAGCTGAGCTGCACTTTGCAGTGTGTGAGTGACCTCAAGTTCTTGCTCACAGCACATTCTCCACTGCCAACAGGAGTTTAAATTTCCAAGTTGGGAATCATCTTTACTTTCCTTTTTCCAAGTGAGAATTCCTAATCTGTTTGCAGAAAACTGATAAGGGGATGAATGTCATTGTCCCTGATGGTTCTTACAATTTTGGTTCATGACAGCATTTAACAACTGGACATTTGGTTCTTTTTCCTTCTGCTTTGGGTTTTTTCTATCATATTTTTAAATGATTTCATAAAAACTGACATTTAATCCAGCCAATCCATCTCCATAACCCTCTTCACCTTTGCTACAAATATATGTATATCACACAGAGATGAAATCCTTTACTTAACACATTTTCAATGTTAAAAATTTAATTTTAATGGACATATACACACCAGTAAAACAGGGTTTGGAACACAGAAATATGCTCAGAAATCTAGATTTCCATAGAATGGGTTCATCGATGTAATGTGATCATTTTAGGGGAAATTTTAATTGACTGGGTAAAAGACTAATGACATCTGTTTCCAGTGAAATAGTCAAGGTTTTTTAGTGCAAGTCTGTTTTCTAAACTGTCCTAGATAGTTTGTCCTAGATAACAGACACAAATCCATCTGCCATGGCCATCAGAGGACCTAAAATTGTGACTTGTAAAAACAAGGAATGAGGAGCTGGATTTCAGTGACCCAAAATGTGCGAGTCACAAACACATATTCTGCTGCTCCTCCTCAGCGTTCCATCCAGGAAGGGAGGAAGGAATGGGCTAACAGAACATGTGATCGTTTTGTGAGTCTGGAATTTATTGCTGCATTTCTCACGTGATTTTTAGAAATGCTTTCACAGAAGTAAAGAGATGTCCAAGCGGCAGTGCAGACTACTCAGTCTTTCTAAACAACAGATGAAAAATGCCTTGTGTCACTTTTTTCACTGTCTCCCTCCAGTCTCTTCCCTTTACACCACATTTTTCTTCCATCATTTTTTACTCCTCCCTCTTCTCAGTTCAGTTCTAGAGGATCTAGAGGCAAAGCAGCTCTCACAAGACCTCTGTGAACTCCTTACTAGAACGGCCTTATAGACAATTACCTGAGACGAGGTTGTTGTGTGAGCCTGAAAGGACCATGTGTTCCATCTTTCCCACCTCAGCAGCGGGTGTAGGAAGTGGATTTAACACAGAAACTACTCTCATCTGCTTTGTTCTTTTCCCTCTGCTTCATGCGCATTTAGCTTGGCAGCAAAAGGCTTCAAATCAAAGAAACCCCAGTCTTTCTCTTATTTCTCCATTGGAAGAGTCAATTCTACAACCATCCCTACTGTCAAAGTGGGACAAAGGAAGAGAATTAAGGAAAGCTTTGTACTTAGTCCATATAAAAGCTTGCATTAGTTGAAGGAAGAGAGATGCTATTAAAGTGTAAATTCTGTTACAAAAGTCCTAAGATTTTAGCAGCTTTGGTTTTATTTATCTTTAATAAAATAATATATTTTACACAAACATATTTGCCATGAAAATATAGTGGTTAAATGGTTTATCAGAATCTCTAATTTTGCCTATTATGTTAGAATTAACAGATTTTTAAGAAAGTGTTTTTATTTGTTCTCAGTTTATAAGGCAGCACATAGAATTCCAGTGGTACATCTCTCTGTTCTCTTTTACTACTGTTAAGGAAAACCTGAAAATATAAGAGCCAAGAAAACAATTGAAAGAAAAAAAGGTTTTCATTTTCTCCACGCTATTTCTTGGTATTAAATAGGAATCAAACTGAAAAATACAAGAATTTAGCAAGGTATTAATTTCAAATATACTGGACAGTGAATTTTATTTAAAACAGTGAAATGTCTAAGCTGAATATAGGAGATTGATTGAGCTCTTTCCAGGAGACATTTGAGTTCTCAGGTAAATTCTCTCTGTTTCTTTAGGAAAGGAGCCCCCCAAAAGCTCTGGTTATGAGAAGGTGACTGCTCTTGCAGTCTGATCCCCCCTTTATTTTCTGAGTATTTCCAAGAAAAGGGCATTTTTCCTGAATTTCCTACTGTGACAGGTACATATGGTACATATAAGCAAATACATGTTGAAGTTTATTGAGAGCTGTGCCCTAGAAAAACAATTCTGCCATGAAAGCAAAATATTTTTCATCCACGTTGTTTAGGAGAATCAAAACAAAATCTCATGCAATGGAATTTTAGGGCCAAACCTAATTTCTCTTTGGATCTAAACCAAAAATATGGTCTAAGCTTTTGCTCTTTTCATTAAACTTTAGAACAAGACTGTTTTGCAGGTTAAAGTTAATTGCAAAATTCTTTGAAATGAAACAGCAATACCCAACTAAAAGCTCAATTCTTTCACTGTGTGCTTTCAATTTCCTTCCTCCTTCATTTCTGACTGAACCCATGTCTTGAATTTAGTTTGAACTCACAGATTCTTTTGATTCTCTTGAAACTTCGTTTTGTTTGCAAATGAGTTGCTCAAGCAAATTGTATGCCCCAAGTATAAAATGTATTCACTTACAGACTGCACTTCCTACCAAGCAATTAACTCTTTGTTCAGGGGAGCATGATGGCTTTCAGCTCTCTCGGTAGCACCTTCTTTTTAGCTGCTCATCTCAGGAGCCCAGCAACCTCTGAAAGGCACAGTGACACCATCTATCAGCCATTCCCACCTCCTCCTCCTTCCAATCTTCCTCCACGTGTTCTTTTCATGCTTTGGAGCATCTCTGATTCACACAGTAATGTCTGCTTGACCTTGACTCTGTACATTAGATTTTCATCCCTTGTCTTGTTTCCTCAACATCCTTTCTCACGTCATTTCAGCTGTGCTTTCTGTTCTGTGCAGTGCCAGGACATGCAAATGCTTGATTGGTTTGGCACCATAATTGTGTAAGGTGGTTGCTCTTCAGTGACTGACAAAGAGGGAACAAATATCTCAGGGATAGGGTGGAAGCATTCAGAACTCCAGAGTTCCTGGAAACAGCCACAGTAAGGCCAAACAGTAAAATTTAATTCCCACACATGTAGCTATTTCACAGATAACCACAAGGACAATTTGCCTTCCCAAAGTCAGGAAGTCACATGACTTACAGCCTTTTTGACTGCTAGTTCCAGCCCTAATACCACAGTATTAGTAAACCAGGAGTATTTCATTGGTATAAAAGTAGTTCACAAACAGCTAGAGATTAGCTCATTTTCTCAACAATCTTTTTTAAATTCCTGCTTCTAACTGGCTGGGAGACTGCCACACAAGCAACAAGCACCTGCATTAATTCTTAGAATCAAAGAAGTGAAGCAATAAATATGCAGCAACAAAAACTGCTTGGTCAAAATCTGAGATCACAAACTTTGGGAGACCTTTTTGTACTTTCCCTGCATAGTTGGCTCCCTCCACAGCACAAAAAGGTGACACCATATCACTGTCCCTTTCCTACCCAGTCACTGGCCTTTAATGTGGCACTTCACAGTGCTTTCCCCCGATAACATCACTGTTTCTTAGTTTATAACCCCAAATATCTGTAATTTGTCAGTAATTCTACACTACCTGTTTGCAAGATTTGTTTTCTATTTTCCATATATGTTTAGTGACCAAAAAGATACCAGGTTGGCCACCAAGATACTCAGAGCCCACTGTGCCAGCCAGTCACAAAATAATGTTTTGGTGGTTTATTAGTTTATTCTCTAAATCAAAACTTATTTTCATTATCATACAAAGTTTCTGTTCCATATTGGTTCTGCAGCCATCAAGGAAACCAAATCTAAGCTAAATGAGTAATTGGATTTGACACAGCTGTCCTAATCCATTATATTGACATCAGTATTTTAGGGAAGAGATGCTTGTTAGGACAGTGAGTGACCTGAGCAGAATGTCTCCCTTAGATAATTAAATTTTGCCCATATAGATGATGTGAACCTGGGCAGGGTGTTTTCATGTTCCATCCTAAGGCAGCTGAGTACCTTGGTTGTATATTGTAACTATTCTTGCACAGATGAATAAGGAATTCATAATTTGATTTATAATGGAGGAAATCAGTCTGGTGTTAGAGACACTCACTGGTACTGCAGGATGTTATTGCTAAGGCAAGCCTGATAATTTTGCAGCACTACCAGTTGGGAAAGTATTTTCAATAAATATTTTAAAGTATTAAGTGTTATTCTAATGGACATAGAAGGGCCAAAGAGATCTCACCATCTCCTGTAAACCTTTCCAAATCTGCCCTCCCTTTTCCTCCCTCTAAGGTTGGTTTTACTGCTTAGGGGGACACAAGGTGATGCGTGAGCTGGACTAAGAGCAGGGTCTAGGAGATCAGACAAAGTTTGGGACAGGGAGTTTGCAGGGCCTTTAGTCAGTGCCCAGACTATCTGGCTGATTAAGTTTTGGTTTTTTTGAGAGAGATTGGATGGGTTTTTCACAGAGGAAATTTATTCAGTAAACTCTAACAGCCCCCTTGGAGAACCTGTCAAGTTCTCCTCTTATTCTTAGCAGAAAGTTCACTGCCATACATTCCACTTATAATTCTTCCCACATGCTCATATACATTCTTTATCTCCCTTAAAATTGCTCACTTTCTTTCAGTTATTTCTTTATCATTCTAATTTCTACCTTAAATTTTAGAGCACAGACCTGGTTAGGCACATGGATATTCACTTAGCCTAAAACTAAGGAAATAAAAGTTCCAAAGACACAAATGGATTTTATACCTATGGTTCTTCCAACTTTGAAATAGCTTCTAAAAAAAACCCTTAGAGCCATGATTAGAGAAGCGACTATGGAAAAAGTTTGTTAATTCAAGGGAAATCAAAATAATTTCAAAAGAAAGGTGTACACCAATTGATTTCTCCTATTTTGAGCATAGAGCTCATTATTGGCCCTGCTGTACAACCCTGTTCTACAGTGATTTGTGGGATATAAAATCAGGAATTCTGTTTCTGTCTCTAGCATCCGCTGCCTGCATGGTCCCATACAAACAGCACAATCCCTTTGGAACATGAAAGCAAAACTGTACATTATGTGCACCTGAAAAGAAACAGCGGCTTAGTGGGATCTTTGCTGTTTATATAAGCATCTAAAAGAGAGAGGCAACACTCAGATTTTATTCCTTTTCTCATATATGCTGTTCTCCCTCATCAAACACTTCAAAAAACTGAAACTTTCTGTCTTCTAATATAAATGGCTCCTACTGGGAAGCTACTTTTTCTAAATGTGTTCAAAACAGATCATTAGCAAGTTTGCAAAGGAAAACCTATGTAAAGCTTCAAGATTTTATTTCCCAAGAAAATATATTTTACTCTCTCATTCTCAATTGGTATTTAAAAAAGAGCCTTTTTTTTTTTTTTCATTCCACTTCCCTCCCCACAAAATAAATGTAATAAAAAAAAGAGAGAACAGTCAAGATCACAGAACAAACATATTCGTATCCTCAACTCAGACTAGAGACATCCTCCCTTGACTTCTAGTGTGGGACAGAGTTTTCCTGGAGTTAAATCCTAGACAGGCTACACCACAACCCTCCTGAGCTGGACCCTGACAACTGCAGGGCTTGAACATTCTAAATTTGTTACTTCAGAACACCAGCAAAATGGCAAAAGATGAATATTGACAACTGTAAACTGCAGGGCATGTGCCATTAACATTGCTTGGCTGTTTGATAGAAATGGCCAGGGGCACATTTTGTAGAAAAATAAACCTTTGCATCCTTTGGCACTTTTCCTGTTCTTTCCTATTTAGTACAAATTGACTTATTCCCTTGGTACACAAAAGGAATATTTTTTTGCATAATAAAAAAAACCCACTTGCATATTTCCTGTTGCTGGTTTGTGTGGGGTTTTTGTGTGTTTGTTTTTTAATGGTTTGGGGTTTTGTTTCATTCTCCCCCCCCCACTAACAAAAAAGAATAACCTTAAATCAATCATAAATAAACCAATGAAATGCAGGAAAATGTCCTATTCCCTTTCACTCCTGATTTTGGTAACATGAAGTTTAAGGCTAGGGCTGTTTTGGTGAAGTTAGAGTGAAAGTTATCCTGGTCTTCTTTAAAGCACAAAATAAATGAAGTTGCTATCAGTTTTAGAGTTGTACACAGACATTTATTTGATTCACACATCTAAGGTAGTCTTTTCTTGTGACAGATGGATTCAAACTCTAAACTTTCTATTATTCTGAGATGGCCCTTGCTATTGTGCAGCAGGCTGCACTTACAGCATCTATTACCACAAGATGCCTTTAACAAAATACATCCATCAAGAAAAAAGTGGCAGATCTGCACCAAAGGATTTCCAGGATGAGAATACAAGAGGCACCAGTATTCCAACAAGATTTGTTAGGTTCCTTGAAATATTTTTCTCTTCTTAAATATCTGGTTTTTATAAACCGGCTTTGCATTTTCATAGGTACTTCCACATCCCTTTGTAAAAACATGTCCTCTGATCTTACAATTATCTACCAAGTAGCTGATAATTTAAATGATAACTTTACAGATATTCTAATTCTTTAACCCCTTCTGACAGTCACAGAATCACAGAATGGTTCGTGAAGGGATCTGAAAGCCCATTCAGTGCCACCCCCCTGCCATGGGCAGGGACACCTTCCACTGTCCCAGGCTGCTCCAAGCCCTGTCCAGCCTGGCCCTGGGCACTTGTAGGGATCCAGGGGCAGCCACAGCTGCTCTGGGCACCCTGTGCCAGGGCCCCCCCACCCTCACAGGGAAGATTTTTTTTTCCAAATCAAATCTAAACCTCCTCTTTCTCAGTTTGACATCCAACGAGACAGCAGTGCAGAGACTGAAGGCTATGGATTAAGTTTTCTGTTGTACCTTTGCCACTCATGGTCTGCAAAGATACTGACTGGTGCAGTATTTACCTCCTCAGTTAATCCTGCTTCTCTTGGGAGTTTGTGTAGGAGTTACATGATCTGGCAGTTATATAATCTGGCAGCTACATTAACAAGTAAATAAGATGCTATACCCAGTTTAGTGCAAGAAAAAGTTTTTCACTTCCAAGTATCAAGATGGTCAGAACTGATTTAGAGGAGGAATCAGGGTGGTTTGAAAGCCACAAAGTAAAACAAGGGAAGATAAAAAGTAGCCCATCCTCACTGGATTCCCTTATTTCACAGTGAGTCACCTGTGTCTCTCTGTTTCTGACCAATTTGATTCCTTCCTCATTTTTATACCTGTAACAACATTCTTTATCTTGCATCTTTGTCTGTCAAAGGCCAACCCCCAAACTAGATATTGTTTCCTTATCTCAGAAGCTCACCTCCCTGATATGCAACAGAGGAGGGGAAACAACATATTGTGTCACAGCCTGGCACTGAGCACTGCTCTCTTCAAAAGGAGCTGTCCAAGCTTGCTGTTTTTGCAAGTGACTGCTCCAACCAGATATAAAAATGCAGACTGAAGTATGATATGAATATTAAAGTGACATAACCTTTACCTGGTTAATGCCATTATTTATTAAACTTTGGCAGACAAATTGATGCCAGGTTCAGGGATTGCTCGGACCAATCTGAGTGATACTCAGAGGCCAACAGAATCCAGTGAGGCTCAAGCTGTGTTGAGAAAATGGATGTCCAAGCATTCAGACGCACTGTGTGTGTCCAGGAAGACATAATGAAGAACTTCAGATAAGGCTCATCGGCACGGTAGCTCCCAAGAATGTTTTTCCTTTGTTTCCATAAGTCACCCTCACAGACAGAGGAAATGGGATACATTAGACAAGTCAGAAAAAGAGGTAGTAACTGAAATTTTGGTTAAGATCTGAGTCTACCATAGAAAAGCAACGTGGAAGTCTATGCTACACCCAGGAAAGAAACAAAAACAAGTTTCTGGCTTTTCAGATCCCAGTTCTCAAAGTTACAGTCAAGCCTTTCCCATGTTTTGCCCATCTGTCTAATGGGCTCTAAGCCTAGCCAGCACTGGAATGGAGTCAGTGTCATTATCCCCTTGCTGTAATTGGCATGGCAGGATGGAGCAGCATGTACAGCCTTCTCCTGGTGGGAGAGAAAGAGGGAAGCGAAGCCGAAGCAAGTGAGCCAGATGTCACAGAGACCCTAAGAAGTGTGCTGGCATCCAGAGGAGGAGTGAGCAAGCTGTCTGCTTTTGCTACACAGAAGCTGTTTCTCCCTGTCCTCCACTGGCTTTGTTTTTCCCAATGCCCGTGACTTTGTTCTTCTTGTTGGTTTTGTACTTCTGACCAAAGCCAGTGTATTTTAGTAAGTGTGAGCATGAAACATTCCACTGGTGATGTCCCTTTCCCTTTTCATGTGCTAGACACTGATGTTAGCAGGAGATTGTGAGGGAACAAGATGGTTTAAATAGCAATACAGGAGCATGAAAGAAAGAACAGGGTTTAATAAAAAATGAACGACCACTTTTGTTTTGACAGCTTCTTCATCTCTGTCAGGCTTTCTTTGCTTTATGTCTCTAAGAAAGCCAGATCCCACTATAGCTGTAAGAGAAAACAATTCATACTTGGTCTTTAGACCAAAGAAACTGGTCCAAGAAGCACGAGGAAGAGATTATTTCAGTTTTGTGGGATGTAGTACAATAGGCCCTGATCTACAGTAGAACTTTGAAGGTTGAGTGTCCATGCTTGAATCAAACCATTTCCTAAGTTGGATGAATCTTGGGGCTGCAGTGTGCCTTGATCTGCGGCAACCACCTGGCTAAACCCACAGCTCTCCCAGACCTACTGCTGGCTTTTACCCTCCTCCCACTCCTTGATGCTGTCTAGGTAGGTCAGACTGCTTCCAGGAGCCCAGCCAGCATGGAGATGTAGGACACCACTAGAGCAGATCTGAGCTGACCTTAAAACAAACCCAACAAAACCCCCAAACAAAACAAAAGAAGAAATTTTATTGCAATTTCCTTGATAGTTCTGTATGAAACAGTGCTTTTGGTTTCTTCCTCTTTCAGATTTCAGTTCTAGTGTGTAACACCGAGAGTCTGTTTCAGATCTCAGCAGAAGTGTGACATCCACAAGCATTTAAACAATCCCAGAGTCCTCAGTCCAGAATTTACAGTGTTTCCATCAGCGTTTCTCCAGAATCAAAGGTGAAAGAGAATTAAATATGTTCCAGATGGAGTGGACTTTAGCTAAAGAGGAAAAGTCAGAAGCTTAAACCATATGATAGACCTAGAGGCAATTCCAAAGCTGCCAGGAGCTGCCTTTGGAGTCTGCCAAGGAGACAGATGCTCATGCCAACAGTGCAGAGATTGGCATCATTTATATCACATCGGCTCTCCTGCTATCACAGTGCCACAGAGCAAAGCACCAAGTCAGACAGTTAATATTTAGAAAAGAGCAGTCACACTGCATACATTTAGATCATATATCCAGGAACAGTTTTCATATTCTATTTACCCTTTTGGATCTTAAGAATGAAAGCATGATCTTATCTTGTGCTCCTATAAAGCTCTTAATGAAAGCTTCATGTGCACAGCAAAGCAGAAAGTAAAACTAAACCTTCAGATTTTATACATGTGCAAAACTTTGGGATGAGTAGTGATTATGTAAATGATATTAATGTGAAAATTAGATCTTCCACTTATAAATGAATTATTCACAGGAATGTGTTGGGGTTTTTTCCTCCTTGTTTTCACTTTACAAAATCTGAATAAAAAGTGCAAAACTGAAGAGTTATAAACACACAATACTTACCTAAAAGCTGCTGTTCTTTTAGTGGATTCACACATTGTTCCTAACTTCATGCTCTGCCACTTGGAACATCTTTCTGTCTGAGAATGAGTTCTGCTCTGTGTGGAGCATCCAGTCTAACCTTAGGCATCCAGCAGCATACAAGTGTACAGATGTATTACAGCAAATATTCACATTACACGCTGTGGCATGGCATTCGAACAAGTGCAAACTCTTGCATGGAATTTTGGGCACAAACTGGTTCAAGCTTGCCTTGTCAGAGATCACTGTGCTGAGACTTCAGGTTTGATCACGCCGTCTGTTGAGAGCTCCCAGTTTCATGGGTTTCTCTGAATATACCTAATCATCATCTAAATCCAGCTTTAGAGCAAAAGTTCTAAACAAAGTGGGGTGCAAATGCATGAAAATCATTGTCCTGGCACACAGTAAAACAGTGACTTCAAAAAAAGAGCACTGCAGCTCTGAGATACTTCCCTATCAGAAGGATTAACTTTGTTCTCTACAGAGACCACACCATAAAATGTGTTAAAATCTACCTCTCCCTGATTGAGAGCCCGAATAAACATTGACAATTATTTAACAGCTGTTTAGGCAGCATGTTTACATATCCTGGGGACTGTGCCATCCAAATATTGTGATTTCATTAAGGAGCTTTGCCCTCAAGAAGCTCAGGGATTGAGACTTCTGAGGGCCCCAGAGCAATGTGATAATATTCCTGCCGTGTTACCTGGGTTTCACAAGGGGTTGATCTCAGGCAACCTTGCAGATGGTTTACAACTGCACAAGTCCTCAGCAACATGGCGAAGGAGTATGGTCCTGAGGAAAAAACATAAAAACAAATGTATCAGCTCTCTGTCAGACACTGCACAAACAGCAACAGCACAGGGTTGTTTATATGAGGACTTTCTGATGCATTTCCTTGGCTTTTTTTTCCCTAACCACCAAATACTCATTAGAAATCCTGTGTTCTCCATGCATCAGAAAAATCAGCATCTTCACACCAATGTGTTCTTGCTGAATGCTGGCATTCCCTTCACATGCCATGGAAAAATACAGGTTTGCTGCCAAGTTCTCCATCTCTTCCTGAGGAACTAACTGAACCTAACCTGCTAACTTCCTAAAAAGCTCTAGCAAAGCATCTGCATCCCGCTTCCCTCATGGCCACACATTTTGCTCTTAAATCCCTGTACACTCTTGAGAGTCCTTTGATAGCATTTAAAATATGCATTTCAGTTCCTCAGGCAGATCAGCACAAGCTCTCAGAGTGAACTGTGACTGCAGAGCTGCGTGGCTGTGCCAGCTGGAGCCCAGATAAGGCCTTCCCAGGGTTTATCAACACTTGGGAGAGGCAAAGGAGTGGTTTCAAGAACTGCACTCAAGAATTGGGGAGGTCAGATAATCTTGAGCAAGGTATGTTTGGGATTAATATTTTTGGGATGAATAGCTCTCCTCATCTGCCAGCACAGATCTCACTTCAGACACAATATACGTCTCACTTTATATTAAAATATATATTCACTCAGTCTCAGCACTCAGATTTTTTCCCCTCGAGATATTCTTTACAGCATATGCACCATTCTGAATGCAAAAAGTATTTAAATCAAATATATATTTTGCAAACACTGTAAATGTATAAAATCTGGTTTTAATTACATATACATAACATACTTGAAAAGAATGTAACATTATATTTGCTTAATCCAATCAATTTATATTCAGCTCCTTTAATGCGGCAGAAGTTATAAATGAGTGGATTTAATCTCTCCAGAATGCGCATTATCATTCTTTACAAATGGTACTGTCCTTAAAAACCACAATATTTTCTCCAGTACTAAATATGAAACTAGTAGTTCTCTTTGCTAAAATTAACATCTGTTTTCTTCATGAAAGCAAACTAAAAAGCTTATTTGTGTTTCAGGAATTGTGTCTTTCTGCTCTCAATCACACCAGTGAAAGGAGACATTTGGCTGTCGCTTCAACTTTCTTATGTCTCACATCTAATTCTACATTTTTCACCATTTGAAAAGTACAAGTACTACCAAAAAAAAAACAAAAACCACCAAGCAAGTGAAAAGCAGAGAGGATGCTATCCGTAATACCTATGGTGTGGAACAGATCAGTGTCATGGAAATAAAGAAAAAAAAAAGATACTAAAAAGGCAATTCAGGTACTTCTGGGGTTTTTTCTGATTGCAAGGCTAAGAAAACATTAATAAGACTGATTTAAATATAAAACAATATTTTTTTTTTCATTTTTCCTGTGGAACTAATTGCCATGTGGGCTAGAAATAAAAGTACGTGTGTGTTGAAACTGGATAGAAAACAATCAGAATGGAATGAATTACAAAGGTGTAAATTGATAGAAACTTCTGCAAAAAGATGTGACCCATCAGTCACTGATCACAAAAGATTCCCATAAGTGCTATAGAGTATATTTATTCTGAAATACATAGAACTGGTAACTGCCAGACAAAGCACTGAAAGAGAAGCACTGCTGGTGGATGATTATGTTAATTTAAACTGATTTTGGGGTGGTAAGTGGAAGAAGAGTCAGTGAAAGTCACAACACCCTTTTTTCCATAAAGTCACAAATAATTTTCCTTTTGTCAATAGGTGACCCAGAGTATTTACAGTCCTTAAACAGCCCCACATTTCAGTCTGATCTGTAATTGACAATATCAAAAGAGGGAGTTTAAGGGAGGGGTTTGCCCTGTTTCATTATTGAACCCTTTATCAGAGCAGCTTTATTCCCAAGTCTGCACTCCATGCACAAATTTTAGCTTTGCAATCACGACCTGGGTCATTGCTGGGGCAGGAAAAACATCTCCAGTGCTGTGACACGGCCTCTCCTCTCCTCTCAGTCAGCACCACAGGAGCACCCGGGCAAGGCTGCTTGGCTCCAGGGACTGGGACCTCCTTGCTCCTCTGCTCATCTCTCTGAGCAGGTATTGAGCACTCTGGGCAGACAGGCACTTGTGGAGAGTTCTTAATGAATGTCCACAGATAAGGCCCCGAGGTCACTCCAATCCAAGAGGTAAACAAGTCCAGAAAGTGAATTAAACATTATGGCCATTCCTACCTTCCTTCTTCTTCCCATTATCACACAGATAAACAAAAGCAAAAACCTCTGACTGAGGCAGAGCCAAAGTTCCCTGAGATCATTCTCCTTTCTCCATGAGCAGCCACAAAGGGATGTCCTGTGATGAGGGGGAGCCAGGCCAAGCACACACAGCCCTTCCCTTCCAGGCACTCTTGGCCCCCAACCATTTCCAGCTCAGGAACCGGCTTGGCTCCACATTGTCTCTGATAACTGTCCCAGGACTTCCCGGGCATGACCTTGCCTGGCTGCTTCTGAGGCACTACAAACGTAGCCAGGAACTAGAAATGACAGCTTTTGTAGCTTCTGAGATTACAGCTATAAAGCATTTGAGTGTGAGTAAATCCTTGCCAAACTCTGACCCCTACCTAAGCAACAAGTGTAAATAAGGTAGGTCCTGCTAGTCGGAAAAGTCTAAGTCTGGTGTTTCCTTATTTCATGTTCTCATTGCTCCTTGCACTGCACCTGAAGAACTGTGTCCTCAGGCAGACCAAGAGCCCTCATTCTGTTATATATAAATCAGAACAAACCAGATTTCCCAGATCTGCTTTTGTGCAATTATGATGCAGGACCTCCAAATTACAGGCAATTTTCTCAAGTCTTAGGTTGGTGCTGCTCAATAAGAGGTTTAAACAGCATAACAGTGCACATGTAATATAAATAAGTTACCATATTTAGAAGACGAAAGCCTTTGAGGAGATATTAGTTTAAAATACATATTTGAGGAAGATATTTACTACAACAACAAAGAACTTGTAGCTTGTTATTACTGGTGTGGGAGGTAATTAGAATTGAAGGGTATTTCTGCTGTTTTACTGAGGATAGTAAATTCTACACAAAGCTACAAAGTTTCAGTTGCCAAACTATTTGTACAACAAGATAATTTTTTAGGAATTCCTAGGAGGCAAAAAAAGAAAAAAACAAAAAAAAAAAAGAAAGGAGCTCAGACTGTCTAATCAAAATATGAGACTCCCAGCAGGAGAAGAAAACTTCAACCTTCCAGATATAAAACATATTACAAAGCATTCACACTTGAGCAATTGATAGGATGGTTTAGAGAGACAGCCATGCAGTCAGCACAATGGATAACCCTGGGGAAAAGAAGTATATGAAATTTCTGTCCCTTGAGGTATTCATTTGCTGAGGCTGGAGGAGCAAAGATCCAGAGCTTCTGACCATTAAGACTTTCAAAAAAAAAATATTAGTTCATACTAAGAAAAGGTTTTAGTCAGTATTTCCTTATGAATTTTCAAAAGGAAAAATCTCATTTTTAATAATAGAACATACCAAGTTATTTTAATCGAGGTGTTACTGCACTCTGTTAGGAATCGTGACTGATCTTTTCATTTGTAAAGTACAACATGGTTTTTCAGCAGATATTGGCAATTCTTTCGGGCCCAATGCAAAGACAAAAGCTTTTCTGTTGCCTCCACAGGTTTTGTATTAGGCCTTTAGTAAACTGAAATGAAACAAAATCCCAGAACACTCACACACGTTGCCATTTATCAAACAGCCAACAAAAACTGCAGCAGCAATCTGAGTCCCAGGCTTTCTGTCATTTCCAGACAAATAACTTCCAAGTGGAATGCAGGATCAAATTCAAACACTCATTGTACAATAGAGGGAAGAAATATGACATAGCACTGGGCATGCTATGAGCAATAGGAATATTAACTGTGGTCAGACAGGGAAAGTGTGTAGCTCTCTTTCTATATAAAACCCTCAAGTGAACCAAAATACTTTCTGATGTCAGATGCTGGCAGCTGTATGACTGAAGTAGCTTTTTTTTTTTTTAATCTCAAGGTCAGCCAATACATTTTAAAATTTAAATAAAAATTCCCTTTTGCCAAAAAAGTTAAACCTCCTTATTCTAATTATTGGAGATATTCTCCTTCCATGCTGATGCACACATCATTCCCACTTCACTCCTGTAGGATTCTTGTCACCCACCTTTGATGGAAGAAAGGGAAGGAATGTAAGAATTTAAGAACAGATGCAAACCACAAGCAGGTCCCTGTGGGAAAGTCTGAACACTTGAAGAAAGAAATATTCAGAGACATGCAAATTTTCTCCGTTTGAAGAAGAATTTAGGATTTAGGAATGAAGACCAGATGCTACTCAGTCAGGATTCCTAAACTTGCATTAGGAGTTAAAACGTTGAAAAGAACCCTGTTTCAACTTTTAATTAGGGATGGTTCCACTGATCCACTGTATTTGAAACTCATTAGATAAATTATTTAATAGTGCCCAAAGACAGAAAATGAAAGACTATTGTTATTACAGCAACTGGCACAGAAAAAGGGATACACATACCCACATCAGCCAGTCTGGATCGGGGTCAAATCACTGAAGTTGTACTCAATATTATTTACTACTCTATTAATATAATAGAGTAGTAAATACCTGCCCTAAAACAAAGATTTTCCTTATTTAGGTTTTCAACCCTTTTAAAATTATATTGCTTAAAAGCATGAGGCTATTTGGATTCTCACAAGAGCAAAAATCTCTTCATCTAGGATAGTTTAAAGAAGATGATAAAAAGTTCTTAATAGTTTTTGTCTGCTCATATCTTCATTTTTACTCTAATAAAATATTTAACCAAAGAAATTCAATAACTCCACATAGTACACGCCCTAGAGAAATCACTGGAAACAAATA
Organism: Corvus hawaiiensis; assembly: GCF_020740725.1. Lineage (NCBI taxonomy): Eukaryota > Metazoa > Chordata > Aves > Passeriformes > Corvidae > Corvus > Corvus hawaiiensis. The sequence continues at coordinate 3,386,874 of NC_063226.1, read as the reverse complement.
TCACTGCATTTCTGTTGTACAGTATTTGTAAGATTAATTAAGATTAAAATTTAGGATGAAATGCTTCCAGCTAATTTATTTTTCTCCCCACATACTATGATTTCTACATTATGATTAAAGTCCTTTTGCCATCCTTTAAAGCTGAAGCCTGGGAGAAGCTATTCTCTGACTCTGAGTTTATGAATCCAAAATAATGAAATCATGTCTTTTCTTGTTTTAAAGCCTGCTTGATCTCTGAGGATGGGAAAGGAAAATCAGTGGGCCTTTACTGTACAGCTTTCAAAAGAAGACACAGAAAGTGAGAGATCAGATGCTTGATAACTGGAGGATTGCCAGGGAAGCATCCATATGGCTCTCCAGATAATGTGTGAGTGCCATGGAAGTTTTTCTTTGATTGGAAAGCCGACAGTTTCAGATGCTGCCCTCGCTCCCTGGAACTTGCATTAATAAGACTGAAATCAGAACGAGTTTCCTGTGCAAAACACATCCTCATTTGGCCGCGAGATCACAACGTTCATCAGAGTTTTCCAGGCTCTTCACAAGTCAAGAAATTCATCTTGCTGTAGGAATAAGCTGTCCCTGGAAAGGCCACAGCACGGAAGCAAGGAAGGTTTGACTCTGCTAAATGTGATGGAAATATGTTCAGGTTTAAGCACTGGTTCTACAGCGAGGTGTTTGTTTCCTGCAGCTGTTTGCAGCACGGGCCAATATCAATTTATTTTAGGAGTCCCTTGGGTCTTAAATGACAGATCAAATGCATTGTTCAATTTTGCAAGTGAAAACGGGCCCAGTCTGACCCTATTTTGACACTTCAGTGTCACAAGAGCATGAGGGATGTCAGTGGGATTTGGGAGTGTTTATATCCCTGGAAATCCCCGTGCAGGAACTTCAGGTGAAAGGAGGAATATGTTTGAGGAAGGTGAGGGGATCTTGGCATTACTGTTCATCCTGATGGTGGGATCAAATCTGTTTGTGGATATCTTTTAAGAGCTCTAATGTCCAAGCTGCCAGCTTGCTTCGACATTGGGCTTCGGTGAGATTGTTTTACAGCTGCTCAGGAGGGCAAAGAGCTGATTTCCCACATCTTAAAAACTCCTAATTTCCGGAATGAACATACTATTTACTAGATAACACTTTCATGCCTGCATTTTTAAGCTGAATACCATTTTTTACTACCCAGACCTCTATCCATACATACAGATGTCCCAGAAGTAGAGACAGTAGCAAAGATTATTTGCATTTCAGGCATTTTTTTGAGATTATAGGAGTAAGAATGCAATACCTTATTCCAAACAAAGAGTTTAAATGTGATTAAGTGGAAAATTAATGAATATAGCAGCATCCAGGTGACATATTGACTTAAAATTCAGCCCTTTTAGAGATCATGTTTAAAAAATTAAACCTCTGCTACCTCTAGCTGACTAAGTTTATGATTTTTCTTTGGTCTATGCTTTAGATTCAGATGGTGTATCAAATACAATTCATCTTTTTTAAAAATCCAATCATTTTTGTTAGAAACAAATCCAATTTTTTTATTAATCTCTCAAATATGTCAAATGGATTTTTAATTGAGAAGTAATTGCATTTTGCCTTATACAGTCATTGCTGATTTCATAAGCTTATCATCAATCCTGTGGTGATTTCTCACCTGATAAAGAAATAACGTTATCTAATTAATCACATTTTGTAATAACAAATCTCCTATTTAGAGGTACAACGATTAGATTTGGGAAATGCCAGGAAAACAAGAAAATTATTCCCCAAGGTAGAGGGATTGTAGGTTCTACTTGAAAGGAAGACACACAGTTTGCAAAGTTGATTAATTAGTTTTAAGAGGATCTCAAAAAGCTCAGTACTTTGAAGTCTGCAATCAGTTTGGAAAGAAAAATATATCTGTGCTACAAAGATACCTTGTACCAACTTTCAAAATATTATCTGTGGCAAAACACAGCATTTGCTTTGCTATATGAAAAACCTGTTTTCACTTTTGGAGACACAGTATGATAAATTTTGGCAAGCTGAGTGATTTCCTGTCTCTGATGCATTTGGCAAGGCAGAAATGCTAAATAAGAAGCTTGCCTTGAATTTACATCCTCCCTCCACACAGTTTCAGCTGCAGCAGCTGAGAGTAAAGGAGATGCTGGTTCAAGTGAGAAGTCTTTTTGGACAAGAGTCTGCAATGAATCACACTTAAAATACGTGGTCACTCTCCACCATGTGCATATTTTTATCATTCCTATTAGACAGCCAAAAAAATTTTAAAAATCTCTATAGAGCTCATTTTGAGACCTGTGGCAGAGATGAATAGAGAGTTGAAATGAATGATTTGAAGCTGACAACCTCAGCAAACTGTGCTTCAGAGCAACTGTGAGCAACACAGCTGTGGCATCATGCTGAAAATATCCCCCCATCTGAACATATGTACAAACCTCGAGGAGGAACGATGTCCTGGGGGGAAAAGACAGGAAAAGAACACTGAATTCTGACAGGGTATCTGAAAAGTCTTTTCAGTATAGAAGATCAAGAATCCTCCTCTAAAGAAGCAAAAATAGAGTCACAGACAGAGTAGAGGCTGATTTCACGAAGCTGTTTTGAACTTCTATTTCCCCTTTCTAAGGGCACAATTTGAATAAAAACAACTTTTCTGCCTAAATCAATCAAATAAAATACTAAATGTACACGAAGAAGATTTCAAATGAGTATCTGGAAGAGCAATAAAACTTTATGGATCAATAGTTTTCTATCATTTGCCTGTTGGAAAAGGTCTTTGATAAAAGGACTCCTTATTTTGCCCAGCAGCTGCCCTGTGAGTTGAGTTGTTCAGCAGTAACCACATGAAAAGAAAATGAGATTGCAACTTATTTTTACTTGTTTAGTACCTTTTCAAAGATCTACCCTTCTCCCTAATATGACATCTAGTTAATTGAAGAATAATAAGCAGCAGCCTGAATTCCTTAGACTATTATTAATTATTTTTTCTCTGCTGCTATTTGGAAATCTGCCTTTTCTCACTTCCAGAATTCTCCAAATTTTTTTTACTTCTTCAACTCTTTCAATGCAAGGCACATCAGCCCATCTTGACAAGCTGACCTTCCCTCAGAATGCAGGACCCTGCTCTTAGGGGATACAGCAAGGCTGTACCATTTATGTGCTGTACCTCTGGAATTTCATAGCCTACAAAACTTTCCTTGCCTGCTCTCAGGATTAAACCCTCCTTAGCAGGAATTGCACAGATCTTCCTCATACACCACCATCAAAACGTCCACTACTGAAAACAATTTTCATCATCAGCCAAATGTCAATCAATAGGAAATGGACATAATAGATAATTCCAGTTATACAAGTTCTAGAGTCAGCACGGCCCTCGATTCCAAAACTGCCTTTGGGTACTTTGTTTCTACACTAATGAAGCTCTCAAACCAATAATTTCATCCAAGAACTCATCATGTTTTTCCAAAATCCATTTCTGACTGTTTAATCCTAAACATATTTTTCTTTCAACCTCTTCCATTTCGAGGGCAAACTCCTTAGCGAGATCATAGAATTGTTTATAGTTCTAATGTTAATTAATTCAATAGATTGTCAAATACACATGCAAAGTAAAATTCTTCCCTTAAATGAAGTCTGGGACTTTGTAGCTCACCACTGAGTGGAGGCCAAGACTGTCAGTCACAAAACTCCTTCCGGCCTCTCTTCCATGCCTAGAAGAATTCTCCCAAGGCAGAATAAATGTTGCCATTAACACTCCCAGGCAGGTGCCCATGGATTTGAGAGGCTCCATAACTATCTTATATTACAAAGCCTCACAAGGTTTCTTCTTTGTCCTCTGAAATTTACTCTTTCTTTAAACTAAAGATAGACTTGTCATTATAAAACATCTTCCTCTTACCCCTCCAAGTCATTCCTTAGTCTACAAGACACTATTAAAAATCTGTGCAATTCAAAATATGACAGCAGCTTTCATATTTTGGAGGAAAAACGGAAGTGTCACAGATGTAATTTTTTCTGCTGTCTGCACTCCTATCTGATTATTTCAGCTGATTGTGAAAACAAGAAAAATAATTTTTATAGAAATTCTTCAAAATACTAAATTTGCTTTTTATACATTATAACTTGACTGGATTTAAAGTCCTAATACATCAATTCTCTAAACAAAGCTGGCCTTAAATAAAACTTTTCCTCTGCTTTGCAACACAGTTTTAAAGAAAATCATCTTTTCACTACTTGTCACAGGGAGGGTTTATCTGTGAAATATTTATTCCTTTTCTTCCTGATTATTTCACTATCCCTAAAAAGAAGTATTCATGCAACATTATTTCAGTTAATGTAATCTGCAAATTCCTGCTATATTTCATTCCACCAAGTAAACATTCCTTGACTTTCCCTCTCGTGTCACACACTCCAGCAGCTGTGTCCTTGATGAATCTGGATATAAATTACTTATGATATGTTAGCATTCATCATATCTGCTAATTTTAAACTTTCTCTTCTCAATTCAAACAACTCTGCATTCAGCTATTCCTGATACCCATTTATTGGCAAATACAGTAGTCCCTGGCAGCTGGCAGTAGGAATTATACCTATTTATCCTGGGAATGGAAGAGTGGTTGAAAAGCAGACAGAGATGACAGAGGTGACTGTGAGAACTGTAATAAGGGCTCGAATTTCTGGACAATTAATCAATTTATGTTGCTGTTAGGCAGCAGAGTCTTAATAAATGTATTTTTCTAAACTTAGAAAAATAAAAGGCAGCTCTCAGGTTCTCCATACACACAGCTAATCCTGGTGCTCCTGCTGTTTAACAGCCAGGCCTGTGCTTTAAATGCTCTTCTCAATAACCTCCCACCCTCTCTGCTACTACAGTCACAGGCACTGCACTCACCCCTCAGCTGAAACGATTGAACATCAGGTGTGAGGTCCTGGCTGAAAACAGAAGGGAATCATCTCCATCCAGGATTGCCAGTCTGCTCCAAGTTCTCCTGGGTGCCAACACCTGTTTTAATAATAAATAGAGAACGTTTCTTGTTTACTAAATGTTTAATATGGACTGACTGCTCAAAGGTGCTACCTCGTAAAACCATCTGCTTTCACAAATTTCAGGGTTTAAAAAAATACTTATTTTAATATTTGGGTAAGGATATAATGAAAGCTCCTGAGCTTGGCCACAGATGCACCTGCAAAAGTTCATGAAAGTATTGAAGGTTCCAAATTCATTTCTTTTACTGGCATGGCAGAGAGTTATGATGGCACAGGGTAGGAAGGCTTGCTTATGTGGATTTGGAGCTTTCCCCATATTCAGTGAAGGGGCAGAGAAGTTCTGGAGATGCAAGTTATTATTTTCTAGATCTGCAGCAATTAAACTAAGATCAACTGGACCAAAATGGAGGTTTTATGGCTCCATTTTGCTTCAGAAATGAAAGTTTTCTGCAAGGAATTGGCCAGAATGATTGTTGGGAGTTTTTTAAAATAAAAAACCAAAATGTTTCTAAAGACTATCAGCCCTCTTCAATACACTTCTCTACACCTTATTCTACTATTCTTACTACTTATGAGTTTGTACATGCAAAACATTTCACTGTTCAAAATGGAAATTAACTATATCTATGAGGGAAAAAAAATATTACTGATTAGTGTGCTGGAAATACTGAAATTTTAGAATCAACAATCTACTACTCAAGCTGAGGTATAGTGCAGAAACATAAAAAGGGTTTTTATTTTTTTTCTTTTTATTCTATCCTACCAGAAGCAGTGAAAATGAGCTGCATCATATACTAGGGCCTGCAATCGCCCTGCAGCTGCCACAGATATATAAATATAAAAATATATTTATATACAGATATATAGATATATAAATATATAGATATATAAATATATAAATATAAATATATGTATATATATAGGTCCAAAGAAAAAGTTCCAGCTGTAAAAATAGTTTGTTATTACACCTCATCCACAAAAAACCCAACAAAAACCCACTTAATTTCTGAATGCTGGCTCCTTCTTGATGAGTGCTAAATCTGAATATAACAAACAGGCCTCGTAACTGCCACAATTTTGTTCCAATAAATCCAGCTCAGGGCAAAGGCTCCTGGCATATGTTAATGCAGAGTATTGCAGGCAGATGTAAGCATGCTCTGAGCCTGAAAAGAAGCCTCTGTGACTGCAGTGGCATGATGTGGTGCCTACATTAATAAACCCTGCTGAGAGGCAGCTTTATTTGTGCAGACTTGCTGCTGTGCTAACACACTTGCAGTTTTCTCTCAGCTCAGAGCTCACACAGAATAATCCCAGCTGTATGGCATAAACACACCACTGGTTTAAATTCACAAAGAAAAAAAACCCAAAAAGCTCCACGTTTTTATATCCATGATGTACTAGAACCTGTAATCAGCTTGGAGAAGTTGTATAATTCCACCGAGCAAGTGCTAGAAATGGCATCATTTTGGTACTTTAGAAAACGTATCGACCTGAGATACCCAACCATAGCAAAGCAGATCTGTCTCCAGCCTTTATCTTGCTGCATTTTATCTGAGTATTATTATCTTCCTAATTATTAAAAAACAACCCAGTTTTCATTTTAGCATAATATTGAGAATAAGGCATAGTTAAATATTCTGATAGACCACATCAAATGTATTTCATAATTAGCGCTGATCACTTTTTCAAAATTGCAGTAGATGTTGTTCTTAGGAAGTTGGCTCATTGCAGTCAGAAATTGTTATGCATATCCACAGAGAAGCACATCCTCATTTAGATAATGATTTAAGAAAGATCTACTTTATTTTGACCAGAAAACAACCCCACTAAGCAAATCCCAAACCTCACCAGATTGCACTTCCTTCTCTCCATAGCCCAGCTTCAAATTTTCACCCATTATGTGATTTACATTCTAGAAGAGGGATAAGCCAGCTCACTCTTGCCTCCAAACTGCCCAATAGGATGGTTTGGGGCTGGTTTCCTTTGTACAATAACTTTGTTTCATGCAGTCAGGACTCTCTTAACACTCTCTTGCAAGCAGAGGCCTTGCAATATGGCAAAATTATGGATTGCATGGAAGTAAAACAAACCCGAACCCACACAATGTCCAAAACCCACAGAAGGGAGGCTCTTAGCTCTCTCTGTAATATTTTCACTCTGCATTAATAGCCTCCCTAGAGAAAGAAATGCTAATCCAGCCATAAGATAGAATTTAACGTGTGGAAAACATGTTATGGATTGATTTACTCAATCATTCATTGTGTGCTAATTAAAACCAGGTTTTCCTGTTTAATTATTGGTCTCCAATGACAATAGATGAAGACAAGGCTGTTTCTCCAGGAGCTGACGTTCTTTTGGCAGCACTGAAAGCTGCCATAGACCCCGTGCTTTCGATTTTCCTTCAAAATTATGCTGGAAGAAGCACTTCTGCAATGCCTTGGGAAAAAATAAAATAAAAGTAGTGAACATCTGCTGATATTGATTGTGAGAATCTGAAACTTTATGAAACCATAGATGGGATGCATTTGACAAGCATTTTTCTGGAACATTTTCAGACTTAAGCAAACAACATCTGTTAATATTGATTTTTGGGTTACACTGAAACTTTCAGAAGAATTACAATCAGTGGGTGATTGAAAATTGTTGTGATATATGTTAGAAGATCAAACAGGAAACAAAGGTTTAAAGGGTCTGCTTCTCTTTGGCTTCATTAATAATCTATGATCCCTCCCCTTTAGAAGAAAATAAAAAGAATAAAGGCGAGGAAAAAACATTTGCTTTATTTCACACACTGAAAGATCAGAGAAGAAAATTAACATTTATGAAAGTTGGTGAGAATGTCTGAGGCAAAGTGTTTCAGTTCTACAGTTGGCACAAACCTTTCCAAAGCTACATTGTAATAAAAATAACTGAATAAGTCCATGGAAGAGAAATCACCGTGACAGATTAAGAAGTCTGTTTAAAAAAAAGAAAACAACTTTAAAAAAAATAAACAAATATTTCCCTGGTAGTCTACAGTTAAGCTTTTGAAACACTAATAAACCAAAGTTTTACATGCACAAATTGTAACAAGAAGGTTTTGAATTCCCTTTGCTGGTGAACATTCCAGGTGTGGTTTATTGACGCCAAAGGTGTTTTTGTGCTTGAACTTTATCATTTTCCTGTTCAAAGGACATTTTCCTTAAAAAGTGGACTTTTAGAAACATAATCAATTTATTCACCATTCTTTGATTTAGTAAATGATCCATTGCAATTAAAGTGCTCACTGAAATATCAATTTTTTTTTTTCTTATCTTACTTTTATCGTTCTTAACAAACTCCAGTTCTGCAGCAACTGGGCAGTCAAGTATGTTGCATTTTATGTGATATTACACTGTGATATTACATTTATTACATTTATGTGGTATTACACTGTGGCACAGAAAATATTATGGGAAATAGATCAATTGAGTACAAATTAATAAAAAAGAACATGGGTTTGAAGAAACTCTTTTCTGATGCATCTGGGCTTGCCAGTAATTAAATAGAATTAAATCTCCTTCCAATGACTAAGGAAAGAATCACGTGGAACAATGGATTCTGCTGCCTTCCTCCTACATCTGTCCCAGTCCCAGATTAGACCTGGATATGAGCAGATAAAGATATTAATGAATCAGCTTCAGCCAGAGGTCATACAACTCACGTCTGCTTTCAGGCTCTGGCAAAAGGCATCTCAACACCTGCCTGAAAAAATAAGTCATTTATTCACAGAAAACATTTCAGGGGACAGAGTATTCTATTTTTTAAATGTGCTCTTTCAGATTTATGCTGCTTCTCTGTCCTACAGAAATTCTGTTTGTACTTGAGGGATTTCTTGAAGTCAAATCCCAAGCATATGGAGGGAGCAGTCGGTTCTATTTATCTTTCACACCGTATGAAGCACCACCAGCCAGTCCAGTGTCTTGCTGGTGAATCTAAGCAAGACATGGGGAATGTTGGTAGTCAGGAAGAATCACTTGACAGCCCCATGTGCTTCCTTCAGTGGAGAACATCTGTTTGTAAACCACCAAACTACCAGGAAAAAATTCAGGATTTCTTGTTGTTGATATTTTCCATGATTCTTGGACTATTCTGTGTGTGCATACATATATATATATATAGATACACACATATATGAACAGACACTCTCTGTGTGTGTATTCAAATATGTCCATCTTGTCCCAATCAGACTTTTCCAAGTCCTGAACATTTTATTACATGTAATTTATAACGCCTTCATTGTTTAGAACTTAATTTTCCCCAGACAGGACATAATGTAAAACAAGGTTCATCAACCCTTCGTGTGTTACCAAAGAGGCTCATACCAGGAGTGACAGAGAATTACAGGAGGACGGAAAATTGAAATTTGTATTTTATGGGGAAACCTTCATTGCCTCCCCTAAAGACATTTGACAGGGCTAATTTGTGTAAAAAAATTCAGAACTAAGGTCTGGCATTGAATGCTGGAAGATTCTGAGGAAACGGAGGCGAGGAACATCTAAGAGACATAAAAAAGAAGTGGAAGTTCCTAAATATTTGTGGAAATGCTTCCGTGGTTCACAGTTCAGAGCAGCTCTGGCCATAGCCCAGGGTGTTTCTGAGGATCTGAACCAGAGTCAACACAGTGCCCACCATCCTTCTGCTCTTCCAACAAGACATCAATCTGGAACCAAAGAGAATTCCTATTTTATAAGCCTAACTTAACAATGCAGCTCTTACACAAGTTAAGTGCTTTCATGTGGAGTGTGTTGTAATAAAACACTAGACACACAAAAAGAAAAAGCACATTCCCTCACGACTGCATTTTGCCCCCTGCTCACTGTTCAGTGAGAACACAACAAGGCCAGGAATATTCCAAAGACAGAAAAAACAGGCAGAAGATTCCCACCCACTGGCTAAAGCACAATGCACAGCAATGCCCTCTAAATATTTTATATATTTTACATATGTAGATATATATATGTATATGCTCACATTTCTATACACCCCATATGAACCTACATATATATATATAGCCCTATAAATATATGCATACACATTTTCAGACAGGAAGAACATACCATGCTGTGGAACGAAAATAAAATGAGAGAATCAAGTAAACACTCTGTGAGGTGACACTTTGTGCCTCCCTCTCATCCTTGGTTCCAAGCACAGTGACCTATTGGTCCAGACACCATAAAAATTGAAGGATACAGCCATGGAAAACAAAAGCATTCCCTGTTTGATCTTCTGCTTCTAATGCATGGGATTCATGCATTTTAAAAAGCAGAATTAATACTAATCACTGTGGCAGAACTGGGGCTGCCTTTTTGAGCTAAAGTTCACACGATTCAAAGCTGACCTTCAGAATTTCACATTCTGCCTTTCCACTGTGGATCTGATCTCAAGGAAAGGACATTTTTCCTTAGTAGAAAACTTAATCAAACCGAAGCCAAGAAGAATGCTTGTTTACTTAAACTGCTGCAAGATTTTTAATTACATTTGTTTAGCCTTTTATGGAAATGAATGGAACAATGTAGTCTAAAAAAATAGGACTTCAAACTGTTTTGTGCACTTTGTATTAAAGGGCTTCCTCTTTGGCTCAAGAACTGTTGGAAGCCTTACTTCATAAGGCTTCTCAGAGAGTAATTAAAATACTTCTTGTCACTACTTTTATCTTTCCTAACTGCTCAAAGTGATTAAATAAAGACACTGAGTAGTTGGTACAAACATTTTTAACGTCAGCACAAGGAATGTTCAGCCATGTGCCTTTTCCAAAAGCCATGCACAAACGCCTTTTTTCCTCAGACAGGCTAAAAAGCTGTTCAGAGCAAAGTGTTTTGCATTTTTTCCTCCTTAAATTATTATTTTAAAACACTAAGTTACATAACCATTCTGAGCTGTCCACACAGAGATGTATTTTAAGAGCTTTACCAATCATTAGTTATAACTAATGTCTTATACCAAAATTCATACATTGCTTGACCTGCTCTCAAATTTGTACAATTTCAGGCCAGCCCCTGAAAAGTTATGGTTTTTTGACACCAACCAGTGTTTAGCTGGGTAGGGAGGAGTGTGTAATTGGATTTGTCCCATAATAACTTAATGTTTTGCCTTATATTCTTTTAATGAAGAAACAAGTAACATCAGATTGCCATTTATTTACTGAGTGCCCAAGCACCCAGAGTAAAATCAATGGGGTAAGAAGGAAAGATTGATCTTCTTTAAGGAGGGAAGTTAGTTGTAATTCCTATTGCCCATTAAGGATTAATTCTGGGATTCCCATTTTCCTTAAAAAGCCCCAAAAACTTACAGAGCTCTGAACCTTATGGCCTTGACAAAATGTGAATCTTCATTCCAAACACTTTTCTAGAAGAGCTTAATAACTGCTGAGGTTTGTTGGTAACCCCATTTAATGATGGGGTTATCAATATTGGTTAGGGGATAAACTAAAGGGAAAATTACCGGTGGTAGAAAAGGTCAAGAAACTCCTTCAGGTGTTGTGGAATGAAGAACTTTATTTTATTATAAGCTTGTTTTAGTTGAATTTATTAGATTATATAGTACAATCAAAGAGAAGGTAAAAGCATTATCTAAATTACTACTGCTGCCATCTTTTAATCAAAGATTTTCGCTTACTCACCTGAAACTTCAGGCTTTCAGTCAGAGAATATTTGAATTAGTGAGTTTGTCCTACCTGGCATGAAGACAAATGCTGGTAACTCAGTCCTTCCCCTGGTCCTTCGCATGGCTCTACCCAAAAGTTAAGCAGGAGAAATGCAAGTGGCATTTAGATTCCTGCTGAGGGCACTGTGTTATCTGTCACCGAGATTAATGCAGCCTGCACGAGGCATTGTGGTGGCTGGCACCTGAGATTTATAGAATGTGTTTAATGAAGATATACACTGGGTTTAAATGTTCCTGGACACTGCTTCCCCTGCTCCTCTCTCTGTTTTCCCAGAAAGTACAGTTTGACAATTATTTGGAACAGATACATCTATCAGAAAAAAAAAAATTAAAAATTAAAAAATGAGCCACATGCCTTTCTGCCTATTCCAAATATTTTCCATGAATGCTGACATCTGCATGCAAGTATAGGTACCCACAGTATTGTTTTGAATTCCACAGAATCTCCCTCCATATTCTCTTCAAGGAATATTGCAAAAATCCTCACTGATTAAGCTCAGCAAGACCCTGCTTTCAATTGGGAGATGTCTGGCAGTTTGCAGCAAGGGGACTCTGTAACCTCACAGTTATTTGATCATTTCCCTGCAGCTTCTTGGTGTCACCGGGCAGAGTTCTACTGAGCTGTGTCAAAAATAGCCTGGAGATGTCCCATCAAACAGTCTGAAGTAACAAATTCCCACTGGCAAGTATCTGGGTGTTTCATGGACTCAAAAAAACCATGGAATAGCTTGTACCTTGAGTTCAGCATACGTGGAAAAGGTAAAGGTATAAAGAGTCTGTGTGTGAGATGTGCTCTGCCTAAGAAAGCCTCAAGATCTCAAGGTGCTAAATAATAAAACACTGCTCATTAATATCCCTTGATAAATGTGCGAAATAATTCCCATCAAATGGAAAAAAATTCCCCTCAGAAGCGCTGCAAGCCATTGCTTCAAGTTCGCTGCAGTTTCAGGCATGTGCCACCTGACACATTCATTTCTTCTTCCACTTTGCATAAGAACAAGAAATAAAATCTTCTTAAAAACCTCTAAAAATCAACAGAGAAGTGGGTTAATCCACTGATGTGTCTCTATTGCAGCTCTGGAAGGCAGTGTCTTTATATTCAAACTTTGGCAAAGTACAGCAAGAATGAACTCCATATACTAGAAATTAAATAAAAGAATAATACTTTGCTATTCTTTAACTGCTACTGAATAAAATTCTCAGAAGGCCTTATGAATACTATTTGTGTCTTACAATATCCTTGATTTCTCTCATTTTTCTGCTGAATGTGAAATAAAGAGGCCAAACGTTATTGTCCAGAGTTTTACGTTTAGGTACTTCCTAAGTGACTTGGGTTTTAAAAATGTTGAACTGCAAAGGGATGCTGAGCACAGGTCTGGGCAGTTTAACTTAATTTTACGTTATTCAAACAGTTTTCAAGTCATTAAATCATATTTTTTAGCAAGCTCATTGTGGTTTCCCAGTTCTTCTCAATACATCCATTCTTCTCTCTAAATACAGGTTTCCTTTCTCCACTCAAGATGTCTTTGTTCAACATTTCACCAAAGTGTGATTTTGCCAAAACCAAAGAAACTGATTTCATCAAATATTTTTCTAGTCAGGTCTGGTTTGTGCTACTACATGTTTCTTTCATAACTGTTCGTCCAGTGTTATAGTCATGTCCAACAATGCTCAGGTAAGGCTATTTCTCCTAAAGCATTTTCTCACTAAAACACCCCTATCTAAGAAGACTTGGTGTTGGAAACTCCTTTTGAGTATATTTGTCATTTAATTGTTTAATGTGGTAATTTTACCATCCCCGTTCCAAACCCTCTCAGTGCCCATCACCAAGTGATTTTTATTTTCAAAACTGAGGCATCAGATCAACTTTCAATGGATTCTTTTATCCTTTTTCTCTTCCTGATTATCCTTGACTGCTGAACTTGGATATTTTTGTTGGTAACTAAGCATTTGCAAAGGACAAATCACTTCGGAAATGTAAAGAGATGATAAACAAGGGGCAGTGTCAATTTTAACAGAAAAAAAGAAGCAAATGCAATTGACCAAATACAGAGCAGTTCCAACAAAAGCTTTTTGTTATACCTGGGTGACACGTGAAGAACATTTGATCAGCTGTCAGAAATGAGCTTTAAGATTTAAATCCTGTATCTTTTTTGACCGCTATAAAATCTTCCAGGCTGCTTTTTCTTTTCTTTTCTAAGTGATGAGCACAGAATAAATATCTTTCAAAGACCTTTGAAAAAAACCACCCTTGCAGAAAACAGCAAATTGTGTCCTCTCCAACCTAGAATCTTCTTAAAGCCTTTCCTGTTGCTTTTGTGCTTGAAGGGAGTTATGGTCATTTCTATAAAGGAGAATGAAAATGAATGTTCTTATTAAACTATATTGAACTTGCCTAATAAACAATTTATTTTATTCACCGCTATGAAAATGACATTTTTTTCAGTGTAGCATAACTGAAAAACTGTTCCACCAGGTTTTTTAATTTTTGTTTTTTGGATAATTAACATGGAATCCTATTTACCTTTAACTTGTCAATGCTCCTCTCTTTAGTGAAGCTACTACTTTCAAATATCAGGAACATTTTTATCAAAACATATAGACATTGTGAAAAAAATAAAGCCTGGTGTATTTTGAGGATGATATCAATCAGCAAAAATTCCTTATTCCTTCTCTGAAATTTAGAATTAAATTTACCTGCCTATCACCTGGTTAATTTTTGTTTTATTTACTAACAGCAATGTTATTTTCTAGAATCTGACGTATTTTATTTTTAATGTAGGTGGTAAAATGGGTGTGTTACTTTGCATTAGGTATGCATGATGCATTTGGCTCACTTGTCTAAGCTGTGCTTTGGTTCAGTTTATTTTTTTAATGTAAAATGGCATTTTGAAGACTAATAAATGTGATCAAATTTGAGGTGCTTAATCACATTTAAAAATCCCTCAGTGCCATATTAACATCTTAGTAATTCATAAAATACTTTTTAGGTTTTAGGAAAGCAATTGCATTTTAATCAAGGGTTGAATAAAGCTAAAAGAGATGGAGGGGAAGAGATTCCCTTCTTCACAGATCTCTCAAGATGCACTTTTTCTCTTCCAGTTTGAACTTCCCACCTCTTAGGTTTTTTCTACTCAAGACTTGTTTCTCACGCCATAGTACCAGGATTAGTTAAACCTGGAAGATTCTCACTCATTAAAACTGTCTGAATGTGTGTGTGTGTCAGATGAGGGCAGATGAGAAGGAAACTAAGATCAGAGAAAAATTTTATGGGATTTGTGGTTTGAAGTCTTTGTTATAATACTTTATATTACATCATTATTTTATATTTTCCTTTATATTGCTTTAACTCCTGCCATTGCCAAAAGTCCACAATTGGTGGGGAAAGCCTACTGGCCAAATCATTCATTATCTACCAAACCTAGCAATTAACAGGAATAATTAATTCCCTGCTGAATGCTTTAAGTAGGAGGGGAACATATGGAGCTGGTATTTCCTATTTCAAATATTGATCCACTCACTGAGCTTATAACTATAAGCAAATAGTTATGCAGAAACCATAAGCATTATCTATATTTCAGCTGTAATTCCCCCAGAAAATGCAGTGCATGTTCCCTTGCAGAAAGGCAAGAACATAATCAGACATAGAAGTCAAGCTCGTGTGTCATTGATGCAAAGCAATGAGACTTTAGAGAAAACAAACCTGAGGAATTATCAAGACTGCTCTTTATGTTTTCCTGCAGGGTATTTCATGTCAGCCATGAGTTCTTATTAAAAATCACTTTTAAAATTATGATATTTGAGTACTCACTTATAATTTATCATCTTGTTCACGGAGATGCATGATTAATGAAAGGAAATTGAAAGGTAATTGAAAAGTACTAATAAAATTTTATATATTGGATCTGTTATTTTTAATTTTCCAAAGGATCATCAGAAAGCCCCTTATCACTTAAACGGAGTCTCTTTAAATGACCACAAGATGAATGTTATGGGCTCCAACCTCTATTAGAGGTTTCAAAAGGAGAAGGGCCTTACATACGTACAAGTCCTATCAAGTATCTTTCTGCTGCTGTCTTTTGCCCAAGAGAGCCTTTTTTTTATCTCAGTCTTTCCCTTAATGCAAGATTAAAACCCAAAGAGCCTTTTTATGTGAACTGCAATACCTGGCTCATTTAGCATGAAAAACCAAAAGGATTTGGAAGTAGCTCTGTTTATCTAAACTGGAAAGAAATTAACTTTTTAGTTAGTGTGCATTTGTACCAGTTAATTTTATTCAGACAAATCAATCCTGTCTCACATTCCTGTGGAATTCTTTGTGCAGACCATGCAGAGGTGGAGGTGATGCATGAAAACAGAAGAGGTGCTAAGCTATGTTTGCTCCCCTGTATCAAACACTGCCCAGCAAGAGGAACTGCTTTATTTCCAACCAGAGCATCCTGAAGGGCTGGAACAAGCCTTTGAAGATGCTACAAAAATAACAGTCCTGTGTTTTTAATTTCTCAACAGTTGCTCCCTTTAGAAATACCTGAACTTCCATAAATGACAAATAATGGCTGAGGAGAACAAGCAGAGATGAGCAGCTGGTTTGTTGATGTTCAAAGCTGGCTCCAAAGCAGCTCTGTAACAAAGGGAAAGGAATCCAGAACAAAGTGTGACACATGGGTTCAACTGGCAAAACACACATCAAAGCATGCCCTGGCTCCAAAAATGAGCTGTTTCATTGGCAGCTTCAAGGGCAGCAACCATTTGCACACTGAGCCATCAGCTGAGTTATCCATGGTTGATCAAAGGCGTTGGAATGGTCAGGATTATGTGTTATGTATCAGTTAATTACATGTTAATGCTCGAGTCTGAGTCAGAAACGCTCCTTGTTTGCTCACAGGAACAACTTTCCTTGATCTGTGTTTTCAGAGATCTTTGCCTGTAATTGCCACGCCAATGACTTTGGGGGACAGACACAGTTCTGATGCAAGAGCAAATCTGTTCTAATTAGGGCTACAGGAGGGAGCAGCAGTATGTAGTCGCTGTCTTTTTCTCCCCTTTCTTTATATACACGTTCTATAATTATACAGATGCTGGGCAAGAATAGTTCAACGAGCATTGATAAATCCTTCCGTTTATTCCAGCTGAATTATTTCCATTTTAATTTTAGTATCACCATGTGTGAAGTCTCAATAGCTGAAAAAACTTTTCTGAAACCTTATTTGTCCCGTGGTTCTTCTAAAATCTGAGGTCGATATTTAGAATTAGCTTCATATTTACAGGGTTTGAAATGTGCTTTTGTGACTTGTGCAATCAAGATGCAATTTCACACAAGCTACTGCAAACTAATAATGAGGTTCTCAGTGATGTGAAGATTCAACTGTCAGTTCAAAGCTTTCATTTCTGAGCTGTTCCATTCATTAGAAAAAAGAACATTTGGAACAATGTTTGTAAGCAGAATGATGAAGTATCCTGAGGGAGCTGAGCAGAAGCAGTTAACAAGGAAGCCATCTACAGAAGGACCTGCGCCGTTCGCGATGAAGGCACAGCAACGCCGATCTCTAATACATTTTTACTTCCTCAATTAACATCATGCAGCTCCACACAGCTTATTATCATTAGGTTTCAAAGCACTTTACAATGTCTACTATCATCAGCCATCAAAAACACAAACCTAATTGTTCATTAGTGGTGGCTGTTATGTTTATGCAGTGCCTTGGCAGTGGAATTTTTTCCACATCGTACTTGTGGCTACATTCATCCCACTTAATGACACCATTTCCAGGCAATAAAATATGGTCCTGTGTATTGTTATAATAATCCAGGGAATGCTTCTGGCATAGACCAATTTGCATTGTCCCAAATAATTCTTGAACCCAGGAGCTGGAGTTTTCCAGTGACGACTCCTCAAAGGCCATTCAGGTGAAGCCACCCTGTTTGGGCAGGTAGGGGACTTGATCACAGACTCACAAGATAAATTAGATTGGAAAAGGTCTCTGTGATCATCAAATCCAACCTGTGCGCAGGATTGATCTGTGACAACTGGCCTCAGCATCTGGGAATGAAAACTTCACACTGTCTTTTTCACTAGCCTGATAACACCTATTTAAAAATTGAAAAAAAAAAATTTAGTCCTTTTTTA
This sequence comes from Corvus hawaiiensis, assembly GCF_020740725.1. Taxonomy (NCBI): domain Eukaryota; kingdom Metazoa; phylum Chordata; class Aves; order Passeriformes; family Corvidae; genus Corvus; species Corvus hawaiiensis. Next base: position 3,369,086 of record NC_063226.1, on the reverse strand, counting down.
TAGATATTGTTCTTTCTATAAAAGTTCTGGTTAAAGGATAATTTGCTCACTACTATTAATCAGGTCTCCTTTATTTTCCTCTTCCAAATGAAATGTTAGATGAAAATGAGGTTTCAAGAAAATGAGGTTTCAAGAGCATGTCCTGAAGAAATTTGTGTAGAACATTGTTTTGCTGTGCTGTAGTTTTTCCAAGCACACCCCGTTTGTCAGAATTTTTCATGATTTAGGAAGTTACAAAGAGCTGAGTGAGTATTTACAGAGTTTAACAAACACTGAGTTCTTCTAGGTGGGCAGAGGGAGCTCAGTCCATCACCCTTTTCACATCCCAGGTTCCAGGTTGCATAACCCAAGACATTCTTACAGAAATTGGGTTACAGAACCTTCCCACATGAATCTCAACCCCCCCTCAGTTCTCATTGCCTCATTCTTTATTTTATACAAAGCAAAACACCAGCTGTCTCTCACTGAATTAATCTTACTGATTTAAAAAAATCTGTGGAAAGAGGGAGAACAAGTGGCTGATTTTATTATATTTAAGGTACCAAGATAAATTCTCTTGTTTGCTGAGTACCCTAACTACTGAACAGTTTGATGAGAAGAATATCACTTTCTGCCCCTTTTACATCCTTTGATTTTCTTACAAATGCTCAGAAGTAAAACAATCCACTACATGGCTAATGAAACATTTGCTAATTAAAAAAAAAAAAAAAAAAAGGCATTAAAAGAAAATTTAGGAAGCAAAATCAAACTGAAAATGTAATGTCAGTTGACGTAATTTTTCTCCCAAAGGCCCTTTTCTTCTTCTTACTCTTCAACACTCTGAAGTGACAGAATTAGGCTCCCTTTCGAAATAGTATTAAAGACAGAAGTTTTAAGACAAACGGATCTCTAACAATAATTTAAACTTCTAGAACAACACAATGAGAAATCCTGAATAAGAATAAAATCATAAAAAGCACCTGTGGATTTATTTTCTTTTTTCGGTTTCAAGCACCATTTTTACTTTGCAGCATTGATTCTCAAAATAACTCCTGCTAACATGTGGTTCTGAGTTGAATGAACTCAGATCATCTGCTTTGATTTAAATATTGATTCTTTGTAATGTATGAGAACAGCTGCCTTTTTGAATTCCTTTCCATCCTCCTTATTACTAAAAACATCATCATTTTATCTCTGGGATTTTGGTGCTTAAATAGCATTTCAACTATACCATCTAATGAACTCAGCCAGAAAAGCTTCATCCGCTGACATCTGAGGAAAATACAATCCACATTTCCAAACACTGACTTAACAAAACATGTCATCAGGAAGTTACTTCATATTATTTTAGAGGAAATTGCCTATCTCTTAACCTGGAGCCAGAGAGTACAGTTACATTGATAAAGGACTTGAATAGGTGATAAAAAGTTCACCTAAATAGAAAAATGCTTTAAAATAAACTGGAAAGCACAATTATTTCCCATTACACTCCAAGAAAGAGCTGATACCTTCAATGGATTAAGAGACAGAATCAGCCTCCCTAGCTGCACTTTGGCTCCCCAGAAAACAGTGAATTATGTGGATAATACTGGAACATCCACTTTTCAGTTCAGATTTAAATCTTTTGTAAAGGAATCATTTAAGCTCCCCTGGTGTCCAAGAGTTCCAGAGCTCAGAGAATCACAAACATCTTCCTTCATATGAAAACTGGAGCTCCAGTTCTTTCTCCTCTCTTACAGAGAAAGGCTTGATGGCTCTTCAACAGGTCTGCTGAGATATGTCCCATGTATGATGATATATAAAATAAAATAATATTTAAAAAATAATAATTTTTAAAAATCCTATATATTCTATTTTCTCTGAGAAAAAGAGCAGTGGGTCAGAGATGTCTTTGTCTTCTCTTCATCTACCTCAAAATAAAACTCTAAATATTGTGTAATGTGTATGACTTCCATATAAATCAGCAAGATGACAGAAAGACAAGGGTCCTTGACACTGCTGTCTTCCCAAGAGTGCCACCTCAAGCCACTGAATTCACTTGGCTCGTTCTGATACAAACCTGAGAGGTTTTCTTTCAAAGTAAAGAAAAGGTCTGAGTGACTTTCCCTTGTCCTCTCTCCAGCCACACCTTTGGCTGTACCTGTGGAACTTTACCTCAGTAAAATACTCCAGAGGCAGGATACAAGTGGAAAATGCTGTTGTTACATCAATATAGAACTCGGGGGAAGTGTTGCTCTCTGATGTGTATTCCTTCTTCTAACATGCACCACTCTAGAAGAAACTGAGTTACATTGAAAATTCTAGTTATTTCAGAGTAAAAATATTCAAATAGGCAATTTCCACTGAAGTTACTATAGAAACGGTGAGAGTGGGGAAATTAATTCTAGCTCTCTAACAAGAGTCAAGAATAACCACTTTCCATTACATATGCATAACCATAAAGCTATGTTAGCTCATATAAAATAATAATTATGAAAATTATTTTTTCATGAACTGGATTTTTATTTTTAAAAGAACCATGAGCAAGCAAGATGAACCAAACTTTGAAAAATACTCCGAGCAGTGAGCCAGTTATCTCACTGAAAAACTTTGAAAAATGTAGAGGTCTGGAAAAATCTCAGCCTGACAGCACTTTTTTGGCAGTACCTCTGATTTTTTCGTTTCTCTTGTGCCTACAGATCCCAGCAAACTTCAAGGGTAGATAATCTATACATTCCTACATGTGCCACACACATCTCAATGCACACACGAATGCCATTTCCAGAGACCTGAGTAAGCAAGGAATGCATCATCAAACTCTCAGCTGGCAAATATTTTGTCAGGTGAGACCAAGGAGCACTGGAGTGCCCCGAGCAGATTTATGAAGCTTCAGCTGGGTACAGCCCCAGTGGCTACACCACAGCCAGGGGGCTTCGTAGGATGTGGGATGTTTAGAGCAAACCTTGTGGTTTTATTTTCCTTTCATTTTTACTTTGCTGCCTGAGTGCTTTCTCTCTGAAACAAGGAAAAGGCATCCACAGGAACTGTCTGCAAATCCTTGCAGCTTAATTGCTTTCATCTGGGGACTTGTTATTGTTAAATTTAATAGACATTGGGGTGTTCTCTACTGAGACCTTTAATGTGTTCAGGGCTTTAAAGATCTCTGAAAAAAAATTGAACTTATAGAGAGAAAGTCAACGGTCCACTGACTAAGGAAAATCATGCACCTGCTAAAGAACATCTTTCTTTCAATATTACACCATGGTATTTGGGTCCTAAAGGACCAGGCATGACAGGGCTAATTTAAACCTTTTAGTCTTGCTGTGGTTATAAGATGATGTCCAGCATGAATGTACCTATTATTCCTTGGGAAGTGACAGAGAGGAACACTTTCTTTTCAGAGTTATGTATTTCTAAAGAACAGACACAGAGTTCATTATTAAAAGTGTGGGGGTTTCATAAAAAGGAAATACTTCATGCAGGCAGGCACACAGCTGAGATTCCTGTTTGCCTTTATGGTATCAATGATTTTTTTATGCATCTGAAGTTATGTCAGGATGTGTTGTCAGATTTCATCCTTTATAATCTGGAGTTCAACACACTTCTTTGTTTTCTGGTATCTTAATCTGCCCCAAATCAACCAATAAATATTAAAAAACTAAACCCTGGTGTTTCAAGATTAACAGATTGATTTCCAACCTAATGAAATGAGGTCAACAAGTTCAGTTATGGAGTTTTAAAAGTTTTGCCATAGCAAAGGTTTTGAGTTTTAGACAATACTGTAATATTCTGCAATAAACTTCTCTGCCTGACAGGAATTACTAAATGGATCATGCTGGGCTCTGTAGTAAACAAAAAAAACAAAACACAAAAATATTCCTTTTTTTTGTCCTTTTAGCCAAATAATTGCCTTGTTTACATAGTTGAATGCATCTAGGATTTAAAAGGTTAAACCAAAAAGCAACCACTAGCACAAGGAGAAAACCTGGGTGTGGAATGAAGAGATGGTTTTCAGATGAGAGGAAGAAGCAGATGGAAAGCTGATGAGGGAAGGAAATGGCAACCTGGGACTTTATTAAGCCATCCAGGTGGCAAAGCAAAATGGGCTTAATTCAGCAAGATACTGAGAAATTCTTGAGATTGAGCTCCCTGACAGTCCCTCCAGATGAAATATTACAGCAGACAATTAATTTGTACACCGATTTTTGACAATAGCTTGCCAGGGGAAATATCATACAAGAACTTTTTGAGAAGCTGGATTTCTTTAGAGTGCACTGGTGACAGCTTTTGAAAACTCCATGAGAAGGAGGCTTGGGTTTGACACTTCAGAGAGTTAATTTGAATTATATTTTAATAGCCCTGGTGTGTAAATATCATAATATCTCCTTCCAGAAGGGAAAATAATTTATAAGACTAAAGTTCTGATAAAGCTCCCAGACTGTCTTAGATGATACAGAGAAAATAAAGATGTTGAGGACCTTTTCACCCAGAAAGAAAAGGCATTAGTGTGAAATACTCTGGATTCCAAGGACTGTCATCTTTAGAGAAAACAAGATTTTATCAGACTGGTGCTGTCTCAAAAATCTCTGAACTCCCACATACAACAGCTGTCAATGCTCAACCATTTTCCGTGACCTATCCCAACTTTCCTCATCTGCTTTTGCCCTCCCGCACCTTTAAAAGCGAGATTGTGACCTTTCTGTACTTACAGACCACGGGAAGAGTGGTTTGGACTTTTTTTAACTTTTATCCTCATGGCTACTGGTAAGGTCACACAAGTTCAGAGAGTCCTAAGTGTGCCATAAAACTGACTATGCAGAGAGTGTCAATCTCTGCATGCAGGATGATCTTATCTGTACAGCAACAGGGGACACATGAGTGAAAGGCCTCATTTGGAAGGCTATAAAGAAATGTGAATGCTGTGGAAAAACCAAGCACAAGGAAATGCTTTGGAATGTTAATGAGAATGAAAATAGTTTAGATATGATTAAAATAATAATAATAATAATAATAAAAAGTATGATATAGGAAATAAAGAAGAAGATTTGGACAAATGACTTGTATTTTTGTGATCAGGTTCCTAACTTGCCACCTATGGGAAAACCATGTAAAACCCAAAAGAACACTAATTTTTAGATATTTTGTGAAAATTTCAAGTTCTACTGAAGCCAATGAGTGCTGAAGGTACCGAGAGACACTTTCTAAAACTGAGAGGGTTAAAGGAAAGTGGAGGAAGACTGGAGTCCATTCTGTCAGCTCTTTGGCCCCTGGTAACAGCCTTCCCACTGAGACACCACGATTTTTGCTTAGTTGTATTTCTAAAGTAACAGGAACCTGAACTTTTTTTTTTTGTTTTTGTGGCAGCATGAATTTTTCTTTTCTAATTTTCCCTTTCTTCTTAACACATAGTGAACAAGGAATCTGGCTCTGGGATAAACATCTCTTGGGGAATACGTATTCATTAGTAGCTTAACTGCAATGCTAGCACAGTAGAAACAGCTGCATTTCAGCTCTCCCTCAAGAATTGTGTTGTCTTTTGTCCTAGGAGGCAAGAAAATACAGAGAAAAACAAGTGAGAAGTGTTAGAGAAAGGTTCTACCAAAATTGCTTGCAAATGGAGAAGATTTTTATCAAAAATGACCACTGTGAAATACATATTTAAAATATGACTCAGTCCTTAAAAAGAATAAACATCAATTTGCCAGTTGTCATGTGTTTTAGAACCATTTGTGCCATTTATTCTGAAGCAGCATCACATTTATTTTCCTGACCTGCTGTGAGAAAGGGTTTGAGATGTTACTGCCACAGTTGAAATATGTTGCTGTATTCAGGGAAGATATTCAGCACTGTGCTGCACATAATAAGCTTCACCACTCATCTGACAATTAGTCATGTTGACACATTTTTATAAATTAGACCGAGCAATCATTTTCAGATGAGACATTTTCCCTGCAGAAGGAATCCTTCAGCTTTGCAGGGCGCACTCAAAGTCAGGCATTTACCACAATGGAAAGCAATCTCTGTTATGGAAAAGAGAAAGGTGCCTTTCGAACATGCCAAGAGGAAAATGAAATGTGAACTAAATTTATGGTGGCAACAAAAAACCATTTTCTTCAAGCGAAGAGACGTTTCACATAGCCTAACACTTCTTCTGGGCTAATTGTTCAAGTTCTATATATCAGAGTATAACCAGAGGTAAAACAAAACAAAACAAATTCCACTAATGAGTATGGTCCAGATTCTCAGAGGGCACAAACCAGCTTAGTTACACCAAATGCCAGAGCCGAGCAGCTATTTCAGAGATGCAGCTGGTACTGCAGAGCCTGAGAAAGAGCTAGAAAGTGACAGAATAATATTTCTCCTTCTGCACGTCTGTTTTGACTGATGGATTTCTGATGGATTCCCATTAAATATGAAATACTGTGCTAGGTACATATTTTTAACTGCCTGGTAGTTAATTTTACAGGTTTGAGCTGAAGATCCGGAGCTCTTCAGTGAAGGATATAAGTACTGCTAAGTAATCTGTCTGGTTAATTATTCCTTTCCTAAACACTGATAAATACAAGTTTGAGAAAGCACCACAGGCATCTTTTTAAGCAAATACTTTCCATATTTATGTATTTATATACCCAATGTGACAGAAACTACAAATTATTGAAGAACACCATGTTAGGTACAGCACTATATTTTCTGTGTGGACAGAATACAATCCCTACACCCTGAAAACATTTAAAAATGACGCATTCTCACATCTGGAGACTTTGTATTTGTGAAGGTCAAGGCACAGATGTTTCACTCATATGTTCCGCAGCACAAAGCTGTCACACCTGTCAGCAGTGCAGAGAGCTGTGTTCCTATTCCAGAGTGGATCCCAGCAGGTCCCTTTTGCCGAGGGCTGTCTGTCTTCAAGTCTCCCCCACCACACAGAAATGTTCCAAAAAAGCTCTGGCTGTACTCTAGCAAGTGGTGATGGTGATGGATTCAGTCTCACCAGCCCGCTTCATTCTGCCCTGACCTTGCGGTTTGCTGGGAGAGCGCCACAGAAATCACTGCAGAAACCTTTTCATCAGCACCCAGGCTTCCCTGTGCATTATGCCAGGCAGAGTGGAGCACTGACAGCAGGAAGCTCCGCCTCACTTCAGGTTACACACTTAATTTGCATCGCGATTTGTTTAATGACATTAACGACAGCTGAGCGCTCAGGCTTGACTGCAGTGTCACCTGAGTTTAAATTTTCTTGTAAAACTTGCAAATACTTGTTATTAACTTCTAATCTTTTGTTCTAACTCTTACAGCCCATCCCAGAATAATGAATTCTGCTCCCCAGGCAGCCCTCCTAGCCAGTTTTATAAGTCTATCAACATGCCCAAGTATATTCAAACAGCCTGGAGTGTGACAAACTATGCAAAATGATCAAAGAACTTCAAAGTGTCATAGCACCTCACAAGGCAGATCTGTGCAAAGGTATCAATTCTTACTTTGCAAATATTTGCAAGTAAAAAAAGAGATTTCCATGAATTTGTCAAAAGGCAAAAAATGTCACTTCTCCCAGTAAATACAATTTTTCATTATGACAGCAGTAAAAATATAGAGTAGTGTATATGTACTCTGGGCTCTGCATACCTTGTAAAAATGAATGAGATCATTAAAGCAAAATCACAGGAAAATAATTACGGAAATAACACTATTTTACTGAGGTTTTTGGTTTTTTTTACTTTTATCACACACTTTTTGATATCCTTGGATATCAACTGATAGACGTTGATCACTACTGCTACAATTTAGGAAAGAGTTCTCTATAATGTTCCATACATTTTAGCAACATGGCTTCTAAGCTGGGGAGGTTATACTATTTGTAATATTCTGTGGTAATTCTCTTAGTCTTTATTGTTGTTGTTCTTGAACTGAAGGCTCTTTTTTTTTTTTTTTTTAATTTAAGCTTATTTTTATCTCTCTAGTTCACTATCTGTGAAGAAATTAAAGGAAATAATTTTGAAAGCTTCATAAGATGCACTTTGTAAAAAAAAAGCATTTAGTGCTTAAGCAGAAATACAACTTTTATCAAAATTTTAGTGCAGAAAAACTAGAACTGTTACACAGAATTACTCCCTTAAAATTTTCTTACATGCTCATACTTCTCTAAGTATCAGAGCCACTGTAACACAGAAAACCAAACACTTGCTCAGGTCCTCAGCCTTCTGAAAAAATCAGTATGCACAGTATTTGATGTTCAAAGGTTTGCTCACGTTTGTTGCCAATAATTCTTTGAATACTACTCTGTCTTTATATGTTTGTGTACATCCTGGACCCTGAATTAAATATTTTCAGACTATTTTCCATGCAGACACACTGTTCCTCTGAGAGACCAGGAGCAGAATGACTGGGGGCTTATTCACTGAGGGAATCTTACCTGCATGAAAGAGCAGCATTTTTTTCCCTTCTATTTTCCATTTAAAACAAAGCTCAACATGCATAATGAAGATGTCAAGTTTCTGACAGATTGGAAAGAACACAGGGAGCAGTCCTGTGAGCCCCAGAGGTAAGCAGAACAATTTCATAGGAGATTTCAATTTGGATGTGCATTGTGAGTCATTTCAACACTGAGAAAGATTTAATGTCAATATCAGTGGATTCAGTACTGACATCATCTCAGAATTTCACCTGTTCTCCCTTGGGAAGAGCAACTCAGCCTCTAAGTTTACTCCAGACTGATTTTTATTACATGAAGGCAGTCATTGAATAATTGTCAATATAATTAGAAAAAGCCCCCACGTTATTCTACACGGTGGATTTCAGGCCAATTCACTGAAGAGAAGAAAGGCGACGTTAGCTAAAAATTCCTCTGGCTACACATCTCTGCCAGGAATTCTCACTCTAATAAAGAAATCAGTTCTAAAGATTTTTTTTGTTCTCTCATCTTTCCAGCCTTTGCCTTTTCTCTTGTGACTCCCTTAGATTTACTGGTCATCATTCTCACCACTCCTCCTTTATATCAATCTGTCTTCAGCTTCTGATTTTCTACCCCGTATTCCTCCAGTTTTAAACAAAATCACCTCCCCCAAATTACCTTGCATTCAAGAAGCTGCTCCATTCCAGGAGAAGTGATGATGTGCTATTGATGCCTTTTCCTGGTCTTAAAATCAAGAGTCAAACACGGTTAGAAGGGAAAAGGGATTTTACCTTGGTATTTATTTTGAGGATCCTTAGGTGCACATGCCCAGGTCAAATGCACCTCAATGCACACCGCAATGCACACCCTCAAAAGATCTGGTATATCATTAGAGGTGTTACTAATTAGCAGATCTATCAAAGATTCCCCAATGAGAGCCTCAAGTGAGCCCCTCTCCCCAAGGAGCCTTCCCCTGGATGGTTCTATCTTGGTTTACAGAATGTGTTCTGGAGAGGACCTTGGGGTCTGGGGCACACTGATCCCTGGCTACGAAGCTTCTAAAATATTGAGTCTCTCAGCTTGACAACCAAGTCCAAGAATGTAGGCAAAAAGCACTAAGAATACAGAAATTGTAAAAAGCTATAAAAGGGGTATAAAGAAAAGGCAAAAAATCATCATGGCATCACTATGAGTGTAAAAGTGCTACTTTTTCCTCTGGGCCCAGCAGTCCTGGGGCAGTTGCCAGAATTATAGTGGCTTTCAAGTGGAGTTTACAAAATCGGGCTGGTTCCAAGGCGGTGTTTACTGCTCCATAATTTCATCTAATCCCCACAGCTACTGACATAAACTAATTGCATGTACACATATGATCCCATTACGAATGGTGCAACCCAGATGGTGCCAATCTGGGGCTGCAAACAGAGTTCCAGTGCTGTCAAATGCATGCCAGGCCTCCCTGCTGCATTTACATCTCTATTCCTCCTTTGTCAAAGACATTTCCTGCTCAACTGCTTGGGCAGCACAGTAAAGCTGCAGAGTCAGAAGTCCCCATGGAGAATATTGTCCAAAAGATGTCCCCAGAGCCTTTGAAAACACACCAATGTCTGAAAAGCTTTAGATTTTCCTTTAAATCATTCTATCCTTATTATCATCACCACTACCATCACCACTATTTATGATTAATTCAGCAAGCCTTCAGAATTGCTTTGATTAGCAATGATCTGCTTGCCATGGAACCTGAAATCTCAGCTACAAAAAGACAATTCATACCTGAAAAAACATCTGGTGTGTCCTTATTTAAGTCCAAATAGGATATGCAAACTAACTATCCACATAGCTTGTGGATTTTTCCTATATCACCTCACCAGCTAAATAACTAGGGACCTAAAATATACCAAGAATGTTGGGGTCCCTCCCCCGCCGTGTAGCCCTGGGAGAGGGGCCCTGAGGGCACAGACACGGGGTTTCCCTGCCCCTGCTCAGCCTCGTTCCCATTGGTTGGTTTGTGTTCCCTGCGCGGGCAGAAGGACCCTTGGTCCCGTGACTGGAACAGTTCCTGAGCAGAGCTCCGGCCATGCGGCTGGAGAAATAAACATCTCTGAAACAGCTAGCAAGAATCTGTCTGTCCATATATATTTCCTTTCCACGGGACTCCTGGTTTGATATATGTGTGTTGCAGGATCCCCACTGCAACAAATGGTGGAGATTTGAGAGCAGAACGATCCCCGATCCCTAAGCGACTGATTTGTGTGAGTAAACCCTGGAACCTTTGGATTCCTCTTCTTGGTTTTGCTTTGCTATTCCATATCTAAACTATGGAGGAACCGTGGGAAGACTCTTGGCTCTCAGAGCCGCATATGGACATTTATCTTAAACTTAAAATGATTCTTGAACAACGATTTGTAAATTTTAGCTTGATTCAAGCTCAAAAAGAACTGAAACACTTCCTGGCATGGTTGTTTAAGAACTTTTTCTATGTTTCTTGGGATTTAATTATTACCAAGGGCTTTTGGAAAACCGTTTGGACACAGTTAATACTGGAGTCAAAATATATGCCAATGGAAGAATATTTTCGTGAATATTATTTAGTTACCGAGACTGTTGAGCAATGTCAGCTGTCTCCTGGCGAAGGGAAGCCTGGCGCAGGGACCGTGCGGCCCAGGCCACGTGCACCGAGCGCTCTGCGAGCAGCAGCGAGGCAGTTCCCGCGCGCGGGCGGAGCCACGCGAGCCGCAGTGTCGGTGGCGGAGCGGGGAGCGGCGGGACCCGGCGGTGCTCCCACGGCCCAGCACAGCGCGTGGTGGAGCGAGCCCCGTGAACGCCCGGCCGAGAGGGGCGGTGCGCGGGCGGCGGCTGGCGGCGATGGTGGTAGAACGGAGCCGCGCCCAGCCGAGACGCACGCTGGAGCGGGGCGCGGGGGGGTCGTCGCTCGGGGGCCCGGCCGAGACGTGGGTGCAGCGCCCGGCAGCGGCAGCGAAGCTGCGACCAGAGGAGGCGACGCACGGAGAACTGAGCGGCACGGCCCGGCCCGGCCCGCGCAGCCCCGAACGCGACCCCGGGAAGAGCCCGCAGGCACCAGCAGCCCCGACAATTCCAACACGGGAGCGACCGAAAGAGAGAGCAAAGACGCAGCGAGACAGAAAACAGCAGCCACTCGGATAAAGGAAAAGATCATAGTAACTAAGATATTAGGGATAGTAAAATGGTATAATGTTAAGCAAAATTATGGTTTTATAACAAGACGTGACAACCAGCAAGACATATTCGTGCATAGAACTGCTATTAAAAAGAATAACCCTGAAAAATGCATCCCAAGCTTGGGAGATGGAGAGGTGGTGGAATTTAATATTGTACTAGGGAGAAAAGGGTTACAAGCATCGCAGGTCACTGGGCCTGATGGTGTTCCTGTAAAAGGCAGTATATATGCAAAAAATCGTAGTCATGTTAGACAATATCTCCATTGTAAGCCCCCCCTACAGTCTCCCTTTCCTAATCCCACCTTTCCCTTTTACCCTATGTCCTATTACCCCCAGTGTATTCCCAATCCGTTTTTTCATCCATGGTTTCCCTCACAAAACCATGCTTTTGCCAATTGTTTCCCCAAAAATCCCTTTCCAATGCCGAGTGGGGGATGAAAAGGGGGAGGGAAGAAGTTAAACCCTCTCTTGCCTCAGTTTCCCCACAAAGCATGCTCAGAGAGTTCTGTCTCCCTTCTGTCAGCCCTAAGATGTTCCACAGAATCTGTTTGGACATTTAAAGACTCAGGAGGGTGGCTTGTTTTGTTTTGAAACTGTTCTTGTTATGTTTATCCAGTTGTTTTCATTCTCCTTTTATTAAAATAAAACGGGTGAGGTGTTGGGGTCCCTCCCCCGCCGTGTAGCCCTGGGAGAGGGGCCCTGAGGGCACAGACACGGGGCTTCCCTGCCCCTGCTCAGCCTCGTTCCCATTGGTTGGTTTGTGTTCCCTGCGCGGGCAGAAAGACCCTTGGTCCCGTGACTGGAACAGTTCCTGGGCAGAGCTCCGGCCATGCGGCTGGAGAAATAAACATCTCTCTGAAACAGCTAGCAAGAATCTGTCTGTCCATATATATTTCCTTTCCACGGGACTCCTGGTTTGGTATATGCATGTTGCAGTATCCCCACTGCAACACAAGAACACCCAAAAAACCCAACCAAATAAAACAAAACAAAAAAAGTTATGATCTGCTCTTTGTTTAGAGGCAAATAGATATGGAAATTGCCAAGTAATATTTGTCTTTCAAAAAAAGGAGTTGGTTCTAAACTTATTTTTCCATAACTTAATAGAATACTGGTGGTTGCTAATAGGAGGATCTTCTGTATTTGCACGCTCATACTGCATGGATGTGCTTAGACCCTGGACACACAGTGAAGATTGCTTTATTAAGCCTGGGAAATTTGGTTTCAAGAGTGCCAGTGAGTACATCATCTCCGAGAATATGCTATACATTTGTGATATGTTTAAATCCATTTGGTTTGATTCCCTTCTCACTTCTTAATTCCCTTCTCACTTCTTAATTCCAATGGTTCTTGAGCTGCTACCCTGATGTACATTAGCTCCACTTTAAGTGAAGCCAAGTCTAGTTCTAGCAAGTACTCATGGCACTTTAGCTTTCACTTTCTGTCTGCATTCATGCAGGTAAAATTTACTTTTCAGAGCAAATTTGAAGTCAACTGAAAGGCCACTAGCTTGGCTCATGTGAATTCAATTTAGAATTCAACTGAATATTCACCAGCTCTATGTTTTTGTTGTTGGTATTTATTCAGCCCTGGAAAACAGTAAACACAAAATGAACAGCTGATATGAATAGCCTGAATCTGTGGAGATCTGAAGAGTCCAGTCATTTGGGGGTGTAAATCAGCCTGGTGGCTCTGCTGGAGCCAGTGGTCACACACCAGGGGCTGAAGGCACCGAGCAATTCCTACATCAGGTCTGATTCCTTGCATGTTAATGTATAAGTGCAGATGATTTTATGATTGTTATTATTGCTCTTCATATTATTAACCAAACAGTTCAAAATTACTGTATTCAGTTTGAATTGCTTCTCACAAAATCACTAACAGAAATCCTTTCTGAGCATGCAAGAGGCACTTCAGTATTTCATGAAGTGTTAAATTGGCAAAACAACAACACGAGTTCATTACTGCAGATTCTTTCCAGATGGAACGATAAATGTTCTGTACTTCACTGAGCACCCGTGGTACAAAGCAAGAGTTGAGTATTCTGACCACTTTTTGAGGAATAATATTTCTCCAAGTGATCATTTATCTTTGCAAGAAAGACACTAATTGAAAACAGAGCAGGAAAAGGAAGATTCCAGAACACCTCTGATTTATTTGCACCTGGTTTTCAGCTCCCAAGCTGAAGCTTTTCTCCACTTCTCCACCTCTGAACACAACACAGGGAGGCTGGGCCCAAGCCCTTCTCAACACCCCTGAGCACAGGTGCTGACAGCCCATGAAGGGAATGGCAGCACCCAAAAACTTTAGAACCAATTGTCCTTTATAAATGCAATGGAATTTCCAAATGATAAAACCAAGGGAATACTATTCTTGGAAATTGTAACCAATGGTTGCATATGCAATGACAAAATGAAGTGATTCTAAGTTTTACAGCTGTGTTCAAGAGAAACTACTAAATGCTCTTAATTATTTTTCCCCCAACTATGGCAGTTCTCATTTTTTTATTTAATCTTTTTATTTACATATTTTTAGAATATAAAAATATGTTTATTTGGTTATTGCAAGACATGAGTTTAGTTCAGTCTCACCCCAATGTAAATCAAGAATAATTCCAGTGGTGTAAACCAAACAGGAACAGCACACACATATAAATATTTAAGATTTAATCAGTTGTATAATGTTTAAAATATAATCTGTTCTACCCGTCCATTTTTTGCCTAAAGGAAAAGTCGCACCAAAAGTTTCAAATGCATTTAAAGATGATATTGATATATTTTTGTCTTCACTTTGAATAGGCTTTGCTCCAAAGCAGAATCATTTCTTTAATCTGTATCATTTCATCTGTGGATTTGCTTTGTTTCCACTGTTGTACTGGGAATTCCAATCAAAATCTTCATCCAGTCCACCTGAGCTGTTCTTTAAACAAATAAATTAGATTTACTTTTCCCTTTGAACACATCAGAAGGTTGATAACACTTTTTTCTAGTTAGAAATTATTATTTTTAATAATATTTTCAAATGTCTAAAAGAGGTTGCTCCTTTTTCTTGGAAGTTTAGGTCTAAAAATAAATAAGGAAATAATGATAGAGCAAACTAACAACAACACATTCTTCTGCTTCAGAAAGGCTGTGATATCTTCAAAGGAGCATCCAATAGGAAATTATGTTCACTGGTCACCAGAGTTTTTTTGAACAATCAAACTCCCTTGGAAAATGTTAATCCCACATTCTTCCTCATATCCATAATCCCACAGTTCACTTCCATGTCAGGAAGCTCATCTCACTCCTTCATGCAATGAACTACCCATATTTCACAAACACATCAATTTCTCTTTTGTTGAGTCTCTGCTTGTGCATTTCACAGCTCAAAATGGAAATTTCCTTAAATTCCAATCAAGAAACTCATGGCAGTTAAATGATATTTGCCCCAATTAAAAAATAAGCACTACTTACAATGAATGAGATTAACTTTGTGGGAAAAGTGCCTTTTATACATTTACTTTAACTTTAGCTTTTGTATTGAAATTAAAAAATAAGAGAAGCTCTTAAAATTCTTTATTGAGTAACTTTTAGCAATTAAAATGAGGTCTGTAGTAGAATCTTGTGCTGGTACAGGAGGTACAGCTTTCCTCTCCCACTAGCTCTACTCATACAGTTTTGAAATGGCTGTAATGGCACTATAAAACTTGGCTATGTTGATAAGGCACTTTAGTAATAGTCTTTCATCCCAAAGAAATGCTGAAAACTTTATTGCTCTTGACAGAGCTGATAGGGAGTAAAATCCCATTTTTGTGATATCTTCAGGATGAATTCTGAAACCATAGTGTTGTCGAGGATCCTACATAACCCAATACTCTGGCATTAAATAGGGCAAGAGCAGAAACAAACTCCAGAGTGGTAATAAACTCCCATAAATATCCACACCTCTACTCCTTGGGCATCCCACCACAATTCTTCTCAAACTCAGAACCAATGAATCCGTCATCAGGTTAGCATAAAGAGTTGATTTATATGAACACATAAATTTCCATAAGTCACAGTCTAGAGGTTACAGTTAAACTCTCCAAAAGCAGAAATGCTCCGAGTCCTCAGACTCCTTTGAAAATACCACCTGTAGTAGCTGAGACCTATCTGTGTATCTGAAAGCACAGATACTGATCTGAATGAACATCCCTCATATAAACATACTAGCATGTTAGGAAGGAAATTAAATATATCCCTTTAAAGGCATACTCTTCAGAAAATTCATATATTTAACACCGTTCCTTCAGAATATGAGGACCAAAAAAAGAACATACTATAGGTTTGTTCAATTTTATTTGTATGGATGTTTGTACTTATCTCTGTGTTCATTAAGTATCACACAGATAAAGCAATATACCTACATATTAAGGTAGAATGGCCCAGCAGCCTGAACATGTGCTTTAAAACTGTTACCTCCAGTAGATCAACTGCTTTATTTATGGATTTTGTGTCAGGATTTACACCAGCCTCGCTGGAGAAGTTCCTTAACCCATTTGCCTACATCTCTCTAACAGCAATAATGTCAAACTACCTCTTTCTTCTGGAGTCTGATAAAGAGGAATGAGTTACTGTTTTGAAAAGGCTCCAAGGAGAAAACTATTCCACAGTCATTAAACTGTGCTCTCAGAGATAATCAAACTCCAGAGGGAATGATGGCAAAACTATCTTTTTTCTGCCCTGTATCTGTGTGTTAAGTCAGGTTTCTGGCTTTTTTATACCAACTAAGAACTATCTTTTTTAGCAGAGCCTGACACAACTGGGCAGATTACCCAATAAACACACACCAGAACACCAACAGAGAGGAACAATTCCTCCATGATGCTGCATTTTTGCAAGTGGTAGGAAAGAACAGGGTATTTTTCAGATCTATACACCAGGGCAATTCCCACCATGGGGTAAGTTCATGCCTATAAAACCTGGGAGCACAAAGTCCACTGATGCTGTTTGGAAATTAGTATTCCCCTGCAGTATTAATGACTGTATATTAGATTCTCTTATGAAATCACCTCCACTCTGTCACCTTACAGCATAAATGCAGCACAGGGTTCCCTTCGAGGATCTTTGTCACTGAAGAACACAAAAACCTCACCCAGAGAACAATCTCAGACAAAGCTTGGTTTGCAGCTGAAACAATGAGCCAAAACAAAGACAAAAGGGGGTAATCACAGAAGAGGCTCTATGCTGTGACCCCTCAAGGGTGTGGTCCCCACAGGACCCAGCGATGGCCCCGCACTGCCCACCCTCCCACACAGGGCAGGGCTGTCCCTCAGGGGCACACAGGGATCAGCTCCTCCAGCCAAAGGGCCACTCCAAAAGGAAAAGTCATTCACCAGGCAGCCTCCATGGAACCCTCCCAGTCCCCAGGAGCACCTCCGACCAGCGACCCTCGACTCTGCAGGAAGCCACACCTGGGGTTTGGGTGGGGCCTCGTTTAAGCCAGGTTGGGTCACAGCCCATGGCCACACCTGGGGGTGGTCCAGAAACTTCTCTGGGAGGAGGTCTCTCCTTGGTGGGGAGCCTTGTCCAGGGGCCAAGGGGTTTAGCCCTTCTCACTCCTGGGGATCAGTGGGATGGGGAAGGGCTGTGTGTTCCCCATAGTCCTCACCCTTTTATTTTGTGGACCAAGGACAAAATCATCCTCCTGCATTGTGTCTGTTCATATGCAAGGGAAGAGAATAAAGGTAAGGAAAAGCTTGGAGATCCACCATATGTGATGACAGGTTAGGGAAGAAAGTTCCAGAAGGCAGAAGTGCTTCTGTTTGGGAACACTTGGAAAGACTCTCTGCATGTGATGTACAGTGGATTTGAAGAGAAATGAAACACCAATATATTCCTCACTACTGTTACAGCTCGCAAGAGAGGCAGAAGGGGTGCAATGATTTCTGTGGTGTTTCTTCCTTTCCTTCCACTGGTGGAACACCAGCAGGCCTAGGACTGAAGGCAGCATCTTAAAAATGACAACCTGCATTCTCTCACACCTATCAAATAAGCAATACACCTAAAAATGGGCTTTATAGGTGAAAGCTTTTATTTTCAAATGCTAATTTATTGCTTTATAGTTACCATCATTCAAATTGAATATTTTGAATAATTTCAATAAACTACTTTCAATAAGCGTTTCTAATAAATAGTCACATTTCATACATTTTCTTCAGTCTTTTAAAATGTTTTCTTTAAAGTAGGCTATAAAGATATCTGGTCTTTAAAATCAAATAAATGATTTCCCAGGATTTGGCCTACTTGAAACCCATTCCCCAGTCTCACAAACACAGCAGGAACTGTCTTTATACACCTGCACTGCCTGCAGACACCCAGAGTGCATTCAGAATCTTTGTGAGACACCTTGAAATGGTTATAGAGATGCAGGTTATTGCCTGACCTTATTTTGCATACCAGTAAATATGAATTTATCTCAGGTTTCCTAGTAGACATATCTTACCATTGTATAGTTCTTGAAATGTTTGAAATCCCTTTATGCTCTTTCAGATTGCTCTCAACAAGTTGACAAGCCTGAATGCTTTCTAAGCCACTGTAAAGAGACTGACAACCAACACAATCTGAAGGCAGATAAAAGGGGATTTTTGATGGGCCTGAAACTTATGAGCAAGGCAGAGAATAAATCAGTTTCTTGTAAGTTACTTTCTTAAAGGAAAAAAATATCTGGAGTGTATTTCATCTAGGAGCTGTCAAAATAATAGCTCGGTGATGTGAATTCAGAACATGAAAGTGCTCGATTAGCAATCAACAAGAGACAAGAGATACACCAATCTTTTCTAGTAGAGCTTTCTTATCAGACACATTTGTTTTACTTCATGAGATTGTTCCAAATGCATAAAATTTACATACATATGGCTGCATTGTTAATTCCTACTATGATACTGTTTTGAAGCGTTTTCATTTTCTGCTTAGGAAAGGAGCTTCCCAGCTGAGAAATGTAAGTGAGGGATGTTAGGTGGTTCTCTGATCACATCAGTACAGTTATACAAAATATGGCTTCCTTTCTGTCCTCATAATAATGAGAAATTATAGGAATTGCAGACATTACATACTGTAACTACAGATTAGGAAGAGTAAATAACAGATACTGATAGCACAAGTAAACTTTTACAGTAGTCACCTAATTATTTTCTTAAATTCCATCGTCAGATATCTGATTGTGGACTTTCTTTGTGAAACACAAAGTTTTTTTTCCTCTTTTCTCCTTTCTTACAATTTAGCATACAAAATAATGCTAGAAAAAGCAACTGTGAAATACCTACTCAGATGTGAGTTTCCTAAGCAAATATTTCTTGTCATAGCTTCCAGATATCTGTCTTGAAGGAACAAAATTACAGCTAATAGTTATGTTTATCTAAAGTAAGGGTTCTGGGCAAGAATAAAAGTATTTTCACTCAACAAGACTAGGGAGAAAACATTCTTCATTCCTTATCGAGGTGAAATTACACTGCCCCAAATTAAATTCAGGATCAGAAGAATCCTAGAATTATCAAAACCATGAGCTGTCTTTTATTTTCACAGTGAAATTAATCAGAACTTATTTTCACAGTGACACCAATCAGAGCAATTATTTTCCCGCACTGGAGCAGAATTTGGCTTCTTAGAAAATGCCAAAGTGATGCCTCCTTCTCTTATGATCAAAAGCTGTAATTATTATCAGGTAAATCTGAGATTCAGACCTGCTCAAATACTGAAATTCTCTCTGGAAGTCTGCTGAGAAAATGAAGAGACATCATTTAAGGTCCCTGCATATGAAAAAACTGTGAGTAGATACTTATGGGCAGCACCAGCTTTTCTGGGTAACCTGTGCCAGGGCCTCACCACCCTCACAGAAAATTTCTTCCTTATATCCAACCTAAATTTACCTTCTTTCACTTTAAAACTGTTGCTCCTTGAGCTGTCACTACAGGCCTTGGCAAAAAGTCTTTGTCCATCTTTTTTTTATAAGCTCCATTTTAAATTGAATGATAAGATTAAGACAAATCAGTGGAACATTCATTTTCCAAGACATAAAAATGAATGAATGGGGCAACAGGAAAAGGTAGGCATGAAGGGAAACTTCTAAGATATTCTAATGGTTCTAATTTTAAAAGCTGCCATCAGATCTTGATGGATTGTGAAAGCGTGTCTCATTAGATAAATTATAGGCATGACACTTTGGAGATCAAGAACGTACCTTACTTTATTAAATAGTGACTGAGTGCAAGTGCTATGGGCTCAACATTGAAGTGTGCTAATAATAAGTTCAGCTAACTGCCTTCAGAGGGGGTGAGGGTGTGCTGAGCACTGGGAGCTCTACTTTGCAGGTTATCCACAAAGATTTAGTATTTCTTTTAAGGACATTATCTGTATGCCTAATGTTATGTGCCCGTGGTAGCAAAACATACAGCAGAGACACAAAGAGATCAGCAACAGGAGGTTCAGGATGGATATTTATTTAGATATATAAAGATGCTGAATGATTCTGTAAGGAAATTTGTATTGCATACAGCACTTAATGTTCAGCCCTCACGCTGACAATATTAAATGTTACTTATTTTGTCAGAATCATGAAAAAAATAGATCTGTTGTATCCTTAATCTATTCATTGCTTGATGCTGGAGTTTAAAAAGAATTGTTTTGCTCTTCTGTGCAAAAATAAATTATGATTTTCATTACTTTTAGAAATATTACTCAGGTTTTATATCTTACTATAAACCTCAAAATGACAATATGTGTCACAAGGCAAAGAAATCTGCCAATCTGTGAATCTTTTCACCACAACCAGAACTGACCAAGGTGCTGGATTCTGTTTTCCCCTCTGCTGAGAATGGGATTACTTAACTTGCACTGTCCACCTTGCACAAAGCTGATACAGAAACTCTGACAAAACTTTCCAAGTTCTCCCCAAAGTGGATTCTTGTCCTGTGTCCTTTATTGACGTATTTACTGTTCTTGCCACTCTTGCAGCAAGAGCTGTTTCCAAATACTCTCCACAAAACTCATTTCCCAGCAAATCTAAAATTGCTGCCCTACCACTGCCAGAAATATCCACTCTATACTCAGCCTGCTCTTGTCATTACCAGCAGTTCCAGAGAATGTGTAAGGAAAAGGAGGGGAAGCACAAGCAATAATTCCTCCATGCAACTCTGTGTAGTGGTTACAGGTTTCATTTACTGTTACATGAAATTTACCTGCGTTACCTGGCAGGGATCTCCTTCCCCACACCTGCTCTGCTATTCAAGGAAACAGAAAGATGTAATTATGAATGTGGATTCAGAGCAAATTATGGCAGGAACTCAACAGTATAACCTAGAGAAAGAAATGGAATCTACAGACAGAAAACCAGGATTGAGATTTTCAGTAAAAATTTTTAAGGTTACATATGTGAGTTTAATTTCACAACAAGCAAGGAAAATACACTAAGCCAGGCACTGCCCTAAACACCAACTTGAATCAATTGGTTCCTCTCTAGCTGGAGGGCTGACTTTACTTGTGATTGCCCTTAATTTTTATAAAATAACACATTTTAGTTTTGTCTGGTTGAAGTTCAGAATCAGTATTGTAGTAAAACTGAAAAAAGGATGTTCAGTTCTATTTGCAGGGCACCACTGGGTAAGACAGGGGGTTAAGTCCCTTTCAAAAATAAATGCACAGCAAAGCCTCTTCTATTTTTCTTTCCTACAGCATTCAGAAAGGCCATATTCTGAGCTGGATTGTATAAGGCAGGCAGTACTTTACCCTTTTGTGTGTGAGATAGAAAAATTTCTATCCACTCTTTCCCTGAAAATGGGTGAAGATAGAGCAGAGAACGGCTGATAGATTTGATATGCCTCAGTCACTTAGGCTGGACCAACTCCCAAAGGTGACAACTGCATCTCTCAACAAAGGTCTAGCAGAGAGAAAAGATGAGACAGAAACTCTGACAGCTCACACTTCAATGAGAGCTCCCAACAAACTTTAACCCAGACAAAAGGAAGTATCCACAAGAATGTGAGTTTAGACACGGCAGCTGCAGGTTTTACAAGTTAGAGCCTCTCTGCAATTATCCAACACGTGAAAGAGTGAGACACCAGTTCTGGTTCATTTCTGGTTTGTCTGAGGTATCCCAGACTGCCCTGATATGAGTGACAGCCAGAAATAACTGGACATATTTTCCTCTTTTTGAAGGAGTCACTGTGAATTCAGGATGTAAATGTGGAATGCCTTGGCTCTCCTGCAGCTGATCTGAGGGAAATACAGCCAAAAGGCTTTCCTAACTTTTCAGTAAAGAATGAAAATAGACATTCTCTTTGGAGATGTTCCTCAGTAAGCATCAATTCTGGATTTGGGTGATAATTTTATCAATCCCATAAGATTTGGAAATGTCTCTGAGGTTCTGAATGTAGCCAGTTCAGCCACTGGACAATTACCTGCAGCTAGAAACATTCCCCAAACTCATCTACAGCACGTGTCTTATGAAAATCAAATTCATTTTCATCACAAGTCCGTAAAAGCAGATGAAGACTTTCACTATCAGTGGTTTTCAGATGATTATTTCACTTTCTTACATACTTTTTTTCTAATTGATCAATTATCAGTGGCAATTTGGTGAGCTTTTATATTTTTTTAAGTATTTGAATTACATTTCTTCCTAATAATACCTCCTTCCAAACAGCCCTTCTACAAAGACAGGAAAGTAAATTACCTAAATACTGCCCATCTATCAACTGGAAATATTAAATAAAAGTGTTGTTTAAATTAATGTGTATCTCATGCACTGTCTCTAAAAATTCTCCATTAAAATATTTTGTGGGAGGGGAGTCAATAAAGGAAGATTTAGATAAATGGTACCAAAGTCACATCTTTTAATTTAAAAATATAAAAAAAAAAAGCATTTTATTTTTAAGAACCGTTGCAGGATATGTGAATTGGCATTCACACAGAAAGGTTTTAGGCTGTTATAAGATGAGCATTCTCTTGACTGACCAAAATTTTATGCATTTCATATATCCTAACACACATCAGAATGCTAATTACTGGGGATTTTCTAACCTCAAATAAGCAAGAGAGCCAAATCATGTGATCTTTGTTTGTACCGAAGGAGCAGATTTGGGTCAACATCTATGACTTTCTAAAAATCCAGATTAAGTGCATAGGAGAGATAGATCTAAAAAAATCCCGCAGAGAGGAGGGAGAAAGAAACCTCTGCTTCCATGAGACAGTTAAGTTCCTCTGACAAAAAGAGGCAACAGAAGTAACACAACTGCAGCACTAATGGGGGATCACAGAGGGAATTCCATACACAAATACATAAACTCTATATATTCCATATACATAAACTCTCTGCAAAGCTTGAATCACTAACAAAATGTATGTAGATTGTCACTGGAAATGTAGAGATTTCCTCACTGAACAATGTGTGGGTGACATAAAACTCAATTCCTGCATTACCATTAGCCAACAAAATATTTTTCAGGGCTGGAAGAGAAACTGGAAAGCTGTCACATTTCAGGTTTGCTGGGAACAATGTTGATTCAATATTTCTCCAGCACAGTCCTTTGTCTCTCACAAGGGACAGCAGAGCACTGTGTAACACTTTTATTCCTGACAGTTTTTCTTGCAGGTGCATATAGTCAATCTACTGCCATTTCCTCTATTGCTCTCCCCAAAGAATCCACCTTTATTGGCTCTAAAAGCAAGTGACAGATTTCCCCCTAACTGAACAGTCTCAGGCACTTTCTTTATAAACAAGTTATTTTGGGAATGTTTCTGTATGTGAAAAACTGGAAAAGGCCATCTAATCTGTGGCAAGGCAGGAACTGCAGTCTCCAGGAGTTTTCCTTGAGGAAGCATTTGGGCCCTGTATATTTTCCTGTCAAGTGGAAAGCTGTGTGTGTGTTGGTACAAGCAGGAGCAAGATGCATGAAGGCTGATAAAAGTTACAGCAGGGGTGAGACATTTCCAGAAATAATCCAAAAGGCTAAACACCAAAGAAAACAAAAATGCCTTCCTGCCCACTGTTGAAAACATTGATTTTCTAACCAATTCCATATACGATCTAATTTTATGTAACTTAATACAAGAAGATACTGTATTCCTTGAGTCCAGTTTCTGGAATATACTGAATACAGCAGACACCGATTCTAAATCTCAAAATAATGCAAATTTTCTACAAATCAAGACATATTTCAAAGCTGGGTAGAACCTGACACAGGGAGAGCTGTTCAGGTGCATCCTGAGCTTTGTGAGTGTAGAGCCAGAACTGCAGCACCGAAACCTCAGCTGGGATAAATGAAGCACTGGAACTGCACAGTCATAACATGGTAAAATACAGTCAGCAAACAAAATAAAGACATCCCCAGCTGGAAGCTAAAGTAGTATTGTAGCTGTTATAACTACTGCAACTAGGTTAAAAAATACAGATTATCAGTCCATACTGGTAAAAAATCAAGTCAACATTCCTCACTAGTGCTCCTCCCCAGAATAAGCTCCGAGGCTCCTTGTAAATGTATTAGCAAAACAAGATTTCCTATAAATGTTTTACTACTAATTCTTCATTCAACAGAAAATCAGACTCTGAAACAAAGCTATCCACCTCAAAATATTTCTAGAGAATAAATATTGGGCTAAAAAATAACAATTAAACTTCTCACTTCATTTGCCAAACATCTGTATATGCAAAATATACTTTAAAATACTGTTACTGTTGGTAAGATGAAATCAAACAAGCAAAAAGATAACCTAGAATTCTTTGATCTGAAACATGAAGAACCATAAAATGTTTGGACATGATAAAAATTTGACATTGTGGATAAGCTTCACATCTTTTATTCTTTTTCATAAAGAAGTGTCAGACAACCATATAAAAATAATAGATCAAATAAACATAGACACTGTTGTACACAGAGCATAAAACCTTAAAAAACACTGAATAATTCAAGGGAACTCCAGCAACACTTGTAATTTACAACCCTTGCAATTTTTCATAAAGCAATACTTTTTCTAATTCTCATCTCTTTTCTCGCCGGTGCCTCGGGAAAGAGAAAGGCAAAAATGGAAACCATAACTACAAATATTAAAGTGTTTGCTTTTAGTATCAGTGTAGTAAATATGCCATTACTCTTAGATGGTAATGCAATATGCAAACACTATTTGTCCCAGATCGCTACAGTAAACAAAATTTTCAGAGACTATAATATTTTTCTCTCCTGCTATTTGCAAGATTACTTTGCAAAAAAAAAAAAAAAAAAATTGTAATTTTTGAGTACCTTCCCAGTACAAGGTACTGAAAAAACAGCATCACACACAGAATAAGAATATTTTTCTTCTTCTTGGGAAAGTGCTCAGGTTTTCAGCAATGTCTTCAGCCTGGGTGCAGCTGCCCCTATTAATTCTGGATTAACTTGAGGATCTCTCCATGACATGACACTTGTCCTAAGGAAGCCAAAGATCTGGTGCCAGTGTTACCTCTGCTCTGATCCTGGCATCTGCTGTGGCACTTTAAAACACACAATTTTTCTCTGTCTTGCCCTCTGATTAACAACCCTCTGCCCAAGAGTTTGTGCACAGGGGAAAGAACAACTCACCAGGAAAATCAGAGACACTTAGAGAGTGACTAAAGTGGGAGTTGTATATTATAACTTGATTTGGAGAAGTAACCACCACACCCTCATCTCCCTTTTGCCTCCTGCACACATATTTTGTGTGATCATACTTGCACTACTCTTTGCTTGTTTTTAAGATTATTTTGTTTTCCAATTTCTCAGTTTGAGTAATGGCATCCTAAAATGCTTTCCTACCAGTCACCCTTGGAAACAATTTCCTTCTCTCTATCCCCTCTGGACACACTGCCACCATAAGCAGACATCCCAACTAACCACAGGGAATTTTCTTGGGTTTACTCATGTACAATAGAGCTACACCTGGTGACTGGGTACACTCAATTTCCTATTATTATACTGTTATTTTCTGACCTAAGAATACAGGTTCAACTTAAAGCACTTATTGCCTGCCCTGGTTTTGTCAGCCTCACAATTAGAATATCATTAATTCCTTTAGTAATGAACCTGTAACAAACTGAAAAGAGTAAATTAAGTGAATATATATTTATATATATATATATTTTTTTTTTTTTTTTAATGCATTACTGGTATATGAGTCACCTTGATCTCCTTTGGGATGGAACTCTAATTAACATTGGAACATATTTTGTCTCTAAAATTTCTGTTGATTGCCCAAGAGGCGACAGAACTCATTTTGCCAGATGATGTTAACTTTGATGGTTAAGGTGGTGAGTTACCAGGAGCTGCAGCTTTGTGTTTTGTGCTCAAGGTACTTTCTAACAACCTCAATATTTTAGGAACCATGACATTTACATCTGATGTAAGAGGAATAAACAAAAGGGAAGAGAAATCTTAAATCATTATGTATTAAAATATTAAAAATGAGAAAAGAACTGTGTTAATACTCTGACAATCACTTGTATTATATATAATAACTTCAGGTAATTAGAAATGCTGCAAAGAAATGAAGTTATTGACATGAGCTGACTGTAAAGTGTCAAAGTGATGCCATGGATGTCTTGGACAATAACTTAGTAGCATTTTTATATCTGTTTTCAGAAGTTTTAATACGTAACAACCATAAAAAGATTTCTTCAAGCTGAAATTTAGCTTGAAACAGGAGTCTACACATAGTAATAAATGTGTATTTATGTAACAAATCTCATAATTTAAGATGTTTTAGACCAATGTAGAAAAAAAAATTTAAAAAATAAATTTTAAAAAAAAACCAATAAAAAACAAAACAAAGGAAACTTGATTTTGGACTCAATACCAAAAAATACCCTGCTTTTCAAAATGATAAAAAATATGCCATGAGTTAACAAAGCAATTCTACCATTCCAAACCTGCTTAGCCACTCAACCTGAAGTACAGAATACACACAATATTCATATTTTTGGTTAACTACCCGAACAGCAGACAAGTAGTGGAGCTGCAGATCTTCAAAAACCCCACACCATTAGGTCAAAAACCACCGAAAACAGTGGAAGATTCAACTGACGTTGCTCTTTCTCTTTCTTTCCAATTTACCTCCTCTTTCAAAGGAAACACCAAATTATTTGACAGAATTTTAAGACCTTTGAAGCATTTCCAGCTGTTTTCACTCCTTTCTACTATTTGTGTGGGCAAAATTAAATGCCACGGAAAGATAGATTAATCTTTGCATGTCCAATAAATCATTTCCCTCAATAAATTCATTTCTCTCAATAAAGAAAAGTGTAATTAATGATTCCAGTTTCTCCAATGCAGTTTTTCTGAAAGGCATGTGTTTTATTTAACATGAAACCTTAATGATGATGAGAAATTCTTTAGAGAAATTAAAGCTGGGGGAATATTTCAAAAGCTTCCAGTTGTAGTTGTTCCTAGAACTGAGCAGGGCAGTCCAGTAAAGCCTATTCCCCTGTCCCCTGTGCCACACCTGTATCAGTTTCTTTTTATGGACTTATCTCCATAAAATCCTAAATTTGGTATCAGTTGATACACACTGAGCTACACAAAGTCTGCAGAACAGCAAAGACATCTCAAAGCTCTGGACCACTTATTAAAAAGCCTAATAAAAAACGCTCCATGCCCTCTCAGCCAAACCAGTTCTCCCATTAATAAACCAGTTCCCACATTCACTTCCCTGCCTGCAGCCTGGAACATCCCTCCCAGCACGCAGTTACTGCCTTTGTTGGGTTTGCAGGGATTTTTCCAAAGGCTGCCGGAGGACTGTCGGTGTTCCCCATGTCAGCGACACCTGGCATCCACTGAGACTCTGCAGCCAGGGAATTGTTATTGTCTCCTGCTTCAGTGGGCCATGAACTGAGGAGTTCCTGAGCAAGCCTTGGCACAGTGCAGCAAAGCAGCTGTTGGGCCCTATTGTTGTGGAGAATATGCATTTTGACAACCACTAATCATGTATTTACTCTGAACAGTGAATAATCTTATACATTTATTATTCTCAGAATATATTTACCCAACAAGTAATGGCAGCTCTAAATGAGTTTCTTACGTCCTGGAAAGAAAACACAAACAGCAATTAATTAGTTTATTGTTATTTAGCAGCAATTTATTTATTTATTTAGTCAAGCCATTCATCAGATGCATCAAATACAGAATGGTAGGTAGCTTTTTGTGGCATTATTGTTATCAAGTTTCTGGCAAAATTCCTTCTGAACTGTTCTAGGGGACCTTAATTGTGTTTGAGAAGAGATATCTAATTTTGTCCTTAATTGGGAACACTTAAAAAAGAACAAAAAAAATGGATGGAGCAAGTAAAACAGACTGGTTCATGTTGGAGGTTAACTATTCTGTGTTAGAAACAAAACAAAACAAAAAGAAAACAGGCAGATGACAGTGAGTTGTGATCTATACAAAGACAGAAAATGTGGAGCCATCTAACATTTTCAGATTCCTTGGGCTATAAGGACAATGGTGCAGCACAGTGTGGCTGAGCAGGATAGATCATCAGACAGACATTAATCCTCAACAGGTCACCCAGTGCCTGATGAACAATTCTCCTTTTTGCTACAGAAGCCTTCTTTTATAGAAAGTACAACATTCAGTGATGGGTTCTGTGGGTGACCACACAGAACCACGAAAAAATACAACTGCACTGATGATGGTAATACAGCGTGCATGATCATTAATTATGAAATTAATTCATTAGAAGCACATGGGATACAGACCTGCTGTTCATTTAAATCCCAAATGGAGCATGAGGACAGGCAGGTCGTATTCTCACCTGCACAAAGCCCACTGGCAGGTTCTTAGCAGGAAAGGGTTCGAGCACTTAGCTGGGGCTGCTGGTCCTGCAGCAGGGCTGCTGGCAGGGCACTGGGAAGTTCTTTTAATGAGCTGTTAATGGCAATCACTCCTTGTTGTACCATAGCTAAATGAGAGAAGCAATGAGGTACAAACCTTAACTGCCTTGAGATAAGCTTGGGGAGATGTGACTTAAAGGGAAGAGGGAATCTTTGAGAGCAAAACTCAGTTAAAATCAAAAGGAGCATACTAAATGCTACAGTCCCAGACCGGCCTTGGAACAAAATGTTGAATTAAAACACAGGATACAAAAGCACTGATGATTATGAATGACTTCAAAGTCTACTATTTTTAAATGTTGTGATATAACATCAAAATAATTCATTTTGTTTATTTTTAGCCCCAAATCCTTTCAGATACTCTGACCTCCCCTTCTGTCTTTAGCTGGAAAGCTGCCCTCCCCCATAATCTAAACAGAGATGCACTTAATCTTCTTTTGGGAATAACAGAAACATTCAGGGTCTGGTTTTCTTGAAAAGACTATAATGATTTGTGTTGAAATATTTGATTTAACTCATCATCGAAATGTTTGGATTTGCAACTCAACCTAAATTTTATTTTCCATTTTATTGCCCATAGTCTCAGCAGCAGACTAATATTGTGAAGGAAAACTGTATGATTCAGAATAGTTCTTTTTTTCTCTTAAAACTCTCTATGATGCTTACTGTTACTTTTGTTCCTTTGCCTGCTTCTCCAGCCTCCAATTAAAGGCTGGAACAATTTATTGAACAGTAAGTTCACTAATTGAATAGATATATAGACAGTTGAAAGCGCCAGGATTCTCTGCAGCGCTTGTTTATCAGTGTCTAAATCTTGGTTAACAGCTTGCTTCCCTTCTAAATATACAACTATTTATTTAAGTATTTATGTACAATGTTTGTTTACCATGGCAACTGCTATATCAACTTGACATACACAGGAGTAATTTTATTCAGATACATTTACCTCTTTGTTAGAATTCATCCATATTTTATGGTACTTAAAGAGAAATAACAACACATTCTCAATATATGTTTCAACTCATGTGTAAGAGGCCCTTGGCTGTTTTCTTGCATAGTGAATATTACTAAAGGTGTCTGCCAGCCACAGAAGTGGTCAAACAGCCAATTAAATCAGCTGGGGGGGAAATCATGGGAAAATGAATATTACTTGGCCTGTGGGGTTTCCATTAACAGTTATTTATTTTACTTTTTGAATTTATACCCTGATATAGTTTTAAAAAAAGAAATGTAAAGAAGAAAAACATATATATCCCTGAAAAAATACAAGGCCAGGATGGACAGGGCCTGGGATAGTGGAAGTTGTCCCTGCCCATGGCAGGGGGTTGGAACTAGATGGACTTTGAGATCCCTTCTAACCCAAACCATCCTGTGATTTTATGTTTCTGTATTCTAACTTCCCTGAGAAATTACCCCTGCTGTGTTCCAGACCTCTGGAAGAACCTAGTCCACAGCTGAACACAACCTGAGCCCAGAGTGGCAGAGAGCTGGAAACTCAGAACTCCCTTCCTGATCTCTGCACTCAGATCCGATGCCATGGAAGAAGGAGGTGACACACCTGCTTGGATAAGCCATTGTCCAGTCACAGAATGGAAATGCTGGGCCATGTCCTTGGCTACTGAAGAGAAAGAACCCACATCCTTCCCCATTTGCATCCATGAAATGGCCAGAATTCCAATTCCCATGCTGTGTTTGCATGTACAGGTCATGGGCAGGGTCAAAAGCGGAACTACACACGAGTAGTACAGAAGTGTAAACCCCCTGCTCAGAAACACAAAGGGTAATCGGTGATCTCCTCCTGCTTGACCTGTTTCACTGAATGGCACTGACATCTGATTTACCAGTGAAATCAGAATATTCAGCCCTGGAAGTGCCAAAATGAAAGCAGACCCCAAAGGGAGTTTACAGGGTTAAAGAGAATAATAACTACAGCACGAGTGGAAAGGAAACAGGATATAATAGGGTCTGTAATTACAGAAAGCAAGAAATAATTCAAGACTGCAACATCATGAGAGTACAGTACCAGGAGAGATTAGAGGCAGCAAGAAATAGCCTGGTCATGAAGTATTGTATACACTGTTGAGTTTTCAACAGGGAATAATTCACTTATGTGATTCAACTCTTTCTCCCTCATCACAGCCAGAAACCGCCCTGAGTTAAACAGAGGACAAAATTAAGAGATTCTGTGAATTCTTCAATATATTCTGTACCAGCAGCTGTACTCCAGTCCCTCCTGCAGTAAATGAATAATAATAATGATAATAGTCATAATTAATATTAAACTCTTAGAGAAGGTTTATTATCTTCAAGTTCCATTAAGTAATTAATGGATTCATTAAGATTGCCAGTGTAAAAGCAAGCAAGTTACATAGAGACACACCCTGCAGGTCCAACATTTAATAATCTATTTTAACAGTACCAAAAAATTAACATTTATTTCTTAATATGGTAGTGATCTAGTCCCACAGTTATGCAAAACACAACTGAAGAACTCTTATTTTTGGAGTTCTTGTCTTTCCAGAACTTGCTGTTGGATTATAATCTCAGCTGGGAAAGCCTGCACAAGAATATGCCTGCGCTTGTTGGAGATAAAATCCACAAGGGTAAACGCACAAATTTTGTAAGACAAAGCAGAGATGGACATGAGTCTATCTGTTATACACAGTCCCAGTCATCCCAATCAATTTTCTAGATTCAGCAGAGCAAATCCTGCAATTACACAGATATAAAACCAGAGCAGTCACAGACTAAGAGGTCACGAGCAACAAGGAAAGTCACAAAACCAACAGCACCGTGTCCACATGTCCCAGCTGCAACTGAAACCGTCCCCAATGCCTGACATTTCATATCAATATTCTCTTTCGTGTTATTGAATTCCCTTTCCTTTTGAAAAGGATCCAGATGGGTCACCTTTACCCAGTACAACAGCTGGATATACTATTGATATGATTTGCATTCAAGCAGCAGGCCAGTGGAAAATAAAACCGAGTAGAATATTATCTCTTCTGGGAAGGCTGAAGTGTGTGTGTGAAGTTCAGAGTTCATGGAGACTTTTTTGTTGCATAGTACTAAACTGATTATTCTAATGAGCCATGCTATTTTCTGCTTGAACATTTCTCAGTTTTTGATTGGCAAGAATGAATACTTTAGATCAGATCTGAGAACTTTCACTTCCATTTTGTTACACTTGGGTTTCAAATGCAACTTTTGCTTTCATTTTACATCTTGATTTATGAGGATAGTAAAAAAATAAGAGCAATAATTTCTCTTATTTTACATTTAATGTTTCTGCAAGATCACAGCTTTCTCTTCTGCATGCTCATGAAATAAAAAACTTCCTTAACTGAGTAAAACTAGGAAAAAAGAGGAAGTATACACATCTACAGCAAAAAAAATTGGTATTTTCTAAAAGTTGTGCCTTATTTGCTCTTTTCACTTACTCCATTTCCAAAAGAAGATACAAAGAAAGTTTTGCCATCCTTGCATGTTGGTTCTTTGCCTGAGAACCTCACCTCTGGAGAGACATAGAGCTTGTAGCAGGCAGTGTTTTAAGGACGTGTTTCTAATTAAGTGAACAGGTGGCTCCAGCCAGCAGGAACTACTGAGCAAACAAACCCAGGGAGAGCTGGGGCTTGTTGGAGCAGATGGTGTGGTCTTTGTACCTCTTTAATGAAGACTGTGCCTGAGCTCTCTGTTGGCTTTAACAGAACACTTTCCTCGTCGGTTGTGCAACTGCATTTACACCAAAATAAAACAAAATGATTTCTGGATTAGAAAGGCAATTCATTCTCTGCACCCTTCAAACGTGCTCAAGCAAAGCCCACCCGACGTGCTAAGTGTACGTTCTGCATGACAAAATTCAGATAGGAGGTCAGTGCACACCCAATACTATTACCTGCACCCATTCCCCCACTATAAACTGGGCTAGCACTTGTATCACACCAGCAATCATCCTGTAAAACTTTGCACAGATATTAAGTCTTTAAAGAGCAGGTAGACATTTGTAGATTTTTAACATTCCCTTGTCAACACCTGTTTCTAAATTAATCTATCAATGATTTAGAATACATTTATTAAATTATAACCTTTTTTTTATAGGTTTATGTGAGCATACTCCATATTAAAAATGGGAAAGTTTGTTCAAATGTTTTCAGTGAGGATCATGATTCTATTTTGCATCCTCCCATTTATTTAGGAGAGAGTGATCAGAAAGAAAAGCAATTTTATAAAAATAATTCTAATGGGGAAATGATCAGTCCAGCCTGGGTAAGGATTAAAAAGAAAAATAAGGAACAGAACGGGAGAAATTTCTGGTACAGATTCAGCAATCAAATCAGAAATTCCAACAAATTATACTTTTGTACAGACCAGTATTATCATAGGGACCTCATTAATTTATAAAGAATTCATACACACAGTCTTACATTCAAAATGTCCTAAAATGCATCCCTATGTAAGACAGTTCAAATACCTTCCAAGGGTGAACTGCAAACTGGTTTTCCTCAATCAGGAACAGCTGAGGGTCATTTGAGGGTTTAAACTCTCCCTTTCCCCGTGGCTGTTTCTGGGAAGCAGAGTCAGCCTTCCAGAGTACAGCTTTGGAGATATTTTTGGGAAGTTACACAGAAGCCGGGGTGCAGGAAAGGTAATCCAGGGAGTGGAGAGAAAAGGAAAACAACCCAAAAAATGTGCAGACCATCGGGCTAAAGAAACACCACAAACATTGTGGATGGAACCGGATCGTTTCCTAACTTGCATTTCGTGGTTCTCTTTTTTTTTCTCTCTCAGAAACATTATGAGAACACATTTGAATCTGATCCATAAATCTCCACATTGTCAGAAAAGACAGAAAATCATGCAGTGATTTCAAAGTTATGTAGCTGCCTGGTCATTTTTTTTTCACAAATTTCATTCTATCATTAGGGCAATTAATATCCATGGTGGCCAGCATATAAGGCAGCTGAAGGCCCGGACAGGTGCCATTTATCTCTGAATGCACAGGAAAATGATTTTGGTTTTATTAAATGGGACAGCTATTGGGAAGGATCAGAGATTAAGACAGCAGCTGAGGGTGCCATGTATTTTTATTACATCTTTGTTCCTATTATTTTAATTTTTACATTTGTCAACATGGTATGGTGTTGTTTGGCCAGATGTCCTAGCTTTAAATAAAGACATGAACACTCATGGAAACAGAAAAGATGGATGAACAAGAAAATAAAAGTGGAAAAGTACTATTTTAACTCCAGCACTTTTACCACAACTGCTGCATGGTTGCTATGATATCACTTGGTAATTAATTGAAAACCATATTCTACCCTGTCTTTGTGCACAAATTCAATTGATAAGGAAAAATAAAGATACAGCATGACCCCTTCTGTGGAGAAATACCCCAATATGTAATAATTTGGCTGGAATAGTGCAAGAATTGTAGTATACACAGCTCATTATTCTTACTATTCATATCACTGAACTTGTCGTGCTAGCTCTATTTATTTTTCACTGGAGTAATTCTATTGGGAACTTCAAAGCAATTAGTTCAGGAGCACATGTTAAAGGGTGAAGGGTTTCAATGTTGCAGCAATGTAAGATAACTATAGATCACAAAATCTGTCATGGAATAATGCAGTGAAGAACAAAGCAAATTGAAGCTTTGTTTTCAAAAGATAAGAATGCAATGGAATGCATCAGTAGCTCCCCTTGCTTCTTGTGCTGTCTACCTAAATGAGGCTCCCTGCTTGCATATTTCAAAGTCATTGGTTAATTATCCTGTAGCAAAACTGCATTTTGGGTGCTCTGATTTGAACATAATGATGTGACTATAATTTGAACAAATTGGAAATATGCAAAGTCGAATACTTGATTTCAGATATAATCCAGTAATTAAAAACATAACAAATCATTTAGCAGGAATGCTGCTGTTGTTGCTGAGGAAATCTGCTAATTGCAGTCCCCCATATTTGCAGTGCTTAACTCCAACCACAAATCAAGATCCAATGGCAAAAATAATGAATTAAAAGGTATATTTTCCAGGCTTTTACACCACGCAGACAATACAGAGTGAGAGAGGAAAAAGATGGACTAAACAAGAATCACTTGCAGCGTCAATTTAATTTTTACCCTGTGCAACAGACAATAAAATGCCAATGTGTAAAGCTACACAGATAATATGCAAGTATAGTAAATATAAGGAGATCATCAAACACAAAATGAATGTTGAGGAATATTTCTTTTAAAAATATGCTGTTGGTATTATCCTGATAATTTATCGTAGAGTTTTTTGCTGTCCATTCACCCAATTAGGACATATTTCTGGTACTTTGGGTAGTGCGAATGAATGATGTTTTCCCTTAATAGAGGGTGGTGATTCTGGATGCCATTCAGGCAGCAGCATTTACAAACACTTGTAGGAGCTCTCCCTGTGGCAGCTGCTCCCAGGCACTCAAGGTTAATATCACTGAGTGTTCTTCCTCTGGCAGACCAAGCATCCCTGTGAAAAAGACCTGCTCCAAGCATGCTGAAAGTGGATTGAAAACAAATACATATTCAGCAGTTCTGTTCAGCCATGAACACTGCTCAACAGCGACCAAAAAGGGAGGATGAAGGACAGGAACATTTTACAGGTCAAATCTGTGATGTGAGAACTCAGATGAAAACCACCTTTCCTAATTCCTTGTCCCCTCAGCAGTGTGTTTGATCACAGAGGGAAACCTGTGCTTTCACAGAGGGCAGTTTGCCTCCAGAAGTTGTTCCAGTGTTGTCTATTTTCTGACCCGTCCTGCTACAGGGAAAGTGTAAAATCCATATTTCTTTGAAATGCAACATGGTGCTTATATAGGAAAAATATTATTTCCTATTGACAGGGATGTTCACATCTGTGAGTGATTTTGCCTCCTAGCAGTTCCAAATCTGCAGCTCTGGTGAGACCAGACTTAACATTCTAATAACAAACCCTGACATCTGCTGAGGTTTTAAGCACAGACTGAAGTCACTTTAGAGGGATGAGTTTTTTGTACATATAATGATCCACAGACTTTGAGTGAATCCACTGATGCTGACTGACCCATTCCCACTTATCCTTCTTAAAAATCTGGGTTTATTTCCTTGATGTGCAGACAAAACCTCTCCTTAATGCCCCCAGAAACTTCCTGTAACTGGTGACTGACATAAAAGCACTAAATAATGTTGCATTCTGCTTGCCATATTTGATGAGATAAATTAATCAGCTTCTGCCTTACTTTATTTTTGTCATTGTGACACAATTTTGCAAATTGGTGAAATGCCCATGATACTACCTTTTCTCAGGATAGTTAAACATGCCAATTGGTAATTAGCTATTAACATCTGTGTTTTGTTCAAACACTTGTCTCCTGTAAATATTCTTAAAAAGCTGAACCTTTGTTAGAGAAGAGATCAGGAGAAGGGATTGCAGATGTTACGTTTGGCTGGGAATTGGACTCTGCATTGCCCATCAGTTCTCCTTTCTTTTCTTCAAATAAAAAAGGCACTGTTGTAACACAATAGTTCAAGGCTGCAGCATTTTGGAAACAACACTATTTGAAAGTGACATAAATAATGCAGACTATCTAGGAAAAAAAAATCAGAAGAAATGCAGGTATGTTATCAACAGAAGACTTGGAGAAGGAAGTATAAACAGAGGGCTGACACAGCTGATTGCCAGGACAACATTGGATTTACCTCTGCTATTCCAGATAATTCACATTAGGTGGATCCTCAAAATGATAGACTGAAGTGCTTGAAGAAAGTCTAAATGCATCAGGAAATGAAGAAAAAAAGTAATTCTAGGACATGAATCTCTCTCAATTATTTAGCACTCTCAGGCATTAATCATTTAATTAATTCCCGATTAAATACCACTCATTTGACTCCACTATTGTCCATAGCAGGAAGTGAATTTCAGTATATTGGTGAATTCCTAAAAGGTAAATATCTTGTTAAGATAAAAGAGAACAAATAGGGAGCACAAAGAACTGGAAAAACTACCCAAGTAAGAGATCTGAAAATAATTATAACAATTAAAGTCAGTCACAAGAACACCAATCAAAAAGCAAACCTGACATTAAATTATTGTATGCAGTGCACATAAAAGAAAGATATTTGTGGCCAGGAACTGACCCAGAAATAATAAGGCTGACTGTTCAAAAAAAAAAAAAAAAATTGGAATATCTCAGCCTCTCTTATTTTCTTTCTCCACCTAAAGATTACTATTTGCTATTTATTTTTCTTATTTAGGTAGTTGTACTGAACTTCTAAACTCATGTAGACTGGACTCTTAAAAGTTTGGAGTCCTGCTATTCTTGACACACCATGACATGTGGTAATTCATTTTTCTTTTCCTTTCTTTGAATTGCACTTCAACATGATGCCACTCTGGAGGTTATTGAAGTTATTGTTCATGCCCTGCATATCTGGTGAAACAGAGATGTGTGATTCAAATTATTAACTAAAGTGAAAGGGAAAAAGATGACAACATAAAGGGTCTTATTTTTAATTCTCTTTGCAAATCTCTGCAGTTAAAAGCCAGATGAATAGAATTCAGTTAAGGTTCATTACTGCTACAATCCATCCAGAGAAAGAGAAAGAGAGAAGCTCTGGTACATTAACTTTTACGCCTGTGACCCACTAAATAATGTTCTGGTTAGAGCTATGACTTCTTTCAACCTGGAGTTCATATAATTTCTATAATAATTCATTATTTTTTTACACTGCTAAGTGCTGCTAAAGGCATATCTGAAAGATATCAAAGTGAGAGCAAAAATGAGAACATTCCTTTAAAAATCACAGCCATATATTCCAAATGTTTAGCCGCGATGAGGCTCTTTAAATAAACGAGGAAACAATGCCGTCTGTCAAACCTACAGCGCTCCAAATGAAACCCAAAATTTATAACGGGTCTGACACAGCTGACACGCTTCCATTTCCTCTCCACACATGGCAGAGAGTGGATTTCCAGCTCGCTGGGATCATTTAACCAATGGCTCTGTGGTTCGGATACGAGCGCTGAGCCTGTCACCTGAACAGACAGCAGGGGCTGGCATGAGGGAGGGACCTTGACACTGCATTTGTCCCCACAAAAGGATTTCTGTCGTGTCCTAATTCTGCTTCACTTGCAAGAAAGAATGCAGAAACTAATTCATATGCAGTAAATGATACCACGAAAATAGAGCCACTTTATTATATTTATGGAATTGTATTCTAGTGATTAAAAATTCCTTCCCTGTGGTAGTTGCGTTAAAAAGGATTCTCTGTAGATGAATGTGCAGGTTGGTTTGGGAGAAGCCTAAACTGGTGAATACAGAGAAATTGTCAAAAATCCAGGGGACCTTTTACTCTTGTTTTACTCTTGTTTAACCAGTAGTATCTAAGTTGCACAGTGGGCAAGCCAGTAACTGGAATGATGATTGAAAAGGCAATTCAATGTTAAAAAACTACTGCCCATCTCATCTGCCAAAGGTAGGTCTCTGACGTGGGAAAAACTTAATTTCCATTGATAACAATGTCTTGTAAACTTCTCAGTTGCAGGACTTAAAATATTTTCAGTAGAAAAGAGTCAAAACCAGAATGGTGGAATTTTGTCCAGTTCAAGATAGAGAAGTTCAAATTCTCTTATGCAAAAATAAAACAACCCAGATGGTGCAATAAGTATTAATGATGTCTCCTAGTTTCTTCTTCTTCCTGTCATTTTATTATTTTCACAATACAAGTTACAGCACTCCCCTCCTCACCTCCAAAG
Source organism: Corvus hawaiiensis (assembly GCF_020740725.1). Taxonomy (NCBI): domain Eukaryota; kingdom Metazoa; phylum Chordata; class Aves; order Passeriformes; family Corvidae; genus Corvus; species Corvus hawaiiensis. Next base: position 3,330,937 of record NC_063226.1, on the reverse strand, counting down.
GAATTTGTCTCCAAGTGCCCTGTGAATCTCTCCAGCCTGATCTTGTAGCTCCTGGTCCTTGTTTTACTCTCTTCCTCTTTGTAAAGAAGTTGGTCTCACTGACTTTGCAACTTTAGTTTTGAACAGCCTGATCCCCTCTGAGTCTCATCCTTGTCGGACCACGCAAGCCCCATGCCCTCAGCCTCTGCAGTGCCCTGGGCTCCATATTTAAGGTCTCCCCGCTTTTCAATACCCTTCATTATCTCAAGGTCCCAAACTCAACTGTAATATTCCAGATATCACCACATTGCCCAGTGGGGAATAATTCCCAGGCCCATCTGGTTTAATGCAGGGTATCAGATAATTGACAGCTTTATCTGAGTGTAAAGTCCTTGCCTACACACCTTATTCAGACACAAAGCAAGCAACCTGCACATAGATTTAGTGTTTTCATAGCAAAACCATGAGCTTTTCTGAGTTCCTGAGGGGCTTTCTGTGCCTCTCTCTGAATCACTGAGACCAAAGCCTGAGAAACCTCTTCCCCATTGCAAAGGTCCAAAACAGAAACATCTCAGAACAAAGACAGACTGCACCTAATCCTATTAATGCTGTGCAAAATCAATCTCCTAAAGCTTTCCAGGGCTTGTGAACATGCAGTCAAGATGCCTCTGGTGACGGGCAGAAATTGCAGGGTTTCCTCCTAATTTTGTTGCCATTTCTTATTTTCATTCTCTTTGCTTTTGCTGAAAAGTGATTGACTGTAAAAGATCTGCCTCAATGTCAGTCTCCTGTTAACAGCTGGGAAGTCACTTTGTCTTACTTGCAGCCACAAGGAAACACGAGATAATCACCCTGTGACAGCCAGACCCAGCAGACAGGAAGAGAAGCAAATCTCCTCTTGTTATTCTGCTCTGCCCATTTCAGCCCTTACCGAATTTCCAAACAGTGAAAGGAAGAACATTCCCTTTCCATTCCATTAATGGCTGGATAGCCAGTAGGAAATCTCATTTTCAGCTCATAAAGCATATTTTCAGGATAAAGGTGGAGTTTTTCCCTTCTCTGCTACTGAAAATATAATCTACAGTTTTCACTGATCTCTCCCATTTTAGGGGAAATAGTCTCCTCACTCTCTTAGCAGAGTATCTCAAAGTACTGGTGAGCTAGACAGGAATACTCCAGACTGAGGAATTCAACAGGAAAAACTGTACGAAGAGGCAATGCTATGACACAAAAATCTGGAAGTGAACAGCGTTAATGTAATGTAATTTAGTCGCTAGTTTCTATAAACACTTGAATGTAAATCAGAATTTCTACTGGAAACGGATTTAGTAACTAGAAGCACAGGGAAGGAAGCATAAAGAAGACAATCTCTTTCCCTTCATTGCCTCTGAACTGTTCCTTGTTTCCATAGGTGCTGCTTCTCATTTAACAGAGACATTAGCATAGAAATAATCTGCATCAAGTCTGTCTCAAAGCTCTGCTCAGTCCCAGGAGTTTTGGCAGCCTAACTATATTAGGATCACATGCAATTTGAGTCATTATATTTTAGATTCAGATTAGCTATAGAAAATATGACTTCATCTCTATTAACAGATAAACATTACAAAAATATTATCACCCTCATATTCACATAATATTAGAGAGCTTTCCACTGCAGTTCATTCCAAGAGGTAGAAAAAAGGTATGAAAAAAGTCACTAGCACCAGCAGGTTTTTAGTAAAACTATCATGTCCAAGTTGGATCTACTAGCTACAATTTCACATTCCACATGGCATGTTACCAGTAAAGAAACAGCTAAATATATTTTTTGTCAAGTATGCCAATAACTCACAGGTAATTACTCAGAAATCTATTAGCAAGACCAATCCAAACAAAACCAAAATATTCTGCACGGGAAGCACTGTTTTGCACTAGCCAACTCCCACATCTCATATTCTATTATGAGGTCATAGCTTTATCTACTAAAAAAAGCAAGTTTGGCCAAGATCATCCTAAAATTGGCAATAAATCTGAGATTTTACTTAATGAAAGGGCAGGTTAAGGATACTTTGTCATCTGTTGCAGTTATTTGTTGAAGCCTTCAACATTTATGAATTTCTGCAAAGCTAAAAGTAATAAGTCAGTCAGCCAGACACGGTGTTCCAGAGCCATGAGCCCGTCAGTAGGAAAAAAAATAACCAGTAATGAGTACGATGTATTGGTTAGAGCAGATACTCCTAGATCCTATATTTAGCTCTGCCAGCAATTAGTATGTGACCTTAAACAAGTCAGTCAGCTAAAAATCAGTTTAAGGCACCATTATCAGACTGGGCATAGGTACAAACGTAGTTTAAATCTCACAGATTTTCAAATGCAAATACATAACTCAGGTTCTCTTGCATTTCTATGCTATTTTTAAAAGAATATTTTGCAAGAAAACAAGAAATACAGCTTCCACATATAGCTTCCACACCTACTTCCATGGAATTTTGTTTCCAGCTCCTTTGAAAAGATGTCAAACACAACCTTTTAATGCTACAATATTTATGCTGTGTATATCCTGATGGTGCTCTTACAGCGCTGTAGAGCAGAGCATTTGCTCTGCAGTGCTATTGCAGAGCTGTGTAACAGTGAGGGGCAGGATACAGATGGGCAACCTGAGTAACCCAAACTTCTCTTCAGCTGCTCGATGTCCTCTGTCTGTACAACTAAAGACCAGAAATGAAGGCCAGATCCATCCCCCTAGTTTCAGGCATGTCAGGAAGCAGGGAGGAGTCGCAGCTCCAGAACCAGAGCTGAGCCTGGGGCTGAATGCAGCAATAAGGGGGCGATTTTACCATAGCAAGGATGCAGAGCTGCAAGTCCAGGTCAGGATCAGGGCCAAGGACAGTGGTCAGAACTGCTCACAGCCCAGGGATAGCCCAAAAAGGCACAGCACAGCACAGGGTGAGGGCAAGCCAGGAAGCCCTGAGGATGAGCCTGGGCATGGATGTATCTTTTGTGCCTCTTTAACACAGCTCCTGCCAGCAAAGGGGCTGCCTTTGGACCCAAGCCATTAAACTCTGATTTAGCTAACTGATCTCTAAGCAGGAGGATGCCTCCAGGTGCTGCTCAGTGCCCTGAGGGGCAGCAACAAGAGAGGTCAATGCTCCTCCACTAAAGGAGAGAGGGTCACACCAGGGCCTTTCAGTGCCACTCATATCTGACACCTCCTGGAGCAGCTTCTCGAGTTAATCACACTCTGTGCTGCCTCACTGAGTGCTCAAGCAGAATGAACATGGGTCAAGCATCCCTTCCTAAAGCTGCATCCTGGAAGGTCAGGAGACTGAACCCAAAATCCCATGGCTATCAGCAAAGCCACTGGAACCTGCTCCTCATCCGTTCCTGGTCAGATCTGAGCTCCTCAGCTGTGGATTTCAATTGTATTTTATTCAGATTTGGAAGGTTTATAAATCCCAGTCATGCTGGGTGGGTTCCTTAACAAGCGTTCTCCAGGACATTCCAAACATCTGAACACAAAGGAGCATGTGCAGAACAGTATTTTTAAGAAATGTTTTTATATTTACTTGTCATCAGCGCTTCAGAAATTCTGCTTGCGGCATCCAAAGAGAAGTCAGCAAGGTCACCGTGTGCAGATAAAATTAGTTAGCATCTCTATAATTAGTCCAGAGACAGCCCTCTCAGAGGGGTAAAACAATCTCTCTTCCAGCTCCTACTCCTGATTTTCCCTTAAGCCCTTTCTGACAACAGGCAAACCTATTAAGCTTTCTATGGCTACGTTTCCTCATCTACTAAAGAGAGAAAAAAAAGAAACCAGGCAGAATCACATTGGCTTTGTCAGAGTGTTATTGTGTCCATGCTTGCATAACACAATATGCTTCTTTTTTTGGCATAGCATAATTTGCTTTTTTTTCAGCAAAGCTCTAGGAGGAGGTATTAAGCTGACATTGATTAAAAGTTACAGAATTCAGTTATATTTAGAACTTAATTTAAAATCTTAAAAACACCCCAAGGACAGCTGTAGGAAGACAAAACATCATTTTCTAATTAATTTTATTGGAAACACTTTCAAATTTTATGTTACTGAAGAGAAACGGAATTTGGAATTTTTTTACAGACTTTTAAAATGAAAAATCGCTTTTGCCAATACAGTTCCTCTGAACAAGTTTTCTACAACATCATCATTTTTTGTACTATCCTCTCTTGTAATTCCCTGTCAATGCTTAAGCAAACCATAGATCCCCAAGATTTTAGTTAAAAAAGGTTTCAAATCCTAAGGGAAAAAAGATGCAAAATCAAACATAAATAAATATCAGATTTTTTGCTTTAAAACAGTTACAGGAATTCCCAAATGCCTGTTATAGAAACAGAGAAAATAGAATTTTCTCAACTCAAGCAATCTGCCCAAAAATAAGGGACAAAAATCCTAAAAAGAAACAAAATAACTTACTAGACGATGGTCACTGAAGAGATAACCCATTTAAGATAAAATGATACCAGTCTGGTTCAGATATTACTTTCTTTTCAAACCCTTTAAATCTATTTGTTCTGATATTGTTATCAGTCCAGCTGTGTACAAAGCAAACCACATTTGCTTTTTTTCTTTTTTTAGCTTGGATATCTAAATATTTAGATACAATTAGAGATGAGAGAAATGTGCATAAGGATTATTAGTCCGTCTGTCTCTCACAGACTGGAGGCCCTGGTGTACTTTTATGTTTTGTTTCCTGCTATCTGGGGTCAATACCTGCTATTACTTATCAAAGATGGGAGAAAGAAGAAAGAGGGCACCACATTCATGTTCCTCCAGCCTTGCCAGTGCTGAAACAACCACAGACACTGCCTCAAGTCTTAATAACACCAGAAAAATCTCAATTACACCTTGAAATTCATGGGCAAATGAGCAGTGCCAACCCCTGAGTTACTGGGAGTGCAGCTTACAATGACCAAAATCTTCCAAAGTATATCAGCTGCAGGAAAAGGGGAAGGAAAATTGAAATAGGGTTTGGACTCTCTAACTGAGGGCTCTGTAAGAGAACTTTTCCATTTAGGGCAACAATATTTGCCTTAATTTCAGTAAGTCTGCTTGTTCATGAAATCCACAAAGTGATAAGGGGTCAACTTGAAACAAAATGGAAAAATTAAGTAGACTATTGAAGAATCATAATGAGTTTTTCTACAAGGAATTGTTTTGCCCTTTAAAGTTTGTTTTTATCATGAGTGTTCATGCAATTGTATGAAGGATTTGTACATTAAAAAACTGCTCTGTCTCCATGTACAACAATTTTTCAGCTTTGCCCACACTCATCCATCCGTGGATAGACACAATACTGTGTGGCTTATTTGATCAAGCATGCAAAATTGAAAGTATTAAATAAAATCAGTTTTGATATATTCACTCATGCCTCTCCTGTGACAGCCATTTTGAAACAAGATAAATGGAGAGAAAAATTAGATTTTTTTACCTGTAATTTATGTTGCAAACTTCACTTGGGCCCCCTCAAAGCCCTTCAGATACCCTGACACTGTGGCACCATTGCCTCTGCTAAAGAAGCACTCGGGATTTCAGGGCCAAAATAAAGTATTCAAGTTTGATAATACAATATGTGTGTAAAATGAGTGCCATAAGTAAAACTAAGAGTGTGATCAGATCCTGGGTTTTTTTAACAGAAGCATTATAGAAATACTGATTTCAAATAATTTACCCAAACCAGTAGAGGACTGCAGGTTGAACTTCCAAGCACTTAGGAAGTTTTTAAAGGCTCGTGTTATAGCTCTAGTGATGCTGAAGCACATCCCTATAATTAGTTGTGTTGCTTCCATGGTAATCATATCCATGTGTATAACCATTAAGAAAGCTTTGAGATGAGAGCTTCGAAGAACCCACATCTCTCAGCCAAGCTCTTGACTTTGATTCACTCACTGTGTCAACAGCCCACAACCCATTTTCCCTACTAAAATGTTATTTTTCGGGATTTCTGTACCACATACTTCATTACAGCTAATTAAAATATTTAAGCTACCTAAGCACCCCTCCCCCCCCAGATAACTGTTTTCTCATCCTCATGTACAGTGGATGTTTTTGACAGCCCAGCTTTGAGAAGAAGGTGTTTACAGCAATGTGACTTAAGCCCCACTTTAAAAAATAAGGTTGACATAGAGTAACACTGGTTCTTCCTTATTTTCCAGTTACATTTTCCCATAGTGAAGTTAATAAAACTTTATGCAACCTATTTCAGTAGGACCTTTTCAAGGTTCCAGTTTGACATTGCCTTTCAGATCAAAAAGGAACAATTCAATCAAGTTCAAATACCTTTCAGAATTGGGATGTCAGCAATGTAGGGTCGGAGCATGGCTGCAATGAGCTGAAGGATGACCACAGCTGACTCCCATTCACTGGTTCACACTGGAAACGTTTATCATGAAACTTTCTCTTAAATGAAACTTTGCAATCCAACAGCAATATCTGTCAGCTAAAAGCAGGAATGACAGAATTGTTCTATATAAGTCTTGTTCATTAGAACTTGGATTTTTCTTTTTTCCTTTCTAAAGAAAGGATGTCTTATGATTAAAATATGATTATAAATGAGATGGTAGCCTGTCATGTGGAAAATTGAGATTCTCTGTTTCTGGTGAGCTGCCTCCCAGCCTGAGGGGTTTTAGCTTACTTAAGTGACAGGCCCTCCTGTCTCACTAGTTTACACATTTAATTTTGCATAACTGTTTTCATGTAGACTTTTTATTGTTTAATGTGCTCCAAGACACAAAATGTGCTTGTTGTCTGCTGGCTTTTATTACCATGCAGTCATATGTATCTGTGACCTTATACAGAATTGTAGATCCAGTAAAATTCTTTGAATGAAGACATTAAAATCCATAGATATTATCCCCACTGCCAAAAGAGTTTATTTTTCTTGAATGACTAAAATGTAAAGGAGCTGAACAAGCATTCGATTTTTTACTTTTGGAGGCTGTCTTGTTCTTGAATGTAAAGTTCCACCAGCCACACTGAACAGTTTCATTAATGCACCATTTTTTTCAGTTCTTTCATGATTTTAACATAGATTAGATTGACAGTAACCACATTTTTCCTTCAGGGAAAAAATATATGTTTTCCTATTAGATTCTGAAGGGATGACATCAATGGTTGACCCCAATTTTGGCAGACTATTCTACTAACTGCACTCCTATTATATTTGCCAATCAGTTAAAGCACTTCTGTCAGACCCAAGTACTTTACCTCTATCAGCTGTGATCAAAGGGGGTCAGGTCCTCTAATTTTAGAGGATTTTTTTATTTCTTCCTCTCCCAGGAAGTTATCAAAAGACCACGTTTTAGTGACTGATAGTCACGGGACAAATTCATACTCCAGTGTGCAACCCAAAGGAGTATCTTAGTGCAAAAAGGGAGAGGGAGCAACAGCACCAGTCACTTCTGGGATATTCACTCAGCATAAAAGATAAAGACGTTTCCTGAGTGTTTGTACCTTTTTCTAATTTCCCACATCGTCATTGTCTAATGCCACAGTGAGTCATGGAGCCCAAGCTCCAAGGCAGCAGGCAGATGCAAATCTCCCTGAAGCCAGAGAATGTTACCCATTAATGTCAGGGCAAATCAGGTCCTTGAAGTCTTTTCCTTACCCAGGCTTTACTATGATTGCTAATTAAGTGCATGTATGAGGGTACCTAACTTTGTTTCAGAGAAATAGAGCTGTATGAAGATGGTATTTCTCCACTTAGAGAGCAGAGAAAACTGGGAAATAGAAGAAGAGAGCGGGAATCAGACCCCTTATGGTTTCAAATATAGCAAATATTGAATTCTTTCTTAATTCGAGGACATTGCTCTTAGTTACTGGAAAGCTTCATTTCAGCCAGGTAGTGAGGCAAATGTAAAATCTGCCTGTATTTATCAAAATGTTTAACTAATAAATAATTAGATATTATTACTATTATAAATTAAAGGCAATGAGATAAACAGTGCTATCACAGAATTCATCTGAAGAAATGGAAATAGCCATCACAACTCAGAAGACTGAGGAATCCTCATTTCCCAGAGATTCTTCCAAATGATCCATAATTTAAAACGGGGAAGAAAAAATGTTGCACCTTGTTTGTATATTACTTAAGAGGATAAATTAATGGGATAAATTATTCATTCTGAAATATTCACAGTGCTTTACTAATTATGACAGCAAACATAATGCAGGAATTTCGTGCATTTCAGTGTCACACAGAGATGCAAGGACATGCTTGGAGACACTCTGCAGGCTGAAGTGAATGGTAAGAGAGATAATTAAAGATGCTTTAATAGCTTTTCAAAATTGCTAAGATACCGTCAGGTAGCATAGCACATCTTGGACAGCCACAATATCCCAGACTATGTTCTAAATATTCAATTCCTCTAGCTTTGCTCTCATTTTGCCTTCCCTTTCTTTCACCTTTCCTTTCCTTTTTCTTTTTTTTAACTTCCCTGGTAATTGCAAACCTCTTCAGATAAAACACCACCATCTGACAGAAAGAAATATTTATGTTTGGGATTCACTACGTTCAGTTGGCAATGAAGGAGTTTTTACAGCTTTTCTGACTAATAAAAAGCAACACAAATATAAAGACGAAATGATCTGCAAAAACATGACTGGTAGCAAAGCAGGCAGCTGAGATGATGTATATTTAATTTACCACTTCCCATACAGTAGGGAAAGTACCAGGAGATGGAGCCTTCTGTGACTATCGTGCCTGGATTTTTATAGCAGCAGAACCCCTCAGTTCTGCAAATGTGTAATTGAAAAAGAACATTGGGGGCGTTTGCATTAGACACAAATGAGAAGATGGAATAATGAGAAATAAAACAGCTTTGCAGATGTGACATAAAAATAATAATCTCAAATAAAGAGTTCTGATCTCTCTACCTGCCTGAAGCTTATACAACAGAGCAGTTCAAGTGGGAATCAGCTAATAAAATAATATAACATGATAATATATATAATAATAGTGGATATTGAATGCTTTAGGTGTTACTTTAATCCTCACAACAGCAGTATTCAGACACCCAAACACAAAGGCCTCTCCACTTTTAACTAATAACACATCAGTGAGTAAAGATCTCACAGCAGATGTTCCTCAAATCAAAATTAAAAGCTGAAATACTTTTAAATATTGAAAAATCACTTCAGCTCTATTGCCTTGACACAAAACTGGATGGAAAAATTCTCTTCAGCCTTGCTTTGGATGTCCATTTTTTGCCATACAGGAGAGAACACAGATGCATTCCAATCCCACACTTAGCAACGGGTGGGTGTTTGGAAAGAGAATGACAAATGCCTGCTGAACTTTTCTCTTAAAATTTAACACCCAAGATCAAAGACTAATTCAATTAATTCTAATCTCTAAAGTTATTAGATCTGGGGGCTTTATTATTAACGTTTTTTAGGCTTTTAATCCTTTATACAATGACTTATGCAGGCACGTAACATCCCAAATGATAATCAACATGTTGCGAATTCTAATACATTTTTATCTGGCACAAATCATATATAAAGCTGTCAGTTTAGCTCCTTCTCTGCAGAAAAGAAACAGAAAATCCTGCACATGGTGGAAAAAAGGGGTGATAAAGACTGCAGATATCAGTGCACTATTTGCAACTAATCATTTATTCAGAGATCAGAAATTGTTTCCAAGCAGACACGGGGGCAGTTCTTGGCACTGAACATGATCCTCTTTCAAGCAACTCAGTGTAAAAAAGGGATATAAAACACCCCAAGGACTGTGAAATGCAAAAATAGCTCTCAGCTGCCTTTTCTCTCTACGTTGTCTGGAGTCATGAGAGGCAAGCCCTGACCCCACAGAAGTCAACAGAATTCCTGTCGTTGCTGGTAGCAGGACCAAGCTTCATCACTGTTTTTATTAATAATTCATTCTTTAGAATGACTTTATGTGTATTTTGACAGTGGCTTTGATTTTTCCATTGAAGTGAAAAGATGATAAAGATTTGGAGAATGAACCAGCTCTGATATTAGGATAAAAATGATTGAGAAAAAAATCAGACCATGCTCATGTTGAATTCCTACTCCGGCTAGCTACCAGTTCAGTTCCACTTGAACTTTTAATTAAAATAGTGTTAGAAAAAGAGAAAGACATCATGAAAACTTTTGTTTTATGTAGAAGAAGGAAGCATTTGCAAAAGCGTCAGAGACTGACCCAGAAGGATCATGACTAAGGTTTATAATTACAGCTTGTGATATCATAACCCTTCTTACCTGAGATACTCTTAGACAGCACTCTGAGATTAGCCAATTAAATGAAATGGAATCTCACAACATTTGCATGAAACACACTTGCATATTATATAAAAACATGATACTAATGTGATACTGATCATCTACTCATTGCTCACGTTCTGTGCAGCCGTTTTTCACCTTTTTAGCAAAAAATTCTCCCATATCCTCTGAACTGTTTCTCAGCTGAGAGTGTTTGTGCCCCTCCTCAGCCAAGTCAAGATAGATCATAACAATGCTGGGCACATCTGAGCCAATTTTATTGCAGCCCGCACAGATTAATTTCTTCAGCCACAATTTTGTAGAATGAAAAGTGCTGAGGCCCTGGCACAGAGAGGCTGTGGCTGCCCCTGGATCCCTGCGAGTGTCCAAGGCTGGGTTGGATGGGGCTTGGAGCAGCCTGGGATGGTGGAAGGTGTCCTTGCCCACGGCAGGGGGTGGCACTAGACGGGCTTTCAGATCCCTCCCAACCCCAGCCATTCTGTGATTTCCATGATTTGGTGAAATACAGCCCAGCAGAGCTGACCTCACATGGCTGCTCCACGCTGAGATCTCTGCACTCACACAATCAGCGCTCCCAGTGCTGGTAGTTATCACACCACTGCAGAGAACATAACATGGGACAGATCACACTTTTGTGCCTCTTTGCCTGTCAGGGCTCAAACCTGAGCTCCCAACAGAGTGTCTCCCTCTGTGACACTGTTCTGTTAGTTGCAAAACACAACATTATTCCATTATTGAATGAAATGAGGTGGCCTGGATAAGAAGAAAACCCTTTTCGTTGACAGTGTCTCAATGCAATGAAAAATCTGCCAGGGTCATATCTAGTGAAACTGAAAACCAATCAGCTTCTAATCTTCAGAGTACCAGATCAATTCATTCAACAAGTCCACTCATTTCCTGGATTTGTCAAGAAAAGAGCCCAAGTCTGGAAGTTGTATCTTGAGTTGAGAGTAGGATGCTGATGATCCTGGTGGGTCCCTTCCAACTCAGAATATTCTGTGATTCTGATTCTGACTTGAACAATTTCACAAGAATCTTCATTATTTCTTTGCATCAGAATTCCTATTTATAAAGCAACACGAAGCACTTTCAAATTTTAAAATGCAAAATTACTATGAGAAAAAGTGACGATTAGTAGAAGAATTACTAGAATATCAGACTACTCAGTGATTATATTTTAGACAAATTGAAATATACTGAATATCTGTAAAACAATATCTGACCCCAGTGTATTACTTTTGACATTTTGTCAGTCATGTATCAGTCCACCAGACAGATGTTGTTAAATTGTATTTCGAATATTGTAAAATTCCAAATATTATAGTGTTAATGGATCGATGAATGGAGGTTTAGGAATTGTGTGCTTTCATTTAGACTTCGCAGTTCATGCTTTAGATAGATGCTGGAAAGGGTTTCTCAGAAATGAAAAGGAACTGATGACAAGTTCTAGACACTGTCACAAACTCTAGACTTGATGTGATGACAAACCAATATTCTCATTTTCCTGGAGGGAATTTACAGTTCAGAATTTTAAAAGTCACTTGTTTCAACAACCTGATGCTGTTGAAAACAACCAATCAAACCAACCCCGACAGAAACAGTTCATGACCTTAGAAACTGGGGGGAAGGAGGTAGGGAGCAGTTTGCTGCAGTCTCATCCTTACTAAATGACATCTGACGTTAGTTAAGTGTTAGTAAAGTTTAACAAACCTTCTCCTGTTTTAAAGGATTTTCTTATGGAGAATGTAAATAGCTTATTTAAGATGAAAAGTGTAAATTATTTTGGAGGCACCAGAGATTACACCAAACTCCTCTGAGTCTGCACAAGCCCTCAGTCACCTACACACCCTGTCAGACTGAACTGTATCTCTCCAGTTCCTCAGAGGCCTTTGCACAAACTATGGAGCAGAGCAATGAATTCCTTCCTCACATTCACCTCCAAACAGGGGTGTGATATTGAGATTTTATTGCTACTTCCAAGCTCTTTGAAAGCTGAGTCTTAATGTCCACAGCTTGAGTTGCTTAAACATCCCAGTCTATAAAGTAATTTTTGACAGATTGATAATTCTTCTTTAATTATGGAAGTAATATAGCACAGACAAAATTAGACACGTTTTATTTGGAATGTTAAATATCGATAATGCTGGTGAATAGAGCAAAGAATTATTGATTAACTGTCAAGGGTAGCTGGTAAATGGTCTGTGTGTTAATCAATGAGTTAGTACCCTGAAGAGAGTGATCCTTAAAGTACTTAGTCAAGCCTAGAGATTGATAGCCTTCTGTTTTATTTTCAACTTGTTAAGTATGTGCTGCGTGTAGTGCAGAGTATCTTTGTCATTGGCCTGAAAATAAAACTTGTTTTCCTTGATACATTATGTACTTATAGCTGGCAACAACCATTTCACACTTGCAAATTAAACCAATCCCTGTCAAGTGACTGGGAGTCATGTTGATTTCAGAGAAACAAGAGAGATCTGGTAAACTGTCAAGATGAGTTTGGTTAAATGTTAACAGAGTTCAAAAGGAGAAAACATCAGTTCTAGTAAACTCCAGAAAATAATTTGTGTCAGGTTTACTTGAAGAAAAGTAGAAGAGAGAAACAATATTAAAACCCTAGAGAACCCTGCCCAAACCTTCAGCACAGTTTTTTGGCCTTTGTTTACTCTGGCACTGAAATTGATGCCTTTTCCTGGTCTTAACATCAAGAGTCATACACGGTTAGAAGGGGAAAAGGGATTTTACCTTGGTGTTTATTTTAAGGATCCTTAGGTGCACACGTCCAGGTCATATGCACTGAGATGCACCCTGCCGAGTCTATATCTCCCCAACATTGGGTATAACTTTATAGGTGTTGCTAATTAGCAGATCTATCAAAGATTCCCCAATGAGAGCCTCGAATGAGCCCTGCTCCCCTCCTCAAGGAACCTTCCCCTGGATAGTTCTATCTTAGTTTACAGAATGTGTTCTGGAGAGGACCTTGGGCTCTGGGGCACACTGATCCCTAACTATGAAGCTGCTAAAATGTTGAGTCTCTCAGCTTGACAAACAAGTCCAAGAATGGAGGCAAAAAGCACTGGGAATACAGAAGTTGCAAAAAGGTACAACAGGGGTATAAAAGAAAAGGCAAAAAATCTTCATGGCATCAAAATAGGTGTATGGAAAGCTCCCCTAGAGACCAATCACTGCCTAATGGTTTATAATAGTTAATAAAATAAGAAAATCCTTCTACTCTATTGGACTAAGTATGGATTGACAAACGAGAACCACAAAGCACTGACCTCACTCTCTTTTCCCATGCGATAATGTTTAACCAGAATCTCTTCATTAAGCCCAGCAGTGTCCAGCATGACTTTGCCAATTTTTAAAGCATCTTACATAAATCCCAAGTTTTCTTCAGTTTTCAACACCAACTTCATGTTTGCCCCACACCACTGTGAGCTGCACCTTGCACACACCAGGAAATTTCTGACCACTGCAAGCATTTTCACATCTATTTGATATGTACAGTGCTAAGCAGAAACAATCATCAAAAGCCCAGGAAAAGGTTTCCATGCCTATTATACTCTCAGTTTCTACATTAGCTCATGCAAATAGTTTTGAGGGCTTTTTTAGCCAATTTACATAATGTGTACCCTGCCTTCCTTTTCCTTTCTACGTGCATTATTTTTATATTCTGTGTGCACAGAGCCTCGGTGATACACAGATAACAGGGAGCCTGCAATGCCTCCAGCATGCATTTGTGTAGCTTACAAGTACAGAAAATTCCTTGTTCCCCTGGTTACTCTCACTAGATCTGCATTATAACATAAGAGAAAGAATGACACCTTCCTGGCTGTCACCACTGAACCCAGCTATTAAGGAAAGATTTTGCAAGTAGATATTGTTTAACATTTTAATTTTTCCTTTGAAAACAAGTAGGTAAGGGGATAACAGCTGTCAGTAAACAGGCAGTCTAAAAGAATTAGAGTCTCTGGTACAGACATTAAGAATCTGGGATGTTACATGGCTGACAAGAGCAACTGGGGAGAGATAATGTTTGTAAAATCATTTGCTTAAGTACACTTTGAGAAATGAGTGGAACACAGCAAACTGGGATGTTAAACTTAGGCCCTGACTGTTTTCAAGACAGAGCCAAGCACAGTGTGAGACAGCTGCTGATGGGTATCGATCTGATATTCCCTGGCAGTCAGAGTTTGGGATGTGAAATTCCAGTTTTCATCGAGCAAGAAACATTTACATATAAATGTGAAGTGTGATAGAGCTTGTTCTGAATTTCAAGAAAGGGCTGAGCTATCTGTGGCAGACAGCAGAACTCCAGAGTTTGGTGTTATCCTTGCAACAAACACATTCACCTCACCTGGCAAAGCAGCTGCCCTGCAATACAAATGCAAAGATGACAGGTCTGGTCCAAATACAGCCCCTTGCTGCACTGATTCCTGCACAGCACTTCCCCCATGATATTTTTGTCATACCTGCCCTTCTACTCACAGGTTACTCACCCCTCCAGATCAGTAATCAGTGGACATAAAGCTGAGGAACATTCAGGAACACAAACCATGTTTCTGGCATGCTGCGTGAAGCATCATTCTACATCACTTGCTACACCTCAGATCATATTACATCATGTCAAACGTCCTGAACTTGAAATAATAGTACATGACACAAGACATTTGTTACATAATGTGATGTGACTGTTAAAATTTCACCAAAAATATTTTCCTGGTCCATAGACTACTATCAAATCAGACTGGAGTTAATAAATCCAAATTGAATTTGGCACAGAGAGCAGGAAAGTAAAACGAGAACAATTTTGTGCATGCATTATATACATAATCCTGTACTTACTATAATCATGTTGAGTTGGAGATGAGGATTTTCTTGTTTGAAACTGGCAGGCTTGTGCAGCTAAAAAAATGTGGTTGCTTTATTTATTTGCATATAGATGCAGTAATAGAAATCTACAGAGGACAAAAAATGTTTTCGTGCACAGTACTGAAAATAAACTTTGTCATCTTTTTAATCATAAGGAGTCCTTAAAGGAAAACATTTGTAGATCAGGGAAGCTGTTTAGAAAGACCACTCTAGAAATAATTTTTAGAGAATTTATATAGTGCAACCTGTCATTTGTGATGCTTCCCAACTCTTTCCTAGTGGACTTCTTTAAACTGTCCTGCTACATCCCAATCTATTGCATCCAAACACAAAGTCCAGTACATATCCTCATGAGTGATCCAAATTTCTAAACAACAAGGCCAGACAACTGATATGCCTGGAATGGCTCAGAGCTCAGTTCAGATAAATATTAAGGAGAGAGCTTTTTTTGTGAAAATGCCCAAATTTCCACAAAAACCCCCACAAATAGCAGAGAGCATTATGTCAAATAATTGTATCAGTTTATGCCATCAGTAAAACCCAGAAATCACAGGTAAGCCCAAACACTAATAGACAGTGAACATTTTGAAGTGGTGAATTTAGGGTTCTGTCCTCAAAAAATACCCTCAGTTCTATTAACTCTGCTGCCTGAAAACATTTTACTTTCAGCCCCAAGTGTTTTCTGGGTTGAAACACCAAATATGTGGTGACTGAGTAATCAGGGTAAAAATCAAGATGAGTTCCGACAAATTGATCCAGACAGCAACACCTTTGAGACAGTGACAGTGTCACAAGAGTGAAAGACAGCAAGCACTGTGAATTCATCGAGTGAAAGACCCAGTGAGTCACCCAAGCACACAAACGGAAAAAAAAATGTTCTAAAGTAAAAAATTACCCAATCTGTTTTGATTTCTCCTTAAGAGTAACTCATTCTAAATTAACAAAAATTACCTGCAACTTCTATCTTAAAATATTGTCAGAATGAACTACGTGCTCTAATAAAATTGTCGAAAGAGTACCATAAGTAAGAGATAATGGAAAGAAGTAGTGACAATTTGGAGGCAATTTGGTTTGCTCTTTTTAAAGGGGCATTCTTTTTGGATAGTACTGGCATATGTTAAAGAATAAAAAATTGCTAACTTGACCTGGCATCAGAATTAAAAAAAAAACAAGCATCCACCTCGTGACATTGAGCTTTGTAAATTAAGTTACTCTGGTAGTGATCATAAAGTTTCACTTTTAATGAATCAGCCATTTATTCTGGTGAACTCAACATATTAAGAGTGAGAGGTTGTTCTCCTTAGTTTAGCAGGACCTTTAGTTGTAGTTCAACATCTTCACCAAATGTATTTCACTTGTGATTAAAACAAAGGGAAAAGCATACAAATAAAGGGCTGTAATTTTTAGCCCCAGCCAAGAATGAGGTAGAAAAAGAAAAATCTGTTTCTGGAAGGAAAAGCATTTCCACGATGGAGAACAACTGCTGGAAATACAACAAGATTAACCTGTCTCTTCTGTCTTCATCCTTGTAGTGGACAGGAGAGATACCACTTGAGTGTTGTCCTAAAGCAACTGATTCAAAAGCAAAATCACATCTGTTTCATGACTGGAATCAGCTTTCACCACACAACACAAAGGTGGACCTGGAGAACTGAATTAATTTATCTTCAGAAGCCAATGCAGGACCTACTCTGCTTAAATTATCCCTGAAAACATTTTTTTTAGTCTGCTCCTAAGTAGCGCAGTGACAGAGACTCCACTATTTCCCCCAGCAATATATTCTATGGTGCAACTGCTTTTACAACTGGAATTTTTTCCTGATGTCTTGTCTAAATCTGCCTTGCTGCTGTTTTAATTCCATTATTCTTTATCATGTCCCCAGGAGCAATGGAAAACAAATCATTCCCTTTCTCTCTGAAGCAATTTGGAGACACTTGGAGCTCCATCACGCTCCTCTCCTCGTCATTTAGATCGAACAATTAAAGCTCTGCCAGGCAGGATGGCTGAGCCTCCCTCCATCCCTGCCTCTCCAGCAGGGCAAAGTGTGCTCCACAACTGGCATTGGTGGAATTTAGGATTACAGGTGAAAAATTAGTTGCTTGTTTAAATGTTTATGCATTTTTCCCCCCTAATATCCAGATTGCTGCCCTAAAGCTGATATTAACTGCCAATAAATTAAATTCACTAAAATTTCCCCAAGTCAAAGGCTGTTTTATCCTTGGCACTACCCACACAGAGTCCTTTTAACTCTCCCCTCTGAGCTATGCTTCATTCTTTTCTAAACACCTTCTGTAAATTGTGAAGCTCATTTTGCACTTTTATCTTATCAGGGGGCTAATGGCACAATACCAGGCTTGGGTAAAAAGCCCAAAATGATCCAAATGAGTTGAAAGAAATAATTGCAATGGAAAACAAGAGAAAAAGGGACAACCTTCTAAATTTAAACTGGTACTTTGTGATGTCCAGAATACTACACAGGCTTGCACACACAAGAGTGGGGTACATGTAGGTAAGGATCACATGGATACTGTAAGTGCCCTGTAAGATAAGTGTTTTTCTGAAATATTCTAAGTGAGTTGCTGTTGAGGGTTGTTTTTCCACTTGATTTATCTCAGCATAGTTTCCACACTCAGAAACAAGTGGCACAGTCATAGTGGCACAAAAATCTTTATAATTAGTCGTTTTCCTGGTTTTCAATGTTTCTTATAAACAGCACTGAGCATCACCTGTTTGGTTTCTTTTTTTCCACCTGTAAAAGAACTGGGAAGAATAATCAAGAGAGAAAGAGAATTGTTTGTCACCATTCCCCAGCCCTCTGCAGCTCCATGCTGAAAATGTACTTCAGTGATTCAGGAGCTGCGAAAATACAGTCTGTGATCATCCAGGCTGGGAGGGGAATGGGGGATGATTTGAGGAGGGAGGTGTTGCTTTTGCTACATATTTTATTTTAACATAATACACAGTTGCCAATATTACAAAAAAATCTTTGTGTGCTTCTCATTCTGCATCAGAATATGCCGTGAAATATCAGCAAGCCTCATTACATAAAGTAATAAGTGATGCACCACCCACAGCTTTTTGTTGTTGTTGTTGTTGTTAACTTTTGTTTATGATTTAAACCAATAATCACACTAAACACTTGGAAATAAATTAAGCCTTTTCAGTCTGATTAAATTGGCTGAATGCTTTAAACATGTGACTTCGGCAGATCTAATCATCCCAGGATAGTCGGGGAGTTAATCATGCAAATGTCTTTAGATGTGTCAATTTGCAAGGCTGTTTTGGAGCCTGTACTCTTCCAAAAGCATCTGCATTCTGCAGTGTGAATTGCAACTGTTCGGTGTCCGAGCCGCCCAAAAACCTCACAAGGAGCAAAGCAGCAAACCTAATCAAGGAGCACAATTACAAACTTTCAATGAGAACATAAATGCAGCACTGTAGGAGGAAAGCACTGGCTCCAGTTAGGAGGGAATAAGGAGCACGGAATAGTTCCAACACCTCAGTGTCACTGCTCCTGAAAATCTTCAGGTTTATTATATGTACTTGGTGGAATTATTGGGTTTTTGTGCCCGCTGCACATGAGGAGATTGATGGTGTTCATAAATGATCCTTGCTCACTCCCTCTGTTTTGGAGACTGCTCTTCCACTAATGGTGAGACTCATTTACTACTCACAGTAATCTTTTTTTTTTCCTACCTTCCTTTCTGTGTGAAGGAAAATTTTAGAATGAGTGAGGGGAGTCATGGATTCCATCATTCAGTGAAAACCCTATTTTATTTTGACCAGAATCTGAACCTTTCCTACAGCATCTTCTTTCCTATCTCTGGGATGATTGAAAAAGATTGCATCTAGATTACATATTTTGATATTACAGCCGATCTTCTTTAAAGCTCTCATTTAATAGAGCAGTTGGAAAAGGATGGAATATGGTCAAAGAAACACCACAGTTCCATAAAATTAATTAACCAATTAGATTTTTTATAATTTATCTGTTCTCTACAGAAGCAGATATTTTCATTTCCATTAAAATATGTTACTCCCATTAATAAGATTTAATATGTATGTCTAACTTAATGTACCACCTACTGGCTGGGTTTATTCCTTGATTAACCCACCCAGACACTGCTAAAACAATTAAGGGCAATGAAAGCACAGTAACTCAGTGCAGAAAATAAACTTTTGCAATAGTCTCAAAAAACCTTCAGAAAATATTGTCTGAATTTTAAATTCTGCCCTGCAATCAATTGGCAAACCCAGTTTTAGTTCAGCTGTACAGAATGCAGCCAACCAATCAGACCTAAAACTGGTAAATTAGTGGAGAATAAAAACCCTCTTATGGGTAAGACAAGGAAGGATCAAAAATAGAAGTTTGTCAACTCGTGTGTGTCACCAAAAGATGTCAGAGATATCTTGTCATTTTATAAATGGATAACCCTGACTTTGCTTGCCTAAGGAGAGTGGGAGTTATGATTCTGCAACACAACAAAGCATAACTGGCTTATAAGGCTTTTAAGGGCTGGAAACAAATTCCCCAAACAATAAGCAATAGAATTGATTGGATTTATAACTGACACTACACAGTATTTATTTGTAAAATTTAAATGAGTTAGCTTGCCGTGCCTGGGAAGAAATACAGGACAAATCCAGGTCTTATAAATGAGTCCCAGAACCAGTTGGTTTCTTCCTCTGCTTTCTTCCTACACTCAGGAAGAGCCTTCCTCAATGACATTAAGGTTATGATGGAAAAATGATTCCCATAGAAGTCTACAGAGATTTTGTTAATATGCCTTTATGATGTGATATTATGACGGCAATTCAATTTCATTGCAGGCCTAATGAGACCGTGTTACAATGTCAAAATGAAAGGAAACTATATTAATCAAGTTATAGTACCCTGAGAGAAAGAAAAACCTAAAGAAATTAACCCCATTAAAAACTATTTTAAAACAACATTAAGATTTAGTGAATTTAGAATTGCTTTGCTTTTGTTGGTTTAGTGCTTCAGGTAGAAGCTAAATTTGGCACTGATTTACAACTCATTAAATATATTGACATCAGGGGAATCAGTGAAAATTTTAAGGAAATACAAACAGAACAAAATTCACACCAACTGCTGTGGTTATGCACAGCATTGAGCACAGCCTGCTTAGTCCTACAGCTGAAATACTTCTCCCTTCAGTGGAACCAGAATTTCTACTTTTCTCACATAAAAAAGGTGGCAATTTGGCCACTGTCTAAGCAAGTTTTTGTATCTCAGCTTTTTGATACCATGTTGGAATTTGTACTAAACTATGTAGAATTAAATTCCCCAAATTACAAAAGAGAACAAATTGGAGTGGAAATTTCTTACTGATCTTATTAGAAACAATTATGCAATTGGCAACAATGAAGTAAGGGCTAATACATACCCTGAAGACAAGAGGAGTCTTGGGTAGGTCCCAAGTTGTCAAAAATTGAGGCTAAAGAGAGAAGCCACAACTGATAAACAGCTTTTATATCAACACCTCTGAAATCACCTGTAAAGGAGGTTGTCAGAATTGTGAAAACAGTCTTAAGTCTGTTTTATGATATGAAAATGTCTCTATTTAAAAAGATAAAACAAACAAACAAACCCCGAATATTTTGATTTTTTAAAAAAATTAATTTTTTTTTTCGACACAGGCTTTTTCATGTGCATTCTTTGAATTTTAAGTCAAGGATCTTTGTCCTTCCCAAGCTACTGTTTCTTATTAAGTGCAGAAGTCAGAGCTGCAACACTAATGAGCATTTGATAAAGGCCAGCACACGTATTCCATCTAAAATGCGCTGCTGTCATTTTCCAAGCCATTTGTTAGCGGCAATGTAAAATTCTGCTCTCTTTAAAGTCTGGCACCCACTTGAACAGGTCACAAAATTCTCAGTGCAGCAGGCAGGGTGACACTACTTTTATAGATCAGGTACATTCTAATTTTCAGCAAGATACTCATAAGAATAAACTCAGCAAGACCTTAGAATCAAACATTTTGGACGTGCACCAAAACACTGTAACAAGTGAAATCCTGTTCCTCGTGTTCCAGCAAACACTGATATTTGCATGGCACCATGAGGAAAGATTTGCAAACACACAATATTTCCATTGATTTTTGCTCCTATTACTGTCAGACATGCAGAGATGGCACTTTGTCATCAGAGTACTTGGGAAAATTGAGGAAAGGAAAGTATAAAGACTTCCTGAACTCAAAATCCAGGTTCTGCTTTTGCTTCTCCTTTAAGGACACACACCAACACACTTATCACACATACACAGAAAACTTTTTTGAAAGCAGTTGGCACATAAAAGATCTTTTTATTTTCATCTGTCACCAGTAAAACTTGAATAAAAATCTGTTTTGAGCGTCATTATTTAGTACATACAATTCAGTATTGCCTAGAAGCTCTATCCCCATGGCAGGAGCCATCGTACAACAAAGAACAGAAATATTCCCTCACTTCCCTCTCCTAAACCACGCTGATAATCTCAATATGAACAATCAGGTTTACTTTTCATAACTGTGCATGCAATTAAAGCCAGAAAATTTATGTGTAATTCCAAAATTCCTTTTAAAAGACTGGGACGCATTTGCTACTTTCTGTGCTACTCAGGATGAAGAAGGTCTAAAAGAAAAGATTTCAGACTACAGACTTTTCACAGATGAAATGTTTCAAGAGCTCAGGTTAATGCCATCTGGTCCTGCCAATTAACTTTTTCTATCAATACCTGAATTTTACATATGACCCATAACTTTTCCCCTGCAAAGAATTGCTCCAGCACTGAACCAGCCCTGAGCCCTTCATTAGTAAACACATATGCAAAAACATAAGTTTTGGCAAGACCTTACATTCATTTTGTACCTTGACCACCTTTATGACCAACCATCTACAGGGGCTCTGCAGCTCTCTGATAATTCTTCCCTTATTGATACTTTGGAGAACTATTGATTATAATTGCATAACTCTTGGAAGTTACCTCTTTTTGCTCTGCTGCTCTGTAAAGTTCTATCTTTTTGCATTTGACTTACAAAAAAAAGTTGTTGTTGTTGCATGGAGATTAAATGTGACTGCCACAATCAATGTACAAAATAGCTTGCATAATTTCTTGCACAATGATCAGATAGGCCAAGGTTTGTATCTCCTCTGAGTCACCAAACTATGACATTTGAAGCAGTTATTTATGAAATTTGAAAATTTAATTTGTGCACTAGATCTCCCATCAAACTGCTTGTATTACATTATTATTATCATTATTATTATTATTATTTTAAAATTATTGAGATTCCTTCTCTCACTGGCTGAGAGAACTATTGCTGTACTGTTCCTTAGCTGTGTTGCAGACAAATACTCTTTTTTCCTGATATGTCAAAAAGTTCATGGTACGTCTCTGATTTTTCTTAGTTTCCATCAGCAGTCTATCAGTGTTTCCCTTATGTTTTGTGTCTTAGTACTGCAATGTTTCATTATCTTCCTTTCAGAATGTACATTTCTAGCATGGTGGTTTCTAACAGGTACATTGTGTTCAGAAACTCATTTAAATAGAAGTTTTCCAATAGCTTTTCTGTCTAAGAAAAACAATTTTTTTGCTCACACACATATCTATATATTGACTTCATTCAAGGGGTCTAGTGACCATTTAACTCTTACCACAGCTTTTCCGTGCTTTCTGTCTGCATTTAGTTTTAATGCCAGCAGTTTAATTTAATTTTGATTATTCCTCCTGTTCCTACTCCTTTATTTCAAGAAGTTTTCCATTTCCTAATGAAGCTGATTCGTTTTCCACAAATCATATTCTTTTCCTCAGCTCCATCTTCAAAGACTGCATCTCCATCTTCCTGCCTGGCCCTGGGAGCATTCCAAAGCAATAACTCCATAAATGGGTGTTTACATTTCAAGTCCAGAACCTCTTCCACCTTTTCTTGAGTCATTGGCACAACAAACATAAATTCAGGTTATTCACTGGATTGTCTGATCCAACAGAATCCAAGCCTGGAAACATCTGCACAAGTTCCAGCAAGACATTTCTTTGATAACCAACCTGTGAAATAACTTCACTGCTAACCAGTGTGAATGCTGAGGTGTTTTTTATTATTAGAGTCATTTTAATGATTGGCATGCACTGTGTGTTTATATTTTTGTCAAATATTGGGAAACCAATTAGAACAATATAATGCCACTGGGAAAAAAACATCATTTGCAAAATAATTATAAGCAATTGGCACCAGATGTTCTATTTCTTCAAAATTTGCATTTTCAGTTTTATAATATTTATATTCTTCTCTTGGCATAGTGCTTAAGTAATCATACCTCAAAAGGCTGGATTTTTCCTTTTTCTAGGTTTGGGTTTATAATAAAGGATTTCAAAAGCAAAGCTCAGGTTATATCCCCAAAGTCAGACCTGGTGTTTCATGCCCTACCACGGAAATTTAGTATCTTTTATATTAATCATACTTATCTCCTGATCTGGAAGCAGAGATAAACAGAACATTTCAACAATACTGTTCTGCTAAACCTGCAGCCAAATGGAATCAAGGAACTAATAAGAAGCTTCTCCTAGGTACAGGAAACCTGAATATTCCTGTCATGGCTGTTTCTCGTTCATCTACTTTCACCTAAAGAAATAAAGTTGTTTCATCTAAAGAACTAACAATTTTAATCTAAAATGGAAAGTTTTTGATAACTCTAGACCAAAAGCCATCTAGGCAAAGATTTGTTTTGACTTGTTTTCAGACATGCATGAGAGTGCTTGTTCTAAGTTTCAACAATTTTCGTTAGAAAAGTAGAGCAAATGCTTCCTGAGATCACAAAACGTTCAGGAGTCACTGGAATCCTGCAGTATGAGCTCTCACATAAGAGAGTTTAATGTTTTTTAAATCTTTGTGTGAGAAAGAAATAATTTGCAGAAATAAGAATAGCATTTTGTTTGGATCCAAGTGTTTAGATTCATGTTGATCCAGAAAACCTCAGTACACCCCACATTCCAATTTTTTTTTATTCTGAGGGTACATTCACTCTATTTTATTACATATTTCATGCTTTGACTGAGAAATAAACAGCTGTAGGCAAAGAAACACAACACAGCAGGAGTTGGCAAGGCCTTGACAAACACCATCTCAACAGTTCTGCTACCACAGTTAATAAGAGCCGGTCAATAAAAATCCTGTGCCATGAACTCTCAGAACTAAGACATAACCTCTGCTTATCTCCAGCCTTTCAACTCCTAGAAAATAAAATTTTCTTCAGCATTTTACTTATTCTTTAGCAAGATTCCCTAAATGTTCTTGTTTTACTGTCTCAGGCAATATTATATTATTTAGACTGAGGCTCTACAATCTTTTCTGAGGTTTGAGCTCATGCCTTGTACAAATTTTATTGATGCCATCAAGTCGCTGGGCTGCTGGCACCCTTAGACATCAGTTGTTAACAACTATGAATTCCTTGACAACAAGTGAATAGGAAAATAAAGCTACATTTGGATAATCAGAAGAGATTGTAGAATGCTTGGAACATACAGTGTTTATTACTGTGTCTACTGGCTTTGTAATGTTGGGCCATAAAACAGCAAAAACATTTAAAATAGATTTAAAGCTTTTATTCGCTTCTAAATCTACTCCTCTGTTTAAACAGCAAAAAGGGTTTCATAAAAAAAAGATTATTACTTCCTCAGGATTATCACTGATGCAATGAATGTTGAATTTTGATAGTGGAAGAAGGAAAAGGCAGCATTGTTTATTACATTCAAAATATTAATTAAATTTTTGCTCGATGTAAAGCAATACAGAAAGGGTGGTACTGCTTTCACTTTTTCCTAACAAGTAGACAAGTCCACAAAAAGGGGTTTATAAACTTCCCTAGCAAAGTTTTATTGTACATGTAATTGTCATATCAGAACGGGTGTGAGAACAATGAGCCTTGTCAATTAAAGCATATGATAGAGAAAATACAAAAATAAAATGGATTAACTGCTTAGGTACCTTTCTAAAATGAGTCTCCTCCTTTGGGATTAGATGGATTTTCAATGGCTGTCTGTTTGAAATATGTATTTTTACAGTTGGAAGAACTGGAAGTCTTGCTCTCATCACTTCTGGGGTTTTCCTTTCCATCTCCTCCATCCTGTGATCCCGGCTTTGCTAAAATCTCTCTTCTTGCTCTGTTTTCTCACAGACACTATTCCTGTTCTCCCTTTTTCTCCCACCAGTATTCCTTACTGAAAGTAACACTTCTCTGCCACATCTGGGTTCCTCTGATCCACAATATTGCACCCAGAATTCCTGCAAACAGGGAAACTTGCTCTTCGCTGAAGAGATATATTGGGTTTTTTTTTTTAAGTCCAGGTGTGCCTTAACAAATAGGCACCTATCAACCACTAATAAGCAACAACATGACATTCAAAAGCCTCTTTTCCTCAAAATATTATTTAAACTCTTTCCTACCAAGGCAAAAAAGTCTCCAAGTGGG
Source organism: Corvus hawaiiensis (assembly GCF_020740725.1). Classification (NCBI taxonomy): domain Eukaryota; kingdom Metazoa; phylum Chordata; class Aves; order Passeriformes; family Corvidae; genus Corvus; species Corvus hawaiiensis. Next base: position 3,305,364 of record NC_063226.1, on the reverse strand, counting down.
AATCTTGGAAGAAGTCAGAAATCAGAGTGTTCTCTTGATGGTAGGACTCAGCAGAGACTCCATTAGAGAGCCTCTTGTGATGGTTTATTTCATTTCACAAGAAGGAAAAGAAATCCATAAAGCTGTTCTACAGTGAAGAGAAATAAACTCTCATATGTGTATCACATTTGAAATTCTTTTTCCCTTTTACTAGTGGCAGCACGCCAAGAACCAGTTAAATACTTTCCCAGTTCACTCTTTTGTCACCTACCACCATATAAATCAATTTATTACCTAGTCTACATGAGGTTAAGCAAGTACAGGCAACTTGGGCTCAGGTGTGAGTGCAGATGGGTTTTAATCCATTTCACAAATCCAGCCACAGCTATATTGGTTTCATAGCTTAAAATATGACTCAGGAGAGGAACTGATGAAAGACTACATTTACTGATTATCTTCAGTTTCTTTAGTTCAGTCCATATCATCTCCCTCATATCTTCAGCTTCCATCAAACTAATCAAGATGCAATAGAAAGGAAAATAAGAATTTTAGACCTGCTTCTGAAACCTGCAGGCCCAGTGGAGACACAGAAATGTCGACACTCACTAAGCAAACTATTATTCATAACATCTGCCTTTCCAGTGCAATGCGAGCTCCTGTCACTCAGCATTGACATGTCTAGGACTGATATCCGAACAGAACGTTACAATCTTTCAGGAGAATATGCTAATTCCTTTCGTATCGCTGATATACAGCATCCTCTGACATTCACAACATGTTTTGGTGTGATATATTAATTCAAAATTTTTAAAAAAAAGGATTGTGCAAAGGCAGTGGTAAAGGCAACATATATCTGGTAAAAATCGATGAAAAGAATGAAACCATTCTCCCAGTAAAATTATTTTCCCCACGTAACAACAGAATTTTTCCCATTGGTCTCAGTGGTGCCAAGAATCCACCTGATATCCAGGTTTTGGGTTTTTAATTAATAGCAAGGCACATTATTAGCTGTCTTACACTGTGTCAAGTAAAATTTTTAAAGGGTTTCACTTTCCTATTGATTTCTACAGAACACACTGACTAATTAGCAAAATAACTTCTCTCCAATTCATTTGTTATGATTAAGTGTGTATTATCAGATCACACTACACAGACATTTCTGCCAGCATTTCTAAGCAGAGTGGCCATAACCACATGCACTTGACATACTTAATTACAACACATTATTTTACAGCTAAGAATGAGCAGGTGGGACTCTCACAGTGTCTTCTTATTATATTACCTACAATAGATTGCTTCCTTTTCATATTTGGTTTCTCTGCCCTTCACCTATGTCCTCAATGATTTCTTCCACCAAGTGCTTCGCTACTTCAACTCCCCTAATTAATTCTCAACTTTCAATTCTCCACTGACCCCCATGTAACCCTCTGTAGATACAAAAGCTTTGAAACCAAAATCCTCAGTGAGCAAAAGTTGGCCAGAGAGCTTTTCTTCAAGCTTCTGCAGCTTTCAATCTGATCACACAAAATGCAGCCCCAAATCCTGCGCTGAGCAGCACTGTTGTACTTCAATGGCATTTTCCCATTATTGGGCTCCAGAAAAATCACAAAATTGGGCTCTGAGTGTGGAAATGAACCCTCAGGTTCACTCTCAGCAATGAGACTTTGCAAAGAGAGAGTCTCCTGCAAATCCAGTTCTTTTTTCCTTCACTTGCCAAAAGAATCCTCCTCCTCTAGCATATGTGTAAGCAGATAATATAGAATGAAAAGTATTGGGTTCCAAAACTTCAGTGAACAGATTTCTAGTTTTACTTAGCTATCTTTAAGAAAAGAATTAAAAAAAAAAAATCCCTCAGGTTAAGGGGAAGTTGAGAACAGCTGAGATAGAGCCAGTACGGTAAAAATTATAGCGTGATCAAGAAAAAGGCATCATCCTCTCACATTAAGACTTAGCTGAAAAAGTATCTTTACCTTCAATTTTATAAAGCATTCTTTACTCTGCATTTAATGGGGTTTTTTAACCATTGTATTCAGAGCAAACAGATGAACTGTAAAGAGCTTGGCCAGGTAGAATCAATGCATTTATTTGCATTAATCTCTCATCAGAGACAACTCCAAACCTGCTGGACTTCCAGCAGCTCTGGTCTTCCGTGGGCCGAATTTCCAGCACCAAATGCACATTTGAGCACCAAATGCAGGGGTGTAAGTGAACAACAGTAAACTGGCAGATCTTGAGTGATATCAGCAATTCTAGAATTTGGTTGCAGTTAAATCGAAATCCCAGTAAAACTCAAGGATAGCAGTTTTTGGCTTCAGTTCTGTGGACCTTCAATGGCCAATACAATAACAGCAATCAATAAATGATTGAAGATATTTGTACTATTAAAGAATTCAATCTAGATGACTTTCACCATGTTTTTGATTTCACTCAGTGTACAGCACTTGACATCTTTCTTACAATTGCAATATTATTCCAGTGGTATCTTTTTATTATGACTTAACCATCCTTTATAAATTTTAACACAAACAAATACCTGGTTTAAAAAGAAAAGTTAATTTATCACATGCCCACAAGAAGCCACTTTTCAGAACATCTTTCCTATCCTTTTCACCACATTATAAACTACACACATTTACTCTAATCCTGCTTGATTTACAATCTGTGTCATCCCTGAATTTAACCTGTTGTACAAAACAGGCAGCTGAAATTGGAGACGGCTTTTGAATGGTATTTTAAGGACCTTGGAATCAATCAAAAAAGCAAACCAAACCCAACCCAAACAAAATCAACCAGCTATTAAGTCTACATAACCTATATTCAAAGTTAGAGTTCAACTGATGCCTCAGGGAAAGACAGAAATATTTTGCTCCCAATTTGGTCTCTGGGCACTGTCACATCTCGTACAATATCTGACTCTTTCAGAAATGACATTTTCATGTCATCAAATATAATTGATAGGCACTTTCAGGTGCTATTTTTAGAGACAACATCCAAGCCTAACAAATGCAATACACTAAGAAGTTTATATGAAGTTAAATCAAGCTGTCTTGTCTCTGTTCAAGTCATGCTTTTCTTGACAATAATACACAATACCAGAAACGTTCCTCAAACGGAGTTTTGTAACTCTCATCTTTGCCTGAACTGTGCTTTCACTTGAAACAATATTTACTGTTGACTCAAAAGCCAAGAGTTCTCCTGTGCCAGATAATGTGTGTTTTGGTTGGTTATCCTGGACCCCCGATCTCTGGATTATGCATCATTGAGCAGTTGATACAAGATCAGATCAGTCACAGTTTCTGTGACTTCAGAGTCAATCTTTTCATTTTTTTGGAGGAGAACACCAGGCTGAATAAAGAAAAATGCTATTCTGGGCTCATTGCAGTCTTTCACCTCCCATAGGTTTATCCTCGTATTTTCTGTCAGATTTCACCTTTTCTCACATTCCACCAGGAGACTTCGATACACAATTTTTACTTTTTATCCTCAAATTACTTCAAAAAACCTGGCTACAAGTAGTCTTTGACTACAAGCTGCTTCTCTGCAATACAAACCAAAAAGTGGAGTAGCTCTGCCTGATTTACCCCCAAGTGGCTCAGGTAGGTTTGTGGGATTCTTTCCTCATGAAATCTAAGGTCAAGGTTCTCTCATGGTTTTTTTTTATGATTTATCTTTCTGGTTGCATTGTTGGTGGGTTTGTACACCTTCCTGTAACTCTTCCTTACACAGACTGCAAAACATTTAGCAAAATACGCTAAGCTTTAGATGTGTCAGATTTTAAGGAAAAGTATTTTTGATATGTTGAAAAATTAAATGAATAACAAACAATACATTTGTCATGAAGAGTCTTCTACTCTAGCATGGCTTCAAAAGCCATCCCTCTGAAATTGCCTTGAACTTGAATAAAAGAAATACAAGTACAAGCAGATAAACTTTTCAACGAACTTAATTTGACCAAATTTAAGCACATTGACTTTTGTTTAGTAAGGAGTCAGCCACTATAATTATACCATGGAGTCAGGAAATAATGAATAAACTGATCCTTGTGGAATTTTTCTTGCCCTAAATATTTTTAAGACATTTCAAGTGCATTAATATTCATAAGAGCATTGAAAGTGAACCTTACATTCTGAAAGTACTGATCATCTCAGGAAGGTAAACATAATGCAAGCTTTTTTCGTTGTTGTTTTGTTCCAGTATTTGGAATCCCCCCCTCCACTTTGATCACACAAAATAAACATCCTGACAACTTTTATTAACCGATTCAGCAGGAAAAACTCCAGATATTAATTTGCTCAATTGACATGACACTTTTCAGGGTGCCATCACCTTTTTGGAGGTGGATCCACGCAAGATCCCCAACTTCCCAGAGGGCTCTGTCCCACAGACCCACAAAGCAAAGAGAATCAACAATGAGGCACCAAGAATATTCTTCCTGTTCCTTCATTCTCGAGTGTCTTCAAGTATATTGTATCTGCACCATCTCTTCTCCATCCCAGCTACCCAAAATAAATTGTCAAAACAAATACCAGCCTTTCACCTCACTTGAAAATGCACACAGAACTAGAAGGGGCATCCCAATGGCTCAACTGGAGTTCTGGAAAGCAGTTTCCATATGGAAATGCAAAATACTGAAGTCAGGGAAGCTCAAAATCCATGTGTTCCTCAGCTACTTAATAATTTCTCCCAGACTTCAGTGGAAATAGGATTCAGATAAAAGGACTATTGAAATGTGAGACACAAAACTGTTCTTAGAAGTACTAATCACACATCCATAGCAGGTACATGACAAATGATTCAGCAGGATGTCAGGAAAAAGAGCATCACAGTTAACTCCCTATTGACCTACAATACAGTATTTTCCAACAGAAACAACTACGAGCACTAATTTTAAGTCAAGCTGACAGATCTAAATCCAAATCATCACAAACTTCAAACCCAAGTATTTAAAGGTTATATTAAACAGCCTCAAGAGAACTCCTAAACACCTTCATCCTTTTCCACTCAGCAAACACACTAAGGGGAAATGCTCAAAAAAAAAAAAAAAAAAAAAAAAAAAAAAAAAAAAAAATTAAAAAGGCTTAAATCTCCACATTATACTGGTAAAAAAATAAAATAAAAAAAATGTTATAAGGATAAAAGTGTCAAAAGTAGCCTGAGGTCTGACAACAGTAACCTGTAGGGAAGTCAGTTGGGAAGCTCTCCAGAACCATTCTGGCACAGAGCCCTCCCTTTAAAATGGCAATTCACCCTAACTTTAGCCTTCCAGCCAGTGCCTGGAAATATTTATCACACATCAAGAAATAAACAAAATTTTACTTAAATCAATATTAATCACTGAGAACAGTGAAGCTTCTGTTTGTGCACGTGACCTTGCAAGCAGATATGTAATTTTTCTGATGAAATGGGGTTTATCTTCCAAATGCCTTGTCAGGTGCTCTGCAGTTCTGACATATCTGATATTCCACCCTTGGGACTGGCTGTGAAAACAAGTAATAGACTGTAATAAAGTCAATCTTCGTTGTTCTCCATCTTTTCCTTTGGAAAGGTCAGTGCCCTTGCAGCATGTTTGTTATGTTTTTAATTTGTTAGCATTGTTATTCAAAAATAAGCCAATTTCTATCAGACAGCTGCATCAAGCACCAGAAATAAAACAATAAACAGATGGCAGTGCACAGTCTAAAGGGTTTGGTACATGTAGCTGTCTCCGTTCTACATATCTGGCTTCAGATGTATGGGTAAAGTTAAAAGGGGCTGGTTCTAATTTAAAAATATTCTGTCTGCAAACATAAAACTCAAGATCTACTCAAGATCCGCTCAAGATCCAAACTCTTCAGAGCCTTGCTGTGCTGCACTTTCTTGTTATTATTTTTAGTGCTGTTTCTGAAAGAAGTGGGGATGTAAGTTGTGGTGAGAGGAATCATAAGAACACATAAGTTTCAGATTTCAAATCTTGCCCTTGATGATGTTTGAGAAAACTCCTTTTCAGTTGTATTCCTTTATGCTAACACAAAGCCCCCAAGACAAACAATTAAATATATGCAATTCAAGAAAGAATATGATGCTATTATCCTAATTTGAAAATGAAGCTGTCAATAAACGAGAAAAACCAATTGGGATGAAATCAGAATAAGAAACAACAAATGAACTCTGCATTTTTATTTTCATCTGCTCTCCCCTATGGTAAAAAGGGTGAAAATTTCTTTTACTGCAGCTAGAATATGTTGATAAAGTATTTCCACTTTCTCTCATTCTTCTTCTAAAAGGAAAATATCCATTCCGCTCTTGTAAATAGCTGAGGTTTCTCAGGTGTCCTCCTACTACAAAGTCTTCTACCCTTTAAGTTCCTACAGCTACAGATATAAATGGACACAAAGAACTTGGATATCACTGACCAGATCTTCACTGTGTTCTGTCAACCTACTACTGGCAGCCTTTGGTTGTGCATCACTTCACATAAAGTGAATCTACCAAAAGGAGAACAAAGAGACACATTCCCAAAATGCAGCACTGGAGAATGTGAATTACAGATCTTTATTCTCCTAAGAGCCACCTCATTGGCCCCTATTTTGTATTCAACAGCTTGCCCATTAACCCCCTGAAAATACTGTGTAATAAGGAATTAGCTTTGTGTTTGCCACCAATTACTGCAAGCTGGGAGCAGAAGCCTGTCAGCAAAATCTGTGGGTTTTTTGGAAGGACAAAGCAAAATTGCAATGGTCTTCTGCCTTCCTGAGATTAGCTGAATCAGTTCAGCTATTTAAGGCCTTTTACCAAGGTTACCTCAAGAAAAAATAAATTAAACAACCAAAAACCCCCAACAAGATCAGCTCATACTGGATGTGCAGGAGTTGTCTGTGCAACTAAAGTCAAGTTTAGCCCAGATTTTTAAGGAGGTATTTAGAATTCCTACTGATAACCTGCACCATGTGCATGCATGTACTGGGCAAGCTTGCCACAAGCAGACAATTAAAAACACATCAAACTTGCAGGATCAGCCTTCTGTCATCTCCACATTTGAGAGAGATCCGGGTTTGTGCCTGGCCAGCACTTTGCTAATTAACTGTATTCTGGCTATTCTGCAGAAATGATATTTTAGCTGTAACATATCAGATGAATATTATGGTCAAATGAACTTACACTGCAGAAATGTAAAGTCACTGTCAGTCTGCTGCATCTGAGAAAGCTCAGAAGGAGCCCAAGTGTTGATTATATCAATATTATGCACTTTCTCAACATGAGGCATTTGTACATGTACCAGAGTTTAGTATTTCAGTATCTGAACACACAGCGAAATCTCAGACCAAGAATATTAAAATTCAGGTGTCTAATGAGATAAATGTAGTGGACATCTCAGGATTAAGATGTGTTTAATCCAGGTTGCTCTAAAAAAACCTTTTAGTCTGTTTACTTAAAAAGGAAGATGCCTTGTGCTTGTAATTCCATGTAATTCACAGTCAGACAAGTAATATTCATTGGACCGGTACTTGAAGCAGGCCCTTCAGGACAATTCTTACCAAAACTTAATGGGTTTTTCTTCCTCTTCTATTTTATTGGTTCAGAAGAGAGGTCAGTACATGAGGTATAGCTATTTTTCTCCTTTATCTGATACAGTCTCTTAACATACTGTACTCTGATTGTAAAATAATTTTTCACCCACTTCTACTAAGTTTGTCTGTTAGGACTCTGTGCTGAAATTTTAGAATATAAAAGGTGAAAAGAAAATTTCCCCTGTTTTAAAGACAGCCCAAACAATCTTTGTGGCAAGCTTGTGCATTCACTGAAAGCAGAAACAAAACCCTGACACAACACAGGCGCTGGAAGCTGAAAGACAAAATATGCTTGCTGTGTTTTTCTGAATTGAATCCTGCCTGCATGATCAGAAGCATTCAGACTCCCAGCAGGGAAGTCTCCAAAAGAGAGGGAAAACTAGGCAGGAGGCTTTAAAGAAAGCACACAGAAATGTACTGAAGGAAACTTCTGGTTGAGAAGTGAAATTGGTTAAATTGCCTACAGCAAGTCTGTGGAGAGAAGGGTCTACACTGATTTCCCTGCTTTGAGGGGTGGAGAGGAAAGCTTTGCAGAGAGCAGAAAGCAAAAGCCTGTATGGAAAACTTGTTCGTTATGGACAATTTCTTTACAGCTAATCTGTTTTGGAATGAGACAGAATGAGGGGGACACCAAAAAAAAAACACTGAGACAGACAGAAGGGATGTATTTGGAGGAATCAGCCAGCAAAAGATTCACCAAAAGCTGTGAATACAAGAACCAGCTCATAGGAACAGAAGATACACCCTCATCTGGGACAGAAAGCAAGGATTGGCAATGGCAGAGCTGAAAGATGTTCCCATCAGAAAATTTACCAAAAAGACAAGGAGTTATTTCTGCTTCATCATTATTAACCAGCAGGAGCTTGAAAATATTCAAGATTGGATTAATTATGAATTTAGTTCATAATTCATAATAATTCATAATTATGAAGTTAGATCATGATTGGGAGGTGGGAGGAGTAAGCTAAGCTCAAAAGTAGCTACAGAAGGAAAATGAACAGCAGCCCTTTGCAGCTACTCAGAAGGAAAAATAGGAACTGCATTGTGAAGCAGCTGCTTGTCTGTGAATTAAACTCAGCATTTGCCCAGAGACTTATCTCAAATTGCTGGTCCAGGCTTTAATGCAAACCCCCATCTGAGAGCATTTGTTTCTGTCAGAATAGATGGAACCAAGGAGCCCAAATCTCTTAAGCAGCTGAGAGGACCTCAGTGTAACTCCTTTTGTACAGGTGATCCATTCCTTCCTCAGAAGCACACCATGGCCTTCCTTTATCACAGAGCCATGGATTGCTCCCCCAAGATATCAAGACAATTTTTCAAATAGCAGAATTTTAAAACTCTGTCTTCTGGGCACCATAAAAATGTCAATCTTGGTGTAAGGCATAAACTGACCAATTTGTCTCTAGGGAATTCAGCTGTACAGAAGGGGCATAACAAATGCCTGGGACACAGCACACGAGACAAAATATAGTTAAGAACAGAACACTGAACTTCTCAGATTTGCTTTGTCTTCTGCCCAATTTCACTACAGATCATGTGCTAAGGATCATGCTCAAACATGTTGGAAATCATCCATTAATTTAATGTATGACACTCACCAAGGGTCGCTCTCTTCAGAAAGGAGACACGACCATGGAGGTAACCAAAGCTTTAGGTTGGACCTGTAATTCAGGTGTAACCAGGAGTGCTCAGTTGAATTTGTAAGAGACCAGAACCCTCCCTTGTGTACTGCACAGACAGAACTTCCTTTGTAGCCTGATTTCTAAGCTTACTCTGAACACTGAAGAACTAACTTAAATTCCACCGTGTTTGTGAACAACTCTTAAAATGAAGGAAAAACTATTTTTCCAGGATTGGACATCACCTGATTAATGCCATCAAACAATAAATTTGGCCTTTAAAGAACGACTTTTCCTCAGTATTACCTCAATATTGAGTTACTTCTAACTTGCTTTTATGCCTCTCTGTTTTGATGAAGAAAAGCAAGAAGAAAACCTGGAGTGAATCACAGCTGGGTTTGAATGTAAAGATGTCACCTTCTACAGAAAACATGCTTACTTTTAAAATCAGTTCCTTTGAGACACGATAATAGGTTTCTAATGACCTAATTAATTTTAGACGAAGTGTGTTTTGCAAATGTACAAAGTTAGACAGCAAATTGCTGTTTGTGCTTTGGTAAGAAATGGCAGTCTCCAAACAAATCTCTAAACCCAATGTGCGGTAATTCATGCCAACAGTTTATTCTAATTACAGCTGAATATAATGGTTCAGCTGAGATGCCAGATTTCACTGCAAATAACACTTTGTTAGACAGTAAGTAAAAGAAAACAAAAACAAATTATTAACCCAAGTTATTTTAGCTGAAACCTTGGGTTTTTTTCTAAACACGTAAAGCTACTGAAAGGGATAATGTAACTGATAGGATTATCTAATTCTGAAAACTAGAAGAATGTTTTTCAGTAAAGCTACCAGACATATGTTTATTCACATTAACACAGACCTCATAACATCAACACTCTTTTTCCTCATAACTGTACCAGGATTCCCTGAAACTGTGATGGGGAAAATTATCATCAGCTGAGAAACATTGAGGTATTTGTTCTTCCTTCTCTCTGAACACGCAGATTCTGGTCTGTCAAGATGGATTTCAGGAGCTGGTTAACTCCTGGTTCAGAACCAGGGTAAATTGTCTTTACTCATTGCTGTATATCAAAATTCCTCTTACCTGTCTTTTAGGAACATGCCAGGACACCCCACAAGGCACAGACATCAAAGTAGGACAACTGAGAAATGCAGTCCCTCAGACAAGGGGGTTTTTCACAAGCAAATTATATGAAAATTATAGCTTTAGGGCAAGCAGCAGAGCTGAATGCTAAACAACTGCTTATAATTGTTTATAATTTTTTTTTTTAAATGTCTTAACAGACTTCTGCCCAACTAGAAAAAAGTTTTGGAAAACACATAAAAATAAGTATAAATTATGCATATATAATAAAGGTGTGATGCACACTAAGAAAGGAGATTTTACACGTTAATAGCTTTTAAGGAAATAAACAAATATTCTACAGGAATATGTTCATATAAAAGGAGAAGCAAAGAACTGAGTTGTTTTTTCTTTGTTACTTTTAGGGAGACTGAACATTCAACATCTATATTTGAGATTTAAAATTTCACAGGATTCAAAATATAGAGACTTTGAAACCAACATTTAAATTAATAAAGCCATGAAATTAAAGGGAAAATAAAAGCCAATAAAATAAAAATAAAGGTAAAAATGTAATCAAATAGAACCAAAACTATGCAGAAAATGCAGGTGTAAGAACTGGCATCCAAACCAACATGGGTTGGAAGTATAGGAACAGCACCACCACATGTATCTCAAGCCTTTTTTAAAAAGACCCCACATTCATTCAACAAAGGCCAAAAGCACAAATTCTCTGAACTATAAGAGTCCCTCCTTTTTCATACTGACACCCTGCAAAAAGAATATTCATTACAAAAAGGCAGACAAATTCTGTAGGATAATATGAATGAGGCATGTGGTTAATCCACTAAGATTCCATTAAGAAGTGAGGTGGTGTTCAGCCAACTAATTACCCATTCATTAAAACAGAACCATAAATGACATTTCCAACATATTACAAAACCCCTCTGTAGTAATATTTTCCCATCTACATCTATTCTGACATTTATATTCTACGTCTCTTTCATAATTATTTCAAATAATTCCTCTGACATATTGAGGGGAAAATAGCTTAAAAAGAGATTACTTACCACCTAGCAATGGCTCACAAAGAAAGGAGCAGGACAAAGTAATTATGCTGGGGTATTAATATAGAATTGATGAGTTGTAGTCCCTAATAATTAGTACTGCGGTTTAATTTTTCCATGGTGAAAATTTTAAGGTGCTTGAAATTGTGTGCAGACACCTATAACTCAAGATTCACCTTCCCAAAAAAGGAGCACATGTGAAAGTCACTCATTTGATTCACAGGCAGTGATACAGCACTGATAAGTTGGTGTTAGAAATAAATACCTAAATCTAGAGCTGGCATTTTCACGTCTCAGTCCTGCCGTTGGTAGTGCAACCAAGGAAAGTGGAGGGAGGGATGCACAGACACCTCCAGGTGAAAGCAAACATGGTTTCAACCAAAGGAGAACTTGATACTCAGTACAAATTGTTGTTGGTTGTATGTTCACTCAGGCCCTCCCTGCACCTCTTGGCTGGCCATCAGCAGAGCCACAAAAGCTGACAGTTTGCTGGACACGGTGCAACCTCTGGGATATTTAGGCCAACAAAAATCTGCAGTCCTCTACAAGTGGCTTATTTCAGCATGTTTTCATATCAAGATTTTTGTATAAAGATTATTTCTTTGCTATAACACTACAACTTTTTAAATTTCTTATTATAATAAATAAATAAATGAATTTCTCTTTCACCTATTGTCCATGTTCTGCCTTCCAAACTGCACTTTGAGCAAAGTGCAAACTTTTCCATCTTTGCTCCTTTATTTTACAGTTCCTGTCCTTATCCCTCTCCCACTACACATTTTTCTGACCTAACTTCTACGGATATTCATATTTAAAACCCGTCAAACTTCATGCTGATCTCAGATTTAGTTACAATCAAGAAAACTTAGTCAAAAAAAACCAACTTCAAGAAAACCTAGTCAAAGCCAGCTATGCACTACAGCACATATCTGATGAGATAACGACATCTGAAAGATAAAATAGATAAAATGGTCCCAATGCAGGTTTGCAGCCCTGCAAATGTTCCCAGTGCCATAAAAAGAAAAAAGGTGGGATGCCACAGTTTTATCGTGTGCTGTTTAGGGATAAAAGAAGCTCCATCTGATACTGAAGCTACAGCTCACACTGCATCTACAAAAGAACTGACCTACATAATCAAGAGAGTGGCTCATCTCTCCTAAAGATCTCTTTCCTTTCAGTTTATGCCATTACCAAACTCACAGAAATCAGAAACCAGATTGGTCAAGCCACTGTAACAGCTGACACGTCTCTGGATAGAAAAATAACATTCCTGACACCACTTCAGCTGCACTGGCCAGCACCCACAGGATTTCTGGAGGCTTCAGCAGAGCTGGGTGCGGCACAAAGCGTGAGGTTACTGCCAAGTGCCAGATTTATTCTGCAACCTTGACTAAAGTCAGCTCCCTGTCTGAAGCACAAACAACAAGGTATGATCACAAGACAGATGCGAGAATACATAAAGGTCTGGTGAGCATATGGAAAAGAAAGGAAAAATAAAAGGTAACAAGGCCTTTAGATGCAAAGGCTGCTGAAGGTTTCACTTCCCAAAAAAGAAGGTGGGATTTCTGCAGAAGCACCTGACTCTGCACATCCTCACAGCCCATAATGCACCCCCTGTGAGAGGAACAGAGACCTGAATGGCATCACACAGCCACTGCACTCTCACCAACACTTAGCAGCCAAATATTGAACCTTCCAGAATAGACACAAACCTCCAAAGTTCATAAACTGACCTACAGTCCATGTTCAAAATTAATCTTTAAGGAAACTTTCTAAGGTATACAAGTGTTAAGAAATCCACACTCAAAAGAGCAGCATGCACACAGACAAGGAACTTTGTCCTGAATTAAAGGAATTTGGCTTGTCAAAAAAAAAAAGAAAACGAACCCTCAGTATTTGTAGTTTCCACCAAAAAAACCAAGGAGAGACACAAAGGATTTAATGTAAAAGAGGTTGATTTGCCCTGTTTCTATACCACTTTAAATTAGATGCTAATTAGTTGTGGCTAAGCACAATATACTGGTGGCAAGAGAGAGCTTGTAATGCTCCTTGATTTCCTAGTTCTCTGTAAAACAAGAGAAACAAGGAAGCAGCCAAAGCCTGTTCCATTTCCCTCATCCAGCCCAGTGGATGCAGATCCAGGACTGGAAAGAACATTCTGGATGAACCTGAACAAATCTAAGAAGGGGGATACAGATCAGCACAATCCCTGAAAATTCTGCTTCCCATTCAGAAACATCCAAAAGATTCAGGACTCTAGACAGATGCAGATAATTTAATACATCTAAAAAGAAAAATACAGACAAGCCTCTCAGAAAAATTTCATGAGGAAATCTCACAGATTTAAGCAATGCCTCACAATCACTGGTAATAGGATTGATTATTCTCACATATATATATATTTTTTCCCCCTGAAAAGTACTTTTACATTGGCTGTAACATATTTATAGATCAGCACATAGACATCATTTATTGCAACCTGTTAGGGAAGTTTTTCCTGTGAAAATGGGCTGATCAAATGTTTATAATATGGGTTGTGATCATCCATTGATGTACTTTCATTTCCTTGGTGGGAAGCTCTCACCAAGATTTCAAAAAGAAACCATTCTGTGACAAAGTCTCTCATATGAAAAATAGTCATGGTGTCCTCTTTAAAGCACATGGCATTTAGTTTACATTTTAATTACAGAACATTTTACCACAGTCATTTAAAGGAAAAATAATTTTTTCACATTGTGCACAAGTTGTTTTTTTTTTTTCCCAAATCCCACATTTTGACACAGTCTCACCAAGAAGTTAAGAACCGCTCTCTTCGAAATAAACTGGTACTAAATAAAATGTGTTTACTCTCTGTGTATGAAAGTGCATTGTTAAAAACAGAATGCGAGCAACTTGGAACAAATTGGAGAGCAGATGCACGGGGTAGTGCTATTAAATAGCGCCGCTTTTAAGGCTCTTCAAAGCGGCAGTCCGCAGGCAGCAGGAATGCAGCACCAAGATAAAATACCTATCAGTGGCACTACAGTTTGCAGCAAAAATAATTGATGAGGAGTTGGGCAGAGTGGATTATAAATTGCAGGGTGCAGGCAGTCATTTCGGCTCTGGCCAATGTAGATATTAGATATAAAGACAGTTGCTGGTACAATAGAGGGCAGAATAACCCACTAACTAGGAGGATTATATTTTATTGATTGGTAAGAGATAAAATGCCTATATTATCCCAAATTAGTTTTTACTGCCTTAAGAAAAAAAAAAAAAAATCTCTTTCTGCAAACTCCACATCAAATATTAATCAAGCAATAATTAAATGGGATAAAGAAAACTGTCCTGATATCTCACTTGCAATCATTTTCTCGGTGTGTAAAATAAGCCAAGCATGACTGAATAAAACTGGAGTACTCTAATACTGGATTTTTAAATTTTAATGCTCTGTTTTATTCCTAAACCCTTATTAGAAATACCAGTTTGAACTGGTGATTTCTGGTAGTCTATGGAATGAGAGTGTTGCTCATCCACAGTGCAGTGAGATTGGAGAGCAGGACCAATAGAGTAAGATAAGGTTTTAGATTCCTCTTTTGTATTACCTGAACCATTTCACTTTCACTACAGGCTTTTTTAATTATGTTTCCATGACAGAATACCGAGGTCAGAGAGAGCCTGGTACAAGAGACCATCTACCTCCCTACTCAGTCAGCAGTTACACACGTGCTTAAGTACATTTTAAGGGAGAGAACTTCTTAACCAGATGCTTAAAGGATTCCTGGCCTACTGAGGGGTGCACAGTTAAGCAGTCAAGATGCAATTATGAACTCAGGTTCTGCAGCTCCTGTGCTGGATTCTGCCAGTGACTGTTTCATTACCTGTTAATAAGTCATGGCAGGCACAGTGGGCTGTTAGACTCGCTGTGGTTAATGGGAAGTTCATGTCTGACATCACAATAAAGAGGGATCTTTGGCATACTATAGATAAGATAATAAATATCAGAAAAAAGTCTTTAAGAGATGCTGTTTTAATTATCCTAATTCCTTTGATTTGCACTCTGGAGCCCAACTAACTCTTTTTAATTTTCATGGATGTGTTGCCAATGGTACACAGCCATAGACTGACTTTTGCAGATTATGTTATCAGAACAAAAGCAAAGTATTCACAATTTCAATTAATTTTTTTTTTTGAAGACTCCATGACAGAGAAGCTATAGCCTGTTACAAGTAGGCTGAGTGAGAATGGAGCACTCAGCCTGGTAAAGAGGCCATGGTCAGCTTTACTTGTGCTCCAAGCATCTGACTTAAGATCTAATTATATGAACTATTTATGCACTTAATCCTCTGCAGAATCAGGATATTAATATGACAAATACCTTTAAAAGAATGTTCACAATTATTGGTGCTGAAGGAAAAAAATATACCATAAATGTGCCTGTTCAATAATTACTTCAGAATGTATGTTTTTTTCAGAGCTCACGGCTGATGGCCAGCACAACGTGCCGTGAGTAATCTGCACTTCAAAGACAAAGAAGGTTTTGTTTAGTTTGAACCTCTACCTCTCACTGTACTAAATTTAAATAATACATAGAACTTATAGCTTTGAGAGAAAGCAGGAGTGAGGCAGCAGCCAGTGCTAGAGGGATCCCTACTCATGGACTGCTGGCTCAGAAGCCAATGAGACCAAA
Source organism: Corvus hawaiiensis (assembly GCF_020740725.1). Taxonomy (NCBI): domain Eukaryota; kingdom Metazoa; phylum Chordata; class Aves; order Passeriformes; family Corvidae; genus Corvus; species Corvus hawaiiensis. The sequence continues at coordinate 3,289,398 of NC_063226.1, read as the reverse complement.
GTGGCTCCCTGCAAGGCTCCAACCCTGGCTCATTAACAGCCAGACTGGCAGCCTGACGAGATCCCGCATTTCCCAGCTCTGCAGTCCTCCAGCAGCCAGTGTGGAACTTTCTTGCCCAGGGAATTGCTACAATTTGCCTTCCGTCAAATCACTTTTATGTGAAACATCAAAATCCTCTGAACTGCAGAAATTGTTTTCCTACAGACTTGTACAGCTCTACACTTTTCCGTGCATTACACCTCATTCCCACCCCTGAGATTAAACAATATTGTGTTTGGGAGAGGTTCCTTCCAAAATTCTGTTATGGCTGCAAACAGATGATGTACATGGAGCTGAACAAAGCTGCACCTGCTGCAGAGACACACCTGCACTGCAGAGGGATTTGGCTGGGGATCCACTCAGTCCAGGACAATTCTATTATTTCACCCTGTGGTCAGCTGAGGGCAGGCTGCCCAAAAAGCAGAAAAGTTCTCTTTAAAAGAGTAGGAAAAGAAGCAGATGGCCCTGAATGAGGATATCATACTTCAAGAAAATGAAAGTTATTAAAAATGAAAACCATAGATTTAACTCTGAGGGAAAAAAAAAAAAAAAAAAAAAGACTTCAGCTCTGCTTGGATGTAATTTAAAGGCTCCATAAAAGACCTGAAACAAACATGGAGTAGATAGAAAAATAGACTCTAACCTAGTGACCAGAAACATTCTCTATCTACTTTCAGAACACTTAGTTTGTAGCACATAAAATATTGAGCTAAAAGAGAACTACTGATGTAGATGTAATGGATGTGTAAGCAAACTTGCTTTTTGTGTACATCTTAAAAGTAATTTAAAGGCTCATATGTTGGGAATTGCTGAGTCTAATTTTTAGCCTGGAGCAAATTTTTACAGCTAAATATCAAACTCTAATGATAAGGGTTTCTAATGGTCAGACTTAAGTACTTCTCTGTTGCCAGGTATTCTAAGTATCCCAGCCTACCTTTCCCAGAGCTGATTCCACACAACAGGCTGTTCACCTTTTTCACGTAAACTCTAAATTTCTACAACTTGAAACTGGGCATTATTGGGAGACATTTAAATCTCATCTGTTTTAATGGAGAGCATGTGTTCATTTTCTTTCAAACTACCTTTGAAAGGATCATGAGCAAGTAATTAAAACTATTAGTTGACATTTCAGTTCTCAACAGTTCTATCTAGCCTAAAGTTGTTCTCTTTAGAAATGTTAAAGATATTCAAAACAAATAATTGTGAGTTACCAAGAAAATCGAAACTGAGTGCTCTTCATTTCACTCACATAAAACTCACTTCTCTTGACCTCAGTTTAAAAACAACACTTTCTTTTTTGCAGTTGATGTAAAATGAAGCACAGAAGTACCTGTGCTTTTAACCAAATGGAGGCAGAAGTGCAAACATGATTTCCTGTGCCTAATAGAATCCAGTATTCATGTGTCTGGTGACCAACTTAGAAGAAAAATGCTGTTATTCTATAGTGTCACTCATTCAGGGAAAGGAGTCATTCAGAAATACCACTATGAAAACATTATTAAACACTTGTTGCCTATTCCACTGTATTCTTTTAATCCTGGACAGGTCAAAGGATTTGGCAATAAAACAGAGACAACCCAGGAGCAGAGTTCTGCCTTCTGCAGGCACAAAAAGACAAAAAACCCCAACCAGGACACACAGAGGTTGCAGGATGCAAGATTTCCATGGGTAGCAAATCTTGGCTTTCCCTCATCCTCAACTTGATGTCTCAGACCAGGGGCAGAAGAGGAAATAAATCCAAGATTTCCTGTCAGTCATGTCACACACACAGAACACTCAAAGTGTTGCCTGCTGATTGAGATATTCTCTGAAACCCTTCCCTAAATGCCCATAAATTGATGAAAAGGATCAGCACAGCAGGCCAAGGAATCAGCTGCCATAAATTGGAATAGAATTCTTAGACTTGCATTCTTAATACCTTTTAATTTAGTCCAATATATTGAGCACACAGAAAATCTTACTGCCTCCATTTTTCAATTAACTGCTGTTGACTAATTGCACTGCTATGGTTTATAACCAGCAGAATGCTCAGTTTTAACAACAGTATGACAGAGTACAGCATTACACCTCCTTAACTCTTGAAAAGCAATGAAAAACAATAAAAGCTAATAAATTGTAAAAGGAATGAATTACATATTTTTTACTTAAATGGTTAAGATGATAAAGAGCTAAATCCAATACTAACTAAAAAAACCGATTATTTTCAGTGATTTAAGTCTGCTGATTGCAGAATTAATTGTATTTGCATAGTAATATTCAAGTACTAGAAACTGTGAGAGGAAGAATTCTGAATATCAATTATGTTAATTATGATTGCAGACTATTTGGAGAAAGGAAAAGATCAGTCTTTTTTCCCTTTACTTTCTTCAGTATGTGCTTTTCTGTGCACAGTGGTAAGATGAGAGCTCCAGTTGCTATAACAACTTGACTCTCTATTATAATCAACAATTATCTGAGTTTAATTGTCATCCTGCCCTTCTAAACCAACATGTTCAACAGCAGCTGTATGAATTCCATAGATTTTGCTACTAAAATCTATCCAAGATCTCAAAATAAGCTGGAGTATCCTCGCCCATCAGAGTTAGCCTGAAGTTGTCCTTCCCTTCTTTATTGTAGAATGCACAACTCAAAGTGCTTTTCTCTGTCCATAAGAACATCCTGGGACACAGATCCTCTGATTAAATCCAAAGCTACATATGAAGCAGAACTGAAACTCAATGTATGAAACAAAATAAATTAAAATAGCAATTCAAAATTAAAAATGTATTAAATATTTAATTTTTTTTTCTGAGAGTATAAACATCCCTACTTTGTACAAAAGAAATTCTAGTTAGGCTACAACAGGAGCTAAGTTAGACATAAAAAAGTAAAAGGGAAGAGAGGATGGAACACCTAATAAACTTTAAAATCTAGTGTTGCAGAGAGACTAAATACAAAGATTATTTCAAACTTTATAATGAAATATAAAAATTTCTATTTTTAGCTTCACTAGTGTTTTCTTTCAGTAATCAACAAAATCGTATATGAAAAATGGGAAATTTGTTACCATCCTTCAAATATTCTGTAATTCAGGCCCTGTGGGCTCAGCATAAAATTAGGCCTTATCATTTATCCATTAATTATGATGCTGAGCTGCATTAACAGGCCTTGTAAGCGACAGCAGAAACAGACAATCAGAAAAAATGGAATCAGCATCAAATAAGCCATGGTTAAACAGAAGCTAAAAGAGGTTTTTAACAAAGGTACAAAAGATAAACAAGGGATGCAGTATTAACTGAGATAATTGAGTCTTTCTGAACAAAAACAATGAAGGCCCAAATTGTACTTAAACTCATGTACTTTTGCAATCACTGTTTCCTGCCTCGTGCCCTACATCTCTTTTATAGTCCAGAAGCTTGCAAATAATGCTGCAGCAGCCCAGAGCAACACTAAAAACATCGGGTGCATGACCTCACTTTCATTTATAGCACAAGGCAGAGATCCCAGAAAACTATTTCAGTGCAATAGTGGAAGCTAAACCAAAGCATAAAACTGGATAGTACAAATGATTCAGCCCCAGCCAAAACTTTTGGCAAAGTATTAATTTGCTAACTACACCTCTATGAGTGTTTTACAATGAAAGTGCAGCAGATGCACGAGAAAAATCAGAAAGATGGAATTCGCCTGCAAACATGGGTGTGAGTGCAGCTAAGAGAAAAAAATTCTCCAATTGTGCAGTCCTACCAGACTGTAGAAAAATCAAAAATATACTGGCATTTAATGTCTGTTCAAGTCTTTTTATCTATTTATTTGTCTATTTCATTCAATTATAACGAATATTTACAATTAATAAATTTTTTTTATATACATAGATGTATAAATGCATAAGGACTTTGTCAGGACGTCACAGCACCGTAAAAGAAAATTGTGCTGAATTTTTAGACAGCGACTGAATAGCTCTTTTATCAGAAATCAACAATTCTAAAACATAATAATGAAATAAGGACAACTGATAGTCTTTGCTGAGGTCCACTTTGCAGAATTGCAGTGCTGAAGAAATGGAATGAGCTTCGGCTCCTGCTCCAAAAGCAGCATTTCATAACACAGCAAAAACTGGCTTTCTTTTGAGCCTAGTTTATTAGATCCAGATCAGAGAATAGAATGAACTATTTATCTTTAAAAAGTAATATCTTTTTGATTATATGTCACAGCAGAAATCTTATCTTTGTCTTGGAAGTTCGAGACTAATGACGACATCAGGAGCCGTGTGAACCTTGACAGTGGCTCAGCCAATTATGGGATGAGCGATGAAGATGGAAACTTCTTTACTCCTCTGTGACATTTCTGGCAACCACAATTCTGCAAATCTAAATGGAGTCATTGCTTTCCACCCCCGTGGGCAGAGCCATAATTCCTCACATCTACATTCTAACCGGGTTTTCTAATAGCTCCATTCATTTCTCAATCTCCCTAATAAGATTGCCAGAGAGGACAGCTTGTCTCTGGCATATTTCTCTTCCAAAAGGACAAAAATCATCATTCAGCCTTTCAGCGTCACATTTGGGCCATCAGAACTTGTCAAATTAAACAAACTAACACTGCAGTTGGAAATGAAAAATGAAAGGGACAAAAGAAGGCTCTGTGCTTCCTGGAGCTTCCACACTTGGTAAAGTCAAACTTGTTTGGAAAGCAGCTCCTCACCTCAGAAATACAGAGGGACATTTATTAGACTGAGGTCAGTCTTGACATTCACTGTGAGGTGTGGAAATTTTCACACTTAGAACGAAAAATTGTAACCAGCTAATGAAGTATCACTGCCCACAGTAATACTAGAATGTAGAAAATAGTATTATGAATTAGCAAAGGCAGTTTTGAGGCAACTTTTTCAAGCAAAACAGAAGCCAAAAAAGTCTCAGTTGGAAAAAAAAAAGAAAACAAAACCAAAAGACCCCACAAGGTTTTAAAATTCCCAAACAGGCTATAGGAAAAAAAAAAAAAAAAACAACAACACAAAAAACCCCAACAAAACACAACAACAAAAACAAACAAACAAAAAAACCAACCAACCAAACCAAACAAAAAAAAAACCCAAAACAAATAAACAAACAAAACCCAGTGCAGAAATAAATAGCTTTTCCATTCAAGTTAGGGAAAAGTGTTCTTGATTACACCAATGATCTACCATTAAAGTACATGAAATCTTTAGCTCAGAGTAGCAACAAGAAGTTCCTACAAAATTTATTTAAAAAACATGTCAAGTGAGAAGCTTGTCTTAATTTGCATGTATGTGAAATACCTACATCATCTCATTTCACTTCATTATTCTGCACTAACAAACATGAACCTTGCAAACACATTGGTTAAAAAACTGCATCTCTTTGCAGAACTAAAAAAAACCTATTAGAAATCCAAAGCTCTACGACAGCTTTAATTCAGAGGCTGAGAAACCGACCTTAAGTGGGAAGGATCTGTGTGCAATTTTTCTGCTACTCAGTCATATATACATTTTCCTCTCTTAATTAAGGTATTCCCAGTCATTTTATTTTCTCTTGATTCCACCAAATATGAGAGTTATTAATACTTCTTGCTGAGTGGTTTCTTCTTAAATTCCTATTTTTCACTGTGTCCAAGGTGCCCATCTCAACCAGCTCTTGAAGAAACAGAACGCTATTCACATAATCTGCTACCTGCTCCTACCATGGCAAATTCAACTGCCTCATAGTTCAAAGATTGAGAAGAAAAGAAATCTTCAGATTCATTGTTCATTTGTAAAGAGCAAATGGAAATAGAAAGTGAAGAGAAGACCTGGATTTTGATAGAGTTGACTTTCTTTGAGAGAGAGAAAATATGAGAGTGCAAATATTGCAGTGAGTGAAAATAGGGTCGACATCACAAGGAATGTTTGTTGTCTGATAGAAAATGGGCCTTTGAAAACTTAGCAAACAATATCAAAAGCTTGGGTTTTTCTCCAGTACAATGTACAGACTGGTACAACCCAAACCATCCAGTTCTTTCCATACAGTAAACTCCCATTACGTGGAATCAGATGCAGTTGACTGCAGTTCTTTGCATGACACTTTCTGGCAAGCTTCAAAATGAGAACAAATCCTGTTTACTGACATTCCACAGTATCCACAGTCTGAGTGAACAATAGTGTCTCTAACTGAGAGTATGGCTATAAAGTAGTGGAATTCCAGTTCTTCTCCAGTCTTGGATTCTCAGGCAGAGCCAAGGAACCAGGCAGTACTGGGAGAACATTTCCTTAAATATCTTATTTCACACATCGCCTTGATTCCAATGGGGTCTTTTGCTTTAATGTGGATTTCTTATTTAGACAAATACTGACTGCAAAAAATCCAAAACACCAACCCATTACTTCTCGAAGGAAGAAATATTTTTTCCCCAAAATGTTAAAAAAAAAAAAAAAAATTAAATTAAATAAAAGGGAATATAACAAAACAGAATATTTCCTGGAACTTGCAGAACAAATCTACCTGAAGGTACCTTTTTCTTTCATGTGCTGTCTGCATGATTCTGTACACGCCCCATGTATTTTTTGGACAGATGGACAGGAGGCAGGAGGGTGCCCAGGCGGGACAGCTGCCCCCAGGCAGGCCAGAGAGACAGTCCTTGCCATGGCATGTCATGTCCAGCTGCCACCAGGGTGGCCAAGCCTCTTTCCAGTCACCGTTGCTCAGGGACTGGCTGGGCATTGGTGTCCTTGGGGGGAGCGGTGGTCAGCTATGTTTAAATTTTGGTTTTTAATTTCTCTTTCTTTATTAAACTTTGCCTTGTCATGAGTTTTCTTGCTATTCCTCTTGTATTCTCTCTGCCATCCTGGCAACAGGGGGGTGAGAGAGTGGCTGTGCCATCCTTGGCTGCTGGCAGGGGTCAACCAAACCCCTTTGAGCTCCTGCTGAGTAGCACATGCCACTGTTTATGTTCTTTAAGTGGAAACCTCTGAAAACTGCTCCACCCAGGCCAACTGACTCGGCCAGCTTTGTCCTGATTTGAGAGTCAATGTTCATGTTACAAAGTCCCTCCTAGTAAAGCTGAACCCAGGAAAAAGCAGTGAAAGTCGGTAGATGCAGAATCAAAAGAGCCAGATCAACATTTTCTTTTATGTTCAAATGCATACTTCTAGAGGAAAAGGTACTGATTAAATCTGGAGCTCTGAAATAACACCTTTTTTTCTTTTTCTACTTCACTGTGTCCATTTCAGTGTTTTTGCAGAGCTACTTCACAACCTGACAGCTTACCTTCATTATATTTTTAATTAAAAGACATTAAACACTTCAAAGAGCAGCTAGCAACACTGCCACTTTGCAGCTTCCTTTGTTCTGCTCGAGTAATGCCAGGAACTGCACACCATTGACACCTTCCTGGGATGCAAACGAGGGGCTATCTGAAAGACTCCACCAGCTACAGCGGTTTCCTCAAAGTACTAAATTTAAGCTTTTGGTAATTTTTGGCTCCTCTATTTTCTCCTGTTGGCACCAAAAGGGACAATCTTCAGAAAGAATGAATTGTTGGGTCAAGAAACACGACTGCATCAGCACAGGCATTTCACAGTGTAACACTCAATTTAGTTTTAGTCTTCAAAGAAAAAGGCTGATTCTCTTACACTAAATGCACCTCTTTAGTTATAAACCATTTGATTCCTCTCAAATTGAAGAATCATTTGATACATTTATCTTAAAGCTATCATAATTTTTAAATATTTTTTTCCATGTAACCAGTCACCAGGGATTTAAGTTCTATACAGCAAATTCTGAAAATGGCAAATTGATTATAGACTCACAGCCCAAACTGGCCAGATATTTGATCCCCTCCTGCCATTCAACCAACATAACTAAAAAAGTCATTTATAGAATATTCACCACGACCATGGGAGTAATAATACCCTAATAATACCCTTTGCCCAAAGGTGAAGGAGGCAGTTAACATAAACCCAGGTGAACTGCTTTCAGCCTTGCACTTGAAGTTTTGTGCCACTTTTGGCAAGAGAAGTGAAGTCTGCATTTCAAACACTGCACCGTTCTTTTTATGTTATGTATATTTTTGCCAATAATAGCTTATTGAAGTATAGTAATCAATTTCTGCCTTCCCATTCTGGCTACAAAAAAATCTCATAATTCTTAAACTACATTGTTCTTGCCCACTGCGTGCTAAAACCAGGTTAAGTGAGATTAGTACTGAAAACAGGTTAAAAATAGATTCCTACACCAGAGAGAGATGGATTTAAATGTTATATATTCTGAAGGAGGAGCAGGGGAAGAAGGGACTAAGAGGTCTCACAAGGGGGATTAGACTTTGCTACTTAATAAAATATTAAGTGACAATCAATCAAAGCAGAATATGAGGGAAGCACAGTTTTGCAGAACTGCTCTTTTAGGATTTGTTTTCTTTAAAATTTGCATTCCTTTCTGCATGCTTGGGAGACATACATATGTGGCTTTTTAATGATTAGAAATGGCTTTGATCTTGACTACTCGAAGGAACATGAAGATATAAATAGTGTGAGTGGATACGATTAATCCCAGTAATGACAAACAGAACAAAAATCCCAGGAAAGCTTTCCTGAAGTTTTCCAACATTCCTCAGGAAGTTCGGTCTCAAGCTCGTGCCATTGTTGCAGGAATGATCTGTGGAAATAGGTCAGGAACACACCAGTGTTCAGGGCCCCAAATACCACCAGTGCCAGTTTAGCAGAGGTAAGAAGGTAGGAAATCAGAAACATCAGCTTTCTGCTTGAGTGGCTGCCACTTTCCTTTGAGATGGACCAGGGATCAAGAAAACATTGCTTGTCCTTCCTGCTGCAACATCGCTGCCAAAATACCCAAATAGTATGGGATGACCAGGTATGATAATGAAAATAACCAAACTGATAAAAGGAAATGTCACCAGGAGATAATTAATGCCCAATGGCCAGGGTTTGATGGGTATTGGTGAGGTGTTTTTATCCAGCCAGCTTAAAAAGTGGCCCTAAATTGTCACTAAGATGATGAAATTTTCTGTATCCGTGTAAGAGAGCAGTAAAGTGAGATGAGAGGAACAGCTGCTATGATTAAAAGAGGAAATTTTTAAAGACAAAACGCAAAAAACCCCTTAGAAAAGCCTACAAGACAACACCTTTATCGTATCTTCAGACCTCATCTCCTCAGTGCAAGAACCCAGAGCTCCAGAAGATGCCTGTCCTTCAAAGTGGTAACTTTCAAAGTCCTCTTCTCTTGGGTGAGCACTGCTGAAACGTGAGCTCTCAGTTCCTCAGCGGCATAAAATATATCATATAGGTGTAAATATATATATATATATATATAAAATCTGACCTAAATCCTCAACCTACTTCTTTTCAACATCAGCTTTAATGCATGAAGTTGGTTACTTCCAGTGAAACTATGGAAAATTAAATGGAATATCAGAATTAAAGAAAAAAGAATGGACCAATTGCTCCAACAATTAAAATAAAATTCTAGAGAATTCTGCCTCATTTTTCAGTATTCAATTGACTGAAGGACAAATTCCTCTTCCTTCCTTTGCAAGCTACCCTATTCTTTGTCATAGATTCTTTGTATTCAGGGGTTATTCAATGAAAAGAAAATTAAGTTGCAGGCTAAGAAGTACACTATGGTGAGAAAAAATAATTAATTAATCAGTGAAAAAAATTCAAAGACCTTATTTCAACCAAAACTGCCAAGTCATGGAAGAAGACAATATAATGCCATAGTGAATATTTTTTTTCAAGGCAATATAATGCCATACTGAATATTTTTTTCAAGGCAATATAATGTCACAGTGAATATTTTTAGTACATTCACAGCAAAACTCATGAAGACAAAACAATTAAGTAGTTATTTTAGTTTCCCCCCTCGCTACTTTCTTTTTTTTAATGTATTCCCAACCCAATGTCTTGAATTTTAAACAGAAATATAAAACCACAAAGCCTACACCCCACTCCTCATAAGATAATGAATGTGTAGACTAAAACAATTTCATTTCTTAAAATAAAATAAATAATTATTTGGACCGTCCCTATGCAAGCTATTTGGTAGAAAAGTACTTTCACTAATTGCAATTTGAAAGGAATATTACACAAAACAGCTGTACTAAGACTTGTTACCCAGGGAATCCTGCATCTCAGTGATAATCTTTCAATAATAATCATGTTTGTACTCAGTGCAAGAGCAAAATCACTTCATTAAGTTATTTGTGTAATTTTTAGATGTTTCCAACAAATTATAAAGCTTTGATCTTCTGAAAAGCACAAGAGATAGGCAAATAAGATGTTAATAATATGGGATTGTTATTTTCAAATCATTTGAGGAAACTTCCACCCACCCAAGTGCACACACATTAGAGAATGCTGTATCTATAAAACTACAGAGCTCAGCATCCCATTGAGAAGACACTGGGATAGAAATCCCTCTGTTTTGCTCCTGGATTCCTCTAAAGTAAGACTAAGCAGTAGTTTTAAATTTTGCTGTAACAGCTGCTTTTACTTGGGAAAATGGGAGGAAGAGTTGTGCTCAGTACAATGCATCACTAGCTTTCTCCTCGTTGTACAAGAGCAACTGTGCTCCCAAGCACCTCCCTGACTGTATTTGGAACAGAAGAGCCACTTGGTAAGAAAACTTCGAGAAACGCAAACAAAATCAAAGTTCCAAACCAAACAAGTATGCAAACTAGAAAATTGAAGGGCCAGCAGGACAAACAGACAAATAAACAATTCCAGCAGCTTTATTTGAGCAGCTCTTTACTTGGATCAACCCCTGGAAACATCTGGAAGCTCCAGCTCAGGCAGCACTTGGCCCAGCAGTCTCTAACGTGGTGAGGAACCTCTCTGTCTGACCCACATCCCCAGGATTTCCCTCTTCCTAGCTCCCAAGCTGATCCGTTTTCCCTGCTTTCAGATAATATTCCTTCTCCATCTGCAACTGCCTCTACAAAGCCCAAAGGAAGTTTTGCAACATCTTAAAGAGTAATTAAAAATGTTCTTCCAAACAGGGATACCTTCAGGGAGCAGGACGAGGGAGCAACTTTGCTGTGTGATGTGCTCGTAGGCAGAATTATCACCAGCACCAAGTTTCAACCAGCACAGGCACTGACAATGCCTAAAAACAATAATAAAATACACTTCTAGTAAAAGATACACCATTTACCAGAGGAATACATGAGTTTCCTGACCCACTGATGGATCTGATGAGCTCTGTAGACCTAAGTGAGTAGATAAGGGCGTAGTTGGATGGTGTTTGAACATCCTGTGACAGTGGGATAAAACCAGACAGATAAAGAAAACCCAAACCCTGCATTTAAGTGAGGTGATGACATACACATGCAATTTGTCTGCTGGAAACGCTGAGTAAATTTGAAAAGATTACTAAAATTGGTGTATTTATAAAGCAAACCTAACAAAGAAAAATAAAACCTACCAGCACTCCCCACCAAAAAAACCTCAAAACAACAGATGATATAAACTCAATCTTTTTTTGTTTGCTTGTTTCTCTGAAGAAATGTGCTCTAACCCTGTTCATGGCATAGCAGAGCGATTTTAGGCTGACAGCTGACAATGCATGGGACTTACATGGCCTGCTCTCAGCCTGGCAAAAAGCCCTGTGTAGCTCCTGCAGTTACGTGGCTGGCCTGAGACTGAAAATTCCCCCACTGCATTTTACAGCTTCAAAGATACAAAAATATAGTCTTTGAAAATTAGAGATTAACTGCTGCTTGTGGAAGGAGAGGTCATGGCATGAATGGTACAAACAAGGCACATATTATGCACATGGTGGCTCTCTAACATTAAAAGAAAGCTTCAAAACTAAATATATATATACCCTTGTTTTGTACTCCTTGGGCTCAGGACTTCAACTATCTTTTGCAATTAAATCTATCAAACTTCAAGCTCCCAATTAAAAATTTTCAAATGCATTATGCTCCAGGGTGTCGGAAATTAAAAACCACTTTACATGTTTGTCAAGGCCTCTTGTAATTTTTCCAGTGTTGCTCTTTCTGCTGTGATAAGTGCTGCCAACCCCTTTCCATTTATGCACCACAACAGAAGAGAAAATAAACAAAACTCCTTCAGACAGCTTACTCTGAATGATGAGGTTTTGTTTCAGGCTGCTCTCTCCCTCCCCAGACATCAATTCTCAGGAGAGGGACAAGGAGGAGTCAGAGGATGTCTCCATGTGGCCATTCCTGCCACAGCTCCAGGAGAGAGAAGCTGGAAGCAGGAATGAAATACTTTCAATTTTCTTTTACTCCACATCTTTGGTGGAGAATTGATTAAAAATGGTGCTGTCCTGCAATGGTTGCTCATTACAGGGTCTTGATCCCTGTGTTTTCCTTGAGGATGAGGATAGAGCCAGTTCCTATTTTTTCCTAATTTTTTCCTGCTTTCCTGTGGAAGAAAAAAAAAAAAAACCACAACCAATTCTAAAACAGAGAAGTCACTAAACCTTTACAGTTTGTTTCCTCAACAAACTCTTCTTCTAGACCTGAATGCCTCCTACAAGATGGTCCAAGTAAGTATATCTATAGATAAAACAGGTTTATTCCTGCTGTGTTAGTAGAGTATTCCTGTTTCATGCTCATAGGGATTTTGTGGGGCGTGTCCTACCATGGAAATGAAAACAAGTTTTGGGTCTTGTGCTCCCCATCTCTCACAACAGAACCAGCAGAAGAGAGAACCTAAAAGTAATGTGGTTTCTTAAAGAAGGCTATGGAAGGAGAGATCCACAGACAAAGACATGATTCTCAATTCATATGAGCATAAACTTAAAAAAAAAGTAACCAATATTTTTTACCCAGCAATGGATACCGAATGAAAAGCTACAGTGGGAGATGCTGAACAGCTGGATTGGAACTGCAATTCCCTTTTTCCTCCAGTGGCTTCACTCACCTATAGAGAAGATGAAAAGGCTTCAAATACAAAACCACTGAGGATGAGAAGGAGAGAAAATGATCCATCTTAAGTCTTCCTTTGCCATGGAGTAACACTGTAGGTAAAAATTTTAATTAACTGATTCCATTTCTGTCGCCTTCAATTCCTATTTTATCTTTCATAGGAAAAGACAGAGACTACAGAGGACCCCAAACTGACATTTCCCTGTAAATGCAAAATATTGGGTATTTAGGAGACAAATAGCAGTTAAAAGAGAAATATGAATGCAGTTCATATGAAAATAGTGCAGTACAAGTAGAAGTCACATAGTGGGTGTAAAAGAAATATGCAGAGCCTTAATTATGAATTACACTCGAGTTGTACAGTGCTAGAGGCAGATTAGAATTCTTTATTTTTCTCTTTCCATCAATCATGTAGGGGACATTTTCTTCCCCCCAACAAAAGTTACATTTTGCCACCAATGTTTACGATGTGTGTGTAGTACTTTGTTTACTTAGTATTGCAAAACATCCTGTTTTGATATTACATTCCTACCACAGGCCCTTGGAAATTAAAACGTGATTGGAGAGAATACTAAATATATTTTCAGCTATCTGGGCATAACTTTTACTAGTGAGGATGCAACTGTAAGGGATGACAGGAGGAAATGACCTGTCAGTTGCCAGAAAAGAACTTTAAACCAAGTCATGCTCTTGCTGTGTTTATTATGAAAGGTCAGTTGTTCCTCTGGGTTTGAGGGATTTTTTTGTTCCTGCCACTAAGATACACATCTTGTATTTTAATATTATTAGACTGCATAACACAGTGCCCTCTCATGAGTAAGGGAATTCATTTCCGGAATGCAAACCAGATTGCAGAAGAGGTTAATCAGCAAATAGAGAATTATTCATTTCATGTAGGCTGTGAATTTAACAATGAGCACTTGTTTTCCTTTTTGGCTCTTATCCAGTTACTCTTCTTTGTCCATAAAGCTTTGGTCCCTAGCACACCAGCCAATTGTTGAAAAGAACACAAAATGTTCTGAAACCTCATAAAAAGAAAGAACAGCAGCAACAATTAGAACACACTAATTGAACGATCTCCTGTAGGCCTGTTCCTCCTAGAAACCAGTTTGATTTCACTTCTAACATGACTCAGTTAAACACGAAATGACTGATTATTGCATTAAAGGTTGTCCATATATTTGAGCCAGCTAATCAAAGACAACCCACTCTACATTTTTAAAATCAATATTCTATTGCATGATGGGCACACAAACTGTAGGCCTTGCACTGTTTTCTCACAAAAATTAGGTTAATCTTTGAAATTTTGATGAGAAAACCTCTGAAGTTTAGGATTTTTAAAATCAAGTCACATCAAGCAGTGGGGGAAGTTTCCCTTTGAGCTGCCTGTTCTAGGAGGCAGCTCACCCCAGCCTGGAGAGGGAAGAAGTGGAGCACCAGTCTGCACAGGGGCACATCATGAGAGAGCTGAACTGGACTCCAGGAGAAGTCAAAGTCCTCCAGCACTTCTCTGCTTGCCCAGGAAAGCCAGAGAAACAACACAGCAACGCATATCTGGGGGCCTCCACATGCTGTGTATCCCAAAGCACAAAAGAACAAACACTTCCCTCTCCCTCTTTCTTTAAAAAGATCCAAACAATTTCTTTTTATTCCGGGCAGCTGAGGAGTGTTAGAACAAAACCAACAGCTTGTTAAAACTCTAAATATACTAAAGAACTCTGGGGAACTGAGAAGCACTGTATCCTTGAAGAAAGGAAAATACAATTTAAATCCAAATCTTAGGAGCAAGGGAACATCATCAAGATGATGCTATCTATTTTAACCTGGGTATAAGCAGCTTCTCTTATTTATAACACAGAAACACTGAAATTCAGTTTTGAAATGCTGATTTAATTCAAACTGTATCCACAGTTTTTAAATCTCACCTCTTCAGCTGCTGATTTGGGATTTCAGCACTGCAGAGCAGCCAAGTTTGGATGAACAAGAGAACAAATGCTTTCAAGACTTCCTGTTCTGCTTGACTTGCTCACTTGGAGAAAATTCAAACCAATAAAAGAGAACAAAGGAGTGGTTTTTTTCCCAGGCTATAGTTTCTCTGTTTGACTGATTCCTGACCATCCTATTAAAAAAATCTTCCAAGCTTACCAGCAAATGCAATAAACACTACTACTTCAGCAATTTGTTCTACAGACTTCTGGCCTTAACATTTTATCAGTAGTCTCTGGGTTGGTGAAATACTTTCAGTTTCCTTTTATTCCACATTCTTCAGTGGAGAATTGCTTAAAAATGATTGCAATGATTGCTCCTTACAGTTTCAGCTGCTTGTATTTGTGATTTCCTTGAACATCAGGCTCACCCCTTACCAGGCTTCTGTCAATCCCCCCTCTCAAATCTTCTGCTGAGAGGATTCACCTCGGTGAAAACCCCAGAACCTATTTCAGGCAGGATTTCAGGGTGGCCCATGCTTTAAGGAGCCAAAGATGCTGTTCCAGTCAGGAACCCTGATTTTATCACATATATATTTCACAAAATCCTTTTCTAATGGTTGTAGCAAGATTTATCTTTAAGAGCACATTCTTCTTTATGCTCCTGGAATTTAGGAACAGCTACAAGTGGCTAACCCATAAGCAGAGGCATTTTCCACATAGCGCTTGATATGCCCAGAGTTTTGTAGATTTATTGTCAGGAATGAGATGTTAATGGTCCTCCTGATGGGAGTTGCAAGCAAATATGTTAACTAACCTCATTTAAATAAATTAATGCTGAGCACTCAGGTGAAATTCCTCTGCATAGTTAAATCACAGAAGAGGATGTCTGGTGCTACCCCTGAAGGAAAGCAGCCAGGGAGAATCCTGGAGCTAACAGGTGTAATTCCTACACAATTCCAAAGGTGCAGGTAGAGACAGAAGCATCTCAGAGAGCTGGGGCAGCTCTGCACCTCCTAGAGCAGCACAGACCCTGAGCCCTGTGTCCTCCCAGAAAAGTTGGAGGAGGAATGCTGCTGCTTATTTTGCTCCTGCCACTCTTCAAGGAAAGAGAAAACATTCCATTTCTTCAGAAAGAAATGAATTGCAGTGAGAAAATCCCCCAGCTTGCTGTCACTATTCCTCAGCCAAGCAGCCAGCAGCTTACACGAGCAGACAGGAATGTCCCTATCTGACAACTGGTTTGAGCCCTAAAGGCCTTCTAGGACCCAGTAACTTGTGGTTTTCAGCAGGTTTTCTCATTGAAGGGAACAAATCTCCTTGCTGCAACTACTCTTCTTAAAGAGCTTTCAGGAGTTCTAGTTTTCAGGCTAAAAAGTGACATTTGACAAGTTATTCCTCAGCGAAGCATAACTGGCAGGGTTAGTCGGTCACTGGTGAGCTGGTTCCCTAATTGCACAGGGGACAAGGTTTATGCTTCTTGAATGACAAACTCGCCAGCCTGTCCAATATGATCCTTTCCTTTAGGATATAGCTCTGCCCTGAAGAAAGCAGCAGTAAAACACAGAACCTGATACACAGAAATCTTGAGACGCTGGGTAGATTAAAGTGACCTATTTGTTTTTCAAACCCTACGTCATTCTTTATCAGCGAAATGTGGGGAAGGTAAATCCTTCCATGTAAAATTATTTCATCCACTTTTTTGACAGGAATAAGTTCTTTCAGCATAACAGAATTTTATTAAATAGAGGGTTTTTTCTTGTACAGAAAATACCATATTTTGTAATATTTTCTCTCCTTTTTAGTGGAATCCCACCACAGATACAGTCCTTCACAGGGATGCAGTCTACACTGCCACCTCTGATGAATGACACAGCTGGCACAGTGAATCAGAATATTGCAACATCAGACGAAAATGAAGAGGAAGGGAGACATAACTAAGGCAATGATACCCTGTTGTAGTAGATTAAGCAGGCAGTTGAAATCAGCAGGTATGCCCAATTTATTTGTACTATTTTATCTGTCCTTGATTATCATTAACCTGAAAACGACGACATTTTTCACTGAATGAAAAGCCATAATTAAATATCTGCTTCCTCCTTTTAGAGTGACAATGCCATATGAAACAAACAGGTTTTCCAAGTTTTAAGAACGAATGTAACATTTAGACTCTGCGAGGACATAAAACGCGTTTAGTTCTTCACATTCAAATGCCTCCATGCATAATATTCATCAGATTGAATTAAAATGGCCATTCTGGGTGCCAGGTCAGCTGTGTCTGCTTTTGAAGTTCTCCATGAAGAATAATAATTCCAGCTTTTGTCTGCCTCCCAGACAGACTTTCCCCCGCAGCTGTGCCAAGCAACAGCTCTCACAGTGTCAGGGCTGCTGAGTGTGACCAGCACACACTGGAGAGCTGGGGATGGACCAAAGAGACTCAGAGCTGCTGTTCATGCTTTGCCCCACAGAGCTGCCAGATTTAGCAGGAGCACTTTAAGGTGGCTCCAGTGTCCAGCAGCTGTCAGGGTGAGTCTGCTCTGGAATGTGGAGCTCATCAGCTGATCAAGGTGGATCTGCCTTGCAGAAGCTGAGAATAACAGGACAAGGTGAGCTGAGGGAGATTATTGATCCTCCCTCCTGCCCACACAGGCAGCACTGGCTGAGCCAGCAAGGTGGGGACAGGGATGTGTGATCTGAGCCCTGGGCCTCCTTCAGCTGACAACTCACTTTCCTGCAGCTCCTGCCTGCTCTTTATGAGCCTGGTGAACATTCTTAACCAAGTGACAAAGTGCCATGATTCGGAGGAGGAACACAAAAATAATCTATGAACAAAGCTGGAGCCACTGCCATCAGAAAGCATCTAATGTGAGTGAGGTAACTGGGTGATCCTCAAGCTCTTCTGAGAAGAGAGGATATCTGAAATCCTGTGTTCTTCCTTTCCTAACCCAAACAAATGCCTAAATATGAACAAATAAGAGAAAAGAAACTCTTAGGTGATTTTCTAATTAAAATTTGGGCAAAAAGCATTCAATGTGAGGCAACCTCTTCTTTGAACACTGCAGCACCAAAGCCCCCTGTCAGCCAGTCTATTTGGATCATGAAACAAGTGATGTCCTCAGCACTGAGCCAGCACACGCTGACAAAGGCTGCACTCCAACAAACACTCCTCTCCCCATGAACGTCTTTTGCCCAAGCCTCTCTTCCACAGCCTGGCCCTTGGGAGAAATCTCTCACCAGTTTCAGAATGCTGCACTTTTCTAGCAAGCCTGTTGCCACGAGAAAGAAGACATTTGTACACCTGATCTGTGTTTGTTCTCTTGTGTACTCTCGTGTTGAGTGACAGAATATGAGAGAGTGATCCCCTTCACTGGGGATGTGAGGTTTGCTTGTGGTTGATGAAGAGTGATTAAATGAAGTATTATGTGACACTGCACAGATTTACTGCAAGGGCAAGAGCAATTCTACAAAAGCGGGGTTTTTTTAAAAGGGAGAAGAGCTCATGTTTCTAACTTTAATAAGCTTATGTTGCAGCTGAAATGTGCATAGACCAGGAGAGCTCCTTGTGTTATCAAAAAACGGCAATATAGAGGAAAGAGAGACTCTGTTAAGAAGGTAAGGTGAGAGAGGAGCAGCTCCTATGCAGTCCTTAGCCAAACAAATGCACAGTAAGAGAACAAATCTGCTCCCTCCCTTCCATATCATCATACAAAAGCCATTTTGCATCCTTTATCCATCTGTGATACCACAGAGCTCTCTCAGGTTTGAACTGCACAGGCCTTGGCTGAAGCCTACGATCCAGCAGTAGAAGACCATCTCCTTTCATTAATATTATCATATCAAAATCCATTTCACTCTCAATTCACAGGCAGGAAGGATATAACAGAGAAAACACTGCTTGCTCTTTGTGTACCTCGTGGTGACCTCTCCTGGTCACACACTTTCAAAAAGCATAACAATTTCTAGTGTATGCTCAGAAAATAAGCCACAGAACTGAAATATAAGACTACTTTCATAATAAGCCACACTTAATTTTCCCAATTACATTCTTGGTAAGCCCAGCCTTTCTGTTACATATAATGCTGCAAAAGTCCTTGAATGATGTCAGAGCCAAAACTTTTAAAAAGAAGAAGTATCTGCACATTTCTGTCCAGGATCAGAAAGGAAGAGACACAAAATAAAAAATTCCTTCGTGGTTTTCAGAAAAGTTTATTCTGAATGTACCAAGGCCACCTAAATGTCACAGCTGTCACAAACTGCTCAGGGTTTATAATACTCCTAAATTTCACAAGTAAGCTGGATTACAAGAGCAGTAACCCCTTTTTAAGCTTTGTACTTCATGTAATGAGAGTATTATCTTCAATCTAGTTTTGACTGGTCTCCAAGTTTTCTGTTATATGAGCCTTACGTAGCTGAGTCGTGTATTATCAACATTCTCCTGACCCTTATCACCCTTTTATTCCCAAGAATATTCACTAGAAATTCACAAATAATTTGGTGACATTTAGCAAGCCATCTCAGCATCAGAGTGAAAGTTTTTTCAAGAGAGCAGTTGAAAGAAAATGATGGTGGAGGGTTATCAAGAGAGAAAGAAAAGTGCTTTCAATATCCAAGAGTACACAAAACAACTCAGTCCAAACATCCTAAAATATTGAGATGCAAGAGATCAGGTTTCATGTCAAAGGAAATTGGACAAAAATATTTGGATGAAATGGATGAAGAAATTTTAAGGAATAAAGCATTTCTGGGGAAACTGGTGGAAGGCAACAAAATATTTCTGCTAAGAAATGAATCTCTTTTTCATTAACATCCCTTTAAATTATGCTGGCCCATACTTTCTGCTTCAACACAGGGCTAAAAATCTACTCAAAAACGCTGAGATAAAGAGAATGGTTCCTGCCTTTTCTCTCATGTTGGTCTTGTATTAGTTCTTTATTCATTTATTCCTCTTCCTCATTCAATCTAAAATAAAAGCGGCTCTGAGAGAAAAAGTGTTTGCTCAGAGTAAACCTTGTATCAGAAACTTGGAATGTTCAAGGGCTGAGAAGAAACAAGGGCTCACAGGAATTGAAAACAGTAATAATTCACTTAATATGTGCTCCAGATCCTCTGCACAGCGCGTTAATGTGAGCCTTTTAAAATTCAAGCAATAATTTTGTAAGTCTTTTCCTTTCTAGCCCGTGTGAATCATCACCCTCTTTTGGACTAAGAAAAGAAGGCAATATTATCCACACTTTATGGGTGAAGTACAGAAGATTAAGTGTCGTGCCACAAATCAAACAAAAGTCTTCAGAAGAGCTCCTGAACCAAAGTCTGGTACTTTAACCATATGATAATTTCCCTCTGCCAGGCATTTAATTTTTACCCCAGTAGTTCAGGAGTTCCCATTAGCACAGAGATCATTCCAGCACCTGTCACCAATGAAAGTGGAAGAGATTAGAGTTCATGAAGGGGATTCCATCTGTCTCCTCATTATCATGTTTTCCCTTTCCTGAGGATGGGACAGGGCTCCAGAGTGCTGCCAAAGGAGCTGAGAGGGTGAGAGGAAGGGAAAGAGCAAACAACACGTTGCAGAGGCCACAGACATTTTCAGCACACAATAGAGGAAGTTCTTGTAGCTTTTACTTGGCTCTGCCTGACACAGAGACCAGTCTGGACCTTGGAGATAATGAGTGTGAAAGATTTGAGGGTGAAGACATCACAGCATGGGTTTCTGAAGAATTGCCACTTCATCTTGGCATGCATTCATTGGATTTTAAACCAAGGTGACAGCGTTAATCTGTATTTCTAATGTTTTTATAAATAATTTTCCATTGCTGTTCTCAGTTCCTGAGTTTTGAACTGTGCAACCACTAGGTTTGCTTTCCATGCTTGCACTGAGATTGCAGATCTTTTAAAGTGAGCCACCTGCCCTGTCCTTAACCCTTCAGGGGACGTGGGCTGATCTCACCCAGGTAACAATCTCTCCCGCATCAGCAAGCAGCAGCATAAAATGTAATATTTGACAGGGATCCTGCTAAAGCCACACAGGGGAAGCCCAGGTCCCAGAGTACATTGCTGCAGGTAGCTCTGAGGCTTTTGTCTGCATAGGTGTAATAATACCACGCAGTGGGGATTTTAGAGCCTGTTTGCAGAGCTTCCTCGACACAACAGTAAAGGTGTGAAATATGAATCTCAAAAAACCCACTCTTCGGGTATTCCAAGGTATACGTGCCTTGGAATCAAATGAAAACCAAGTTAAGAGATTTTCCTGCACTATTACTTTGTTATTAGCACGGTATTGTTATCTACTACTGAAATGATCCTTTCAATGCCAGGTGTGGATGGAGGAGGTGGTGCTGCTGCATTTTCCAAAACACTGCTCCTGCATGGCTGTGCACAGATTATTTACACACCTTTCTACCTTGCCTTCTTCCAAGTCCTGTTCCCAGTTTTAACCTGTGGATACTGATCATATCTGCCCAGAAAATCCTATTAAAAATCAAAACAGCTTCTTGGGTCTGTACAGGTAAGGTTGGTCCTATACAAACAGAATCTTCTGTTTCTGCCAGAAGGAAATTTTCCTTCCATTAAGTCCAGTCTTCAAAAATCAGTTTTAATATTTGAAAATGCATTTAATAATTCTCACCTGATTCAAAAGGTTAGAAAAGCAATGTCCTGATTATGTACGTGGTCACCTCAATGATTACTTCCATGATGAAGAAATAATGTCCAGGTACATAAACAATCAGCCACAGGAGTTAATTTTGTACTCTAAGCAAAAGTTATTTACAAGTGTTTTATGAACTTTACATAAAAAGGTGCCCAAAGTAAAACTCAGAACTTCAAAACTGTGGTATAAGGCATGCAGTTAAAGTCTAGAATTCAGAAATGTTGCCTCCATTACACTTAAGTCTGTACTGCACTCATTTGCATATGATTAGGAATTATCAAAGTCAATTTTGAAAACTTCACAGCAGCGTAGCAAGTGGCAGGCAAAGTAAATTTTAGTCTTTTGTAATATTCAGGCGTGAAACTTTGAGGTATTTTGCCTTACTGTTGTTATTTTTTTTGCAAGATTTTAAGGTCAGAAGAGACCATTATCTCATCTGATCTAGCTCCCTGCCTATCACCAGCCATCAGCTCTCAGCTCAGCCACATCTCTCTGTGAGCAGCTCTAAGAGGCAGCATCACAGCTCCCAGGAAAATGTCAGTGCCTGAGCTGGCAGATACGCCAGGAGCTCCTACAGTGGAAGGAGCCTGATCAAGTGCTGTGCCTGCAGATGAACTCACAAATGCCAAACGTGCCTTGCCATTCCAGGAAGGTTCTGTTTCAGTACAGTTTCAATTCGCTATTAACCTGGAAAAACCTTTCACTGGCCTTACCTTTCTTTATTTGATTTTTGTGTGTGTTCAGAAACATTCCAAGTACAGAGATTTACATGCAGAGCTATGTAAGTTGTTTAAAGAACACATTCATGTTTTAGCAGACAGACACACATGCATACCCCCAGTCCATTCAAATTCAACATATTATCTCAGGAATCCAGCAGATTCCTTATTCTGATTACACTTTTCTGATAGAAAATTAAGTGAAGGGAAAAATCAAATAGAAACCTCCAGTCTGCCTCCAGTGCAGCGTTGAGGCTCCAGCATGATGGGGCACTGCCAGCTCCGACTCCTGCTCACTGAACAGCTGTGGAGTGTAAAGCCGTGCTTCCTCCAGCTGTTCATTATCACCAGGCCAGATGTTCCCATCCCTGCGGCAGCACATGGAACCTGTGGCATGCCCTTCTCTCTTCAGCACTGCCTGGTGCTTCAGCACAGAGTTACTGGCTGTCACCTGGCATGGGCGGTGAGTGAAACACAGCCTGTGTTAGCTCACCACACCAGAACCAGGCTGGAGCTCCACGGGCAGATCCCTGATCCAGCTGCATCCACAGAGGGAGAGTCTGTTGTGAGTTCAGGCACGCACAGGGAACGGAGCACGAGAGGGAACCCATATGAGAGGGAGCTGTGCCAAAGCCAGGGCTCACAAGGGGAACCTGGGGAGGTGCCTCTGGCAATCCCAGCCTCTCTGGTTGTACTTGACTGGGTTTGCTTTATGTGTGGAGAGACAATACTTGCTGCTGAGTTAATCTGTTCCAACACAATTTTTAGGTGGGTTTGTGCTGGGATTTAAGAGTTGAGCAGACAAGTGAAGCCTTTCTGTAGCATAAAACTTCTTTGCTACATGCCATGACCTCTGAGGGTCTTTGGGCTCGGAATCACAACAATTCCATTTCTCTCTGCTCCAGCTGATGGAAGGGCCTGTGTAAAGGTAAGACAAGATTGGTGTTTTATGAACTTTTACAGAAATTTCTTGTTCTAATATCAGTCTCCACGGACAGCAGGCATTAGATATTTCAAGATCAAAAAAGTTATTTTTAATCTAGCAATTAATCATCTTCTCAGCATAGCCACAAATAACAAGCACACTTAAAATCCTGATGCCAAGGTATTACAAAATAGGCCTGCACAGACCCCTCCCTGCTCTCACAACACAAGCCCAGTCTTTGAATTGCTTGATCCAGACTTAGGGATACTGATACAGGTATTACTGGGATACATCCTCCAGCCTAATTAATGTGGATTCCTGGTCCACAATATTTTTCCCTTTTCTTGACTATTCAGCACCCTAGAGCAGCAGCAAAATCAGCAGCTTATCTTCCATTAGCTGAAGGCAGGCAAGCAGGCAGATCTTGCTTATTCCACTCTTTATGGCAGCGAACCTTTCCTTCTCTTGAGGGATTTGTTATAACATCAATAAAAGTTTAGATGGCCTCTGAAAGAATTCAAGAGAGCCAAGCTTAGGGCAGAATATGCCAAAACCCATCCACAGCTGTGAGGAAATTTGCTCATTTCGTCCTTCCCATGCACAGTAACCAATTTAATATTTGAAAATGCATTTAGTAATTCTCCCTTCATTTAAAAGGATAGAAAATTTGGGGTGTGTCACAGAGCAGGCTGCAGAACAGAGTAGCATCTGGAGATAATACCTGACCACACTCATGAAGGGGAGAAGGGACCTTGCAAAAGTAATGCCACAAAGTGCAACAAGAGATGTAGGAAGAAAGAATTTGGGTGTCCATAAAAAGGAAAACCAAACCATCAGTATTAAAAGTGCAGGTCAGTAGATGGGACTGAGGCAGGGGAATTATTCTCCCTGCAGCAGGAGAGTACATTTCAGATTTATTCATGCTTAGGGAGGGTTCCATGCCCAAAGTGTTTGGGGCTTAACTTGCATTTACCAGCTTGCTTTACCAAATATTAATGAAGATTCTCCTCCCTCTGAAGGTGTGAACTTTTTTATGGACAGAATGGTACGAGAGAAGAACAAACATTATTTATTGTCTAAACAACCACAGCTGGAGCTGTTACAAATTCAGAGTAAAAATAATTGCTTTTAGTTATAAATAACCAAGACCCCTCCCTCCACACTGCTCAGTGAATACACACAAATACAACATGCAGAGCACACTCATCAGTGGAAAAAAGAAAAACACTATCTGTTCCAGGCATATTAGAAGATGAAATCAGAAAAGCAGTGCAAGAAATGTATTGCTATAAACGCCCAAAGGCAACTGTTCCAGTATATCACTTCAACACAGAAAATGTCAGCAACACCTGAAGTTTTCCAGATCACCACAGAAAGTTGCTTAAGAGTTACCCTGATATATCATAATGAAGAGTGACAACATCTCCATTGCTGGCAGAAGTGGTGCTGCATATTTGCTGTGTGGTTTTGAGCAGAAATATTTGGATTCCATTTTTCACCTGATCACATATTTTTCTGTTCAGATTTTTTGTTAATACACAAATAAAGAAATAAAAAAAAAAATCTCCAGTCACTTAGTATTATTTTTAATTCTTTTTGCTACATACAATCTTACCCAATGCATTTTACCATGAGGACTGAAGATTCTGAGGCAAGGGCTTGTCAGGTAAGACAAAAGGACATGATTTTCTGAGGGAAGAACTAGACTATCCCATTGGTAAAACTGAGATTCCTGTCATGGAAACAAACTGCAGTAACTGAACACGAATGAATCCCTCTATAATTTTTTTAATGTATTTGTAATTATATTAATTAAAAATTGTAGGATTCACCAAAGTCTTTTAAACTTTTTTAGAGTCCCAAAATCACTACCACCACCAACATTCTCAGGATCTGTAAAAGTCATTTAAGTTTTTGTAGCCTTTCAGTCATTTTTATCCCATTTTATCCATGCAACCACTGTGTTCTTGGACACGAGTACAGCAAACACTGCACGCCTGGGAACGGCTGAGGCAGGAAAGGTTCCATACACACAGACCCAAAGGATACACATATAGGATTAAATTCAACAGCACAAAGGAATGAACAATTACTGGGACCAAAATTCAATTGCCTATACTATGAAATTGCTAAAGTAGTTCTGGTAGAATTATAAATAAATCCTGTATCAGAATTTAACTCACTCCATGGACTATTCCCAGTAGATATTCTGACTTTTTTCAGTCTGTTCTGGAAGCTCAGTGAACTCGGTACTATGAACACCATCTGCTCCATGCCTCTGATTTGCTAGCAGAGCTACAGCCTATCAGTCCATAAATGAGGGTAGCAGGGGTGGGGTAATCAGTCACAGTAAATGAATGCTCAGAATGCTATAGGTGTGTGTATATGTCTCACTTTACCAGGCACAGCCCTGCTGAACGGGACACGTCACATTCAGAGGCAGCAGCACTGCCCCCTGTCCCAGCAGGGAGAGCTGCTGCCCAGTTACAGAAACAAGCAGCAAAGTCGAATTAATGGAGCAAAGAAATGTCAGGCCATCCCAGAGGAACAGGATTTTCCAACAGCAAGAGAGCTGGAAGAACTGCACCCAGCCTGGGATGTATTGGGATTGTCAGCGTGGATGGGTCTGGTTAAAGTAAATTGTCAATAATGAAGTGTAGCCATTTGCCATCCTGCACTACTCTCTGCTTTTCAAGGGAATCTGGAATCATCACAGAATGGCCTCGGTTAGAAAAGACCTTAAAGCCCATCCAGTGCCACCCCTGCCATGGGCAGGGACAGCTTCCACTGTCCCAGGCTGCTGCATGTCCCAAACAACCCGGCCTTGGGCACTGCCAGGGATCCAGGGGCAGCCACAGCTGCTCTGGGCACCCTGTGCCAGGGCCTCCCCACCCTCACAGGGAAGAATTTTTTCCTACTATCCCATCTAACCCTGCTCTCTGTCAGCTTGAAGCCATTCCCCCTTGTCCTGGCGCTCAAGGCCCTTGCAAGCAGCCTTGTCCCGCGTTTCTCGAAGGCTGCCTGCAGGTACTGGAAGGCCAGAATTAGATCTCCACAAAGCTTCTCTTCTCCAGACTGAACAATCTGAGTTCTCCCAGCATTTCCTCATAGGAAAGG
Source organism: Corvus hawaiiensis (assembly GCF_020740725.1). Taxonomy (NCBI): domain Eukaryota; kingdom Metazoa; phylum Chordata; class Aves; order Passeriformes; family Corvidae; genus Corvus; species Corvus hawaiiensis. The sequence continues at coordinate 3,263,142 of NC_063226.1, read as the reverse complement.
AGCTCCATCCCTCTCATCAAAGTGCTGACTCTCCTCTGGACTCTTTCCAATATAAAGTGTTAATTTCCTGACTAGGAGTTCCAGGAGTACAAAGCTCACTCTTGCTGAGCCAAGAAGTCACTTAGCAAACAGCACCTGACTTTAGCATTCTGCAGAATATCCTTCCAATCAACCTTTCATTGCAGGACTCTCATCTTCTCCCAACCCTGCATCCTCACAAAGAACTGCTGTGGACTTGTTGGCTCACATTGCTTTTTCTTTCCACCTTCACCATTGTTTGCCAGGGTCAGACATAATTGGGTGAGGAAGAAGCCCTCACAACCACAAATGGAATTAGAAGTCAATAAGTGGCTTTATTTCTATACATTTATGTATTCTCTTATACTCCAGGAAAAAAAATACTCACAAAACAAACTAACATCATATTTTTAGTTCAAAATGTATGTGAGGTAGGGACATATGCTTGGAAGCCTTTTGAAAAACTTAATTAAAACTGTTGTATAAAAATACACCTGACAACTAAATCAGCATTAAAATAGTTTCTAGGAGATAAATAATTTACAGATTTTCACAGTTAACAATCTGCTTTCTAGAAATAAACTTCACAGTTTACTATAAAATGATCAAAGAGGGATTAGGTAGCTATTCAATTTACTGGAAAAATGTTACACCATATCAGTGAGATTGGGAAAATGACTAAGGAGCTGAATATGTTAGAGAAAATGTAATGAATCTAAACAGTAATAGAAATTCACTGGGCATAGAGTCATTAATGTTAATTTTATGAATATTTAAATCACCGAGGGGAACAAATTTGCTGGCACTAAAGCTGATAATATCTAAACAGTCCAAAAGATTGAATTTCTTGAAAGTTTAACAGATCCACTTTGAATTTGCAGATTCTTAGCAGTGACACTGAAGTGACACAGAATAATAATGTTCAGATTTACATTATTGTAGTTTACTATGAAAAATTCCACGTGGTCCCTAAATGCTGCCTCAGGACATGAAGCTACAACTCCCCTTATCTGATCCCTCCTGGCCATCCCAGGAAGAAGTTAAACAGAGAAGTGCAGTGTGTGGATGTGCTCCATGTACAGAAGCACCAGATGAGATTTGTGACAGCACAGCTGACTCCATCCTGAAACAGCTAAACAAATTTACAGTGGAAAGAATTAAGAATATCTTTCCTTCTCATTCCAGAAAATGTGGTGCTGTTCTCTGACGCAACAAATAATAACTGGAAAATAGGAATCCTCTTGGTCCTCTGCCTGGTTTATTCTTCTCCATTTTCTGCGTCTTGAAACGTAGTAACAGCAGGAGATTTGATGTGCACACAATTCAAAATAGCTCCTTTACACCTTAGGTTTCAATACTGTTTTGGAAACTCCTTTTAATGTGAGTTTTCTCTTCTCTTTGGATGTGGATCTCAACAATAATTTACCCCTTCTAATGTCACCTTTGGAAAATTACGGTTTTATCCCCAATTATCCGCAGTTTCTTTAGGAAGGATGTTATTTCTAGGTGATCATCAAAATCGTGCTTGTCGTGGTAGAGGAAATTTGTTTCTTGATTATGGAAGTAGAAAGGAATTTATATCAAATTTATTAATACACATTCAAGGTGTACTTGGCAATCAGTCTTAGCCCGAGAAAATGATTACTTTAGAATCTCAGAGGTCATAAAAAACCAAATTTCCAAGTCCAAGCTGCAAGCTGAAAATTAAACAAGCACAACCTGAAAATACAGAACCAGGGAATATTACATATTCACACCAGTGCATGCTTGAGAATGTGTGACTTGTGAATATCTGAGATGATGACTCGTATGATGACAGTATGATTAGGACCAGCCTCAGCAACAGCAAATTTATACCTACTAGTGAAAAAGGACATGCCAAAAAACGCCACTCACCTCTCCTGCTGTTTCATGCTGGACCCTTCAGTGAAATTTCCAAGCAATTTATTTGGTCACTTTTTGTTACAACAGCTGCCATCATCCCTGACCCAAAAATACCACAGGACTGAAGGATCTGATGTCTCATCACGGGTCAAAACTTTGTAAGACACTTTGCAAATGAATGGTTGTGGACCAGCCCCCTAATATTTGCCTGACATTCCAATTTATGGACCTGGTTCCTTGGAGGAATGTATTCACAGTTTCCATCCTCAGTTCCTCCCATCAGCTCTAATCAGCCTTTCTCTCTCTTCCCAAAGAATTTTGCCGCATCTCCATTTACTATCATTACTCAGCAAGCAAGAAAATTATTACTATTATTACTTCCTGACTAGAGATATTTGGAAATTGCTTTTGAAGCCTTATTTCCTGCTTTTTAAAACTCATTATAACTTAGAAACAGCAAGAAACGTACTGAAATTGAAATAGCACCCACTGAAGTGTACTGCAATGCCATGAAAGTTTCTTGTTAAACCATTAATGTTCTAAATTTATGCCAGTAAAGTGTCTGCCTGCTTCCATTCCCTGACATCTTCTACTTGAAGACAAATGTGGGAAGAGAATAATTAGTTTCTATTGTAATGAACTGTAAAATTTACAGTAGATTATTAAATTGAGAAGCATAGAACAATATAATCATTAAGGATTTATAGGTTATAAATCTCAAATTATATATATTTCATAAATTCTCTCTGATTTTCATCGCTATTATGACTTTACCAAATGTCCTTCCTGTTTCTTATTTCCATCTGGCATCCTCTCACAGGCTGAGGGAATCTTTCAAACGTCGCCCAGATTTAAGGAAAGAAAGAAGAGTTTTCACCTAGCTCAGGAGTTTTGCTGGCTTTGGTCAATCAGGATGTTCTGTGTGGCTGCAGGTGAGAGCTACAGCTCAGAAACAAACACCTGCCTTGGCTGCAGCCCGTGTTTGGAACCCCCTCCTTAGAATATGTGATTTACAGTCATGCCAACAACATTAACCTTTTAGCAGAGCACAGAGAATTATTTTATCCCGCAGAGAAACAAGCACATCTTTTAGAGCACTCTTAGTCCCTGCTCTCCCTGCAGCAGGCTCTGACAGGTACAGCTGAGGAGTGGAATTTAGCTGAGCCCCCTTTCCAACCCCAGCCCTTCCCCACTTCTCCTGGAACACAAACAGTTTAATGGTCCCTTCCCAGCAGCTCTGCAGCTGCCAGCTCTGACACCTCGCTGAGAGCAGGCAGCCACTGGCATTATCTAGTGATCTCCTAAATTGCCATTTTTCTTTTTCAACTATCTCTCCTATACATCTTCTTGAGAGAAAACTACCATATGAAGTGCTTCTGAAGGAAACAAATTCACTTCAGAGAGTTTGGAGGTGGTTTTTTCCTCCTTTTTTTTTTTTTTCTTAAACTCGTGGCTCTAAAAAACACTGACAGTTTTGATGGAAGAGGTTGCTGCCAGCAAGAAAACAGATGCAAAATTGAGGAAAATGTGTGAACTATTGAGAAGAGTAAATCAGTGCTTCAGTGTCAGAGTCACTATTTCATTATTCAGATGCAGTAGGCTGAGCAACAAAGATGAAACATGTCAAAAGTAAGAACGAGGTTAGGATTGAAGTTCACTGAGAAACCTCTGCATCCAAGGCTTCTGCTTTGTAATATTTGTAATTATTCCCCAAAATCCTTGTGCTCCTCTGACTCATATCAGTTTTCATCAGCATACCAAAGCATTTTACTGCAGTATTTGTTTCACTGCACTCTGATTCCACCCAGCTCTACTGAATTTCACCACTGTAGAGCTAAAGCTGCACTGCAATGAATCGAGCCCAACACAACTGCTCCCTTACAAGTACAGAAAAGATGATACTGAGAGAAAGTAACACATTTGGGAAAGTTGGAGAGAACTAAATTCCTTTAAGAAAAACATCTAAAATACATTGGCTGCAGCAGGATTGGATTTACTGCCTGCAAATGAGACCCCACAGGGCTGAATGTGGTTACAGATGGGCGATTATCAGTTCTGTAGGAGAGGATGGGTATTCCTACATTTATTCCTGTTTATCTTTTTTTTTTTATTATTTTAATTAACAACATTATCATTACTTTTGCCTCACGACAGAAATAATCTGCACAGGACCAAATGAAGGCTAATTCAAGGACCAAACCGCCACCACCACAATCCTTCACAAGACCACAGAGTGAAGCCAGGCTGAACTCAGCACCACCTCAGTCACGCTGCACCAGAGCAAGGTTAATTTTTATCCAATTTATTTTAATCCAATATCCTTCACTTTGCTATTTCCAGCAAGGAATTGTTCAGAGGAGGAAAATAAACAGAGGGAACTATAATCTACCTGATCAGTTATAAGGTCTGCTCATATCCCAAAATGTCACCTCAGTTGGGTTTTGTAGTGTTTTGTGCCACTCAGTCTTAACAAGGGATAAACCTTCATCACCATAAACCACTAAAGAAGGAGTTAATTTTGTTTTGAGAGGGTGCCGTTGGGTGACTTCAAAAGCCTTTGAAAGTTTACCCCAGGTTTTTAAAGTGTACACATTGGGATGCTGACACAATTTTTTTTTCTACAAAAATGAAAAAAACATTTAATTTTAATCTTTTCAATATTTTTTTTCACCGTCATTTACCCAATTCATCTTCTCATGTCCAATTTCTCTTTTTAAAAAAAAACCCAGAAAACTCTAATAATGAAAATATTTTAAAAGTAAAACTAGTTTGGTAATGAACTATTAGATTTTTTAATAACTTGCCAGAAAATAGAAAACAAAAACAAAATCCAACCTCAGAGACAAAAAGGGGATATTCCCTGTGCCTTCTCCTACTGTTTGTGTGGGCTGGGGGAACAATGGGATCATGAAGAACCAGCCCGGAGATAACACTGCTACTTACCAGACCTAACAGCTGCTAATGACTGATTTCTACCCACACAACTTTCTTAAATTAGTGTCAAGTACCCTCATTTGCAATTATTGTAATATTTTTCCATGTTTTGCCTGTTATCCAACCAACCCATTGAGAATTCTGTAGTTTTTGAATGATGTCTTCTCCAGCCTTAGTGGCAAAGCCTGCACTAATCAATACATTTTATCTATCAAACTAAATGCATTTCCAATATCTGCCCAGTGCAGAGGTGAGACTGCAGCTGGAATGCAGATTCTGAAAGTTCTCCTGACTGCTTTTCCTCCCCAAATAAACCTTGGTTATCCTAGAAGATTTCCAGCCTGATAGTAATCTCTCAATCTCACAGGGTTACACACTGTTTATTTCTGGTGAGTTAACGGGTTAGAGCCTATGTTGTGCATTACAATTTTCCAATCCTCACTCTAGACAAAAGAGGTGCATTTATCACTTCCAAGAACAATGATTTTTATGCAGATTTTGCAGGGAAGGGCCAGTGCCATCCTAAAACAAGCAAAGACTAGTGCACAGAGGAAGGGAAGATGAAGGCAGGCTTACAAGAGACATAAAAAAGATATTTTTTAAAGCATTTTCTCTTTCCCCTTGATCAATTTCTTTTCTCAAGGTGCTTTTTAACAACAAGGCAGGGCAGCGTATTTTGCTCTGTCAAAACCAACATTCCCTCAATGTCACTTGAAGAAATAATGATTTTCTACAGGAGAAAATCCTGTAGAAAGGAGTCGACAGATAGTCCAGCAGATGCATTTTTCAAGGGAGACAGACAGGCCTGCAGTTTTATATCCATTTTTGGAAGGCAGTTTTATACCATGAAAACCAGGAACACAACAGCTCAGCTTCAAATTCGACCTCTTGTCCTGGGCAGGTGAAAGTAGCAAGATTTTGGAAAGAAAAACAAAAAGGGAGAAAAGGGAGAAAAACTAGTAATGAGCAAAATGCAGGCTGGGAGGGTTTAACAGAGTTGATAACGACTGGAAAGCTGTTAGAAAACCTTCATAGACAGAATATTCCCTTTCCTGTTCAAAGCCTCGCAGAGGCCCAGACGATGCCCCTGGGTTCACCTGGCGCAGGGGAAGGAGGAAAGTGCTCTAACAGCAGTCCCTGCCTGCGCAGAGCTCCTCCAGGAGGGAAAACACCTCCCTCCCTGCTGACCCTCCGAGCTGCTCTCCTCCCAGTGCCTTTTGTCCGAGGAATCATCACAAGGAGAGGCAGCCTGGCTCCCTGCCCTCCCTCCCGGGCAGCTCTGGGGGCACAGGTGGGTGTGCTCGGGGTGAGGAGATTCAAGGAGAACTTTCCCTGTGTCCGAGTGGTTCGGCAGCTTTAAACTCTAACAGCCCCTTCTATTACAATCAGGAGCACAAATGAACTAAACTGGCTTTCTCTCTGTCAGAGCTGGCTTTCACAGCGCTCCTTTCAAGCCCAGGGAAGGTGTTTCAGAGGCACCTCTGGCAGCGGGCGCAGCTCTGTGAGCTGCGGGGCCCCGAGGTGCGCGAAGCTGCAGCAGCGAACACAAATTTTTAAGCACTGCCCGCAAAGGGACATCGTTCCCCGGCTGCAGGCAGAGCCCAGCCCGGTCCTCAGGAGAAAATCAGGGCAAAGCACAAGCACGGCTGTTCAGGAATGCTCCAGGTGCTCTCTTCTCTCTGGCTGCACTCACCCAAACCACCCAAACCTCACCCAAACAGAGCGGCTTGGAGTCAGGCTGTAACTGGACATCGCCTTGGCTTTGGGGATGACTCTGTGTGAGGTCCACTTCGAGCAGATTTCTTCGCAGGAGATAGTGAAAAACATAATTTCAGGGGTTCTATTTATGCCAAATTTAAGATATATTTAAATAGGGAAACCTTCAGAGGGTGACACAAACTGTACCAGCACACCTGCTGAAAACACACAAGGGTTGAGGAATATTTTTTTCCTGACCAAGGAGTTCCAAAAGCTGTTCTAGAGGTGGGGTGTCCCTACGTTTTCATGAAGATGTTGAGAAATCTGTTTTAAATTTTAGTTTATCCTTGGAGTCTTTTTTCTTTAATATATGCCCAGATGAAACATTGGGTGGATGTTGTGTTGGATTGGGTTGATTGTCTATAGATGCTGCAAATAATTTAACAAGCATCTTCATGATTCTTGCTCTAGGCAGAACATTCATTTTCTGCTGCTTAAAAGTAATGATTTTTTTATTATTTCCTTTTCACAACAATTTAGAAAAGTACTAAAAAGAATGTTTCTAGTATAATATTTTATGGAAGAGAAAATGCCACGAAACTCACTCCAGACCTCATTCCATTAAAATCAAGCTATGTCAGACACTTGGCCACCATGGATTGCAAAGTTCTAATAAACGCAAAAAAAACCTATTGAGATTTTGATTATTAGAAAAGTGTTCAATGCACAAAATTCCCTACACGGAAATATGTAAAAGATTCCAATTTACACTATGCTGTCTTAACACTTAATTAATATTCTTGCTCTAATTAACATTTACTGAGTACCCTATTTATGACTCCTTTTTTTTCCATCAGATATCCCCTTTCTCTCTCAGTCTTTGAAGTATCAAACACTGATATGGACTATCAGCTTTCTGAACACTTAGATAATAAAATATTGTAAGCTGTATTTTGCCCAGCATAACCCCCCAAAGTCACAGTTTCATAGAAGATTTACCCACCTATATTTTCAATTTAATAAGGAGCTTTTATGCTCTGAAACTCTAAAGGATTATCAACCCAAAGAAGGTTAAAAGCTGGAATACGCAGGACCCTGTTAAGGGACAACCCACATTATCCCCAAGTGGTGTTTGTCTTCTTGGGCACAACAAAATTAAAAGCATGTTTTGGAAACCTTGCTTTCCCCACACTCCTGTCCTTATCAAAACAAACAAATATTCACAGTATCGAGAAGAGTGTAATTGAAAGTCACGGTCTGACTTCTGCAGAGGTGTAAATCAATAAACTCATTGAACAGATAGGAATTTTCAGTATTAAGTAAAACCCTGACAGCAAAAGTACCAATGTAAATCTGTGATAACAACAGTGATTTATATTGCTTGTATCTGTTCTCATTACTTGCACTTTGAAAATATCTTCCGTTTCCATTGACATTTTATATCTGTTTGCATACTTTGACAATCGATCGTTTCAGAATCGTCTTTAAGGTGGGGAACGCTGGTTCTGCAGGGGATGAGCAGTGTGAGCTCTGCTCCAGCCCCCATTTCTCCCCAGCCTCTGCCTCGGTGCCCACACAGAGTTCCGGAGGTCATGTTCCTGCAGCCAGACAGTTTCCAGAGCAAAGGGATCAGGGCTGGATCCAAGAGAAGGAGTTCCCAGTGACCCTGCCCAGAGCAGAATGAGCCCATTAAAGGAACAACTCTCCCAGTGAATGGATTGGGCTGGAGCGGTGCCATCCCTATGGAATGCAGGAGCTTTGCAGCCCAAGGAAACGACCAATAATTCTGTTGTTAGTAGCAGAATAAAAGACAAACAAAGAGTTTTACTGTAGTTCCCAAGTTATTTGTGACTGAGATGCACCTGAAAAGTTGGTAATTAGTAAAAGAATGTGTTCTTTATAGGGCTCTTGAAAATCCCATTAAGTCTGTATTTACTTAGCATTTTCTCTAACTGCCTTATTGGAAAATAGGAGGGAGGCAGCAGGAGTTTCAAAAGGAGTAATAACAGAATAAAAGCCCATTTTCCATTTTAGTGCCACAAGAAGAAGGGGTTGAATTCCAGGGTGTCCAAATTAAAACTGGACAAACCTAGTGACGTGCATTACAGGTTCCACCACAGAACACAACTCCAGAATGAATTCATTACCACATTCCTTCCAAATTGAGTTATTAACTGCAGACAGTGCAATCTAGGAGCACCTACTGCTTCAGAATTTTTAGACTATGAAAGCACTGATGGATTTCAATGCCCTCTGTATGGTTCAGTGCAATAAGAAGCAATAGATTTAAGCCTGTACAATTTAAAGCAAGCATGCACAGATTCAGTCACACAGCTCTCCTTGATGTAAAACCATAAAGTCACCCAGAAGTATTCGAAAAATGCAGGACTGTAACTTCAGACCAAAGCATTTGGTAATCCACTTTTCAAAGTTCCCTGATAAGAGCTGCAGTCTTTTGAATTTGCCTTGAGTTTCAGTTTGAAGATCTACAAAAAGATATCTATCTCTAAAAGACTCTGCTCAAGAAATGTCAAATGTAAACAGACTTTGAAGGAGTTAAACAACAGTTTCCAGAGCAGCAATGATCAATTTTCGGCTTATTTGTTGCTTTAGTTTGATTTAACAACACAGGAAGGAGACCTCAGCACAGAGTAATGACGTGCAGTGATGTGGTAGGTGCAGAGGGATTGGATATTGCTGGTACCAGCATTAATTTTGGGGTAATGGATGTGCATAAAACCTTTTGCAGCTGGCTTCATTTCCACGTGTGGAAATCCATGGAGTGGATGTCCTGAGAGCTGTGTGGCAGGACAGGGTCCCACCTCTGCCTGGCAGCCCTGATGTGCAGCCCTGGTGGCAGAGATCCTTCACCACAGCCAGGTATCATATCATTTCCAGGTAGGGAAAGAGGCAGCTTCTGTGACGGGGGACCAAAGGGGGAAAATAAATAAATAAATTGAAAAGACTTGCTTTTATTTTAAAAGCAGCAGGACAGGGGAAAATAGGCCTTTAAAGAAGAACCTTTCATCTCACAGTGCAGCCTTAGAAGATAAAAATGCTTCCCAATTTTCATATATGAATATCTAAACTCAATCTGCAGACAAAAATTGAAACCAGAGTGGCCTGGTTTCCCAATATACCAAACACTTTCAATTCTTATGATCTGTCTTGTTTTTTATATCATGCTGGTTTTTCAGGTATCTCTGTAGTGCATATTGCAAACTCGTGCAAGTTTGTTGTGTGCAATGTTCAAACCCACCAGAAGTGAGGCAGCTGAGGCTGGGTGCTGGCTAAAGGATGGCTGCTGCACCCAAAATTTTAACCAGGACTTGCTGTTGTACTGACTGAACTGAAACATTTCTGGCTAAATCTTAAAATTCAGAACAGTGCCCTATTTACACCTGTGCATTGCTGATTAAAGGTGAGAGTAGAGCATTTTATTTAAATAATGCATTTAGATGAAAAAATTAGGGTTCCACAACGGAAAATTGTTGTCCTTAAATGCAGCCTAATGTGAACTGATGGCTGATAGAGAAGTGAATATTTTGATTTTTTTTTTTTTTTTTTTTTTTTAATGACATAAGAGAATTTCTACCTGCCCAGACCATGGGGGTGTGTGTGCTTGTTCTCAGATTCAGGTGTCTGAAACATAATTTATTGGGAAGTTTTGACCTCTTGACCAAAACACTGTGAAAGGCACAAACTTTGAAAACAGATCAATCAACTGGGAATTTTCTGGAACTGCACATGTTCTCCTGATCACATTTGCCTCTGAAACGGTGATGAGAAGATTCCACATGTGCTATAGGAAAAAAAAGCCACAGGGAGGGTTCTACTATTTCCTCCTCTATCTCTCCCATTAAACTTTTATTTTTCTGAAAGGAGGAGACAGGGAAGGAGACCAGCTAGAGGGTGATTACAGACGTTTCACGGGAGTCACAGGCCTGTGTGCAGCGCAGAAGGACTTGGATGATAAAAGCACCACCAGCGAGGGGTCCAGGCCTGGAGAGCAGGACAAGCCCTCCCCACAACCCTGCACAAATCAGCTCCTGCACCCGGTAAGCCCCTGGGGCACGTGGCTATCTCGGAACCAAAGCCCTTCACCCCTAGGACATGGCCAGCTCTGCTGTTGGCCATCAGAAGGGATGTCTGGAGATCCTGTAGCCAAAGGCAGCCCTGCTGTTCCCAATTCTCTCTCTGTTCAAGAGGAGGCAGCAGGGTGAAAACCCCTGTCTGGCGAGGAGCAGGTACCCCACAGGGAAAGGAAATGTGAAACACCTTCATCTCCTGTCTAGAAGAAGGTGAAACTGTGCTGGAGAAACTTCCAAATGACAAAGGTGTTGCAACTGAAGTGCAACGGTGACAGAAAACCCCAGGGGACATGTTTTGAGTACACTTAAATTTCATTCAGAGGAAATAATGAGCGTTTACTTCATGAATCCCATTAACACTTAAGTGTGAGATACAGTGAGCAACTCAGCACTGCCAGAGCAGAGATACTGTTCAGACTGTCCTGGAGACAAGCTTTTAACACCAGGATATATTAATTTAGAAAAACAATTTATTAGTACACAGATTCAACCATCCAGTGGGTTAGACTGAATGCAAACTGACTCAGAACGAGGAACTGCTGGGAAGTAGAGACTTTTTTCTTATTTTCCCACTGGAAGCAGCTGTATGGCATCCTAAACATTGCCCAAGTGTCCCAAAACCATTACATTCTGCTAACAGGTTGACACCCATGAGCACTGCCAGAATTGCTCTCTTCCATCCCTCATTATTCCCACTTACAAGCAGCAGCACTTGTTCTCCAGGAGAATTGCTTCACCATAATTCACTATTAACTGCACCACACCGCAGTGAATGGGTCTAATACTAACAGAAATCAGAAAATAAAAGCCCCAGAGTGGGTGTGGAGGATCACTTCTGCTTCAAAATCAAGATAAGGAACCATGACTGAGCTACTGCCACTCACATCACTGCAGAATAAAAATGTTTAAAAACCCTCTGAACATTTATTTTCCAAACTCTGTTTGGCATTGGCATCACTCGTGACCTAAGAAATGGAAATATCCAACCATGGGCAAATATTTCTTCTGACAAAAAAAAAAAAAAAATTATCTCTGTCCTGAAGCTGAGCCTCAGATAATCAAGACAATTAAGTTTGGTATTGATTTTTAAGGCAACAATATTTCTATACTGCTAAGCCATTTCAAAATCAAGAATTAAGAAAAGACATGTGCTGCTTAAAAAAAGCTCAAAATGCATATGATGACTGCTGCACCACCATGTATTAAATCAGAAATATTGTTACAGAATGTTCATCACAAGCCTCCCTTCTTTAAAAGACAAACAAAATTCAATATCATTCCCAAACATGCATTTTTGGTGCATACATTATTTCAATCAAGACATGTATAAATTAATTCCTTGTCTTCCATTAGAGTGTGTCAAAGGGCTCTTCCTCTGGAGCAATCCAGTCCTTCCTCACAAACAGAACTTCAAGAAAGAGAGAAAACAAAATACTTTTTTGGTTTTGGGGGGTTTGTTTTGCCAGGGGTGGTGGTGGTGGCTTGGTTTTGGGGTTTTTTTGGGGGTGGGGTTTGGGGGTCCTTTGCTTTGTTTTGGGTTTTTTCTGTTGCTGGGTTTTTTTGTTGTTGTTCTGGGGTTTTTTGGGGGTTTTTTTTGTTTGGTTGGTTTTGGGTTTTTTTGTTGTTGTTGTTGTTCTTTATTGCTGTCTGTAAAAGAGAAAATGGTAATTGACCTTGTGAAGATCAGTATTAAGCTGGTATTTTGCAAGAAGCCCAGTGTGCAGATAAAAGCCTTCTGCTCCTTGCAGGACTTGCTGTCTCTGAGATATTGGCTCAAAGCAGCCCCAGCAACACCCCTGTCCTGCTCCCTGTCCTGTTCCCTCTCCAGACCAGGACACATTTGCCTGCAGCAAGCCACGACCTCCTGCTCACACAGAGGTTTTCCAAACTCTTTATCAGTTCCTCTGCCGTCCCCCTTCCCTCCCACCCCAACGCACGACGCGCTTATCAATTAAACTGTAATTATGGGGTATATTAACACCAAAATCTTTACCCAGCAGAGGGGGACTCAGGTGATCACCAACAGGACACCCAAACAGCCAGTAAAATTTACTAATATCCATCTCATCAATGTCAGAAAACCTATCAAGTCCCCATATATTAACAGAGTCAGCTGTGGTAATTATGGCACTGCACTATTCTATATGTTGAGAGAAGAGCATCAAGTCCAATTCTGTAAAATTAAACCTCCCAAGCTCATATCCAAGGCTACTGCCAAAGCAAAAAGCAGGTTTGCTTTTCAGCAGACAAACGACTGATGATCATTATTAGACATTTTCTATGAGATCTACAACATCAGACCTCTCCTTGGAGAAATTTCAAAGATCGTTCCCAATGTTCCTGAGACACATTTACGGGTAGTATATGACTCTCAAAGAAATTGCACCTCAGAATTCTGTTTCTATGACAAGAAATAAGGTTTCGCCTCTTTGTTTAGTTTCAGTAGACATATTAAGGGTCAATATGGTCTGCATATTTAGGCCTCTAGAGAAGGCAAAAAGCGAAAAGGCAAGTAAATCATGTTTAAAATACTCGAACCCAACCATAAAAATCTATTGTTTATCTTTTGCAGCGATGGTATTTTACCGTCCAAATGAAAATCCCAGCTCACCAATGAACAGAATGATTGAAGTAACACTGCACCACACAGTTTTAATTTCAGGTATTTGAAAAGATGATACCATAAAATGATCTGGAGTATTGCTGTAGCATAAATCTCCGAGCACTTTCCCTATCCTTAATGTTCAAGCCTAAAATTGTTCCATTCTTTAGCTGACAGTGCACATTGTAAAAGTTGCAGTTTATCACTTTCCTTTCATTCTTCCCCAGCAGTTACATTAGCACATCCTTTTTTATTACTATCGCAGGGTGTCACCACGTAAGTGACATCATAAGGGGAGAACAAGGATTTGCCAGGAATAATCGGAATTGCTCCACAGTGCCAGAGAGCTCTGCATTTCAGAGGGAAGGGACAGCCTTGCATTTCAGCATGCTGAACATGTGCACTTTCAAATCTATTGCCTGTCACAGTAGTCCCTTGGACTGGATAAATTATATCCCACAGTTGGGTAGCACAAAGGTAATTCTGTTGCCATATGTTGTGCCAAAGAGCTCACGCCGTGACAGGGTACATTACAGATTATGCTTTCCCATGTGATGCCAATTTTCTCCTTCATCTGTGAGGGATAAACCTTGTCTCCATTCAGGTTTTAAAGTAGCCAAAATAAAACAGGACCTCCAACAAGCTGGGGGTACAAATTCTGCTTCAAAAAAAAACCCCAAACCAAACCGAACCCAAAAAAAAAAAAAAAAAAAAAAGGCAGAAGAAGCCCAACAATTTTTTAGATTTTTGAAACTACTTTTACTTTGCACCCGAATTTATTATACATCAACCCCATTGGAATTCCAGCCCCAATTCAGGAAAAAAATTGAGTCAAGAACATTGTGATCAGCCTCACACATTTGCTTTATCAAGCACTGCAGTATTTTTGAGTTTCTCTGGTTGGTTGATTTCAAATGCTGGCATGGGCAGCAGCTCACACAGACAGAAAAGAAATATCAGGAGAGTAGAAAGAAAATAGGTAGAGCCCCCCAGAGCATGTTTAAGAGATTTTGCTTGTCAGTCCAATTTATTACTGGATTTCATCACTTAGCAGCAGTGAATTGAAGTGGTGGATAACATGCCACAAATGATTTCAGCCATCAGCATCCAGCTCAGCTCGGGAATAATCAAAAGCCATTGCCACAAGACTGGGTTTGGGCAGAGAAGGGAAAGCTGCTGCGCCTGAAGGCTTCATGCTGGTGAGTCATGAACCCAATGAACACCAGGGCCTCACCTCACAGGGCGGAAATGGAGATTTTGGCATAACTTTAGAATAACTATGCTTTAGACATAACTACTAAATATAACACCTTAAGAGGGAAGAAGAGGCAGTAAATACCTAACTTCTCACAGCACAGAAACTGCTCCTCAAGGTAAAAGGCTGAGGCAGGAAATGCACAGACAAACGCATCTCATGTTCTTCAGGAGTCAAACGAGAAACACTCCCGACTGCGCAGTCACGTGTGCTCACAGCTCAGTGATTCGGTCATTTTGGTTTTGAAACTCTTGCAACAGAAAGAGGCACTCAGAGAGGGGTCTGCGTAACAACAGCCTTTGGAATTCAATGGCTTGGCAAGAAAAATCTTTAGTGGAAATTTGCACAGGTGTATAAAGTCATCGTCACATCAGTTCCTCCTCTATCCATACACCAAGAAAGAGACTGAGCTAGGATTTCAAGGATCAGGCAGGAGTATAAACCTCAGGCCCCTCTGCAATCGTCAGGAATGCTGCTTGCAAACCCAGGACTTGAGGAATTCACATCTTACCCACCAAAAGCAAGCCTAGGCCTGAGAGAATGCCCACCCCAAGGCGATCTCCTGCTTTTACTTTTTAAGCAACGAGTTTAGACATTTGTTACGCCAGTAGGCAGCCTGTAATCCTCACCCCAATTTCAAGGTTACTAGAACAAACTGCTTTTGATTTAAGGCCTTTTGCCTTCAGCTAAAATGGAGCTTATTGTAATTATCTTCATTATAGCATACATAATTCAGGGCTCCCATGGGCACTAAGGGTGTAACAAGGATGGCATTTTACATCCCCTGACCTCTAAATTACTGCAAGCTTATTTCACCAGGAGAGGGTACAAAGTAAAATAAATTCTTTGCTTTCCACTCAGTTTACAAATGAAATTTTGTGGTTTGTTGTGTGAGACTCTGTCATCTGCATTCCTGTTTCTCTGGCACTGCAGATGTCCAAGGCTATTTTATGTGCCACTTTCATGGTCAAAGTGCTGTAAAGCCCAGGAAGGTTTATGGCCTCATTAGAG
Source organism: Corvus hawaiiensis (assembly GCF_020740725.1). Taxonomy (NCBI): domain Eukaryota; kingdom Metazoa; phylum Chordata; class Aves; order Passeriformes; family Corvidae; genus Corvus; species Corvus hawaiiensis. The sequence continues at coordinate 3,247,649 of NC_063226.1, read as the reverse complement.
AACATTCTCACATCAGATCATCCAACTTTGTCACCATATAGCAGCTCCTGAGCACCACCCCCTCAGTGAACTTTATAGGAGACCCTCACATACAACCAGAAGGGCCAAAAACATCAAGTGGCTTTTGCCATCAGGAAGCAATATGAAACCTTCCTCTGTTTGGTTTGTGGGTCCTCTTGGGCTCCCAAGACAAACAAAATAATGTGAGAATGGAAAGAGTATTAAAAGTGGGGAGAATAGAGAAGAATCATTGTTCCTCTTTGACTGTGAGACATTCTAGAAAAAGAATAAACTCTGTTCCTAGATGTGTGGTCTGGAGTCAGTTACCACAGTAAATAGCGATGGTGATGGCACTATGGAGAATACCTTGAGATAAAGAACAAATCACATTATGTTCAGTAAACCCTAAATTTATGCTAGATCAACATATACAAATGAGCTAATCCCCTGTTCAGTTATTTAACAGGAATATTTACTACCTAGAACCTGGACAGAGGTTAGTACAGTTATTTCAGATATTCCATCAAGACCTGTCAGACCACCTGTTGTTAAGGAAATGCTGTAAGTGAAATCTGATCAGATTTGTTATTTCAGTATTTCTCTTTCTCGTTTTAGCATGCCCCACTAGTTGGCAATTACTGCCTACTGTACAATCTATTAAATATTCATGTCAGATATTATTTGCACAGAGCAGCTTTTCTCTGATAAAAAATATGTTATTCATTCATTGCTTAGAAGATTGACCTCAGGTCCCTACTTTAAACACACAGTTATATTGATTGTGAAAATACTCCAGGAAAATTATGTAGTTTATATGCATGCATTATTTCTACTGAGTCATCCTGAAGCTTATAATTTAAGCCTCAGTGTTTCAGGTAAAATGAAATTGCTTCACTAAGTAAGGCTGCTTTGATTTCGGCTTTGCTCTGAGCTTTGCCAGGCAAGCAGAAAATCTTCACAGTCTGAAAGGTCTTGTTCACACAGAATGTACAGTCATGCCTCGATAGAATCGTGGGCATTCAGCACACACCATGCCTTTGTCCAGAGATTGTTTTACAAAACCCCTTTTTTGTTCCTCATGTAAATAATCCCATGTCCCACATTAATGGAAGATCATCACAAATGAACAATGAATTCAGGCTTCCAAAGCACTGCTGTGACTATTGCATTATACATGGCACACAGAGAATGAAAAAAAAAAACCTAAGGATCATCCTTCAAACAGGAATAAAATCCCCAAACTGAACCAAAGGAACCCCAAGCAACAACAGAAAGATAAGGTAACTGGCTTCCAACTAAAAAGAAAAGTACTCCTCATGAGGGTGTTTCCTTGAGGAAGAAACTCTGAAATACCCCACTTTCAAAAACATTATCTGTATGTTACTATTCTGCCCCTCTCCCAAGACAGAAACAGCTTAAAAGAATAAACACAGTAGGAAAAAAAGGAAAAGAAAAAAAGAGAGAAAAATAAGGATGGGCATGTTCTTTGCCTTCCTTTCTCTTTTGGACTTTTGCTATTTCATTACATCCACCTCCTGCATTTCCCAGGCCCTCTCCACATTCTCTCTCTCACCTCCTTGCCTCTCACTTTGGTGTCCTCTTTTTGCCCCCCATTTCAGTCTTTCCTTCCAAGAGAACATCACCTCTAGTATGGCTATTCATCACAAAAAAATATCAGAACAATGAGGGAAATTACAGTTCAACACTTAGAGGAAAGACATTACCCTGGTGCTGTGGCTTTTTATGGCAGCAGATCCATGTCCCAGTGGTGCCTGCTCGCCCTCCAAGCCCCACAACCAAGGCAGATTCCAGGCTGTGTGTGAGCCTTTTAAGCTGCAATCCCTCTTCAAGGCCATTTCACTCCAGAACTCACTGGGCAGAGATGCAGATGCCATTAAAATGCTGAGCTAAAGAATGTGTTTGAAGGATGGACTCCCTCCTGAAACTTTGGAACAGGCCTGATGGGATTTATGCTTGTCCAGAATAAGAAGTCGATGTTATGGTATTCAACTAAATCATAAAAGTAAGAAAAAAGTTCTCTGAAGACAACTGAAATTGCTATCCTGGGGTACACAATATTCTGCAAGTTAGCCCAATGTGTGCCTTTCTGTATTTCACCTGATGTCTTCATTTAGTCCTGATTGGAAAGTGAAAACTTCAGCCTCAGTGGAAGCACTGGAAAATTCCTGCTGAGCTCCATTATCTGGGAAACTCCCCCAGCACTGCAGGGATGGGGAGGCTGCCTGGCTCTGCTCTCATTTATCAATAACAAAGGGGGCTTTCCAGCCAAAAAGAGCTGCAGGTATTAGGGAGCTTTTCTCCTCTCCAAATCCAACTCTTCAGTTCTAACACTGAATTCCCATACGTGTGTATACCCCTGTTTTCCTTAACCCCCAATGATTATTCCATTTCATTAAAAAGCTGAATGATCTAGGGAATGCAGAGACAAATTTCAATCTGCCTTTATAAATGCAAGTGATACAGTAAAGATTTGCCATAATTTGTACTTGCTGTGACATGATAGAAAGCCAATCATAATGAACCAGGCTGGAGAACAGATGCAGAGGCTGTTAAAGGTCTGGGTGGAAGAATAACAGGTAATAAAATCCTTTACCTATTGACATATTGCAGTGTGAGTGTTAAAATTGATAATAATGGCTTTCAAATTTTGTTTCAAGAATTCCTTTCTTTTCTTAAAATGAGATAGAAATAAACCAGTTCCTTGTGTGGTACCCTCCTCATGTGAGTGTGGAAAAAGTCACCCTGACCTAGGCCATAACCTGGGTGTTGCCTTTTCAAGGCATAAATTGTTCTATACGAACAAATAAATTCTTGTTATACCTTTGTATTGTTTTCTACAATGCCCAGAAACAGTCAAAAGTTAAACTAATCTTTTGTTAATTTTTTAATGAGGTTTCACTTTTGGCCAGTAAGGGATTTTTTTCTTTATGAAATTGTTTATTAGAATGATTCAGTAAAACTTTTTCCTGAATGCGGTCATTCCACAGGACACTCTATCACACTAAAACTAGCACGCTCTTCCTAAAATGCTTCTCCTAAAGGAACTGAGGCTTTTCACTCACATTTTTGTTCAAACCCATTTTATAGTGAGAATGGATGCTTTTTGCAAAGTGGAAATGCATCCCAAGAATGTATCTCTAGAAATAAATCCATAGGAACAATTCACATCTCATCCCAGTGAAAACCTGGAACATTTCCAATACGTCTCTGAAATTATCTTAAAGTACAGAAGAAATAAGTAAGAGAAAATACAGAGCCTTTTGTCTCCAAGGTCTATTGCTATACAAATAATTAATTAGTGTAGCTGCTGTGCTCTGGGCCTGCCTGTCTGACCACTGAGCAATTAAACAAAGTGATTCTAGGAGCTACAAGTGGTTGCTTCTGGAAAACAGAGCATCCTTCAAAATGAGAGAAAAGGCATTCTTTACTAATTCAATTTTTGTGTAATTATAACCTAATCAATCTTATACAGACTTTTTGGCATCACTATTCTCTTATTGTTATAACATTTCATAATTCAGTCTAGCAGCAGCAACCTTAACAACAAAGTTTGGACACGTTCCAGGCACAAGGGCAAGGGACAATTTCTATCAGATACATTAAACATTTTACTATTGCTTAATATTGCATGTAAGAGATACATTTAGAGAGAGAGAGATTTGGATTTCCCTTGGAGAAAACCCATAGGCACTATAATCATTAGCTAAATTTCCACCAGCTGCATTAGGGAATATATCATCATTTTGATTTCCCCAAGAAAAGCCTAAAATTCACGAAAATAGGAATACAGGATCCTTATTTGTGCTCTGCTACAAGAAGGAATTGGGATTGCAATTCAACAGTTATCAGCACAAAAATAGAAATACAGTTTGTCATCAGATATTTGGATAACCTGTTTTCAGGATCAGATGAGAAAATTCTAATCAGAATAGCTGATGAGAGGATGCAGAAAACCGAACTTAGTGCAGACACCTGGAGGCCTCTCTGACCTTCTCTGGGGGTTCAGCAGGGCAGAGAGGGATTATGAGCACGTCCTAGATCAGCACATCTCACCCTGTAACTTGTGTCAAGCACACAACACAGTAATTGAGAATAAGTCTCAAACAGGGAGCAGAAAGGACTGTTTCCTCACAGTGTATGGTAGTAATTTAAAGACAAAATAACAAAAATCTCAGCAGTTGGGCAGACTTTACATATTTGCGTGAAGATGATAGCCAGAAGGATTTTTTTCTACTTCTATTGGAAAATCATGTTTAAGATTAAATGTGCTTTTTGCAAATCCTGTGGTACTGTATAAATATCAGGGCCTTTTGTCAATTTTCCATAAACAGCGACATTAACGACTAAGGCTGACAGTTCTGAAAAGTTACAATGTATAAAGTTAGGATTCCATTATATATTGTACTGCATTTCCATTTGATCTTTCAGCCACAACCCTCTGCAAGCAGTTCCAGGGCAGGAACATGCAGGTAGAGAGCAGGAGAGGGAGTTTTTCCCAAGGAGCATCATCAAAGCTGCTCCTTTTGAGCCACCTTCACCTGGAAATGTGTGAGGGGGGCTCAGGTGAAGACTGCAGGGCTCGGGGAGTCCCCCACGAGTGGGTTCCTTGCCTACATCCACCCAAAGTGCCTTTCCAGTTAGCATCTGGAAACATTCTTATCATCAGCTCCAGGAAACATTATCACCTTTAATTGCTGGAATACTCACAGGCCAGCCAGGGAAAAGTTGCATCTTTTCCTAAGGAGCTGCAGGGCTGCTCTGAGGTGCAAACGAGTGCTGATTGCTCATCACCGTGAAGGGTTTGTTTTGCAACCACTGTTCAGGCAGGGGCTCATCAATCCTGTGCGTATTAGGTTCAGAAAATCCCCTCCTCATCGGGGAGTGCTTAGTGCAACTAGACAAACACAGATGCTTCCCAGAAATCCCCAAACGCTCCCATGTTCAAAGACCCGCATTTTTCAAATCGACTGTGCTAATCTCTGCTGTCCAGTGGGTTGGAGCTTGTCTTCAGCAGGATCAGTTATGTTTAGATGTAATTGAAAATTATGGTCATCTCTGCAGTTTATCTCTGCCACTGAACTCGTCCTGTCACTGCTTCCAATTAAAAGGTCGGAAAATTACAAAGGAGCAGTGTGGATTGAAAAAGAGAAAAGTCTGAAAATGCAGCAGAGAGAGGACTGTTTGTTCAGTCTTATAACAGTTACCCAAATTCCTCCTGTTAGGCAGGCCTCACAGAATATAATTGTTATTCCTTGTCTTCACTCCAGTATTTTGATCTAAACTTGCACTCTATTCTTCTCCCTCTATGTGCCTAAATTCCATTCTTCTCCCTGTTTGTGGCCTGGGGAATTTCAATAGTACTTGAGATGTCAAAGAACTAAAAACTTGTCCATTTTTAATTTTGACCAGCCAAGGCTCAAAAGAAACCATATGGCAACAGTGAGGAGGTGTCATTCCTTGCCTCTGCAGACTCAAAAAGACTCTGCTGAGAGTTATTTCCCAGGTCAGAATTTTCTCATGGAAACGTAACCATCTGAACTTAACATTAAGTATAAACAGATGAAATGATTCTTAGGTCAGGTTTTAAAAAAAGCCCTCTTTTTTTGATCAAAGTGTTACAATAGTTATTAACTGTGCATTGCAGCACACCTGGAGATCTGAAACTTCGGAATTCATTCACAGCTGTGCTGTCCCTGCTGCCATGTGGATGCAAGAGCCTGTAACCTATTTACCCCATTCTGTTAGAAGGTAGGAATTGAGCCTGCATGGATTTTTCTTCCCTTTTAATGGCTCTGGCTTTTATTTCATTACTCTCTTGGTTTGAATAAATAGCTTAATCCACCTGTTTGGAGCACGCCTGGGAAAGCCTGGGCAGCGAGGGGTTAATGTTAAAATTAGACCTGGGTGTGCCTGGAAAGATGGGGCAGCACAAGGGTAAGGAAGCACCTTTCTGGAGCCAATTTTCCTCTTCAGGACAGTGCAAGAGCAGAAGTGGTGTCAAGGAGTGGGCAAGACAAAAAGAAAGGGATGGAGACCACCAAAAAACCGTCAAAGGCCCTAGCCCATTCCCAGAAAGATCCAGAATGGAGTGAAGAGACATGAAAGTGAAAAACTTCATCTCAGGGTGGGAAAAAGTCACCTACAAGGTGTCCCCACAACACCTGTGTGGTGCCCACAGGACTCTGGAAACTCTGGCAGCTGCATTGATGCTCCCCAGCACTGGTAATCTCCTCACCTCCTTACCTCATCTCCCTTCCACACTCTCCTCTCCTTTAGATTATTCTTTCGTTTCTCTTACAAGTAGAAAAGAGGGGCAAAACGTACCAATTTCCATGCCACATGCGTCATTTGGTAATAAAACCTGGTGAGCTTTTTTTTGGGGGGGATCCTTTTGGCTTTTTGCTATTCTTTTTCACCCACAGATATCTCCAAATTTTGGGCGCTGCCTTCCTTGTGGGAATGGGACGTGGTAAATGCCACAGCCATTGCACTGAACAGCACATCCCAGCAAAAGAAGAACAGGAGGGGTAAATAAATAACCACAGTTCCATCCTGAAGAGGTGTGCAGGTATCACTGAATACTAAAAGAGGTGTATAGATTCTGAATTATTAAATACCAGGTGCTTTGAACCCTAAAAAGCACAGTGCACCGTGAAAGAATTTGCAGTAACTTGGAATGGGGCTTGTGAATCTGGAAAAAAACCAGCAGAAGACTCGTTTCTTACAGCCTGCTCCACAGTCATGTCTCAGATAAACAAAGGAATGGCCCAGTGTTACTTGTGGGATAACAGAATCCACCGTGCTCTGTTTTGGCTTGAGGCATGTGCTTGTGGTCTCCAGATAATCCCCTAATCACTGATGTGAAAATTGCTGGGGATATATCCAGACAGGATAGCTCCCATCCTCGACACCACCTCATCATCTTGGATCTCAAAGAACAAGCACAGCTTGAAGAACAAATAATTAACATTTGATGTTATATACTTAATTTAATTTAGGATAATAGAGTGATATCTTTATAAGATACTTAATGAAAATGTAAGAGACAAGAAAAAAGAGAGAAACAAATGAAGATTTGTTCCACTCAGCACAGAAAACAGTCACTATGCAGAGGCTGAAAAGAGGATTTTTTAAAAGAAGCTGTAGAATGAATAACAGAAGTGCCACTAACAGATGACCTGCAGCAACCAGAGCTCAAACTGCTCTCCTGCATGGCAGTGTAAATTAGGAGTGCTTGCACAGAACCCACAGTTTGAGCTGCATAAGAGCAGTGTCAGAACAAATGAAATTAAAAATCCGGGCAAAATCAGAGCAAGTAGCATGTGCAGTATAAGAGGCGTGCATGAAAGACTGAAATACTTTAACTTGGCAACAGAGAAGAAATATGATAATGTAAAATAGGAAAAGAGATAACACAATGTAGAAAAGGATGAAAAGAGCCCAGACTCATGGCAGCAATTGAACATTCCCCAAGTTCCACAAATACTGGAATGCAGATAATTTAAAATGCAACCTGATAAAGGGAAGTTTCCTAAGTCTTCTATCTAGCCAAATAAAACTGCTTTGTTTATATAGGGGTTTGTGTTGTAGAATATATACAATGCATGGATCTGCATTTCTCTGCTCCTGGGCGCCTGTGGGATATTTTCACCAGCGTAGAGGAAAACTTTTCATGGTCAAATCTCCACATGCACAAGATAAAAAGCAAGTGAAAAGCAGAACATGCACCTGGACTTCTCTAGAAGAAAGTGTGTTCAGCATTCCCAGGAGCGCCAGGCAGAGCAGATTGCCCACGGCCATGCCCGGGCACCTCTGGAGCTTATCCAAAGGAAGGAGACTCTGCAGACTCCTTGAAAAACTTATTCCAGTGGCAGATCACATCCACAGGACAATTTTTTCTTATGTTTAAGTAAGAACAGCTTCAGGAAACACAGTAGCACCTGGTTGATTAAATGCAGCTCACTTCTTAAGCTCAGTTTCTTTCTCTGATTTCTCTCACCTCCAATGCACTCAGCAAATGTGGAAACCATTTCAAAGCACCATATGCTGGTGTTTTCTAAACTATCATTTTCTGCAAATTGCCATTTCATAGAAATTTAGGTGAAAGTGCTTTTGTTCTTATTTGGATGAAAACTCATTTGGGAAGATGAATAAATTCCCTGAACATGCAATTCCTGACATTTGGCTATCTCTAGCAGAAGATAAAACCAGCAAGTCAAACTCATGATTCTCTACTAATTTACCTCATGTACAGCATATTTTTCAACATCTATGCTTAAAAAATTAATGTACCTTTGAGAGTCATCATTATTGTTATGCCATAAACAAGTTCTTTTGTTGGAAACGGTAATCTTCAGAATCTCTCTCCTAAGATAATTAATTTTGAAGCTAAATACTCCAGGAAAAAAATTGGTTCATTGTTCTTTTGTCATAGGGCTTTTAGATAAAGAAGTCCTAGAATAATGAAACAAGTTCCTAATTTCTGGTAATTTGATTTCTTAATTGAATTAATTAATTGGCATTTTCAAAGTTTTACAAGTAAGTTTAAATTTTACAGCAATGTTTGAGCAGGAATCAGAGCCTGATTTGCAGATGGACCAATCCACCTCATGCACTCTGAGTGGGTCTGCACATGCTCAGCACTTCAGGAAGTCAGGGCCAGACAGGATTAGCCATAATGAGGTTTTACTAAGCAGAAAGAAGGGAACAAAAAGAGTAGAAGAACAGGAGAAGGTAAAAGGATCACAAAGATCACACCCCATGGGACTTCAGATAAGCCATGGCACACTTGCCAAGAGATTCTGTAATGCATTTAATGGCAAAATATGTCTGCAAACACCAGAGACAAAGGAAAGGAAGGTTTAGCTAAGGAAGGTTTAGGCAAAGGAAGTTCTGATTTACAAAGAGTGAGCATCTCCAGGAGCTACTATCTTTCTCACTTTGTGCCAAAGAGATGCTATCTTGTTCTTTCCTACCACAGGATAAAACTCTGGTCCACAACGTTGGTAGGGTGAAACTTTCCCCCCCAAAAGTGCAGACGAATCCTTCAGCTCTCCTTCACACAGATATCAGCAAAGAACAAAAGGGTATGAGGAAAATCATGCTCAAAAATCAGATGAAGCCTGGTGATACGGCGCTATCACAGCCTGGCACTTCCATCTCAGGGTTACTCCTACCCTGCTTATCTGTTCATCAATGCAGAAGAGAGACTTGCAATCTCTGCTTTCCATTTGCTCATCTCTTTGGGCACAGTTATACTAAAGAACTGTCTCTAAATAATCCCAATAAATAATTCTTAGAGTATTTGTAATTAGAGCACTATAAATCCAGAGGACCTGATCAAAGCCACCCTGTACTCATGAGCAAAAATGCCCTTGAGTTCAGCGCCCTTTGGATGAGGCTTCAAACCCTGGCACCTGACCTGCTCCAGATACAGCCAGGGCAATAATGCAGTTACACCTGAGGACAGATTTTTAGAGTAACTTGGTTGCACTCCAGTTTATTATTATTTAAACCTTTATTCCTGACCACCTCAGCTGTTTGAAAATCAAATTTAAGCATAAAAATTTCACCCCCACACGATGAAAGAGAATTAACGACTGAAGCCATAGTCCAAGATAAGACAATCAATGATTCTGTGTGGCTGCAGTAGCTGAGACCATGAACCTCAGTCCCACAATGAAACAACAATATTTAGTGCTGTCTTTTGCCATATAGTCTGATATTCTATAAATTTTGAATTGTGCTCTATAATATGTTTATATATATATATATAAATATTCCTGGCTCTCAGCCTCTGGCTCTGAAGCTGGTTCCTTGAAAGCTGACCTGAAGTATTTTTAGTTTACAGCTAATGTGAAGAACTACCAGAATAACTTTCCTTTTAATGATCATCTTCTAAGTTACAATTTTCAAAAAAACAACATGGTATAGAAAATCCTACTACAAAATTCCACAGGAGATACATTTAATTCAAAAGCACTGAATTACATGTTACAGCAAGACCTGATGGTTTGAAAGAACCCACTGACTTTCAGTTCTATATTCTTAGCACAAATACTTAGAATTTGAGAATGGCTTCAGCTGAGAGGAGCTCTCAAAGATTAATTTAAGTGTTTGGTGGGATGGTGATGTAATTTGATAATACAAGTTTTTGTTTGCTTTCTTAATCACTTTTTAATTGCACTCCATTCTTCTCTTTGATAGATAAATTTGCATTATGGAACACAGTAGAACAAGAAAGTCGAATGTTATTAGTTTTCTATGAATTAATACACTTTACATCTAATTCCATTCAACTGCTCATTTCCTCCAAAATCACAGTCATTGCTGCTGACTCACCCCACCCAGAGAGGCAGATCCAGTGAGGTGAGATGAACAGGATCCACATCTTACATTAAAATACATGGCTTTTAAATTTTACTGTTTAAGCAGTTTGACGTACTAGAACGCTTCCCTCATTTCTCTCAATTAATGAGAAAATTGCAATACACACTTCCGTGTGTACTCTACCAGAGCATCCAACAAATATCAATTTCAACATTTGCTACCTCTGGATTATTCCAGATTTTTCTCTTTAGTTTTGATCATTTACCAAAGCACAAAGCCAGCAGTGATTTTTGGGTGGTAAGTATGGAATATTCAAAGTCTGAGGTTTTAATCATTGAGTCAGTTGCCTCAAGGTAAACATTTCCATAATGAAAAAACAAGTTGTTTTCTTCCAGCTGTGATTGTTCCAAATAAAGCTGGTTTCAAATATAACTGGTTTCCACAGAACATGATCTCTTTGGACAAAAAGGAGAAGCACATGTGCAGGAAGTGCAGTGCCGCTGAGAGGTGCAGTCATTGAAACTGCTGAGTACACAAAGGATCCTCCAGGACAAAGGCAGCCAAATGGGGCTCAGATAATTATTCTTCAAAATCCATCGGAGATTTGCACCTGAGGGAAGAAGTCCTTTCATTCCAAGAGGAGCTCAGCAATACAGCAATAAACAGGAGGTGAAGCTAACCAGCAGAAGGGGACAGAGACCAAGGCAGGGAGCTAAGATAGATGTGAACTAAATACTGACAGTTCTGTTTAGTTTGCACTAAGAAGAGTTATCCAGGAAAATGTTTGTTTGTATTGTTGGGGTTTTTTTGTTAAATACCATTAAACACTTTGCCTCTGTGTCAAAGGAGGAAAAGATGTTTCCGTTATAAATATGAACTCTGCTCCTCTGACTGTGCCCTTACAGAACACTTTTTGTACCACAGATCTCCTCATACCTCCTGGTAGAACACAACAAAAGGCCTTCTATTATGATTTCATGAACAATGACAACCTATATTACAAACTTTTCCTACAATATTTGCATTCACACAATTCTTTTGTTCTGAGCTGGTGTCTTTTGATATTGTAAAAAGCCTCATTTTCACTCACCTGAATGTCTTTCACAGTACAGATGAAGGTCAATGCTTTTATAAGCTTTCCTCCTCTGTAAGCCCATAATACTCTTATGACATTAAGGTATGTACTTAAAGACTTGATTGCTGGCTTTCCTTTGCTTAATATCTTGGCAAGTCTGCAGCACTGCCACGAAATCTGTTTACTAGCAAAGCACACAACTGTTCTGCTTTATAAGCTAGGCTTATTTATATAAATTTATTCCATAGCCTACTCATCTTATTTTAATGGCCAGATGTTCTTTTCTCTTCACTTCTTAATAAACAAATACCCTTAACTAACCCAGACATTCTCAAAGTGCCTCATCTTAATGGCTTTGATATTCCCAACTTTTTTTTTTTTCTCCTTTTTGGCTACCTTCTTCTATGAAGAGTTAAGGGCACTAAAGGTATTTTCAACATAAAAATATTCATTTGTAAGGGAAGGACAGAAGTATATCAAACTCCTGCTCTCAGAAGTAGTTTACTTCAATATCTAACTGCAAGCTCACCACTTTTTCCAAAGTGAGCCTGACATCTGTTTTTGTTTACCATTTGGTAATGACACGAATTCATACTAAGAGGATGAAACAAAATTTAAATATAAGTATTCCCTTAGATGCACTGAATGGAGAATATAGCATTTTCAAGGCTCTATTCATCTTCTAACAGTGTACATGGAGGCTGCATGATGGCTTGGCTGTTTTAAAAACAACAGTTGGATTTGTTGTTAGTTTACAAAAACAATGCAGCGGAAAACATTTCATACAAAAATAAAAACCCCAAAAAACCACAAACAAAACCCCCTCACATAACAAAAAACAAAGAAAAAGTCTTACATGTCTAATGCAGCATTTTTTGACCAGTTTTAGCTCTGAATGTAAGCATTCTTTTAAGGATAAGTAAATGGCTCTGCTTGCTATCAAAGTCAGGCTAAACCCCACTGGGAAACAGAAAAGAGATAATGCTCATGTAAAAGACAACGACAAGAGCGCAGGCTCATGTCAGTAATTGAGCTTTGTAAACCTGCTATCACAAAAGTATTGTCAAAATCCCAAATAAAATATATGAGAAATATTCCAGGACTATATTAGATCCTATATTACATGTTTATGTAACCCAGGATCTGCTCTCCCTTCCTCTAAATTATTTGTTAGTGGCTCTACACTGGAGTATGTGGGTGACTGAGGCTGGGGTCATTTGCAAAGATCCTCTTCCCAGCCTGGTCATTCTGCCTCTGAGAAACCTCCAGCCAACCATACTCACAATGAGGGTTAAAGTTATCTGGAGATTTAGACTAGAGCACTATAGTTCTGTCTAAATGGCACTGTCAGAGACAGTCTGTGTTTTGCTGAATTATGGAAATTTACCACTGACAACACTTTTGTAAAGTTCCTTAAGACAGCGCGATTGCGTTCTATTTTCTATAGAGTCAAAATGGAAATTGAACCATCAACACAAACTGATTTTATTTAGCAAGATTCCTCCTGTCCTATTTTACTTGCACATGAACAGCGACTAATTTTAAAACCAGTGGCCAATATCATCTAGTCAGAGCTGCCCTCATCTGTTCCAGCCTTGCAGGACCACAAACCATTTCTAAAGCATGGTTTGTACAAACCACGACTGGCCCAGGGGCAGCAGCACCAAGTGCCAGCTGCAAGCCCCAGATTTAACAGCTCAGGCAGAATCCCAGACCATGGAATTGCTCGGTCTTTGAGGTGGGAGGCTGCCAGCGCTTTGGGCACTGACATTCCCAGAGCTCGAGCCGTTCGTGTGGCAAAGCCGAGCGCCACAAGATGCCACTCACCATTTGTTTCGTCCCCTTTGGCTGCAGGGAGCAAAGAAAGGGAGGGAAGCAAGGGAATAATGAACCCTATGCAAAAACAGCGAGAGCAATTTCCTCCCATTCTAACACTTTTCACATCAGAAATAGAAGGCATTGTGTGCTGTTCAAAGGTGCTGATCACACAGGCCTGGGAATCAAAGTCACTGATGCGCTTGGAAGGTATTAAACACCCAGTTAAAATAGAATTTCCAAGTGTCTTTTGGTGTCTGAACATTAGGTAGTGTAGGTTGAAGCATGGAGTGGTGCCCCTGAAATTAATAACTTTCCTTAACCATGAGATCTCAGTGTTGTAGATCCTGATTAGTGGTTTTGGAAATGACAAGTCAGAAAATTGTTTGGTGCAAAACGAGTTTAGATGAGTTTAACTCGGGCTGAAGGAGTGAGGAGGGTTTGGATTGCCTGTAATTGGTAAAGGGGCTACCATGGCATCACCTAACACCAAGGACAGCACAGCACCCAGGCCCTGCTGTAAATTATGTCCTTGAAGCCTCTGAGGGAACATGAAGAGAAAAACATCAGGGAAGACAGAAAGAAGAATTGATCTATTGGATTCTTTCTTTCTTTTTTGATAGACACATTTCAGGAAAGGAAAGACTAACTTTAATATTATGCAAAAATGTCAGAGAGAGATATTGCAGTCATAGAGGACCTCAAGCACTGATTTAATTCTCAACTGTAATTCTAATTACAGACTTTATAAATTAGTTTTGATTCTTCCTGAAAAGTTCTTCATGGACTGTGTTCTGAGGTAATAATATCTGATATAATTTATAGTGTTAGGAAAATTCTTTTACAAGTCTCATATGATTGCCTTCAGTGAGAGTAATTATTCCCTTCTAAATTTTTGATTTACAGGTCTTGTTTCAAATGAAGACTAAAAGGTTAGAGCCAGGGCTGAGATGGTTCTGTCTCTCTTGGACACAAGGGAAATGCTCCTTTAGCCCTACAGAAACAATCTTGGATTCTCACAGGGAAGAAGCCTTTTCTTAGTTAGATTTTAGAATTTCCTGGCTTTAATTTGGGAGAAAAAGCTTTCTACAATTTCTTAAATATTTCAAACCTTAATTGCTAAACCCAATAGTTACACTGTGATTGTAAGAAAGGTAGCACAAAAATCATAAATTCTTATAATGTTTTGGGTTGGAAGGGGCCTTAAATACCTTGTTCCATCCCCCTGCCATGGGCAGGGACACCTTCCACCATCCCAGGCTGCTTCAAGCCCCGTCCAGTCTGGCCTTGGACACTTCCAGGGACCCAGGGGCAGCCACAGCTTCTCTGTGCCAGGGCATCCCCACCCTCACAGGGGACAATTTTCTTTTAATATCTAATCTAAATCTAACTTCTTTCACTTTGAAGGCCTCCTTGTCCTTTCACTACCTGACTTTGCAGAAAGTCCCTCCCCAGGTTTCTTGTAGGCCCCTTAGATACTGAAAGGTGCCAGAAGGTGCTCCACACTTGAGCCTTCAGGAGGTATTTAGGAGTTCCTGCTAAGATGACCGCATTATTTAGATCCCTACAGGCTTTTCCTCCCTTGATACTGGTAGATTCCCTAAATCTTGGTCACATTTGAGTCCTTTTCCTGGATCTTTGCCCTGCCCACCAGCCTGGCCCATTCTGCGTGCTCTCGCTGAAAATTGAGAGTTCAGTAATATGGATTTATGTGCTTCTTTATCTTCAAACTGCTGATGTTACTGGGAAAATACCAGAACTAATTCTCTGCTTACACAAATTGTCCTTTTCATTCCTCTGCATCTAACTGATATGAATGTAATTAACTCCATTAACTTGCACGGTCATATTCTCACCCCTCCCCCTTTTTTTCATTAATACAAATGAAAAAGGATTTGGATCCCTGTTTTGTGAAATCAGTGCTGCAGAGACTGGTGCTAGGGAAGCCAGCTACTCTAGGAATACACCTACTTGCAGTGCTGCCCATACCAGGAGAGTCTGACACACTCACACACACTATCCACAGTGCATTTTAATTTAGATGAACCCTTGGTTTTGAAAGGATTTAGACTATCTCAGTGATGGCTGACTGACATAAAATTAAAAGGGAGAAAGAGGGGCTTTGCAAGTGGTTGTGAATATGTTTAACTTGGTGGTGTACTGAGGGAATGAACGGACTGCCTCTCATGACCTGTGTGGAAAGGCAGCAGAATAAAAATGTGGCTCTGCACTTTGCCTTTCCCTTTTAATACCTGTCACGTCTCAGTTTTGCCACCTTTAGATGAATTGCTGTTCCTCCCATGCATAGTGTGAATTGTTTGATGTATCTTTCAAGGAGCTGTTAAATCTGGGATACAGTAAAGTTGTGTAATTTATCCTGAGTCAGGGGTGACATTCCTCTCCACCGCACCCAGCAGCAGGACAGAGAGACATAGGATTTTCAGTTCTGTTCATTGTTAAGAAGAAGCACCTTGCTTCATTTATTTAGTTAGAATAAATTATTTCCTATCATATGCCCAACTATTTATTGTAGGCAGCAAAAAAAATGAGAGGCGAATTCAGAACACCTACTGGCTCTTGAGGGAAAATATGCCATCCATCCCTTTTCTTCTTATATTTAGATGGATTCCATCTCCACACAGAGATGTACAAGAATGTGCTGGAATGCAGCTGTCTGTGAGAAAGGGTTTTCTACAGGGCAGCAATTTTGCTGCCTTCAGAACAAAATCCAGTTGTGTGTTGGCAGGAAATTCAAGAGAGAAAGAGACACCACAACACCTGAGATTGTGACACATGGATGTTCCAACCAAAATAGTCATTTCCATGGTAATTTTCTTCTAGTCTGCACTTCAGACACTGTGCCTCTTAAAACAGTCCTTGTACAAGGGTTGGAGAGCAGAATCTAGAATAGTGTGCTGAGTTTTTGATTTCTTTTTTGACATCTGTTAATATCTGTGCCTGGTACATGAGAACAGTTCTGGTGTTAGGGGTAGATTGGATATTGCCTATATCCAGAATTAATGTTTAATGGTGAAACTAAATTCTATTTTTGTATAAGTCAAAATGAAATAAAGCTAGAAATTTCAAAACCGTCCATAAAAAACCCGTAAAGATTGTAAACAGATAAAGCCAATGGACAGCTGGTTGAATTCTCTTTACCTGACTCATCTGGGGTTTTTTTGCATTAAAACAGCCAAAGCAAAACAGCAGAGGGTTTTTATCAAATCTAAAACATTGATATATAGGACAGAGAGGTTCTATATGATACTTTGGCTATTATCAAATCTGGCAGAAAAAGCAAAAAATTCAGTGAGGAAAGACTGCCCAGCCATTTCATGGGAACACAGAGGGATCACGTGAGCTCACATTTAAAGAAATGTTGTTCAGTCCTCTCCTGATTCCCTCTCATGAGAGCTGGGACATGGCATTTATGGACAGAAAACATGTGAATGGCCACGCTCAGGAGTCAGCCCTGCAGGACTGGCAGGAGGAAGCTGTCCAGCACCACAGAGCTGTACCAGAACCACCAGTACCACCCATCTGCACCAGTCCCACACAGCTGCCCTGCCATGGGCGAGCTGTGAAGTGCAGTGGAAGAGCTTTGCTCAGCACACATTTAAGCCCTGTCTAAATGTTTAAACAATGCTGTCACCTTCTCAGCATAGCTTGCTGGATATGTCCTCTGACACAGTCAGTCTTTCTAAAAACCTCAAGTGAAAAATGCAGGATGCAGCAATCCCTTCAATGTTAAAAGCTGTAGTTCTGAGCCTTTCATTAGTATACAGAAGGCGAGCCGTTAATTACTAATCTTTCACAGTCTGCAGCACCCTAGGGCTTCCAAACACCCTGGTGAAGGCAGGAAGGATATTTCAGACTTCATTTCAATTCCCTGAAACTTTTGTCAACAGCCTCATTGCAAATGGAAACTGCTCAGTGTGGCTCAGCTGTGCTGTCTCAGCTGCTAAACCAGCCCAGCCCTGAAAAAAAACTGCCCTCGTTAAAAGAGACGGGCATGAAATAAGACTCAGCTTCAAAAACCTCTAAACTACTGTAACACTGAAAGATGAATATAAA
Organism: Corvus hawaiiensis; assembly: GCF_020740725.1. Classification (NCBI taxonomy): domain Eukaryota; kingdom Metazoa; phylum Chordata; class Aves; order Passeriformes; family Corvidae; genus Corvus; species Corvus hawaiiensis. Next base: position 3,230,335 of record NC_063226.1, on the reverse strand, counting down.
CTTTTGGGGCTTTTCTATGTCATAAAGACCTTTGGCCGTAAAGATATTTTATGTACCCTGTAGATGGTAAACAGGAGCAGAGCAGCATTGTGGTGGATATGTACGAGGCTTGTGCCACCCTGGAGCCCCTTGCAGGGCTGCTCTGCACACTCACACCCCAGGCACACACTCCGGGGCTTGCTGAGACCTACAGGGAGCCTTTCTGAAGGTTGCTGGCAGATTTCGGTCACCAGAAGGAAATGCTCCTCAAAATTCAACAAATCACAACACAATGGCCTATTTTGCAGGCTGGCAGAAAGAACTTCCAAGCTCTTTACTGCTGTGATGGGGGCACTTTCACCTGCTGCCTCTCACCCTCCTTACAGGTTGGGGTTTGGACACGATTACAGATGCCCTGAAAGCTGAGAGCAGGCTCAGACACACTCAGACACAATCCTGCACAAGGCAGGGCGGGTTTCACCGGCCAAGTGATAGATGAGCCACGGAAGTGTAATTGATGGCTATTCCTAGGAAAGACACCTTGGGTGATTAAATGATATTTCTACTTCATTCTTAATTCAAAGATGATTATTACATGTGCAGTTACTCATGTTATACTTCCCAATTTGAAAAATGAAGGTAACGAGGTTGAAAAGCTCTTTAACAATGCCAAGGAAGAGACACACAGGTATGGCACCGAAACCATGAAAAAGGCATCTGTTCTGAGCTCTGTGTTTTAAACTGAGCACTCAAAACATCTTTACTCACTCATGTTGACTTCCAGTGTGAATTTTCAAAATCTTATCACACTGCAGCCATTCAGCAGAGACAAATCTCTGTCTTGTAAAAGTCCTCATATGGTGTGCCTGCATCAGAATCTGTTTCTATGGGCTTGTGTAACGTTTTCTGATATTTTTTGAAGGTGTGCTAATTAACAATGCAGAATATTGTAAAATCTGCAACCGGAATTATTTTGAAAACTTTTATATTTTTTACCATTAAAAGCCAGTTAAATATTTCACAGGTGCATATGATGATGTCTGGTGGGGAAAAAAAAAAAAAATTAAAAGGTTTTTTTTAAATTAATAGGAAAAAAAAATTGCATCGTATTGGACAGTCTCTAATGTCAATGAGCTGGCTGATAGAACACCATTGACACTGATAACACCAGCAAACCATTGTGTACTGTGCTTCATATTTAGTGTTCAGGGAAAACATGATCTGTAGCAGCTCTAAAGAGTAATTCTGATCTCTAGAGAGGAGTCTCAGTGATCCCATTAACATTGATCATGTTTGAAGAAGTCTCAAGCATAATACATTATTAATATGACCCTCTTTCTGTTTGTTTTTTTAATGGTTTGAAAAGAAACAAAGGAAATTAGATAGAAATGTCTCCATTAAAATAACGTAAGTGGTCAGGCTAAAACCCTCCAATGACAGGAAATCACAGGAAATCCAGAATTCAAAGTTGCTGCTCCCCCTGAGTGTCTCCAGACATCAGCTGAGCTTGTATGCAGTACTTTGCAATATTGAATCCTGGCAGAAGTTCAGAACAAGGTAACTGAAGGATGAGTCACCTCCTTCCTGCAGGTTATGTCCAAACCTTAATGCGTTTTTTGTGTATCATACCAGTAACTGTCTCCTAGTTCTCAGTCCCTTAACACATGGGATTGTTCACAGGAACTTCATCTTCCATGAAAGACAAAACCATGTTATGAGCAAAAAAAGTAGAAATTCTCAGGGGATTTGATGGAAAGACTTTGCTTAGAATGCTCATCTCCCAGGTTAGATGTAATGTTACTACAAAAATATCAAAAATCTGAAAACCACATTATTTTTTAGGTAGAGGAAAATAATTGTAAGGGACCAGGTCTGCTATTTCTAAGTTTCAAGCTATCTTCAGCATCCAGAGCAAATATTCAGCTAAAAATACACCTGTACCAAATGTTCCAATACACTATTTTTTTCGGTATTCCAAAAGAAGATGGAATTACCCATTTCCATGCACAGACCCCTGCAGAAATACGAGTTTGATGTGGAGCCACCATGCAGAGACCAGACTAGCAGTGAGCACTGAGGTGTGTTCATCTGGCAGAAGGAGTCATCCCCTAACCCCCCATGCCTGCCTAGGAAACCTCTAACCTGCCCCAGAGGGACAGAGGCCTTGAATCCACACTCAGCGTGGGAATGTAAGAGAAAAGAAACCTTAAACACAAAGAATAGGAATTGCTATTGATGCACTGCACCCATCCCACTTAGCAAACACAGGTTAGAGCTCGTGCCACTGAGTCGGGGCTTCCCTCCCTGCTCGTTCCACCCCCCGTTCCCTCACAGCAGCACTTCCTTATCCACAGACTGACATGAAAAATCACCCCAAAAACAGGATTATGTGCTTTGGCTACTTCTCTAGGAGCAAAAAATGTCATCTAGCACTCGTGCTTTTAAAGGAAAGTTGCATGTGTCTATCACACAGAGACCTAAGAGCAAATCAGCAGAAAGCTCTTGTGGCCACAGGAGCACAGAATTAATTATATCTGACAAATAATTATTCTTAAAGTTCTGCTCCGGCTGTACAACAGAATTTCATGAACCACGAAGATATTTGCAAAGGACTTCACAGCCCTTTCCATGCACATGCACGAGAGCAGCAGCAGCCTCCTGTCGGTGCCAGGGCTGCTCTGGGGGAATGAGGTGGGAATTCAGGTGCCAGCGCAGAGGAGCACTGGGAATGCTGCCCTGAGCTGGATCCACCTGAACAGAGCCAGGCTGCTTTCACAAGCACCCATCTCCAAAGGCTGCTTCTGAAACAGGTACATGTTGTCTTTTTCAGGACAAAGATGCCTGATGTGCTCTCACTGAACTGATCAGCATTATTCAAGAGGCAAAGCTCACGCAGCAGGGCATAAAAGATCCGCATGGAAAGGAAAAGTCTGAGGAAAACCTCCCTCACTGATTCTTCCTCTCTGAAATTTAAAGCACCTAGGGACTTGCAGCCAATGGACAAACCTGCTTATTCTATTTTTATGGCCTGAGAAGGACAGAGCTCACAACGACACAACAAAGATTTGTAGGCTGGGGTCACCAACCAGAACTGCAAAACCAACTGCAAATTTTTGCAAGTGCTCCAAAGTAAAAGATCACTCTGGCATTGCTAATAGGTTTACTAAAGGAGTTTACTTAGCTGACAAATCAATACAAAACAACAGAAAAAATATCTTTTTCTTTTCTTTTACCAACAGCAAACTTTCCTAGTGGGAATGCCACTACTCACAGAATGATATCTGTGCAGGTTTTTTGAGCACAGTAAAGTCTTCAGTTCTCTTAAAAAATGATACTCTAGGGAAAACCATTCCTGCTTTGTTGTAACATATTTCTTTCTTTTTTTTAAAGGTGAACCTTCAAAAGATTTCCATCTAGCATTTCTTCTAATGTGTGCAGGCAAATCTAGTTAGTTTATGGTCTCTTGCTTTATAAAGTACAGGAAAATCTTACCTAATTTCCAATCAAGCCTCAATAATTTGGCTCTTATTTTTCAGAGTACTCTGTTAAACGAAAAGCAGCTTATATATGGAATTATTCACGTGTACACTTTGATTTCATATATGTATACACAGGCACATAGGTGTCTCCATGCACGTGTGCATATATATACATATATATATATATATACATATATATGCCTATAGTCAAAGAAATGTGCTTGTTAAGGTTTCCTTTCAGAGAACAGCAAAAACAGCAGGGGGCAAGCAGCAGCAGCAAAATGGGAAGAGCTTTAGCGTGAAGAACATGAAAAAAATCCCAAACACTTTAGAAAGAGATTTGTGTAATAATATTCCAGCATTAGGGAAATATCTGGTTATGTTGCCTTCTTAAGGTGCATCCCCAAGCAGTTGGTATCAATTACCACTGGCAGGTGAAATTCCAGTTCTGTCTTTGTGCAAAACCAGATTTCATTCTTTAGGGAAGATGTTGTCTGCTTGGACCCACCAACATTTTCTTTTTTTTTACAAAGGAAATTCAGATCCTTTTTGAAATTGCAATTTGAAACTAAGTGCTTTTATTGATAAGTAGTTTTATATTTGTTGTGTGCATATTAAACTAAATACTACAAATAGTAGATGCTTCCTTTAAGAAAACCCAAAGTATGTATCCAGCTGAATCCCACCAGGCATTAGAACTGTATGCAGTGAAAAACCAATGAAATCCAGATGCCAGAGATGATGGCAAAGATATTTGTACTGGTGTGGACTTCAAACAATTTGATTTAAAAAGAAAAAAAAAAAAGAAAAAAAAAAAAGAAAATAGCAAAACATGGCTAGTTGTGTCCTATTGAATATTAAATCTTTTTGCAAGTGTTTTCTCTGTAAAGCCTGTTGGCAGCTGTGGACACTCAAGAAAAGCAGCCTTGCATCACTCATGAGAAGAGAAAGGATAAATAGTGGGATGGGTGACATGGATTACTGGTGCCTGAGTGTTCTGGAAAGATGCATCAGTTCAGGGAAGGTGGCTGCTCTGCCCTGGAATCTGGGTGCTGGGGAGGAGCTCCCACATTAATCTGGGAGGTTATTCCCCTTCTCTGCTCTTGTCTCTCTATCAGCCCAGCACAGAACCTTTCTGTCCATTTTCGAATTGAGGGACAGCTCTGTTAATAAGTTGTAAACCCCTTTCTGTTTAAAGGCAGACTAATTTAAGTACTCAAAGTCCACACATCTATTTGGAATTTCCTGACATTTGATATTTGCTCTGGAGTTCAGCAAGATTAACATTTCGAGGTCAAAGTCATTCAAGTCCTCAGAAAGTAATGCTTGTAATAAAATCCATGCCTGCCTTTATGCTGGCAGATGTTAATTATGTCTTTTCTACAGCACCAGATATCAGAACAGAACTGTAGCCTTTTATAAATGGTCTTGATCATTCAACACCTACCCAATTAATTTTAAATATGGAAAATAATGCTTTAAAAGGAATTCAGTTCTCTAGAGAGCTTCTACGGTCTAGGTAACATTGCTTGCCCATCTTCCTACTGCCAAAGTGCTTCTTGTTTGTTGATGAAGAAGAAAAGAATCTGAGTATTGAAAAGAAACTCTACTCTACTTTACCATCAAAAACACTTCTTTTACTTGAGAACAAACTGGGTGGGGGTGATGGTGTTATCTGCTTCCCCTCTGCTGAATTTGAGTCAGAACTTAGGAGGAGGAACATGTGGAGAAAAACATAGCAAAGCACCCTCATCAAAGTTTTTCAAGGAATCAAAATTACACATGCACATATACCTGTGGAGACTGGAAACGTGCTGCTCTACAGAAGCTTAAAATAATCAAATAATCCAAGGCAGAGATGACAATTTCTTTTTCCCCTTCACTCTTATCCATACAGCCCTATCCCTGTCCCAGCCCCACCACCAAGATGTATCTGGATGCGCCACTAACTGGTTCAGAGAGCTGAACAGCTGAATAACTCCCAAAAAATGATGGGAGGAGGCAGTTGCCTGTCTGAGCCAGTGCAAGTTCAAGCTTAACAGAGGAAAAGAAACAGAATCACAGCATCTCAGAGTTGAGCTGGGTTTCTGTCTTTTCTTAGAGCCTCCTTCCAGTCCTAGAACGACTACAAGAGTGCTGAAGCCTGGAACGAGTGCTGACCTTTGCCTGGACATTTGGTGGATACACAGCTTGTGCTACTTTAATTAAATATAGGGCTGATCGCCTGGACCACTGGTCAGAAACTCATTAAAGTAATGAGAATGCCTGTGCAGCTACCTTCCAGTCTATCTCTGTAAACTCTTCAGGCAATATTAGAGATTGCAGAGTTGAGAACAGGTCCAAAAATCTACTAAAGGAATAAATGATGATGGGGACTCATTATCAGAGGAGAGAAATTAATCCAGATGGCTGGGAACAGAGATAGGGCAAGTTCATGCTAGTTCTGTTTATTGCAACTGAAATTTTTCCATCCCCAGCATATCAGGGAATAGAGAGAATGTTTGCATAAAATTCTTATTTATAGATAGTTCTGAAATGTCCAGGGAAAGCATCTGATTCTCAGACATTAAGATTTAATTGCATTTTAAATTCAGTTAATAAGATGGAAAAGTCTGAAAGATTAGATATGAATCTATATCTGAACTTTTCCCAAACTTTTCTTCCTGAAGTGCCTGTAACAAGAGGTTCCCTCAAGATGAGCACCTTGACTATCCCTTCCCACACGTTCCCTGTCAGATCCCTGTTCAAAACCTCCAAAAGCCAAGCAAACCCACAGAGCCAGAGCTGTGAGATTCCTGTCTTCAAAAATCTGAGAACGTATCTCTACAGTATTGCTCAGTAACACAGAGAACAGGCACTTGTTAAACTCACAATGGAACTGGTTTTATTAGAATAAATTGCCAGCAATCTCACAAAAGCCTTTGCATTATCATTTAAAACTATAATGGCAAAAAGGCTTTTGAGCTTCCAGTGCCTTAAGTTTTCCAAACAAGAGCGCACAGCTCATCCATCCGAATGTAAAAAGTTTGCCTGGTTGATTTTATTTCCCTTGGCATCTTTCCCTTGTCTCTTGACAGAAGACAGCTCCATTGCTGTGCTGATAAAAGAGCAGCAGAGCTATATGATACTGCCACCTCCATCAAAAATCACTTCCTTGTCAAAAATCTCTATATTATTGTTGTAGCTGAGCGTGGCTTTGGTGTAGATTCAAGGGAATGTGCTGCGACACAGCACCTGTGTTTGCACTGGGCCTTTGCTCTGCTCGGGCTGATAATTGTTTCAGGCACAGAACCCTTTTTTGTCTGTGCTCTACTTGTCAACGGCTTCGTGGGCAGACTGTTGGGAAAACTGAGGCTTTGAGAGCCTGTTTTCGAGGTAATTAAAAGTAAAGATTTTTCCTCTTGTCTTTTTTGCTGCCCCAGGATTTTTGCTCTCAAGCAGAAACTCCCTATTGAAGTGAGCAGCGCTTTCAAGAATGACATCTCTGGTCAGCACAGCTGCATTTGTGCAGCATGGGTTTTATTATGCGGGGCTGTGTTTGGCCAACTGAGAATGAGACAACAATTAGAACAAAGCTCTTGTAAAGTACCTGCACTTGGGCAGACACATTATGCTCTTTTAAGAGATAATATGCCTCAGAGAATGAGATGGCAAAATTGAGCTAGGATGTAAGCTCCTTTGAAAAACACCCGTCACCAGTTCAACCGTGCCCGTGGGTGCCAGAGCTGTTGTCATCTAAATAATCCCACAGTGAGCCACGACAGCACAGCACAATTCCTATGGCAGAGGAACAAAGAAGGGAAAGAATTTCACGATGCTTCCTCTGGCAAGAACAGTTTAAATTGGCCAGTTTCAGACTGAGAGCAGCCCTGCCAGGAAAGCCTTGGGGGTGCTGGTGGGTCTCAGCCCCGTGCTAGCCTGGGCAGCAGGGGAGGGGGGATTCTGCCCCTCTGCCCCACTCAGGTGAGACCCCACATGCAGAGCTGCCTCCAGCCCTGGGCCCAGCACAGGAAGGACCTGGAGCTGCTGAAGGGGGTCCAGAGGAGGCCACAAAGCTGCTCTTTACCATGGAAACAGGCTGGGAGAGCTGGGGTGTTCACCTGGAGAAAAGAAGCTTCGGGGCGACCTAATTATGGCCTTCAAGTACTGAAGGGAGCCTGAAAGAAAGATGGACAGAGACAATTGACAAGGCATGGAGTGATGGGGGAATGGCTTCAAACCAAAAGAGGCTTACATGGGATATTGGGAAGGAATTCTTCACGTGAGGGTGGGCAGGCCCTGGCACAGGGTGCCCAGAGAAGCTGTGGCTGCCCCTGGATCCCTGGAAGAGTCCAAGGTCAGGCTGGAGCAGCCTGGAATAGTCTGAGGTGTCCCTGCCCATGGCAGGGGATGGCACTGGTTGGGCTTTAAGGTCCCTTCCAACTCAGGTCATTCTGGGATTCTATGATGATACCAGTCCTACCTGGATATACAAATTATTGCCAAGATCTCCTTTGCTGAGACAGTAGGACCGAAATCAAAAATGTGAATAAAGAGGTAAACAGAAGCTGTTAACTTTACTCAGCACAGCTCTTTCCAGGTTTTCCTTGGATCTTTACTCTTCCTTTTTTTCTTTTTTTTTTTTTCCCTTCCTATCTTTTCTACTTTATATTATTCACTAAAAAACTGGAAAAAAGAAAAGATAAAGCAAGTAAAAAAATACAGCTGCAAACCTTCTCACGGCCTGGCCTCCCACCCTCCCCTCAGAATGGGGTCACTGTGTGGTGGGGTAAAGGCACTCCAGGGTCACCTCTGGAATGTCCTCATTTGTAACTTTGGGAAATGAGGTCAAGAACAAGTTTTTGAAATTCAGAAGTAATTTTCCAAATGATTGCAGTGGGGTTCAAGTGTGACACTTGAGGTCAGCCAACAGGCTTAATAAGCACTGATCAGACATTGACATGCCAGACTGAAACCCATCTTTGGCTCCATGAAATTAAGAATTTAAGGATTTAGGGAAACATTAACATAATATTTTCTTTGAAAAAGAGGAAAAGCATATTTAGTATTTTCAGCTATACTCCCGTCACACAAAACAGCTGCAGAAAAGCTTTATTTTTAAATTTTGTTCCTTAATTTCAGCTTTTTAAATTTTTTTTTCTGTTTTTTTTTTGTGGTTTTTTTTTTTTGTAAGTATCAAATAATTTTATACCAACACGAGTAGGAACACTCTGAATTAAAGGTCAAGGTATTTCATTACAGCCACCCCTTCGGAGCAGCAAGAAGGGAATATCTTTCAGATATCTTTCAAACATCTTTCAAACTGTCTCTCAAATGCTCTGTATTGCAAATGCCCTCTGTTGAACTTGTTTTGGTTTTGCTGGGCTTAGAGAAGCGGCAGGAAATTCTTGGAGTTGGTCTGACATAAATGTTTGTTATTGGCATGTAGATCTACAGAAATTATTGCTTAGAAAAGCTGGAGCTGTATTGTTTAATGTTAGAGAAAAATGGCTGACATGTTATTTGGTACATCCTTGCATTTGCCTGATTAATGTAATTTTGGTGAATAAGCCATCTGTTATGTGAGTCAAATTAATAAAACAAATAAATACAGATACGATATAAAGTTCCAATCTCAATTTCTATTATGTGCATGCAATGTATGCATGTGGAATTAGGCATATTAGTTCTAAATTAACAAACAAAGAGCAAATACTTAGAAAATGAATATATAAATTAAATAATGTACAAAAGACTTCTTATGGAGTGATTTGTAAAGTTAATTTCCTCAGGAATCATACTGACTGCAGGCCTTCTGGCAGAGCCAGGTTAATGCAGGATGGTACTCATGGATATGGATATAAGTATATAGTTATATGAGTAAAAAATCAAAATAACGTTAGAGTTTTTCCTGAAATAAAGCTGGTTTTTCTACTGTATTCAGAGTGACTGAACAGAGACAAACCTAACCAAAACAATAACATAAACAGACCACATTTAATTCCAAATTAATCTGATTATCTGTCATAATGATTTATAAGATTAAAGTTGTATACAAATTAAATACTACAATATGTATATTACTGTGCTATGGCATATTCCACATTTATCCATGAGAACTCATGAAATAGCTTAGAAATTTTTTAAATATCTTTTTAAAGGGTATATACATCAATATACTAAAACATATAAATACCTAGTAGGAAGATTATGGACATTCAGAAAATGGAGTTTTGAGATATTTAAAGTTCCAGCTATTGCTCGCAAGAATTCTCACTGAACTTCAAACATTTTTCAAACATTTCTAATTCTGACAATTTTCCTTCATTAAAAAATGGACATGCCTTTGTAACCAACTGAAATGCTGTCTGAAATGTCAGCTTTCACCTCTAAATCATTCTACTGTCATAAAGCTTTTGATTCCCAGGAATAGATAACAAATGCTGGGAAATCTTCCATGGACTGGAGTGAGGATGTCCACGTAAGAGCAGAAGCAGACAAATGACACCACTCTAGAAGAAGATGTGTGTTTTCAGCATCAGGCTCGTTTAGCAGTTGAGTTGATTTCAGTTAATGCTTAAGAACAGAAGGGCATAACTTAATTACTGACAAAACAGTAATAAGGGGGTTAATGCTCAAAGCACCTTACAGTTATTTCTGTATTAGTAATTTTGATTGCATGTTGTATTTGTAACAGTGTAGTCCTCAGGCACTCATGTAACCTCCTATAAATATCCTTACTTACCTTTACTTATCCTTACCGACTTCTCCTTGTAGATGAGCCTAAAATATCAGCACCTAGGCCTGTCTTAAAAATCAGCAGCTTGACTTTCAAAGACACTGAGTAAGGAAGCAGCTCACAGTGCAGTGAAAAATCAGTTCCTTTGATCAGGTATGCAAACTTTAATAACTCATCCCAGTCTATGCCGTGCCCTGTAAGACGTCTCTCTTCCTTTAAAATTCATTTCAATGCAAGCTGCATTGGTCAAACATGACACTCACTGTCTACAGCTGAGATATTTCTATATATCCATTTTAATTCCCATGCAATGAAGTATGAATCACCACAGAGCTCAGGCAGTTCTCGAGTGTGGGCAGCTTGATTGATCCATCTTTGAGAATGGTACAACATGCCCAGATATTGTAAATATCCATAAATCCAAATATGTTTCGAGGCTTTGAAGCAGGTTGAGGCTGGAGCACATAATTTAGAATTTAGTGGCTATGTGCTATGGAGTTTGCACAGAACATCTAATAAATAACATTTCCAAAAGTCTAAAAATGTCAAGAATTTAAGGAAACAAGAAAAAGAGACAAATAACTGTCTCTGTCAAATATCAACTCCCTATTGCAAAAAATTAGCAGTGCCAAGTTTTCTCAAAGAAAGAAACCCTTTGGGTCCTTTCTGTTTCAGCTGCAGCAAAGAATACTTTATTTCCTTCCCTTGCTCTGGTACATGTGCAGAGCATTTTAGTTGCTTTCTGAAAACAAAATAAAAAAGAAACGTTTTCTTGACCTTGATGCTTGGTACAGAGAGTTGTATTCCAAATTATTGGGATTTTGTAAAGTCAGGATACAGGTAGGTTGACACAAATAAGAACTGGCAATTACCAGTTCTTAGAGCAACACAGGATGGTTGAGTGTAAACTTTTCATACCCTGGTAAGCAAGATCATGTTTTGATTTTAAATTCATATTCATTTTGGTTTTCAATTCCTCATTTTTAGTTTTGCAAGTGCCTGAATGTAAGTGAGATCTGCAGACAAAAGCAGCTGTACATCAAGAAGGGTGTGCTGCAACCCAGGCAGAAATACACAGGGAGTTCTGAGCCTCATCCTAAACTCCCTGTTCCAGCAATATTCCTAATGCCATCTGTTGTTGCATTTGAATGTTTTTAGTCTTCTAACACTAGCTGATTAGTCTTTCCTTGTGCATCAGAAAGAATGGAAATGTCTCAAAATACATTTTTACAGCAGAGACTGCACTAAATGCAGAAAAAATGGCACAAAATCAGTTCATTCTAATGAATGGCAAAGGAGAGAAAATAAATAATTTGGATATCTTAATTATTAAAATGTAATTCATTATTTGTACTCCAAATATTTAATATAGCACTGAAATCTTTACAGTGGAATCCTATCAGTATCTATCCATCATGTTTCACTGTATATGATTTATGGACATACACAGATACACTTCTGGGGACAAATCAGGTATTTCTGTGGAGAGACAAATACAAAACGACTCAGTATCTAGAGACACACCAGCAAAGAGCATGCAGCAGTAATTTGCTTCAAGGCAGCTCCACTTAACTTTGGCTGATGCCAGGGTCCAGCAGGACTGCCCTGGCAGGGACCCAGGCCCTTGTCCAGCCCCAGAGCCCTGTGGACACGGCCCTGTGGGGGCACTCCGTGGCACGAGGCTCTGTCCAGCCTTGCTGTCATTACCCCTCCTGAGGAACAGGATGCATTAGCCTGGGAAAAGTACAATATTAGTGCTTGCAGCTGTCCTGCCACTGCTCTCCTTTGAGAAAGGCTAAAGGGCTGCAGAGCTGGGGGTGGGGAGCTGGTGTCCCCGCGGTGCTGATGGTCACGGTGTCTGCCAGGGCGCCGCATCAATCCCTTCCAGGAGCTGGGCTGCGCCTGCAGCTCCACTCTGCAAGTGACAGAAGTACTGAGAAGCCAGTTCTGTGCCCAGCAGCTACCAGTGTGCCCGGAGGAAAGAACGTGTGTGTGTGTCAGATGCGCTGAGAGGAGCAGTGAGGAGCACACAGACCTGATATCTAACGCCTAATAAGACCTGAGTTTCCTTACAAAGGAGCGCAGCAACGTTTGGGAGTTGTGACCCTTGCACAAAGAGAATGGAAACAGAGCAGGAAAGACTAGATTTAAATAAAAAACCCAAAAAATCAAACCCAAAAAGCTGCAAAACCAAAGTCCTACATGAAAATTGCAAAGGCACAGCCAGAAGGGTGCTCTGGATTATTCCAAAATTGGCCACCTACAACTTCATACACTCCTGAAATTCCAGTACTGTCTGTAGATTAAAGCATCAGCTCTTCCTCTGGAATTCCTGGTTCTTGTGGCTGATTACTAGAAGGAAATAGGAAGTTCAGGAAGATTTTCCTTTCCGCACAATATTTTGAAAGTTGGAATTTGCATTTATCATCTCTCTAAACTTTTGACTATCTCTAATTGTTGATGACTCATGTTATAACACTGGTAAAAGCACGTGCCTACGGCATCCGGTGTCTCCACCTCTGGATCAATCCTAATAAACATAAATATCCTTAAATAACCTTATCACCTGAAGGCAAATTAGACAAGAAGAGACAACCAATCTTGTTTAACCAAACACATCTTTGCCACCTGTGCATAACTTGCATGCACTATATGGGAGAGTGTGAAATACTTATAGGTTTTTAAAATTTACGTCCAAGATTTGTAGAAAATACAATCCAACTGTTACTAGTAAACTTTTTTTTGAAAGAACACTACACTGTCAGCAAAATATTATAAGCAATATCCTTATTTTCAATCAATGTAAGTCAGATGTGGAATTCCTTGAAATATAACTGTCCTGTATTTGTCTTCCTACTTTGAAAGAACCTAAAATGTATTCATAGGGTAAAGCTTATTCAGGGATCATGCAAAATAAATGCATTTTCCTGAAAGATCCATTTCAGCCTACTGCGTACAGGTGTACTGAAGTCAGGCTGTGCATATTAAACCTCCACGTAAAAAAACATCAGAGAAAGATATTGCTATCCCAGCAGTTTCTGCTATTTCCACAAGTAACTGAATGTGCAGATGCACAGGATACTTCAGCAGAAGCAGGATAATCTTTGTGTTATTCCTTTTACTCCCTGCTTCCTCTCATAGCTCTCAGCATACACGTCTGATACTACACCTAAGAATGAGAGAGAAGAAAGGACTTTACAAATTGTGGCAAATAACATTAATCCATTGAAAAGGCCATAAATTAATCCTCTCTTTTTGGAGAGTAAAAGCTTGATAACTGTGAGCAAGTATTCTAGGAGCTCTTATTTCATTCCTGAACTGAGAAACCTTCATTAATTTGGGCTATTAATTGTGGAGATTCATTACTGGCATATTTTCATCATTTTAGCTTCCTTTTAATGTACTCTTAATGAAATGCTTCTATTTTCACACAGGGCTTCTATAGCAGCATTAACTTGGGCAGCTTTGCAAAAGCTGCACTATAAAAAAGGCAGATGAATGAGCCATGAGCTTATCATAAACCACTATGATTTACTAATAATGCTGAGGCCCTGTGGTATCAGGCACGGCATTAATAAAGGCTCTGTGCATTAATTGTTCTCTATACTGTGACGATTCTGCCCTTTAAAATACAGGCATCTGTGAACTCCTGTCTTAGAAGCAGCTAATTTATCTCTTTGGTGGTAAATATCAGTTTCAGGTGCTCTTCCCCTAGCTCTGCCTTCCTTCCAAATCCCCACAAAACTCCCACTGGCACTAATGGAATCTGAAACATGCGCAACACAGAGAGGAAAAAAGGGCTCCTGCACTGTGAAGGTGGCATCCAGGAAAACCTGGATGAGCAATAAGTTAATTATCTGCATGTTACCAACATTCATAAAATATGAAATAAATAGTAGGAAAAAACCACACAGATACAGCCAAATGTACACATGGATACAACACACCCACTCTCAGAAGGTGCATGGCCTCTTCAGGATCCTGAGACAAACACCTAACGAGGTTAATTGGACTGAAAACCCCAAATGATCTACATCAACTTCTCTCCTATTCTCTAGACCTTTCCCTGTATGCGTTTATTAGGGTGAAAAGCAAAAGGGAATTCAGATTTTATTGAGGGGCCCTTCAGATAAAATTTGTGATTGCAGCTGGTGGGTAAGCACTGCTCACATGCTGTTACAATGTGTGCATTTTGAATGATATCTATCCACTTACTTCCCAATCTTACTGACAAATCCAGTTTACAATTAACAGAAAATACTTTTAAAATGAGCTTGTTTCATTTATGTAACAACCATCAAATTATTTTCAAATTTAATTTCAAATTCTTAGTTTTATGTTTCAATTAGAGAGAGAAGTATAAAAATCCCCATTGAAAACACCTCTGGCACCTCACTGTGATCTATTTTACAGACTATTTTTCCTTCCACAGGTACATTTTTAGGCATCAGGGTATTAATTGGATGGATGTTTTCGGAACCTAATTCTATACAAACTTTCTCAAGTCACATTGGTGAAAGCCCACCAAAACCAGCTGCAGCTACACAAATGCTCCAGTGGTTGGTATTTGGAGTGGCATTCAGCAGCCCATTTCTAATCAGCACATTTTTTAAGCATGTTGCTTGTATCAATCTCTTAGTTACAACCCTAATATTAATTATATCTCAAATAGTTAGATGAGCAGCTTGCACTTCAGCTTTGATTAAATTTTTCCCCAGAATAGAGGAAGGACAGAAAAAAGAGGGAAACTGTTTGTGTTCACTTAACTTTTAATTTCATTTCAAAGCCAGAAGTATGCAGCTCGCTCTAATTGTAATCCAAATTTCAAGCAACAGTTTGTCTTGCAACAAACAAGACTAGCAGAAACAACACAGTGTTTAATGGAATTTTTTTTTTTTTAATAAAGAAATTTTAGGAGTATTTTTGTGCTTCACCTTCGTGACATAACATTTCATAATGCTGTATTCCTTTAGTCACGAATATCCTTAAATGTCACCAGCTCATTAGTACAAACATACTCTTCTTATAATTCCAGGTTACTTCTGATTAAACTGCATTTTTTAAATGGTACCTGCTCACTGAGGATTAATTAGAAGCACCTCCTTGAGGAGTCAATTTCTAAAAGCTAACCTACACACGTATTTGCACATAACAATCACAGAGTTTAAATGATGAATTCCAAATTATTTGTAGTGCAACTTGACATAAGTCTAGGTTATTAATCTTTCCTAGCACCTTATTGAAAAAACAGTGAGCTGTGTTCTGTGTCCTTGCATAGACAGTTCTGTGGACTTCCACAGAAAAGATAAAATTACCTAAAAAAGATAACACAGGATGGAAAGCTTGAATTTCAGAGGAAAGAGAAGACCACAACCTTCCCAAGACAGAAAATTGTATGTATGAGTTTTTCTGCAAACAGTGCCACTCCCTGTTGCTTTACAGAAACTATAGGACTTAGGAACACTTATTTTGGAAAGGGCATTTCCAAAGATTTCACCCAAAAACCTCGATGAGATTCATCAAAACTGATCTAGAGTTGTTTCTGAAGTCCTTATGTAACCTGGGGTTTTTTATATGTACATCCAACCTGAACTGGTAGAATTCCCTACAGCTAATGAAACTCCTGGCAGCTTCCCAGACCACTGAGCTACACTTGTGACATTTTAATCCTGCAAGCACATTCATTCCACTCCCAGTATGATTTCAGTGATCTATATTTTTCCCTGTATTGACAGAGTTGTTTATGGCACTCCTCAGGTATAGGCCTTGGGTCCCATTCTACGTTTATCTGCTCCCATTAAGTGGTGTCATTAAAGACATTTCCACAGCTCTCTTGGCACTCTATGAATGTTTGTGACATTAAGGCTTGAATGTCTTCAAATTTCCTACAGCTAAATGTTGACAGGCTTGAATTCTTATTTATTGGTTCCCTGCAGTAACAAACTGCATGTTCCTCTTTGACAGTTGCTTTCGTGATGAGCTCTGTGCACAAAAGGCTGATGTTTTGAAACAACATTTGAGCAAACCCCTGCATTTTAAGGGCCAAATTTATTGCAGCACTAAAAAAAAAAAAAAACCCTTAAAAACACATCGATATAAAAGGATATAATGACATGTTTAAATGTTATACCGAATCATATGGGCTTATTTCAAGCAAGCAAGTTCCGCCAGAAAAAAAATTCTGGCTTTTGTTTAACTAGGGGATGAGGATAAAAGTATCCTCCTTCCCAGTTCTCTTGAAGGACAAGGCTCCCACAATCATAACTTAGCCAATGCAGGTCAGGATTTTATACCACTGTCCAGCACCTATGGAAAACTCAGAAGTTCCAAATTAGATTAGTTTTTGTGTTACTTCCTTTTAGATACATTCCACTAACAGCCAGCTGAACAAGCCCAGAACCTGAGCTCAGGGAGGTATTTTCCCTGTTTTACATTGAGTGTCTTAAACAATACAGAAGAAAGTGGAGTAGCAATTTATTTTGTTCAGCTAAAGGAGAGAAAACAAAGTTCATTTAAGGCATAAGGTACAACTAATAATTATATCTATGAAAAAAAAAAAAAAAAGCCAAAAAACCTAGAAACAATAAAGTCGAGTTATCACAAATTCAGAATCTCAGTGTTAAGCCAATATATAAAGTCAGCATATACAAAAATATAAATGTTCCCTAAGCAGGTCAGAGATTTTTAATATAGACAGTGTTTTGGGAATATTTGTTTATGCAGAGCCTACCAATCCTGTATATACCAGCAGATAAAATATAATTATACTGTATTCACTGCTGTGTACTAGAAATGTCCAAACACGGACTAAAAGAAACAGATAATCAAATGATAGTGCAAAAACTCTGTTCTGTATTCATTCACCCTTTGAACATGGGTGACATGAAGATCTTCATATCCTGTGCCAACCCATTGCCTTAGGCCTTGTGCTGCTGTACTCAATATTCAGTCCTGGGTACCATTTTGCACTGGAAACATAAATCACTAAATCTACAGATGGCAAGGGCAAGAAACAGGGTACCCAGAAGCCAGAATAAGTGATTCACAAAAGTCATAAGGCCGAGGTAGGAATGTGTTCTCCTTATTTTCTGTGCTGCAATACTTTTCCAAAGGTTCAGAAATAGGTATTTACAAACAGGAGTCAAGTGACTTGACTCTCAGTCATTTTTTCCTGTGGTATCAGCAGGATAACATTGATTTATTTGGGGACAAGTTCAAGCCCAGCATTTGTTCTTTGTAGACTGCCTCTCTAAAGGTGAGACTCATAGTTCAAATCTTATACACCAAATAAATTCCAGTTAAATCTACTTTGATGGCTTAATTGGGGTGTATGACTCGTGTTAGCCTCCTGCAGAATGCTGAATTTCACTCTGTGTTGTTTGACCTTATTGTGAGAGCAGCGTTGCATCTTTTACTGTTTGTTTTATTCATGATCCAGAGGTGAATACAATAAATAAAACCTTGAAAAAGCATTTATGAAGCAGTTCCAGTGTTGGAGAAAAACGCTGTTTACCTTAGTCCTGGGTGAGCAACGGTACTGCAAACACCAGCAGTGCTCAGGTTAACTGTTCATTCTAGAGATGTGGTTTGACCCCATTTATGATGTTACCATCACCCCAAAACCCCAGCCTGAACATGGTACGAGGTGCACGCAATACAGAACAGACAGAATACTCCAAAAGGAATTTCCTTCTTTACCAAACAATTCTGCCTAAGTTATGGGAAATGGTCACATCCAAGTCGGGCATGGGGAACCACTTCCTTGCTGATGACTGAGTGGGATTTTCAGATGTGTACACAAAGTGCATCTCACACTACATTTGTTCCATCAGCATATTAGCTACCTGTTGCTTGTTCTGCTATGCTCCAGTGAGCTCCCAAGTGAACCAGCATGCATGGAGAAACCACATAGCTTCATTAGAACACAACTGTGCTCAGATTAATAAAGACTGGTGTTAGTAACTGTGAGTAACAGAGGCTTGTTTTCTGAAACCAGGCAAATTAATAGGTTGACAGTTTTTCAGATGTGGCTCACTCAGCTACATCCTGGAGGGTTTAAACTTGCCCACCCTTAAGATGATGTGTGTGCCCAGTAAGGAAAGGAACACTGGAGCAAGGTGATGGAAAAAACATCCATCTCCTGTTGGCACAAACTCCACACCAGGGTGGCTCCAGGGCATTGAGCTCCTCTGTCTGCATTTCACCATTTTCCCTGGCAGTGCAGAATTCCGCGCTGCTGCTCTGCACCAAAGCTGTGGCTCTGGCAATGCCCCTGTGGCAGGCAGGACTCAGCCCTGACATTGGGCTGGACCAGCAGCTTCAGGGAGCAGTCAGAGTGCCCCAGGCCAGAGCAGAGAAATGCAGAGCCCTGGGAATGCACACACTTGGAAGTTTTACTGCTGAAATACACTCATGGCTTTTGCTTAGAAGGAAATTACTCAAAACCTCAACTCAAAAGCTTGAGTGGGCTTACATACAGCCATGAAATCGCTGTATTAATCTGTGAAGTTCACGTTTCCGAAGTGTCTTCTACTGTGCAGAGAGAATTGTGCTGAGCCCTACTGTAGGTGTGCCAGGCAGGTCTGAAACAAATCTCTCTTCTCTCCTAACACTGCCCTCGACCCCACTGATCATGGATCCTTCAACACCGACCCGGACGGAGCAAAGAAACATGGATGCTTCTGGAAAAGCAAAGTGATGCAGTCCTGCCGCAAGTAATGCAGCAAAGGCTGTCAAAACTGAGCCTGAAGCTGCTTCCCGTGGGCCCACCCATCACCTGCGGGCTCCTACACTCAGCCGGTAGGGAAAGCTTAACCTTGGAGGAGCAGGAATGGCTCCAAGTCCCCTGATGAAAACCATCCTCATAAAAGAAACACACTGCTTCCCCTTAAGGGAAATGACAGCCCATGACCCCCTGTTCCAGGACCTTTTTGTGTCTGTTACATTTTTTAAGATACAGATACTAAGTCTAGAGCAAAATGTCAGCCATTCATATACTTTAGCAGTTTAAGGAGAAGAATTAGTCGATGAAGAAGAAAAATCCCCTAACCTTGCAGTTTTACTCTATTTCTAGATATTGATTGCACTGAAGCTCATAATATCCACTTTACCAAGAGGAGAGGGGCAATAGCAGCAATTACCTGTTCAGAAAGAGAAATATAAAAGCTCTACCAGGAACAGTGCCTGAAATTAATTTAGGAGTAGATTTAGATGAATTTTTTAGTCTGAAATTTTTAAGAGGCTTATAAGCTAAATATCAGTTTCACTAACTATTCAATATTTCACAATATTTCACAATACATAACAAGCCCCATCAGAAGAGTTAAAATTAAAAAAAATTTATATAGTTCATCTAGACGATGTTGACAAATTTTCTGTAACTACTCTTCAATACAAATACTCAGAATCCAGGAGTCTTCAAACAAAATCTCAAATTCTAAGGTAAATTTCAGAGATACCCTGAGTTCTTACCTGATTTTTTGGGGGTTTTTTGACTTGGTGGGTTTGGTGGGTTTTTCTTTGAGGAAAGAACAGAATTGGATCCAAAGGGTAATAAATATTTCTACAGTATAGTGCAGTGGGGAAAAAACCAAAATGCTTTCTTATCACTAATTAGAGTTCTCCATCTGAATGCATTTTATGGCCCCCCAGTCTGGCCTGGAAAAAAACTCTTCTTTGCAAAAACCTAGAGCCAGCCATGCAAAGCCTTGCTCCATCAGGGTTGTGCCAAAGGTCTAAAGGAGGAGAATACCCAGAGCCATTCAAACCACAGATCCTGAACAATAAACTCCAAAAAACTCTGCAGGAAGAAGGAGGAAATAAATATATTTTCTTATCGTGCACCTTGAATTCCAGTTCAATCCAATCTTCCTGTCTTAAGAGTTAACCCTGTTTGCATTCACACTGCAGAGAGCTCCACAGAGCTTCCTCCTTTCTGGAAATTACGTGACAAATTGTTCTGGTGCCATCTGATGTCCCACCAGGCAGCGAGGGGCTCTGCCTCCTGCCAAGCCACTGCCCAAGGCTCCGAGGGGATGCGGCACACAGGGAAGGGACGAGAGAAACCCCTGGTGTTGCAGAGCAGATGTCACATTCAAAGGCGATCCTCAGCTGAGCAGCAAAGCACATTTCAGTTTAGGCCTAATAATTCATGAGTTTAAAGATTCTAATTCATCACGGGTAACACTCAGCAGTCACCTGCTCCCCGGAAAGTCAACTGCAAAGTGCCAGGGAAAGTCAGATACAAACACATTAAATTCTAGCAAGGAGCTGCAGAACCACTGAGATCACTGTACCTCAAAATCACTTATTAGTCATACTAATTTAAGGTAACACTCTAAAATTAAGCCTCTGCTTCATAGGGCTAAGCCATGAATCACCATAATATATGAATCATAACTTCAAATGCAGTAATGAAACGACATGGGAAAATAATACAGTTTGTTCAGGAGAGTGCTTATTATTCCATTTCATAGAAGACTGAAAAAAAGCAAGTTTCATTATTTTTATATAATCATTCTAAATTGCAAAGTCCTCCACACATCCAACCTATTTAAATACCATTTTAACAATGTAATTGCTAGAGATATTTCTCTCTGTCTTCTTTTGAAAAAAAACTACACTGGTAACAACACCTTAATTTATTTTCTTTTTCATTATTCGAAGGGGCTGACACCTGGCAGAAACAATTTTGTTTATATTCGTTCCTATCGGGGTACTCAGCTGGAGAAGGCCCAAGTGAATAATTAACTAATCAGTGGAAACGCAGTGCACTTCCAGCACAGAGGAGATCTTGGGATTCCCACTCTGTGACAAAGATAATTTCACATGCAAGCACGAGAGTCTTGGAATTCTACATCCTTAAATACAAAAAGATTAAATATTTGTTCCAGGCTGTGGCTGTCAATCTTTTATGTGTTTAAAGGCTGTGGACTATGCTCATCTAAGCTTTTATTTTTGCAGCAGGTGCACCTTGGCACAAGGAATTTAACAACAAATCTAACAACAAATTCCACCTGACATTTGGCACCACCTCCAACCCAGTGAATCCAATCCAATGACAGCTCCTGAACAAACATTATCCTCTGCACAGAGGAGTCAGTGGAATTACTTTATGCACAGGAGGTTACATACTTACCGTGTAATATTATCCACTTTTTCATCACATTCCTTTGAAGTTTGAAAAGCTTTGTGCACATTCTTGATTCAAACTCCAATTCATACCCAGAGGAAGAGAATATCAAATTTTCTGAATTCTAATCTCTCCTTTCAGGGATAAATTGTCCAGGGACTGGAATCAAAGGTGTTGAGCTTAATTTGCTTAGACATGCGCTGACCTTCCCCAAGAACTACACAGTTATTACATATATTATATACCAGATATTGGGCTTTAAGCTTAGGGCCAAGCACTTAGAGGTTAGACACCAAACCACATTTTCACATTTTTAAATCTTGAACACATCCAGTCATCATTTTCAGACAGAGAATGTATGTTTACACCCAAGTTTGTTCAATAATTGCAGGACAAGGAGGAGCAGCACAGAGCTGCTCACCTGTGGCTGCTCTGAAGCAGTGAATCCCTCACACACGAAGAGCTTCCTTGCACATTTTACATTTATACCCCCAAAACATTTTGATTAAAAACTTAACTAATCTTACAAGAAGTCTCGTCCAAATGCAATCAATTATATTTTGTTCAAAATGAAGCTGTAGCACCTCTGTGGAAGAAAAATGAGAGGAGATGTTGGTTTGTGGAGGCTCCCTGTTGATAAATGGACAGAGAGCTGGGAACTCACCAACTTCATTACTGCTCCAGACAAATTAAAACAAATGCACTCCTTTGTATTTCCTGAACTATATCCTTTCTTACCCAGAGACTGAATAATTGGACTTTAGGTCTTCTGAATAATGCCAAAATTAGACTAATGATCCATAAAATTTTAACCATGTGTTTTCTTGCCCTTTTATAAAGTGTTAAAATATAAAGATTGGAATACTTCAAATAACAGCACTGCAGAACTTGGTCACCACTTACCAGGTGCCAATAACCAAGGGGTTTAGTTTTACATAGAACCAGATTAAGCGAGGTTAAAGCTGATGAAACTACTTCAAGATAGATAGAAATAATTGATTCACAAATCAAAGTTGTAAAGCACAGCCACTTTTTGCCTCTCAGAAATCAGGTTGAACAGGTAGTAACAGGTTGCATCTGAAATTTGTGCTCATTTCTTCAAAAGATATACTAAAACTCCACATCCCCCAAAGCTATCCTCTGTGACAGCTAGAGCACAAAATACTAGAAAAGAATGAAAAACAATGCAGCAGACTAGAAGTAGTAGCCTAATTTTCTAGTCTGGTATGGTGCAAATGTAATATTAATTTTTAAGGTATCTCAGTATATAAAGAGGCAGATCCCAAGCCTTTGCAGTCCTATTCGCATTGCTGGAGTGCTGATTACTTAAAATAATTAAATTAAAAACTCTCTAAAAGTGTCGTAGTAGAAAACTTCATGAAGGCAGGGAGGAAAACAAAACTGTTCTAGACTAAACAGTAGAAACACACAGTGAGTTTGGTGATCCAGAAAACCCTTCCCTTCTAGCAACACTGCAAGGAGCATTGACTAATTTGAAATCATAAAAAATGTGTGCAATCTTCAAATAATTTTGATTGACATGAATTACACTCATCTTTTTTTGAGCTTCTGGGACAAAACACTGAATTAAATAGATAGATATCTATGACTGTAATACTATGCTACATACACTGGAGGTTGAACACATTTAATTGAACAGTGCCCCTTTTGTGTTTGTCTGGCTGGCTGAATGTTTAAAAACAGATTACCAGAAGACTATTTCGACAGAGTTTTTATTAGCTAGATTTACTTGTGAGTAAAAGTTTAGAAATGAATTAGCTCCAGATGAAAGTATCACAGATGATGTATTACAAAAACATCGCAAATCCAGCGCCCTAAATTAGAATACTATATTACAAAGCGTCAAGAAGCCTGCTTAATTTTCCCTTTTATAAGGGAAATATTCCCTCCTATATATAAGCACCCAGCAGACACGTTCATTAGATAGGGCCACCTGTCCCCCTTTCACTGACCTATGTACCCACACATTTCTAACTTGTTCTGAAACATCTGTGCAGGGCCAGGAGCTGGACTTTGCTGTTCCTTGTGGGCCCCTTCCAATCATCGAGGATGCTCGATGATTCTATGAATTTTTTAGACAAGGCACCTTTTTAGACAAAGCTGCAGCCACAGGAAAGTAAATCAAGATCTGTTTTTATCTGTAATGTTAATTTTTCCCCTCGTTGGGCAGAGAATGATTGAGGGTTCAACTCTGAGCCACTCCAGTCCAACTGCAGCCCTGGTGCACTGGCAGGGACCCCCATCAGCTCAGCCCTTTTAGCCTGATAAATAATAATAAATATAAATCATCAATTATGTTCTTACATGTCTTTGACTCTTAAATTGAAAGATTACTGGAGAATTAAAATTATGTTATACTTGGGTGAGGCTTTGCTTTTAATTAGTGCAAGAGAAAATAGTGGGTATTACTTACTAACCTAAAATACATTTTCCATATTTTTTAAAGCTAGTTTGTGCTTTAGTTTACAATTCTCCTGAATCCTCAATTAACAAGGAACTTCCAGCTAGGGTAACTTTACATTGCACATGTAAAATACCAGTATTTTGGACATGTAACATATTTATCAACGTCTCTGGTGCCTGCCCTTGTTATCCTTCAGTCCCCAGCACTGATATTGGCAGGGATGTCACATCACTGGGTACAGACTGGAATCCTGAAAACCCCGTTCCAGAAACAAGGATGCAACTTTGAGGAAAGATTTTAAGTCAGAACTTGTTGACAGTTTTCCAGTTTTTCTAACATGCTAAGATGACACTGAGTGCTTGAAGCAAGACTCCCTTTATTGGCAGGGGGTATTTTTTCCCAGCGCATTTGATATTCTCTTTTTAGATGGAAGCCAGTGTATTAGTGCAAAATGAGATATGGCCATTATATATTTAACCATAAATACTATTGCAGTTGTGATAGCAAATACAGGACTTATTACAGATTTTTGGATCATTCTTTTATCTCCAGTACTCATAAAATCAATATATTAAACATGAAAGGACTTAAGATCACGTCTCAAATATTTAGGGAGCTCCTTATGCCCTTCTAGAAATGCTGCTGGTCTTTAAATTCAGCAAGCCATCATCACTCTTTGTCATTTCTAAATTTATACAAGTGGAAAGTCACAGAGAAAATATACAGGGGAGAAGAAAAAATATGTTCTGAATATTTTTAAACTATAGCTAATATCAGAACAGCCTATGCAATATGTAGATTTTTTTTTTTTCTCCATCTTTTGACAGTCATTGAAATGAATTCCAACTGGAGATCTGAAAAGCTGGCATAAAGCTATTTTTCCCTCTTGATTCTTTTGTGTCCTATACTGAGCTCAACTGAACTGGAGAGAACAGTTATGCATATTACAGCTGAAAAGAGCTGAGGATACAAAATGCAGATCTTTCTGGGAACGAATATGATCACTTTCTCCATGCAGAATATGAATTTGCCTCTTTTTGGCATCCTTGTCCACAATGGGACTCTAGAAGTTTAAGGTTTTTTATTTTCTTCTCTTCACAGGAAGGGAACCAAGTGAAGCATCACTTCAATGTTAATGAAAAACCCCACGCTGGTAAGGAGTTTGAGGACAGTTTAACTCACATCCAAAAGATTAATTTGGCAAGTAATTTGTGTCTGGACATGATTTGATCCTTTTGGACAAATTTAGGATGTTTGTAGACCATTGGTGTTCTGTTTGTTATTTGCACAACTGACATGGAGAATATAAATATTTTACAAATACCAACATGAATTTTGAGGGAAGTGCAAGGTCTGAGAAAGCTTCAAGCTTTGGGATTACTTTAAAGGTCATCCCAAATACAGTTCAGAGCTGACAACAGACCCAAACCAAGGGATGCTCAAGTTTGGGATTCCGTAATTACAGAAATTCTGAATGATAACAACAGTGTATATCCCTAAAAATTGTAACTGCACACAAAATCTAATGCTTATGGCTCAAACTATGGAAGAAGTAACTTTGTACTTGCAACAAGTTGAGAAAGCAGAATTTTTAAAGCAATCTCGTTGCTTTTGAGTTTAGCTGTAGCCTGAATCATACTCTATGCACACATCCCTCTCTCTTCATTGCAAAGAGAGTTAAGCTTAAAATTAAAAATGAGGTCTCTGTACTGTACCTTTGCTAGATGGCCACAGGCACCAAAACAAGCAGGGAAAACACCAAAATAGTACCTGTACATGTGTACACTTATAGAAACACTATCAAAGTGATGCAGTAATATCCAAGTGACACGAGCATGCTAAGTTTGAAAAGGAATTTAAGCACTTAGTACATGGATACATGCTGCACCTTCATTGCCTCGCCAGGAATCCTACCTGACTGAAAACATACATCAGCTTTTGGTGAAAACTCAAGGATGTGACTCAGAAAATACAGCATATAACACCTTCTAATATATTTGTATTCCAGAAAGAGAATGTTCCATGTTTTATCAACCTCAGAGGAATCTTGTGAAGCTCAAATAGCACAGGAATGTTTTTCATAGTCTGCTGATAAAGAAAGAGCTGTAAGAGGAAGCTTAAAGAGTTTCAGGACTAGTATATATCTGATCTCCATAACTGATAAATATCAGCATGTCCTTTGTAGTGGGCTGCAGTTAATATTTAATAAAAATATAATAGATACGATAAAATTAAGATGCTCTTCCCCAAAATGAACCCCAAAATCTGCAAGTCTCCAGATTTACAAAGCTGCAGTTACCATGAGACAGGGAGCAAACTGGTCAGTATCTGTCTTTTTCTAAGCTCACTGGGTTTTTCATTCTGACATCTGTGGTCAAGTCTCCCCCCAACAAATCAGGTGAGAAAACATGTAGTAATGTGTAAGGATAGAGGAAAAAAAAGGATATCTAGAAAATGGCCTTGCAAAGGGGCTGGAATACGCTTCCATAAAAAGAGGAGTCATAAAATGAGATGAAAAAAAAAAACGAGGAAAAAAGTGCCAGCTTAGGAAAACAAAAACATTGAAACCAAAATTTTAAGTCTAATTCTTTTCTTCAAAAAAACAAAAGGAGAAAGAAATGGGTAAATGAGGAACTTTGTCAGAACTTTTCCAATTTCCTCTAACTTCCGTAGCTTTTTTCTCTTTTAATTCTAATCATTCACCTCCACTGTGAAGTTATTTACAGTTTCTTGTCAGTTATGAATAAAAAGCAAAAATAAAAGACTACGCTCTGAAATATCTATTTACATCAGTACCTCTGCAGACAACATTGTTATTCCTTACTTGAGCTGTTTCCAATTCAGATTAAAGTGAAAGTATATCAGGTCCTCACTAGTAATTTAAAAATCCTCCACTCATGTGTGCCAGGTTTTCTATATTTTGGAACATATGCCAAAACATAGCTGCTTAAGACAGGGTGCATTAGGAGAGGGAATTGTGTGAGAAAGAAAATGAATAAAACAATCACAAAAATATTTTATTCTTCTGATTGAATTTTTATCTCATCTCATTTTCATGCATTCCCTTTTTTTTTTTTCCCCCTCTCTAAAGCCAGTGATACTGAATGCTGATAAGATTACACTGGTGCAGCTCCAGCCCATCACTTTATTTAAGAAACTTGGACATACACACTTTAAGTAAATAAATCTGTCCTGAGAATATTTCCTAACTGGGCTAAGGACTCATCTGAATACTATAAAACACTGTGGGCAAGGGTGCTTGGTGGCAGATGATAAATTACCTGATTAATTCACTGTTGTTCCTGGAAAGCTCTCCCTTAACCTGCTGCCATTCCTGTCTGGCTGTTGGCCATGCTCCTGTGGCAATGACCAGCAAAGGCAAAACTAGCCCCTTAAAGGCAAGCATGGAAAATAAGTCTGGTGTAACACTGAAACAGTGATCTGAGAACCAGGGCAGGGAAAGGTTTTCTTATCACTCGGTGATAAAACCTCTCACACACATAGTTAAGGGTATTGACAGAGTTCTGAGCTTCTAGAAAGCAAAGTTCACTGTCACTCAAGCACCTGAAAAACGAGGAGGGAAGAGTTAGAGCACTTCAGATCTGAATTTTTCAGGTTTTTCAGGTCTGGAAAGCTGAAGATGTATTGTCAAGGAAAAAATCAAACCAAATGAACCCTAACTCTGTCCCTTCAAGTGGCCACTGGTAAGAGTCACTGCATTCATTATTGCAGCAGAGGGTCACCGAGGGATCTGCTGGAGCAACTTTCCAGGGCTGCATTGAGATATGAGGCCCAAAGACCTGTGAGACTGTAATTGTGATAGGGAGAATTCATCTAAAAACCCTGGTCACCATTTTCCCTCACCAGACTTCACTGTGCCAAATGAAACATACATTGAAATTAAATAGTTGTATTTTGACATGGATATGCCAAATTTACTGGTTTTTTTGAATATTATGAGAGTTTAAAATACTTAACAAATATTCTTGGGACACATGCTTGTCTGTACGTTAAACACATATTGACATTATTACAACTATACAGAAATATCTCCTAACACATCACATGATCTTTCATGCTGCTGGTTGCAGAAATCCACAGTGATATTAAATGATTGCATTGTTTCTGTCAGTGCACTGTAGCAGGAAAAACAATAATCTGGTTTCAAAAATTGTTTGTAATGTAAATCACCAATTCAACCAGAAGTACAGCTACTAAACTTAGTGCCATTGGGAATCCTCTAGAAGTAATACAGGGAGACACTCAGTTGAAAAAGTTTATATGAGATCTGTTCACAGAGTTGCTCAAAATGGCTGAAAGCACAGCAATGCCATGCATTGTTTTATTTAATAAGAACAGAAAAGAATTTACTTCTACTGCTAAAAATTTCCTGCAATTCAAGGAAATCTCTAAGTGATATGGAAGCTATTTTATCTTCCACTCACTCCATACTTTCTGCATTTAATTTTCATGAGCCCCTCAAAGCTCCTTTGAAATTGTACAGTTTCTGGGTTTGAAAGGATTATAAATTTCATGGGTGAAGAATCCCTAACAAACATGCTGGGACGTGTTATTGTCATGTCACTTCTCCTTATATTGACAAGCCAGTGATGAAAGCTGGATGTGCTTTCCCCAGCTCTGATCTGCTGCAGTTTCTAAATCAGAGACATGAAAGGCACCTCTATCCAAGATACAAGTCAAGGTGTGCCAAGACCTCTGAGGATTCAACCAACAAAGATTTCCTGTGATTTGTAGGTGCCACTATTTGTGAGACATTTCTGCTTTATGTTGAAACACATCCTATAGAACTTGATAGCTACATCATACAGAGCAAAATCCTGGAGCCTTAATCAAATTTAGGAACACTTTGTTTAGAATAATTTGAGGATATGATTTGGTTTAGCTGAATTGTGCTGGTCACAACAATCAAAAGTGGCTCGAAAGATTAGATCCACACCTACCCAAAGATGAGCTTATTTCTGTCACAAATAAAAGTGGTCCAGAGAATTCTCTATTTACAGCCACTTACTCCTGGCTCAGGGCTACTCTGTGAGATCAGCATTGCAGGGATGTTGAAATACAATCTCTTTTCACTGGTCACAAGTTTCCAAACTGAGAAATCACAATGGCTTTCACCTCGGGACCACTGGGACCAGCAAGGATTAGCAGAGCCATAAAAATGACTGAAGAACTGGGAAACAAGCCTGGACAAAGGATTTAAAACTTTAGACTGTTTATCTCAAAAAGGAAAGTTTAAAAGGGACTCCAAAGTCTAAATATCTAAAATACATCTGAGCCCAATGAAAACAAATGCAGAGCTTTACATGTATGCAGAATACACAGTTCAAAAATTATCACCTACAGCTTCCCAGAGACAAAACTGGATTTTATATTATGTGCAACAGGTTCAAAAAGGTAACAAGTCAGGCTTGGGCACAAACAATAAAATGTCTTCAAATAATGTGGAGCAAACCTCCTCTTTTTCTGCTCGTTGCTAAATCTCAGGTAGAACACCACGAGTCAAGGAAAATGATGGGATTCCTCAAGGGACTATTGCAAGAATGAAGAGTGTGAAGGTGACTTTCAACAGGTATGTTAGGGAAAAGCATTTTTAAGTCTAATCCATTAAGCTTACAAATTTAAAAGGATATTTAACACAACCAACACTCTTATTTGTAGGACTGCTGCCAGGACAAACAGGAGCTTTCAAAGGCCCTGTGTCTGTAAGATCCACCACGCTTCCTCCCCCATCCCATCTGACACCAGCAGCCAAATGGATATGGGACAAACTCAGCATTCCTAATAGGATGAGAGTCCACAGTGCAAGAAAACGACATTCACATGCTATTAACGAACCTTTAACTGGAATTTTTCCCTTCAGAGCAGATCAGAAGAAATGCCACCAAATGATATCTTCTGCAGCAGGAAGATCTGTATTTCTGCATGACTTCCATTACTGGGCTCTGACCACTTTGGATCATTACAGGTTTCATTTTTCATAAATATCATTTTTTAGTTTGGCAGGAGATAATAACATCCAGCAAGCTGACCCAACCTCAGATAATTACTATCAAAATTGGTCCTGCAACCTCAATTGGAAAAAGTTTTCATCTTCACTTCCTGCCTAAAACTGCTGTGCTGCATGGGTGTATCTCAGCAGCCCCGAAATAATTACACCAGAGGCGAAGACTGAAGAAATAATTCACTGCAAATACCTCTATTTTTTCTGGTTGTGAAATATTCAGTGGTTATGCTGTGTTTGCATTTGTTCTTGTATTCACTTTGATGACTAATCACCTATAGCCCTCATTACTGAGGATGGAAAACACAGTGTTTAACATCAATGGCCACATGGTAGAACCTACTTTCACTTTTAGGGCCCAGTCGTCCCTTCAAAATTTATAAAAACTTTGCCACTGATTTAAGTTGATACTGAAACAAGACAACTAAGGTGAAGCAGGTTCATACCTAAACAGAATTGGGGCTATTTAAAACAGATTTTAAAATGCCTTTCTGGGCTTTATCCCACTGGACTGCTTGAGGCAGAATTTCCAGAAAAAATGGTGACAAATTTCTTGAGACTGCCAGGTTAATTCAGCATGCAAAGCATTCCCACAAGGACCAGGAAACAGAAATGTCACTTCAGTAAACAGTTTCAAAAGTATTCCCAGGATCTGACGACTACTTGTGAGGAAATTTCTGCATTTTTCAGGATGTGCAACCTTTCTGTTTTCTGTTCTCTGACAAGTGGGGAGCCTTTATAAGCACAAACCAGCTCGACCACTTTTTTCTCTCAAAGTGTGGATGATTTTTTCACTAAAATAAAAACCTTTAAAGACACAGAATGATTTAAATATGTATGAAGTCCTACTAGAATACCACATGCTGTATCACAGCTAGAGTATTTGGGCTGCTGGTCAGAAAAGAAAACCTGAAGGGAAAAATCTTGCTGACAAGACATTATTTTATTCAGGTACAAAGTGTGAACACATTATCAAAAATGTGTTTGCTGTGGCCCAAAGAATCTTTTGCATCTCACAATACTTTCTGAACAGAACACTTTCATAGCTCTGTAGAAGAAATTGCTGAGTAGCACTGAAGCTCCTGATGAAACTGCAGAAATAATTACTCAACAGAATCAGAAGATTGGTGAAAAATAAAAATGGGATTGGAAACAATGGATTGGAAGCAAAAGCAGTGAGTCAGTCTGAAACATTAATACCAACTGGCTAACTCTTAAAAAGGAAACACCTTGACTAGAGTAATAAAAAATGGGTTTGAAAAAATAATAGCTCTTGGTTGTAACATCCCTAAAATCCACAGCAGCACAGAGACAGATTGGGGTTCCTTTTCAGAAAATGCTGGAAGTCTTGCCACAAAAGTATCCACTGCATCCTCATTCGAGCAGACTCCAGGGTTTCTGTCATTTCACATGAACAGATCCTGCATTACTAAAATCTTCTCTGGAACCCACTGGTGCCTGCTTTGAACTGAATATTAAAACAGTTTGCAGATAACTTGCAATTGCTGTTAAATTTCAATTGTTTTCCTACCCAGGCATCCAGAGTGCAATGGCACTCAGAAGGCTACTGGAAAATCCAGGAAAAAAACCAGATTTGCACAGCTCATCCTCAGTTTTATCCCACAGGGATGTCTCATACTATAAATCTCATGGACAGTGATCAAAACATCACAGAATGTTTTTAGTTATGCCATTGCTTTTGAATGAACTAATTTTTGGAAAAGATTAAAATTGGAGATAATCATTAGAGATGGCTAAGGAAATGTTGAAGGAATTGGAAGAGACCCATAACATAATTTCCATATGTCTGACTCTAATTTTACTTACACAGTTGTGAATCATTGGACATCTGAGCACCAGGACACAAAGGCTCTTCCAGATCCAAACCATTTTCATCTTAGAAGGAACCCAGCTATAAAGAAGCTGCAGTAGAATATGAACGATATTAACAGAAATTGGGGTTTTTTTAAATAACTTCTCCTACTTCAGTGCATTTATCCATTCAACCATGGTAGGAAATTAATGGACAGACTATCATGTAAAGTTTTCATTTTAAATCCAAAATAAAGATCCTACAGGAACTTACAATGTATTTGAAAGATGTATTCCAGCGATGAATTTGTTTCTAGTTAACAAAAAAAACAGAACTGGAAAAATGTAAGCATGACAAACTAGGCTCACACTGAAGATAAAAGTTTTTAGCAAGCTCTGAAATTTTCAAAGAAAAACAGAGAACAGCCCTTTTTTTCTTATACTTATAAATATCATGTTTACATTCCCCACTTTAAAAGCAGAGTTTCACTGTGTGCCTCACAGAACTGGAAAAGCTACCAGGAAACCAGAATGACTCGCAGAGCAGGGTCAGTCGGTGCCAGCTCCATGAACTGCCTCTCCCACTTGTACCAAACTGTGCAGGTTTTACAAAAGCATTTTTTACTACACTGCTAATTTAACTTTCAGTGTGTGACGTCTTGGGCATATTGATAATCCATACTCTCTTCTCTTTGTTGTTTTATAGAAGTAAAACATTCAAAATCCTTTTCCGTGTCAGTCCCAGCAAAGGAATCTTCATATTCCTAGAAGATGGCTCTTCTTTCAGATAGCAGGGCAGAATTGATGAGGTGCATGAGCAGCTATCAACACCCCGAGAAAGCTGTTAATAATTTTTGGCAGGTGTCTCCACTAAATAGGTTCTATCTGGAATGAAGCATGGGCCAAGGAAGTCTGAATTTCACTGCTGATAAGTCAGTCCAGCCCACAACACAGACTCATTTTTTGGTTCTCAAAAGGATAAAGGACTGCTCTCTGGGACTTTTTTGGCAAGCTGCACTGGAAAGGTATTTTGGCAAGGATACAAGAGAAAAATGTTCATTGAGTGTGAACATACCTGGAGATAAGAAGTATCCATCTCCCAGAGAAGTCCTTATTCATTACTATCAAAACACACTTGGCAAAAGTTCTCAGTTTACTTCAAAAGTAACGAGGGCTAGAACGTATTTGAGATGAGGAATAAATTAGCTCAGACACAGCATTTTTTTTCTCAATTTTAAGCACTTCATTATGAAGGTATATTTGTCAACTACTACTTTTCCAGGTTCTGACTGCTATTAAAACAGGCAGGATGCAGACAAGAGACAGGAACTGCTTCCTTCTCCAAGTCAGGACTCCAGAAGAAAAATGAAGTTTATCCCGGAGATTTCTATGCTGCAACTCATGTGATGGATATTAAAACAAAACAAAATAAGTAATAGAGGCTCAACCTTCCCCTTGTTCTAGAGATGAAAAGATCATTCCAAAGCCAAAGGTGAGAGTATTGGGTATGACCAGCTTTTAAAAGCATCTTGTGCAGAGAGTACATCCTTTCAATTGAAACTGGCTGATAAAATCTAAATGTTTTAGTTTTAATCAGTATTTTTTAACCAACTTGAAGGCCTTTTGTTGCAGCGTATGTGCTGCTGTATTTTCAGTCTAAGCCACAAACTAACAATCCTTTTCTTACACATGAGAAGGGATGGGGACTCTCCAGCAGCCAGATGGGGAAAACCCAGGCAGTGGAAGAAACCAAATGAACAAACTTGGGAAAAGAAGGAGAATCCACCTCCTCAATTCTACCTTTGTGCTCTGCGCACTCTGATGCATTTATTTGCAGGGCTATTTTTCTTGGAATGAATCTGAAAAAAAATTCTTTCACTGACAATATATCGCATGCAAAATACTTAAAATTCACAATGCCTTTAATTTTCAGAAGTCTACGTTTCAAAATTTGGTCCCAGCAATGCAGGAATGATGGGTATTCTCCAGATAACTAGCAGAAAATAAATAACTCTATTTGGAAGTGACATGAAGAAGTAAGAGACAAATTTCTCTATCAGACCAGAGATGCAACAAATCTGCCTCCCTGGTGTTGGTCTGGGGGTTGGTCTGACTCTTGGAGCAGCACACATTCCATGAGTCCCAGCGAAGGACCTCGTTGTCCTTCACCACTTCTGCAGCACTGTCCTTTTAAAGAGGAATCTGTCCATTTTTCATTCAGCACCACTGTTTTATTTGTGAGATTTTTGTCAACATACCCCATCTCATTCCTTGAAAATACAGGTTGTTTTTGTGGTGTCTTTGCAAAGAGAATCTTACAGAGTCAGCAAAGAATTTAAATCTCTTATCTTGTTTTAAACTATAACTTTGATGCTTCAAGGGTAAGTTTTAAAAGAATATTTAATTATAACTATTTCAGGAAAACCTGATGAAAATGAAGTATAAAAGATAAGGGCTTTTTTGCATTTTATGAAGAAAACGTCCAGTTAAGATGAAGAAAAGTGCTTTCCTTTGTACATTTGATAATAAAATAACCTTTCCCTCTTTCATTAGTAAACCTTGGCAGGGTACTTTTTCTTAACACTTTTTAACCTTAAATTTTTTATGAAAAGGATTTTACAAATGTCACGGCCAGCTCGGCCCAGCTGACAGCAGGAATAATGAAGGATGGGTGCTATACAGAAGGTGCTGCATTCTGCACGGCTGGTGCATCTTTAGGATGACCTGTGGCACCTCTGCTACAGAGTTCTGGGTCTCCAAAATACAAGACAACAAAAGAAAATGTTCTTTCCAATTTAAAATCTCTCTTCAGAGCACTGACCAGTACAAATACAAAAAGGCTGGTTGGTGACCTACGGATGTGCTGCAGAGCTAATCTGTCACCAGCAGAGATGAACAAAGCAATCAGAGGGCCACAAGCAAAAAATTATATCCTCTGCTTTGTCCACAGCTGCAGACACAGCACCAGCTGTCCTTAATAGAATCAGACTGCGGGGGGAGATCACCATTTGTTTCTTGATGTTAGTGTCTCCTTCAACAAAAATAAACAGTAATAACACAGGCAGGAGCTTTGCTGCTGGAAAGTGTGCGGGATCTCAAGGGAGTTTGGGAATTAAGATGTCTTTAGGAGGTCTTCCTAAAACATACTGGCTCTTGAAACCTCAACAGGTTTTCAATATATGAGATCTCAAAAGAGAGGCAGAGAAATTCCTCCTAGGCATCCTGTAAAAGCCCCTTACACGAATAGGAACATTTATTCTGAGTATTAAGAAGCAGCTGTCCTTGTTGCGTTTTTTTTTAAAACATTAATTTAACTGTTATCATGATGCATCAACAGTGTTGAATGACCCTCAGATATACAGTGACTGCTACTGCAATCAAAGAATAAAATAACACAGAGACAGAAAGAATATGAAATAATACAATTTAAAATTTTAGAAAGACTTAACTTTGTTTTAACAGAATATATCAATTATGTGCCATCTCAGGAAAACATCCTAAGAAATACTAATAAACACCAAGAATTACCAAGCAGATTAAAGGCATCCAAAGAGATATTGAAGGGTTCTGGTGTGAGTGGTGGAGGAGCTGATCAAGGGTGTTGGGTCTCCCTCTTGCAGCACAGAGCAGCTCTGCTGCTCAGAAATGGCTGTAAAGAGAAAACACTTGCACAAGATTGCCAGTCTGGATGAGTGCTCTCCCTAAGGAAAAGATGTCATACAGATTCATGGACTGCACCTGATTCACTTCTGATAAATTAGATTTTTGCCTGAAAAGCAAAGGAGGAAGCCAAATGCAGAGACCTGTGGGCTGGTACACAGATGCCCAAAGAAAGCTTCATCTGGAAAACGCCTCCCTGATGCCCAAAGCAGAGCAAAGCAAACTCTCAGTGTGTAGTCAGAGCAGCGAGGAAGTGAAGGTGGCTTGGCTTTTTCCACTGACAGCAACTTAAATTAAAACTGTGCTACATTTATTCCCTTTCCCATCACGTCTAATAACACGACATGATCTCAGTATTGACAATTTCCCTTTAGTGCCAACAGAATATTCTTCAAAAATGATTGGTAAACACGTTCAAAAGGAGTCCTGACCCATGCAAACGCATTTGATGTGGGTATGTGAGTTATTTTGCCATCACTGGAGAACAAGCAGTACTACAGCTCCGATTGTTTGATCACTGCACTGGATACCACGGAGTGTAATTGATAAATGTCAGATCTGCTTTGTACATCAAGAGTTTTTACTGTGAAACATTGCTCTTTGAGCTCAGGACAAGAGTTAATTAAAAAGTTGGTACCAAAGATAACATCCTCAGCAGGGAACATCTATTGATCTCTCCAGCAGCATAAGAGACAGACTGATATGAGATCATAAAGTGTGCACATGGAGCAAGGCTGATTTCCACAACTTTTCCTTATC
This sequence comes from Corvus hawaiiensis, assembly GCF_020740725.1. Lineage (NCBI taxonomy): Eukaryota > Metazoa > Chordata > Aves > Passeriformes > Corvidae > Corvus > Corvus hawaiiensis. The sequence goes on along the minus strand of NC_063226.1, from coordinate 3,194,350 downwards.
TTATAAGCTCAAGCACGAATACTGCAAAATATTGAAAGTATTAAAAGAGTGGCAAATTATCAAGAAACCACAAAAACATCAAGCCAATGCTACTGTTTCTCTAAGTTCTGCTGTCCTTTTTCAAATTCTGTATGAAATTCTCGTTTTCTTTAATACGTTTATGTCCTCTTTCCTCCTGTCACTCTTAATTTCAATTAAAGATTGGAAATTTATTAAAGGCTTTAACTGCATCGTGAGGCCTGGTACTTCTTCCCACAGTTGGTCCTTGGAAACCTGATACGCCATCGCATACCTGAGCTTTGCTTTATTTCCTATCCTATTCTACTGCTTAGGAACTCAAAAAGACAAGAAGAAATAATATCAAATTCTTCTCCAGACTGTGCTCTTTTATTTTCAGGAGCAATTTCTTGGCATTCTTCTACTCATTAATATTTTTTTAAAAAACTCAGAGTGTATGGATTGCTCCCCCAACACCTATATTAATGAATTTGGGAACTTGCAATTGTGTAAAAAATTCTCCTTTTTGCAGTTTTTAAAAACAAAAATCAGATGTTGGTTTCACTGCTTCTGTGATTTAAAGTTTTAAAGAGCTGCAGAACTGCTCCAGTGGGGCTCTCAAAAGAACAGATCTCATGATTAAGATTGATCTCTCAATTTTTAAATTTTTTATAGTCCTGCAGGTTGTTCTGAACAGGAAAGCTGCTCTTGTTGTGTGGGCTCTTGCTGACCTTGCTGCTTTTTTGTTGCATTGAGGAATATCCAGGACTCCAGGCCAGCACATCCCATCCCTCCATGTCCTGTGCTGCCTGTCTGAGCTCTCCTCTCCCTCGGTTTGGGCACAGGCTTGGTTCGCTCCTGTGCAAGCCCAGGGTTCTGCTCCCACTCAATAGCCCCAGGTCCAAACCAACACAACTTGAGTTTGAAATACCCTCAGTCACACACTGCCTACATATTTCAAGCCCTCAGACTCTTTAGCAAAGCTCAGTTTGAGAGCACCCTTAGCCCTTAGCTTTCAGGTATTTTGCAGTTCCATTTCATGGTGACTCCCCAGCTGTAAGCCACGCACGCCAAGAGCACGTGTGGAACACAGGGCTGGCAGTTAAGGCTGGCAAAGGAAGTCCTAAAGAAGGCTATTTTTGTGACTTTCCAGAGTTAGAGCAAATCCTTTTACTTTCTGGGTCCAGCAAGTAACAGCTGAAGTAACTTAAGTGAGGTGGATCTGGATTCAAGAGTAATCCGTGTCCAGGGAAAGAAAATTCTTTCTGTTACACTTCTGTCATTCTCCTCGTTTAAAGATATGTTGGTATCTTTTCAGGAACTGGATGAGACCTTCCATTTCCTTGCTTTCTACACTGGCCCTTCTTGGCATGCCCAGGGAGGTACTCTGTTCTCTTCTCCAGTGCTGCCAAAACCCTCCTTTTTATAGCAAATTGCAATTATTTCAGGTGGCAGGATCTTGGAGCAGCATTGTTGCAGCTTAGTACTTATATTAATCTAAATTAAATTACCTCCCTAGCCTTCCAGATGGAAATCCAGTATTATCAAGGACTTCCTGTTGGAAATATTGTATAATTCAGAAGAAAAACCAATCCAGACCCCAGAGCATTAAGCTTGTTGGGTCTATCAAGGCCATGTCAGAATGGGGAAGAAGTGATCAGCCCTGAACCTGGCTGGGGGATAAAACCGGACAAATTGGTCTTTCTTGGAACTCACTCATTGCATATTCACGGAATCAGGGTAAAAGGGATCAGCACATTTTAGGATCAAGACTGTTACCCAAGCTGACTTGACTCCTTTTCACGAGTTATTTCAAACTGAATAAAAACCCAAAGACAGAAACCATCGTATATACAAAGAAAGGGAACTGGCCTGCTCACTGCATCAAAAATAAGCAGACGAGCCCATTTTTAGAACATCCAAAACATTGAGGGGACTCTTCTGGTTTTCAGACAGGGTAAAGGAAATCCTACAAGGGATGTGAAGAGACAAGCTGGCAGAGCAGCAAAGAGGGCTGCTTGGAGAGCAGCAAAGGATTGCAGAGGCTTTGTTGGGGGCAGTGTTTGTCTGGTTATGGCCTGGAAACCTGTCTTTCTACATAGCATGCAAACCCATTATGCTAAAAGACAAACTTAATCAGAATTCGTCTCATAGTTTTCTGTTTTCTCCTGTTATTACTAAAAATGATGGCGAAGTGATTTCAAAGGATTCCCACTCTGATTGCAGGTTAGATCTGCATGCTGACCTTTGCTGCATGTTTTCAATGTCATCACAGGCAAAAGACTTTTTTCAGGGCTGAATCTGTTCAAAAAAATGCCCACAAAATCCGATCTTTGTGGAGTGTGTTAGGATTTTTCCAGTCCCCCTGTCAATGCTCTCAATTAACGACCATAAATAATTCCATTTTTATTATCTTCCTTGTGCATTTTTTAATTCCCTGAGGCTTTGGTTTGAGTTCTAAGATTTTGTGTATTTACATGTATCCCAGGGGTGTTATTTTCCAACAACCTTGCTTCAGTTTTCATTGTTATGCAGATGATGTGAAAAAACAGTTTTGGGCATTTTCTCTGATCACTCAAAAGCTATCGGGGCTCACATTTTGCTTTAAAGCTCTGCCATCTACCTCCTTTTTTTTCTTTTTCCTTAAACACTGATAAAACTAAAACCATTTTTACCACTTTTCTTCAACTCACAAAGTCTTTTTCCTTCTCTCCTATTTATATTTCTTATGAATTAATATAAATTTAAAGAGCACCTTCGCCTGTGAACATTGGATTTTCTGGTTCCAGTTCACCTTTAAGTGACCAGATAAAATACCCAGCATTGCACCATCTCAGCAACAAATTTAAACAACTCTCTGACACACTTTTGAGGATGCTGTCGCTGTTATGCCTTTGCAAGATGTCAAATTAAAGTGACTTTTACTCCTGTGTCCTGGTGGCAGAACAGACCCATGGATTACAACAGATCAGCTGCACATTTTAGCCATCCATTGATGCAGCTTCAGTGAATGCCATCAAAAATTCCATCCTTTGCTTTGACATTTCCTAATATCTGACAAGATACATGAAGAGGTCACGAAAACAGATAAATTCTATTTGTCACACTAACCCCAGGTAATGAGTTACCCCCTCATTAAAGGTGTGATCCAACTCTATAGAGATCTCAAAATGAGATATCTTAATTCCCAAATCTTATTGTTTACATAACCAACCTTGCCAGAAAAAAAGACCCCAAGCCTACACAAGCAGGCAGGACTGTGAGAGGCATGAAACAGCAACTCCCACACCTGCTGTGAAGCTGCATCCTGATTTTTCACCTGCTGAAAGCTCACAGAATCCTCCACATGGATTAAAAGGTGTTTTTTTTAAGACTGATTTCATTTTAAAACCTTGACATCATATTTTGGGTAAAGACATATTGTTACTACTAAATCACATTTACCTGATTGCAAAGTAATTGCAATGATTGCCATCCAGAGAATGACATGGAAAATACAGCACTTTTCTCACTCCCTCTCCCTGTGCAAAACTTTTTCATCTGTCTGCCACTCAGAATGCACTAATGATAAAAGAAAAAGCTCAACATAATAATAACAAAAAAAGGAAAGGTGCGGATTGCAAAAGTACACAAAAGATAATACCCAAATGCATCTATTATGGCAAAATTCTGTACCAGAAACGATCACAAGGGGTATTTAGGGATGCAATAACGTTTTAAACACCAAGACACAACATAAAGTGTTTCAGAGAAGTTTAATTCAGCCATAATACACAACTGGATAAAAGAACTAATTGTGCATATATAATCAATAATGTGATGTGTGCCAGTTTTATAGGATGTATAAAATCTTTATGTTTTCTTCCAAAGTCTCACTTTAAAAAAAACCCAAACCACTCTTTTGCTAAGCTTACCAAAATGGTCATTAAACATCTAAATTTAGAAAGATGCTGTATTTTACATAATGTAAAACAATTACTGAATTACTCCATTTTTCAGAACTCTCTCCCCACATAATTTGATCCAACATTATTATAAAATGTGTTTTGCAATTAAACTTACTGCAACAAAGTGATAATTTGCAAAGGCTGACAAAAATGCACAAGCATTTTTCATTTGCCCCTCAATTGCATTCATTACACCAGTTCCAGCCAGCACCTGGGGAAACCTTTGAACTGTCCACATCTCAGACATACATCAATATTTATATAAATATTTATATAAATACATAAATTATTACAAAGCAATGGTAATTATTTAAGATTCTCTCTTACAGGACCTCTGCCCCCAAAAGCACACCCACAGAGTCCTAGAGGAGACAAAGTACAGGATGAAAGGCTGCTATGTTCCCCTGGAGCCTGGCAGTGCTGCTCTGCATGCTCTGGCCTTCTGAGATGAAGAATTCCCTTAGCAGGTTCCAGCTCTGCTGCTGCAGGATGCAGGTCAAACAAACCAAAGGCCATGGGATTCACAAGTCCCACTCCTAACAGGGACAGTGCCCATCTTCCTTCTCTTCAGGACCCCACTGGTGCCTCATAATTCCCTGGGAGATCAGGGATCCTGTTATCATGTTGCTCAGAAAGGGAAGATTATAGAAAATGTACCTGCCCTGATATACAGGACAGGAGACCCAGTGGGTCCCTCTTAACTCATAGCAGTGGATAATTTTATGATCCTCCCAAAAAACCCAAATCAGAGACATCACTGAATAGTCTCGATGTTCATCTGAGGACCTGCTGGCCCCAGCTCTCCCCTACTAAGGATATGTCTATGTTAAACTAATCATGGTTTAGGAACGGCCCTGAATTCTAAGAAAAAACCCCAAACATTCACAGTGATCTGGTAAAAGGGCTTGGAGGATTTAAGAACCAGGGCAATTTATGTCACTTCTTTTTGATTTCTGTAGCTAACAGTTCATGTCATGTGTCTGCTGGACAAGAGTGAAGCCCAGCACACAAACAGGCAAAGAACACCAGTGCACCACAAACTCTGCTGTGAAGAGAGCCACTTGAAGGCTCTCTTCAAGTGTGAAGGCTCTCTGTGAAGAGCCTGACTTGCTGACAACCTCTGACACCAGTAGTAATAATACTTATGAACAATAAGAAATCATAAAAATATTAATAACAGTAACAATAACAATAGAAATACCTATGAGAATGTTAGTAGTGGCTGTCAGTTAAGCAACTTTAAGCTTTAATACCTCTTGGTATCAGTCTGCCATAAATAGCTTGAATAGAAGGGCGACCCTTACACGGGGCAAAGAAAGGAGAGCTCAGCATCATTTCAGATTGGACACAACCACTTCACTTCTCTAAACTGAAGGGCAAAAAAATAAAAGACAAGGCTCTAATTAGAGGCTCTGCTTTGGTGGTAAGGACAGCTAAGCATGGGAACAGATGGGCTCTGGAATCCCTGGGATCTCCATCTCAGGCTTGAGAGCTGACAGGCAAACATCCAGGCTTTTAATTGTCAGCAAACCCCAAAGCAGTTTGGCCAAGGCCATGTCTGGTGCTGCCACAAAATGGGCATGGTTTAGGGGATTGCAAGGACTCAGAGTCATTCACAACTGGTAATACCATTCATGCAATCCTGTTTCTAGACCAAGAGAGTTTGGCCATCTGGAGCTAAGCCATGAAGTACCATCTCATCTCAGGGCCAGACTCAGAGCCTGGATTATTTCATATATTAATACAAATGCAGTTTCTAAAGTCCTTCACAGCCTGGTTTTCCAACAGTTCTGTGTATGTTTAACGCTGTTCACCAAGATGCAGCCATAAAGCAACATTACAAAGAAATCCATCCCATGAATTTTGAGAAGAAATTATTCAGTTGCTCAAAAGAGCAGAAAGTTTTAGAGGTAATTAGGCAGAACAAGTAGCAGAGTAACTTATTTCACCTTTAGGTCACCAATTTAAACCTGGCTCAGCTCAGTGGTCACTGGAACTCTTTATCTGCTGAAGGGTAAGCAAGATAAAGCATGAGGCTTTGTCAACAGCTTCTCGTGGAGAAACTTCAGCACCACTGGGCTTGCTGTTCTATGGGCAGGGTAGAATAAAATCATTCAGGTTGAAATTACCATTTTCCCTTGGATTGTGAGGGCTTCATTTTGTTCCTCATCCCTGTCTTATATCTTGGACTGTGAAAGAACAGCAGCACAGAAGAGCAAAAACTTGGCAAGTGATTCAGCCAAGAAGATCTAAAGACGGGAAGAGTCAAGAGAAACAGTGCAAAATTGTTTGGGCTTGAAAAGAGTTAATATTGTGAAGTAGGATTTATTTATAAAAATATCTTGTTTTCTCCTAAATTTCTTCCTTCCTCCCTAAATAATTCAACCAAAGTTCCTGTTGCTGCTTGTTCAGAGTCGAAGTACATTACACAATTTCCTTCTCTGTATGTTGAGGTTTTGTAAATATATGAGTAAATATACTTCTAAATGGAAAGTATTAACAACAGATGAAACCCACATCTCATATTGATGGTACCATGTGAGCCTAATATTGTAAATTAAATAATGGGAGCAGCAGAAAACAGAATCTAACAGAGGCTCTTTAAAATCTGGATTTTTATTCTTTTAATGATTTGTTCATTGTGCCTCCAGATATGGACAAATTATGCCACCAAACCTAATAATGTGAAAAACTGTCATTGTTTGAGAAGTTTAGTTTAAAACAGAGAAGACAAAATTCAAGATTTATGCTGTCCTTTGAGGGGGCCTGTGAGCTACATAATATCACTGAAGCAGTGTCACAGCATCTTTTCCTTCTAACATCCTAAGTGACTGGCTGAGAGAAGGGCACTGGAATTAAATCCCCTTGTTTTTTTCAGCTGGGCCAGGCTGTCACGTCATGGCAGAGTAACTCTGAGTGAACCATGAGCATATTTCCTGCTGCTGTGAATAGCAACATGGCAGCAACTCGTTTATTCTGAGTTGAACCCTTTAAAGGCTTATAGAGGAATAAGCTGGGTCTGCCTGACTGTCCTGGGACTCCTGAGGCTCCTACCCTGAGGTACAAAGCACAACAGGTTTCTGCAGAGTGTGAACGATAAGAAGGCACCAAGAACAAGGGCAGCTGTTTAAAAAGCAGCCTCGGGCAAAAGTCCTGCAGTGAGAGAGACAGAGATGCCAGGAGCCCAAAACATTATCCCTAGGATAGCATAGGGAAATGCAGAATTTCCCATTAAATCACAGTTAGAAACACTGCTTTTGTTACTGGCTTTTTCCTGGAAGGAAATGGCACAGTTAGTACCCTTTGTTTGGGACAATAATCAATCCTGTGTGAGTGTGCCCAGTAGAGAGCACATTCTAGTTTAAGTTCCCAAGTGTCCTGGCCAGTCAGCCTCCTGTGATGGCCCTAACTGTGGGGCTGAACTCCTCCAGAGGACTGTGAGTCCTGGAATCCCTCTCAGCTATCCCTTCACAGACAAATATTTAACAAGAGCACAAAATGCCACCTTGAACAGAGATTAGTGATGCCCAGAGTTTCTATCCAAGGGAGACCAAAGGTGAGAGGGGAACAGAAGCTGGACAGCTGCACGACAATGCAGATTCCATGCAAGTTATAAATCCAATATTTCCTGCAATGAGTACCTGACAGGCAAACCTCTCCTCTGCTTTCAGCTACAGCATGGATCGTGTGCTGTATTCCAGCCAGAAACCTGCACATTCCTTGTCTTGGAATCACGCTCAATACATACAGCTAAAACTGAATGTCACATTCCTCAGGAGATTATTTTCTTTCATATACAACCTCACTTAGTTCACATTTATAATATCTCCATCTTGATTTCCAGTTATTAAGAAAAATAAAAGTGGCAAGTATTATACTCTACAATAGTGCCAGAGACCACCACGGCCTCCAGATACTCTTGATATTGCTTGTATATTTTAAAAGAAAAAGCTATCTAGGCTTAACAAGAGGAAGATGTCTTACAGATTTTTTGATGTATTTCCACCTATTCAAACACTCCGAGTTCACAGAGTCAGCCAGGAGCAGCATGGCAAAGAGCATTAGAGAAGATATTTATTTTTTCTGTCAAGATCACAGAAAGGGACAATGTTCCATTATCAACATATTGCTAAGTCTGCATTACCAAATGCATGAGGACATCAAATATTTCTTTTCTGTGGGATTATCTGTATTTTCTTTATAGACAAATCCCTACCGTATCAAGTTTTGTGCTCTCCAGCAGGCTGCAGTTCACCTTTCACACAAACATAGCAAGATATATTTAATCTTCTTGTTCTCCTCAGAATCAAGAGACAGTACAAACCTTTACACACTGCATTGTTTAAGCTGTAACCAAATAAAGACTAAATTTTTACTCCTGCTAATATAACATGTTATTTTATTTCCATTCGCTTCATAAAAGTTTTTGGGGTTGTTACATCAGTTTGAGATTCTGGCTGGAACAATGTGAAGGGTTCTTCATAATGCAGAATGCAAACTGATCGACTGTCAGCTGGAGTTACCGAGCTGCTGGATACGAACAAGGCTTTGTTCTCCAAAAAAGTCTTCAGTAACAGTCTTAGGCTCCAGCAAACACTTCAGATCTGTGCAGCCAGCACAGTCTTTAGGGAGAGGAGTTAAACCATAGGAGGCAAAAGGTCTGATGTATTATTTATGAACTACAGCAAGCACAAAGAAGAGCACTAAATTCCTGTCACCTGCAAACGGACTGGATGACTGCCCTGGGTAATCTAACAGAGAAGGACAGAGAAGAGTATTCATCTTTTCAAACTGGTGAATTTAGGCTGTAATAGAACTGGGCAGAGCAAGGCAAGACTGGAGCCAGGCACTGAGAGAGGTCCTGCACAGCTCCTTGCTCCGACACAAGCTCCCGACCTCTCACACCTTCCCAGCATCCCTTCCAGCAAACTGCTGCTCACACTGAGCCATGTAAAACAATTCTGCAATTCTGGAAATTAAACTAAACTACAATGGGACTAAATTCATTTGCTGTTGTGTGTCTCTTTTGAACAAGAATTTGACAATAGCTTTTCAGAAATAAAGAGCCGGAACACCACCCACCCATTTTGTAGCCTGTGCTGAAAGGAAACAGAGCAAAACAATAATAAAAAAATCCATCCAAACAAACAAAACAAGCAAACAAACTAACAAATGGGAAACCCAGCATAATTAAGAGAATGGAAAACTCTCTTATATCCCAGTGTTCTGAAATCAGAGATTGCCTTTGCAGATTTGATGGGCTGTTCTTGATATCACTCACCTCGTTACTGAGGCTTAAATACTGCCCTACGGTACAACAAAACTGTACCTGCTATCCATTCCAGAGCCACAAACCAGGCCTTAGCCTAACCTAAAATCAAAAATATTACACTGAGAGTGCTTAATCTGCATCCTATCACTGGCTTTTCTTCTGGTACATTCACAAGAGCTGGGCAAGTAATTGCAAACTCCCTTAGAAGCAAACTACACCTCCACAGAGACATTGTATTTTGCCTTCCATTATCTTTTTCTTTGTCATCTTTCTCTCACAGCAGGTTTTGCAGGCAAAAGCATGTACTCAGGAAGTTTGTTTCCTAAGTCTAAATACTTTAAAAAAAAAAAAAAAAAATTAAGTGTAAAATCCAGATGGCACAGATGTCAATGCCAGAATCACAATGCTTTCAATAGTTCTTCATTCAAGGTCTTTTTCATACTCTTTTTCATATCTTTTCATGAATTAATGTAATGTCACGTTGCAGTGCTTCATCTTCAAAAGATTGTCCTTCCATTCAAAGGATAATGTGCAAAACTTGCAAATGACTGTAGGCAAAACTGTGGGGATTTTGGCATCTCCCAGATCTTTGACATTGCACTGAGGTGACAATGACACCGGGGTAAAGGTTACACCACGGGGAGCAGCAGGGGATGGTTCTAGCTGCAAATACAGAAAGGTTTTTTGCTTTTTTTCCTTCATTGATCTAAAATATGATACATAGAGCTTGTGCTTTTTGACAGTTTATGAACTTTCACCTCGGCATCATATCATAGAGTATCAAAAGCCAAAGGCCACTTTTATTTTTGTCATACTAAATTAAGATTTTGGATTAATCGAGAACTGGAAAAAAGTTCTATGAAGGTTCAGCTTCCTAAATACCAGTTGAATGTAAAACTCAATGTTTGTAGGGAAATATTGAGGATTTTAAAACCCACATTTTTAAAAACACTGTTCCCTTTAAATTTGAGTCTTCATTCTAGGTTTTCTGCTAGTGCTATGCATTTTCATTCTATCTATTAAATTATATTTACTATAATTACCATTCCTATAGTTTTTCATAGCATATCATTTTCTTGCCATCACAACAGAATTTAATAGCAGTTTTTATTAACTTGTTTATGATAGTGTTCATTAAAGATTTAAACGAGCATTCTAAAATCACAATACAATGTACAGAAAACTTAGAAACAATTATAGCGCTCACCAAAAGATTACCAGCGACTATGCTCTTTATAGAAGACAATTCTTTAAAAACACAAAGCACACAGCATTAACATACTGCCTGTGTCATGTCTTAATAAAAGCTAACTTAAACTGATATATTGAAAGAAAGTCACTCTGATAATATGAATTCTTTTTGAGTTCAGCCAAGCTCAGATATATTTCTACTCAAGTTAAATATTCATCATGCCCCTCACTCCAAATAAATGCATGAAAATAGGATTCTCAGAGCCACAGTAGGTTTTACACTAAAAGAAATACTTCTACACTGAAGTGACTGAAACACTTCTCATTAAAGTGCTCCTTGTGTCATTCACAGGGCACAGCACCTTCAGCTGACCTGCTGCATCCCACACAGAATTGAGCAGACAATAATAATGATGTTAATCAATGTGGGGTAGCAAAATCTCATACCCATAAATTCCCCTACAATCTGTGACAGGATCACTGCATTCGTTGTGGGAATATTCCCAACAAGAGAAGCAGACTCGTGCTATGTCTACAGACCAGATACAAAAATAATAAATAATTACAAGTGGTGTGCCAGTGGCCATCTTCAGGGAGAGAAAGGAGGGAGAAAAAGAGCTACATCATTTATTTAAGTTCTCTCATTAATGTGTCTGCCTTTTTATTTTCTAAGGGTTGTCTCCTGAACTTTCCTTAGAAAACCCACAGGCTACACCCTGACACTGATTTATAAGCAGAGTCTCCAGTGAAAGCAAAGAGGAACTTGGTTTATAAATGTATGGTTCAGTATCATCAAAAATTCAGAAAAAGCTTCTGAATTTTCCAAAAACATTGGACAATCTCATCCAGACCAGGTTCACTTTTGTAGCAGGAAATGTGCCCAGCACATTAAAGGACACTGAAGAGATCTTTAAACCTCTTCCTCACACATTTCTGAGACCTGCAGTAAAACAGATTTTGTGAGTACTTTGATTAACTCTACTTCTTATCAATTTCACACAAAGCTGCACATGGATGAGCTACTCTTGTAGCCAGGGGGCTGAGGGAACTCACAGTCACACCAGAAGGTCCCATTCCTTTCTGCTTCCAGTTCCAAAACTCAGAACAGGAGGGCAAAGGAAGCCTCAGAGTCAGCAGAGAAGCTGCTCAGCTATAGGTGGTGCTGGGTCTTACACATGTAGGGGGAAAAGGACAGGGAGGTCAGTCAAAAACACCACAAAGAGATGGAACCACAAACACCTGAAGTGTAAAACCCTGCTGAGTGAATTCCAGCTGAAAAAATGCAGGTGAAATCCTCTTGATTGCATTATAGGGTCATATAGGAAGAATTAACTAATTAATTCATTTCTACAAAATCAAATAGCTCATTCAAACACTGTTTAATAAATAAATTGTCCTGTCAGCCAACATTTACATTTTGTCTTAGCTGCTAATCCAATCAATCAATAAATACAAAATTCTTTAAACTTGATAAAATGTGTTTTAAAAAACACACAAAAAAATCAAACCCAATTTTTAACTAGAATTAAATCAGGTTTTGAATAGCAAGCAGCAACCTTTGAGATTTTACAATTCATAAGGTCCAGACGAAATGCTGATTTCCAGAAGGAAGGAGAATAGAATAGATAATCTGAAAACAAGAGACTTGGCATCCACTGAATGCCCTGGGTACCATTTAAATCTGTGCTGAATTCTGTGCATTGCAGCACATTGCTGTGCTCAGTAGGGAGGAAAACTAATTTCAGGCCTCATCTGGGACCACTGCAACCTGGGGTTTCACTACAAGTCCTGGGGAAGAAAGGGCATCCATCGCACCTGCGCCTCACCCAAAACTTCGAGCTTGAAACTTCCTCCTGACACTGAAAATAGAGATAAATCTGGGAAGAAGAAGAAGAGGCAGAAAAGGGAAGAAAAACCAGCCTTCAATATTCTGTAGTGAGGAAAAAGCAACTATATAAATCAAAAGGCTGACTTATCAGTATAGAGATTTTTAATAGAAAAAGTATCAAGGGGAGCTCACCATATGGATCAAAGTGCTCTCCACATATGTTACTTTTTTTCATTTGAAAAGTAACATATGTGAGGAGATGCAGAAGAAGTCCTTTCTGAAGATCTCATCTGGCTTATTTTTAATTGGAATTATATTAGATTTTCTATCTAACTTAATAGCAAATGACAGTCGTTGCTTCACTAACTATTCCTGTCAGCTATAGACTGATAGATTTGGATTCTATTTTCTTGAATATGAAAGCTGGACTCATGAGTAGCTAAAATAACTGCAAAGAAAGGAGGCTGAAGACTACACAGCATGAAACACATAGAAGCCATGGAATATTGTGTATTTATATAATTATAATTTTACTGGGCCTTTAGATTCAAAGGACTTCAGGACTTCAGCAAGGCCATGAGATGTATAATCAAAGATACCCATTTAGAAAGTCACAGCTGCACATCTTCAAGCACAGTAGCTTTTAGATATTTTTTGAGAATGCTCTGAATTGACCGAAAGCTTATTGCTAATGAATCTCCCAGCAGAGCCTTCCAGCCTCCAGACCTGCAAGTCAGTGCTTTGTCATCCTGTGAGAAACTGGAAGCATTACCTACACATCAGCTTCTGCCTTTGTTTCACTCACACGTGCAGAAGTTTATTCTCTTTATTGACAAGATGGTGGTCAGTCAAAGGTTGGACTCGAAGATCTCAGAGGCCTTTTCCAACCTAAAGGATTCTGGGATAAACCAACAGTTTTCATTTACAAGTGCATAATCCAGTAGTTTCTGCAAACAGACGAGAGCTCTTCAGATCAAATTACACCCAAGATTTTACTGCTACTGCTAACTAATCAGCCTGACGAAGTTCTATCGGGAGCTGCATGGCTTGTCCATCTCAAGATATCATGGGCATCTTTAAAAGACGTGGGGGCTCATGAGATAGTTATTACTCAGGTAGGTAGCTGCAAAAATCTGTCTTAAGCCATAATTTACTTTGTTTTCCAAAGAAAAAGCAGGATTCACGTTTAAACGAAACAAAAGACATCAGCATGATGATATATGGTACTTCAGAAAGGTCCTAAGTCAGGTGCTGAGCTGAAACCTTAACTAGGCTAAGAGTGATGCCAAGTCACTGCACAACGAGTGGCTGGTTTCTGTGAGTCAGTGTCTGGGCCAGCTCAGTCCCATTAATGTTTTACTCCATTATCTGAGAGCTGACATCTTTTCAGTAATTACTGCAGATGATACCACCTCTAGTGTAATTAAAGAACGATTATTTAGAGTGAAGTGAGCCAAGATCATCCCCATCCTCTGTTTAGGCCAAAGCCAAAGAAGGCCTTGTCAAATAAAATGGATGTTTTGCATTAGGGAGGAAAAAAAGGGTGATGTAAAGAGTCAAGTAATTTGATGGGCAACGCTGCAGTGGAATTAATTCAATATGTTCAATAGGGCCAGTTCCATGTGCAGTAATATTGGACAGATGGGTATGATGGCTCTGTACTTCCCCTGCCTTTGCATTAGTGATTCAGGACTTACAAAGCAAACCTCAGACAGTTCCTGGCTGGCTGCCCAGCCAGAGAAAGACTGGAAGCAAAACACATTAAATGCTCCTGCAAATCTACATCCCCTGCAACCCTTCTGCAATGAGCCTCTTTCAAAATGACCCCTTGGACACCAACCAGAAAAATAATCATCATCGTAACACCGGCCTATAAACTTCTGGGATTAACGGTTAAATAATAATGAAGGAGAACTGAAAGGAACAATCCACTTTGTGTGAATACTAATGAGAGAGGGTTGGATGCATCCTTTGTTTTTGATGGTAACTAGGTGGAGGGACTAATTACAACTCTTACTCAAAGCATAAATTACATGTTTTAAGGAATTGCTGAAGAGAAGAATGGAGTTAATAAATGCATTCTATCAGACACAGCAAGGTAAGAGATCACAGCTGATCAGCACATACATTTCCTAACTCGTCTGGATCAGTGTTTACACAGCAAAGGCCACCTTTGGTCAATTGGCACTAACAAGATTTCCCATCAGGAGCTGATGAAAAGACAGGTATTCCCAGATTTATCGGGAAATAAGTTTAGCTCCTTGGACAGTGCAGACACCTTTTCAGGTACTTGCACACGGCTCCTATAAAAGCCATCCCCAAAAGATGGGCAGGTTCCCTCACTCTGAAGACAAACATGTCATTATGAACATTTACAAAACAGATGTAAGAAGAAATACGATATTATCTGGAACCCTGGATGCTGGTGGCCTTGCTAGAATAGTTGGATGTCCACTGAATTACTGGGCTTAAGTAACTTGTATTTAGAGCCTGTTTAATTCAGCTATCCTTAATTTCAAGAGATAAACAACGATGAGAAATGCTGTTGACATTTGACCATATCATTTTTGAGTTTGTTAAATTCCAGACTAGCTTACTAATTTTAGGGGATTGATTTTTGTCTTCTAGCCTCGTGTGAGGAAAGACACTGTGAAAGACAGTGTGATATTAAACTATCAAAGCTGTCTCTTTCTTGCAGCAAAATATTGAAAATGTAGGCTTTGCTTTGCAATTAAGATTTTTGAACTGAAGGTTGGGCTTCTGCTCTAGTGATGTGAAAAAAAGTATTTTAGAAGTTGAGGAAAAAACTTAAAATTACTTAAAGAATTTACAGATAACAAAGACAGAAGGTGATGCAGTGAAAAGAAAAAATATTGACATTGAATAACAGTTCTGAATAGGAAGGAGGAGGTGGCTGATTATCAGCAGCCTTTCCTGACTTCCTGAGAGACATCCTCCTTTCACCAGCACGACAAGCGCAATTCCAGCACTGAGAAAGCCCTGAGATTTGAGGCTGACAATCCACAGAAAGCTTTTCTGGAATGAAAATTGAGCAACCACGTCTGTCCACTTACCAAACACAGATAAAGGCATGGAGGAACATTGAAATGTCCTCTGTGAATAGAACTCTCAGAGCTGGGAGCTGAACACAGCCTCCCCTGCTCTCCTCAAACCACCGCATAACCATCCCCAGAAGTTTTTCCTGGTGCCAGGACTCATGGAGCAGCTTCCCACAGGTAAATCCCTCCAGCAGGAATGGCAGAGCAGCATACCCAATGGCCCTCCAGCCCTGTGGCTGGAGCAGGCACAGAGAGGGTGCTCCTCTCTCTCTCTCAGCCTGAGGAAAGAACAGAACCAGTGCAACCTCTCACATCATTTTAATCTCTGTTTTTTCATGATGAGAATGAGAGGCATCTTTTATCTGAAGTTTATTCTGCTTCCTTTGCCTCAGGAATGGGCATCAGATCAAGCAAAAGCATAGAAGAGCCTCTAGACTACAGAACCCCATGAGGCAGGGCCTTTTATTGTGCCAATCCTACAAACAAGCACAGAATAGCTAAACTGAAGGCAACTCTAGACTGTATGCAGAGCTAGGATCATTAATTCCCAAAATTGGCCTGTAACTGTGTGTGTTCTGTCTGGGTAATGTTGTAGACCTTGAATGTGTCCTTCAAACTGCATAACACAAAAACTGGGCCATATATACTACCAAAAATCTGAGTTTAAATCGGGACAGCCTATAGACGGTCACCACTTGCAGAATATATTTTTTCTTAAATAACATTTATCTATCACTGCTGCTTCCAGTGAGTAAACAACAGAGCGTAGAAGGCAAATGAGACTCTGCATGAGGAGCAG
Organism: Corvus hawaiiensis; assembly: GCF_020740725.1. NCBI lineage: Eukaryota > Metazoa > Chordata > Aves > Passeriformes > Corvidae > Corvus > Corvus hawaiiensis. The sequence goes on along the minus strand of NC_063226.1, from coordinate 3,178,257 downwards.
ACAAGAGTCAAAGCAAGCAGTGCATTTTGTCTTACAGCAAAACACGGGAGATATTTTGTAGCGAATGTCTCAGAGCAGCACTTGCAGCCATCCAGGATCCCACGTGTGTGCTCCACTTAAGGCAGATCAAAGTCTGGTGTCAAAGTTCTCTGCACAATACGCGTACACAGAACAGCATCCTGAGAAATAACACCCAATACATGTTGCTCTTGTATTTAATGTGATTTTAGTGCATGATTTACATTTGTTTATTTAAAGAAACATCCTGTATCTGATTTGTAACAGCACTCACCAGCTCTCAGTGAACAAGGAAAAAATGTATGACCTCAGACAAGAAATAAACATTCGCAATATTTTAAGGAAATAATGTCTTAGGTGCCCCTGTGTACTATCCTGCCCAGGAAATTAATTTGGAGATCATTAGCAGTCAGATATCATTAAAGACAAGAATTACAGTATGGAAATGAAGCCATGTCATTTCGGACATGTGTCTACTTGTTCTCATAAAGGTGTGATTCAAATACAGAACCAAAAGGTAGACTTTAGGGAATCTAGAATCCTGATCATTTTTGCCATTTCCATTCCCAAAATTAACATGATAAACAAAATGCAGCAGATATTCTCTATTTTAAGTGGAATGTCAAATTTTTATGTTGTTAAAATTGATAAATTTAAAATGTTTCGTTGTAATTATAGATTAATTTTGAACCATCAGCATCAAATGAAGCAAATTACAAGATCCTGTATGATAACTCTTCTAACACCTATACTGAATGAAGCAAAATCTCACACATATCCTTCAAAGCTCTCAAGATGTGCAAGTTCTCCAGCCCTAAATATGGCACTGGTACAAGGATCACACAGCTTCATCTGGAGCTGCTCACTTCATGATTATTTTTTACTAGACGAAATAAAAATATATCCCAAATATCCCCCATGATTATTATGGAAATGATTGACATGAACAATTATTCACTGGGAATACTGCTGGGGGAGGATTTGTAATAGAATTATTATCATCATTTCACACAGTGAGACCCCATGTGGATAAGGGACTCGGCTACCCAAGCCCTACAGAAGACCCTGCAGTTGCAAACAGGTTGTTCATGGATGTGTTTCTCCACCTGATACAAAGACCCTTCAACATCTGCCTTCCCTGTTTCACTGAGACATCAGGAAATATCTGCCTGCACATCTGGAACAGAACACCATGGGCAATAATTTTGGGAGTGGACTTAGGGAAGGCCTTTGTCCCACTTTGTTCCAATTTCTCCCCATCCTAGCTACCTTCAACAGGTGACAAAGACCTCCACAGGGCACTCCAGCATATCCAGGCATCTCTCTGAGGAGCTCTTTTGCTATTTTGCAGTCAGTTAACTGATTAGTAGCACAAAATTTGAGAAGCATTTCTTCTTAATAAGGATGGCATTTTAATGTTCTGAGGTTTCAATTTCATCCAATTTCCAATTAAAAGTCCCATCCCAACTTGGCTAAATCCTGACCTAGAGTTTTGTAGGGATTCACACTGCAAAGTTTGTTTACAGCTTACTTTTAAGGTTATGAAACCCTTAAAACAGTAGCATTTTAAATATGAACCTTCAACATCAATATCATCCTCCACAAGCAAATTTCTGCCTTATATAAAGTGAAAAGTGGATATTACCTTAGGCTGTTCTTCTTATTTAATTTCATATAGGGCTACGCCCTAGAGAAAGTTCCTTTTCTGAAATGTCAGAAAAAGAATAGGATAAGGGGACGACTTATTTTCTACCTGATGCCATCTGATTCTGGATTTAAATGAGCAAAACCTCAGGAGACTAGTATTTTTCCTAGGGAATCATATAGTGCTTCCAATGAGGAAATATTTACAAGTGCAATGCAGTTAGAAAGGATGGATGTTAAATGCTAGTGCCATCAGAACTGCTTGGATCTGTTCAAACACTTGTGCAGGTCTAAAATCATTATTCCTCTTTTTTGATCTTCACATTCTAGAGGAGGAAGTTGATACAGTAAGCAACCAAAAAATGCTTTAACATATAGCAACAAAAGCATAGCTCTGGCTTGGAAAAATAACTTCAAACCTAAATCAGAATCAATGCAATCACTACAAATAAAACCACAACTGACTCACCGTAATTTCACACCAACTCAGGACTATGGAAGGGGTCACCTGGAGCCAGCAGGGAGGGAAATGGCCCCTGGGGCTGGCTCTGTCCCTGTCAGTGTTCAAAGCTCAGCTCTAGGAAGGCCCTGCCTGTGCAGCACTTTCTCCAGAGCATGTCCTGGTGGAAGGGGCAGAGCTGCAGGGCTGGCAGAGCAGATGGATCAGTCGATGGGGCTGGAAGGCTCCTGGCTTGGAGAGAGTGGCTGGGTGAAAGCCCTCTCTCAATGCAGAAACCTCACCCAAAGCAGGAGACACAACATACTTCAGGTGTCGCTACCTCTTACTCATACAGCTCTGTTATATCTACATTCCACTAAGGTAAATAATAAATAATAAATACAAGGTATTTGTCAGGAGCTGAATTGCTGTGGTAGTTGGATACTTTTCAGAGGAAAATGAAATTGAGCTTATATAAGAACACGAGTGCATTTTGCAGCCACTTGGCATCACCGAGGAGCTTTCAGAGAGGAATTATGTGCTGTCTCATGTATTAGCAGCATAATTACCAGATCAGCCTTGATTCCAGTAAGATATTCTTATGTAAAAAGGATAAAGCTGGGAGCTTCTCATGTCCCAGGATGTGGTCATGTTGCTATCCCCCTTGGGTGGGAGAGTTTCATGTCCCCAGAGCTGCAGCCTGTCAGGGGAACAAGACGTGTCAGGAGAGGCAAAGCTGCTGCCTCCCATTGCTGTGGCACATTTGCTGTAAATGGTAATTTAATAAGTGCTTCCCTGATTACTCACTCAACAGAAATACCAACTGTGATTGTGGAATGCTCCAGCATTTCACCCTCAGCCTGATAATCAACTCCACACTTTGCATGTTTCTTAAACGCAAGCTGAAGGAAGCAATAGATTTCCATTTCAATGAAAAGCAAAATCCTTTAACTGCAAACCAGCTGCAGTGAGTGAGAAAGAAATGCAAAGTTTTTTGTTTCCCATTGGAAACTCTCTGCTATCCACAACAGTGGTCTCATTCCTCCTAGATTTAAAATTCTATTATAGCAACCAACCATAAATATACCTCACAAGAAGCTTCGGAGCAGCTTCAAATATGTATTTTATTTTTTCCCAGTTGTGCACCTCTTCCAACTATTAAATATTAAAATCTTACTTTGGCACTCAGGTCAGTTCAAGAAATCAAAAAAAAACTCCATGGAAAGTATCCTGGTGTTTTTTTCTAGTAAAGCAAAAGTTTAACATGAGAACTGAAAAGGAGGCAAGGGGTCAGGACCATAAAGATTTTATTTGAATAGTGTTTCAGTTTGTTTACTGACAGCTTGTTTATCAGCCTACAGCGTTTTGGATGCACCTCTGTATGCTGTGGAACTCTAAAAAAAAATAATAAATCACAGCATATAGGTAGGAAGGGCACTGCAATAACAAAATTTAGTGATACCAATGATAGACTTAACCTGAATATCAACATCTGATATCAGCCAGCGACTGACCCTGGGAAGTATTATGTTTGTTTTACACCAGGGCACATAAGCCCAAGCAGAGTCACTGTGACAAAGCTCTGCAGCTGCTGGACTGGATTAACCCAGAGCCTGAGGTGAACAGAACATGGATCTGTCTCCAGCTCTTTATTCCAATACGCCCTACCTGGGTACACAGGGGGGATCCGGACTCTGCTAAGAGGATCTACATTAGAACGTTCAAAATTGTGCCAATTTCCCTGTAGAACTTTTTAAATATAATGCTGTACCACTAAAAATGAACTTTCAACACTCAGTGCAAATTTCTGTTTGGTTTATGCACAATAACAAGACAAAGTAAAAAGTTACAAAACAGTGACCAGTTATCACTATTTTTCAACATTTTTAAATTCTTTCTACCTTCCTTTAGTCACTCTGAAATATTTTTTGTAATTAGCAGTGAAATGAAGGTTACTAAACAGAACTTTTTTTGTTTTTTTGGGGACGGGGGGTTTGGTCATTTTCAAGGTTTGTATTAACACCATTTCAAACAAAACCTCACAGTTTCAGTGTCCTCTGTGAGCTCCAATACAAACACAAGCGGCATGACTTCCTTTTGGAATGTATTTGCTGTACACAATCCGGATTGATATCAACTTCAAAAAATAAATCAATGGAAAAACTTCAAAGGGGCCCTGTGTCAGTTACAATTAAAATTATGCTACTTCAGAGCTAGAACTGCCTTCTGTATTTCACTAATATTCCAAATATCAGACTGCACATATAAGCTAATTGAATAAGAACCTATTCAGTAAAAAGAGTCTCTCAATTATTTTTAAAATCAGAAGTTGTTTTCAAGTGAAACAGGTTGATCAAGAAGCTGTGTCAAGGTATTTTCAACATTGCTGTTTAACAGCAAATGCCTAAATACACTGCTCTGAACAGATAAAGAGAGGGCCACTCCCAACTTCTGTAAAACTTTGACTTTTTAATTCAAAATTTAACCTCTCGCAAATCAAAACACTTCATTACAATTCAATTTAGCATTAACCTCTCTTGACAAGCAGTCAGAGGGTCTTGTAAGAGCTGTAATTTATTTGCCTTCTCCTCCTGTTCCAAACGGGTTCTTTGGCCTTTGGTAATGAACTGTGGTGATGCTCTGACCCCCAGGGCTTCACAAAACCAGCAGCACATCCCGGGAATTCAGCTGGGAACAAGGTCCAACGCAGAGAAGTCGAAGGAAGAAGAAAGATTGTGCCTAAACCCAAGAACTAAGGGCCCATTAGAAAAGCTATCCACTCCCATTAGGCTCAGGCACTGCAAATAACAGCAGAACAGTGAAAGACACATTCAGATTATTAAACCCCAAATTGCTGAGTGATTCAGAACAAAGGAAATGTTCTGTGCAAAAAGTGAACTGCAAATAGTCTAGTGCTTAGCTAGCCAGAAGAGAAAAAAAATTCTGATTATATTTTAAGCAAGTCTTAACAAAGAGAAAGAAACGGTCAAAAATATACAAATTATCTGAAAGCAATTAAAACCACTAAGAATTGAATCTCACTGAGGTATTTTAATTTTATTCGCAGTTGTACACCTGTAAAGATGTGGTAGAAGTAAGAGAACAAGCTATAATTCTGAAAAGTTCATAAATGATATCTAATTATAGCAAATCCAATAACAACAAAGCCTAATCCAATTGAATGAGTGAAATAGACATATTTATCATCCAGTCCACCAGGAGCTTCATTAAACAGCGTGGCACAGACAAAATATAAATGAGTTCTTTCCTGAATAAAGGTGTTTCTCACTGACCGTCTCACCTGTGATGATTGCCTTTCATTTCCAATTAACTTCAATAGGGAAAGATCCTAAACTGAGCTTGTTAAAGTGCTAAAAATAGCTGCAGGTACACAGAACCCCATCCATGGGTAACTGTTTACATTCACTCACGTTCTGCTGGATTACAGCAGATCTGGTGGTACAAGACAGATTTTAGGGAGACATCCTGCACGAAAGATCCACATCTAATAAAACCTAATTCCAAACTGAATAATGGAATAGCTGATATGGACCCAGAGGAGTATTAATTTTAGGGAAATATAATTGATCCTGCATTCTTTAAGCAAATACAAAGAATAAGGCAAAATAAAGAAGGCACGAAATAAGTTGAATAAAGGTAACTAATTAAAGAGTCTTCAACCATAGTTGTAGAATTGTCACCATTTGCTTAATTGGAAAAAAAGCCACTTAATCTGCTCTCTGGTAAATGTCGCAGATCCACGGGGATAAAAAGCATTGAGATTTTGGCATTGAGTAGGAAGGCCCTGAAACCAAAGCAGCCTGGAGAGCTCGGGAAGGTGCTCACAGTTCTGTAATGTTTCCTCTGAGACAGCCAAATACAATCACACCTTCAGGAGATCCCAAGAGTGATGATTATACCCCAATAGACATTGTCCTTCCAAGCAATGGCTCTTGACAAAGCCATCACAATTCCAGGGGATAATATTCCAGGGGATAATCAGCAGGGAGATTTCAGCAATGCAAGAGGTCTGATACTCACAAATAACAGGCAAAAAAAAGGAAGCAAGCACAGCTGTTCAGAATATGCTCTCACCAGCCATTAAAACAAAACTTAAACACAAAAGGGTACAGATGTATTCCATGAAAATGGTTAAATGCCAGGACAGTATGCACAGGAGGACAAAGCTCACTACGCTTTGTTTATCAAAAAGCTTAAGGTCAAGCCTTTGAGATCAGCTTGCTCTGGAGATGAAAAATTTGGCAATTGGCTCAGTCTACCAGACAGAAATATGAGATTAAATGGCCAGAAGATAAATTAAAAACAGTCAAAGAGAAGGTTCAATTTTGTTACAGTGCCATCATAGAGGCAAACAGAAGATTTTTCAACACTAATCATCTTAAAGATGCTTTGGCTTCTTTTTTTTCCTCTCTAAGATCTGAACCAATACAAACAAAAATTAATTCATGAAGTCAGGCTGGCTGACAACAATACTCCCTTCTGGCTGCATAATCTATTACCTAGCTGCTCACAGCCATCAGTCTTTGCATCTTACATAAACAAATATTTCATTTCATTTTTTAAACTGGGAGTTAGTTTTGGAAAAACTTAGACTAACTTTTTCCTTTAATAAAAAAAATAAAATTGCCTGTATTATAACTTAGCTGGTTTTTTTCTTATATTTCTTTTGTTTCAACTTACAAAATTAAATGTAAGCTGCTATTACAAGCATAATACTATCTAAATTTATTTTTACTGCTAAAGTCATCTTTTCAGGCTTACATTTTTCATCAAAATATCACTATCATTTTTGACACGATTTATAAAATATCAGCAATACAAACCCCCATCGGCAAATACAATTTCTTATTGTGATCCAACTTTTATTTTATCTAAATGAAAAATAAATTATTAAAAATTAAATAAAAGGGATATAGTAAGAATATTGCAGGCAGCATTAGCCTGATCATAACATTCTCAGAATTAATCCCAAGCTATTCTTCCATGTCACTCCCACATATTATACTGCTTTATCATCTCCGTTCTTATGTGCCACTATTAATATTTAACTATCAAATGTCTTTTACTGGAAGATGTTTAAAGATTAGATGACGAGGAAATAACCATTCCTGGAGCTGCTACAGACTAAATTATATTCCAAATTGGAAAGCCCTTCTATCTAAATAGTAAATCTGCACATCCCTTTGCTAGATGTAATATCTGTTAACACTTGGGTTTGTGTATTCTCTGGAACAGCTCAATTCAGCACCTTGCAATAATATTTAAAGTGTGAGCTCTAAGTAGTCCTATCACTTCCACAAGTGAAATCTTAAACGCCAATGATGGGTTTGAATCTGAACTTAAGCCTGCTGTCCTCTCGCATATCACAAGGTTTTGGCCAGTTGTGAAAATCACATTTATAGATTTTATTAAAATAGCACTATCATTAAACAAGGCCACGATTAGGCACAGCATTGGCTTCTCTGTAAGCATAAAATGTAAGTATACCCAAAGCGAGGAGCATCATGGCATAGTTTTCAGCTCTGCATAGTAATGTCTTAGTGATTCCATTTATTTAAAGTGATATTTTTAACATAGTTGGCTTTTTTAAAAATATTTTTATTAATTGATTTCATTTTTTCTGGCTAAACAACAAGCAAGGATGTTCCTCCACTTTTGCAGAGGCTGCATTTGCTTGTTTGGGAGGAGAGGGAAATTCTGCTGTCAGCCTGATTTACTGTTTGGTCTCTTTCCAATTCAAATAAAACAAATAAATACTAATGAACTCACCACCCTCATCATAAACACCCCTTCTGCTCTAACTGATGAGAGCATTTTCAGTTGTTTCATTCTCCTGCTCCCAATGTCGAAGTTGTGTCTTTGTGTGCCAGTCCTACAGTGCCAACACTGCGATGGTGACACAAGTTAAATGGATGCCAGAGATGGAGCTTGTGATTCTTTTAAGTATATTGGAACCTTCCAAACGTGTTAAATCAATCAATAAAACCAACAGAGCCACAATCTAATTTAAGGCTTATTTCCTTCAGAAGGTCTGCATCTGAAATTACCGTCCTGTCAAAAGTTGCTTTTAAAGTTTTTTAGCGACTCATAGACACGCTGTTACTTGGCATTTAGACCTGATGGCCTTTCTGAAACATCCACACAATCACTCAGCCTGCTCTTCTTCTGATAATTCCAAGCATAATTGACACTAGCTCCAATACTGCCAATCAAAAATTAGGTCAATGTACTCATGGCAGTGAGACCACACAGAACACCGTACCTTTAACCAGAAACAGGAGCAGGGCATACAAAATTCCTTAGAAAGAAATGGAAAGTGGAGAGTAAAACACATAAAGTTCAAAGGGAATCCATGGCAATTTCAGAATAGAGCTCTGGATTCAAAGAATTAAGTCTAAAACTTGCCAAAAAGACGGAGGAATGACTTTTTGGCAAAGCTGACACTGAAGCAGTCACGTGATATAAAACGCATTCCACAGAATCACAGAGCAGCCTAAGTTGTGAGAGATTCACAAGAACCATCAAAATCCAGCTCCTGGCCCTGCTCAGGACAACCCCAACAATTCCAGCAGGAGCCCAGTGCCCATTCTCTGGGAGCCTGTTCAGTGTTCAGCCACCCTCTGGGGGAAGAGCCTTTCCCTGATATCCAGCCTAAACCTCCCTGCCACAGCTTCATGCCATGATTTGGGATATTTTATTGGCATTTGGCTCTTCCTTTTTTTAATTGAGTGGTTTTTTTACACCACCAGGCATAAATCCTTGCATTTGGCCTAAAATTACTGGAAAACAGTATTCCCTACAAGTTTTTAGAACCATCTGCTCCCCAGAATTTAAAAACACTTTTGCTTCCTACCTAGGCAATACCATAACAGATTCAAGCTGTAGAAATAGAGCACTAAAAGGTTATCCTTTCTTCTCCCAAACCAACATTTAAACCAATCAACATGACAGAAGGTGCACATTAGACAATGTTTCCATCACTGAGGAAAAGCTACTGAAGTAATGAGATCCAGATGTTAGACCAAAAAGAAATTTATCATTCTCAGAAACCCCCAAATTGTGTCTGATCTTTCATACAAAGACCATCTAATTTGCTAATGTGCCTTTTCCTGCAATGTGAGAGAAAAAAGCACACCTGTCAAGAAACCTGTTTTGCACACACATTGGAATGACATCTGTAGCAGCTCAGCATCAGGGAAATCCAGATACCATCAAATTATTTTGAACGTGTCTTCCTTTGTGCAAATTTCTCTGGAAATCTTCAAATTGAACAGAATAAATATGCCCAATTTATTTGTTCTTTTACAATATCTAGGGGTAGATTGAGGAGGAAAAATTGCTGAGGAAGCTTTTTGAATAGTACCTTCATAGACTGGTTTTTTACGTGTCTTAAATTTTAATCTCTGAAAATTTTGAAGAATAAACTCATTGGTAGAACCCCAGGGCTGGAGAGTCTGCCTCAACAGTTAAGTTCAGTATCACCTATGGTCATCTGCAACATGTATGGAACAGCATCTTCAGAACTCGCCTGGTGAAACACAACTTTGTTATCATCCTATAAATTCCTGCAACAGAAATTTAATTCTCTATTAATCGCGAAGCATACTTAGGAGAATCTACTGATGAGCTCTATTTTCTCTACCAAAATCTGTCTTATTTCAGGTGAACTTTTTCAGTGAAGTTTTGTAATTTAACCACTTCTGGTTTTCTTCACTATGGTGAAGGAACAGGAAGAGGTTGCCCAGAGAAGCTGTGGCTGCCCCTGGATCCCTGGAAGTGTCCAAGGCCAGGCTGGATGAGGCTTGGAGCAACCTGGGACAGTGGAAGGTGTCCCTGCCCGTGGTAGGGGGGGAATGAGATGACCTTTAAGATCCCTTCCAACCCAAACCATTCTGGGTTTCTATGTTTAAGGATTGTAAACAAGGAGAAAACGGTAGACATAATAGTAAAAATAATAATAATTATATATATATATATATATATATATATGGAAAAGCAGGGTCTTTTTCTTACCAAGTAACATTTTTACTTGTGAGTGATGGAGCTCTGAAACGTTCAGAACTTCCCTCTCACAGTGGCTGCACTATTGGCTCATTTTTCACTTTAATGTATGAGGGACTATTTCCACCAAGATTGTATCTGATAACTGCACCTGCTTTTGTGAAGATCTTCTCAGCAACATTCATAGGGTCTTTCTCTCAGGGACATCTAAACAGGCCTGACTTTTTTCATTCAATACACAAATTTGGAGTAAGAGGCTTCTGAAGAAGAAAGTTGATCTAATGGCAGAGTTAAGCACATCTTCTAATTATCACAAGGTATATGATTTGTCATATAATACTTCCCTTCTCATAAAACTGCTGAGATGTTAAACTTTAAAATGCAATTCAGGTATTACACAAGTGAATTATTTTACTTATTTTCCATATATTACAGCTGAATAGCAGTTCACTGTAGTTACTGTTGAAAATTGCTTACTATTTAATATAGGGCTACTCTAAACTCTCCACCTGCTGACTCAAATGCTTTAGAATTATGATGTTTCAAGGTGGTGGCCAAAATATTGGTCAATTTGGAAAACAGGTCCCTTCTCAAAAGAGTTTGCATCATTTTTTTCTTATCTTTTTTTCACAAATTCAGAACTGAAGTGATGGCAAATGACATTTTCCTTATACAGGAAGAAATACTATAAGATAGTTGAGGTGAACATTTATAATCTAGGCACGAGAAAATGAAGCATGAAGTGAAACATATCTTTAAGTTAGCCTAGAAATGGTTCAGCTGAGGTTTACAACTTCTCCTAGTGGCAGAGGAGGTCCTGATGAGGTATCCTGGATGACAGAATACTGCAATCTGTCTATATCAGGTTTTGGGGGCTACTGCACACATAACTTAGTCTGAATCCAAAAATGTTTTGTCTGAAACTCAAATTTTGACCCAGAGGTATTATGTTAAACATGTGATTTCCCTCAGAGCTTTAGCAATGTACATTAATTAGTTATGGAGAAGATAAGGAGAAGCAGTCGTGTGTTTTGCATGACTGAACCGAGTCTGGCTAAGAGAAAGAAAAGAGCAAATCCCTCAGCCAGGTTAATGACAAAACCCCAGCTTCAGCACTGCTTGGCTTCTGTTCACTCTTTAACAGCTGATAGCACAGCTCAGATAGAGTCAGGAGCAGAGGGAAAGAATTCAAGAGTAATTCGGGAGGAAGCAATGAGGCACCTGAAGTGTGACAGCTCCCTTTGCAGAGAAGACCTGCAGGCTCTGCAGTGTGATGGCTCACACAATGCCAGGCAGCAATTTCTTGCTGTTGGGAGCTGTACTTTTCCAAATTCAATTGAAGAACTGACAAGAAACAGCACCAACCTGTAGATTTCCTTTACCATTTCTTGATGAATCAAAAGACATTGAGTCTAAAGGAATGCACAGGAGTGGACACATCATCATTTTGTGATGAGAAGTCAAGTACTGAGCCCTCTGTGAGCTTCCTGGCTTTTATGGCAATGGCATCCATCTTCAAATTTCCCCTTCTGAGTAACCTACACTTTAATGATATTATTGAGCTGAAAGGGACAATGGAGATTTGCCAGTTTCAGAACTCTGATGGATGCATCCATCCACAGCTGTGGCACAAAATACAGAGAAGTCATGGCCACCTGAGGCCTAGCAGAGGTATGGAAATTGGAGATCAGAGTGAGGAGCTGAGAACAGACACCCTTAGTACACCCACATTCCCTCCAGACTGGATGTGAGAGATGCTGCACTTCCCACTTTAAAGCTTAAACATAACTGAGTTTGGTTAAAAAGTGTAAGACTTCCTCTCACTGATCAACATGAGCAATGGTTTTGGGGTACTCGGTTTCTTAAGGTCTTTTTTTAACATCTCTTCAAACCCTACACAGCACACATCAACAACCAACTCATCAGCAAAATATCAACAGGAAAATTCAAACACATTTATGCCTAATTCCAGCAATAATAAAGACTTCAGTTAAAAAAGATGTGACAATTCACAGCTAACAGTGAGGAGAGTCAGGACCCCTCTGCAAGGTCAAAAAAAAAATGGGAACTTATTAATATGCAGCTCTGACCTGCTGTGGCTGGACAGAAAAATGCAATCCCTAGTAGATAATTTCCTGCTCTACTAAAGTTAAACCTTTTGCACCATTTTCGTGTATTTTTATGACGTGAGAAAAAGAAGTGTCTTACCTCTGAAGAGAAAAAGATGGTTTCATAAATTGTCTGAGCAAATACCTTATTTGATAAGGGTTATCTAATGCCTCCTGCCATTCTAATGTCTCATATAGAATATAAACTAGTACAAAATAGAAAATGCCTTTAAGTTAAACCAAAGATTTGGAGAGACAACTGCTTTTTATCTCTCTTAAGGATGCTGTCATGGATTACAGCTGATGACCAGTTTTTATAATACCACAAACCAATTCTGCTTTGTTGGCTTATGAGTTCAAAAACTACTCACAAATATGGTGTGAAAACAGCACTGCAACTAAATCTCATTCTGCAACTAAATCTCATACTGTGCCTAGCAAATAAGCAATACCAATTTGGTGGGTTTAGTGAACACATTGTATTCCATAGAGTTCAGTTAATTAAAAAACAACAACAAAAAGCCACCACCACCCCTGCATCATGTTCTGATCTTTAAAACTTCTGAACAGTTAGTGTTAGCTGACCCTACTCTGAGTAGGATGCTGGACTGGAGATTTCTTTCAATCTGATGATCCTATGATTTAATTATTCTCAGGAGAAAATGCTTTCTCCTAAGACACTTTATAATATTAAATTTATAAGACTGAACAGAGAAAAAGAATAAAACACTAATGGCAAGTTCCTGGAGAATAAAGTGACAGAAAGGAATAGAATGAAGAGAGCATCATACATTAGGGCTGCAGCAACCTCATAAACATTAAGCTGAGAAATGTCCATTTACACGTTCCCCAGCCCTCCTATACAGCCACAACTCCGTAATGTAACCACCTTGTGAAAGAGGATGGTAGTTTCTAAAGGTGTTAAAAATAAACTGATAACATTTATGATAAACCACTATGATGACTTAGAATGATATTTTAGAATGATTTATTATCATCTAGGACTACTTAGGTGTGTTTGTGTTTATCTTGAGTTCAAATAGTGAAAAGTTGCCTCGGTGTCTCTGTAGACACTCTATTGGCTAAACGAACTTAACAGCAATTCCCTTAAATTATTAATTTGAGTTTAATCTTTCATTACTTTGGAGAACAAACCAGAAATAGAAGGCTTCAACTTACAAGGGGCCTCTAAATGATACACTACATGAATTAACGCCACTGGCAATAAAGCCTTTTCCTCCACCATGAGCACCTTGAGAGGACAAAGAGTCAGCAACTCATCAGAGAAATGGGAATAAAGCTAAGGAGGGTTGAATTAAAACAAGCATGGTAACTGAAAAACTTAGAGCAGGTATTACCAGCTTTGAGAACAGCATGTTTGGAAAAGAGATGTCAAAGTACACGTGCATCCAAACTCTGTTGATACTGGAAAACTCCAGATGAAGTTTCTCATTCCAGGAATGCAGCACATTCACCGCAGAAATGCTTTGCATCTGCTGGCTGACTGCAGTGAAGTTACCTGACACTTCAAATCCATAACTGTGAGTCAGTAGCACTCATCTGCCTGTTCTTGGTAAAATCTCACCCCAGCTCAAAGAATTCAAAAATGTCTCATACCTGATGAGTTCTACGCAAATGAAATCTTCAACCTTCATGTGTGTAGGTGAGAACACAAGATGTAGAAACTCCATGATGTTGTTCAGATACTCTGCTGAATATGTTCAGGTGTGAAACCTGTTCTGAGATGTGAGATGAATCTAGTAAATAGAGAGGCTGCCTCTCTGAAAGGAAAAGTCAGGACTGTTCTACTTTCACTTAGTCTTTCAATATGATTTACATCTAAGAGTATCTATTAAAAACCCTGTTGCTTTTCTCTTTGATCTAAAGGTGTCAAAGAAGCATAAGTTCTAACACAAAGCTTATTATTTCAAAAATCTGAATTTCCTTTGAATGCAAAATCAGATAGACTGACATCTTTTTTTAATGTATGACAAAAATACTGTATATTAGGAATTAAAGAGATCAAGACAATTGACAGTAAGACTACAAAGGACTGGTAAATTGATAGAATGAATGAAAGGTATGAAAAGGAAAAAAAAAAATCCACTATACTGTTTAAACTAATGTGTCAGACAATACAGCAGGGAACAATAGAATAAGCTGAAACACCAAAAAAAAGTGGCTGCACTATTAAAGACTGAAAACTTATGTGGGTATCAATTAGTGGACAAGGATCATTATCCAAAACTAAATCACTGATTTTATTTTACTTATAGGAGTCTAGAGAACAAAGGAAACCTGACCATATCCAAAGATCACCAAAGTAAGTTCATGCAGGCCCAGGTTATAGTGCTGAGTGAAGGTTTATTGGTGAAAACCGAAGGAAGAATGGAGCACAAGCACAGAGACATCACTGTCACTTAACAATGACAGTGGAGAGGCCACAGTTACAAGCAGTGAGAGTTTATAAGCGTTAGTTATCAAAGTAATGCTCATTAGACTAAATTTTAAACAAAAAGCTTCAATTAGAATTCATAAAAATATCCTCAAAAGAAGTTTAGCATTCCCCCCGACATCCTTTAATGTGCAACAGGTTCTTTCCAAACTTCCTTAAAAAACCCAAAAGTTTAAATTCCATTAAGAGTCCCTGAAGAGTCAAAAGATTATTTCTAACCCACCCAAATTAGTGCAAGTTTGTCACCAATGCCCCCCAGAAACAAAAAGCAAAGGTGGCACTTATGCTCTTCATGGTGCCTTGCATGTATATCCTTCCATGGGATCCTTCCACAGGGTTCAGTGCACTCAGTTTTAATACTGAGGTGCTCGCAGTGCTCCTGTCACTACACAGAGTAAATCAGGCTTGTTTTCAGCATTCCTTGAATTGAAAAAAAAACCAAAACCCAGAGCAAAACTCAGGAATTCCTAAACTGGAACCAATGTGATTTGGAGGCCATAGAGGGAAGGCAAGTAGAAATGCAAATTTTTTTATCATTCTCAGACTTTTTTTATATATGTATGGAGCTACTAAGATGAATCCAGTTGAAAATGTGTCTCCCTTTCATTGGGTTGCTTGACACACATGACAGATATGTCTGGGTTCTGCTCATCCTTCCTCCACTCCCTCGACACACACCCTGCCTGTCCTCCACTGCTGATCAGTCATTTGGAATGTGACCTAAAATTGAACATTCTTTGAAAAAAGCTTCCCCTAAAGCGCACACACGTACATATAAGGAAGATACATTTTTCTTTCATTACATCAAGGCCTGGCTAGTTCACCTACAAACTAATAACCATTCTTTCCCATGGCAAAATAAATAAACCTGGAGATACCAGGCAGAACATTCCCAGAATAATTGAATATTTTTTTTTTTTTCCCTTTTGAACATTTGTCAACAAGCAGGATTATTGCACAAAATAAGTTTCCTTGACAGAATGATTTCAGCTTTTGAGAAAATGTATTCTGTCAACAAGACAGAGTAAGGACTTGACAAAATAATATGTCTGAACTACTGAAGTGTTTTGAGTTTTCTTCTCAAGCATAACAATGAGAGGTTGCGTGTGTGTCTGCACAAAGGCAAAAGGAACTCTTTTGACATTATATGCATGTTTTCTCCTCAGGTGTCAAAGTCAAAGAAAAGGTCTGACAACCTTTCTAATATCTTCATATAATGAGCTATGGCCAGAAACTAAGAGCATTTACAGACACTGACCTCGGGACCCTTAAAGTCCTTTCCAAGCCAAATAATTAGCAAAGTATTAAACAGCAAAGCCAAAGGACCACAGCTGCCACAGGATATAAATAAATAATCCAAAGCAAAGCAGAAATATACAAACTTTGCACAGGGAGTGTCTCTAGGCTGAGAAAGTGAAGAGTTAAGCCCTTGTCCTAAGAATTATCTGGAGGCAGAGGCACTCCTGCCTTACCCTCATCTCCGTGGTCTCTCTGGGAAGCCCTGCTCCTGCAGAGCACTTGGTGTGCTCCCAAAGCAGTCAGGAAATTTCTACAAAAGCTGAATTGCATTTTATGAAAATCTTTGCTGGAATAGCGACGGTGACAGAGGGAGAAAGGGGAAGGTTCCAGCCTAAGGTTTCCAGTCTCACTGGTTTTTAATGAACTCAGGCTCTCAGTAAGGGAATTCTAGCAATAAAAACATGCAGCACACCCTTCTGAAGCAAAGCTGAGATTTAAATATGTCATTGCTGTCCTCACTATCAGATCAAGGGTGTGTGCCAATAATTCATAGATACTGACATAAAAGTGCTCTGATAGAGTCAGCACTGGAGAGAAGCTAATAAAGAGGTAGGGAAAAAAGGAAGACCATTATTTACAGCATGCTTTGCCTGCACTGGAATGCAGTCAGTATCAACGTTTTTCACTGGGATTTGTGCTGCAAGATATACTGTATATTCTCCTGAGTTCCAGTGAGGGGAGAGAAAGAATAAATAAAATCAAAAAGCAGACGCTTCATCTGTCAGCTGTACACAAAATATTCTGTTTTCCTACTGTCTTTACAAACAACTTTTCAGGAAATTATCTTTCTTGATTTATTATCCAAAATAATTTGGATACTAAATGGGAACTTCATGTTTATTTATGGTGCTACAGTGACCAACAACATATATTAAGAGTCTCTCTAGACTATAAGTTATTTGTCAAAGGTTATTGATTTATCCTCATCTGCCTTTGTTTTGATGTCAAATATTAATTTCCTATTGGCCACCTGCAAACCTGGCTTTAGATTTTTTTAAGGTCTGGCAGTTTTTTTGGCAAGTTCTGTAGTTACTAATGAAACAGTCAAAAGCAAAATGAAATAGATATTTCCAAGATATTCTGGCTATGGTACAAGGGCCATTTATGGAGTCCTTAGTGGATTTTTCATGTCTTTTGTTCAGCTGAAATAAATGGATCAAATAATAAAATGATGACAGGAACATGAGGCATCAAAATCAAGGTGCGACACATTTTACCCCTGGGGGACAAAGTCTTGGTATTAATTTCTGCTTTCAACAATCTTATCAAAACCTCCTGCTTGGTAACATAAGCACTGGGACATCATTTTCAAAGGCAGGCACTGGGCATAATTGACATGACTTGAACAGTTGACTAAAATTAAATGATAAGTCCTCTTTTTGGAGAAAATCTGTGATAGACTTAAAAATTCTCCAATGTAGCTATAGTTCAAAAATTGTTGATAGCAGGAAAACAAGGCCCAACAATATCATAATAGTGGGAAATCAATTAAGAGGTGTCAGGCTCTGTTTCTACAACTGCAGATATGACCCACTGGAGTAAATTCAATGTGTGCAATTTGACTGCTGGCTCTGTGAAGCACTGGTGACGGTTCAGTAACCACTGTTGTGGAGTAAACAAAGAATTCATGTATTCCATATAAGAAATCAATTTGCTTTTTCTTGTTTTCCCTCTTCCTTACAAGGTGACAAGTATGTGTTGTGCGTGTCCACGTGTCTGGCTTTTGGTGTAATTCTAGAGAATCTCTGCTCATGGGGTTCTTCTTTTGCTCTGTTTTCATTTTTCTGCTGTGGTAATTGGACCAAAACCAATGCTAAACCCAGAATGATCCACCAGAGCTCAGAGGTAAAAAGTCATGATCATTAGGCCACACAAATAAAATGTAATCAACTGCCTGGAACTACTTCTTTTATACTCTACTTTCTTGTAAAAAAAATGTTGTAGTTAGGGTTGCTTTGATGACAAAATGTTCAATAACAACTTAAATTTTCTGTTGAAAGGTTAATAAAGCTTTATGTCTCATGTTCCTGTACTCCCATATGGCACACTGAAAATTCTGCTCGTACATCTGGAGGGACGTAAGTCAAACATCTCCAACACCCACATTTCAACACAAATTAAATGTGAGCAGAGAAAAGTTACATTGTCAGCACTGAATGATTGAATGCAAAAAAAACCCACCACGGTCAAACAATACAGCTGAAGAAACCAGGGAGGGAAAGCTTCAACAGCTCACAAAGCTGTTTTTCCAGATGCTCAAAAGCCTCATGGAACTAAGCAGAAAAAAAAAAGACAGGAGAGTGTGGGGGTGGTGTGAAGCCCCTGACAAATTAGAAACCAAAAAAAAAACCAAGTCTTTCCAGAAGACAACACTTTTGGTCCAATTTCAGCTCCACAGTTCAAGAGAGATCCTTCAGGCTCAACTCTTAAAAACAAATTCAATTCAGCTTTTCAATGTGACAGGAAACATTACTCCCAGCTAAACTGGAGGTGCTACAAGTGCTTCAAAACCAGAGTGCGTGCACATGTATGTGTAAATATAAATATATATATATATATACACATTCACCAACCTGCAGAAAAATTAAGTGTATGATTGGGATATACATTTGTGTGTGTATATACATACACACAGCCCCTTAAAGCAAGCTTATATTTGTATCCTTGCCATGGATTGGAACTGGATGATTTTAACATCCTTTCTAACCCAAACCATTCTATAATTCAGTGATCTTTGAAGGAACATGTAGAGATGGATAAATCTATATCCAGAAAGGGCCTTTTTATTCCTTCATAATTCTTCCTGAAGTTCACCATTAAGCATTCACTCATTTCCTTAAAGGAAAAAGACCCAATGAATTGCAAATTCAGTAAAAGCATGCTATATGCTCTTCTTGCATACAGGATGTGACATCTGAACAAAAATAATAAGAAGTTTATGAATGTTTATAAGTTTTTATGCAAATATTTTGAAGCAGGTTTAAAATTTTATAGAGACAAAAGCCATCACAGATCAGTCAACCCCTCTGCCAATTTTTTTTTGCTGTTTTGTTTGTAAAATTCCCTTGAGTTCCCGTAAGTGGCACTTTGGCAGCCTGTGTTCTTAAAGCCCCCAGGTTCCTAGAATTTAAGATCAAAAGCTCTTTTAAAGACAGCAGGTGCTAGAAGCTTTTAATATAAAAGGTAATGGAGACGTTAAAAAAAACCCACACCAAAAACCCAGCTGCTTCTCACCCTTTCCAGCTCCGTATCTCTGGAGTCCCGCGAGCAGGTTAATCTTTGACACAACCTCGAGCTACTTTTATTGTGAGAAGTTAAGCAAAAAGCAATGTACAACCTGCCTCACACCAGCCTGGCATGTAGAGTGGTTTGAACTACAGCAAACCACGGTGCAAATTAGGATATCTATTAAAAATAAATAAGGGCTCCTCACCACTTTTCTCCTTAAGAGGGAACAACAGAGGATACAGACACAAAAGTGAATATTAATCTCCCATTTTAGCTTTGTACTAAGAATATGCCAGAGAGCAAAGGGAAATAACAAGAGCTGGTGCAATCAGATGAGTTTAAACTGGCACATGGGTGGCTTCTTATCACTCCAGATCAAAGGATTCACCTCCCTGGATCCGACCATGGGGTGTGATCCTCCCAAGGAGTCTGACACTGCCAAGGATTGCACATCCACCCAATTGTGTCTCACACAGGAGCCCTTTGAAAAGTCCCTGCTGACTGACTCGGCGCTCCTGGCCATGCATTCCACAGGCTCAGCACAGAGAGTGCCATGTCTGAGTCTCCTTCTACTTGTTTTCAATTTATTTCCTTCTGTACTCATGGCACGTCTTTGTTTTCAAATGACAGGACAAAATTCCTGCCCCAGCACAGCAGCCATTGAAAAAAACAAAAAACCAAAACTAAAACATAGAACAAAACTGAAGAAAACCTCACTCTGAGTGTTATCAATTGAACAAAAAAAACCCAACAAACCAGAACAAAGAAGCCCAATCAAAAATAAAAAAAAACAAAAACCAAAAAACAAAGGAAGAAACCCCACAAAAAAACCCCAAACAAATAAAAAAAACCACACCCAAAAAAAAAAACCCCAAAAGACCCCACAAACAAGCAAAACCCAGAGTAATTGGAAATCTGATGCCACAAAACCAAAATAATTTAACAATTATCTACGAAAGTCTTAAACACTCCAAATGGATTGAATTTTTTTAGACAAAACTTCTCTTTGTACCACCACCCTGCAGGGTAGGCAAACCCATATATTAATAAATAAATAAGTCAAATTTCTCCAGTGTGTACAACAATCCCTGTGCTAAGGTAGCTTTCTTGTACGTTTTATTTCAGTCTGACATTTTGCAGTCTCTATTACATCTCTCTGCTGCACAGAGAGATAACACCGTGTGAGAATGAGAAGGTCCAAAGGAGTATTTTTTCATTACCTGTAAGAAATAAAGCAACAAACAGAACAGCAAACCATAAAAATGCTCTCCAATAAAAGTGTTTCTCTGAGGTGTTACCAACATGCAACTCAAAGCAGAGGAAAATAGGACATTCATTCAAAAAGGAGAACAGCTCCGTGTCCTGGATTATACAAAACCACTGACTTGATGTTTCCAAAAATCTCTGCACATAGCAGACATAAATCCTGTCCCTTTATTCCAAGGAGAGGAACACTTGCATGTAAAGATCCTCTCCACAGCACCAGCATCCCATCCAAAGGTACCTGTCACCATGTTAGAAATGCCTCTTCCCCCAAAAGCTTTTTTTTTTTTCCCCTCCAGAAGCTGGGAAAACACCTGAGCTGTGAAACAGCACTAAAACCTTCTGAACTTCATAAAAAAATACCATCTTAGAAAATCTACAAAATATGAAGAAAATATTTTTTATTTCAGTCCTTCAGCTTGACAGCTTTCCTGAGCTGGCCATCTGCATCAGCTCTGAGTGCCTGCCAGCTGACAAGTTCCATTTGTTGAGCAGATAATTGTAGCTGTTTTATTTTCCCAGTAGCACACTATCACAAAACACAAGAGTGTTCAGCTTACTTTAGATATGTTCTTCAATATACAGAGGGCAGTGAATAATAGTGGAAACTGTTTTGGCTGACAAGCAAAGCATGAGCGTGTCACATCAAATAGTTTGTCTTGCTCAGTGCTCCTTCAGAACAGATAACATTTGGCTTTCATATTTTACAAGAAAGGCTTGCAAAGACAGCTACAAATAGGTTGCATTTCAGGTGCAACTTATTGAAAAGTTTTCTTCAGGGTTTTTAAACTTTATTTCATAACTGTTTAAATTTATAATAAAATGCATAAACGTTATAAACCACAATTTTTAGAAAAGAGCAGCAGTTTGAATATTGAAGGCATTCATCACAAGCAGGTTGTGGTTTTCTGGCTATAAATATTTTTCCGTTATAAATACAGCAGTACTTTAATGGGATATTTCAATATCAATATCCCTGGAAAGGAGTTTTAATCACCTTGTGTTTAAGTTATAGAAACATAGAATGCCTTGGGTTAGAAGTGACCTTAAAGCCCATCCAGTTCTACTCCCAGCCATGGCAAGGACACCTTCCACTAGCCCAGGCTGCTCCGAGCCCCATCCAACCTGGCCTTGGACAATTCCAGGCATCCAGGGGCAGCCACAGCTTATTTTACTTTCCAGGAGATTTGACAGTTTTGCCACATAACCTGCAAGGGGTGTAACTCTGCCCATTCACAGCCTGGATTTCACTGAGACAAGCAGCCAGCTGGTGAGATTTCTGTCCCCAGTGTTCAGAGCTGAGGAGCAGAACTCCACCTGATCCCGTGGAGGACAATCCTTGCAGGAAGCAGTGCAAGTGCCTGACCTGAGCTGGCTCTGATACCCCAGATCACAGCCCAAAATTTCTCCTGCCCTGAGACCACCATAAAGGATGGAGCCCAAAATCACAGACTAAATGAACCCACTTATTTTGTGGATATTTGACAGCTCTTTCACAGAACTGAGGTCTAGGAGTCTTCTGAGGGCTGTGCCACAGTCCCTAAGCCAAGCTTACTATTGGCATTTCCCTTGCCCTTTCTTAGGCATTGCAGAGCCCTTGCTTGTGCCGTATTGTCGTTTGTACAAGCCCTGGTAAACCATTTTAGATAGTTGAATTATCCCCAAAATGGTGTCTTTTTCCATAAAGCTGAGTTTTAAACAATCTTTTCCTGAGCCCTCTTACACACAATGGCATAAAAGTCAGTGCAGCACAAGGCAGGAACACAGGGTTGGCAGCAGATAGGAGAAACAGACCCTGAAAACTAGATTTAGATCAGTTATATTTTCATTTATAACAAAAACCTGATAAAAATTATTTCACATCAGACTGTGAAGTGAAAACTAATTTTTTTAAAATATTTTGAAACTTATTTTAAAAGGATTTAAGTTGAAACAGAAAACTATATTTGCAGATCACTGGGAAAAAAAGTCAATCTATTTCCTTCTAGCGTTGCTTGAGGTCCATGATAGAAGTGTGCCAGTTTTGGGGCAGGAACAGTGCAGATTCTATTATTTCAAGGTCATTCAACTGCACAATCACAGTTTTGCTCATCAGAATGGGAATACAGTCAATACTGCACGTGAAAAAAGTTTCACTGCTGCACAGAATGGATTTAAAGACTGTCCTCAATTTGGGCAGCTCATCCCCATGGTCACTTCGACCGCTGGACAAAGCAATTCTTCCTCCTTCAGCTTTGGTTATATGTGCTGTGCAATCAACACTGGCAGGGATGCCAAGGGGCACATTCTGGAGCTTTAAATGATAGAAGCAAAATAGAATCTTTAAATAATAAACCTGCAAATGTGCCAGAGCATTAGAAATTACAATGACTTGTCACTTAAAATGTGGAAATCAATAATTATTCAATAACAACTCCATACTCATGGGGATGCAAGTCCTGAGCAGAATGCTGCATCTCACAATTCTGTACAAAAGAGAGAAAGAAGATCTGAGCTGTGGGCTCTTAATGCATAGTGAGGAGTAAGAGGAACTAAAAGAATCACAATGAACTGCTGCACATAAATGTTTAGGACAAGAAGGCAAAAGAACACCCACTTTTGGATAAAGCACAGCTCACAAACATGAGCTACAAGGCTGCCACAACAGCAAAGCTGCTTTTTGAAGCAGCCCCCTGCAAACACTTGCTTTACCAGTGTAACTCTCCTCCACACCAGTTCTGTTCCAGTCCAGCCTGGAGAATCAAGGTGTGACTCACTGCTGCCTGACTCCCACTCTGCACCCAGGTAATTTAATTTGCTAGAATGATGTGACAACGTCATTAAACCAGAAATAAGATTCATTATGAATAAGCATTTAGGCTTATAACTCCCCCTCTTCCTAAAATTAATGCAAAAATTCATCCACATCCTCTGTCAAATACTGTTCCACTCAAACTCAGAATTCAATTTAAAAATACCTTTTAAGTCTGTATTTTCTTATGTTTTTCTTTGTTAATCACTCATTTACACCCCAATGCTATGCCTTCATTATCCCATTATTTCATCTCCACTGATTAGCAAAGGAAAGTTCCACTTTGGCTGCAAAGAATAATTGCTGGCATTTATTATGCAAAACTTTTAATTTATAGTTTTGATTTTATTTTTATTAAAATTAAACCTATCATGAGTTAGCACATTAAATTCCACATAATACCAGTTTAACACTTTAATCCTGAAGTGACTTAAATACTGGTACATGCAGCAGTAAGCAAAGAGGCTTTTTCACCTTCATACTGGATAAGTCATGAGCCTTTGGTAAAAGTGCAAACAGAGCTGCATTTATTAATACAACTTTTAAAACATCTTGTTGAGTAAGCAGTACCATACTATGGCACACATATGACTAAAGAAACCTTCTTTTTATTACCTTTTTTTACCTTTTAATTACTTATTGTAACTTTTTTCTTGTCTCTAAAGGCAGAAATAAATAAAACAATTGCATGGATTTTTATGGTATTTGGAATGAGAAACAAAAGGAGTAAAAGGCTTCCTTTGAAGACAACAAATACAGGGTTAAGGCCATTTTAATTCTCTTTCCCTATGGCTCTCCTCCCATTGCAGAGTGGATTACACTCCTAAGCAATTAAAGCTAATTAAGCCAGAGAATTTCACAAGTTTGCAGAAAAAGAAAAAAAAAATCAGAATTTTTGAAAGTAACAGGTGAAAGTATTGAAGACAAAACATATCAGAGAAAAAACCCCAGCATTTATTCAAACTTTGGCTGCTTGACTTTCCTCCTCTAACCTGCTTCCTCTTGTCTGTAAATCTGGGGATCACTGCATGTCTAAATGAGGATTTATCTTTTCTTACTGAGACTTTTTGTCAGGCCAATAATATCTTTTACTTTTAACCCATTTTTCCATAGGTAAACAGCATTAACTGGGGGGAAAATGGAGATTCTGGAGTATCAATGGGATTTTTAAGAACTGTATCTTTAGACTTAACTGGATAAATGTTGTTTCTAATGAGCCAACACCTTGACTTTTGTGATTCTGTGACTAAGGACCACTGTGAGGCAGAAAGGGAACAGAACCAGAGATGCTGAAAACCTACAGGGAACTGAGAAGTTACCTGGAACTTCTGTGGACCAAAAATTGTTTCCCTGAGGAAGGAAAACATGCAAAGCTATTTAATTTTTAATCTTATTTTTAATATTTAAAATCAAGCTGTCTCAGCTCCTTCTAACAGGAAGAGGCCTAATACAGCCTAAGTACAATATTAACTTAATACAAACTTTGCCAATAAATGCTTGGCTCGTTACTAGTCTATATTAAGTCTCTTTACATACAAAAAGTCAAGTATGAAGACAACCTTTCCAAGTCGCTTTAATTGCAGAGACATATACAAAATTACAGCCAGAGTTTTGTAAATTATTTAATGTGTATAATTTAATAGATAAAAAGTAGCATTTACTGCTTTAAAAAAAAAAAAAATACACCAATGTAACGAATAAAATGTGTTTATACAAACAAAACTCCAACAATTCTGCAGTGAAATGAACTAACAGACTAGGAGGCCACACAGCTGACAGGGACCCTGCCCAAGTTTGCCAATGGTAAAGACACAAAAGGACTTTTATCTCCCTCTTCCACCACTATGTAACAGGTCAGTACTGCTATAAAAACTCAGGGAAAGAGCTGAAAAGGAACTGAGATCACACTTTTAGCTCTACCCATTCTCTGAGACCAGAGGAAAGTTTACAAAGCTGTTTTCCAAACCATTTCTCTGAATTACTCTATTACATGCTCCCAGGCTTTTCACAGCAGAAGATAAAGAGAGCAGGGATGTGCGGACAGAGATGGGCATAAGTTGGTGCAATTTCACCCATTTCAGCAAACACGAGAAATTCAGCTCCCACTCAAAGTACAACACATTCAAAGTGCTAGTACTAGAAGAAACACAAAATTTTAAAAATTTATTAATTAAGAGCATTTCAGAAAATTTGGGAAGCGGTTGCCCCATCCCTGGAAGGGTTCAAGGCCAGGCTGGAGGGGGTCCTGAGTAACCTGGGATAGTGAATGGCATCCTTGCTCACGGATGATCCTTAACGTCCCTTCCAACCCAAGCCATTCTATAATTCTGTGGTTCTGTGATTTTGACAGCCATAAAAGAAATAAATCTAATAGTACATATGCCAAAAAAAGTCACACAATTACAGTAATTACTACTCAGAGGCAGCTTTTCTAAAGTTCTCTTCCTTCTTTGAGTGTCAGCTGGGAAATAGATTCAAATTTTCTCAGCATTTATTTGTTGCTTGAACAGTTAAAAATACAAATATTTGTTTTAGAGATGATGCATATTAATAGTTCTTTAACTTAACAAACACTGGAATTATGGCCTTCCAGCACCTGAAGGGAGCCTACAAGGAAGATGGAGAGAGACTGTTTACAAGGACACGGAATGACAGGATGAGGGGGAATGGCTTCACGCTGAGAGTAGATTTTGATTAAATATCAAGGAGAAATTCTCCCTGTGAGGGTAGGGAGGCCCTGGCACAGGGTGCCCAGAGCAGCTGTGGCTGCCCCTGGATCCCTGGAAGTGTCCAAGGCCAGGCTGGGCATTGGGGCTTGGACCAGCCTGGCATGGTGGAAAGTGTCCCTGCCCACGACAGGGGGTGGCACTGGAGGACCTTTAAGGTCACTTCCAACCATTTTATGATTCTTTGACTCATAGCTCAGTTTTGATTTAAAAAAAATACCAGAAATAATCAACATAAGGGAGAATGAGGGTCACATATTTTCCTAGCAGTGTGACTAAAACTGTAACAGAAAAATCTTGTGTCGCAGTTTAAAGGCACCTCAGAATAGTCACACTTACTTTAGACTCGCATGTTAAAATCTCTGTATATCTGCAAAAAGTTTTTTGCAGGGCCAGTGTCAACAAAAACAGAGGAAAAAGACCAGAAATCCCCGTTTTCACCATATGAATTGTGAATGGACTCAGATTGAAGGATGTCGTGCTTGCTTGGTGCTTTCACATGGTAATGTGAAATCTGTGGTGTTGGAAGTGCTCATGGCTCCCCTAAACAGCCCCACAGTAACACTATAAACTGAGCTCTGCCTTTTTAATATTCTTTTAGCCTCCCCCCAAAGTGTATTTGCTGTCATAGAGAAATCCTGCCATGATTTGCACACTCTCCCACGTTTCCAGGAACAGTCAGCAGGTATAAACAGGGTCAGTTTGTGTTCACAGATCTGTCACACATTTCAATAGAAAGCTGGCAAACATTTTCCTTCAGACCTTGCTGAGGCACTTGAACACATGGCAGGGGCTGGTGTTTAAAGCTCCCTGCAGGATTTTGCTTACCCTGTGGGTGAATTTAGTCTGCTGGACACATCGAATAAATAAGGAAGTCATCACCTGGATGAAGAGCAAGTCATAGCACAGTCACTGAAAAATAATAATTTTGAGAACCTGCCTCATTAATTTTAATTCACTTTGCAAGTTATGTATCTGTCTAATTAATTGTCATGCTCTCTGCCAACATGCGCCACTTTTTTACCTTCTGTCTTTGGTGGCTAAACATGGAAATTGCCATTCCTCGCTTGCCTGTAGATACTCCAGACAAGAAAAAAAAAATACTTCCAGTGGCAGAGTTGAGATATGGAAACCAAAGCATTTCATACACATTGATTTTGTTGACATTTAAATATATTCCTATTTGAAATTTGTATTCCTCTTCTAATTTTTTGAGATCATTTTCCCAAATGTTTCTTTAGAAATTTATGAGAAAAATTTCAGTTAATGATTTCAAAATAGAAATGAAAAATTATTTATAGCAGATTTATAGATTGAAAGCATTTTAATGCTTTTTTGAAATAAAACATTTTCCTTACAATTGCTGGAATGCTAATATGTTATTTTTATGCAATAAATTCTAAATTTCTGTATAAATTATCACTGTCTATAAAAACAAAGCTAAGCTGTTTTTGTCTAGCTCTGCTTTGGAGTCAAACATCCTGGTGCACTGCTGTCAGTAATAAATAGTTACTGGCTTAGTCTAAACATATGGTGAATTCAGTACAGCAGAAAAAAAGCAGAACTGTGAAAACAAGTGATTATTCCAACAACAGGGGAAAAGTGCTATTCTTCTGCTTCTTTGTGATCCAAGTAAGACCTTTTCATTTCTTCCCGTTAAATTAAAACCTTCATAATAACTGTTCAGTTTGAAATTCAAGGGAATTCCAAACAATTCAGAACACAAATGAGGAAATAAATCTTTTATTTGCTTTCTCTATTTATATTATTCTTGTACCATTCACCACCAGAAATGGAAAAAGCAGTGGCACTGATCCAGTCTAGGGTTTTTTGAGGACCAGAAAAAGACAATTCACGCAGGATTTGATGGCATTCCTCATTTGCCAGTGAAATATTATTGTGTACCATCACATTTTCATTTTTCTTTCTTTTTTAAGGTAAATAATAAGTAATTGCTAAAATCCTATGAAATCAAACTTACTCTATTGTAGCACAAATAAAAATGGCAGGTTTTAGAAAATCATATTTGAGAAAAAACAGAATGGAATAAATTTTTAGTCTGATTTTTGCTTTGTTGGAGTATTGATAAAATTTTGGCAGCATAACTTTTAAGCAGCTTTGTAAGATTTACACTGCTTTATTTCACTTTACTAATAAATCCTTGTTAAGTGAACAGTAAAAAACTCAACAGTCAGCACTAATCATTACCAAAGTGTGAAAATGAATCCTTGTAGTTTCTAGGCAGGACTTATATTTCTAGGCAGGACTTCTGACAAAACAACGATTTCCCTGCTGAAAGAAGATGATTGTACAGTCGTGTGTGTGAAATCTCCCAACAGCCAAGACACATGCAGGTTAGCAACAGCAGAAAAATGGCCCCAAAGGTCTAAATGCCCTACTCCTCCCACTAAAAAAAAATAGAAAAAACTAAGCTGAACACTGTACTATTATAAATAACACGTGAGGAAATGTTTTTTCTACCCCTGGGGAACGTGTGTTCATCTTCAGAGCCCTAAACATGGAAAACAGCTGTGCATATTAATGCAGTTCCTACAAGAGACTTCCTGTGAGTGTAGCAGAACAGAGGTCAGCTGCTGGTGGGATCTGTGTTGCGTTTTCTGTCTCTCAGGCTGCACTTTGTCACTGACTTGGGGAGCCAAAGCAGAGATTAGGACGTGGAGAAGGGCAGGTACGGAGTAAGGCAGTGTGAGAGCAGGGACTGGGGCATCTGCTGTCAGCTGGGAAACTGCTCCGTGCTACAGGAACCAGGGGGTTTATCACTGCTGAGATATTTCCCTGGGTTTAGAGCAGCTGACAAATTTGCCACATGGAAAAAAAACTCATTACTGGGTTTGAACCGAAAGCAACGCTTAATCTGATTCAGCTCTGCACAGAAGACGACAAATTAGGGCTTCATTTAAAATTAAGATCGATATTTGTAAAATATATTCTTTTTACTCTTTTTGTGAACTCTTAACAGCTGTTTCTTCTGTATTATTCTATCAGTAGTTTTTGTGAGATACAAGAAAGTAAATTGCTCAAAATCACATACAGTAAGAGCTGGGCTGAAGAGAATTTTCCATCTTTCAGTATTCTTCTCCATTTAACGTATTTCCTCCTACTAGAGATGGCCTTTAAGCACATTGAAACCTGTCTTAAAAATAAACCAAGACACAAGTAATAGAGAGTAAATCAGAGATTAAAAACCTTGGGATGTTTCCAAATGCTTGTTCTCAATCAAACAGAACAGAGCTTGAAACAAGAGCTGGTCAGCACTATTCTGATAAATTGTTTTATTGAAAAATGCTGTCTCAATGAAAAGGCAAAACTGCCCTTGCAACATCTTCATTCTTCAAATGCCCACTATTATTAAGAGTTTTGTGTTCCAAGGAAAACCTTCTCTAATTCAAAGCAACCAGGTTTTATCCCAGACAACAAACAGCAGCAGCATAACAAAGGTATATTGCCCAAGGCTGAGGCTGTAGGCATTTACATTTCCCTGCAACAAGAGCTGTGACTTCCCCCAGCCACTGAAAACATCGTTGATTTTTTTTTTTAATTTAAAAAATTACAGTGCTGTATTAAAGGAAAAAGGAGACATGTTAGTATTCCAGTAAGACAACTGTAAAAAAAGTCAGCTAGGACACTCCTTCTGGTGACACCCCTACTGCAATTTATTGCAAGGATCTCTCACCTTCCATGGCTGAGGTACTGACTGACCTTATCCAATGCAGTGTCACTGCCCTGGGCGTTGCAGTTAAACCCAACCCCAAAAAAAAAGCAATTTGGCCAAATGAATGTGTCCTCTTATTGCAAATAATAGTGGCAAACACAGCAGCCTGTATGATGTCTACAGAAGTTGAACAATGATTTAAAATTGTAATATTGGTGTCAAAATCCAGCTCTGAGGACACCATTTTAAGAGCTGAAGTACCCACAGTGTCTAAGTCATTTGTATGCCATCAAATTACACTCCTCTACACCCATATAACACTTCACACTCTCAAGATTCAAACCCCAAATTCAGAGCAGAGTCCTACACTTTCAATTATTGCTGCAATTCTATTAAGAGGAAGAAAATTACAAAACCAGCACATTCCATTTCATCTGACAGCCTAAGATCACAGTTCAAAAAGTAAAATTATTTAGAATGGCTTTCCAACTCTGTGTTTTACTTCACACTTTTAATTTGAGAACTTCACACTGTTAATTCTGTGGCAGGAATCCAAGGATCAGTGTTGTCCTGATAAATTGTACAGGTTACAAACCTTTAGCAAAATGATATTTGAGGGAACTCAGTCACCAGCTCTCTTCTTGTCGAGAACTGCACACTGCTCTCCTGAAAGACCTTGTTGCAGGTTCAGATTTTTGTCACAACTTCCATTTTTCCTTGAACCTCTGAAGAAAAATTCAGATATCTGAACATTCTTACCTAAATTTATGTTAGAATGATTTCCTTGGCAAAATTACTTTTCGCCATATTAAATTCTAGACCAAGACACTCTGTACTGCTGTAGTTATTTTAAAAAGAGCAACAACTACCCCACAACACTGGTGAAATCCAAGAGCAACGCCTTTTATTTCATTTTGATCTGAAATCCATTCTTATGGAAGATATCTATAAAATTCAATTTGCTGACCGTAATTTCTAATGTAAAAACAGCCTAAAAATTTTACAGCAGATATAGAATTTTCTATTAGATTGCCTGGGTTTTTAAAGTTTTATAGATTCCTATTCAAACTCTAGAGAAGACTGTTAGAGACAATGTTGAATGGTTTTTACATAAAAGGCAAGACTGTAAAAATTCAATTTCGGTGTGGTTTTGAGTCTTCAAAGACTTTGTCTTGCATACCACTTGAATACAGGCTACCCCTTTCCAACACACATGTTCATCCCCATGGGAGAAAAATAAGGAAAATGTAAGGAAAGAGCTACTTTGCAGCAAGGATTTGTTTATTTGTTTAAGTATGGCTGCAATAATGCTGGTCAGGGCAAGTGCTGGCTGCACAGTGATACAAGGAGCTGAGCTGCTGCTAGACCAGGAAAGAATTTCTTACTACAAAAACTGCAGTGGATGGAACCAAGTTTATACCTGACATGATTTGTGCTGGTTTAACAGCTGAAATGGGAGAAAATGACGGTGGCACATTTACAACACAAAAAGCACAACTTTTAAGGGAACAAAACATTACTGAGGACATTTTCCAGGCAGTAATTTAGTGTTCTCTCATTGCAGTTACGGTACTGACAATCAGTTTTTAAAATACAGTCATATTTGGGGAATAAACACATTTTGCACACAGAGCAGAAGGAACCGAAACAAATATAGTGCAACTTCCAGAAAATCTGCACTTGGGTCATGTAAGCACATGTCCCTGTTATTGTGACTTTTTTTTTCTCTTTGGCTAGAGCAGCATTAATCCTTGCTAAGGCACTAAAGATTATCAGACAGTGTTGCTGACCACTGCTATTGCTTCTGATGTGCAAAGGTCTACTTGGAAAATATTCAATCAGAGTAAGTTCTTTCTCTGCAGCCTAATTCTACTGGCAAAATAAGAAGGTTGCAGTGTATCTATTCTAATCCCAGTCATTTTGACAAACATCTGTCCTGCATGATTTTGGTAGTGTAACAGCTGGCCACATACAGTTACAGTCCACTAGAAATTAAAGCATTCCTCACCAAAATATGTGTTTGGGTACTGTTAAACCCACTGAAGGATGACTATTCCTGAAGTGAATCCAGTATTAATTCCACAAGGAGACAGATGAAAGTACTTCTAATTAAAAAAATAAGAGAAAAAACCCCTCAAACAATGAATAATCATCCCCCACCCTCCCAAACTCGGTGCCAGTTTTGCCCATCTGGAGAGAATATGCACATTACCTGCTTTTCAGGTAAAAAAACAGTCCATTTATATGAAGTCTAATGAATTAAATAATAAATGCAAGTTTCTTATATTTTAAGCCAGCATTTCTGTCAGACATGAGACACATCCTTTGTGTAGGAGCACCATTGTGCACCAACTGAGGAATGGCACATTTGAACTCTGGCGTGGATGCGTGCATGCCAGTATCTGTAGGTGGGGAGATGTGTTTGTCAGGGTCAGTTCTCAAAGTTACCTCAGAATGTTGAAGCTCTGGGTGTTTAAAAAAATATTGCCAAGCCTGTTGAGCCTTAGAAATAACCCAATCAAATTGTTTTCTGTATTGCAGGAAACAGCAACTGGATAACAATACCCTGCATACTACAAAACTGGCTGCAGGTCAATTAATGAGTCTGCTGTCCTTCAACATACTCTGCCCAACCAATACCAAAAAAAAAGAAAATTATGAAGTCTTATGAATGGTATGTGGGAGATAAAGTTTTAATATTTTTGATTAAGTAATTTCTCATTAGAGGTCTGGGTCCATATTATCATTTTCTCCTTTTATTTTTCATTTTTATTCTTTTTCCCCCTTTCCTACAATACAGTCCCAGAATAGCTCAGGCCCTCTCTCCATAATCTGAACCTCAGTCAGTCATTTATAGTTCATAGACTAGTTCCCCTATTTTACTGAGATGCTGCTAAACATGAGGTGAAGTTTGCACAAGCCCTAGGATGGGAAATCCGTGTGCTTGACATTCCTTCAATAAACAAAGACCAAAAGGCAGTCAGTCTGTGCTACCTCAAATTACCATAAATTACACATTTAATAATAAGTTATCATGTAGCAACACATTCATTTTTGTTAAGAAGCAAACCTTTTCTGAAGGAAGCAGAATTACCTTGAGGTGCATCCAACTGTTTCACTGGGGAATAACAGATCTCTCCCTCACCGGTACAAGGGCATTTGTCACATAATTACCATGTTATTCTCAGATAATTGGCACACAGAAGCAGCACACAACCCAATAGGTGTTCATTTGGTTTTGCCTGCTTTCTCAATAGTAAGGAAAATACATCACAAATTGTCTAAATGCTCTGGCAGGGAGCAACGGCAGGACAGGTGTTTTAGAAGAGGTCTAGAAATGACAGGAGCTCTTTAAAAGAGAAAGAAGAAAGCTCAGGTTTTAATTATTTTATGTAGCAAGCTGTTAAGTTTTAACAGGTGGAGTAGGGTATAAATAAACCCTTCAATTTTTAAGGTCCTATACTGATGGCTATATATCTAGAAAACAATCTGACATTTTATTTGAAATTAATGCTAGTTAGAAAATGTGAAGAGAAACAAAAATCTACCAGACTTTGGGCTAAGGGCTCATATATTGCAAAAAATTAGGAGCATCCACAAACCCATGGCTGCCATCACGCTTCTGCTCAGCTTAAAACGTGGAATTAGTCAGCAATTTCAACCTAACATGTCCTTCTCCAGTATCCCCATCATAACTGGCTCTAATTAACCTTACAAAGAACTGGAATATATTAATTCAAGTAGAGTGCCATGCTTAAACAACTCTGCTGCTTCTCTGTGAGTGCAGCCACAGCCTTAATTGCCTCTATAAGCCCTAATTGGGTGTTCAGATTGAGTATTCCAAGGAGAAACACCAACTTCCCTCTCCATTCAGGAGCACTATTTTCAGCAACACTTCGAAGCAGATTAGTCCATATATTTGTTCTACTCATGATGAATATGCTTTCCTAATATTGGAAAGCATTTTTTCCTCTATTAATATTATCTAACTACATTTAGAAGCAGGATATCCAACTCACAGGTTTCTTGTGTCTTCCAAATGAATAAGTGGCCATTGGGCCGTGACATCTCTTTATAAGGAGTGGATTAATTTGGGAAGGAAGGAGGTGAGGAGGATACACGTTCTAATACATATATTTGGGGATTTTTCATGAGAGGGAGAAAATTAAAAGCAAAAAATCCCATTACCAGCACTGAATCACTCCCTCTTTCCCTCTGAAGGCACAAGTTTTGGTGAAGCTGCAACTCTGATCAACTACTTCATCTTTCAAGAACTACCAGAGAGAGTAGGAACAAATCTCCACGCTCGTCTCCACTCTGAGCAGGAGCACAATCCTCGTTTCTCCTGCCTGGTGCTGGACACAGCCCTTTCTGGCTGGCCCTGCTCAGGGCACAGCTGTGTCCAGGGGGAAGGGGATGCACATTTTGTCTTTCCTTCTCACCTTCCATTTTTAATGGGCAATAAATGGCATCATTTTCTGCAGGCTGAGTCTGCCTTGCCCACAACAGCCATTATTCCCACTTTGCTGATTTCCCTCTTTCCCCTCTCTTTTCATTTTTCCTTTCAATTTTTGCATAGACAACCTTCCTCTGGCTCCCCGCCTCTTTCTTTTTTTCCCTAATTTTACACTACTCCTCTGATCCTTTTGTTCAGTCCATTTCATTCACACCTTCTAAACCAAACTTTTAGAAGAATAAAAACCTAAAACCAAAATCATTGACCTGAACTAACTCAGCAGTTAGCCTTGCTTTGAGCAGGGTGTTAAATAACCTCCAGAGATGTCTTCTCAATTAGCCTCTAAGATATACATATATACATAATTAAACATATACAGGATTCTTGCTTGACTAGAGCACGTACTCCACCTCACGCTGCAAAATAAATGTGGGTTCACAGCATGAAATTGTGCTAGCCCAGAGAATGACCTTGAATTGTTAACCTCAGACTCTGTTGCCCACTCCCAAACAATCTGCTCTTATTCAGGAGGATTATCAAAACCAGTAATGGCTTTTGCTCCTGCATGGATTTATTTTATTTGCAAGTATAACTTGTGCAGCATTGAGACAGACAGTAAACAAGGCTGTAACAAAGGAGCAATACCCATGAGTCCTGGTTATCAATGTCAAGCTTCAAAAGAGAAATTTCAGTGCTGGAAAGATGAAAATCTGAACAACTGGGACTAAACAGGGTTTCTCATTAGATCAGAAAAAAGTTCCTAGATGTGAAAACTCAGTTATAATGGATATGCTCTCTGCTGTTTGTTGCAGTAACTTTCTTAAGAGAGTGGAAAACTAATTGCTTACTAACATAAATAAGCACTGTAGCATGTTTGAGAATTCACTGAGACTTACACAAAAGCTGGAGAGAAAAAATATTGTGCCTTGAGGACAGAGAGTGACAGAGAGCCTGTCCCAATGACAAAGGCTCCAACGCTGCTGTCAGCTGATGTCTTGCTCCAAGTGGCTTTGGAGTCAAATTCAGACAAAACCAAAAAGATTAATTCTAGCGTGCACAGTTCATTACCTCTCTCAGAAAACACCATCAGTGGAGTTTAATAACTTGCTTCTAACTGTTTAATTGTGATGCCTGCAATAATAATTATTGATTATGTCCAAAAAATTACATTTTATATAAGAAGACTGCAGAACACACACAGTAACCGAGTGCCAGCTGATACTTTGCCAATTTGATTTATTAAGATTATGTATACACAAGTGGCAGCAAATGGGCTGGCTGCCTTCCTGCTCTGCCTGTTCTGTCCTAGTCCCTCCCCTTCAATGCTAATCAGAGAGCAAAGCATAACAAGGAGATAATTACACATTGCTGCTGTTTGTGCCAAGAGAATTTATGTAAATATTTTTAATGCATGCCGTTATTTTGCTCTTGCTACAGGTTGCATTTTAAGGCAGAAGTTTGGGCAGACACCCCTTTGTGCTTTGCTGTTTGATGATTTTCAGGCCATGTTTAAAGTGATACTAAAAATGTACATTAATTTATCCTTTAGCTCCATAAACCACATAGGAAAATTTCCTCTTTAGGCAGCAAAGTTGCAAAGATGCTCTAGCTAAAGGAGCTTTTAATACTGAATGTCTGAAATTTAATTAGGATATTAATTTTTTCAGCAAAAAATTTACTCAGTTATTTTTTTATTTAAGCCAAGTCATGTGTGATTTTTATTATTACTATTGTTTAAATATCCACCTGAAATTTGGGTTCTTTTTTTCATTTTTCAGTCAAAAAAGCTCAAAAAATTTGAAAATAATGCCAAATCCTCTCAAAGTTAGTGCTCTGAGAAAATGCCAGAAAATTAGCATGTAACATTGAATATATGGATAAATATGACAATGAGCTTAGCTGGCATAATGTTCATTTGGAAAAGAAGCAATTAAAAAAAAGCATAAACAAGATGCTGAAGTCTCAGGCTATTAGTAGAGAAATTTGTTTCCTTCCTTCCTCATTTAAATGTTAAAAATAATTTAGGAAGAAAATTAGATTCCGACTTCTAGCTTTTAAAGTTATGATGAAATGAAGTAACTGAAAAAACAACTCTCAGAATAATTCATTTTAATTTGTGTCTACTATGAACAACAAAGTCCCTTGGAAGCAGACCTTTATGTAAAGTCATTAGACTGTTGCTATTTCGATGGGCAATGTTTTTAATGAACCAATGGCAACTTGCTGATAACAATTAGATGAGATTAAATTAAACCATTCACACTCTTTAAAAGAGCAATGGTGCTCCTGACAGCAGAGGCTTCATCATTGTGTTACCTAATCTGCTGCCTGTCTGGAATTTATTTCGCTGCAGGTTGAAATTTAGTATTAAATGTCCATCAATAACAGTGTGCAAATAAAAATCATGAAAGCAAACTGATTTAATGTCAAACTAATGAGACTGGGAGCTCTGCTTAAGGAATTACATTTTAGCCTTTCTCAAATAAAGTGCTTAGAGGGGAGAGGGCTTCCCGGAATTTACTGGAGTAGGAGATTTCAGTGGTTAAGGAGAGGATCAAGACTAAATGTCAAACTAAATAATGTCATAAACTCTTCATTTCTGATGCTTGCCAATCCAGTCACCACTTTCTTATACCCAGTTATAACAGGTTCATTGGCCACATCTGAACTTCCAGATAAATAGGAAAACCTCATTTATCAATGCTCAGCCACTCATCTGAAATCCCAGCACACCAAAAAAGAGCTCAGTGCGCTACCTAACAGCAAAATAATTACACAGAGTTCTGAGGAAAACCACATTCCTAAATGCTCAGTTACTAGCAGGTTCTTGTGGAAAAGATAAGGAATATTTCCAAAAGAGCGACACAATTTCTTGATTTATTTGGCTTTTTGTTAACTTGAGAAAGTCTGTAATTTTTGGAGATTTGACTGCCCTTGATGTGAACATTTAGCCAGCAACCAAAGAAGTACCCTCCAAAAGTCTGCACGAGTCTTTGGATCAAATGCAGAGAAACTCTAAAGGAAGCATTGGAAGTAAGGCCACAGCATGAGCAATATTTATCAGATGAAGTGAAGAACCGACTTCTGTGTAGAAGACCAGCACCAGACCTCTCCATTAGTGAAATCCCAATGGGAATTCCAGGAGTTAAGTGATGCTCAGCTTTCAGACCATGGTTCATTCCCCAGTAATGAGTGACTCCACATGGTCAACACCACCACTACAAAAATGGGCACACATTTTGACAAAAACAACCTTAGAATTTTACACTACTGAATTCCTACAGCTACAATTCTATTTCTCAATGATTTTTAAGGTTTTCTCATTGATGCTGCAGATTTCTTCTAACCAAAGGTACTCCACAGGATATTTTTAAGGATTAACCCAGAATAGGCTGGCCTTTAGAAATAAACATTTCCAAGATGATCAGTATAGGAGAGAGACAACGAAGAAGAAAGGAAGGAAAAATGGAATTTTTTTACTGGAAGGTAAAATTGGATTCCCTTTAAAAACATGCAGGAAATCTGAAAGGATATATAAAAAAAAAAAAGGTATTATTACAAAATGCTGGGGTTTGCCCTCTCATGTTTCAGCAAGGGATTCTAAATACCATCATGGAAGCAATCAATTTGCAGCAGCTGTGGACAGCCTTAAGGGCTTGAACAGCTTAATTGGAGAAATGTTTTAGAAGTTAAAAGGCCAGAATCATGTCAAGTACATGAAGCAAAAACTCACAGATGCTTCTAAATGTATTCATTATAGAGTATTACAAAGGACAGCATCCACATAAGAAAGAATGTTCAAAAAGGATAATTAAAAGCTAGTCTTATTGATGAATTCTAATCAAATACCAACAATATTAACATTCAGATTCAAATTATACTTAATCTATTCTAAAAAATTGTATCATTTTTAAGAATTATCTTTAATAATCATTTAATGCATGGAAGCGAAGTTTTAAGGTACTTAGAAACATAATAGCCACTTAATTAAAGCTAGGATTGAAATTTAACAGCTCACTTAAACTACTCATCCCCTAATTTAGACTTTTTCTCTATGTTGAATTTAGAGTTCATGCACAGAAGTCTAACTTTCATGGAAGTTGAAACCTCTGGCTTTTCACAATTTGAATGGATATTTATCCTTTGGTTTAACTGCACTTTAAGGGGCCTTCAAGAGTACCTGTTTGCCAAGTAACTCAGACTTTCAGGATGAAAACAGCACAGGAGGAGAATAACGTCCAGCTAAGAAGCAGCAATTGCATTGCTCACGATCACCTCCCTTCATTAAATGTGTGCTACCTTTCCCATCATCGTGCCTCACTGCTGCTGCTGAGGAAGGACAAAAAAAAGGTTCATTACAAGCCCATCACTCCCAAGTAGAAGAGATTCATCAGTTCCTGCTCTCTCCAGTGAGCTATGATCTGAAGTGTGGATAAATTAATAATTCAAAGAAAATGTTGCTGTGCTGGAACTCCTGTAAGCATAGTAGAGGCAAAGGAGG
This sequence comes from Corvus hawaiiensis, assembly GCF_020740725.1. NCBI lineage: Eukaryota > Metazoa > Chordata > Aves > Passeriformes > Corvidae > Corvus > Corvus hawaiiensis. Next base: position 3,139,634 of record NC_063226.1, on the reverse strand, counting down.
TCATGAAATTCTTGGAGTTTGGATCCCTTCTTACACCTGAGCTCAAATAATTTCAATGTACTGTTCCAGATTTACGACGGACAAATGTGACAAAAAAAGAAAGAAAAAAAAAAAGAACAAAACCAACCCAAAACAAACCAACCAACCAGACAAAAAAGAAAGAAGCAAACAGAAATATCCTTGTTTTTAATTTTGTAGTATAAATTTACAGCATCATAGAAAAAAAAAAAAACAGCTGAGCAACCATGGCCTAGGTCAGCATATCTGCATGAATATCAGTAATATACTTTATGAATAAGAGTATTTATCACACAGAAGCTGTTCTAAACATGATTAGGTTTGTACAGTAATTTTAGGTAGTTTGATTGAAAACATTATCAAGAAGCTCAGTTCAAAGTGATGCAAACTGTGCTATCCTCATGGGTCTGTTTACAGTTTCTCAATCCAGTGCCAAGCACTCTGGTATTACACAGGATTATTTTTTCAGTAATTACTCAAATATTGGCTTCTGTGCTCTATTTCTGTGTGTTGAGTCATCCTTGAGGCACCCTGCTGCACCACAGAGGCTCCTCCCCCAGCTCCCAACCGTGGCACGGGAAATCACCCCAAATCCTGACACCTTCTTGGCTGTTCCCTACAAAGCTAAGCACCCCTGCCATGTATTTTTGTGTAAAAATCAGTATACGATGCTGATAAAAGCCCAACACAAAAGAAGCAATCCCAGTCACTGTGCCAGAGAGACTGTAACTTTTAACTAGTAAGGTCAATAAATGTTTTATCTAATGAAATCTTCAATTCAGAAGCCTGTTCCTACCCAAGAAATACAAATTTAGTCCAGATTTAGTATCTGCCTAAGTTCTGTTTTCCTATCGTACCAAGCCATAGTTAAGGTTGATCACTTTTATCACATTCCAATCCATCTGTTTGCCAACTTATCTATTCCCTATAAAGGCCAGTAATCAAAAGCTTTTGTTGCTCTTTTATGCTGAACAATAAATAGCTTTGACGCTATTTGTGATAAAAATTATGAACAGTGCTGAAGCTATGGCAAACGAGTCCTCCACAAGAACTCAGAGCAAAAGGATGAATTGGTGTTTTAATGGAACTAATTACTGGGGAAGGAGATTGCAGGAAGCCCAAAACATTGAACTCATTCTCCGTGGACTGGTTCTGGTAAAGAGGACTTGAAAAGAGCCCGCACCTCACATCAGCAATTGTTTTGGCAAATACAGAGCTGAATATTGGGTAAATGTCCAAGCGTTTGCTTGTTTAAAGAAAGATCTAATTAATCATTTAAAAAACAAAAGTCCTGTTGTGTCAAGCTTCCTGAAGTTCCAGTCTTTGTTAGAGATACAATCCCATCTGTGTGCAACTGTGTGTTCTACCTGCTGTCCTAGGGATAAATAAGTCAAACTCCGTCACTGGCTACAACTTTATACTCACACTCAGTGCAAAGATGAAAAGATACAAGGTGAGAGAGAGCATCACCTCTCCATTATTTTAGAACAGTTGGGGATGTTTCCTTAAATCCTTGTTAATAAAGATATAAAACACGTACAAAGTAATTGAGAAATTACCTTGGTACTCTGAGTTTCTCTCCTTTAAATTTCTCCTAAGTAATTATTTTAGCTGAATGATAAGGTATCTCAGCTATAGAGCTCAAACCAACCAGTATTTCCATGCTGCATGAGTACAGTATGTACTGTTACAATCTCCCCATGGCTAGCTCCAGTACAAGTCTGAAAGCTGTTTGGAAACAGCCCTGAAAGTTTTTTTCCCCAAAGAACACCTTTTTTTTTTTCCCCACATCTCATTCCAAGGAGCCTTGAGCATCTCTAGCTTTAGGGGTTTTTCTGCATTTAGCTTTCTCCTTGCTAAGAGATGCTACAAAATATGCAACCTCAGAGCTCCAATATGCACTTGCTTTTTATACTTCTGTTCATAAAATCAGAAAAAAACACCCTCTGCCTTTTTGCTTAAGAGATAGAACTGGAAAAAAATGGTTGTGTTTGCAATATCCATCATTCTGTATTCAGACTAATTGGTCCTGGTGAACAGAAAGCTGGACGTGAGTCAGCCAGGAGGGACATCCCTGTCCTGGAGTGCATCAGGCCCAGGGAGGGAATTGTCCCTCTCTGCTCTGCACTGGGGCAGCCTCACCTCGAGTGCTGCTGTGTGGGGAAACATAAAAGCTGAAAAAGCTCTTAGGTGTGAGAAAAAAGCAGGATTCAGGAATAAAGCAGAAGAGTTTAGAGATCAGCTTCAGCTACGAAAACTTGAAGAAGATAAAATTAATAGCAAGCAAGGACATTAAAACAATGGTTAGAGTTTCTAGGTCTGGCTGAGATAGGTTTTAGAAGTTACAAAAAATATGCTTAGCAAAATAGACAAGTTTAAGCCTAATAATGGAATATTGTGTGTTCCTAGACAAGGTGTAACGAGTATTGTGTACAGCAGATGCACGTGCGCTGGGTAAGACTGGTTAAAACAGTTCTCTGTAACTTTTCGAAGCACGCTAATTGGCTGAGAAGCGTTTAAGAATGCTCTGTAACCAGGAAGGCTCTGGATGCCTGTGGTGGTGTGAGCTTTGTACCATCTCTGTCTCAGCTCTGTATGTGAGACTGATAATGGAATAAAACAATAAAAGGCTCCTGGAATGCCGGTCCAAGCTCCCCGTCCCGTTTGTCGACAAAACACCGATGCTGTGGCAGCTTTGGGCAGCACAATATAAGAAAGATATTAGAGTATTAGAGACATTAGAGAAAGTATTAGAGAGGGTCCAAAGGAGGGACACAAAAATGGTGAAGGGCCTTGAGGGGAAGCCATGTGAGGAGCAGCTGAGGGTGCTTGGCTTGCTCAGCTGCAGAAGAGGAGATTGAGAGGAGACTCATCACAGTTACAACTTCCTCGTGAGGGGAAGAGGAGGGGCAGCTCCAATCTCTGCCCTCTGTGACCAGTGACAGGACCTGAGGGAATGGCCTGAAGCTGTGTCAGGGGAGGGTTAGGTTGGATATTAGAAAAATATTCTTCCCCCAGAGGGTGGCTGGGCACTGAACCCAGGGCACCCCAGGGCAATGGTGACAGCACCAAACCTGCCAGAGCTCCAGGAGCGTTTGGACAACGCCCTCAGGGATGGACAGGGTGGGATTGTTGGGGTGTCTGCGCACAGCCAGGAGCTGGGCTCAGTGATCCTGATGGGTCCCTTCCAAATCAGAATATTCTGTGACTCTTTCTTAGCTTTGACTGAGTTTGTCTCCCTACCACCTCCTCAGGCACTGAGCCCCTGTCTCCATTTGCTGGGGACAGTCACAGGTTTGCAGCTGCTGCAGGTTTCTCCAGCTGCTGCAGGTTCTGCAGGTGCTGCCTGGTTTCCACCAAAGCAGAGCGTGGCCATGGGCACTCCTGGGACAATCTGCCCTCCTCACTCCCAGCACGGGGAACTTTTTCTGGTGGGCTGGGGCAGCAGCCGCCAGCAGCAAACAGGGGCAGCAGCACTGCCAGAACTCATCATTTTAATTTACTGGTTCCTGGTTTATTTATGTATTTTCAAATTTGTTATATCGTTTTCTACCCTCAATACACAGAGGAGACAGCAAGTCAAAGTCATATCAAAATAACCTTTCAGGTACTTTGCAGGTAGATGGAATATTCTGAGATGGAAGTCCATTATTTTTCCATTTAGGCATTACAATATCCTGTAGCTTACTCCCATTTTCCCTGCCTAATTTGCCATCTTTTTGATGCCAAGAATGTGTAGAAATCTCGGAGGGGCGTTTCTCTCAGCAGCAGAAAAGGAACATTGGAATAATGACTTTCAGGCATTGGTGGCAAGCATTGTATTCTCAGAAGCATAAAATCAGAAATGGAAAAACTCCTAATAGGTCACCTAATCTACCTTCCTGCACAAACTGGGTTCTGCGTAGTTGAAATAGCTTCAATTTCGTTAAGTTGCCTGCTTGCGATTCCATATGCAGATTTCTTTCCAGCAGTCATACTCTCTTCCCCATGTCCCCTTTCAATCTCCAGGAGGAGCAGAAACTCAGGATATAGAAGGATAAAGGACGAGAAGCTCAGAGAAATGTTACACTAAAACCACCAACTCAGCCTGATGTAACCCAGAGTTTTGGGCTCTGTATTAACAGGAAAAAATATTAGACTGGCATAGCATTTCTGTGGCAATAATTACTTTCTAAATGTACTGGAATGAATTTAATCTTAATGAAATTCCATCTGATGCCAAAGCAGTGTCTACTGCCTTGCTAATACACCTCTCTAATTCTCATATCAGGAGGATAAGATCTTAAAATTCCTGAATAATGAACTTTCTTAAACAGTTAGACGAGTACCAATATGCAAAGATACACTTTAGCAGTTCCTCTCAGAAAAAATAATGATCTGTTTGCTAAAGCTAATAGGTTCTGTATTTGCTCTCAGCTTAGTTCTGCAACTTTTCAGTTATACCAACACCTTGTTTGTGCTACTGTCATAAGCAGGAACTCAAATCATTAAATGGCCTCTGAACTGGGCATATGTTTAATCAATTTACACCATTCAATCCATTTCACCGGCAGAAATTCTGACAGAGTATCTACCCACACCCATCTGGTGCCATCAAACATCTCTAGAGCACAGAGAGGTGTCAGGAGTTTTAGTCCGTGCCAGAAACAGTTCCCATTTTTCGCGTGTATAGGATAAAGGGACGGAAGGAAGGTGAAGGAACAAAAAGGCTTATCTTTCATTCAAGAGCTGCTCGGTGGATCTGGAGAAAACAGACACCCCACGTGTTCAGCTGAGCAGCAAACAGTCACAGATGGATGGGAAGCTGACCTTCCAGAGCATCATTCAGCAGAGCTGAATTAGCACAAAGCTATAAATAACCAGCTATTAGTATTGCAGCAGAAGCAGCGATTCTGTCACACTGCAAGGCAAGACAATCAGATTTCATTATTTGTATGTAATAGCAGTTGCTATGGGGTAGACAGGAGTGAAGAGAGAGACAAATAAATTATAACCTTTTTGCAGAAGTAAAATCAAAGGAGTTTTGTGGAAGCATTTAAAGCAATAAGAGCTCTTCCCTAATGGGGCTTCTTGCAGTCGTTTTGACAACAAGGGGATTTTTTTCCAGATCACATAAAAGTGAAATAAAAAAAAAAGTTTCTGTCATAGCTTAAGTCAGTAGTTTTCTCCTGGAAATGTGTTTACAGTTTGAGGCTCACCAGGGAGGCATGTTTTGCATGTAAATAGTAGGTGGTTATGGAGAGTTACTTTGACAGCTAATGTCTTGAGCTGCCTTGACATCGCTGGTCTAATAGAGTGGCTCTGTAGCAAGTGAACTTCCTGATGAAAGCCAACCAAATTTAGTGGAGTTTTTTCATCTCAGTTCCTAGCTGGCTACACTGTGACCGTTCGAGGTGGAATGAAGAAATGATTAAAAAGAGATTGCACTCTGGCTCCAGTGGCAACTGACATAAATGAACTTGAAAAGACAAATAAGACTACACTAATTTTAAAGCCACGGTGGTGCTTCTCAGCCTGCATCACTGGAAATTGCAGTGCTGAAAGCAGAGGTGGTCTGACTTGCCCAGGAAAAAAGCAACCTCATGCTGTGACAGAGGGGGAATTGTCAAATGTACCCCAGAGAGAGAGGTAATTAAAGTCTTTGTCTTATTTATTCTTCTTTGGAGAGAATTAATAGCTACAGTGTTCATAATATCTCCTGGCTCCTATACTTAGGCTTAATTCACATTTTCTTTCTATTTCCTAAATTACAATCTCAAAATTACATTGCTGGTCCCAGGAAGGTACATGAGTCTCAACAGTGATGTCTCTGTGCTGAAGAACTGAGGAGTCCATCATGTTTCCATGCTGCAGTCATGGACTCTTCCTTTCCAGACAGTGGTCCTTCATGTGCATCTTTCCTCAGAGAAACCTGTTATTTGTGAATCCTGCAGCAATGCTTGGGCAGGAGTGCAGTAAACTCATCAGCCAAACGCATCCTAGAGGGGTTAGAAGACTCCCTAATCTACAAAGCTCTGTACAGCTCCATAGAATTTACAACCATAAAGGCATTTACTTATGTTTGGCTCATATTTGTTGATCAGCACAAGGGGTCTCCAGGCATTTCAGCCATTCACAGTCCAGCTACCAACCCATTCTGGTCCTTCTGACTGGATCTTTGTGCCACATTTTAAAAGTATTTCTTTCTCAATATCCCTTCTATCCCTGCCCTCTGGCAGTGGGAAGCCATTCCCCCTTGTCCTGTCCCTCCATCCCAAGCCCCTCTCCAGCTCTCTTGGAGCCCCTTTAAGCCCGGGAAGGGGTTCTGAGGTCTCCCTGGAGCCTTCTCTTCTCCAGGTGAACACCCCCAGCCCTCCCAGTCTCCATCTTACTGCATTCAACTGCTCCATGTGTAACTGTAAACCCAGTAGAGTCCCACTTATGAATAATAATCCAATAAAAATTAAGATCTGCTTTGTATAGTGGGTTATGAAACCATCAAGAATCGATACAAATGAAAACCAGGCTGCAATGCCATCAGACTGGAGAATTCCCTTAATGTATTTTTTTGAAACAAAATCCAGTGCCATTTACTAATCGTGATTTAATTGGATGCAGCAATAGCTCTGTGTGGCAGTGAGAGAATGTTGTTAACAAAATGTGAACGAAGCTGCTGGCCCACGAGGCCTGAAGCAACGAGACCTTTAGCTGTGCTGGTTGTAACCTTCTGTACAGACGTAGGCAGGATCCCTTTTATTCTTTTATTATTACATGTGAGTGCAGCAATTGCACAGCAGGACTCCCAGCACCAACTGGGGGCTTCCACTGCTCTGAGATAAATAAAATATGTGATTAATAATATGCACTAGAGCAACATCAGTACTACATAAGAAAAGGGAAAATACACTCCTGGAGAATAAGCATGTACTTTACAATAATCCTACTTAGCATTCCTCCTTTCTTCTCACTTATAAACAGCAGCAACAGGACAAAAGATGGCAATTTTAATTGTAAAGCAGCTTAATAATTTTATAAAGGGAGCCGTACTCCTGCTGTACATCACAGCACAATGAATTCCTTTTGAAATGAGAGAGGGAAGGAATAATCCCAGCAGCTCCAACTGATAAGATGAATTGCCATCCTAATGCAGTCTGCATCTTGTTGCCACCGTAATAAGTAGCTATCCTCTGTTTAGTAAATTGAACACTGCGTTGTTCCCAATAACCGGAATGAGTGTGGACAGGGAAGAATCTGCTTACACGGGAATAATATTTATGTAATTATTAATGAAGTTGTTTATTGTTCACATTGTCTGTGCTGCCTATAAATGCCTATATTGGACATTCAGCAGAACTTAATACAAACCATTAGCCTGATTTGAGCAGTGGGGAGGGATCAAAGAGATCAGAATATGGTTTCAGCAGCTTTCTGAGTTTTACTTTAATTCAGTGGAGTCCAAAGTACAAATCTCAGGTGATTTGACAGACTGCAAATCTGTTACACTTATGTATCTCTATCTGGCTCCATAAATCCTTCGTATGTTTCTGCCCTAAAATTTGAGACTTATCCTTTAGTGACTGCCTTTGGATGAAAATTATTTATGTCTGTCAGTATTCAAAAAGCAGGTTCAGTATGAAAAGGCAAATAAGGCTTTAGTTTCAAGCTCTAAACAAGTGTTTTATGAACTTCCATTCCAGGATAAGTTTCCATGGTTTGGGCAACTCTTTATTACTACTGAGACTTCCCCTACGAGTCTAAATGAGCTCAGAGTTCTGACAAAAATTTTATCCCTGTTGGACCCATACAAGAGCAGGTGTTTGCAGAGACGAACGCCAGCCTTTCCAAACGAGCTGGCACTGGAACGCTCTGTTTCAGTCACTTGGAATACACCAGTTGAGAATGTAGGTTAGAATAGCACGGCACTAAAAAACTCATGATAACAAACTCACCTCTCTGCTTCACAGGAGCCATAATTTCCCAAATTTTGCTCCAAGCAGCCAGCTCCAAGCTCACTTCCAGAACCAGCAGTACCAATTCAGTGGCCCTGCACTGTGTCCCACTGACCCAGAGCCTGGCCCGGACACTGGGAGCAAGCTGCAGACCCAGCCTCGATGAAGGGTAAATCACCTGTGCTCAGTGCTTTGCTCCCTGGGCCAAGATTCCTCTTGGCACCTAAAGAAAAGAGTCCCTGGTCCGTGCTCAGCTCCATTTGCTGCTGCAGTCAGTGATGCCTTCACTTTATGGGAAATGAGGCGCCACAGAGAGTGATTAAATAGCAGAACACAGAGGTTAAAAGTCTGGAATCCACATGACAAAATTTCACATTTATGATGCTCTTATTTTGCTCATTTGTTAGTCCATTCATTAATTTTCACCTCATTTACATTTTTTTAAAAAACAACATGAGAGAGACTACTGGTTTGCAGTATGATAAAAGAATCATAAATAATATGCCTCTCTCATTTTAATGTTTAATTTCCATTATTTCAAAAGCACGCACTTTGTTAAAATTAACCTTCACTGGATATTTTAACCATAGTCTTAATTCCAAAAGCTACAAAGTGACAGAATTATTTTTGTATTTTCCTTACTTTCTAGGCAAAAAATAATCAGCACTTTACTGGATAAACCAAAACAACTTCCATTTAGACCTCAAACAATAGTTAATTCAGTGCTTGAAATTCTTTCAAGGAAAACAATCCCAAGCAAATAATATATTTTTCACCTTTAAATTTATTTTCAATATTTTTATACTTTATTTGCTCTCCCTACGTGGTTCCTTCTGTCTCCTATTTTCTATTGCTCCTTCTCCTGACATGTAATTTCCTACTTGCTTTTATTTCACACATTCTACTGTTTTTTTCATTATTTTTTCTATTATTTCATCTTCATTTCTGTTTGTCAATTTTATGTGGGGTTTTCTTTTTTTAGTGTGGCTTAGTGTTTTGACATGCCTTTATTGTTGCATTTATTTTTATTTACTTTTTTGCTTTCATTGTTCTATAGATGAGACATTATGCCAAGCCAAATCCCTTTTCAAATTTTCTTTGAATAAAAGATGAGCTGCTCTGGAATCATTCCAGATGGAGCTGCCAAAATGAACTGGTCCAGCACAGCTTTCTTTGGATTATATTCCATGATAGTTTCCCTGCCACTGTAGCTGTGAGAGTAATGCAAGAACTTTCACAATGTATCTCTTTTTTTGTCATTTCTGGTACCTTTGATTACTTTAGACCTTTTGAGTCTATTGAATTTCAAACTCCAAACTAAGTAGAAAAAAAAAAAGACTTTCTTGTGCTGACTTTTGACAAATACCTGCTGATGGAGAACTTCAAAAACCAGTTTTTGTGTGAACAGCAAAACTGAAGGTGACTGAATTCTTGCAGCTCTTATCTGTTGGGATTCTCTCTTTGCTGCTGCTTTGGGTGTTTTGGGGTGTTGGCTTTTTGCTTGTTTATAGCCTTTTAGTTTATTTGGGTTTGTTTCCTTTTTCCTTTGTAGCATTTTTGCTTCCAACTTATGCAACTTGAATATTTTTGTATTTCTTCCATCAAGCCTGTTGAAAATGTGCCAACAGACTCCAGAGTTTTAATTCAATGCTCTTCTCACCTTATCCACTACCTAATACAACAGTTGATATACTGAACACTTCTGACATGCATAATTCTAAGATCATTTTCAGTCCTGGCCAGAAAAATCTGTTAGTTTCAATTTTTTATTATAACCAGAGTAATCTCCCTGATAGTGTTAAAAATATACATGCTTGGACCAAAAAAAATTAAAAAAAAAAAAAAAAAAAAAGTATGGAAAATGTCAGATCTGTACCCAAGCATTTTGTTTAATAGTTACAAACTAGCAGAGAAATCTTATGGCACACCTGAATGAAAATACATTAATTAACTGCTTGTTATTGGAACTTGAATGGTTAGACTAAATAAAGCTACCACAAGTACAAGATTTCCACAGTTTTGACAAGTTTCTGGATGTCTGGCATGCTGATGGATCCCTCCACATTCACCTAAACTTTTATATCTATGCAAGCCCTGCATATATTTGCTTCCTGTGTACAGATAAATTTAAAAATTCCCTTAATACCACTTCTTTTATCATTGGATCTCACTGAAGGGCAAAGAACTCTCCCTAAGATCTCCTTCAGCATCACAAAGCACAGCCTGGTGTAGGTGTCTGAACTGGCATGAAGCCAACACAGCAGCACTGACCCAAGTGTTGAACACATCACCAAAGCCTTCATCTGCCTGTCTGGGCACAGGGAGGGAGTCCCACACTCCCAAGAAGGTGTTCAGCTGATTTCCTCTTCTGCAGAAAGGACAACACATGCACCAGCACCAGAATTCCTCGGTGTGTGCAGAACAGACACGTAATTATGCCATGCCCCATTTAGGTACATTTTTGTCCCAGGAATTCCAGACTAAAGGGTGTCGGTTGTACAAAAACAGGCCTGAGTTGGTCTCATAATCATAGAATCACAGAATCATCAAGCTTGGAAGAGACCTTTGAGCTCATCTAGTCCAACCATCAACCCAGCAGCCCCACAATCACCCCTAAACCACAACGTCTTCTGACACAAAACAGCTACATGGACACCTATCACTGAAACATTTTGTGGACACCCCAGCATTAAATCCTGCGTAGCCTCAGAAGCACAGCTCAAAAATAAAGGAACAGCTGAGCTATTCTGGAGCTCCTCTCTTATCTCACCTGAAATGATAACTGGATTTTTAAGAAAAAAGCCAAAACACAAGTAAAATGTCTGAATCCTCTGCTAATTCATTGGCCCCTCTGCTATGCTGTGCTTTAATATGACTGCAAAAGGGAAAAAGGAAAACTAATTGGTAATGTGCCATCAGGAATGCACCAGGTGCAACAAACAGTACCAGCATCATGACATTCCCAAGGTTCTTCAGGGAAATAACACCACAGCCAGGAACCAGTAGAGCCAAATCTCCACAGTATTTGAAAACACTTCTTATTTAGATTTGGCAAACAGCTTCTTGGAAAGCAGAACACAAACTGTACGAGCAGCTTGTACCTGGATGTTTCTGAATGTATTCATCCCTCCCAGAATGAATAAAAATGTCAATCAATGTATTTGTGTGTTACTTTCTGAGAAGCAGAACAGAGAAGAAAATTGGACACAAGACAACATTTTGTTTATGAATGCAATTATCAAAGAACATTGATAAGCTGAAGATGCATCAGGCATCAACACAGAGGACTGACAGGTATAAATTTGCACACACATGATGTAGAAATGAGTACAAACATGCAAATATGTATGAAAAAAAGAAAACAAATGCTGTCTCTGCATTTATCTTCCCATACTAAACCAAAACAAGGCATATGTCTTCCTGAATTGAGGAAAAATACCTGAAAACTTGATTTTATTCTGTTCTCCTACCGCTTCTGCCGCCTTCTCCAATGGCACAGCCTCCCAGATCACAAAATCCTACTCTAGCCTGCTCTAATCCTGGAAAATTTCTTCTCGTGGAAAAAGGACTTCTTTTGTTTACTTTTTAAAAGGGTGTATAAATAAGTTCATCATCTCCAAGAAATAGGAAAGAAAGAAAACTAGATTGTAGAGGAAAGTCATATAACACAACAAATTATGAGTAATTAATTGCTGCATTTAAAATTGAGATATTGAAAATGATATTCTCAATGAGGCTTTTATTAGGGGGAACTCTGAAATAATCTCATTCATTTTTAGCAAGTTCACTAAAGCTTTAATACCAGAAGAGTGCATTCCAATACTCCTGTGTTCACAATCATGTCTGTATTTTAGATTCAATGCTTTGAAACATGACAGATGCTGCCAGGGCAGAAGAGAACAGACTTCCAGCAGGAGAAACAGGACAAAACCCATGTTTTCCTCATGATTTTGCACATGGAAGACACACTTTGCAGGCTGAAAATGGATCTGGGCTTCCACGGTTCTTTTTTCAAGGCAACTGTTAAGGCTTTCCAGTAAAAGCAAGGAAAAAACCCTTAGTCTTTTACATCCTTCACATTTTCATTCTTCCCATCACACCCCTACCCAGGGAGCAGTTATAGATAATGCAGGTTAGCAGACAAAGTTTATGTCTATCAAAATCACACATTCCTAAAGCCACAGCTCAACATTTATACAGTTTCCCAGTTCACAAACACACAAATACACAGGGAGAGGTTTTTCATTGACACCTGACTCTACCCATCAGAAACACTAATGAAAAAGAAATATGCTCCAGGATAAATGCAGTAATTTAAGATATTTCCTTCTACAAGGCAAGCATTTGAAAGATAGGTTGAGGGCTTTCCTACTTACAGAATTTGACTTGTGGGACTATCATCTCCTGTGATATTACTGAAAAAGAACATATAAAATTATCTAACAGATTTATATGATTTTTTTGTAGTGACTCTGGCCGTTATTGACATTCTTCAATTATCATTGACCTTTATGTTCTAGGACAAATACTATTCCCTAGAAGAGCCACTTAGGAGAAAATCCAATGTGCTGTGCCTGAACATGTCATTTTTATGCTACTTTAAAGAAGAAACATTGCTTAACCAGCTAATTGCAGAAACTCTGTGTTGTCTAATGATAGCTCCTCTCTCCAGGAAACCAACAGGAAATTAGCACTGCACGTGGGATGGGGCAATTCCACCGTTTTCTGGTAGACTGCAAATGATAGATGTTCCTGGCATCTAGAAACACTTTCACTTTGTTTCCCAAAAGCTGTAAACTCATTAGCATCTCATCATATTCCTGCATGCACTGGGCATCTGGGAAAAGCTGGAAAGGCAGATTAATCACTGTCTTTTTCTGGTAGGGTAAAAACACAAGAAAGATCTCTCTACTCCTGGCAGCTTTATTTTTGTACTGTTCTACTTAATTTTTAATCCCTTTGTCTATTCAAAATAACGTTAAAAGATGTCCAGTTTCTCGTGCAGGATGCTTTCCAGGAGGAGATGAATCCATCAGTAGATTTTGCAAAAGGAGAAGGTCAGTTTTGCCTTGGCCCTGCTGTATCTGCAGTGAGTTTTTGCCAGACAGGTCCTGTCAGATAAGGGCCTTCTTTTGGTGTCACCAGCCTAGGTACATGTCACCTCTCTTCAAGGAACACACGGTATCTTTATTGAACAGAGGGAACTCACCCTGCCACAACCAGAACAGAGCTCCTGGATGGTCTTTTATCTGTCACCTTCCACTGAAAATGCCACAAGGGTCAGAGAATTTGGTTAATGAGGAGCAGAACCACTACATAGGGGTGTAGACATATGTAATAACATCATAAAAACGTCCCTTTAGTTCTGTTTTCTAGGCTGTTAAATGGTACAGCTGCTACTGGCCTCAGCTTTCAGTGACTTTTCAAATGACACTAATGAAAAAATGTTTGAAATGACAAGGAGTAAGAAACTTTGTCTGCTTGATCCTGTCCACCGAGTTTTGGATCCATTTCTGTGTCATGTGCATAGAGTTTTCAGAGGAACATATTCCCTGTTCAATTTCTGGGACTATACGCTGAAAGCAGGTTAATATCTTTCATCCCAATACAGAATTTTCATCGTCAAATTATGCTCTAGATAACATTAAGAAATTGTGAACTGGTGTCTGTTATAAAAAGTCACATTATTGTCAAGTGTTACTGATAGGAACTGTGGATAGGAAGGAAAACTTGATTGCAAGTTCTTTCAAAGCCTACATTATTACTTAGAACATGTCTTAAAATTCATGTAAATATATATTTAAAGTGTATTTATCCAGGTGTGGACACAACCCACCAAAACATACTCTGAAGCCCTGGGCTCTGCCAAGTCAAGTTTCTGGGATAGATTTAAGAAGAGAAGTCAGAAAAGAGTAACAGTTCATGCACATAAACTGAGACCACAGGGAATTCACATATGGTGGAATCATATGGACCTGCACTTTGAGAAGCAGACCTGAAATCTTTAAACTTTATTAAAATTTCCTGAGAAACATTAAACGAGACAGATCACCAAATATTATTTACCTAGTTCTTGCTTCCAAATGGCAATCACATAATTACTAAAAATGCAAGGAAAGCCTGACGGATAAATAAGAACATCAAACGCTCTGAAGGAAACACTAGACAGCCAATAGCCCTATCTAAATTATGCTAAATAAAATTTTACCAAATCACTGCTTCCTTCCAGTCAAAACAGTTCACAAAATTATCTCTTGGAGAAAGAAAAGACCCTCTCATTTTCTGACATGTTTATCTTTAAGACTTCAGCCTTAAATTCAGAAGACTTTAATTAAGTATCTAGAATTAGACTGAGCGGAACTTATAGCCCAGTTCCTCCCACACACGACTCCTCCTCGTTAATCACCAGCTCATTTCGGTTTATCTTCCCCCAAGGCAAACTTTCCCAAGGTATCCTGTGGTTACAACTTGGGCTGTACAGCCAGAGCAAACCAAAGCAAATCTCTAAACCTCAGAAGCTGACACTGGTGATGATCATCTGCTTTAGTTTCAAGAATTATCACATTATTATCTGCAGAGCTTTGCTCTCCAAAATACCTGAAAGGAAAAGCTAAGAACAGTCTTTGATGTTGGACTTACATGTACACAGCACAAAAGCTTCCTTTTGTTTTAAAACACGAAAGGAAGAAGACATGCCAAAAGTGCTAAGGTTTCTTTTCCACTGTGGAGAGAAAAGGTAGAAGGCATCTTCCCTCCCCTGAAAACCTGCTTACTGGTTAACATTCACTTATTTACCTACATGGTGAGCTCTACGTTCCACTTAATTATGAAATAATAGCAGCATTCATATTTCCTAAATCAAGTGGAGAGTTCTTGGCCTTTTTTTTTCCTGCAGTAAAACAGAAGCTCCACATCTGATATACTGCTGAAGCCCCCTGCTATCAGATCTCCCATGCCTGCCCCAATTATTTAAATTAGTCTTGCAATTCGAGGGGTTTTCTATGCCAGTACCAATTACAAAGAGCAAAAATGAGTCAGATCCACGTCTAATACACATCAAGATACACCAATTTACACCAGATGATTATCTGGCCTCAGAACACTTTAAATGCCAAGCCCCTCTTTATATCTCAGAAAAATTGCATAGACCCCTCTTTAGTCATTAGTATTATGTCCAGCAGATAATTTAAGAATAAAAATAACAACTTTCTAACTAGATAATTTCAAAGAAAAAAGGCCGGTGATCAGGGACACTTACATTCAATGTTGCCTTCGCCTCTCCTTTCATACATGCAAATAAAAATACCAAATTGAACACAAATGTGTCTAATTTTTAAATAACTCGAGAGCAATTTCCTGTCATAAATAATTTTCAGATAGATTCTGATGAAAAATTACTGTCATATTTCCACAAGGGAATTCAAATCAATGATATTACTGGAACTAGAAGCCAGTGTGCTGCCCTCTGGACAGACTAAATGCAAGTTGTTTTCCAAACTGCTGAAGTCAGAAGAACAAAGTTATTCTGTTATTGAAAGAGCCTGGTTTTACTAAATAGTGAATATAACAGCACCTGATCCTCATGTGTGTCTTTTTGAAGTAGAGAACTCTGATCCTCCAACAACGTAAGGGAGGCAGACACTGTAATCATCAATTACATTGTCAGAGAGAGCAAATTACATATTAGCGACCGAACCCAAACGAGCTGAGGAAAACTGACACTAAAAAGGAAACGGCTCCCTTCACTTGCTTCCCTGCTGCACAGATAAAACAGGAATTGATCTTTCACAATTTAAATTAAAAGTAGGAGGAAGAGAAAATACAAGACATTCTGGGAACATTCTCCTCTGACTTAGAATTTGGAAAGGATTTTACTCCCACATAAAATAGAGGTCACTCCTTATACGATGGAAACATTTTAGACGTGTTCAACACTTCATAGAGAGAGAGATGATTGAGGCAAGATTTAAATAAAATATGAACTGATGAAAAAAAACACAGAAAAGAGATAGAATATATTCTTGCAGAGGGAAATACTCTGGTGCCTTTACATTATATATGTTTTCATTCCACAGCAGCCCTATTCAAATATTGGATAAATGAACTCATGTGATGAATGCATCATTAGCCCACATTTTACCTGCTTTCATTTTAGCTCTGTGGTGGGTTGACCCTGGCTGGGTGCACACCAAAACCACTCTGTCACTGCCCTCAGCTGGACAGGGGACAGAAAATAAAACAAAAAGCTCACGGGTGAGAGATCAGTCATCAGTTATGGTTACGGGTAAAACAGACTGGGCTGGCATTGGCTCTGTGGGACGTGGGGGAAGCTCCCAGCAAGCCTCCCGCAGAAATTACCCCACTACCAAGACCCTGCCATGAAGATCCAATCCGAGCTGCTAGAAACAAGAGTTTTAGAATAAATGAAATTTATTTAAAGTGTGGATTTCTATGGACGTTGTATTCAGAGAGTTACACCAAGCACATCAGAAGAAGGAGGCTGATCTACAGATGCACCACAACAGAGATTTTGTTGTAAAATTCTGGTGTTACTGAAATCTGAATCATAAAAATTGACCTTTTTTCATTCCAAAGCATCCTAATATTTTTCCTTATAGATTATAGTGCAAGTATTAGATTAAACATAATGGCCATTATTTATTCTACGTCTTTAATTGCCTAATCTTGGAACTCTTAGCAGAAGCGCCAGAAGTTATATTTTTATCATGCACTGAACCTGTCCAAACAACAAATAACTCTTGACTGTTGCAATGTGCATTTCCCTTCTGTATCTCTGTAAATCAGTTAATGCTGAGAAGCCTCCACGATGACATTTCAGAAATACACAAATATATACAAGGTAGTTTAAATAAAAAGCACTTAGAAAAGCGATAAGCCTACACTTTACAAGAACATGGATTCATTTGGTGAGGAGCTGTGCTATTTACAAGCAGCTTGACTCACTGCATGTGAAAAATGGAGAGGCACTTGCTCTCTGCCTCAATGGATTCCTTGTAAACAAAGCATGATGCGTGCAGGAGATGTTCCTGTCACTGGCTGAGCTCTGCCAGCCTTCCTGGGTTTTTCTGAAATGTGAAAGAATGTGGAAAATAAGGACTTAGACTTGAGTGTTGAGCCTCATATGCCCTGAAAACTCATGTTCTGTCCTGAACTGAAGCTTCCAGACATATCAAAACAAGATGCTGGTCAGCACAAGGCCTTTTAAAGAATTCAAGCAGTCTAAAGCTTGCTCACGGGTACTGAGCAGCTCCTCTGGAGCTCAGACCACAGCTCAGTAATGCTCACACAATACCAGTTTGCAACGCTGCCAAAATGAAACTCAGCAGGGAAAAAAAAAAAAATCCATTCCTTTTGCCAAACAAATGCTAAATGCATAAAATACAAGTATCCACAACACTCACACCTGACACTCAGAGTCAGCTTCCCCAGTGTTACATATCAAGCTGCTTGGAGAAGCTTATAAAGCTCATTCCTTAGGGTAATATTTTTTTAATGGGCAGCAAGTTTTGCCAGGCTTGTGCTGTTACCTAGTATTTTCCCTGGCTGTATGTCAGAGAAAGGTTTTTAAGGCTTATGTTAAGAAACGATGTTTAGAATGATGCCAGGCCAGGCCATGAGCTGTTCTTAATCCTTTGTATGTTTGCTGACTCCCGCAGAGCTGTGTTAATTCACACCAGCTGAGCAGCTGTCCTACTCCAATCATGTCTTATCCCTAAATCTGAAAGAGGAGTTCTTCACCTAAAGCCATGTGGAGTCAGGCATGCACCTGGAAGAAATGAGAAAGTTCAATCCAAGACCAGGAATTGAACCTTTTTTGTTTCACTGTAGAATTGTCAGAACTCGTATCCCAACTTACAGCTTTGAGCACTACTGAAATTACTACGGCAGCATTTACCTGGGTATCTGAATCACACATTTAACAGACTCCTGACACTTAAACACATCCCTGGCAGTTAATTTCAAATATTTGACGTGTCAGGCATAAGATCAAGAGCTCCAGGCACTATGGAGCCCAAAATCGGTGTCCAGTGTGCCTCATGGTCATCCAGATCAGCTTCTCGCGTGAGAGATCCTCACACATGTACAAGTAGCATGACATGTGCCACAATCACTGATAATTTTGCCACCTAGCTGGGACAACAGGCTGGCTGGTACAGTGAAGGCCTAACTCTAGATGCCTCTGATAAATAAGGTGAAAAAAACCTGGAAATAAAGAATTAACTGAATTTACATTTCAAAGATTTGAAGCATTACTGAAAGCCATGGGATTGAAAAACCTTTAATCCTTCCTTTGTAGGATAAATATGAAAAAAATTCTTGTTGTGAGCCCTGTCAAGTTATGGGGTGAAGTCAGTGGAAGGTTCTAATTGACTTCAGCTGTGGAATACATAAGGGATGATGAAGACACTCAAATGTTACAAAGAAAACTGATGAATTCTGGTTTACAGATTGCATGACGAAAGGGCTTTGTGAAAAATCCTCTCACATCACTCTCTAAAAAAAAGAGAAGAGCTCTGAAAATATTCATTCTCTTGGTAGCAGCTGAATACTTGCAGCAGTCAGGAAATGGAGCAGAAGCCTCTCTGCTTCTGACACATCAGGTCTGAGTGACCTTGGGCACACATCACTACTTCACCTGTGTCGGTCCAGAAAGCCAACCCCACCTCTGAGGTAGGGCTGAGAATGGAGGGGTTTGTGAACTCTGAGATTCCTGCATAAAGGCCACTGTGGGTGATACTTGATACACTCAGAGCATTTTGTTGATGAACTGTTGATCAGGAGCTTCCAGGCTTTCTGCAGCATAGGCTCACTGGCTGTGCACGTCTCTGCACCGAAGGGAATAACCCCACAAGCACATTGTTTTCTCTCTATTCTTTTCTCTACCTATTGTTTTCTCTCTTCTCTTGGTTTCTTCACAGAGAGAATTGCTTTGGGAATTTAAAGCTACACTGCAAACCTCATCTCTCTACCTGCAAACCAAAACATTTTGCTGTCGTTAAAAGAAGAATAAAGATATCACTTAAGTTTGTCTTTTTGCAACTGAACTTGCAGGATATGACTTGAAATGTGGGTGCATAGCTCCATATGCAGAAATACCCAATCTGCGGGCAGAAATACAGAAATAATGGAAAGGAGAAATCTTTGCCTTAAAATCATGATGGCTAGGAGAGGGAAAATCCTGTTTTTCCATATGTCTACACTGAATATAGTGAAGAAAACATTGCTGCAGCTAGTGATATTGAGTAACCTGGTCTAGTGGAAGGTGTCCCTGCCCACCACAGGGGGGGTTGGAACCAGATGATTTTTAAGGTCCCTTCCAACCCAAAACATCCCATGATTCTATGTAGGATAATGTCTATTTATTTAAATTATGCTGCCCTTTTACAATCTAATTATATTTTAAATCAAATCAATATTTTCTTTTAAAATTGAAGAACATTTGATATTTTTTTCTCCTCATGAAGTGTTTGACATTGATAACATCTACCTAGAAGAATAGTGGAACGTTTTGTCACATTTATTGTGATTGAGTGTAAGAAAGTTTCCCGACAAAAATAATTCAGGATTTTCACAAAGAAATACCAGATCACAAATGTTTCTCATAAGGCAATGCCTCCTGCCTATAGAGAAAGGGAAATACCAGCTCCCAAAAGTCATGTCTTCACTTTTGATAACTACAGTTGTTTAGAATTGAAGTAGCTGACCAGAGATTTCCTCTGGGTGGGTACATTGCTGCCGTTGTTTTTAAGCACTCAAACCCACAGATGATTTGAGCCAGTACTGACCTTTAAATATCAGTTATAGCACTTTAGGATAAATGAGTGTTGCTACTTCAGAGCTGTGTGAGACACACAGTGACCTGGGGAATGAGTGGCTGAGTTGCAGCACAATCAGTAGTAGCTCTGATTAATGAATAAATACAGATGGGACAAATGGGAAACACTTGAGCTTTCCTTTTTAAAAATGTCTCAGTCTACAAAAAACCAAGGGGACAAGGCATGACATTTTTAGCCTCTTTTCCATTAACAGGAATCCCTGAGCAGTGGGCTCAGCTTGTCTTGCATTCAGGGCAGAGTAAAGCCATAATGAAGGTGATGGAGAGGATTTTTGCTGCTGTTATTTTCTCTATCGTGTTCCACCCCGACTGTTTTAGCTCTGGACTCTGAGCAGGGTTGCTTGTTGCCTTGCTGGCCTTCTCCTGGTTCTTCTGGGATTGACCCCACTTACGTGGGCAATGAGAAATAATTTGAGCTGCTGGAAGAACTGGGAATTGAGAGCAGTTCCACTCAGTGCTTGTGGCAGGCCTTGATGCCAGAGACCAACAGGCCCTGCTCTTCAGCAGACATTCAGGAACATTCAAATCAAATAAACCACAGATTATCGCAAATTTCTCAAATATGAGAGGTCTTGGATTTTCAGCATGACTCTTTTCTATAGTTGTGCTGCCTACACACCTTAATCACCTTTTGTTCATTGCTTCATGCATCTGAATTGCCTGTCTGGACAAATTGCTGAGGCAACTGTTATAAAGGAATGTATTTTTAATGTGAGAAGAGCTCTTTGGTTTATCTTGTACAAAATTAAGCACTGAATTGTGAGTACCCAGCAACACTAAAAAGCACAACACAGTACAACAACCAAACCTAAAAATATCTGGAGTTCCTATAGCACTGAGTTTTACAATAATAGGGGCTTTTTCCCCCAATAAAATATCTGCAAAAGAACTCCACGATTATACAGGATACCTTCAACCAGATATGCATTTGAGAAGAAAATTTACCTTCTGAGTAATTAATGAAATTATTATTACTCACTTCAAAAATTTCTTGCAGTTTTCTTTAAAATCTCATACCAAATGGAATGAGGATGAGGCTGAGTCCACAGCTGGTCTAGCAAAGAAATTAATTTATATCTGTGTACTGCAGTGAAATATGGTAAAGTACAAAGGTGATCACAGGAATGCAATTAGGAAATAAAATCTTCCAGAGAAAAAAGAACTCTAAAAGATAATTGATTCTGTGAGTAGAACATATTACACATAAAGTACTCCTACTGCTATTCACACTTCAGTGTTTAAGGTTAAGTCATCTTTAATCTGATGCGACACATGGGTAACATGCAAATTCTCTAATGTAATGTTACAAGAATGCACATAAATATTTCAATATGAGTGGAAAGACAAACACAATTCATCTTGTCTAAACACACATTCTCTTTTCCCTGCATCATCCTCAGTAGTTAAAGACTATGATCTACTGTAGACGTTTCCAAGACTATAAATCTTGCAGCATTTGCTAATGATTCTCTGGCAGTGACAGAGAAAATGAGAAATCTAGTTTTTTAAAGAAATTCTCTGGGTGAAATGCAAATTCTGCTTCCTTAAGAATCAAGAAAGTGCTCCAGAGATGTGCCTGGAAGGAACTCAATAGACCAGTATGGGGGCAAGAGTGGAAATATTGTATTACTAATACACTGTTAACTACTACAGTTGGACTGGGTACCTGTATCAGGTCATGTAACTTCATGGATCAAAACTATTTGGATAAATCCTTCCTCTGCCACCTGTATCCTACTCTCCAGGACCAGATGTAGGAGAAGGGCACGTGCTGACATCTCTGATAAGAAGGGTTTTTCCCAGTTTTCATGACCATTAAAAAACCAAATATTCATTCACACACTGAAGTATTTAAAATACTAAAAGATGCATGCAGATTTCCTAATACGCTTGAGATAAAACAGGAGCTATGGAAAAATAATAGGCTTTATACTGGAGGTATTGGAAAATGCTCGTGGCCCTCGATATTCTGGATGTGAGTGTGCGTCCCTGAGAGGCTGCAGATCTCTCTCATCCCTCAGTTTTCAAGTAAATGAGGATAGTACATAGAACTGGGTAGGCCCAAGTACATGTTAACATAGGTTATTAGCAGATACTTCTCAGGAAAATTCCCTAGTTGTGAAAACAATATAATTTGTATTATGATCTTGTATTTTCCTACATCATGCTTTCAAAGATAGGAAAAAACCAAAACAAAACTGTAAAATTAAATTAAGTACAAAAATTCAACAGGACCCTGATTTATTAAGAACACAGAGCAAAGATGCCATGCCCCACTCGTGGTATATATTCTATTTAATCCAGAAATTTAGCACAGCCTACAAAATGGAGTGACTTGCTTACACTAACCCATCACTAACATTTGAACAAAATGAAGAATATTCAATTCACATGAAATTGTTTGATTTGTGCTTGATAGCATTATTTTAAAGACAAATTATTCATCTCAAACCTGTAATAAAATCTCTCAAAAATGATGCTTTTTTGAGCATCTATTAGCAAGCACATGGTACATTATGAATTCAGGGGCTGCAAATCTCTCGGTACAAGATTCTATAAAAGCAGGAGGGAACTCCACAAGACTCTGACAGTAACTAATGCTAATGTGAGGCGGAGGAGGACAAGATAAACTCCCATACTGCCTTCCCAACTTTTCTTTTCTTTCTATAAGAACTAATGTGACTGTCACCTTCCCTACTCCTCAGAAATGAGCACAGGATCTATCAGCTACAGCTGATTAGCACTCCAAAGATGGTTATTTCTTCTCTCTGTTTCAAAACAGAGCTTCTCTTTTAAACTACACATGATGGAAGAGTGATGGGTTATCAAAACCCTCTGCTTAAGATGAAGCAGCAGCTGCTGAATGGATGACAATAGGTAAGAGACAAGTACTTACATTTAGGGGCTCAAGTCAGATATCTTAATAATTCAGTTGTAAGTAAAGTACATTATGGATGTAAGACTACAATTACTGTTCAGTGATCCTCTATTATTTGTGTCTTTTATGAACACTGAGATGTGAATGCTGATATTCCCATCATGGAACTCACTACTGCTGACCAATTGGCAAAGGTAAATTCATATAAATAAATATATCTCCAAGAAATTTCCAGTAGAAGAGTAACTAGCATATTTATAGGAACTTGCTTGAGACTGGACAAAAAGTCCCAACCATAAAAGGTAATGAATATCTTTTCTGGAATGAATTTCCAAGATGGATAGTGGCAGGGGGAAGAAAGGAAAAGGAAAAGGAAAAGGGAAAAAGGAAAAGGAAAAGGAAAAGGGAAAAAGGAAAAGGAAAAGGAAGAGGAAAAAAGGAAAAGGAAAAAAAGGAAAAGGAAAAATTTTGTCACTTATAAAAGAAATTACATGGTGAAGGTGTTTGCAATATGTAAAATTGGACTTGATGGCCAGAAGATTCCAAGTCCTGTCATGTGTGTTCATTTTGACATTTAACACATAATAAAGCTAAAATTAGACACAAATAACAAACAATTCACCAGAAGTTTTCTATTTGCGTTTTCCTCCTCAAAAAATATTTCCTATAAATTATCTATCCTCTATAAATTTTCCTATACATTATATACCAGGTATTTGGCAGAGGACAGCTGCAGAGAAGGTACTTCAAAGTCTCAAGTTCCACTGAAATGAATCGAATCCATTCCCTTTATTATTTGCAGTCCAAGCAAATCCCATCACTCCGTGATTATTCTATTTTCACAAATAATGGGAAAAGCCAACAATTGAAACATAGGAGCCACACATGAATAAGGAAAGGGACCACCCAGACCAAACTAGAGGTCAGTATTTGAAGATCTATGAGAAAAAATATTGCATCTACTAGCAAAATCAAGGCACTAGCTAGAAATCTATATTGAAGGGGTGATACGGCTCCGTATGGGATAAAATGGCCACTCTTAAATAATCAAAGCGTTTATAATTGTGCTGATTTGGGGTTATCAGGTTATGTATGTTATTCTGTAACATATCTAACCAGTACCAGTCAGATGAGCAGAGTCATCTTTCTCTCTTTCCTGTTTGCATTTCATTTTTTCAGCTCTTCCTTCTACTGTGCTTCTGTTTTTCTGGTTTGATTATGTTCATCAGAGCTATAAATAAATAAACAAAGCACAATAGTCACTGATTGCTATTTTATATGCTACAATTCTAAGATACAGAATTTTCTGAGGCAGAAAAAAGTCTGATCTCCAGGATAGTACTTGTTCTATTTCTGGAGTAACCACCAATAGAAAAAATCACATTAGAATAACAAAAGCCCCATTTTTTTCCAATGATAGCGAAGAAAGAAATATTCAAACTCCTCTTAATAAAAAGTTTTCTTAAACTCCCAGTTTTCTATGACATTGCTGAAGAAATTCTGTGCAAATGCTCCAAGGAGTACTTACAGTTCTAGAGAAAGTACGCAGAGACCAGAAAAAATGATCACACTGGTTCAGCTTCCTCTTTGAACCCAATAAACCACAAAAGTTTCTTGGCATTTTCACCTCTTCTTTTCTCTTAACTATAGAAAAAAAAAAAAAAAAAGGCTCTCTTTGGGCCTCTCAGCCTTTTGGTCAATGTCCTGCAGGAAGGATGGCTGCAGCATTAACATATTCCTCTGATTTCGTGATTTCCGGGCTATTTTTAACTGGAGTGGTCACTGCTGCTCAGTTTCTCCAGCCCAACATCCAGACCTTGCTCAGGCATGAACTGGGATCCAGCGGGTTGGGATCCTCCCCCAGGAGAGACACAACTCTCCAATGCAGGGGTGTACCTAAAATTTGACATTGCTTCTCTTAATATATTCAAAAGAGCAGGGGCAGAGAATGATTTTGTGATTGCATCCAACTAAAGAAAGGAGAAACCAAACAAAACTATTCAAACTATACTTTAAAAGAGACAACAAGGCAAAGTCAAGAGCTCAAAAAGAGTTTAAAGTGGATGAGTTCTCGTGGGGACCTAAGCTGTCCACCTGTAACTGCAACCCTTCCCCCAAACCCTTCTTCTTACAAGGAGATAAACAGCTGGAAAGTTTAGGAAACTCAGGAACAACCAAAACAAGATGATGATGGCATTTTCAGTGCCAGCCATGCAAGCAATGATAATGGCTAAGTACAGTGAAATTCTGCCTCAATACAAAACCATATCTACTGGATCAAAAAAATTGACAATTATGATGTTTTCACAAGTTTATAATGAACAAAACCCTGAAAGCAGACCCTAATTTCAGGTTTGTGGTTAAGCAAACTTCTAAACTATTCAGATGCAAAACAGAGGCATTTTTAAAAACTCCATAATTTAAATACTGGGAGTCTTCTTTCTGTTTTGTTCATTATAAATGTTGCATGTTCAGCCCTTGATTTTGTTTCAGGGCTTTGTCTCTGGACTTTCTGACTTTTCAAATAGAGACTCTGCTCATAACCTCTTAGAGGTTAACTTGGATTTGGCTCAAAAGGACAAAAAATTTAGGAAGTCTGAAAGGGGAAAAAAAACCTCTCAAAAAAATTAATAGCCTGTTTACAGCAGTATTAAAAATGGAATTCCTTGGCCTCTGCCAGTGTTGTTTGGATATGTCACACACTGTTACATCAGTCACGTTCTGTTACGTTAATGTGTGGAGATGAATCACAGCAAGGCCACAGCAGCCAAGAGATGTCAAACACAAACACCTTGACACAAAGTGAGAAACAGCCCTTATGTGTGCTCAGGCCTTTGACTCGCCTGCCTATATTCCACAAAAACGCACAACTCAAGCTCCATGCACTTACTGGAAAGAGAAAATGAAGTCTTTTTTCCCATCAGATGGGTTTTGATTTAATTAAAAGAACCCTACAAGTTGAAGGTATCATCTTCTCAAACCATCACCTTCCCATTTTAAAGACAGATATATTTATTCACCCTCTTGTCATGAAAAAGCAAGAGACCAAAGTCTGTAAGAAGGAATGATGGAAAAGCACTGAGAAAACACAAGCATGTCTTGTTTCTGTGATGTCACACAGAGGTTGTCACCTGCAACCCAGTAACAAAATAAAAACAGCGTGGAATTCTCTTATTCCTGATGAATTATCAGCAACAAACAAATCAGACAAGAAATTATTTGAAGTGACATACTCAAATATATGTAGAAATGTAGCTGTAATTTTAATACCATGTCAGGTCACTGATGGAGCTTTAACTTATTTAGAAATATAGGTTAAAAGCAACCCCACAAACAAATGGCTTGTGAATAAATTCAGTGACTACCATTATCTTTCAGCACTTAGCAACCCTGCTGAACACGATGGCTCCTGATATTACAACAATCCTACATGCTGTACTGACACCACTTCTAATGTAGTTTCTGACAGGAGGTCTTTTTTGGGTCAGTTTATCAGGTGATTTACATCTGTGGTCAAACCACCTCTTCATTGTCCCTGTTAGAGGATTAATACATTGATCTGTATTTTTACTGGTTTGGTTTTTTTCTGGTAGCCCTGAAGCTCAGTTTTCCTCTTTCCAATTTAAACATGCAGCTATGCAAATGTTACCCTCCATTTGTAGCACGTCTTCCAGGGGACAGACCAGTAAAGAGCCCATGGAAAAGACCGTGCAATAGCAACTTCATGCACTGCTTTAATTGTTCCACTGCAAGTGTTAACCTCCCACTGCATTTACATTTGGAAAGTTAGTCCTCCTGAACTCACTCCAGGCATTACAAAGACTCAGAGGGCTGGATTTAATAAAAAACAACTTGGTCAGAGTAGCTTAAATTTATGCAAGTACAAAGGGAAGTCATTAGGGATGCAGTTCACATAAAAGCCATGCATTTATGCATTTCAATTCTGCCCCTTTTTCTGCTTTAGCAGAAGTACATGAGAAGAAGGAAAAAAAGATCAAAAGCTATGGAAGTTTTGTAAGAAGCCAAGTTAGTTCATAAGACCATATAACAAAGTAATGTTATTTTCTAAGTCAATGTGGCCTTAAGTGCCTTAAATACGCCTCGAGCTTGCTGGAGGCGAACAACTACTGCAGACCATCCTACTTCGTGTCTACTTTTTGTTCATTCATTAGGAAAAGTTTTCTGTCTCATGTCTTACCTACCTCAGTCTTCCTCCTGCTCTGAAAGCACTTTAGTTATTTTGAGAGCACATTTGCCAAATGTGCTCTGCCTCACCCTCTCCCCTCATCCCTGCCTGTGCACACGTACACCTGGACATGCACCTTCTCTGGACAGAAATGGGGTTTGTTTCATCTTTCCCTAAAAACACTGTTGCTGTGATATCATTTGCCTGTAGGTTTGCTATGCTTAACAGGATTGCCAGCTGTCAGTAAATTCATGTGCTGTTCATAAAGCTAACTGAATTCTTTGGACAGCTGTTCATCTGGGCATAAACACGTTAATTCTAATAGCCACATTAGTTCTACAAGTTTATTTGTTTGGTTGTGATTTTTTAGCCTTCACTCAGTGTAATTACTTCTGACACTCTCCCATCAAATAACTTTTTTGTTGTTGAGAGTTTTTGTACTTTCGTTTGTTTTAAGCCAAACCACTACAATTTTTTTCATAGCAGCTGCTGTAACACGATGGACAGGCTGTCATAAACAGATGGACTTGCTCTAAATCCAACCTCAGAAAAAACATCCCATCAAGGATGAGGAGCTGGCCTCCTGGAAGAAGCAGTCAATACTCAGCACACCTTCCTCAGTGTTTACTCACAGTATATTCTGGGCAAATTCCAAACAAAAAACCGTGGATGTGCCAATAAGAAAGGGAAGCAGAGGCAAAATTTTACCCAAAATACAGCAATCAGCTCATCTTCACACATGAACTGTCCCTGTTGTGGGATATTGAGATGATAACAGACACAGCATGGAAACAGAGGTGGGATAACACAGGAAGGAGGGAGCAGGTGAGGGTTTGGATCACAAGTCAGAGAATGGCTCAGTAAAGGATCATGGAGCCAGAGAGACTTGTCTCTGTCTCACGTACCTATAAATCCAAAGCCAGCAAGACATGGTAATCTATATTCTGTGCACAGAAGGCTTCCTTTGTGCTAAGGGAAATGGGGCAGATTTCAATTCTATTGACTCACCAGCATTTGAGTGATCTCTGAAGCAGTTTCCTTTCCCTTCTTCCTGAGGGCTGCTGCGTTTCATGGCTCACCAGACCAAGAATGACTACCTGGAATCATCACTGGCAGACAGCACAACTAACTACTGACCACAGCAGAGCTAAACAACTTCCTTCTGTCTGAAAAGTCACTAATGTTTGATTCCTTGAGATTCTAGCAACTTGAGTATAAAGTATCCATGTATTTCTTCATTTCTCTAGATTTATGGGTGCCCTGAACATCTCTGAATCTGATGTACTTTAACAGAAGCATCTAAAATAAATTGTTGTGTACTTAAGTGCGGTTAACTTCTCTGTGATTATTTATCCCCTTCTATAAAACATACTACAAGTAAATAAAGTAGAAAAAATACCGTTATTAACTCAATTCAGACATGTGATCAATCTGCCTCTGGATGTCACTGTTCTGTGAGAGCTAAAAACATTTTAGGGAAGAAAAAGGTGAAAAAAACCAAAAGACTGATAAAAAACCCCACCGATTTTCTACAGACTTAAGACATAGAACATTCTAAACTCTTAGATTAGAAAGTATTTGTTATATTTTTCCTTTTAGTTACACTTCCAGAAAGGTTTTGTTAAGAGGGTGGATATCTGAAAAGAGCTCTGCAAATTGCTTACATAAAGCCAAGCAAACAGCTGCACTGCAAAAACATTCCTCAGGAATTTCACAGACGTTATCTGAAAGAGATGGCACAGAAAAGAGCAAGTGGATTTTCCATTATTCCAATGCATTTACTGTGTTCTGATGGACTGTTGTGATAAGGAAATCAAATAAGGAGGAACAAATCAACCTGGATTTTATATTCCATTTAATTGCATAAACATCTTAGTGTGTTGGGGCTTTGTATGCAGTCTGTGAGCTGTCATCAGCACAAAAAAGCTGCTTGTATCACTTGCACCACCACAACCAATTTTATATATCTTTGTATCTGGGAATCAGAACAGAATTCTTGGTTGAAGATTGCTAGGCTTGAATCAAGAGCCACTAAAGCCCTTTTTTCTAATCTGCCAGAATGAAATGGTTTGAAGCAGGCAGAATTTTTCCCATAATACTTCTCTCGTTAATGCAGAGATGAGGTAAATATACTGCATCAGAGCAGAATAAATTTTACAGTACTCCAGGCTTGCCTGCCACTCTAGTTATGCTTTGTTTTACTCTCCAGGAAGCAAAGCAATGCAGAATCTCCCATTTTCCAGTGGGGGATCTGGCAGCCACCTGCACAGTTCTGGAGCAGAATGCGACTCATCCACAAGAGATCCATAATTCAGGAGATGTTCCAAGCTTGTTCCATTCTCTTGTGTGAGAGGTGAAAAGCTGTGTCAGCAACAGGGGTTGCTCAGTGAATTGAGTTCTCTGGAAAGGGACATCTTGGTGGGGAGATGTGGGTCCTTAGGTGGGATCCCAACAGTGCCAGGTGACTGCTGTCCAGCAGCATGCAGGGCTCAGTGCCATGGGGTATCAGGCTGCTTAAAGAATTGCCATCGTCTGCTGTAAGCTATTCCTAGAGCACTCCTTCCCATCTCTGTGCTCGAGGTGTAAGTGCCCCGGGAGGTTTTGGGTGTTTTATGGTTTTGTGGAGCCAAGATTCATGACTAATACTGCAGATCACTGGAAATTTAAAAGGAAATTTCAGAGGCAGGCAGCGGTAAGAATCATACTGTCTGTTCCTAGACACACTTTTAGGTGTCTCAACAGGATAAAATGCAGAGTAGAGCGACTGTGTTCCAAAAATATGAGTTGTTCATACATGGTAAAAGATGTAGTGAATTCAAAAAAGCCACAGAAGGGAATGCTGGAAAGCCTCCACTTGGGGCATGTGAGAGGTAGGGACAGGGAGTATTGTCCCTAAGACAGCTGCTGCAGCTTCCAGAAGTAGCTTTAGCCCTTACTGACACCAGCTCCCACCACGGCTTCCACAACTGCAGCAGAGGTGAGGTAGCTGTAATTATTTGCCTGTTGTCAGCCCATAGGCTCATAATTCCTATTTTAAACCGACATTTCATGTTCCAGCTACTGAGAACATAATTTAAAACTCTCATCAGCTCACAAATCTTCTACAGTAGAAGAACCTTCCCTTAAATTCCACCATGGCAGTACTCTAAAATATCCCTGGGTGACTGATTTTGTCAAGTCTAACCATCTCAGATAAGACAGCTGAGATTTCAATCTGCTCAGGCGTGAGCTCTCACCACTCCAGAAGACTATTTATAAGGGCATTGTGTTGACTGCAAAGGCCTAGTGGTTAAATCACCTTTTTCAAGACAATTTTCAACTTTGCCAGGGAGATTCCCTAATCAGTGACCCATATAATTACTTTTCCATGTAGAGTGAATTTGAGAACTGTTCATTAATGCTCCAAATACATGGATATCTGTGTTTAAATACCCGCAATCATAAATATTGCCAGGAGCAAAATTTCCCAATAGGTTTTGGTTGGATAGAGTGGGGTAAAAGATAAAGAAATATAAAGACCTTATAAGTTAGAAGAATCCTCTGCAACAGAGAGGGAAAAGTGGTGGGCCTTGCTACAGTGCTTGATTTCTACAGGGGACTTAGAGGTGATGACAAATGAGTGACACCCAAATGAGTGCTCTGATCACTGGAATGATGGTTGTTCTTGCTTCACTGTTTTCCAAGGAAAGGAAAATTCTGTAACAAGCATAACCTACAGAAAGCAGAATACTAAAATAATTCCAAGACAAAAATATATAGATATAAGAAAGTCAATGACAAAAAAATCTAAAGCCTCCAAATCAGTTTTTTTTTTCTCCTTGGACAGATAATTTCAATTTCAGCTCCCTTTGCTGAGCCCTGGAGACAGAATGGTCAGTGTGAGAGGCCAAAGTGACAGGCCACAGCACTCTGCCTTTCATTTTATGTCACCGCGTCTGAAAAACCAAACACATTCTTATGTCAATAGGAAATAGCATAAACATGGTAAAAGCTTTATGAGAGATGTGTCTCTTTTATGTATTTTTTTTTTCTAACTTAGCATCTCAGTAAAAGAAATAGCAACTACACAAAACAGCTGTAAACTTCTCAGCACTGCTAAAACACCTGATGATTACATTTGTCCATTTTTATCACCCGAATAACTCATCCACGCCTGGGGCCAGTATTCATTTTTATTTGTACCTAAATAAGATTTTAATTTGAGAAATAAAAGCCTCTACCTTGGACTGCTCATGCTGTGCAACATTATCAACAGCT
This sequence comes from Corvus hawaiiensis, assembly GCF_020740725.1. Lineage (NCBI taxonomy): Eukaryota > Metazoa > Chordata > Aves > Passeriformes > Corvidae > Corvus > Corvus hawaiiensis. Next base: position 3,108,510 of record NC_063226.1, on the reverse strand, counting down.
AATCAGGTTTTTTAATGCAATGGGGACCTCACCCCACGTATTATTCGATGCTCAGTCTGAGACCATTCGCATGTTTGATGTGGTCTCCACATTAAATGATGGGACTTCCAAGGCTCCAAATGTTCTAATATTCCTCATTTCAAAGGTATTGGAACAAAGCACACAGAGAGCAGATTCCCAAGGGATAAAAACACATTAGCTCTGGGCACAAAAGCAGTAGAGAAAGGCGTGTATAGCCAAGCTGATGAACTGCACCTTCAAGTTCTCTACACAAGCTCTGGGATATCATCATTACATGCTAAAAATACCCCAGGCAACCTGCCTGGCACAGGTTGAAGCTCGAGAAGCTTCAGCAGAACCATTATTTAAGCTTATTGGCTTGGTCTTCCTGCTTTTATGTGTACAAATTAATAACACAATGCCATCAAGTGCAGCTCTAATATGCCTTGCAATTATGGTACCAAGCACTAATTATGCTGTTATTGCTCATTTTTATGATGAGAATTTGACTTTTTTTCTTTTTAGTTCATGGGAATAGGAGGAAACCTCACAGAAAACCATGGTTGTAAATTTTAATTGCTGAGCCTTAATCACAAAAAATAGTGAGAGAGGGAATTAGTCAAATACAGAGGAGCAGAAAAAAATTACTTATATCTATGTAGTTTGCCACACTGACATCTGGGACTGTCAAGACTGGCAGTTGAGACTCTACAGGACGAAACTTTGAAAAACATGTACATTATTTAACTTGAGCTAAGCTTAACAAATTTTCTGTGCCTTCAATTCTCAATGCTGAAGTCTTTGCAGAAGGTTGTAAAAGAATAAAAAAGAATAATCCTTCCCCCCTCCCCTCCCCACAGGGTAAAATTTTAATGGTGAAAGTTCTCACTGCATTAATTTAATGGATAATATAGAAGAATCAGAATCAATCCCATAAAGAATTAGTCCCAACTATCAAACATGGGTTTTACCAGATAATATTGGCCTAAATTTGACACTCAAAATGGGAAGTAAATGAGATATTTTAATATTCATAAAAGAAAGCATATTTATACAAGAAATGGTTTAATTTGCTAGAGTTTTAATTCATTTGATAACACTTTTTAAAAACATTTTTTTTTCTATTTTTAATTTAGTGAACTACTTTCTGTGAACACCAAAACCTGAATTTAATTGTAGTTACAGCAATGTAGATCTGCACCCACTGTTTCTATGCAGCACATGTCACCTCCTCCTTGTCTCTTCATCCTTTATCCTTGTTATAACTGGACTATACCAAAAATCATTTTAGAGCCATGCACAATTTTAAGCAATATTTTTAAGCCCTAACAGCTGACAAGAGTAACTTCACTTCATTTTTTGACATCTTCTAAAAATGCCAGAGAAATTCTAATTTAAAGTGCATTTCCTGCAAACTATCAATTTCCTTTTCTCACAAGGATGCTTTTAGGAGTACCCTCCTTGGTGCTTTTGAAAATTTCATGTTTCCAAGGAATTCTTTAATTCAGAGCAGATTGCAAACTTCAAGAGGAAAAAATCCGATGACAGCAAAAACCAACGAAGAAACTCCACAGTAAAGATAAGGAGGAAGCAATAAAACAGAGCCAAAAAGGTATAAAGTCAAGCATTGCAGAAATGAAGTTCCTATGAGAGAGAAGTTCTCCAGATGTTTGCACTGAAGGCAATGCAGGACTGTTGAGATGTATTTTCTGCTCCTTCAAGAAGAGCAATCCAGCGTTTCCCCATTTCCCAGGAGCGCTGCTCCATGAGCAGAGCTCCCAGCTCAGAACACAAAAGTCACTGCCTGCACTCCCTCGGGCTCCCTTCCCCCTCCCCACACAGCACATCACCTTCAGAGCTTCCAACCATTCACTGGCTCATCAAACCTCTTGTCAAGCCTCATAAGTCTCACTAGAAGTAAACTGCTTCCTTAGTACTCATTCAACCTTTATTGCATCCACTGGCTTTTTTCTTTTCTTTAATGAACTGAATTTGGAGACACAGGAAGTCTTGCTATTGTAGCAGACTTTATTTTGTTAGTACATTTTATAGGTAAGGTGTGATTAACAGCTGGAACATTTCTACATAAGACTGCTAAAAAATTGCAACCAAATATTAATATTATAACCATGATATTCAGGACAAAAACGCCTTAAGGGATTTTTTTAGTTAATTGCTTCACAGAATGCCTGGTTTTGGTTATGTTTCTGTAAAAGAAAAATAAAAAGGCTTATGCATCCAAATGTTTTTCTCTATTAAGATCGTAAAGAGGTGTGTTGGTTTTATTAGTAGAATCATAGAATGGATTGGAAGGGACCTTAAAATTCATCTCATTCCACCCCTTGCCATGGGCAGGGACACCTTCCACGATCCAAGGCTACTCCAAGCCCCATCCAACCTGGCCTTGGACACTGCCAGGGATCCAGGGGCAGCCACAGCTTCTCTGGGCACCCTGTGCCAGGGCCTGCCCACCCAGTGAAGTTTGGTCCCTTTCAAAGATTAGAAAATACTGAAGTTTTCATTAAATTTCTTTTAATTATCCTACAGTATGTAAATAGAGGGGATATTTACCACTTCCTTGTCCTGTCAAACGTTCTCCACATGAAAAACAAATACAAAAAGGACAACCTGGGAGGTCAGAGATGAGACAACAGCACTTGCTGGTGAAGCCTGAGCTGCAAATCTTTATCTGGGCTGCTGCTGGGTAGAGTTTCTCCTGTGTATCTGGAACACTTTACTCTTCCTTACTGTATTTTCTATACATATATTCATTACAGCTGCTTCACTGCAAAAAGTCACTGAGACTGAAGTCTTGCTCCTCTTGCAGACACTGCAATCTATTATATACAATCTTTTGTAATGCTTGAAGTTTACTCACAAGACAAAGTCTTGATGTGAGCTGGTACACAACCCTAAAATGAAATCTTTTTTCAGCTGCTCATGTGAGTGCTCATGATGAATTGAAATCCAGATGTGCCAAAGTGCAGCTGAAGTTTGCAGGGCAAAATCATCAAAGATTTTTTTCTTTCATTCTTCAATAATTTCCTGATATTTCTAACCCAACTCAACTCTATTTTTTTTTTACCTTTAGTGCATAAGAATACTGTATAATAAAATAGATAAAATAAAAAAAATATATTATTAAGCTGGAGTAGGATCTACTTCAAGCTTTTATTTAACCTTCTGCATTTCTTCTGCTTCTTCATTGTACAAATTTAAGAGTAAGCCAAAAGCTTAGTTTTAAAGTCATTAGTCTCATAATTCTAAATCGCAGCATGACAGAAATCACACAAAGATCACAAGAAAACCTCAAAAGAGCTGATCTGAAGGAACAGAGGTTCTCAACCTGGCAGTGTTTTACATTACAAGACAGGACATTAATAATATGTCACAGGTGAAGAGCAGGTGAAGAACTCACATTGGAGGGTTAATAACATCATCTCCACACCAGATTAGCCAGCTTCAGCTGGGCTTGTGCAGCCATGAGAGGTCAAGTACTTTAGTTCTTACAAATGGTGAAACACCCCCCAAACACGGCTCTTTCCTCCTCTGCATGGGAAATCACAACTGAAAGGGTGAAGGAATTCTCATGGATTATCGGGATATTGTAAAAATACCAAGTTGTTTCAAATATTTCCCCTTCTCTTTTCTCACAGCCAATGCACTTATGAGTCAAGGCCTTTGCATTTAAAGACATATTTCCTTGTATCACAAGTTATTAGGAAAAATACAATCTGCTCTGTTCTTCATGTTCCAAGGGATCCAGAGAAGGTCTGAAAACATTTTGGAATGCCATTGTTGTAAAACAGGCCACAAAGGGGCACCTTCCACACACAGAAACTGATTCCACTGCATGTGGGGGTGTGATACCTTTCTTTTTAACTGAGAGGGACAAGACTTTGAGAACTGGGTTCAGTTTTGGCATTCTTGTATAGAATATATACAAGGTATTCTATATATTCTTGTGTAGAATGCCTGCTCTCTTCAGGGGCCTTCTGAGCCTGTGGGCAAGGCAACCACACACAGCACCTCCTGTCTAAGGTCTGCCAAAAACCATCACCTGACTCCTCCTTTGGCTGTGCTGCAGCCTTCCCACCTGGAGGACAGGAACAACACTAACTGTGTAAAATGCCACATTACCAAATTACTACATCAAAAGCTCAAAATCAAATCCGACTCATCTCGTGGCTAACTTGCGTATTACTGCTTTTAGCCTGATGATTAAAGCTTGCAGGGTCAAACTGGGAAATGTTCTATCTCCCTTCTCTACAGACAACATGGAGTTTTAGCTCCTAACAATTTCCAGATATTGTTATTTTTTATTTTTTAATGCAGTAAAAATTTTCTTTTTTTTTTTTTAATTTTAAAAACATGCAATAAGTGTCCGGACTTCAGTGGACCACAGTAACATTTCAAGCTCTATGAATCTCAGCACAGTTTCTACCTTCTTTAATTCAAAATTATTTTATTGGGTCAGTGGAATTCCAGTCATTTACACCAACTGTAAAATGCTGGGGGACAACACTGGGGTAGAGCTGTAAAGACCTTCAGGCCAGGAGCTGGACTTTGGGGACCCTTGTGGGTCCCTTGCAGCTCAGGATATTCTAAGTAAGCAGACACAGCAAGCCAAACACGCTACACGGCCTCACTGCATTTTGACAGGAAAGAGGTGAAGTTCAGTCATTTCAACGTTCTTACTCTCACTCTACTAAGCAACTGGGGTAAAGTTATGTGATGGATCACCAGAGAAATTGTTGGATAAGAAAACCTAAATTGGAATAATCCCTTTCCATCACCTTTATTCTAGCGTGGCACATGGAGGACCAACACAAGGTGAAATGCTGGATATAAAAAGTGGGCATCTGTAAAATAGTTCTTCCATCAAAATAAGCAATGGCTGTTGTTTTGCTGAAGAACTCCAGCAGTCGTAGTGGCTTTTCCTGTTATCTGATACCATAGCAACAATAATCCATTTTAAAACACGTAATAAGGTAATATATTATCATGACAGCTGTGTTAGACTGCCTCTCCTGTGTTATGCTCTTGACTTTACACAACAATGTTAAGATGTTTTTTTTACCAAGTTTTCTAGTTGAAAATAACATGGTGTCAAAATATTTTCTCCGAACCAATCAGCACTATTGAAAAACATCACTGAGCTTTGCATTTCCATGACAACTCATCTCAAATGTTACAAAGCTGCACCAAACTTCCTTACAAAGAAGGGTTCTTACAAGAAAAATTGATTCGTGCAACCTACTATACCTTACAAACCTACAAATGTTTTGTATGTTCACAACAAAACTCTAGTGGTGATGTTTAGGTTTTCCAGATATGCATTTCTGGTAGGAACTTTTCACAAGTGGCAGGGGCAATTTCTCTGCTTTAACAAAATGTAGATTCAGCTATGAATTGTTGATTACAAAGTAGATGCAAGAACTACAAACACGAGAATGAAAATTGAAAAATTATTTCCACCAAACAGAGCAGGAGCAATTTTGGCCTGAACTGACAGCTATACAATTAAAATGGAAGAAAAAATCCAAAACAAACCTTCTATAGTTTCCCCGTATTTTTCCCCTTGGGAACCATGATCAACATCTCAGAAACTCAAAATCCTTGCTTCTTCTAAAGATAGCTCATCTTGTGATTCCAATGATTTATGTTTAAGGAAAATAATCCCCTTAATATACTGACAGAGATGTCTTATCCAACACAGTCTGCTGTGGGATTAACAATTTATTATCAAATCTAAAATCACTCAGACTAGTGACACAGTGTGATTAGTGGAATAAACATCACAAAGCATTATAAACCTACGACGAAATTTCATTTGCAGTGGATTTTCAGATAACCAATTACAATTTACAATCCATTTACAATGGATTACTCTGTACTTTAAGGAGGTTTTTTATTAACAGTTGGATGGGGGAAAAATAGTGGCTTTCCAGTGCTATTTCACCTACCCTGTCCCTGATAGTTGCCAACTCTTAAAAAACAGAGTAAAATGCTAATGACAATGCCTAAATTAGGTAACCTTTGACAATTAACTCAAACTTCTAAAAGAGCAGCACTACCCTTCTCCAGTATCTCTGCTATCTGCATGGTCAGGGACTGTGGGAAGTACAGAAGGAATCAGAAAAACCTGTACAGAATGAAGTGGAAAGTCAAGGATTTAGAATAATGATTAACTTTTATACAGTTATAGAATATTCACCTTTCCACAGATGTGACTTTCTTTTGATTAAAAAAAAGAATTTTGATGTCGCTGACAAATGGGTTCAAAGTCGGACAAAACCTCAGTTTTAATTGGTTGACATAACCCAAGCAGGTACTTCATTACAATATGGAGATCAAACCAAAAATAGATGTCAAAGAGTTGCTACATATTTGATTCTTTATTAATAGACTTTATTAAATCTGTCATTTTTGTGACCTCCACCATAAACATTAAAGAAAAGTATTTTTCATTACTAAAATAGAATAAGAAAACTCTGAATTTGTGAGCTTTATCCAGGGATTCATTTCATGACTGGTATTGCTTTGAGTACAGCAATCAATCTTTCAGAGAGTGCCTCTAGAAAATGATGGTTACATTTCTCTCTGGCTAAGGAGGAAACTCTGGGAAAAACTGCTGAAAACCCTGCTAACGATCCCAAATGATTTCTGTGTAAATCATTAAATGAGGAGAGATTCCCAAACCCTCATATTTTCAAGGGATTTTTCTGCCTGGTTGACAAGCTCCAGTGAAAGACAATTCTGTGGCACAGAACAGGATTCCACGAAGCCCACTGTGATCAATCTAAAGTATGAAATGTAAAATGCTTCTCTGCATTGACTTCACTACATCTGGCAATAATCATTCCAGCCTCCTTGATTGACTCTTAAAATTACTGCACACATCCTTCAGAGCGACAACATCTGTACCACCAAACAAGTTCTGGCACAAAGCACTTGTTATTAAGCATCTCTCAGAAAGTGACGTTAAACCTTCTTAAAAAGTGACCACATAAGACATATTCAGGTTCTATCTGGGTAATAAAAAATAGCAACAACTCCCACAGAGAAAGAGGAATTCTGAGGAAATGACATTGTTTTCTAAGGATAAAAGGAAGAATGTGCTATTATACCTTGGTTTGACATTAACTTGACTGCTGAACCGGCTGCTCTGACAGATGAGCACCAGCTACTCGCTCTTGGCAAAACTCTGATAAGCTTATTAAGAAATGGTATTAATTTCCTTCTATTTAAGACTTATGGTGCACAAACAGTTCATTATTTAACAAGTAATTAACCACCAAAGCAGTGAGTTAGCTCACTATCACCAGTGTGCTCCACAGATGGAAGAATCAAGGAAAGAAACTTGAGCCCACTTTTTCACACAATGGCAGCTTCCCGAAATAGTGAGCTTCAATACTCCCAAAGCTGAAAGAATTGCAGTGGCAACAATTTGAAAGTTTTGCCTTTTTTCCTGACTCTTGCCCAAGCCAAATGACCACGGCTTTTCACTGCTGAGATGCAAAACAACCACGTCCACTCTGACACACAAGAAATCAGCCAAGTGCCAACAACAACTTTCAGGAGGATCTCCTGTGTCACACACACAATATGACACAGTTTCAATTTTGGGGTTTGAAAGGATAGCCAATAGCTTCTAAAAAATATTTTAAGAAATCACAATAATTTGGGATTTAAAAAACAAAGCAAACAAGCATCTCTGCTACTGCAGCAAGCTTTTAATTCCAAAAGTCTACCATGAGCTTAAAAAAAAAAAAAAAAAAAAAAAATTCTGATCCCTCCTAACATTTAAGATTCTTTTGGGGCATTTTCTTTTTCTGAGAACTGAGCTAATGTTCTCCCAGCGTGTTTCAACTCGTTAATTCATTTTACCAGGTTAATGATTTCAACAACAAAAATGTCATCCTCCTGAACCTCCTATGGCACCACGGCACCTACTCCCTGCCTGTGCTGCCAAGAACAAATATGTTGTTGGGTATATTAATGCTACCTGAAGCAATCTGTTGGCCTCACTGCTTCCAGCAAGTGGGCATGCCAAATCCACAAGAGTAATAATTATTTTAACATATTCCCTTGTTTGGATCTCCATTTCTGTAACTTCCTCCCTTCAAAATCTAATAGAATAATTTAACTCCCTTACTAGCTGAATATTATACAAAGAAATGAAATTAATTAAACTTAGACCAATTCCTGCAGTTCTTTCTGAACTTTTTCAGCAAGATACAGAAGCAAGCAACAAACTTTATTAAACCTCTTTTAAATGCAGGTCATTAAATAACTCCATTCCTCAAATGACTTAGCCCCATCTGTACCCTTGCCAAGCCACTAAGACAAATTAAAGAGGGAGGTCCACATTTTCTAGGAGACACTTTAATATATTGTCATGTTTGCCCTACACAGGACTTTTACCACCTTTTCACAATTACTCTTTGGGAAAAAGCAGGAGCAGAAGGAAGGGCTGGGATCTAGTTTTTGGTTGGGTTTTTTTTCCCCCTCCACAAACAGCACTGCAAACTTTTTTCATCAGTTTGGCCAGACGGTCTGGTCTCTACCCACCAGTATCTAGGATTATATTTCTAATATAATAATTAATTTCCAGATTTACAACCATAGAGACATAAAATATAAAGCCAGATACCCTCTTAAAAACTTTATCCAGGGTTGCATTCTCTGCTGCCTGCTGTCTAGGTTTTTGCAAAGAGCTTGGAAGGGATACCCACCCCAGAGCTTGCCCAATGCCATCACCTCAGAGCTGCCTCTGAAACTTTTGGAGCACAGATGGAATTCTGCAGAGACATGGAAGCACACATGGAATAAGCTGAATTGAGCTTAATGCAGAAACAAATGTTTGGCAGTACAAGATAATGACTGTGTAGCTTTTTGTGCAAATTAAGCACTTCTCAGGGTTGATTAAGGCTGCATTTGTAGAGAATTCATAAAGACATTCATGAATAAAAATCACTTGCTGGACTTTGGTCTAGGCTAATCACTGTCTCTCTGGAGAAACAACAGCAGAGGCAGGAAAACTTCTGCAATATCATATGTTAAGCATCTTCAACATTTTAAACTCAAAATATTCTTAATCCCATGAGCAGAATCAGACCCACACTAAAGCCACTCTTCTTCTGCCTTTCTCAGGCCTTCAAATCTGGCCAAGAAATTGAGAGACAACAGCTTCAATTAGAATAATTTTTATAGGTGGGTTATAAATCTCTGAAACCAGGAGTTCATAATCACAACTCTGACACAGCTCCATGAAGATAAATCAGTCTCTCGTCCCATAAGCCGCGTTCTATAAATCAGAAATTTGGGATGTAGATCCCAGCACTCATAAATCAGCAAAGCTGATCAACACTAGGAATAATATTCTGGTAGTAAATAACAGCTGGCAAAGATAAGCCCCTGTGTTTGCTTAAAGTGTTTTTAAGGTTGTATTTTGGGGGTTCTCCACATGAGCCCCCTAAATCAGAACACCTGGGGGTTGTGCAGACCCAGGAGCCTCCCTGCAGTGGGGGAGAGCTCTGCCTGCCCAGGGGAGGGTTGGAAGGATGCTTCTGTTACTGATATTGGTGCCACACTTAGTACCCACAATAAACACCTGAAAACTTGATTAATTCCCCAGGTTCCCACATATTCTGCAGGTCTACTCCAAAATCCAGGACTCTGCTGAACAGACAGGTACAGGATATACAGGCATGGGGTGGATAAGGTAATGCATGTCATAGGAAAAAGCAACAAGGCTGGAAGAAAGTTTCTGTTCCTGTGTTTGTCTCATTAGTTACCACCAGCCCAGTGTAGCCTCATCTCTACAGTAAAACCTACAATTTTCAAATGGGTGTCAAAATTTTGCTTTAAAAGGAAGGAAATGGAATGACTGCAAGAAGAATTCTGGCTTATTTTCTGATTTTCCTGTGCAAATTTGCCAGTGGTTTTCTTTAAAACAAACAAACAGAAAAAAAATCCCCGAGCAATTGAATTTCTGACTTGTAAACCCTTTCCTTAGCACAGTGAGAATGGCACTTTCTAGATAACACTTCTTCTTAGTACACACATTTAATGTGGTGTGTGTTTCTGAGGGAAAGCTGTTTATCTCTTCGGTGCAATCAGTAAACAAATACATGCACATGTTCATTTAGAGCATTTTAATAATGTTCTGTATTTACTGAACTCAGAAAGGGTCATCTGGGTTCAAGCTTAACTTCTTTTCCCTCCAGCCTTGAAAAATGAAAGAAAAGCTATTTGTTTTCTCTTACTAAGTGTTCAAGAAATTATTACTGAAAAATACCTCTCAGCCTCAATAAACAGAAAATGCAGAATGAAATAAGTTTCTTTCCTCAGTAGAATTATTTACTGCTGAAAAATACAAACCAGGGTGATCACTGAGAGTGGGACTAACTGTACTCACCTTCCTAAACCGCACTTATATCTGAGCTTCTCTGGATGTGAGATGAAGATTTCTCCTGTGGAAATATGTCACTTCCAAAAGACCTGATGCCACTGGAGGAAATGATACAGCAGAAGAAATATTTTCTGCTTTTAACACTGCTGTTCCTCCAGTGTAAAGGGACAGCACACACGGGCTGGGGGGATAAGGGAACAAAGTCACAAACACAACTCATCCTCTCTCCATCTACCTGCAACTCTGGTGGCTGCACTGAGAAAATAAACTAATGGCATTAGAAACACCCCTCCAGCTCTTCCAGGAACTCTGTACACGCAGGGTGGGATCCCAGGAATGACAAAAGGTTTGCCCTTGAAGTGCACACTCCAAGCACGCCTGCCACTGCCTCTCGCAGGGCACAGCAGAGGGAGCTGAATGAGCAAATAAAGGGCAGGGGCAGCTGTGGAGACATTCATCTCAATAACGTGGCCATGGGCACTCAACCCACAGCTGGGCAGGGCTGACAGATTCCTTTTGCTCCAATACCTTCTCCAGAGGCACAAGGACATTATTGGCCATAACATCTCCCAGCAGTTATCAGAAATGAGGCATTTGGGCAGTGTATTGCAGCTCCCTGCCCCAAACTACTGTGGGTTCATGCTCTGGAGGCAGGAGAATAATATTTCTGTAGCATCATGGACCACGAGTTACAGGACTGATTTAACCAGAAAATTAATGCACAAAATAGATACATTAAGTAGAATATCTTGTAGATTCCTTTGTAATTACAAGTTCAGATAGCAAGAAGTGATATGAAGTCCCTAGTTAAATAGCATTTGCATATTGGATTTTTCAGTAGTGAGCTAGCTTAGTAAGTTCTGTCAAAAAAAAAAAAAAATCCTTTTGGTTTCTTTTTCCTAGTAATATTCAGAAATGTGAATGAGAATCTAGTATTTGGGATGTGTTTATAAGAACACTCTTCCACAACATGAATCATGCTTGAGTGATTCTACCTTTACAAATAACTGAAAAAGGGAGTCATAAATGGAAATATTAGGTAAATTTGGTGTAAAGCTCGTTATGCTTTACTGAAGTAATTAAAGTTTGTCATCCCAATAATCAACATTAATCACAAAGTTTGTGATCTAACAGGTGCCTATTCATTGTCAAGAAATATTTATTTTCTTTACTTTGCTGGAATGTCTTCCAGGTGCGCATTACTTTACAGAGATGGAAAGATGTGGAAAAAAAGCAAGCCCTGTGGCAAACAAAATCTAAATAGGTCAGGTTAATACAAAATTTTGTGGTAAATTATGTTCAGGTCTTTGAAACACTTAGAATTATTTTGAAAGGTTATTAAAATCTCTGCCCAAAAGTGCACTTTAAAATTCACACAATCTGACAAACAGTAAAAAAAGTATTGCTGAGAATAACCTTTAATCCCAAAGGGAATTTCTAAGTGTGCAAAAAAACCCAAGTCTTTAATAGTTATTTGTTAATAATTACGTCCAGACTTGTGAAGTATTTTAATGGCATGATTTAATGTAAGCTATTTCTGCCACATAGGTATTTCCAAAGAATTTATCCAGGATTCTTGGCCTGTCTCTTGTAATTGAAAAGGTTATAAAACTGCTTCTGAAGTACAACTGGAAACTGTTAAATGCAACTGTGAACAGACCAGATATTTCCTTTGCAAGCTCATTTCTCTAATGAAGATGGGATTGCTCCAGCACATGGCACCTTTTATGCTCCAGAGGGAACTTCTTAAATGCAGATTGAAATGAACCAGAGTTTTCATGTGTGTGAAGGACAGAGCAAGGGGACAACAAAAATGTAAACCCTCTGTCATCCAGGTGTTAGCTTTACTTGAAATCACTTTTTTTTAAGTTTTTACTGAGTTATTCCTCCAGTGGATTAAAGAAATTAAATACAACTTTTGGAGGAAAGCAAAACAAAGCATAGAGTATCTAGAGTTTTCTGGGAATCAGATATTCACTTTTTTCCCCCATCTCTCCACGGCTTTGCTGTGCAGGATGCATAGCCCTCCTGAAATATAATCCACATAAACAGATAAGAATTGGTGAGATCCATTCTGAAAGTTCAATAACTAAATTACAGATACAACTCTGAGGCAGATGCAACTCATCTTCTTCATCTTCTCTGAATGTAAAGCGGGACAGATAAACATTGGTAAATGTTATGTATTTCAAAACACACAAAGTTTAATCAAATTAAAGCTCTGCTTCACATTCTTTGGCTTTTCTTCCAAGGAAACATTCCTATTCTAACTAGCTGTATATTTATTTTAATATACAACACTGCAAAATATCATCTTACTTCTGCTATTTACCTGAAGGAAATTCATTTCAAATATGAAACTTTCACACAATATTTACTGTTCAAGTATTGCAGCTTTTATTAAATGGGGGCAGACAGGATGCCAAGGGATTTAAAGAGAGAATTAATAACAACCATTGTTAATTTAGGCTTATACGCTACTTTATTGCAAAAGCAAGAATGAGGATAGGAAACCATGGTTAATCCAATTGATACTAAACATTTTGAACCTATTAACTGTATTTGAACAGAACATTTTTAAAAAGAAGGCTACATAGCTAAAATAAGACACATAATCCATCAGAGATGGCATAGAAAATTAATCTTTTCCTTTTTAATTTGTGTAAATTTGCAATAACAGTGTACAGATTTACCTTCCTCAGATTCCTCGCTGGATCTACACTGATTTCAGCAAGATCACAAGTGAAGGGACAACTGTAATTCACAGAAGCTCAAAAACCAGATTTCCAATAAATCTTGTAAAGTGAGAGCACTGAAACAAAACCAGGGCCAGGGGATAACTCAGGTTGAAAGGGACCCTGAGGAAATCATCCAGTCCAAGCTCGTGCCCAAAGCAGAGCTATGGTCAGATCCCATTGCTCAGAGTTTATCCAGTCCTGGTTTGAAACGTCCAAGAAAGGAGATGGCACAGCCTGTCCTGGCAGCTGCTCCTCTGTTTGATTGTACTCACCACGGGAGAGTTTTCCTTAAACCCAGTCAGAGGTACAAGGACTGTAATACAGATATAAGGATTCTACATTTCTGAAATTAAATACAATTCATTTATGCAATTAGGGTGAGACATGAGTTTGGTTTCATGTCACAATTTAATGCAGTGATCTGCTGTTACAAACCTCTATACAGAAAAAGCAAAGAGAAACTCTAAGGTACTGGAAATCCAGATCATTAAGCTCTTTCTTTCTCAGCAGACAGGGTGGATACTCTGCTTTTAATTCAACATGTACATTCTGAGTTCAATACAAACTCTACTGATTTTATACAGGGACCATTTTGACTTAACTTATTCTTGTAGGGTTATCTGTAATATTAGTCAATGTAGTATCTGACTAGTTTACAAATAATTAGTTAATTTGTCTTCAGATCACTCTTCAGAATTACCCATCATATCATTCTCAAATATCTTAGATAAAACCCCTTAAAATGATGATTCCTAACTCACTATGGAAGCTAAGAATAGAGTCATTTAAATTTTCCCCCTTTTATTCTGTAAAAGGCTTGTTTTAGGATGAAAAAATGGTTAAATTCCTTTAAGAACTTAAACCCAACCCTCTACAGCAGAGCCACTGCCATCAAAAGTCTTCAGTGTGAATTCTAAAGCCAGCAAAGATGGAAACCTATCACAGAGAGTGTCAGGGAATCTTCACAGCAAATGGAGTTACAGCTCCTTTAAAGCAGCACATATGCACTGCTTAATTAGTATTAATACAGTATTAATACTAATTATGCATCTGTTCTCTGCTATTTATAATAGCAAACATATAGCATAATATAATGCAAAAATACACAGAAGAAATGCAAATATCCTTGCATTAAATAATGTAATGATTACTGTCATCACAAATCTGTACAACGCTGAAGAGAGCACTGAGGCAACTTTGTGTTAAAATTCTTTATGGAAAAGATAAATCTTATGTATTGAAACCCAGAACCGTGAGTTTTATGAGGTAGCTGTATAAAACTAACTACAATAGATGACAATGAATTATATTAATTTTTAATGGTTCAAATGACCGTTAGCTGGAATTATGTTTGAAGCATTAATGAAGGCATAAAAGACACCCATGCTTAGAAAGTTTAATATGAGCTGCCCTGAGCTTATTTTACAAAAGTTTTCAAAGCACTCCAACCTGTCATAATCTTGGCACAAAATCTGTTATTTAAGGCCTCCAATCTGTAAAATCCCAATTCCTACCTTGGTTCAAAGAATCTGGTTTCATTTTGTAAAAGGCAGGTTGCTCACATCTTGTACAAAAGACATTGCCCTTCCCATTCATATTCTAAAAACTATGAAAAATCTCAAGCTCTCCAATGAAAATCAGTGGATGTCCAGTCAAATGAACAACTTCAGCTTTTCTAAATTTGAGTTTTCACTGTTCCTCAAGGTTTTCCCAAATCCTTTGGTGGTTGCTGTGGTTTCTATCACTGCTCTCCTTAACCTGCTCCACAGACCCACAGCACAAACACATGATTTTTACAACTCCATTCTCTCACCATTTGCAGGGCCCCACTAACTTTTCTTCCACGACACTAAATACAAATTTATCTTCACTATAAGTCTTTCAGAATAGGAATTACTCCCTAACAGTAAGAAGCCCACTAAAATGGGGAGTATTGAGGAGGATAAAATTATCCTCACCTTGCTGCTCCATGGAGAGGCCAAGTTACAGCAGAAATATCACTTTTTACACAGAGGGATCACTGACCTTTAAAAGATCTGCACATTCTCTCATTTTTCCTTCCTCTTGATTAAATGGCACGAAGACAAGTTTTTTTTTTTTTTAATAAGAACAAAAAAAATTATATTAATGCATGAAAGCACATAAAAAAAGCAGTGAAAGCAGGTAGCTTATATAATGCTATAATGTTGGGAGAAAAGCCAGACCCAAAACAAACAAATAAGTACCCAGCACCAAACAGATCTGATTCTACCCAGCAACTAATAGTTCCAAATACTGCAGAAAATTTAAAAAGTAAAATAATAAAGAATTGAGCAACACTGTGATCATCATCACAGGGACTGTGGGGTCATTTTTTGTGTAGCCATATTGTGATCCTCAGACCAAGAATTTTTCCTTGTGTAAATGAGTTCCCCATGCTGAGAAATTCTGCAGATGTTCCCATAATCAAAGGTACCATCATTGAAACGACCAACAAGAATTATAAATCTTTTCTCTGACAGTGTCATCCTCATTCCACAGCCTCACTTTGGGGCATTTGTGGCTTTTTTTTTTTTCCTAATTAGGCTGAAAACAATCCAGTTAAAACTGATCTATTCTTTCAGCCTCCCTATCGCAAAGTGTCTTCTTCTGGTTTCTCAAGAAAAAATTCAAAACTTCAGGATAGTCAGCCATTTCCTATTAAAAATGTCATTTTGCTCAGTGTTTAGTTTCCTTCAAAAAGTTTCAGTGACAAATTCCAAGCAAGTTAAAACAAACTGAGAACACAAATGAAGACATTCAGTGAAGACTGGTAGTTTTTTTCCATTAAAACTTTCTATAAATAACCTGTGTCAGTTTTGACCATATCAGCACTAACAACCACATAAGAAATCTGTATTTCTACAAAAATACAAAATACAAGTTCTTTGCTTTTTCTGATTAAAATGTTCCAGGCAGCAGTCTTTACAAGCATAAGCTTTCCTTCTTTGATGATCTTCCAGTCTGCCACCATGTACAGATGGCAAGTTATAATGGGGGGATCATATACTAATTTGAGACATTTCCAGTGCAGATCATGAATCAAAGTGCTGGCACTCTATAATGAGAGATCGATAGTGTTTTTGTAGAAAGACCCTATAGAATTCTATAAATAATGAGTGTTTAGTGGGATGTGCAGGCAGCAGAGAACAAATTACATTTTCTGCAGAGGGGTCTTTAAAACCACACCTCAAATGTGATAAATGTAGTGTGATGGAAAAGACTACAAATGTTAAAACGCTGTGCAGCATAATGTGTTCAGAAATTAGAAGCCAGTGCATTTACTTTCTTCTGTTTAATGGTTAAGTAATCCTTTCATCAAGACCTTTTCTCTTCTTACAGTACCACTGGGTCATAGACAGCATTTCTCAAGGTTTTACAGATGGCAGCAAAACAAAATCAATTCTTTACTTCCAAAGGATCAGGATATTTGACACACTTGTAGTTTTTTGTAACGCACTGCATGTGAAACAAGGAAATATCTTCCCCAACTCATTACACCTTACTCCAGAAGAATGAGGTAACAGTCTTCAGCTAAGGCACCATCTGGGAGTCCCAGAAATAGCTTTAATTACTGAGCTGGACTTCCTGCTCTTCAGCAGGAGGGCAGGCACAGCACAGGCTCTCGGCCAGCTGGCGGCTGCAGCAGGGTGTGGGGACAGAGCCTGGACATCCTCCTCACTTCTAATCCATGGGTTTCTGCCACCCCTGCAGTCGGGAGGTGTTTGGGGTGACCAGACACAAACTGCAAAAAGCTCGTCCTCCCTTCTACCTCACAGACTTCACACCTCCCTTTCCTTCAACAAAACCACCAAGCCTCGACCCTGCCCTGGTCCCTTTTCCCTCCTCTAACACAATATTCCAGCAAAGCAGAAGGGGACAGAAGGAAGAACAGAACTCAGAAGAATTAGAGATGGAAACAACAACTCAATTACTTCTTCACAGAAAAAAGCAGAAGTTAGTCATTAATCTTGAAATTATCCCTTAAATCATGAACACTATCTAAAGCCTGAGAGATATCCAGGTATTACCCAGAACTAGAAAAGAAAGTCTAAGCCTCCAACCTGGGAAGTAATTCCTGGTTTAAGGATTTTTCCTTTAGTGTTTCTCACACAGACATCCCAACCATACGAGTAAGACTCACTCATATTTCTTAGATCTTGGTCTTGGCCCCAAAAAATTATGTATTCAAGCGGGAAAGGAACATGAGGGAAATAAAAAAGCTTTTTTACCATTTCAGCATTTGATTCAAAACCTGTCAGTTTTAAGCCTAAGAATCTCCTCTTATTCTCTTCTCTACGCTCTCTTACCCTAGAAATGGAAATGTCTGTTAAAAGGGACAGGTCACTGGGCAGCTACTGCCTGAGCTGTCTGTTTGCTGCTTTCCAGGTCTGGGTTCTGTCTCTCCCTCTCTGAGTGCACATGCCTCTGCCCCTTGTGCAGGAGGAGTCCTGGCCCCCACGAATCAGAGCCTTGTTAGCTGTGCACAAATTAATACCACATCACTGACCTCCAGGACAATCTTTACAGGCTCACATTTTCAAATGGCATTTGGAAAGAACCTGATGTTCTCTTTAGGCAGAATTTTATTGGAGAGAGCTTCAGTGGGTTCTGTGAGACATGCAGGCTCACTGGAGCTCCTTTGCAGTCCAGGCTGCAGTGCCCTGCAATTTTAAGTACTCAAGGAGGTTCAGAGTAAATAATGGGTGCCTTTCTATGCCACTGTAAATCAAGGCAAATAATGAATAAAAATAATGTTCTGCTTCATAGAGGTGAAGTTCTTTATACTCTTCTAATCAGCTGTAACTCAAAAAAATACGAATGCAAAGACCAACTCTATGTCTAATGCCTCCAGAAGATTTAAGTGGGGAAAAGAACAGTGGCAACCAATAAACAAGATTTACCTGCTTGCTGTATGGCAATGTTATTTAATGCACATCTGTGTTTAGAAGCAGGGAGGAACATGGCATCCTTTTCCTGGTTCTGTCAAGGTCATTGGAGCCATTATGATCAGACAGTAGTGGCCCAAAGTCACGCAGTTAGTTTAAAGTTATTGCAAAGCATTGATGCTAATTCATCTAAACTAACACCTATTCATTTTGATTTATTTCTGCAAGGGACTTAGTCAACTTGGAGGCTACAGTAAGTCAATAAATTTCATCAGCAGTTTTAATCTCTTGGCATGGACTGAAAAGATGAACTGACAAAAACAGAGTCAGTAATGGGAAGGTGCTAAGCCAGTGTTACAAATCTACTCATCCCTACCTGCCTCAGATAAAAAGAGACACATGCTCAGCTGAGCAATTATGAATTCTGGTATCTTTGCTTTGCTAGGCTGAGGAACTCATGGGACCTTCTACTCTCCTTACACTTCTGAAAACACAGCAAGCCAGATGCAAAATTCAGGAAGTTAATGAATTTTAAAATCAACTAACTAGAATCAGTGGTTTCTGTCCAGAGCTCTCTATGTATATTTACACAGGAAGGTAGAAATATATGTAAGCACATATATTTAGCAATAAAAATATTTAAATGAATAGTTTTAGTTTGCTCATATCAAGTCCCAAGCTTTGTTTATTCTTATAGAATAAATTTAATTTTACACAATAAAAAATAAACATTTACTTGGGAGTTTCTGGCCTCATACTGGCAAATGCAGATTTTTTATTTTTTGCTTTGTTTTAACAATTGCTGTTTGCCAGTCCCAGGACTTCCAATCTAGGCACAAGAAGTCCCTTATTGTGAGTGGCCATGAGATGAACACTCTGGTTACTTTGATAAGTATTTTGCTCGGTCATGGCTCAACCTGCTCCGTCTGTTTTGTTCAGGATCTGAGTTGAGGCCTCACGTGATTCCTCCACCAAACAGACAAACAATTATAACTTGTCAAGCTGGCAAATTGCTCAGAGCTATTCTGTGATGATCTTGAGACCAAAACATTTATGATATTCTCCTGTTGTAGCAAAGAAAATCAAAATAGTTCTTCTCAAGGTCCCAAATCCTTTGAATTCTGATTATTCCCATGAACAAGGTTCTTCCGTTTGCTAAACAAGTGACACAGATTTCTGCAAAGCTGCAGGTGAAATTGTAACAGAGAAATCCATAAAAGGTTCTAAAGCTGGATACTGATAATTTCAACTGTTGCAGTATTATAACATTAATCCACGTGCTGTGACAGAAAAAAAATTACTTTATTGTTCATTAAGCACTGACTGTCTATTAAAGGTTTTGATTATTAAAATACTCATGCTTAAGCAGGCACCATAGGGAAATGTTAGACAGCTTAGTGGAAATGGGGGCAAATCTTCCAAGAGATGATGCCTCTCTACTCATGAGATACAAATGCTGTTCTTTAGGACTGTCATCCTCAGCAAAACAGGAAATCACATTTGTTTAGTGGGAAAGGAGTAGTAAAGGCCATAAGAAAGCAGTAGGGAGTGCCTTTATTAAAGCTGCTATTACCAGAACAGTACTCAAAAGAATTTGGGGAATTTATTTCATTATGTTCTGAATAATTTAGTTTAGAAGAACCTGCTCACAAGCACACGTGCATAGAAAAACACCACTACATATTTTTTAAGAGAAGCAACATGAACTAAATAATGCATAGGACATTCTTATCATTGTTATTACATCGATTTTGATATTAGGTACTTATTTTTTCATTCTGGAGAGCCTGCAGGACAGAAGAACACAGGAAAGGGCAGAACGGAAATTAAACAGTTATGCTGATGGGCAATAAAATTCTATGTGGGAGACTAAAATTCCATTATTCCACAGAGCAAAAATGTTGTTTAACCTACAAAAAGAAACAACAGCCTTTGTGTATCTCATCTCTTCAATATAATTCAGGTCTAAAAGACCTTCACATTCTGTCCTCACTGTAAGGGCCAGATCCTTTGACAGCTTAGAGAAATTTATATCTACTTTAATCACTTTGTACTACTAAGTGCCTTTATATTTCTAACCAACAGCGACCAAATAAGAAAAAAAAATACATATTGAAAAACCAATTACTGAGTAAGTTGGAACAGGCACAGTGAATTAACAAAGTTTGAGAAAGACACAAATAAATGAAGGTTTACAAATTTTTGTAAAGATCAGAAGCTGTTGCACTCAGCACACAAATCTGGAATTACATCTCTACTTGCCCCAGAGATATTTTATCAATTAAAGATATGAGACAAAAATGTAAAGACATTTTAGTGCATGGAAGGAATAAATGTTCAACATGCAAGTGGTATCCAGAAGAGTTAAAATACAGTAACTGCTATATTTAGACATTAAAAAATTATCTGCTTGGAGCAGGTAAATAACCCAGTAATCATACATACATATTTAGGTGGGACATTTAGCTTTCAAGTTAATTACCAGAAAAAAAATTAACCTGGGGTGTCTGCAGAAAATTAAAAAAATAATAATAATAATCTTGATGTGTTAGGAACACAAAGCAGAGCAGTCTACTTCAAGGCTCAGATCAATTTAATTTTATAATCACTGTCTCACACATTCCTTCTCTTATTCATACTCCTAATGTATTCATCCCAGGATGGACCTGTGAAACTGCTGGATACTGAAATGTTGGTGTATTAGCTTTGGAAGAGGTGGGATATATTTGCCTAGGAAGGTTTGTGGTAAATAAACCACTGAGCTGTTTATCTGCTCTGGTTTGGAAGGTGCACAGCCCCCTGTGCCCTCACTGCTCAGGTTTAGCTGGCTGCACCACTACAGGTGCTACACATTCCAGGAAATTCCTTCAGCACTGGAGCTGTTTCTGAACACACTAAAGCTCACTGAATATCGCCTCCAAAACTCTTGAAATTCAAAGTTTTCATCTGTCTTTGAATCAGTTTCTGCAGTCCATAAACCTCTATTTTATCTGTCTCACACAAGTAACACAGTCCCTCCACCCTCTTATTCCAGGTCACTGTGGGACAGTTCCCTTCCTCCTATTTGTCGGATCCAGCCTAAACTAATAAGTTCTGGGGACGTGAACATCTCAACCCCGTGAGTCACCTCCAATTCCTTTCTTTCCTATCTATGTTTGGGAAAAGACAGCTGAGATATATCTCACAGCCCTTTCATTTTCCAAATGCATCAGGATTTGAAAACCAGGACATGGGATGTGACAATGAAGTAGAAAGGCAGGTTCATTAGACCTTTAACCCAAAACAAAAGGGACATTTCCTTTTAGTCCTGCTAAAAAGGACATTTCCTTTTAGTCTTGAAATTCCCCATGCAATTTATCTGTGCAGCAATCACCTCCTCCTCTCCTCTCTCCCTGCCTGCATTCAGGATTCTTCAAATCACACTATTGTGGAGTGTATTTCAGATTCTCAAATGTGTTCTGAGAAGAGTTTTACAAAACTCATGCCAAGGAAAGGACGAATGCTGAGAAGGGGCTTTTCCACAGTTTATCAAGAATAGATTTTGAGGCAGATCATGATTATAATCTTTTCTTTATTTGCCCAAGGAGTGGGAGATAAAAGACTTCCACCTCATACAAGCACTCACCCCCTCATCCACTAAAAAAATAGTTTAATCTTTTGTAACATCCTTTTTCTACAATTCTTTCTCTAAAACCTAACTTTGGAAGAAAAAACTATGATATATTTATGGTTACAAAAATAGCACTTTTCATACAAATTGTAAATAAAAGCTTGAAAATTGTGTGATTTGCTCAGTTCAGCAAACAGAGATCCATCTAAAATGTGAATTAGGAATTCTAAGATTCTAATCTTCTTACAAAAATTTTTGATCTCCCAAAGGGGACGCAGCTAAAAGCTTGGAGCAATTTGAAAATTAAGAGAAATAAATACAGTTAATGAAGTCTGGAAAAAAAAATCATTTTAATTACCACATCTTATGTTTTGTCATTCATTAATCATGTCAACTAAGTGAACCAAATGGCTTTTCATTGGATATTAAAATAATTTTTTGGGCTTATGCAGGCCCATTGCAGGTGGTTATTTAGTTTCAGAGTTTACTGAACAGCCAACAGCCAACAGACCCAGATCACTTGCAATGATGCGAGCAGCTTCAGTATTTTACCTTCAAAAAGCAGGAGGATCATCATTCTCTGGAATCTAACTGCTACTCAGGGTTCTTGCAGAATATGCTGCCAAGGTTTAAAATTTTTTGTTCTGTAAGCCCTTTAGGTACTGCCATTATGAAACAGAAGTCACAGAAGTTTAAGAAGATTTTTGCATCAAGTCCTGCTTAGTCCCTTTTGCCCTTTCAAAGGCCTTCATGTAAATATGGATAGCTATGTATGACTGTGCCTGGCCTGTGGGGTACCAGCTCTGCAAATCCTCCTCTGGGGAGAAGGAGAAGACAGAATAAAAGCTGAGGTGTTTTTTCACTGGCAATACTGGGAGGAGAATGAGGGGCAGAACCTGAACAACTGATGCAGAGTGGAGAACCCACCAGCCCCTTTCCCTTCTCACGAGGGCACACCACCCTCCAAACTAAAGATTAAAAGGCAAAAACGTGACCAGAGGCTACTCAGCCATAATTCATCCTCCCAAGCCCTGTCACTTTGAGCACTCAAATTTAAAATTTCATCTTTCAGCAGATTCTTTATTGACACTAGA
Organism: Corvus hawaiiensis; assembly: GCF_020740725.1. Taxonomy (NCBI): domain Eukaryota; kingdom Metazoa; phylum Chordata; class Aves; order Passeriformes; family Corvidae; genus Corvus; species Corvus hawaiiensis. Next base: position 3,085,744 of record NC_063226.1, on the reverse strand, counting down.
GCAGCAGATCTGGATTCTGCATCCTTCCTTCCACTGGCTCTAGGTCTGTTTGGGTTATTTTAAGGGAAGGTGGTACATTGCAATTTTAGATTGCAATTTCATAATACTGAAATATGTAACTCAGAAACTGGAGTTGGCACCCAAGATGTGAAGGTACTAATTCTGCTTCACAGCTGTAATGAAAGTGCTCCAGATGTGCTACTCCGTCGCGAGCACTGAAAAGTGAGTGTGGAAAATGTGCCATTGAACATGCAGAAACAGGATTTCCTGCATTGGTGTGCATGGAACTAGATCCCAATAACAGCTTGGGATGTTGTTATAAATTTTAAATATATAAAATAAGAAGAAAGGGGTATCTTTATCTACTATTATTATCCATTCTGCATACTGAATTTCTTAAATGTAAGGTGTGCACGAGACCACTGATCTATTGTTGCATTAATCCAGTACCATGTAACGACACAACTGAGCACAAATTGAGAATTACTGAGTTACTGTGGTCCTGAAATGCATATTAAAGGATAAGTGGCCACATGTTTATCACAGGTGTTTAACACATGTGCTCACTGCTCTCACAGCCAGGGCCAAGGACAGCTCAAGAGACACAAGTAGTGCTTGTGTGTCTCTGCTCACTTCTGAGTGGGTTTCTTTTTTTTTTTTAACATCAGCTTTGTTATTCTCCGGATTGTTTTTATTTCATAAAAGCAAACCTCTCCAAGAATCAAGGGGCTGAATCATTCCCTACACAACCAAATCCAACACAGAGCAAATTCTTCTGCCCAAATAATAGCGGATAGCAGCAGGTCACGTTGAGGTGAAGGCTTAATATTCCATTATAATAAAATAATGCCAACACTTAGTATGGCCTTCCATCTCAGACAGTTTTAGGAACTATTATTAATCTTCATACTTTGCTATGAACCTGCTTAGACTAAGTGAATAAATTCAGTCTTTTCTTCCCTTTTGAATTTCAGTGTCTTAGAACTGACTTAAAAATGGTATTAGTCTGGTGGAGAAGCAGAGACTGTAAACTAATTTAATGGGTGTTATTCTTACAGATGCTTTGGGTCTTGCAGGTTTTAAGGCAACACTACTGGAAGGCCAGAGAAACCCTAAGTTATAAATGGTGTCCTGTGTCATTTTTACCGTTCATATCATTTTTGATATTAAATACTAAATTATAAGAAAGGTAATTACAAAAATACCAGCATGGAAAATAGTTCAGTAACCAAGTAAAGAAAAGAAATAAAAATCCTGCAAAACCAAATCCTTATTGGTGGCTTTTAAAATGTATAGATATTATTTTGTATTATTCAAGAACTAGAAGACAGGTAGGAATATTAAATGGCAACAGCTGTTCATATGAGATTTCAAAGATAATTCCACATTTTGAAAATAAAGGACTGAATTTTCTCTAAATGATAAAATGAACAACGGTAGTTTAATTTCCCTGAAACAGATACACAAACTCCAAGCATTATATTTCAAAGAATTTCAATTAAATCCATATAACAAAAAAAGAAATGTTTCACATCTTAATTGAAAAATCACCAGCTAGAGAACTCAGCCAGTGAAACTGTCTGGTAAGCCCTGAGATATAATTGAAGAAAAGAATAGATGAGAATATTTCAAATGGTCTCACTAGTCAGCAACCAGTGTAAATACTGCAATTCAAATAACGACATTTGAGTGATTACAAGAAGAACTAATTTCTACTCTATTGCTCCTTTGCTTTGAGAATTATACCTCATCCTTGAGAATCCCTGACTGAACACAAAACTCCCTCACATCCTCCACGGAAACACGAGGCTCATTGTTGGCATAAGCACTTTCCACAACAGAGCAGGACAGCAGCCCAGGCTCAGGGTGGGATTAGCAGGTATTTACCATCCCTTCCATGGCTTTTATCTGCATTACAGAACCCTCCACCTTATCAAGGGTCCTTTTAAAAGCATATGGAAAAGCAGGGAGAAGACTGGTGCTTGTGCAGTTATACCCAGAGACTGCTGCAAGACCAAGGGAAGGGCTGAGCTTGAGTCCAGGATGTGAAATGAAGCAGGTAGAGCTTTGAGATTCTGACATGGGAAACATGCCAAGGCCAGATGGAAAACTCAGCTGTCACAATCAGAGGTCATCCCGACCTTCCCAGCACAAGGTGGTGTGAAAACCCTGTGTACTGCTCATACAGGTTTATCACACCTATCCTTTTCAATGGGGAACTAAAATAATTTGCTTGGTTTCTATGATTTTCTTGTTATTCATTGCCTTGGCTTTGTTTGGTTCTACTTTTACTTATAGAAGTCCAGCAGAGATGCCCCTGAGGTAATACAGATCATCTGAGCTTAAATTGCTAAGGAATTTGTTTGAGGGAAGCTTGGATAAACCTTAAAGGGAATCTTCAATAAGTCTTTGGGTTTTTTTAAATAATTTTATCATAAGACAACGTTTTCAGAAAGGACAATTCTTGCTGAATGGAGGGAAGTTTTATTGATGAGACTTTTCTAGCAGAGTCTTAATGGAATTGCTTACAACATTTTTACATGATCTATTTAAGCCTCTGAAACTATCTAAAAACAACTCTGATTATCAACATTAAGCATATATGATAATGTTACCCACCAGAGAAGCAAACAGAAATACCTCTTACATAACTAAACATGATAGAGTGGTTTATACCCTTCTTAAATTTTTTGCACATTTCAAATTCTTTGAGTGCTGCTGAAGATATATGTAGGAAGAAAACTTTAAACAGTACCAGCATAGTAAATGAAAAAGTGGATCTAAAGAACAGCAAAGAGATGTGACCAAAAACATTAGAAAAAAATTTCTTCTACTAGAAATAACTAAGGAATAGCTGAACCTGATTTAGAACTCCAGAACAGATTAAATGTAAGACTGAAGTACCTCCAAACCCCACTGTCTACATACAGCTACACGTGAAATCATAAGATCGTTCCTAGATTTAAGGGATTCCTCCATACCCTTATTTTCCCCTTTACACCTCATGGGTTCCATTGTACAGTAAAACTCAACAATAGCGCGACAGTCGTGACATCCTACCTGACATCAGAGCTCAGAGTGACATCAACTTAACAAACCAGCCACAGAAAATCCACAGGAGACTGAAATCCCAGACCCAGACTGGAAGAACCTAACATGAGTTCATTTTGCTTGCCAAGGGGAGGTGTTTTGTAGGGTTCTGCTTTGCAAAGCCCTGATGGTGTCTGCAGGGTGAGCACTGACATCCCTACCTTGGAGCCACGTCCCTTGGATGAAGCGCTTTCCAGAAGGCTGCCAAGGCAATTATGCAGATGTGGAAAGAGAGGTGCCTCCATGGAAATCAGCTGGGAAGGGCAGGAAACTGAGACTGGGAGCTTTCAGAATGAAGGGAGGGCAGCATGGAGGTGGTGGCAGCTGAGCTGGACCCTGCAAACCTTTTGCAGGTTGGAAGAGGTGGGTAGGACTGACCGTTCTCTCCCTTTTTGGTACAGAAGTGAGAAGGCTTCAGAAGGTGGCAGCACCCACTTGGATCCAAAAGAATGATTAAAATAAAAGGAGGGGGAAAAGAAGGGGAGCTTGTTCACATAAGACCTCTGGTACTTCCGTACTGAAGGATGCTGCAGATACTACAGCTCCACACATGTTCAAAAAACCAAATTTTGCTTTTCATGAAGTAATTAAATACAGAAATTAACTGAAGTTCAAAGTCAGTGAGGTGGAATCGGCTGTAAGATGGTTGCTATCAGGTGGGTACATCATGTACTTGCCCTGTGTTCCTTTTTCCCAAGAATTTTTCTCTCCTTCAGAGACAGGACACTGAACTAGATGACCTGTGGTGACATTGCTGTGTTTTCAGGTTTACTTCAAATCTTTTTGTATAAATTACTCCTCTAACTTGAGCAGGATTTGTGTTACTTCACTTTTAGCACATAAAATCTGCAATTGTACTTCAACTACTATACAGAACTATAAGGAACTCAATCCTTTAAAATACCATACAGGGACTATTTCTAGACCAGGCTCCAGCACTGGGATGATACACAGTTAAAACAAAGTAAAATCCATCCAAATCTTTAAAATATTTCCTAAGTTCTGCCACCAATCATCATGGAATTTTTCTCAGTTTCCACTAAAATTATTTTAGACTGCACTAAAACTCCTTTGCAAATTATCACATATTTACTTAAAGTTTTAACAATCACGGGATATATAAAGAATGATTTTAATGTCACATCCTTGGGTTCTGTCAAAAATACGACGAAAGCAAAATTGATCTCAACTTTCATTACTTGAAACCTGAAAAGTTATCATAATTCATTATAAGTGACAAAAAATAAATCTCTTGCTAAGAAATTAATTATTTGCTGGTCACTGATGGCAGTATGTTTATCTGATGCCTGAACATCTGCACGTAGATTCGCAGTGTCTCCCCTTCCAGGTGTAAAGAAACACAAATCAAAATTCTCCCCATGTCCTGCTACCTCACAGATGAAAGTGAAGGGAATGGTTTTGAAAGCCCACTGGGTCCCAAGGAAAAAAAAGACAATTTATCTACATAACATATCCTGTCTGTCCTGCCACACAGCCAGTACATAACAGCGTGTTGCTAATTGAGTACCAGGTAATTCTTCACATTGTTATGAGAGGAGGAGAAGGAAAAGTACCTTGGACAAGTTTAAAAATACAAACCATATGTTCCCCAATTTTAAAGCTTTTTTTCACCTTCCTTCTTCACAATCCTGAATCTCCACCTCACCTGGTTAGGAATCTGCATGCTTAACTACCTGACCTGGAACCTTGCATTAATGTTTGTGCCAAAAAATTTCATTTCTTCTTTCAAAAGCATTGCAAGGTTGGAAGTAAACTATCCTCCACCTCCTGACAAGAGGAAAGGGAAGTGACCTGGGTGCAAAACCTTCTGTTAGTACCAAATTTACTGAAAAACAGTTTGCATACTGAAACCCACCTTGTGTCAATTTGAATGTGCCTGGTGGACATGGGGTGAGGAAAGATAAGAAACTCTGTCCATGACCAGAGCTGTCTATCACAGTCACCATAAGGTATTGAACTGGAATCAGATTAGGTTGTGTTTAGTGCAAGGTTAATATTTTATCCAATATTAGTTTCATAGTTTCCCCTTTTTTCTTTCCTTCCAATATGAACAAACGTTGGCATTTAAAGAGCATAATAACGTGTAATTTAGTAGCATTTCTACATTAAAAAAAGGCAAAATAAAGAAGTTGCAAACTAGCAGAGTGTAACATTCTGCAGAGGGCACCCTCGGTACAGTCAGAACCGATCACCTTCTCCCCCTGCATCCCTCCCTCCTCCATAACTTTAACTACATAATATCACATTTACAACTGTCAGGAATATACAATAGCAAAAGGCTTTCCCTGATGGCAGCAGAACAATGTCTGATGTACACCTGGGAAAGAGAACAAAGTATACCTACACAGAGAACAGGCACTTTGCTTTTCAAATATCAGAAATGCTTTTTTGGCTTAATAACTTATCATGAATTAATTTGCTGTCAAGAACTATATACTCATAATAAAGACAGTGTCTATCTGCTATTATTATTATTATTCCATTTTCTTCTGTATTGTTCCTCTGAAAGCTTCTACTTATTCAGAGATACATAGAAAATTCTAAGTGAAGAAAAGGAGGATTGCAAGCAAACATGGTTATAACAGCACATATCTGATATGGCATAATATTAAGACTTTCCACTGTTTTAACATTGAATTCTCATAAACAAGACAGGAGATATTGTCTTTATTGGAGGTGTGAGAAAAGGCTCATTTAAATATTATGAAATGGCATATTCTCTCTGCATTTTACTGCTCAGACTGTTCATACCCCATGCTCTGTCCTTTATGCTGACACAGCTGCTTCTTGTCCAACTCTACTGCTAATATGACCTTCTCTCTTTTTTTTTCCCCACCTCCTTCAGAACCATTTCTGGGCAGTTTCACAAGAATTTTGATTGCTGTTGTAAAGTTTATATCGCTACCATCTGACAGCTCTTTGCTGGCCTTGGTGAAATGAGTTGATGGTCTCAGTTAATTTCCTAACAGGCAGGTGTTCACAACTTAAAACATCACCTCTGCTGGCACAAGGACTCCCAGCCAACAAAAATATAAGTATAGGCTCACCACTGGGTGAAATACATACTTAAAGAGAAACACATTTTGAAGTGCTCTTGGAAGGAAAGCTGAGCTTTGCAAGATGGATAAAAATTAACAGAAAATGAACTCTGGTAAATAGTCCTATAACAGAAGATTTAAATGATATTGTTGGATAGCACACCCTGGTATAGAGAAGCCAAAACATCAAAGCAAAGGGGGAGACCAAGCTGTGCTGATATCTTTCTATTTCTATATCTTTACCAATATCTTTATCAATATCCATAGAGCGGGACTGCTGGTGAGCTGGGGAGAGGAACACACGCAGAAGAACCAGAACTTGAATGCTCAGTGTCGGGCACCCTTCCCTTGCTTGCCACTCTAAAACTAAAAACTCTGCACTCTAAATTAAAATACCTTCTATAACAAAGCAACCCATAAAGCTGTTACATTTCCCCCCTCTGGGTTTTCTTTAGTGGTCAGACCCTTTGAGAAAACAAGACATTTTTAGCTAAATTCCTGAAACTCACTGTGACAGGGCATTTTCCAGATGGGCGCATTGGAATCATCTGCCATTAGGAAACTTTCTAACCAACAAACAACATGTGGCAAGTATTAGATAAGCAATTTAAGAACATTGCAATCTGCATCTTCGAATCCAATTAAAATCTGACCTCTCTTCCAGAAATGGTCAGGAGCAGAGTTTAATACCCCTATGAAACTACCAGGACATGTGAATTCAAATGACAGCAGAATTTCCTCATACAACCATTACCATTGTATCCCTGATTCCATCTTATTGGAAAATAAAAGCAACTTCACACTGACTGCAGAGCCTTCTTCTGAGAGTAACTACTGCTACTTAATTTTATTTCCAGTGTATTTTTCTCAGACTCAAGGAAAATTGCTTGCTCTTTGTTGATTAAATCATGTCAGCAAGTATTTTAATTTATGTGTTTTAGATAGCAAAGCAGAACAATTTTCATTCTTGGGCAAGGATAATCATAATTAAAAACACATTAGCTGATTATACCAAGCATCCATCCTGAAAAAAATATTCTATATCATGATTTATAAATTATGATTGTTGGCATTTTAAAATGATACAACCTTGTAAGCTGATGCATAGTTTTTGGTGATACCCCAAGTACCCACAACTTAGAGCCACCTGGTGTGGTGGAAGCTGTCCCTGCCCAGGCAGGGGGTTGGAACAAAATGGTTTTTAATGTCCCTTCCAACCCGAACCATTCCGTGATTCTATAAAGCATATTTCATACACCAGCCTCTAAAATAAAGGTTGAAATACTTTGATGTTTTACCATCCAAGGATGAAGGAATCTCCTCTGAAGCAAACTTGGTATTTCTGCATGATAAAAATATCTTACTGCTATAATGAGATTAATACTTCCTCACAAATCTGCTCATTTGATCTCATGTTCCAGTTTCTGACATCTTCCACAAGCAATCGTATCCCATACAGGATGCATTGCTTTAACAGGTATTAATTTTACTGAGCTCCACTATAATTTTAGTCTTACATGATGCCTCAAGATGTTTCACACATTCTGAAAAGAAAGCTAAAAGGGAATAATTTGCATGTATTACTTAAGTTGTACATGCTGTAAATATTGATCTGCTGATAGAGAAGAGAAAGGCTTTTTAAAAAAGAAAAAATAGCACTTGTATTTCTATCATTTTTAAGAATATTTTTCAGGTTAAACTTGGTGAAGACATCACAGCTCTGCTCACCCCTGCAGCTGAAGGCTATTTGACACTCCAGTCCATGACATTCAGTGTATATTATGGCAATTTACAGATGATAGAACTCTATACTTTTACTCTCTTAGAGTTATTACCAATTCAGCACAAACTCTTCAAACCTCAACCACTGCTGTCTGTGTTATGCAGAGAGCAAAGCTGCACTTCACAGCTTTGACCTATTATTTTAGCCAACTCCCACTGACTCTCAAGGATGATGCACAGCTACTCTTGGAAAAGGTTTTGAGTAACTTTCAAGCCTTTTCTCCCCTCAGAAGGGAGAAGCTGTAATTTATCTTACATGTAAGAACAAAAAGGAATAAACAACTCTTCATCCCACCTTCACACCAGCCTCCACTATCCTGTTGGGAAGGTTCTGGTAAAGAGCTGCAAACCTCAGTAAAAAGGAATAAGCATAAACAGAATTCAGCTAGAGAAGGGATCACAGGATAAATTAGCTCAGACTAAAATGTTGATCATTTAAAACTCTTGCTGTCAGATATGACAAACCCATGAGGCCTGGGAGCATAGGTCCTTCCTCTTTCTCAAGCACAGAGCACCATTCTGGTTACCACTGGTAATTTTATTTTATCACCAGATAAAATGCACCAGGTATTCCACACACTGCTCACACTCCATCAGCGCCTTAATCACAAAGCACAGAATAATGAGGTGAAAAAATACCTTTGGGACCCATACCTATCTCCCCAATGGTAAATGGCTCCTCCTCAGCAGCCCTGATTTGTGTCACCCCAGTGCCACACGTTTTCCTTCCCATCCTTCCTTCCTCTTGTCTTTCTTACAGAGTTTTCTGCCTTTCCTCACGCTTTCCTGTGCACAATTTCTCTCCTACTTAACCAGCTGCCTGTACTGAACTTGCTAACACCTTCACAGCCCTCCACAAACCCACCTCTTTCTTTCTCATTCTCTTGTAGGCTTCTTTTCATAATTCTCTCTCTCCTGGAACAGGCAGCTACACAGCCTCTACAGGAGAAATGCCTCCTACCTGCCACCAGAAAAGGGTCACATAATTTTTAAATGTAAAATTTTAAAGTGGCACTGAAATTCCAATCATAACCACTTTTGGCAGGGTCATACAAATAAATAAACCCCCATAACTCTAAGGAGAACTGAGTGCCATTTCAGAAGACAGAAAAAGGCCCCTGAACTGTCCTGAATCTAAGGGATACTAATGGTCCCAGAGAGAAGCAAAGTCGCCATGCAGGAATTCACTACACAGACAGCCCTGAAGAGGACTCTGATCTTTCTGGCATCCCTGGTGCCTGAAATAAGGTGAGATTCTGTGTCCCTCAGCCCTTTTAAGCACCTCAGTTCCATGCCAGGGCTGGGCAGCAGTTGCTTGGTTTGTTTTCAATTTTGCTCAAAATGAAGTGTCTCTCTGCTGAAAATGGCCAATGTGCTATTTCACATTACAATAGAACAAAACACTTTCTTCTACCTGGGAATACTGTGGGGCCCAATTTTTCATTGCTTGGATTTCTGTTTTCAAGGTTTTTCCACACAAGCAAATGCTTTTGCTCTGACAGCATTTAATAACAAGTTTGACCTTGGAGGGTGTACGTTTAAATTATTTCAGAGAATGCTGCAGCAGAAAATCAGGGGCCAGGGATTCTTTTCCTTATTTGAATTTTATTATTTTGGGAGAAGAGGGAATCCCTTGTTTCACAGAAGAAATTACTTTTGAGCCACAGTGTGAAGACTTTTTGCTTGAGCAGATAAAGAGCCACAACTTTTTTATGCTTCCTGCAGCTGATACAGAACTGTCACCATTGCTAAAGCAACTTTGCTGCTTCCCCCTGGGAATATCCCTGAAAATACAGTAAAGAGAGCTGAGAGCTGGTTTAGTGCGTGCTGGGACAAGAATGTTATCCCAGGATTCAGGACACCTTGAGCATCATCCCCTTCCTGGCAGCCCTGGGGGCTGGCACAGCTTTGTGAGGCTGCAGAGCAGCCCTTGATTTTTCCAGAGGATTCATGTCCAGCATTCCCATCCTCATTATCTAACACCCTTCCCAAGAAAGGTACAGCTTTTGCATAGGAGAGCTATCATTGACTACAGTTTGCTGTATTTCTTATGTAGATTGAACATATAAAATTCTTTATTTCTGAAGGACCAAGTATGCAAATATTTAATACAGGTAATTAAACTCCCCAAACTGATTCTATTCACATATTTTGGGATTTTTTTTTCATTTCTCAATTTCCTGTAAACACCCCACAAACTCTGAGAAACACTTAAGACACACACAGAGTAACTACTTTATTTTAATGCTAAGCAAGAATGAAAATTAACTTTTGTTGCTGAACAGGGGAAAGGTCCTGTGGTGAAAAAAACTACTGTTTCTCTGAGTTACTACATAATTCAAAGATTAAATTACCTTTGGCTGGAGCTGTATCAGTCTTTTTTCCCCTTAAAATAATAATATTCTGAGTACAGCTGTGTGGGTACAACAGTGGGACACAGCTCCTGACAGTCTAATCATTGGTTCATCTAACTGTATTCACAGGGAGTCAAAATGCTGCTGTTAAATCACTGCCCTGCCCTATTCTAAAAAGCCACCAGGTGAGCTGTTTCAGTGGTAATAGCAATGGCAAACACCACAAAAGAATTTATTGTCAACCAACCTGCACGGAAAAGCAACACTGCAGAAGCAATATTGATTGCTGCAGGATAAAAAAAAAAAATTTCAGATGTACTCTGCATTCCACTTACCCAAACCCGCTCATGTAACGTGGAATAATGTTACATTTCATGCACGTTCATGCTCATGATAAAATTCTCTCTCTGTGTTACTTAATTTTCTGTACTGATCTACTACTGAAATCCATATAACATGTTCACTCTAATAGCTATTCTACAGAGGACATTGATCTCCATAGAGGATCCCCTTTTTTTTCCACAAGTACAGACAAATTCTGCAGAAATTCTTTTTCCATCATGCAAACTCATGAATAGGAGAGAAAATAAGGGTGGAGAAAAATGAAAACGAAGCCAAAGACAAATCAAATCAAGTAATTTGATCTTTTTGTTTCTCTTGGAAAAAAAAAAAAAAGGTGATGAAAGAGATTATGACCCTTTCATTGTTCATAAATCATCTTCTATTTAATATGAGATTTCACATTCCAACCTCAATAATTGTGATTTACATTCAGAGTTACAGTTTAACTGCCATTTATGGGTGTCACGGGTAAAAACATTGAATTTATAGTGACCGTCACTAGAGATTTCCATTTCTAACAAAAGTATTGCCTAAAAAAAGTAGAAGCTTGTACATTTAAAAATATTGACAGGATTACAAAGAAAAAGCCATAGATGAAACAAAATGTATCAAAAGCATTGCATTTAAGAACTATTTTGTAAATTGTGTATTTAAGACGTTTCTTCCAAAAACCATTAGAATTCATATCTGACAACCATCAGCTCTTCTTTAAGCCTCAAAAAAAAGTGCACAGGGGCAGTCTTAGCACAAATTTCCACATCCAGTCTTCCCTTCATGTTTCTACGGAGTTTCTGACATTTTGGTTTATCCTCTGTAACTGTTGCACCTCCCCTCCCAGGACACACAGACCACACACCAGTCTGACAGTGGTGGCACTCCATTTCATGCACAAGTCTTTCATCAAACAAGCATTACTTTCTGCCACAGAGATAATTTATTCTTTATGTATAATTGATTTGTGCCTGCACTTAAAAATGTCTTTTGAAATCCATATTATAACTAATACTGTCATATAATAAAAAGCAACACTTTTAATTTAAAGTTAATTATTTTCCATTATTCAACATTAGTAGACAAGGCAAGAACTCTAGCTTAGTGCCAGAACATAAAAGAAGTTATTCTGAACTTATAATACCCGGGTTTAACAGCTTAATGTCAAGAAGTAATACTATAAATTAAAAACTGAGTAAAAGGATTACGGTATCTCATATTTAGAAATTTCACATGACTACAGATAATGAAGGCAAGCGAAATATTTTTGCAGCACTGTCCTGAAATCTGCAACTATAAAGGAAGTATTTTTATAGCAATAGCACAATATTCTGTAATAACACTTTAGATATAACATCACTGTGGCATCTGAGGCTCACTGCAATACGCTGCTGCATTTTTCAAGGGGCTGTGGGAGGTATTTCTGGTTTTTGCTTCCTTTTATCATTGCTACAAGACAGCTCGCTTCACCCACCTTATCCAAACCCCATCTGGAATTGGGAAATCACAGGTACGACAGACGAAGGGAGCCTCAAACACTGCAGGTATGTAAAGGTGCTACTTTTGAGGCCTCTTTTAAGTGACTCTTTCAGAAACAGAAACCACATGTGGGCAACACATGATTCCTTGCAGCTACTTCAAATTCGAAGAACAAAAACACTTCACAAGCCATGTGAAATGATTTCAGTGTTGACTTTCTGCAAGCATAAAAAGTTTTCAAAATGAACCAAACACCTGGAAATGAGCATTATCTCATCCTGAAGGTATCCATCCTCCAAAGAAAAATCATCCTCACAGTAGGCTAGAAGACAACTAATGTACTACTAAATGTTAGAGATGGAGAACTGTAATCCCTTATGGAGATTTTGGAAGGAATTGAGAAGACGGTTTTTCAGTGTTTGTGTATTCCTTATGCCTCAGATTATGGTTATTCAGAAATCTCTATCAAGAAAGTCACCCTCAGGGAAGAGCTCTTGCTGGAAAGTTCCCATCAGAGAATACAATCAGAAGTACTCAACAACCTGCATTCTTGTGTGGATTTGCACTTAGCAGTTTTCCCTTATCAGCTTGGAAAATATTGGCTTTTATGGCTGGTCTTTTTAAAGTCCAAACCCCCTTAACATCCCCATCTCCTCCAAAAACTGTTCCATTCTCCCCTTCAACTCATTGTCAGGAACTCTCTTAATGGGAAAGAAAAACTCATTGTGCTGACCTAATTATGTGAGTGTGTCCTTGTTAGAGTGGGACTCATTTCCAGCCATAACCCCTTGTCTCAGGAAGATGGATGACACTGCTCCAGCCCGTTTGCTGCCTTCCGGCACATTCCACTGCACCTCGGTGCTCTCCCACAACTCCAGCATTAAAGACATCCACGTGGGCATCATTATACACACACCCCTCTCTTCTGGCTCTGATGTGCCCTGGGTGCCTGACTGGAGAGCTCTGGGAGCTTGCAGGGATATTTAAAGAAACCAACTCACATTTACCACTGCCAAAGCATGAGCCTGCAAGTCCACGAACCCCACCCCGTAAATCGTTACATGCATGGCATATGGTTGCGCTTTTTTGACAGAACGTGTTCAGATTTTGCAGTCAGTCAATCCATTCTCCCTTCACAGATTGTAATCATTTCGTACTCTCACATTCCACGTCCAATATACCATCGCCACTGATTAAACAGCCAGCTACAAAGGGTTTAAATCTTACTTTACAGAGTACACACAAACACAACATGTACAGTGTAACAGACCACTGGCAACATGCTTAATGAACTTTCAATCACATTAATTAGCACCAAATAAGCAGTACAGTTACATGCCCACAGAGGCCATGGTACCCCTGCCCACAGATGAACTTCAGCAGGCACAGGAAGTTTTCAAAATAATTGCCCTTTAGTCATTGCAGGACTGCTTTTATTTTAATAGATGATGGTGTGTGAAGGAGAATACAGAAGGAAATTTTATTTCTGAAATGTCTGCATCAATAAAGGTACCTAATTAAGGTATTCATTAAAATATACAAAGTTAACTTAACAGGAAAAAGTCTGCAAAATGTTATTACATTTCCCCATTAAACTAATTTAATTTGGTAATAACACAAATTCTAATAGGATGATATTATTAACTATCTCAATTTCAAAATGTCTTCTCATGTTTATTTTTATTACGTTACTAAGCAGAGTAGCAATTGACCTAATTTATTTTATTAAATAACATTTCTCAATCCGTTTAAAAAGGGGCAGTGGCCTACTTCTGTCCGTAGGCCCTGAGCGTGCTGGCATTTCAAAAATTACAGGAGAGTTCAAGTTTGTACCAATTTCACAAAGCAGCATTCAAAACCACATATACCTTATTACTCAAATCAGTAATGTCATCTGCAGTTAACAGTTTGTGAGGTTAATATTTATAGTCCCTTGTGGATAGGGAACAGGTCTCCATTTCAGTTGGGCATTTTTGATTGTTCTCTTTCACCTTTTACTAACAGACAATACAGACGTTTTCATTAGAATTTAGAATAATTATTGATGAAAAACTACAAAGCTGTGTTTAACAGTCTCCCAAAATAGAAACAAAAGAACTTTCACAACAAATCAAAGTAATTTCTGACTTTCTTCTATTATGTTCTGTTCAGACCATAGCAAATATAATGGTCCCAGTGGCAAACCCAGAGCATCCTTGTCTAATCTGGACATAGATGGCTGGCATGAAACACTTATGGGAAGTTATGCACAGTTTGCTAATTCTGGGCTGCATTTATCCCCAGCAGTCCTCAAACATGCCACATGTGCAGGACTCAGCATTCCAAACAGCGACACATGGAGACATCATTTGCTGTACAGGAAGGAACAGGACATCTCCACAACCCCTGCCAGCTGCATTAGCTGATAAAGAGGTTTTTAACCTTGTCTGAATCCTCTGGGGCAGGAGTTCAATACTGAGAGCCCAAGAAAGAACATGCAAACAGTTGTAATTCCTGCAAACTGTACAAAGCAACTCCTGAACACGACTCTGTTCCTTGGCAGTGTTAATTATCACCTCTGAGTCCTCCCTTCTGCCCCTGTTGGTGTTGGCATCGCCTCCCATCCCTTCACCTGCAGCTTTTTCACGGCATCCCTCATCTCTCAGCCAGCTCAGTGTGGAGAAGCTCCGTGTTCTCTGCACTGGGTCTCATCTGATCTGCTAAACTCTGATCTATTTCACGCATGGCATGCATTAGAAAAATCAGTGCTGACAAAATTCTGCAGTCCAACCTATAGATGTGGTGCAAACCCCAGCATGTCAGCAAGAAGCTTTACTCAGCACCAAACTAGGATATAACCTAGTGAAAAACCAAGTTATTTCTGCGAGTAATGCACAAACCATTCTCCTCACAAGACTTTAATCAAACAAACCAAATAAAGATTTTCTAATAGATAATACAATATAAACATAACTTCTTGCTAAAATAAAGTAAAATTAATATTAAAAATATAAATAAATACATAAAACTAAGTATTTGCATAAGACAAGGTTGTCCACTATTCACACATTTTGTTTTCATTCAGTGCAGAAGATCTCAAAATGAAACATTTTGGTCACAGAGGTCATATCAGTTTAAAAGCTTCCATCTGCTCTGCCACATTGATTTTCTAATGCATACAACATGTTAAAATGAATATAGTCAATAGTTCAGCAGACCATACAAATCAGAGAGCAGAAATGCTGCAAAGATTATCTTGATGCTTCACCAGTCACAAGTATGGCCTAATGTCAGGAGAATAAAGGGATTTGAGTCAATGTCAAGGGATTAAGTTTTATACTTTACTACAAGTGAAGTTAAATACTACATAAGCAATTATAATAAGTGAAATAAGCCCGGAAATACATACAACTATTAATTCTGAAGAAAATGGTATTTCAGTTGGAAGGTGGGTATCAATAATGAAAATTTTAGGCCAACTCGTTTGCATTTCCCCTGACATGGCAGACAGGTGGGGAAAAGGCTGAAAATGTGAATGGTAAGGAAGAAAACTTGTAACAAAACTCACAAGTCTGTTCATGAGACAAACATACTATTTTTTCAATAATCTAGTCCATTTTCTGTGGCTCATACAATACACCTATTTGTTGTCACAGTCCAATTCTAAATAAAAATGTAAGAAGCCAACATTACAAGCATGTTTGAGCTCAAAGTCTTAATAAACACGTTCTGCTACAAAATTAATTGTTAATTTTAAATCTAAATAGAAACATTGCTCAATACAGGAATTATTTTACTTGTTTGAAGGAGAAGGGGTGCCAGGACCAACCAGTGTTTATGAAAATCACACCACAGCGTTTGCCTGGCACTGAGACAGGAAGCTCCAGCACACACCTCTGAAAGTGAGAGCTGTCTTCAACAGGCTCCATCAGCCTCACTGCATAAACAACCACAGATTACTTGCACATAAGAATAAGAGATTTTATACTGTACTTATGATTGATTTCTTTTTGCAGCTGTGAGAAATTGTAATTATTTTTTCAATGGAAGGTTTACCAGGTGTCTTTTCCTCTGCTGTCACCTAGCTCAGAACAACAATTATAACATAATAGTGGTTTATCTGATTACACAAACTTCTCATGCTCTTCCTTAAGCAAAGACTCCAAAGCAGCAACATGATACCAGAACCTATGAAACAACTTATTTAACTTCCAAAACTCTAAATCTCGTTTTGCTATTAATTAACTCAATGGCTCTTACAGCATCTTCCTGCATTGCTTCTCATGTATCAATGTATGAGAAAGTAATGAGGGAATTTTGCTGGTTAATGCATTTATCTAACGGTTCATTATCATCAGGGGTCAAAATATTCATCACCCTCATGTAATAGGAAAGGAAAAAACACTTGTAACACCAAATAAATGCTGGCAATTAGTGGCGCAGAGATGAAACACCTGGATACACAGTGAAACAATCCCTTGTTCCACTGAGACACGTGTAGGGATCATAAACCAGAGCCTAAATACAGAATTTAAAATAAAGAATAGCATCAGTGATATTAAGTCTGAAATTAGAAGGGTAACTGAGAGCAGTTTATGTTTTGTCTGTGCTGACTGCATGGATCTGCAGTTCAAACTTTTGTCGTACAACTTCAAGGCAGTACTTCTAAACTCCCCCCTGCTGCTCTGTTGTTAAACCAACACCAGAGCAATTGTTCACCTCTGTGTACTGCGTGGGAACAACTTGTTAAGAAAATACAAACTCATTGGATGTTATGGACAATCCAAACTCCAATTAATTTCAGTGATGTTATCTACATGCTCTTTTCCAGGAGTGGTAGAGTAAAAAAAATTGCTCACAAAAATTCACACCATCACAGCATTAGGTATTTAAAAACTCAGAAGCAAACAGCAGAGCCTGTAAAATGCTACAACAAAACACTGAAAAATTTAAGTGCTAGAATGCTGCAAATGCTGATTTGAGGGCAGATTCAACATAGGATATAATTCATTAAGAAAATGAATGTTAGTTTTCCAAAATGCACAAGATACAGCCAAAAAAATGGGACCACTAGTGTATCTTAACCAGGTATTGGTTCTACCTTGATCCTGGCTCCAAACTCTAAGTAACGCTGGCAGAGGAGCTGTTTACATCCCAAAGATTTTGTAGCTGGATAAGCAACAGACATTATCCAGAAAAGAGGAGGGGCCACATTGTCTGGAGGATAGGGAGGCTATCCCACACTGAAGCAGTAACTACAGTAACAAAATATTAATAGCAACGCTTCTCTAAGCTTCCTTAAAAAATGGTGTTAATTGAATGCTGTGGATCCAGTACCAATTCTGGAGATACTGCTGGAACTCCAACCTTTTCTCGTGGCACAGCACAGATGCAGTTTATACCAGCAGCAGATTCCATCTGTTTACAAAGGTTGTTCAATGTCATCCCTGCTCACTGGTACAAGAATGCCCAAATCTGCAAGGCCACCACAGGCCTTGGTGACTCGTGCTAGTAGAAGGTGACCGGAAATTCCAGTTTCTTTCTGAAATATTTTAACCATTTAGTTAAAATAGATTTTAATATGCAGTTGTTTTTTTGCCTACAAAATATCTACTGCCTACAGAGTTGCTGCATTTTTTCCTAAGTGTTTTATCTCAAAATGGAAAAAAGCCCAAAGAACTGGGTTTGCTTACAACTGAGAGGCAATGGTCAAAATATCTTTCCTTCAACATTCTCCCTAGAATTTTGCCCTGCCTCTAATAAGTACTGGGGAGAAATACTTATGCAAGTAAGAGCAAGGACTTTTTGTTGTTGACAAAGTCGTCAAGATTTCTTAATTAAAAAAAATTTTCAAAACAAAACATGTCTTTAACAAAGCTTTCTACATTGGAAACTCACTCTTTACCCTTTAGTGAACAATTTGTTATGGAGACACTTCATGCTCCTGTCTTCTAATTGACACATTTTTTACATCCAGAGTGTTTTTCTGTTTCTTTGAATATATCTTGTCAGGGAGGACTTGCATACAAAACAAAATTAATTTGGTTGAAACCCTAATTTGATTCTGTTGATAAAAGAAAAATAGTCTGTCAAATGATTCAAAACCGTTCTGTCAACAAAACATCCCTGGCTACTTTCAGATCTTTTATGAAGATGCAATTTACAAAAGAATATCTTTGCCTGAAAAATAATTCATAATTTCAAAATAGGTGTAGGAGCCTTCTCTGCTGAAGTGCTGAGTGCCTTTGTGAGCACCTTCAACTCCCTCTGAAGGCCCAAAATTGTGCATCTTGCAGATTTATATCCTCAGCCATCACATGAATTACAATGTGCTCTGTCAGGCCTTGTGTCAGTCTGTCTCTGGCATTTCTGGCTTTTATTACTCTCTATCCTATAGAACAGTTTATCAGACAAAATAGACTCTGGTTATCTACTGGTGGCTTTAAAATAAAAGCCACATTTACAAATGAGATAATGTTATCTATCCTCCTGATTTTTGTAAGAACTCATCATTCCTGTAAAATTTCACAGCACCCTTT
Organism: Corvus hawaiiensis; assembly: GCF_020740725.1. NCBI lineage: Eukaryota > Metazoa > Chordata > Aves > Passeriformes > Corvidae > Corvus > Corvus hawaiiensis. Next base: position 3,067,129 of record NC_063226.1, on the reverse strand, counting down.
ATCTTCTCTAGTGAATTGCTGTTCAAGAGAGTTAGCTCTGGGCAAAGCAGAAATTATTTGGTATTTCAATATGGTGAAATAATTTCACAAAATTGCACTTGCAACATATTTGGGGGAAGCATTATTTATTATTCACTTTGCTTTTATTTCTGCGTCAAATTTTTATTTGAGAGGAGGAAATGATAGAGATCAATGTTATGGTCATTTCACAAAGCCTGATTGTATTATTAGAAGTAATAATTTTCAGAGGAAGAGTCTGAAAAATGAAGCAAATTCACATCCACAGACACAGCTATAGTGGCTGTTTAAAACTCTCATTCAGTGAGATTTTCCAACTTCCTCTTTTTTCTTCTTTTGAATGCTAGAAGAGATAAGTTTGAAGGAAATCTAAATATGAATATTGATTGCATAATGCATTGGAAATCTCTGCAAGCAATACTTGTAAGAGCTCTAAGGATCTTGAACTTTATGTCTGTAGCATTTCTCTAGCAAAAACCTATAGGACACATATGTACCTTACACAGCTTCTAAAGTATTGTTCAGTTTTTAGGGTTATAGGTGAATGTCCTGAGATTTTTTTACTATTCCTTCTTTAGCTCAAAGTATGGCACATACAGCTTAATTCTGGCATTGAGAGGAAATGCAGAACCATCCTGCAGCAATTTAACTCTGAAATTTAATGCTGTCAACAAGGGCACCATGGTCTTCACACCTGCTTTTCATAGGAATCTATACTTCATACTAGCAACCAAAAACTGTGGGTTCTCTTTTAAACAAATGTATTTTTTGTTCTTTAAATCACGCTTTGTTACAGTTCCCAAATGATTAGAAACATAAATGCCATGGACTTCAATCAGGCTTCCACTCATGAATCCGTGGCCTTCTGGAATGCAAGTGCCTGTAAAAACCACATTTTCTATGAATATCACTCTCTTGTAAAGCTACTTTTGCCAGCACAATAAACTCTTGAATTAAAAAAAACCAAACTAACCTGCAAACGAGTCAAGAGAAAAAAAATAATAAAGCTGCTGAGATAACAGCACTATGGAAATCAAAGCAGTTGTGATGAATTCAGTGGAGCAAAGCCAAGCCAGAGAAGGTAAAGATCTGTCCGAATATATTGAGGAAATCAATCAAAATTGAGTGCTGCTGTTTTCTCACACATCATAATAATATGGCTTTAAGATCAGCTGATCTTATGCAGTTAATTAATGCACAAAACCTGTTTACACTGGGGAGGGGGGACAACACTATTGATCATGAGATGCTGAGACAGTGCCAGGTTGTCACTTGAGGCAAATTCTGACAGACACTCTATATTCCCTCAGTTCCGGTGTGTGATATAGATGAAGACATCCCACTCAGTTTAGAAGTCTCCTTCAGGGCTTTATCAAATCCCCAGATCCCCCACATGTCTTTACAGAAGTTAAGACTTCGAAGAGGAATGCACACACCCCTTCACAAGAAAACATTTGCTTTTACGTTCTGCCAGCCTGGAGAAATAGTGGAAAATAAATACTCTGTGGAAGACAGCTGTGCTGTCCTCTTCATCCCCATCAAGGCCTAGGAAGGGAAGACAATAATACACAATAATACATGGGAAATGTCAGGAATTCTCTAAGGTGGAATTGTGGCCTAAGATAAAGTCTCCCACAACTCAAACCAACCTCTGCTTCTGGCCTAGTTCTGAGCAGCTCAACGACTGCCACGACACTGTCTATGACATTAGAGGTTAAAGGTAACAAAAACAAACTGGGTGATATTTCTTTCACCTCTCCTGTTTGTTTCATTTCAGGATTCCTTAGGGAATTTTGTCAGTGCTTTATAATTTAACAAATCTAGCATTATTTGGGCCACAGTAATTGATGCAGTTCTCATCTCTTCAGTCAGTTTATAAAAACATTCTCCAAGATCATATTAAAAACACTTTTTATTTCAATCAGGCTTTGAGTTCTTTGCCTTTCTTCTTTTCTCCCCTGTATTTGAACTATCATTATCAACTACATTAATAATGTATCATCAGACATTACCCATTTTGCATTATTCAGTAAATTTAGTGCCAGGGCTGTGCTCTAAGTCACTCCTTGCACAACAGCCACATTTATAACTGTGACACTTCTGTCACAGACCAAAGACTGCACTCATGAGGATTTACACTCACACCTTCAAACGGCTCCATTTAAAGATAAGGGATCAAAAAAGGCAAGTATTTCGGTGAAGGAATCACAAAATACACATCAAGGTTTCTCATGTTTCTTAAATTTATGGCTTGAAGTTTATTTTTCTCTCAGTTCAGGTATGCAGAGAAGGGCAAGAAAAAGTAACCTCTCTATTCCCATGGAAAACTTTTCACAAAACAGAAACAGCTTCAAGGGTTATGGCAGAGTTCAAGAGCCTGGAGTGAAGCTCAAGGAAATATCACTGGGTTTACAGTTTTAGTCTTCATGACTGGGCTATGCTGCCCTGACCTAGAGTAAGTGATCTCACTTGTAAGAGACTGAATACAGTTTTAGGTGAAAAACATGTCATGGGGGAGGAAAAAAAATAAAAAGAAAAGAAAAAAAAACAAACCAAACCTACCAAAAAATGAAGTCTGTGCTTTCCATACAATCAAAATTACTTTTAATCAACTGATTTACAGAAATAAATTTATTTACAGTGGTGGATGAAATAGGCACAGGAGTTGTGCCTTTCCAAGACACCAAAATCCTGGACATGGTTTGTTTTTGTCCAAGCTGGGTTTGAAATGCCCATCATTATCATCATTGGATTACAGAAAGTTCAGAGAGAATTAGGAGATTTCCATATTTTATTTATTAAAATAATTTAAATACTGAAATATCAAGTCTGTTAACTTAAAAAAAACCTATCAAGGCAAAAAATTAAAAAGCAATGAGATAGAGAGGAAACTAAAAAGAAACACTGAGTTCATTTTACATTATATCAAATCTTTACTCACTATAATGATTAGCTGGATGCAACTCAAAGTCACTTTTTAATCCAGAATACCAGAGCCATACAATTTAATATAATTTCTAGCCATGCAGTGGCTTCGTATCATACATAGCAAGATATTTCATGCTCTGTAGAGTAAAAAATGTAGGTCAGGACCCACAGGCTATAGTCAAGCTACACTGATGTGAGTTTAACATATTATTCTTTTGAGAAAATAATGAAACCATTTAATTTTACCCCCACAAGCCAATGATCTTCAAATATTTCATTTTCCTAAGAGAAAAGGAGACAAGCACCTGATTGGTGTGAAAGTCACCCACCAGATGCAAAACGTGTTCAGGAAGGAAGCAAATGCAAAATGCGAAGGTTTTGCCTTGCTTATAAACAAGAGTTGTTAAAAGTGGGTCCAGAAAATTGCAACTGAGGCCAAAAGCTGACAGTCAGTTCATCCACCTGTATGCTGTGGTTCACCTTCACTTACCAAATCAAAGACTTGAGGTCAAAAGAGTGGTGGAAATCACAGAATCATGGAATGGTTTGGGCTGGGAGGGGCCCTAAAGCCCACCCAGTCCCTGCCATGGGCAGGGACACTTTCCACTGTCCCAGGCTGCTCCAAGCCCTGTCCAACCTGGCCTTGGGCACTGCCAGGGATCCAGAGTCAGCCACAGCTCCGGGCACCCTGTGCCAGGGCCTCACCACCCTCACAGTAAAGAATTTTTTAAAACATCTAATCTAAACCCACTCTCTTTCAGTCAGAAGCATTTTCCCTCATCCTGTCACTACATGGTCTTGTAAGTAAATAAACAAATGAAACAGAAAATTGGGGGGAGCAGCAAAATTCAGACAACCTCATGCAGTGAAATTCATTTGTTAATACATGTGAATATCACAGCTCTTGGTTGGACAAATGACAATTTTTAAATGCTAGATATATTCTGTATATTGGCAATAAGCTGTGCCCACTTGTGGTCTTACCTGCAGTGTTTCACCTCTCTGACAAACATCTCCAACAATAAGCACAGCAGAATTTGCAGGTGTGTCAGTTTGTGTTAACCCTGCACATCAAGAAAACACTCATTTCTTTCAATAGCTGTCTGCCAGAAAACTGGTGATGTGGTAGTTAAAGCAGCAAGCCCTGTACTAAATAACCAGCTTTGACAGGAAGGATGCTGCTCCATCTTACAGCACCCAATTTCAGCCTGGTTTCTCCAGGGATGACAGCTCAAGAGAGAAAACATCCAGAACAGGAAGGTTTCCATGAGAATTAACACCAGGACCTGCCTCTGAAATTCTGTTTAATGTTCCTCTCTCCCCAGCATTTATACATGGATACACTGAATATTTCCTGTACCTGTGAAGATCTCAGGGAGAAGAGACATGCACAGGTGCACAAAAAGTCACATTAGGGGAAATATTTTAAAGATTTATTTTGCACTGTTTGTGGCTGCAGCACATTTACACAAAACACCAAATAATAAACAATGGGTCTTTAGTTAATCAGCACTACTCCTCTACACAGCAAGAGCAGAATATACAGTATTTATTCCATCACACCAATACAGAAATATGGCAAATAACACCTTGGGTGTGGATTAGTATGCAATACCTCCAATGCTGTCTATGCAAAATTAGTTTGGTCTACTACTTCACTAGCCATAGTTAAACTCATGTGCACTGCAGACAATTTCAGACTACCTAAAGTCAGTAAATCAGCCCAAAAACCACCGCACACAAGCTTGCAGCCACACTGTTTTACCAATAAGCTGCTTTTTTTGCCCTGACAAAGGCTGTTTGTCAACTTTTCTTCTTCCTAGCACCCAAAAATGCTTGAAACCTCCTAGATTATGCCATCACTGTGCCTGTCTTCACATGGGTCACACAAGTTGAGCCATGCAACAGCAATCAGCAAAAAGATGGGGCATTAAGGAAATTTTCGTTACAGATGACACATTCAGATCCTGATTCATATTCCTCACTGGAACCAAGCAGATGTGCTGCAATCTAGATAACCCTCCCTGGTGAATGCTCAATTTAATCATCAAGATACTCATTGGTGAGAAAATCCTCTTCAAAAGACCTTACACTGGCTTTAATTTCTAATGGAAAAGATTAACAAAGGAATTGAGGTGTGCAGAGTGAACCTTATGAAAAAGGTCTGTTTGAATACACAGATTAAAAGTTAGGTGGCTCCTTTGTGGTGATAACCATTGAAAAACATAATGGAAAACAAACCTGTGTAAATAATGGAAAACAGTTAAGTTCAGCATTCTACCATCAGCAATAAGATATTATATTTGTCTTTTTTTTTTTTTAGTCATAAGATGAGCATAAACCAGCAGCGGTGCAGACTATCATTGAAAAACATAAATGAGAGACTGTAAATGTAACTAAGAAAGGCAGTGATCATAGAGACAGGAAAATTCATCCTCTACTCGATTTTCAAAAGGACTTGTGATTCAACTAATTTCCAATATTTATAAGAAACCCCACAGAAAAGAGATTATAGGAGAAAGGAAAAACATTCAAAAAAAGAAATGGTTACATGTTCTCTTTTTCCTCAGTTAATGGTTAAATTCAGATACCTTTGGGGTTGAAAGCTTTTGGGCACAGACTTATCAGACAGCATGGGCTGGCTACTTATGAGACCTTGTCACATGAAATATAAAAGGTTTTCCTTCAGGTGTTTCAGTCAAACATTGCAGTGCATCCTGGCCATCAGATGAAGTTAAGCACGTTGCTCTTTGGCCATTAAAACGAGCAAGCTTCCCAATCTATCCACTCAGTAATTTAAAGCCACTTCATTACAGCAGTGCCTTTTAAAAAGTAATAATATTATGAGTGCTTCTAGTTAAACTATTAGGTTTGTCCCTTCTTCCAATTAAATTTACTCACTTATAAAGAAGACATGAGCACATCTGAAACTGAAATTATCTTCGTCCTAGGAACATTTATACAGTTCCTTTTCTGAGAATGTGTTTTAACACTTCAACAAGAAAAATCTGCTCATGTGAAGCTAAAATTCAACACCAGAGCAGCATGAACATGTGCAAGGTCACTGTTCTTCTGTGATTCAGTCAGAGCACTGCAAATTATTTGTCTAATGTGCAAAATGCTGAGTTACTAATGGCAAGATTCTTAATGCTCTTAAGCACAGCAAAAGTAGATTTCCAGTTTCCTTAGTCTATGAGCCACAAACTGCAGGCAGATCATTGTCAGGTACCCTTAAAAATGTCACTTACATAGACATCAGTCCTCAGGATACACCCAATGTTTTGGCCATTTTCCGAAGATACATATAAGTTTAAAACCAAACAAGAATAAAAAAAATAAAATAAAAAAAAAGTGGGGGGGAAATAGAAAGAAATAAAAGGAATGCCTGAGGTGCTGGTTTCATTCTGATTCATTCTGAAAGATTAAGAAAGACTGAGGATCTTAAAATGCTTTAACAAATAAGCTGTACAGACATGAATCCCATTTCATAGAATCCTGGAATCCACAGAAGGGGCATTAAAGAACATCTTATTCCAACTCCCCTGCCATAGCAGGGACACCTCCCACTGTCCCAGGCTGCTCCAAGCCCCATCCAACCTGGCCTTGGACACTTCCAGGAATCCAGGGGCAGTCACAGCTTCTCTGTGCCAGGGCCTCCCCACCCTCACAGGGAACAATTTCTTCTTGATACCTAATCCAAATCAACCCTCTGTCAGTTTGAAGCCATTCCCCCTTGTCCTGTCCCTCCATCCCAAGCCCTTCTCCAGCTCTCCTGAAGCCCCTTTAGTCCCTGGAAGGGGCTCTGAGGTCCCTCTGAAGCCTTCTCCTCTCCAGGTGAACACCCCCAGCTCTCCCAGCCTGGCTCCAGACTTCAGAACAACTCTGTGGACTCACTCCAGCAGGTCCACATCCTTCTCAGCTTGGGGATTTTTAAGTTTCCAGGTCTATTTCTGCTGTTTCTTTAACAAAAGCACCCTAAAACCAAATATATCTGAAGAAAAAGTCTTACTTCCCATACTTTTAATAGTCTTGTCTTCACTCTTACTGAATTATGTCAATCTCCACTTAAAAGCCTTTTTGCATTTAAGAAGGTTACTTTATCCCATTTCCTTCCTAATCCAGGTGGGCTTTGAGCCACACACATTGCACTCAGCACTTGGACATGAATGCATTTGCTCAAAATAGCATCAGCTATGTATATCTATTTATTTTACATGTCAAACACACTTAAATTCACAGAATAAGTTGCTAAAAAGATAATCACATGAGATCACAAAAAATTAATGGTTACAATCTGAAGACCTGACAGCATAAATAGAGAGAACTGCTCTTAGGAATGTAAGTATTTTTTTAATGATGACTTTAAGTGCCAGAGGAACTCCAGACATGCTTTTTAAAGGAAAATTTCTCTTCCAGGATTTTTCAAAGCAGGATTAGCTTCATTTTACAACAAAGGGTGCTGATGTAAAGGACACTAAATGACCCAGAAAATTTCTCATCACTACTCAAAGTAGTAACTAGTAACAAAGACAGTTACATAATCCACTTCTGTACTTTGAGCTCCCATTCAAAATAACCATTTATCCCTTGTGGACATTAATGGGAATGGGGGGAATTTAAAAATCCAGGCAACAACAAACAGCAGAATTCAGATTTTTCAAGAGGCAAAAAGCTTCTGCCTTGACTGAAGACAGAATTTCATTCAATGTGTTATAAATCAAACACAGAAGTCTGCCTACATCCATACATAAAATAAACACTATATATAACTGATGGATTTGCATCAATGAATGGAGTTCAAATAGTCAAACACAAAATCAAGTGGGCCCTGCTGGCTCTGAGCTTTGTACAAAGCAGAAGCCCTGTACTTCAGGCAGTGAACAGAAATGAGGATCAGATAGAATTCATTATCTCAAGTCCTAAAGTAATACTAACAAATTAATTGCTAAGTTGATATAGTTGATATATATATTTTTTTTTTTTCCCCTTTCTGGACATGTTAGAATTTTAATATTGGGGAGGTAGAGGTGACTCATCTACAAAAAATTTACTTTGGTGCAGCCTGAAAGTCAACACCCAAGTCAGCTGTTGATACAAGCAAGGGAGATCTGCTGACTGCAGCACAGTCTGGGCTCCATTCATTACATGTCTGTGTAATTATTGTCTAATATTATACAAATGCTTATGTTCATAGGCAGGAACTGGGACTCTCACAACTCCGTTACACTGTGATTTATAGGACTCACTTATTCCACCTAGGAAAGAAAAAGCAAACTGACAATCAGCTTATTCCAAGCTGTTCCAATTACGGAACCACTTGATTTTGAGCATGAATAGTTGCAATATGATATAAGAAAAGTGCTGGAATGGAAACAGTTGCTGACAGGCTCCCACTTATGGGAAATAGGAAACACATCTACTGTTCTAGGGTACTGTTATGAAACAGCCACTCGAGTATCCGGAGCCTTTTTCAGGATTCCAGGGAAATACTGGAAGGCTCAAACTTTCTTTTCTCCAGGGTTTTTATTGGAAGATGTTCATTCAAATTCAAACACTCCAATAAACAAGCAGGCAAGCAGAGTTAGTTACAAGTCCTCAAGGTACTACAAACCATGAGTGTTTAGTATCTCAAAACTATTAAACTCAGCACAGATTCATTCTTTAGTGTAATGTAATGATTAATTACACTTTTTTCTTTTTTTTTTGCAATGTTATGAATACCTTTAAAGACAACTTTCTTTACACAATAATCATTATCAACCGCTTTTCTTTAAAGACCTCTCTGGCTATCCAACAGACAAGCTTTTCCTTATTCCTTTGTACCATTTATTATTACACACCCTTGTGACCAACATTAATTTAAGCAGTTATGTAATAAAAAGACATGTTAAAACACATTTTAGCAGGAACTTTAGTTCAATATTAGGCATGTTTTGAGACCAAGGCATCCACATCTTAAAGAAATAGGGATAGAAAGTAATATACACAGAAACAAACCACTGAAAAAAGCATTGGGAAAACTACTTTATAACCAGCAGGATACTTTGCTAATAAATAAATATGTTTACTGTCCCACTGATTAGAAAGTATCTCTGCTGATGTGTTTCTCAGCTGGTTATTTTTTACTCTATGATTGCACAATGCCTTGCATGAGAGGGTTTTGATCTCAGCAGGGGCCTCTCAGCACCATCATCACAGCAACCTCAACTGTGGTGCCACAAGTGTTCTCAAGATCAGTAAAAGATAAATGTGTGTACATATATTTCTTCTTTTTCCTGAACCTTGGTGACCTCCTTACCTTGATTTCCTGAAGAGATACCATTTTAAATGTGCTTGTTTATCAACAAAATAACAAACATCATTTATCCTTATAAAGCTCCTATCCAAGATTCTCAAAGTAGAAGAAAATGACCCTTACAATACACTAATGAAGCACAGTAGGAAAGAATCACTGAGCTAGTTGGCAGGTAGATGAACCTAAAGAGAATGATTTTTCCAAATATTATCAGCAGGACGTGAAATAATGAAACTGTTTCTATTTTTGAAATAAAATACATGGAAGTTGTGTTTTTATCTCATATCTGTAGGAAGATTTTTGATATGTTTTTTACTTGCAGCTTTTATGAAAGATTGTTTAAAATTACTGAAGTATTACACACTTATTTCAATGAGTTCTTCACTAAAAAATTGCATTGACTAACAAATTTATAAAGGTAAAAGTGAATTAAAGTTCTGTTGGGTTTGGCTAGGATACATAAAACCATCAAGTCAGAGAAAGCAGAAAGTGTTTTTAAATAATATAAAAATGCTCTTCAAAACAACTACTCCTAAATGTTGTGTATGAGCATCACAGTCAGGCTCTTATTTGCTCGAAATCCTGATGTCAAATGTTAACATCAATGTTTAAGTCAAAGGGTATTTGTCAATCCAGAGAAAATTTTGTAATTTTGGTGATGGTAGCCTCAGCAGCTGCGTTCCAAGTATCTTGTAACAGTGCACTGAATAACATTACTGCCAGAGGAAATTTTTAAACAACTTAATTTTCTGTTGGAAGAAAAAATACATCCTGTTTTCCATGAAAGTCCTTTGACTGCTAATTTTAAGCATATGTTAAAATGATTTTTTTATCTCAAGTTCGAAGCTTCTATGTTGATAATGTTAATGTTAATCACACTTTTTTCCAGTTCTTTCACACTATTTAACTTTGTTTCCACTTTTCGATGTCTTTGTAACAGATATTTTCTTGGATTTGTTATTTAATTAATTCAAAGAAAGAAACATCAGGTAGAACATTTGTAATGTATTTTTCATTTTTTTATTATCTGTACTAATTTACATATTTACTGTGATTTATTTATTTTGGCAACAAAGGACTTATTGATAAATTTGCTATATAACATTGAAGAGAAAGTCAAGAAAATAATTTCTCTTGTATTAATAAGTTTAAGATCCATTTGTTCTTGTATAAACTTCTGAAAACCATTATAAAATAAAAAGATAAGTTCAGTATGAACTTAGAAATCACAGATCTAAACACGTAGACCTCATTGGGAACATTCTTTAGAATTTATTCTGAGTTGTCAGGGCTCAAACAAGTATCTTGGTATCGTTCATAAGGGAAACAACTTTGGTTTCCATTTCTAGATGTGCCACTCGGTCTTGACTGCCTCATGCTTTCCTAGGGTGGGTTAGCAGAAGACTTCCTGCCAAGAAATTTCCTAAAGTCCTACAGAAAGACTAATGTGCACATAAGTTAGCAGGATATATTGGCATATGGTAGCAACAGCTAATAGAAGGATGAGGAAAAAATGCAAATAACTATATAATAAGGTTGGGCATGTACACTGAGTAATTCTTGTGAAACACAGAGCTCTACAGAAAACAGACTTAAAATAAATAGTGCTCCTCTCCTTCTGTCCTAATGTGAGACTTCATTTTACTGATTTCATATTCCTACCTAAATGCTTTCAATCTAAAACAGCCTTCTGGTCATAAAGTAATAGTTTTGCAAAATAGAAATGGCATTAAGCTCAGAACTTGAAAAAAGACATGCTGGACTTTCCAAAAGTCCTTCTAGCCACTCTGCAAGGCAGCAAGACAAGCACTTTTGTGTACTTAAAGTAGAAATAAAAACTGCAAGACTCATTCTAGAAGTCACAACTACTGCACAGAGACATTTTACCTTCTAATTTCTCCTCCCATGGCCACCACACATTCAGACTGCAGCCAGCTGTCTGACATCCTTCTTTCTGATAGCTCCTCATGAGGCATCCCTGGAAGTCGAACTCTCCCACTGTTACAAGCCATCTTTATCCCCCTTCACTTGGTTATAATGCACTGGTGGATTACAGGAGCTGCCAAGGAACTAAAGGAGCCTTCTGGAATGAAGCAGAACTCCCGTGGGCTTGTATCTAGATGGGCACTGGGTTGGAATAACTCAAGATGTGAATATAAACCATGGAATCAAAACCAGCAGAGTAATATCAAGTTATTTTCTTATTTCATTGGGAGCTGCCTGTAAAAAAAAAAGAGATTTACCTGCAGAAGATTAGTTAGTGCCATACAAAAACCTGTGTATTCATTTGAATCATGCACTGCAACACGTCAGGCTGCTACTGGTGGGTGGTACCTACATGGGGAAAGTGGCAAAAGGAGGACACTGCTTATTCAGATGGATTTGGCCAGGCTGGAGAACCAGGCTGCTTGGGAAGCTCATGGAGTTCAGCACAGGCGAGGCCAAAGCCTTGGATCTGGAATAGAGCAGCCTCATGCAGCACAGGCTGGGCAGTGACCTGGTGAACAACAGGATATTCCTTCTCTCTTCATTGCTCTGCAGTTCCACACAGCATCTGCTTTTTCTCTGCTGGATGCCTTTCCTGTTCGCTTTGTCACCTCTAGAACTGGTTATATCCCACTCCCAGCCTCTTCTCCCTTAACAGCCACTCATTGACAAAACACTTGAGTCATTTACAGCCCTGGGGCCTCTGGTGCTCATCCTGTGCTTGATCATGGCCAGCCCAGAGAACACCAAGGTGGAGGTGACACCATGTCCTCAGATAACCACACAGCAGAAATAAATCCACCAACCTTCAATTTCAGTAGTTTCACTAACCTAAAATGAAGCTTTTTTTGGAGCCCCTCTGGAGTCAGCCTTAAGCTATCAAGGTACATTCATCCAGTGCAGAAAGTTTTCCAGCCCAGGAAATGAACTTATTCTGGCATCATATCTGAGGTGATGTTATAATCATTCTCTTCCTTGCATAAAGTGTGGCTGATTACAAAATCCTGATTACAAGGGTAAGCAAGGACTGAGGGCACTGTCTATCCTCATGTGCCACAGCCTAAAAAGATCTCTAAACATGAGAATGTATCAGGACTAATGATGCCAAGGAATGGGTGAGTCTGGCTACACTGGATGTAAGAAGGACAATTTACCTAAATCTACTTTCTTAAAGATACATACAAGAACGAAACCCTGTTTGTGAAAGAGAGAAAAGGAATATATGAATGTTGGAAAAAAAATAATTTCAAATTCTCATTTCTACTGTGAAAGAGGTGAGGGTTGGGGTTTTTTGTTTGTCTTCTCCACTTCTAACCAAAACTGAGGGATCAAAACACAAACTATTCCAATAGGAAACTTGAATCACAGCAGAGTATTTTGTTGCAGGTGATGCCATCTGTAATATTTTCTCTCATCTACTTTGGAATTGAAAATTCTGTTGAGACTTGTGTAGTGACTTAGGATCTCAGTTTGATACAGTGTACTCCAGAGGCATTAAAGATTGGGCTGCTTTCCCACATGCTAAGATAAAATTCATACAAGTTTTAATTTGCTATAAGGTTTTCTTGAAGTATCACAGAGGTTTTTTAGTTCTCCTCTAACACAATACATCTGACATGACTGATTAGAAAAACACAAACATCTCTATATGTAGAACTCACTGTCTCAATTTCAGATTCAAAAAAAAATTTCAAAACTTATAAATTTATAACTGATGGTTTTTTTGCATGTTAAGGGAGAACCAGCTAGCTCTGATCTGCTGCTTCTCACGCCAGAGCTTTTTATGATGACAAAAAATATTTAATACAGGAAATTATTTACTTTCTAGAAACTACAAACAAGAACTTTACTTCAAGAAGAAATTAACCCAACTTCTTACACCTGAAACTGTAAAACACAGGATTTTGTTTAAAAAAAAAATCTTTTTCAGAAAGTTTTTAAAAGCACACAAGAACATTCTTTTTTTTCCTGTGTGGCATTGCCACAAAACAAAGCTGCCTGTGTACGTAGCAAAAGAATAGTCAGGAAAAAAAAAAAAAATTACTCCATGGAAACAAGTAGTATTTCTTTTATAAAATAGGGGAGTTGTGGTTTTTTAACAGGCAGAATGCAGAGCAAAGTGTACTGTAGAGCTTTTGTCAGTGCTTATTTCAAATCACCTGAATAGCTCATCACAGCTCCGGCAGTCCGAGGCAGCAGAACTATTCCAACAGTTTGCTCCCCCCTTTGTACCAGGCAGCACTGCCTGCATTTTGTGCAGTCCACTCTTTTATAAGTACAGTTAGTAGATAATAACTACAGCTGGCTAAAGGTAACAATGCCTTTTCCCCATCATGTGTCCATGAAGATAACAATCACACTGGGCCAAATTAAGAACTCAGCCATAAATAGCCCACAAGTCTCACTATTCCAGCTCTTCCATGCACTGGGTTTCTTTAATAAATTCAGAAGTTTCCCACCATTTGTGTCAAATGCAATATTTCAAAGGAGCTCTGCACTACAGAGCAGAGCTCCAAAAGGGAAATATACTTCCCTGTGCAGAGAGGAAACCGAGCCTGCCTAGCGCAGCCTGAGCTGTACTTTGATGTAGCTTTATGCACTCCTCTCTTTCATTTACCCGAAGTTAACCAACTGATAAACAGAAAAAATGTATCCAGGAAACCAAAGATTATTCACCAGGGAGAACAAATTACAAAACTGTTCTTCATGCCCGGTAATCACTTAAATCACAACCCATTAGCAGCAATCACATTGATCACTGAAAACAACTGCCCCAAGAAGCAGCCACTGTACTCCCTCAGAATGCAGACTATTAGCAGGTGTGTGATTTAGTACTGCTAATAAACAATGTTTTCAAATGGCTACTTAAAAATAGTATTGATGGCTGCTTTACTGTGAAGTTTTGACTACTGAACAAAGCAGGATTTTGACTAAATCACTGTAGAGAAGCTCCATAAATAATAAAGGTATGGTAAGAATCTGGTGTACATACATAGTGCAAGAACTTCAAAGAAAACATATTGAGAGATAAAAACATTCAACTGCAATTTGTGAATTGGATGTTCCACTGGAACATCACAGAGTACTGGTGATCAAACCACTGCTTAATAAACTGCCCAGATGCATAAACATACACATGTGAAATCTCATATTCACTTCAGAATCTCAAAAATCCAGAGGATACAACCACTGCCATTCATTTCCATGGTATAAAGAGGCTTCTTAGGATTTTGAGGAGTATCCAATGAGATCCTCCCCAGACAACCTTGAGAGATTCTATTTCTTTGCATTACTGACTTTTTCATGTTGTTAAATTGCTGGAATAATGGATATATGAAGTACCAAAAAAGACTACTAGAATTTTTAATATAACAAAGTTTTTGTCTCTTCTGTGCATTACCCGTGTTCCTGGTGCTGAGAACATCCATCTCTGCAGTGGGTACCCGTGCAGGTGCTTGAACTTAACAGCAACACACTTGATCAAAAAGGAAAGCAAGAAAATGGGCCTCAGGATAAGCCAACATAAATAACTACAACTAGAAATGAAAAATGAGAGGGAAAAAGGTCAGAAGAGAAAAATAGCAATAACTGATAAACACTATCTGAAACCAGCTGGAATAACTACACTAAACACAGCATCTTCTTTTCTATCTCTTTGAATACTTTTAAATACTTTAAATATAGGTCTTCCTTTCCTGCAACTCACCAGATACAACAGCTATAAATGAGCTGATATCATTTAGTAATACAGTGTTTGAATGATACATTCAGACACACGGATATGAAAAGAAATAAAGATATAACACATCAAGTTTGCAGGCCATAAAATAATCTTTGAGAGTAAAAACATGGAAACAAATTGGTTAAGATACAGAAAATCCTGCAAGTCCATAAATAATAATTATAGGAATCAAAACTTAATTTAGTGCCTTTGACGTTTCTGTTATCTGATCCTGGTCCTAGACTGCTCCACAGAAAACCAGAATTTAATATTAAAGATAAAACCAATAGCCTCCTATAACTACATTAAGTCAAATTAAATTGGTATTTCTGTTCTTCCTGGTATGCAGCCATTTGTTATAGTGAGCAGTTAGAACATCCATGGCTGCACACATGGCAGTCGTTCTCTGGCCTTGGTAGCACTGGCAGAATGAGCTGGTGACAGAAACAGACACCCAGAGGCTCTGAAATCTGCCCAGGACATCTGACCTGGACTGCAGGAAACACCCATAGCTGCCCTGCCTCAGAGGGAAGGAGAGGCAGGAGGAGAAGCCCTTTGGGAGAGCACAGACAAGCCCAGCCAGGTGCAGTTCAGTCCCCAAGCACCACAACTGCTGCATTAGGTTTGCCCGTGTCCTCTTGTATCTGCCCATGAATTACCTGCCCAGGAGTTTCTTTGATCCCTTTCTGAACCAGTTGAACCCACCTTTCTCCAAAACCTCCTACATCAAGAAACTTCTGAAGTTTTCCATGCAGAAGTACTTTATAGAAGGTGCTCAGACAGGCTCTGGCTGCCCCACCCCTGAAGTGTCCAAGGCTGGATGGAGCCCTGAGAAACCCGGTCTGGGGAGGTGTCCCTGCCCATGGCAGGGCAGTTGGAACAAGATGAGCTTCAAGGTCCCTTCCAACCCAAACCACTGATTTAAATTGATGTCTTGCCAGTTTTAATTAGTGCCTCTATCTCTGTTAACTTTGGTCTATTGAGTAAGCCTCCTGGTATTTTACTTTACTCACTGCCTTTATGATTCCATAATCCTCAATTTTCCCTCTGCAACCTTCTGCTCTCCAAGGTGGAGAATTCAGCCTTTTTAGCTTTTACCTACAAAGAGACTTCCTCCATCCTCTGAATTATTTTATCTGTGATCTTCCATAACCTAACTTCACTGTGTCCTTCTTAGAACACTCAAGATACGAGCAGAAGGTTTTAAATAGCCTTTATCTCTTTTTCAATACTTTTCCTGATAATGCCAAAGACTTTTTGAGAGCAGGTATTCACTGAGCCAGCAATTTCACAAACTGTTAGCAGTGACTAAGTTCTGCTTTCTTAAATCTGTCAGCATTTTATCAGGTTTAGATAAGATCTTTTTCTCCAGATTCATTACATTAAATTTATCTACACTGAAACTCATATGGCACTTTTTGCTCATTCCTTACACTCTGTGTAGTCCTTTTGGCACAGCATTAGACTACCCAAAAGAGTTTGTTCATCTGCAGCCTTGGAGACTTCCCTGCATACAAAATCACTAGAATTTAATTTTCTCCTTTGCAATTCAGTCTGTTTCTCTGCTAATTTTTATGAAAGGCGCCCACTGAAGTCTTCAGCATTTTCCACAATTATAGCTATTGATTAGATTATGTTTGGATTGGAAATGACTTTTGAGCTATCTGCCTGGTACTTAGGCTACTAAAACCAGCTATAACTTGCCCTTAGCTACCATTAAGTGCTGAAAACAGCCACAGTATTTTAGACATCGCCCAGCTCTTAGTTTGTACCTCAAAGAGGAATGAAGTGATGACGTGTGGGGCTTTTCCCAAAGGCTGAATTCTGGTAAAAGTGAGGCCTCAAAAATAACTGAGGTTGGGTCAAGGCAGAGTCAAAGTATCTAGCTGAATATCTAAATTGTACCTATCCCAGCATCTCCAGTGAGGAAATCAGTCAAGGTCTGTCAGCCTAAAACTGTAAGTACAATTTTTCTTGCTCTTTTCAGGATATTTAAAGACATCTACAATGGATATATTTAAGATTATGTATGTTTTCACCTACTCCAATGTTTGAGAGAAACTTCAGATTTTTCAACTGGCTAAGTAAATTCTATTGATTTCACTCCCTACTTTTTTTTTGTCCTCTCCATGCTTTGATTTTTAAAGAGCTTTTGATTTTATTTTTTGTTTGTTTCCTGGGAGTTTTTTTGAGGAGGAGGAAGAAAGTTTATTAATCACATATGAATCATTGCAATACTTAACACTTCAAAATTTTTGAATGTCTTCATGCAGTGAAGGAAAAACAGTATTACAGGGAAGATCTTAGCTCCTCAGACATTCTCAACAATTGCTGATGTTGAAACCCAGGCCAAAACCAACTTCTCATACCTAATTTAGTCCCCTGGATACATAAAAGTGCCACTACTTGTATGTTCTCCGTGGATTTGGGAATACAGAGAAGTTTTTTCCCCTCAGCTACAAGTAAACAAGTGCCCAGTGAATGACAGAACAGACACCAGATAATAACTGGATGTTCTGTCAGGAGCAGCAACAACCAATTAAATACATTTCCTGGTGATCAAAGTTCAGTAATAATACTAAGTGACTTTTAGCTCAGTTATATTAAATCTTGGTGAATAAATATAGAACAGTATGAGACTCTTACAAGAGCACCTGCACAGCCCCATCCTGACAACTAAGCTTTCCCTGATCCTTGGAAGACAGCGCA
Organism: Corvus hawaiiensis; assembly: GCF_020740725.1. Lineage (NCBI taxonomy): Eukaryota > Metazoa > Chordata > Aves > Passeriformes > Corvidae > Corvus > Corvus hawaiiensis. The sequence continues at coordinate 3,049,472 of NC_063226.1, read as the reverse complement.
GTGCACTTGGAAAACCGTGCACGAGACACAAACCCCTTTGCCATTACAGCATATCACATCTTCTCAGAGGGTTATTTTTCACCTTCTGGATGCTGTAAAACCCTCTTATGCAGAGCAAAATACCCTAAAGCCCTCAGAGTTTGGCAGTGATTCATTCCTGTGGTACAGCTTTGTTGTCTGTGACTGCAGAATCAAGCAGGGATCACTCCTGCAGATGGGGTCTCCTTCTTATTGTTTTTTTTACAAGGAATGAGTCTGCTGCTAAAAAAGCTAGAGCTCCCAAGCTATCAGTTTAAGAGATTGCTCTACATTTAATATTAACACTCTTAAATTCTTTTGATAGAAGGTAATCATCCTTCAATTCAATAATGCAGCTGGGTTACTACTAATGAAGAAAAATAAATACAAGCATGAAAGTGTACACTAAAATACAGGTAATAGCTTTCCATCAGTACAATACCAGTCCAATTCTATAGACATCTGTGTCTTACCACCTTTCCTGCTTTCTTTTTGTTAAATTGATAGTGGACAGGTTCTTCCAGAAAGCAAGCACCAGACAATAAACATTACATTTCTTCACAGCTCATCAGCTTCATATAGTTTTATATTTCTACTCTAGAAACATTGTTTCGTTCATGAGGCATAAACAGCAGCCAGCAAACAACCAGCACTGGTAGGATGGCATCCAGTAGTGGGACCAAAGGCAGAGCAAGAATCCCACAGAGAAATGGTGACTCCGCTCATGAGAAACCTTCCCAAAGTCTTTGGGATTTCCCAGGTAACGAAATATTGGGCTGAAATGATGCCACTCTGTTCTGGAATCCCCACAAAGCACCACTAAGGCCAAACAGATGAGTTGACCATTGCTCAAATTCCGCTAAAACCACTGGCAAAAAAAAAAAAAAAAAATTGAAGTAACAGCTTAAAAAAATAGTCAAATGTAATGTGTATTCATTGTCATCTATCTGTAAATGATAGCAGCATCAAATGTAGAGGCACTAATACTATATAAAACCCCCCCACACAAAGAATAAAGATAATTCTGATGTTTCAAAACCAGTCTTTACACTGAACCCAGGAGGACAGGGGAAATATAAACAAACACATCTCAGAACAATTAATTCTTCTCCTAGAATTGCATAGTCCATCTTAAAAATTATACAGAGAAGGTGATTTCTGAACAAAAGGCAATATCATCTTCTCTATTCCATGAAACAATTTCAGTAAAACAGAGTTTTCCCAGAATTGCATGTTCTGCCAAAACAGTTTCATCTGCTTCCCCCAGACCCAGAAGCCATCACATATTAGATAAATAAATAGATTTAAAAATAAAAAATCAACAAGCGGAAGTTTACTTCCACAAAATATGTTCATTAACCACATAAGAAGAACTATTCACAGGGGAAAAATTCATTTTAGAAAGCTGAAATTTAATTTCTTTTCCCAGAATCTAATGCACTAAATCACTGAATTGTATTTTTGGCTCAAGGCTAAATTGCTTTGCAGGTAGACACTGCAACACTAATTCTAACCTGAAGTTTTGAAAATTCTGTAGAGAGACTGATAATTTTTAAGGAGAACTTTTAGAAATGGAGAAAATTTATTTTCATCTCACCTTTCTGCAAATGAAGCTCTGAGCCTCTCTACTGATGGACTAAAACATGGCCCTGTCATAGACTGCAATGTTCACCAGAATATTTCTAACTACAGCTGAGACAACTGGTGGAGAATTATGGTCTGGATCACTGCAATCAGCTCACAAGTCAGCCTTGTATTTATGGCCATCCCTCAACTATTGCTCATGGCACAACACCTTAAAGATGTCATTGCTGGGAACAGCCACAGGAGCTGTGCATCCGTCAGCTCCTGCAACACTGCAGGGGATAGTGAAGGGAGGAACCCAGCTCTGCCACAGCCAGCTCCAATTATTGACACTGGCTAACCTGCAAGGCTTAGATATCTGCCTCATCAGATCTTTTTACAACCTCTGCTTCCACTTTTGTGCTCTGTTTAAAGGTGAAGCCCTTTCTTCCATGGAGATCAGAAGTGCTCTGTGGAAGGGAGCTCTGACCTTGGGAGCTCCGTAGAAAGGACATGGCACAATGATTTCTGTGGTCCTACACACTGCTACAGGCAGAATTTCAAATCAAGAATCAGAGCAAAAAGCAGTTCTCAGTCCTTGCCTAATTTCTAGTTTTTGTATTAAAAAATTAACTTAAACACTTTTTGGCTACCACTGCAAGCTGGCACTTACAGAACCACAGAATTGATGTTGGAAGTTGAAAAGGACTTTCAGGACCATCAAGTCCAACTGTTAACCAGCACAGCCAAGTCCAGCATCAAACCACATCCCCAAGTGCCACATCCACACATCTTTTAAACACCTTCAGGGATGGTGACTGCCCTGAGCAGTCTGAGCAGGGCAGGGACTGACAACACTTTCCATGAAGAAATTGTTCCTCAGATCCAATCTGAACTCCCCTGGTGCAGGTCGAGGCCATTTCCCCTTGATTGTTACCTGAGTGAAGAGTCTGACCCCCACCCACCCCACACCCTCCTGCCAGCTGCAGAGCTGTTTACCATTGTCTCTCAAATAGAATTATACAGATCACAGTCCAAAAATGCCAAGACTTAAGTGAACCACAGTTCAAATCCATAGATTTGCATTCCCACTGACTTCAGTGTGAACTGGATAAGAGAATTTTCAGACTGTTGCTATGCATGCTGTCATCTCATTGTCAAAGATGAAATGCCAGGCAAAGTATATGAAGAATACTATTGCAGAAACAGAAAAAAAATTCCCCACTGCTTGAGAGAAAAGACCCTCCAGGCACTGATAAACTAGGGCTTCATGTCAAGCTTTTGTTTTGGAAGGCTTGCAAGGATTTAGATGGATTTTTTCGTTGCACAAAATTTAAGGCTTAATCAACACCAAAAAGAACTGATAAGTGAAACAGGACATGCAGTACTAAGCCTCCAAAATGTGGTCAAAATCTACTCCCCTTTTCCTTGTAGATTTTTCTATAATTTTTAATTAGACTTTAGATTAGACATGGGTTTTTTTGATCTTTCCCACTTTCGTTTTGTGTAATTTTACATTCATGACAGAAGTACATAAAGCAAATGAAAGAAGTTAACAGTGATGAAAACAAAGCAAGAAAACGTTATTTATAAAGCTATAAAGTTCCATACAAACCCTTCAGATCTTACTGGGGAAGGTGATATTTTATTTGTAGGAAATGTTAGCTGTATCAAACATTGATTGTTTCATGGATAGGATTTTATGGTCAGCTTTATTAGAAGTGTAAATGAGTTGCAGTGATGGGCTGGTTGACTTCGGAGGGGGAAAAAAAATCTTTCCTTAAAATCTATGCAAAGAAAATCAATCATATAAAAGAACATAAATATTCAAGTAGTAATCTCTAAAAATGAAAGTACATAAAAATGTTCTATTTGTATTAAAATGAAAATTCTGTGTTCAACAGCTGGAGCTTGTAAGAAAGGCAAGGAATCCCCCCTTAGGCAGAGAGGGAGCCCAGTGTCGAGCTTGGCAACCCACAGGGTACAGTGCAGCAGCCAGAAGGATCAGCAGTTCCAGTGCCAAGGAAGCTCAGCCACTGCCACTCTCTCTGCTGGCTCCATGCTTGGATTTTAACCCTCCAAAAGGAGCTGGGGAGCACCTTGCCTTGTACTGGCCAGAGGTTTACAGTCCAAAAAGGTAAAAAGCAGAAGCAAAAACGTACACAATTCAATATTTGATGCACACACATGTTTATCACATTGACATTTCTTCCGAAGAATGGTTTCTACTCAGCTTAGGAGTGTTAAATATTGTCTACAGGTTCTTTTTCAGTATCCTTAGAGTTGAGAGAGTGAGGCTTATGGGCCCTGGATCAGGAATGTCACGAGCAGAGCTGGGATCAAAGCTTGTCTAATGACACCCTATCATTGTGCAGAAGTCAAAGAGCACCAACAGCATCACAGACTAGATAGCCACGAGATAAATAATTAGGTCTAGATAGCTACCCAGGCCTAATTTGAGGCTATTAGAAGATGGAAAATGCATGATTAATGCCCATCTTTGTTACCACAAATTTTGCATCCCTATTAAATCTCATTATTAAAATCAGACAAGGGACAGGAAAAGGATGACTGCAGCAAACTCAATCAGAGGAAGAAAAAAAAAAAGCACATTTCCATTGTAAAGCACATACTCTCTCCAGCTGTCTTCCCTTCTGTGGTGCTAAAGTGTGACAGCACAAGGCTCCCCATGTTTAGAGAAAAAAAGTAAAGTGAAGGGCTCGCTTCAAAAGAACCCAATTGTACTTGGAGAAAAACATGCAAGGAGGAGGTTAAGGAGAAGACTTCACAGTATTATTCAGAGACTTATTTAATCCCTCCAGAATAAGTACATCAAATAATCTCTTGATTATGAATACATAAATAGGAGGGTAATTTCTCTCAAGATAAAAGTTAGTTTTAATGAATGTTCTTCCTCCTCAAGAGGAAAACACAATTTTACCTGAAATAAAGAATTAGGCTATTAACAAAAAAAGGGGGATAAAATAAAGAACTAAACCGATTTAAATATTCCTAAACACGCAGCACGAAAAAGTAGGAACAACTATTTTACATGTTGCAAAGCAGAGGCTATGAAAAGTCTGTTCAACCTTGACTTGAAAGTTAATGATATAATCCTGGAGTTATTCTTAAAATGTAAAAAAAGACACAGCCCCTGCATGGATCACTTGTGTCACTCTTGCTTCCCATGCTGGGACCAAATGCTAGACAGAATTAGTTTCACAACACAGTAATTCATAAGCCAGACAGTCCAACTGTGATCTATCTCTTGTGCAGCAATTATTTAAAGTCAGAGCAACTCTGCTGTGACGTAACTTAAGAGACCAATATCCCCCAAATCCATTCCAAAATTCCATGTGAAGCAGAAACACACATTAGCATTGCTGTTAGGGAGTTATTCTTATTTTTTTTCATTTGCAAGGCACGGAATCTGGTACTGACTCCTACAAGCCACTCCTAATGACTAAGCAATGGAAATAAAACTGCACAGCTTCAGTGGACTTTAGAAATGCACATTCTTCTTCCCCTCCCTGAGCACTGTTTAATATGCAACTGCATTATAATGTTTCTTGTTAGGCAGACAGCTTAAAATTAGAATTGTGGGAGAAGTGATTGATGACCTGGGCTCCTACAGTCCTTTCAATGAAATGTATTCCATTTCCATTTCAAAATATGTTTATTTTGAATTATTGGTTTGTCATTGGACCTGATGAAAGTAAATTTACATGAGCAACTCAGACCTCTGCATGGGGAAACACTTTAATCAGGTAACCTTTTCCTCAGTGTTTTCCATACTTGATAGAAACGGACAACTGAGCTAGGATTTTATTCTTTGCATACAGAACTAGTTTATTGATTGAGCAATGCCTCCTTCTTTGGAAGCCACTTACTCAAAGTCAAAAAATGTTGTGACCTCAACCCCTTCTTCTCAGAATAAATCCTCAACATCAGTGTCTCAGGCAAGGCTTTACCCTATGTGTGCTAAAGGATGAAAAAACATCTGAATATCGGATGAGGAAAGAAATATTTTTTCAGTAGGTCCTTATAAAAAGAAAACTTTCCTGAACAGTCATTCAAGAAGAATCTGGTAAAAAATTTTGAGTAAAATATGCTTCAACTTCCAGAACCCCAGTTTTCTAAGCAGCTCTAGTCTGAGGTTTGCCAATCAAATCCAACAGAAGAAGAGAGAACACATCCTGGTGAACAATCACTCCACTGCTGAACCCACCAGTACTCCCTGGAGCACGAGGACTCCCAACTTCCACAACACAGCTGTCACAGTGCCTGTGCTAAGGAAACTGTGTCACAGCAGAATATGGCTTTTGTCACCACACCTCAGCCACCAAACATGAATTGTGTCATTTTATCAACAAAATAGAGGAAGGTTATAGAAATGTTTTCCCCTGTCTTACACAGCACTGGCTATGCAGGCAGGAGGGGTTTTTTTAAAAGCAGCCACAATTATCACAGTCCCTCTTCACAGGTACTGAGGGACATTCAGTGACAGGGTGGGAACATTCAACACACAAGAGCCCCTCAGTCATCACCTTAAACCTCCTCAGATTCCTGGCACCAGTTGTTAAATCAGCAGTTTGGCCAACCATAGATCTCATTTAACATAGAAACCATTCCTTGCCAGAGTGTGATGAAATGATTTCAAGGCCTGTAGCAAAGGATAAATTAGATTGCAATTAAAAGCATGCAGGAATCAGTAAGATGCTCCCTGTAGGGAAATTAAAGGAGCTTCTAAAGTCTAAGGTCACTGCACACTATTGAAGGTCCATGTCAGCACAAACACTGACACAGCCTCATTCTCTTGATATTTTAACATCGGCTCCTGGAAACTCCCCATTCACTTTTGACCCACACCAGAAAGGAAAAAAAAAAAAGAAAAAAATTGAATGCTCAGGGCACTTTTGTATAAGACAATGTTATCATGTTCCTTATTCCACTAAACAGTAAATGTAGTAACTCAGCTGCAGTGAAAACAACTTGAAATGGAACATAAATGCTCACGCTGCCACTAGTCACTGTTTGAAAACAAAGCAGAATTGTGAAACATTGCACAGTGTCTTTCACATATGGGGATGCTATTTTCATCAATGTATCCACATCTCCAATGTCCACTTTTAGTTAAAACTTAAATCCTAATGGTAGAGGACAAAACAGCAGGCCAGGGCCTGATTTGTCATTAACTTGAGAAAAAAAAAAAATCTTAGTGCAACAATTAGTATAACTCACTGATAACTGCAAGTATTCTGTCCTGTCTCCATGAGTTCCTCCAGTTTTTGTCATGTAGTGACAACCAACAGCTTGGTCAAACTGGTCTAGATTTTTTTTTCAGCAAGATGCTCTTCAGTAACCACTCTCAAACCCCTCACCCTACCTGTGAATCAATTCCATCTTAAGTCAGGCTTGTGCTTCTATTTCTCCTTTTAGTCAGGCTGTACTGGTGTATTCACTTAAAACTGTGGCCTCTTAAGCACCTACATGATAAACTTCCTGCCTATCTACAAGCAATCTCAGCCAGTTTGAATGCCCTTTTGATTAAAATAAAATTGCTAATGTAACAGTACTAGGAGGAAAAAAGCAATAGCCATCAAGTATGAAACTAACCCAGGAGAGAACTTCATGACTCAAACCATTTTTTCTTGTGCTACATCCAGGGCAACTTAAAAACTAAAACCAGTGTTTCTTGATCCTGAGGATTCCAGGTCTGAATCCAATATCTGGCTGAATTAGGCTTTTACTTATCTAAAAATGGACAAATTCCTGGATTTGTGATATTTCCTGGCAATCACAGACAGAAACCAATCCTACTTTATTTGCCAGTAGTCTTCAAAGTCATTCTATCTACTAAAATTCTAGATATGTAGCATCTACAGAAATATTATCTAAAAAAATATGCAGAATTAAAGTAGAAATACACTGAATATTCGTTTTATTTAATGGGAAATAGTCTAGAACACCTCCGGACAGCACACACCTAGCTTACAGGAACAGCAGTGGAATCTGAGCTCGTAGAAACAGATTTTTCCTAAAGAGTTAATTTCAGTTTTCATGTGATTAGGGTTGCATATTACAGATTCTGCTTGGAGATGATTTGCTTAAGCACACACACTAGAGAATAGCTAAGGCAAAGAACTGCTTTGAGAGAGCTACTAAATGGTCCAGTAATAGTCTGAACACCAGCAAAGTGGGCATGATGTATAGTAAATAGGGAGACACTTATCCCACAGACAGCATGATTTTAATTTGTAAAAGAATTTCTAATATGAAAGGACTATGTTTTTATCCACTGGCAAGCAGCTGCTCTCAATTAGCTTATTAAGTGTGTAGCAAAAGTCTTCCCTCTCCTCCATTACAGCATAAGCTTAGACTGATATTTCATGGGAATTCTGCACCATTCCTAAAGTTATTGAACTCTGCTTCCCCTTTCTTGCTTTGTTCAATGCAGGCTTCACTGTTCCAGACTTCTCCCAGACAAAGCCACACTCACACTCAGGAAGTCACAAGGAATAAAGGGATGGGAAAAACTGGAAATGGTGATCAGAAAGGCAGGCATAATTTCCTAGTTCCTTTAATTATTCAGCTGATTAAAACACACATATAAATGTTGGCATAGTTTGTTAAGTTCTCTCTCCATCCTACAGGCAAAGTATGGAATTTAATATTTTGTCTGGCTCTGTATTATTATGTACCATTGACATGCTGGATTCCAGCAGCCTTCTCTCAGGGGTTTCTGGCCAGACAGTGCTAGAAATCTGATTTACTCTAGAGGGTGATTTGTAGATATCTAATCTTATTTCTGTAAAAACTGAGTGGTGTGTAATTTTATCTTCTATGCTGGATGCTAGTAAATGTACAACTAACGTGATATTCCATACCTGCATAGAGGGGCTGAAATCTCTGAATACATTACATTAAAACTACCTGTTCATTAGAGCAGAGTTCAAACAATTGTGCTTCCAAGGTCTACCTTCTCACCATTCATCCATCAGAGAAGCACAAAAATAGAACCTAAATCTACAGAATTAATAATTAATACAAAAACACTAAGTAAAGTATAACGTTCAAAAGAAATTGTTAGATAACGGCACACATTTTTTCTATGGTGCTGTTCCCCTTCTAATCAAGGGTAGTTAAAGGCAGAAGTCAACCAGAAAGAGGTTCATGAGTTGAGAAAGGAGACAATTTCACCCCTTCTTCTATGACATCTCTTATATCTTTGATATGTCCTTATGTGGCTTCCAACATGACAAGATTCTAGAAGATAAGCTTGATTTCAGCTTCAGTGTCAGTTTTACCAGACATGTTTTCCTCCAGATGCAAGACTGAGGTGAGCTACAGAGTGATGTAGAAGCAAAAGGGAGTTGATGTTCTTGAGAATAGAAAAAAAAGTAAAATTTGCCTCTGTTTTGGGTTTTTTCCCTTTCCAGCCCAGTAGTATAGCTATTAAACAGATTTATTGCTGGCACATATGATTATTTCAGCAGAACAGGGAGGGAGCCATGCTTCAGCATTCACACCTCATTTCCCTTTACATCCCACCAGAACCCACGACCTCTCCTGCCATGCACTGAGGAAGAGTACCAGACAAAGAGAGAGCAATGCCCAAAACAGAAATATTCCTTTCCTCGTTCTGTCACAGGTAAGAGCATAAATATTCTTCCCATATGTACAGAAGTGTTTGTTTGCTTTGAATGTACAAAGCAGCACTGCCACATAATTACCATCTGCCACTTCATCAAGGCAGAGAGATGCAGCTGTTGTTTTTTCCTTTTTATTTGTGCTTGCAACCTTTTCTCATGGATTTCATCCAAGATAATGTAAACCTACGTAATGTAAACTATTACTAAGTGATTTTCCAAGTCACAGTGAGCAACAGTTTTATTTTAAAGGCAGCCTCAATCTTTCACAGTAAAACTTCAGTCCCCATATAAAAGGCACTGATAGTGGGACAGGAATATTAAAAAGACCAAGTATAGAAATTATACTGACAGTGCAAAGAGGCAAAAACATAAATCAAAGAATTTATAATTCATGTTTCTTTCATATGTAGCTGACATCAATGAATTGAATTATTCCATTTAGATCATTTTTCAGGAAGAGCTTTCTGCAATCTGAATGGCAGCTGTCTGGAAAACGTCCCCAAAGAAACAAAAGGATGGTTTTAGGAAAAAAAAAAACGTTTTTGTGTGGAAGTTGTATCAGCTACAACATTGACCTGTGCTCTATTCTTTGATAAAGATAAGATCCACAAGTGAAAAGAACAACTGTGATACTTCAAAATACCTTTTTCATCATCCCAGGGTTTGGCAGAGACATGAATTAAAAAGAGGCACCTTGTCTAGCCACACTAAAAACTCATACACATATATCCATTCCAATCATGAGAAAGGTGAGAATAACAAAGTCATTTAATTTTAAGTGGCTCTGCTCATAACAGATTTCTTCTGACAAAAATTTCCTTTAGAAAGAATGGAGAATTTCTCCCAAGGGAAAAAATGTAGACATCCACCACAGTACCAGCTTCATTTTCATCTCCAATCTACACCCTTCAGGTACCCCAATCCATTCATTTCCTTCCTATATAAACATTTATGTAGAACATATCTCTCATAAATGAAATCCCAAAGCAATGATGAGCTTGTTATAAGAACAACTTGATACAGATTATTATTCTGCAAGGATACAGCCAGCAAAATAAAACCATCTTAAAGCCAACATTTGGCAGGGGCTATCAAATCCAGCTTGTTACACAGTGCTACCATCGTTTATAGAAGTGCACTCTAATTAAGGTAAATGAGGTAGCAAGAACACAGTGACATTGTTAACTTAATGACCCATAGCCAAATTATTTAAAACTTCTTTGAAGTTCAACTTAATTGTAATAGATATAATATTGAAGAATTTTTAAAAGCCTTGGATACCTTGTAGAGTAACCTTAATGATCTTTTTCTCCTCTCCCTTATATTTTTGGTGTTAGTGTGCATGTGTTTAGAATACTGCTTAGAATCCTGGTATTTAGTATGGAAGTGAATTCCAGTTTACAGCTGGTGCCATCCACACAGTAAAAAGACATCCGTGTTCTCCAGGCCCATCACAATGCCATATTTTAAACTAATAAGGTACAAGAACTTGGCAGCTACCATAAGAAAACTGGGTTTTGACCAGATTTTCATTCTGTCAAATGAGATTTTGTCCATGCAAAGAAGAATACTTTTCCATAATCTAAAGGCATTTTTTTTCCAAAATGTTCTAAATACAAAGCACGCAAAAAACCACTTTAAATTAATTACCAACATAACTGTATTTTGCCTTGTTCTAGAAAGCAATCTCAGAAGCACCACAGTGTACTGTGAGCTTCCAACCAAAACAAAAGCCATTAAAAAAGTAAGCTTTACTGCAAACAGCAAGTTTAAGTTACTCTGGAGATGGATAGTGAAATCCAGCATACTTTATTTTTCTTAGCTGAAATGAGTGCACTGTTTTCATCTGCGGAGTGAGACCTGATGTCTAACACGAATTTGTTATAAATCAGAAATAAGAACATTTTTTCCCAATTATTTGATTATGAGTTCCAGAAAGAGTTACTTCCCACACATTGCAGAACACTCAGATCTGTTTAAGACCATTGGTACAGATCACAGAACAGATTTAGAGCATTCAGAAAAGATGTGCATGTTGTATTTCCATAGTGGTTATCAGAGAGTAAGGAGACAATCAAAAGCACATTTACAGCAAGCATAACACACATGGGGGAAAAACCAAAAACTCCAGTCAGCTCAGACTGCAGCCTTGTGGTGCCCAACTGCAAGAGAACCCTTGCACACAGCAAGTCCATCCGTTAATGGAAGTTACTGTTAATCACCACATCCTACTGTCACAGAAGGGGTTTGGCTGCCCTTAATACCTTTAGAATGATCTTTGTTTCACACAAGTCAATAAAAAGATCTACTACTACTCATAAAATCCCTCTGTAAACATCTCTATCCACCTTCACTTCCAAATGCCAAAGGAATTAGTGTAAATGCTTTGTAATGTTCCCACCCACTCCATGCTGTGGGAGATGATTTCATCAGCCAGATCTGCTGCATTTCAAATCACCCCATGCTTCAGCCTCAGTGTGCCAAGCACAGGGATCAGGGGGAGGTTCAGCTTTAATTCTGAGCTCAGGCCTATGAAGGCAAGCTGAGTTCTACAGAACAGGGTACAGAAACAGCAGTGATGGGCTGCACTTAACATTTGATAAGTTACCACTTTCATCCCTGTGTCACACAGCAGGTTTTTTGTGCTCTATCTTGTTAATGAGAACATCTTTCCCCCTTCTCATTTGAAGGATTCTTGAAGCATCTGTATTTTATTCCTAATCATGTCTTATTCCTGAATAACTTTGACACAGCTCAAATCCACAGTATTGCAGAGCAATTTTTCTCCTCAGTAACATTGCTTTAGAGCTGACCAGCTGATTATAGGACATAAGTACTACTAGTGAAAAAGTCTCCCTGGAGTAACAGACCAGGACTGTTAGAAAGTCAATCATATTGTTTTAATTTTCCATAAGCTGATCAAACTACATTCAAATTTAACTAAATTTAGTTAGATCACCTTACTACTGGTTAGATTTTATTTTCTATTCTGACACTTCTACAAATTATTATTCCAGAGCTGTCTTTAATTACCATTATTTTCTTGCATGACAGAGTTTATTTTCATTTCCTCTGAAACAGTCATTCTAAAACCCCAATTTAAGGAGAAGCAATATGTGCAGTAAGGAGACAGCAGTCCAAAGTGAACACAGCCTGTACAACACGTCAGGGGCTCTGGATTTGTACATGGGTCACTGAAGTTCCCATTGCTCAATTATCACATTTACTAATGCCAGCTAAAGCAGAATTAGTTTGGATTTGCTTACTTACACTGTTAATCATATTTTCTTCAACCACACAGACAGATTACTAAACTGAGCCTTTCAAAGTATGTGTTTGATTATAAATACACAGCAAATGCTGGGGCAAGTGGCATCTCCAGACAGCCATTTGGAGAGTTCAGTCCTTGCCACTGTCACACTGCCCGGACACACAGGAAATCACAAGGCTGTTCTCCTGGCCAAACTGGGGCTCCAATCTCTGTGGAGCTCCCAGGCTTTCATGTCACACACAAAGAACAACATTTCCATGGACTGATGCAAATTTTCAGCTATAACTATTAATGCTACATATATAAATAAAAATGTATTAAAACCCCTCATATTGGCTAAAATACCAAGTAACATGGTGCATGTATTTTAGTAAACCCACCTGCTGCTTTTCCTTGCAGAATACCTGCCCAAATCTAGCCTTAATTCCAGTATTATCTCCATGATGATTCTGGAGTGTCCTTTGTATAAATTTTTCTCAAAATTTGGATGCAGCAAATGGAATATTCCCTTGGCTGTCTTTCTCACCCATTCAGTCTATGTTTTCAGCTCCAAATCTGACATAGATGTTTTTAATGCTATTTGCAGATTAATGTAAACAGGAAATTTGTGCTGCATGTAGCAAAACCAAAGCAATAAAAAGGCAAAAGCAACCCTATTTTGGTTTTGGTTGGGATTTCCATGGTTTAATCACAGATTCTCAATCTTTCTACAGTCAATTGAGAAAGATAACAGCTATTTACCAGTAGTCTCACCAGTATCTTCTCTTGATCAAGCCAAGCGAACTTTCTAAAATGCCTCTATTAGAGGAAAGTTACTTTTTGAGAGCTACTTCTGGAATTTTGTAGAAATAAAGTACTTTCTGTACAGAGAGCCTTATCATTAGAGGTGAAACACAGGACAAGTTAACAATATGTTGGGATTTCTGAGACAAAAGCAAGCTCAAAAAACTACTGGAAACAATTTAGGGATTATTTTCCATTTGCAGTTTCAACGCAGATGGGAAGGTGCTGTCATGCTCATCCTCTCCTCAGATATTTCAGTGTTATTTAAGGTGCAAATAGAGAAAGAGGGATTTTCCTTTTAGAGAATTTCTAGTGCAGTGCTGGCAGCTTCCCTTTGTCTTTTCACAGGGTTTGTCCTCTAGCAGGAAGAAGCCCCCGTGTAACTCCAAGTTTTCTGTTGCAGTAATGAGTGTGAACCCAGGACTAGTTTTGTCCATTAAGGAATTGCATGTAAATAAAGGGACTGGAGCTTCTATTTCTCAGCAGATCTTCCTCCCAAACAGTCCTCAGATAAGGCTGTCAAAACCCACCAATACTAATTTATAGCAAATGTTGGAAAATGATAAAATCTAAGATATGAATGTTATGACAAAAATTGCACTGGTACTGATGTATTCAGCACTGAAACAATTGAGAATTTGGGGCATTTGACTTCTGTACACACTGTGACCACAAACCTTCTATAATTACTATAAAGCAAATCTCATGGCACTTAAACTTTTCTATATTACTATTCTATAGATATATATATTTCTATATTACTATTCTATAGAGAAAGATACAGCATAGCCCAACATACACTGTGGTGGTGTTTCAGCAAGCACTGAAACACTGAATTACTGTTGTGGAATCACTCAGTGGTACATTTTGAAACACTTTTTTTGACTGAGGTTAAATGGCATTAACTAAGACCCATAGAAAGCAGTTACAAAATCTGAATAGCCCAAGATTTTGAAAGAAGCATTTACACCATAGCTGTTTCTTCAATCTATCAATTCTGTCTTGAAATCCCACAGTGACCAAAAAACTAAAAATCAAGGCAGAGATGCCGTGAAGCTGAGTACTGACTTTACCATTTATTCCTTTTCCACTGCATCTGGCATTTGAATATCCCCACAGCAGAAGGGAGCAAAGGGCTCCTGATGACTGAATAAAACCCAGGGAGCATTAGTGGTAGCACACATGCATTTGCACTCTGATTTCTAACATCACACTTAATCTATTCCTGCTTGAAAACTCTCACTTTGAAATACTCGGGGGATTTGTTCTCCTTATTTTCCTGAGCTGGCAGGAATCAGTGTGATTTGTTAGGTCTAAAATGCTCTGTTGTAAAACCTTTTAGAATTGCATACTGTAAATTAAAAATTTCATATTCCTTAATCTAGCAACTTAATCAGCCTCATTAAACTTTGTTAAACAATACCTCACTGGATCGTTTATATTTTATTTTAAAATTCCCTTTTAAAATTCTAATATTCCTTATATATCTGTGCAGCCAACATATTCTGGTCATTGACAGAAAAAACATCTGGGACAATGTTCCTTTTTTAACTGAATACCAGAGCAATCTTTAGCCTATTTCTACAGTAGGAACCAGCAAAAACATAAGGAAAAAAAATCAGTTCAGAGACAGAAACACGTAAAACAAAAAAGGTAAAATGTAATCAATGCTTATTAACTTTCATATAGGATCTAGAGACTTTTTGCTTTAAATTTGTTTTACACTGACATTATAATTGGCTTCATTAGTCTTGGAAATTGTCGCTGCAAGTCAGACAGGCTGACTGCCTGGCTCCTGCAGTTAGAAAATAGCATTAGAAAATGCTAATTGTTAAATGAAATTTCAGGCTGAAATATCCTATATTGAAACACATTGCACTTTAAACACGCAGACAGTTTTAGAGCAGGCGAGTAGAATGGGGATTTTGAAATGCAAACTCAAATTAGGACCAAAATGGAAAATAGGGAGCATTGGAACTTGGTAAGACTGAGGTTTATTTGAAGAAACATACACAATATATGCAGGAAACCCTACAGACTCTAAAGAAGCAATTAAATGAAGAAACAAACCCTCCATGCTCTGCTAAACAGTTATTTTTCACATCTCACTTTTTCTAAAATTTATAAGAAATAGTATACAGCACAAACTTCAAGGAAAACTTTTCAATTACTGGTAAAAACACATTGTGAAGCAGCAGAGGCATGGGGGGAAAAAAGGTTTTTTTATAAGCTTTGCTTAACTTAGAAGTAAGAACTTCCACTAATGCCTTCTTAAAAGACAAATAATTTATTGGGAGGAATGAAGGAGGAAGCAATTATGAGACCCAACTTCAATAAAATGATGTGGATTAAGCCTTCCTTAGGCAGAGATTTAGTTCTTCATAGATTTCCATTATTTTATTAAATACTTAGACATTCGAGTTTTCCTCTATTTGTCATCATTTTTCCCCAATAAAACATTAGCAGAGGTTGAGAATGTTTGGGGAAAAGAGTAAAATTCCCTTACACATGATGGTCTCTCTAAAATGAGCTCTTTCACCTAATTGCTCCTTTGAGGCTTCCTTAGACTCTTCCCACCACATTCCTGTAAAGCAGCATCCTAACACAGGCACTGCAGAGTTGAGAGAGAACTACCTCTAAGTGAAATCCAAAAAAGAATAAACGTAAAGGAGTAAGATATTTTAAAATCACTTTGAAATCTGTCATTTACTCAGTTCTTCAGTCTCATCTAAGAGGAAAAAAAGAGAAAGTCTTGAGACAGCCTCCTCTCTCTCACATGGAACAAAATGCATGTTAGCCAAGAAAAACTTCACAGGTCTGCAAGGCTGGTTCATAAAACTTGACAGACTTTCAGAGCTCAGCTCCAAGTTCCAGATGTAAATGCCATGACAATCTTGGCTGGAAACTGATATTCAAAAATCTGCACAGAGATGGATTTTATTAGGGTGGAAATGTAGAAAGCGGCAGGGGAAATTAGTGAAAGAAACAGTTCCTTACTCCTCCTCCCTTAGAAAGCTCTGAAGAGACATCTCTAAGGAGAATTCCAATGAACACCCACCCTCTCAAAACAGTCATTTACATCCACAGGGCCCCACACCTCCTGGCAGTGGATCTGCCAGCACAGATAGTGTCAGCAACTATGGAATACTCAGAAAACCAGAGGTGAGGAAAACACAAATTCTCTTAAAGACATTCAATCAGAAAATTCAAATCTGGAGACAATAATGATGCTCACTAAAGATGACCATTTCCTACTTTGCCCAAGCCCTCAATAGGCCCCGGGTTGTTCTGTGCCCATGTGATGAGGATATGGAACAAGAGCTGAGGGTTACACTGGGGGGACAGCTCTTCCCACTGTGCTCGAGGCCACACAGCAGAAGGAAGAACAGACAAGATGGACTCTTTAGAGAGCCCAGATGGGAGGGGAAAAAAATGGATTTGGAGACTGAGGTTCTGGTAAAGGTTGGAGCAGTTTACAATAGCTCCAGTTAAGGATCTGCTCCATGCTCTCCAAGGAGGGAGCCTGTTACCTCCAACACGGGCAGGTATGGCACCACGAGCTGGGGCGTGTTCCCTCACCATCACAGAGCAGGCACAGGGCACTTCAGCTGTGACAGCCAGCAGCCCCCAAAGACTCTGTCAGGGGAGGTGTCATCAGCACCCTCCAGTCACTGCCCGTGTTCTGTCACACTGCTGCTGCTCAGCTGCCACCACTTCTGAGTGACAGGGGAGCACTGGGGCTCGGGCTGGAGATTCTGTTCCTAAAGGATCTTAAAGCAGAGATTTGTGCACTGGTACCTGCCCCTAGTGAGGAGGAATTATACACACACAGATGCACTGAGCTATTAGTTATTGCTGAGGCTTAAGTGCAGCCAGGATGCATTTATCTGCTGGGAAAAGCTATCGAGCAGCAGCACCTTTGACACTTCTGTAATAGTCTGTGTTCAAAAGATCACAAAGAAAGCCACATTTATATATTATGTAACAATAATCCTGCAAGATGCTGTGTTTCTCCATATGCTCTGTAAGAGATAACAATTACAAATGCCATTTTCTCCTGTAAGGCTTATGTAGTTTCTAAAATAGTGTTTATGTATTACTACAAGATATGTTTTCCTGCAAGTGCTCAGACAGCTACTGGAGACAATTGTTTTTGCTTATTCCATGATCCCCATTAAAAAAAAAGTCAAAAGCAGACCATTATGCTGTGCAAAAAAACCACTCTGTCTAGCTTTAAGAAAGTTTAACAGCTGTACTTTATTGTATCAAAGTTCAGCAGCACCTCAGAGTTAATAAAACTGGAGTCTCTCCTACAGCCTGTGAAGTCTAAAACACACTGAAATTTAAGCAGTACATCCTCTCACCACAGAACACTTGTCTCTAACAAAATACCTTTTCCTTCCACTATCACCTTTGAAAGATATTGCTGGTACATCTAAAAATCAGCTGACAATGCATGTAAAACCTGACATTTCCTTAATCAATTACTTGCTAAATGACTTCATAACTTCCATATGAAATGTTGGAGGAGGAAAAAAAGAAAAGTTTGAATTCTATCATGGGATTAATGTCAGCAGGCAGGAAGATCTTGCAGGGACTGAAAATTTCAGAGCCTGGTGAGTAAAGTGGTTTAAGTTTTAAAGTACCTGACCAGAATAGTGTGATAATCCTAAAACCAGTAATTTAGACATACTGAAGATGACTAACCAACATTACTATCTCTCCTGAAGTATTAACCCAGAATATTCTTAGATTTATTCAATTCTAGCACTCAAACCCAAGCTAGATGCTCTCATGGCGCTTTCATACTGCTGGCATAACTCAAACAGGACATGTGAAGACAAAGTGCTGACAGTAAGAAGAAATCAGTTTGAGACTTTGCACAGGTAACAGCTGACTACATCCCACTTGTGCAGAAAATCATAAATCCCATTTTCTCTCTTACAGGTAGTACTAAAGTTTGGTGAAGTTGGTGCTTAAGTTGAAAATAGCAACAAGTAACCAGCACAGAGCAAAGCTGACCAAGCTGTGCAACAGCTCAGTTACCTGGGGATGCTCCTGGGATCCTTTAGGGAAGGCAGAGCACTGAGAACTGCCTTGACAGTCTGTCACAAGAAAAAAAACCAGAATTCCTTTGGCACAGGGAAGGAGTCCCTATTGTCAGTTAACATTCTGACTCCATCCTGCAAAGGAGGCATTGAGGCTACCACTTTGAGGCTTCAGGGATCAACCCAAACAATCTTGTTTTGCAAATGGCCAAGGTTTTAGTGCACCCAGCTTAGAGGTGCAGGTGTTAAGTCAGAAGCTTTTCAAAAGGCAGCTATGGAAAAGAAAAAGGGATTATTAAAAAAACCTGAAGCATTCATTAAAGGTATGACTACAGAATACACAATATTTAAAAGCCCTCCTAAATGTAGCTGCACAATTTCCTCATGAGAAGGTTCAGTGCCCCTCCTGGGAAAATATCATGCAGCACCAGTCACAGAACTCCAGGGGATGTTCTCCTGACTGTAGTTTACATGGAACTTCACCATTCACAACAAATCACAGATCACAGAGGCAAGCATGAAAACTTTAGCATTTTTTATGAAACACAAATTTTGGTGGTATTTAAATGTAGGTGAAGATTTAAAAGCATAGAGATGTGCAGTCCATTTATTTAGGTGATATATCATTAACACAATTTTAATAGATACAAAATAAGTGAAATGAGTTCCGTGAAACTTAAGATTTGCTGCAAAACCTAAAATAGTTGCACCAAAGGCTGCCCAAATTTCTTGTATCTTTTGAACATAAAGAGAAGATGCATAACCCTGAGCTCAGCAAGCAGATCAAGTGGTCAAAATGCAGACTTCTGCCATTCATAGTCATGTCAAATAATATGATTCTTCAAAGACATCAAGGGTGCATATCCTAGAGCTCTAACCCTGACTGAGTACTTGGTTCTGAAATCACAAAAAACAACTTAAGTTCATTTTAGACTTAGATTGAAAAATGCAGGGCAAACTGTGTGGTTCCAGCTGCTTACCTACTCTTGAAAATATGTATTTTTTTGTTGTTTTGAGTTGAATCCACTTGTCTGTCCTTTAGTATTTTTATTCTTTCTCCACAACATAGACGTTTCAACAGAAGAAAACAAGCAAAACAACAGGGAACACAATAAGGACAAAATTGGGTTGGTAGATCCAGTCAGCACAGTTTGGTCAATAGTCAGAGTCTCACTGTGTTTTCAGGGATTATTATCCTCACTTCAGTGTTCTGTTTATTGCTTTAGCCCCTCTGCAAAGCATGAGCACTTGGAAGCACGCTCTCCTTTTCCATCTCCAATTCTGTTTGCACTTGGAGATTGCCACAATTGGACTGATATGCCCTCTTACATCTACTGCAGATCAAAATGTTGTCTTACAGATGGGTCTTCCCCGTGAATGAAATACAGTGAGTGTAGTTCATATTTCCTGTCCTGATTACATTATCCACTTCAGTTTACCAGCCACAGGTTCCAGCAGACACTGCCCATTTCCATGGTTATCAGCTGGATGCTTTGTGCTCTGTTTCCAGCTTGGAAAGGCAAACTACACTGTAACACTTCACAGGACACAGGGAAATAAATTCAACTGCTTCAAGATCAATGTAGTTCTCCTTTGCTTGAAAACAACCACTGCCACTCAGAACATTTGTGGTTCCCCATTCCTACATCCCTCACACGACCACTGGTGCTCAGTGTGGTATCTACAAAAGAATCTCTTCTCCCACTGCTGGTAAGAGCTCATCACTTACAGCTCACCTGAGTTTACTTGATACCAGATTATTTGCTACAAAAACCACAAGAGCCTGTATTTGCACAAGGCTTGTCTCACAGACCTTCCCAGTCAAAGAAAAAAGGAGAATGCCCAAGAGAATTTTGTCTTTTGAATTCAGAAGATCAAATACATTTTCAGCCAATAATATTTTACCAAGATATCCAGCCCCTATTATCTTTCAGGGCAAAAAAAAAAAAAAATGGAAGATATAAATATAATTTGGAGGTAAAATTCAATCCAATCAGAACTACAGCTGAGAGTCTTTTCTCTAATATTCAATTAGATGATCACCTGAGTAGTTTTGTTCCTTAAGCTGAAAATAATAAAACTGCAGTACAAGGACTTCTCATCAGTTCTGCCTGCCCTGGCAACTGGAACAGTGGTATCATCATTAATGGCAGAAATCAATCTACTGCCCCAGCAACAACTGTGGTGACACAGATCAAAGGTGAATATTAACTTAAAGGGAACTGGAAATTAAAAAAGGTCTAGTTTAGATATAACAGTGAGCACTTAACACGACACTGTACAGAGAGGAAAATAACAAAGCAGATCAAATCTGTTTTCTAAACATTCTTCACACATTCATCCTGAAACTACAAGGGCAAATTACAGCATGATGGTTTGAATCATCTGTTCAAAATACATATTTAAATTTATTCTTTTCTTTCTCTCCACTGAAAAGAAACAGTGCTCTGTACTTTTCTCATATAAGCTGAGAATTATCTGGTACAATCTGAATCCTGACTTCCTCTAAGAATCTCTCTGTATTACATTGACATGGAGTAGCTGGTGCTGTGTGCATCTCTAACTCAGCAGTGATGTGAGATAAGTAGTAAAGCTGGCCAAGGCAGTAAAAAAATCTCTCAACAGAGATTCTAATTTACACTGGCACCCCACGACCCCCAGCCCCTCTCTGGTAGCTCCTGTGCCCAGGATGTGCTCCAGCATAGAGCACACACACATGCAAGCCTTCCCAATTATTTTTCCAGCCCTCCAGCAAGCACACAGTTAACATTACTCTGTTCCCTGGGCAGCTGGGGAAAATCTCACCTTTTCACACAGTCCACATTGCACCTGCACATTCACCAGAAGTTTACAGACATGATAGAGCAAGCAGGATTTCAACCTTAAGCAGATAAGCAATATTTCACTTTTGTTTCCATTTCTGTTCTCCCCTCGGGATGTATCAAGTTTAACAATATGATTTGGGACCTTTTGGTTTGGTTGTTATAAGGCAGACAAAAAGACCAATCAAATTCTGTATAAGATACCCAATGATGGCAGCAGGCCAAGGTTAAAAGAAGCAGCCTGGTTTTTTCTTGATATGGTGGTCTGACAGTCCATAGTAAGATTTATGATTACTTCTGCATACTGTGTATAGTTTTAAGTATTTATCAACATATTAACTATACATTTTGCATTGATTCCACACCTTTCATCTTTGTGATGGAGAGCTTTGCAACTGTGACAGGGAGGAAGCACTACAACTTCAAAGCTTGGCAGCATTAAGTATGTTTATTTTAGGGCTCTCCAGTCATTAACATAAGAGTATCAGCTGGCCAGAGAGCAGAATTACCTGGGGACAACTGCTGCCACTGTGTTGGAGTGGGCAAAGAGGCCCAGTGCCACATGGTCTCCTGTTTTATCTGACCTCAGGAGCTTTTAGCACTGGTATGAGAGCAGAGCACAGCTCTCAACCTCCCTTCCCAAAATACGCAGCAATGCAGGCAAGCTAAGCCTGTCCTCCACCTGAAGTAGTTCCTGAAAGTAGGTTAAAAACCCCACGGAGTGTTCATGAACTAAGGGAAAACTATTTCTCAGCATGAAATGGATTAGTTAAGCATAGAGATGAAAATTTCTATCATGACACTGACTGCTTTATTCTATTTTGCCACAACCTCGCAGTGCCATTCATTCAGTGGTTTTTACTGACACATGAGAAAGGCATGAAAAGAGGCAGCATTTTTGTAGCATTTAGCCATAGAGGGTCCATAAGGTACCATAACTGTGCAGATGAAAAAGGGAAAATATTAACCTAAAAATTAAAAATATATCTATTTATTTTTCTGATGCAGTACATTACACATGTAGTACAGCACAATACCAGTCACAGCACTGTGTGAAGGGCTCGTAAAGGTTTGATACCTGGAGACAGAGGGAGAAAGGGACATTTTGAAGTGGCCAATTTTTACTCCTTCAAAACCCCATAGAAACTAGCACAGGGAATAGTACCAGGGCCCTCAAACTTATACCACCTCATACTCCCAATATATATCAATGTTTTAAAAGTTCTCCTTTCTTTGTCCTTCCTTACAGATACTCTCTAAATCTATTATTTCATGCCACTATAGGTTTTATTTCAACAAAATTAACAGCACCTCCATGTGCAAATATGTTCTCAACTCCCTTTTATTGCAACAAAAGCAGCCAGCACCTACAAGCATAAGCATATCCCCCTTCTCCTTTTTGAAATTATTTTAAACACATACAGAACTGCAGTTACCTTAGTGAGCAACTCCAGTAACAGAGTGCTGCTCTCTAAGACTTACAACACAGGATTGCTGTGGAGCAAGATCTCAGCACTACAGTACATCAGATTTAGCCCAGATCGGTTACATCATTTAGTACAAGGAATTTTCTGAGATAATGAGACAAGAAAGTGACTAAAATATCTTGTTTGGCAGAGGGAGACACACTCAGCAGGGCTGTGCTCCTCTCTGGCTGTGGTTTCAGCTCCTGCAAAAGCTCCACTGTTTGATCTCCATGTTCACTGGCAACAGCCCTGAACCAGAGTGATGCTAAAGTTACTGCTGAAAGACTTGAGATGATAAGATCATCTTTGCTGCACCTTCCATCCCAATCCTTCCCCCATATGTGGTTTAACCTGAGCAGATGAACTGCCCACGCTGTATTGACAGTCTGCTTCCTACCTGAGCATAAGGCGGTGGGTAACTGGTGTAAGTGGGATACAAGAACAGCACGAGGAGCTCAATACTACAAGAGATCAAGGTAACCCGATCAGCAATTGCAGATGTCCTTAGGAAGCTACAGAACAGACCACAAAGCTGGAACAGAGAGCTGTGCCTACTACAAATGATAGGCTGAAATTTAATTTCTGATGCTGCTAACAAGTTTAGGAATTGCCTATTACTTACTGTAGTTTTCTCTATTCTGTGTGCAAAATAGCGGAGTGCAGTTCAGGAAACACCCGAGAGAAGGAAAATGAAGCACCTTGCCCAGAAGAATGCCTGGTGCTGGATTAGTGCTCAGTGATGGGAGAGCTTCCTACTCACAGCACTCAGGATTGAGCCTGCCACTAAAACTACTGATTTCCTTGGGCCAAGAGTTCCCTGGAGCAATAGAGAAAAGTCCTTTGTGTTCAAGTAAAATCAGGATTCTGAGGCTAAGAAAATAAGCACCCTGCAAGGAATAAAAAGACCATCACATTCTGTGTATTTCTAGGAAAACTTTGGGATCATCTGTGAATTAGGAAGGAAATAGTTTAATAGAACAATGAAGTCTCAAAATGAAAATTTCCTAGATAATTTTCATACTTTTGATAGTGCTGTAGAATGTTTTAGATCTTTACAGAAAGACTCCTATACTTGGTGCAAAAGATTGTCTTAGTCTGACACAAGAATAGGGATTTTTATTTGAAGAAAACACACAACCCCACACAAACCTAGGTTAAAGGGAAACTTAAATTAAACCTTAAATTAAAAAAATAAATCCCTCATATTATTGATGCTTCTACTATCAGCCACGATGGCACATTGAGATAAGAGTAACTTTTTCCCATCTTGACTGGCATGGGGCTGTGTTTTGGATTTGTGCTGGAAGCAGTGTTGATAACACAGGGCTGTTTTTGTTATCAGTGAGCAGCACTTGCACAGAGCCAAGGCCTTTTCTGCTCCTCACACCCTCAGCCAGTGGGCTCAGGTTGCACAAGGGACTGGGAGGGGACACAGCCAGGGACAGGTGACCCCGAGTGACCCAAGGCTGTCGTGGACAGCATGTAGAGCTGGGGAAGAAGGAAGGGGAGCACACAGTGATGGCATTTGTCTTCCCAATTAGCAGCCAAGTGTGATGGAGCCCTGCTCTACTGGGGCTCCTGAACACCTGATGCCAGTGGGAAGGAGGGAATGATTTCCTTGTTTCTCTCTCCTCACAAGCACAGCCTTTGCTTTTCTTAGTAAGCTGCCTTTATCTCAGCCCACAAATTCCCAGTTTTACCCTTCAGATGCTCTCCCCATCCCACCAGTGATCAGCTGTGTAGGGCTGAGTTGGCAGCTGGGATAAAACCACACATCAGCAGTCCCCACCCTCCAGGCCATTCTTTCCTTATCATCATCTCATTGTAGCTGATAAACACAGTGGATAATTGGACTCTGGTTTGGAGTAAACTCGTTAAGCTGTAGCCAGGGGGTGACTCAGCCACCGTGCTTTTAACTCCCTGCACTGTTCTAAACTATGAAAAGCAGTTTCCCCAACAATCAATGTAAAAAAATAGGCCATAATGAAGAAAAAAGAACAAACAGCCCACAACCAGAACCCCTTGAAGTACTGAAAAAAGAACATCAGTAACAGCCAGAATTTAAGGATGTCCAAGAACATAATCCAAGTGTCACATATGTTAATCACTTGTAGGAAAATCACAGAGATCCAATCTTTGCCTGCCTATGAAGGAGGGAATAAGATGTTGCAGCTACTTTTTCCATCTGGTACACAAGCAAGAAAATAAAACAGTTTGTAAAGAAGTGTGTCCTTGGTGATTTAAAGGCCTCATTTCCTCCACACACATTCAGCTTTCAAATGTAACAGACTAAAAGCTTTAATTAAAAAAACCAGTCAACACGGGGTAAACATTTGGAAAGTTACAAGCAGTAGGACAGATTTACCTGAAGCCTTTCAAAATACCTTGAGAACAGGACAAAGATATGAAGAGCTTCCTCTAAAGATTGTCAGAGCTAGGAAGGGGGAAAACAGAAGGAATTAAGTTTGAAAAATGACAATCATGACTCCTAAAATCCAGAAGAAGTTTTAGGGCTAAGAAGTAAGATCATCCAACAAGGCTGCTGGAGTCCATAAGAACCCCCATGGACTACTTTCAACTTCCATTTCTCTCACACATCAGTTTGCCCTAGAACATCCCTAAAAAATAGCTCCTGTTTTAAGGCATTTTCTATTATTGGAAAAATTATGAAAGAAAATGATGCTTATAACACTGAAGACTTTGGTAACACCTGGCAAATTAATATCCATCAAATAAAGGTTACAGGTTCCAGCTTTAGTCTGGCAAGGTCCTGTTACACTTTAATCATGCTCTAATAAGCTTTCACACTTTGAGAGTCAGTTCAAATGTGAATTCGCACTAGTTTTCTAAGTATATTTAGAATTAGTTGTACATTCCTGTCAGACTACTGTGCCTTGATTCCCAGCAATATAAAGATGTTGAAGTCTTCAGAAGACCAAGGCAATTTTCAAATTGAGAGCTACTGGAAACTGGACAGTCAAGGCTCTTGTAAATGAGCTTCACCTCCTTCATTCAGGGCTTCATTCATAGCTGTAAACCATGCAGAGACAAATATGCAAGGGTCATCTGAAATGTTCCTGCTTCCAGTATTAGATTGACTGTAAAAATGAATTTTCACACATTTTTCTGACTACTGAGTACCTGCACTGCTTGGTCAGCACTAGCTGTTGCCATTGGTAACCATGGGAACCATGTCACAGATCTTTATTATTATAATGGAAGTTACCCTAACCTGCAAGCCCTCCTTTATATAGGTGCTGCAAGAATTAAGAGATGCTTCAAGTATGGTTTTGCCCCTCCACAACATCTTGTCCATT
This sequence comes from Corvus hawaiiensis, assembly GCF_020740725.1. Classification (NCBI taxonomy): domain Eukaryota; kingdom Metazoa; phylum Chordata; class Aves; order Passeriformes; family Corvidae; genus Corvus; species Corvus hawaiiensis. Next base: position 3,023,532 of record NC_063226.1, on the reverse strand, counting down.
TTTTTGGAGGGTGAGAGAGTTGTGTGTGTGTTTTGCCGTTTGGTTTTGGGCTGGGGTTTTTTGTTTCTTCGTTTTTTTCTTTTTTGTTTAGGTTCTTAAAGAGAATTTGAAAGATTTGTTCCTATTTCGAGATGTGATTCAGCAGCATTGTGCAAAGCTTTTTCACAACTGAGTTAGAAGTCTTCCACCCTTTTTTAGCAGAAGAAAGAGGCCGTGTGGGAAGGCATGTGGAAAGTGGGGGAGTTCAGAGAACGTTCATTATGTAACTCAGCAGGGAACAGAAACTCAAGGAGCCGTGGAGAAGCCAGCAGAGTGAGCAGTCCAGTGAGCAGTAAGAGTGAGCTACTGCATCTTCAGAAGCTCCAAGTCTTGTGTCCTCCCTCTCCTCCTAACAAAGCTGCCACTGCCTCAGATTCAAAGCCAAAAGGGATCCTTACAAATCCTCAAGCCACCACTGAAAAGGTCACACTGGCCAAACATGAGAAGTGCAAAACCATCTTGAATATCTTGCATTAATCTTTGAAAATACTGTCTCTGCTTCTCCAGGCTGTCTGTTCAACTTAAGCTTATTTTAGCCGGAAAGGCATTTGCTGTGATTCCGGGAAATCTAGAAATCTGGATACCATTTCAATATGGATCCCAGTTTTATAATCAGAACTGCCTTAATTATAGCAATGTACAGTAAAACTGGGATGTGTAAGGAATCCTCATCAAGTCAGAAACTGTGCCAAGTGCAAATTGAAATGTTACCTAACTTCACATAGAGCAGAAGGAAACTTCTTTCTACAGGAGCGTTTATAGTGAGCCCAGCAAGATTCTTGAATTAACAGGAAAAGCATTAGCAGTTGATCTGGATGAATCCAGTATCCTATGGCTGCTCAGCTATCAAATATTCTACACTTGTGCACATCAAAGTCTATTGTGATAAAAAGAACAAACCAAATGAAACATAATTGTCACTTGAACCACAATGCGCAGTGAGAGCACAATACATTTTTACAGCTGGAGTAATATATTTCATCAAAATTAAATATTCTTGATTGCCTACAGAAGAAATTAGCTTCCAGAAAAACAGGCAGAACAGATCACAGGAAAAAAAAAAAGAAAAAAGAACAAACTCTCACTAATTATGGGTTGTAATCCTGGAGGTCTTCCACCCACTACAACATTTCAGTCATCACAGGCATGTTTGCATGTCACTTCTATGACATGAATGGAGTGGGGAGGGGGGTGGAAAAAACCAAACAAAAAATACTTCTTTCTCCATACTGAAAAATGAAAACCATATCTACAAAGAACCAGGCTAAAATGTGAAAGCACAACCTCAGTTGTTTTCTGGAGCTTTATTAAAAGCTTGTTTTCTGCCTGTTTTCTGGAGCATTATTAATGTTTTTCCCACACCTAAGAAATCCCCACAAACACCACAGAACTCTCTCTACCCATCTTTATAAGTAAGTTTCCCATTAGCTTCAGTACCTTGCTGTGGGAAAACACCAGGAGCTTTTGCATAGACAGAATTCCTGAAGCCAAGTTCCTCTGTGTTTGGGCTGCTAGAAGACAACACAATGAGATGTTTGTGTAAAGGTACTGCTAATATGTCACCATCAAAACAGCACAGGGGGAAATTTAAAGATTGGCAGCACAAGCTCAAATGTGACATTTCATGTTCAAGGGGAATATTTGCTATTTTAGGTAAAACGCTGGAATCAACTTGTCTGTGCTTTCAGATTTAAAACAGCAAAATGGACCTTTTGTGAATAACTACTATGACATCCTTCTCTTATTTTCTTTGTACTTTTGTTTGTACCTTTTCCCCATCTTGGATTAATTTTGAGCTGCTCTCTGTTCACTCACATTCCAGCCCTCAATCCACTCCAACATAGCCCTTCCCCTCTGTTCCTCCTTAAGCCTTTCTGTGGGATCTCCTCCCTCCAAAACTTATAAGCATTTTCTCATTTCTCTTCCCCCTACATACACTGGGTTGCATAAAACAACATTTTGCTAAAGCAGATTAACATGCTGCATCATTCATGGGTTTTTGACAGCTTCCAAAGAGTCACAAAACACATTACAGGAATAATCATCATTTGGTACTTCAGCCACAGAGTTTCACAGTCTCTGCTGTTCTTACAGCTCTTAACAGATGTACATTAGCACTAGGACTGTTTATTTCCCTTCAGGCAAACTGGAAAGACTCAGCTGTAGCAGACCATGATTGATTTTGGAGTGGTGCTGCTGTATGGCTGAAGACACTCAAGTGTTAGCTAAGTTCCTCCCAACAGGGTTTCTGCCTTCCCTCGATGTTTATATAGAAACCACTCCATCAGCAGTGCAAGATCATCTCCTTGGAGAAGAGTTACACCAAAGGCCACTGTACACAAAAACAATGATCCAACACAAAACTAAATAAAGTGCTTACAATTATTGCATTAACTGTAAAAGTTACTGGTAAAAACTTTTGTTAATATTTTGCTAACTCTAAAGAGAAGTTTTATTCAAGTTTAGAAAACACTAAAACAGTTATATGATCTAGTTTAACAACAACTCACTTAAAAAAGAACAGGCAATAAAACAAACTAGAACCCAACACACGCAGTCAATGCTAACAGCATGAGAAAAAAGAACCTCCAATAACCACGTATCCAGCATTTTCCTTTGTCCCCCTCCTGGCACCATGTAAAGCCAGAATATAAAGGCACTCCCTTTTTGGTTGGGAGCAAATTGCATTCAATAACTGATTTTCTGTTTGAGTTGCAAGCAGTGTACAGAAATTAAAACATTTAACAGAAAATTCAGTCTGCCTCACTTTGCTAAAACAAACAATAGTTATGAGAAGCAAAATACTCTGAAGTGGAACAATGCACTTTCAGCACTTAAAAGCAGAGAAAATGCTGAAGCAAATACAGATGAATACTGGAACAGAGAATGGGTGGAACAGCTCTGCTTCCTTGCAGGAGATCAAGCTCCAGAGTTAGAACATTCCCAGCAACTGTGAGCTAAATCTGGCTTCTCTTCCTTTGCCTGCTTAATTGCAAAAATTTCAATCAACATTTCTCACACAGGCAATCAGGTTCTGGAATATGCTGAACTGACCTCAGTGTCAGACTCCAGGGTGTGCTGAGGGCAGAGTCCTGTCTGTAACAGCAAACAACTACTCCACTTTGTATTAAAATAGATATATATTCATGCAATAAAACACCAGGTATGATTGCTGACGATTTGAACAGTCATCTGTGAATCAGTGGATTGAGGTTGTCTTTAAAGTGTTTGTTTATGCCAAACAAAAGAATTAAAAGGAAAGAATAAGAGAAAGAACATCACCTAGCATGGAGGTCACAAGAGTGTCAAACAGAAGAGATTAACAGCTCAAAAACCTTTCAGGCAGCAAGAAACATCAAGTACAGTTCTTGTGTTTTAAAGCATTGCCTCAGCCCATGAGTGAAAAGAAATCCCCAGAGCCCAACACCAGCTCTGGCCATTTCCCTGGGAAAGAGCTGAATTCACACACTGCGTAGAGGGAAAATAAAGAGCGAGGAGGCAGGGACAGAGTGTCCCACATGCTGTGATTCATTAGAATATTCCTGGATTGGCAGGTCTATTGACTTACCAGATACAGCTCAGCAATTCAGGGACACTTAGAAAGTTAGGGAGGAAGTAAGTCTTTCCACCTCTAACACAGAAATCCATAGGGGTTACACAACTCACCTACTTACACGTGTGACAACACATCCATGGGGCCCTGTGCAGCTACATCAGTTTCTACATCCAGCTTTTGAGAAAGGACTGGAAAAGGAAAGGAGCATGGAAGTGTCACTAGTTCAGCTTGTGCTGGAGATAGCTTTGTGCCATTTGTGACACCATACTGGGAAAAGGAATTCCCCTCTTCCTCCAGCCTAAGATCTGACCTGCAAATCTAATAAACAGCAAGGGAGAAACTTTTCCTAGAGGCTGCTAGAAGAAACCACACGTTTTAGTTTGAGAACAAAGCCTAAATTCAACACACATGTCATTCTGGGAAACAAATCTATACATAAACAAAAAGTAGAAGAGTACACATGTCTAAGATGGAGGCAAAAGCTTGTATTGACAGAAACATGATGTACATAATTTCCTTTGACATCAGAGTTAAATGTCTAAACGTTAGAGTGCTATTAACTGTAACAGCCAAACTCAGCTCTCAAATACAAGGAAGAATTCTCAGTACATCATAGTGTACAATTTTTGGGCTTAGATTTAGAAAAACCTCTCCTTCAGAAAATAAAAAAAGCAATTTCTGCTGTATACCTCAGTATCAAAGTGTTCTTCAGATAACTCAATCTCCACTTCCCCAAAGAGCAATACAGATGATCTGCTGTTATTAATACATAAACATTTAGCTGCAAGTATTTTGGCTTGTACATACATTTTATGGCTTGCCACTGAATTGCTACAACCTAAGTGAAATTCCAAAACCAGCTTACCTAGTCAAATGTTGGGCAGAAATGGATTTCCAGCAAAATAATTACTGCTTCTACTTCTGCTTGCAACTATTTACACTATGTTATTTTTCTCAAAATACATTCCAGAGTGCCTGATCACTCTTCTCCAACTGCATTCAGAGAGGTGCTATTGCTGAACTCAATATAAAAGCTTCTGCCCAGTGAAAGATTGTGTTCCTGAGCTGCTTGGACTGATGTACATAAAAAAATATCATCACTGAAACAGAATTAGACTTCAGCACAAAAGGTCCAGTCCATAAAGTAACTTCAGCATGGACAGTTTACTTGTGAATGATCAAAACAATTTAGTGAAATCAAAAGTAGTTTTTAATCTCCTAGATTTTTTTTTTGTATTTCTAGGCAGCATCAGCACTTTACCCACCCTCAACAACTTCTATAGTCTTTTCCATCTCTATACCTAGAAACTCTTTACCAGAAATAATTTTTTTTATCTCTTGTGTGTGTTTGTATTTTAAGAAGCCTACATGAATATGCACAGCAAGGCACAGAAAACTGCCACAAAGAACACAGGTGGTGCAATTCATCTTTGCATCTATCAGAGGGGCACTTGATCAAAACTTGATACAGCAGCATCCCAGCACCTGGAACCAGCTCTGTCACTCAGAAGAAGCTGACTTACTCCTATGTTACCAGCCCAGAATTAAAACACTCAGACCCACTAAAACTTAAGCACAGCAACACACAGGCACCAAAAGTGATTGCTAAGGAGTTTCCAGGAGTTATTGAAACTATTACCAGGGTAGTTTGCACCACTTAATTTTAAATCAGCTAGGTGTGGTGCATAAAGAGGATCTTCAGCAAACCTTCCAAGGACCTGTCGAGCCTTCTGCACACACTCCAAAGCAGCTGATACCCGTCAGGGTTGTAACACTCTGCGGATCCCCTGTTGGGATCAATAAACACAGCAATCCTCGTCCTGATCTGCGAAACACAGCTCCAGCAGAGCGGGCTCACAGGCAGCCCAGCACTGACTGCTCCGACAGCAGCCAGGGGCTATCCCTCTCCCAGAAGTTTAGGTAAAATACCAAAGACTCAGATTATACCTTCAGATTAAGACAATTCATAGCTGTGTTTCTGATACACCTCAAAAAGTGTCCTAGTCCAAATAAGATCATGAGCAAAAACTGAGCAAGTGACTGAGCCACACAACTTCAGCAACACTTATTTGTAGTGTAAGTCACTCATATTAAACAAATTTAACAGAAACTCCACTAGCCAGGAACATAAATTCGTGTAGTTGTTCCTAAGACAGTGAATTATTGTACTAGAAAAGCACAATGCCCCTTCTTGAGCATTTGAGAAGTACTTAAATGGGTGAGCTGCCGAAAACAGTAATTTCAGCCTACCAGCTGCTTCTTACATACTTATAAACTTCATTATCATTGCCAACACCAGCCTTGCAGTGGCAGAATGGAACCTGTAAAGAATTGCTAGAGCCCTCAAATCTCTGTTAATCTTAAAACACAGGACTAGGAACCAGCCACAAAAATCATCTTTTAAAGGGTGCAACTCCTTAACAGTAATTTAGTTGTTTCATAAAACAGTCATGAGAACAGCAGCCTCCCATGAAAGGCAGAACAGGTTCCCTGTTACATTCGTCTTCTGGTGAAAAAGCTGGAAAATATTAATTAATTTGGGTCATTTGCATACAACCCAGAATTAGCAGAAACATGACTGCTTTGTGGCAGTAGAACAAAAAAGAAACCCACACAAAAACCTAAGAGTGAGGTACCTAATGCATGAAGGGGAAGAAAAGCACAAAGTTAGAGAGCAGAGAAACATAGCCTGACTCTGATGCTGTCCTGAACAGAGAGCAGCTGCAAGGGCATCCACACACAAAGTATCAGGCAGTAAATGAGAAAACAACCCCAGAATTTGTGGATAAACCACTCATAGAAACATATCTGAGCTTCTTTCACTAAAATAATTTTATAGAAGATAGTTGTTATAACTTTGCTATCAAAGCCCAAATGTTTATCTAACCAAAGACAAATCAGAATTCTTTGATTCAAGCACAAAAGACCTTTTTACCCCCAAAGTCAGTCTACAGGGACACTCCTCAGGGAGCTTTTAATTACAGCTATTATTCAACTCTGAGCAGTTCCAGGAGGTCACTCACAAACAGGGTTTTTAATGTCTCTGCACAAATACTGCAATACAGGCACAACATTTGTTTTGAGGAACTCAAACTGAGAAGCCTTTGTGTTAAATTGCCTAGTTAGTGAGTGTGTGAGTGTGCAAGAGTGTGTGTATGAGAGATTGTGCTGAAATGTTGGCAGGGAGCAATTAAAGTAAAATGTCAGCACCTCGAATTTCTTACACTGTGTATCATGGCTTTAATTATGCTGCCAGTTCTTCTCACCTTCTTTAAGATGATGAAGGGGGAAAAAAGTTCAAAGGAAGAAAACAAATGGCAAATCATTTATTTGAGACCAGGATCCAGCACAGGCTCACAAAACTGTAGCTGCAATACTTGAAATTTAGTTTATTATCACTGCAGAGTTTCTTCCATTTCACCTTCCAGAAGTAACCAAACACCTAAATTTTTATCCTATATCAATATACTTGCTAATAACTCAAACTAACAGCTCTTCTCAAAGACAATTAGAAATACAGAATAATGAACAGAGGAAAGAGAATAGAAAAAATACATACTATAATGACAGTGATATATCTCAAACAGTGATTTTTCATCAATATCTATTTTTTATGCAGTAATTATAATGCTAATCCATTCTTCTGTGACAAAACGGCACCTCCACATTATTAATGACAACTAATATCTGTAATATTAATTTTAAATAAATAATTCATGCAATAATTTATATACTAATAATGTAATTAGACCAAGGTTATGATCTCTGAATAGTAGATCAGTGCTCAGTTCATGTTATCTACTCTCCTCTGACACAATGTTTCTGGAGGCTTAATTAAAGCCTACAGTATGTTTCAGCCGTTATTCATTATATAAATATTCTACTGCCTCTCTGGACTGCTCTTCCTCCCTGCCCAAAAAAGTGTATTTAACTTTTTGGCTGCACAGTTGGTGAGCACAGCAGAGGTGCATGTCAGGAGCTCAGCAGGAGGCAAATACCCATTGTGGCCTCTGATTGCAAGCTGGTGCTTCAGGAAGTCTTCATCTTGGGCAGCAGCTTTGTTTTAGAAGAGTTTTCCCCTGACCACACCAAGCCCACCACAAAGTTACCCATGGCTCTGTCTAAGACCAAAGCACCAACAGCTGCTGTGGGAACAAGTGACACTTCCACCTACAGCATCTCCCCTGCCTCAAGGGCCCCTCAGCACAGACCTCACCTGCACCACAGGGCCAGTTTGCCCTCCATGCATGGGTGGGATGTAACTGGGTTTACAACACAGCAAAGCACTCCTTTCCTTCTCTCTGAGTTCAGGGTGGTTCGCAAGAGTCACACACATCTCTGTACAAACATCTACATAGCTCCCAACTGGCCAAATAACCTCTACTTGTTAAGCAAGCCTGGGGAAGAAAACTATTTATTTGTTTTCTCTGCTTGGAAATATCTCTTGAATTCTAAAATGGGGGGGGTGGAGAGGAAAAGACAGGAGAAAAAAAAATAGAACTGAACCTCTAATTACCTTTTCTTAGAAAGGCTCTTTAGATCCTTCTCTAAGCAAGGCCATTAACTAATACTTGTTCCATAGACAAACCCCATTATCTGTTTAATTAGTTCTGATTAAGTTTGGACATGAGCAGCACTGCACAGAAATGTTTTCCTCAGTGGCCCATAATGGTTGTGGTGCTGTTCCACTCCCAGACTCGTGTCCATATCATATAGCACCACTATTCATCAGGAACCATCTCTGCAGCTCAGACTGCAAAGAGCACAAACAGGAGGGGCAAACAGTGCAGTCTTTCTCCCTCCTTATCTGTGTATCTTCCATTTGCTTCCTGGATAAGTCTTGGCTGATTATTCCCCTCCTGGTTCCCATCAACAGGAACCAGATAATGCATCTGCTTTCCATTCACTGGACTGACTGTGCAAAAAAGTATTCTTGATTGTCTGAGAGCATCCCATCGTGCTGAAATAATGCAGTCACTTTGATTACTCTGGAAACATTCTTTCTACTACAGAGCTCCAATTTCCTAGGAGAAATGCCTTAAGTGCATTGGTAGTACAGCATTCAAGACTGCTTGGCACCGATTTTCTTCTTTTTTCTACAAGTCTATTATAATAATTTATGATGGACATTTGGAAGATATTTCATCTTTACAAACTGTTCTCAACAGTAAAGCCTGGAAGATATTCAAGGTTTCTGCATCTCGTCTGGTGTTAAAGGATAATTTTACAGTAGTGGCTCAACCAACTCTTTCAGAAAATTTGTTCAGGTTGGACCCCTGTGGGAAGGGAGCTACTGAATCCCTTCAAGCTGTTCATGCAAGTTCCACTCATTTCCCAAGACAAACCACACTCTGCTGGACCAGCAGCATCTTGTGACCACTCCTGCACACAGGAGCATCTGATATTTACCCTCTTCTCACCACCACCACCACCGTCTCAGTCCTAAAACCACGTACCAAAACAAACGACAGACTTGCAGCTACACCTAGAAAATCCAGACACACTTTTAACAACTCCACACTTCACACTATAATTTTGGATTTTTTTCTAGATTTAAGGTTAGTGATATGTTAGAAGCCCCAGTAGAGATCATTGTCTTTCTTTACTGAGATGATCATGTCATTTGTTAATGACTCCTGCTAACACTACAGCACCTGAGGCTGGTGGCAAGGCTCTCACAGAAGCAGCAAGCAGAAAACAGCCAGTGCAATCACAGATTACTTGCTTTTGTAAAGCATAGCATATTTACAGACCTAAGCAGTGAATTATGTTGACTAATGCATTAGAAATGAAACATGCTTTCACAGGAAGGTTGCAGGAGTCACTATGCAGTAGGTTTACTAAGACTTCGCTTAAGGAAATATTAGGAACCAGGAAAAAAAAAAAAGAAAAAGAGGCAACATGACACTCCATAATCTAAAGTTACATAATTACTTATTGACAGTGACAAGTGCAGCATTGAGGGTAAAATATTACATATTTAAACAAAATGAGTAATTGCTGTACACATCTATTTAGCACACATTCAACAAGGTGAACGAGAGGTCTCCTCATTACAGCTAAAAAGTCTATTAGGCTAATTTACAATTACCCACACTCTAGAAAAAAGCTGTCAGGGCACAGAAGTGTCACTGGTGACAGTTTACATTACACCAGTGCTCAGATCACAATGGAACTGTTAGAAGCAAATTACCATCAACTCAAAGAAACACAGAAGTGCAAGACTTGGAACAATGTAAGTCAATCTCCCAGCAATCCCATTTTTTCCCAGATATTTTATGAAAGCTCATGTAAAGTCACACAATGCTCTTCCATTCTGGTTTTAAAAAGGAGTCTGAGAAAATTTAAATATTGTCTTGGGTTTTGGTGCTAGAGTAAACACACAGGGCACATTTATAGGGCACTCTTGCACAGGAAATTACTTACAAGAGTCATTTTTTAATTAAAGTCTCCAAGAAAATATTTTAAGAAATAATGTGACTGGCTTAGCCTGCAAAATCTATTGCAATTCTGCCTTTATAGAAATGCCTCAATCTATATTAAATATCTATTTATCTAAAGGTAGTGTAATCATGTTTTCCTGTTCCCCACCTTCCATCATTTGCTTTTTATGGTTAAAACTAATGACCACCTTTCCTTCTTGAAAGGAGTGCCGATTTCCTATTGCCTATTGTGAGCTGTGGTTTTTCTTTTTATATTATCCTACTGTAAAATAACATTATCAGGGATGCTCATGCTTCACATTAGATTTTCAAGAGGGAAAATAAAAATCACATCTTGCACCCACTCTTGTCAAAAACTATAATGGAATTACACACAGGATTCTCCTTGTAAAGCTCAAATTACAGAAGTCAAACCAGGCAGTCAATAAACAATATATTCTATTTCTACCCTGAGAAGACCACTGTGTAGCTGATGCCAAGGCTACTCTGAAAGTTGATAAGACTGACCATGAGGTTAAAATCTCTGAATACTCTCAGTTTGCTAACATCCATACTAAGCTCCATTTTAGGAGTTTCTGAACAGTAAGGCCAAAGTCAACTGCCAGAGTCAACCTCCTGTCACTGTTGTCCGCAGGGACAGAGCGAAGAACAACACAGAACCCAAGTCCAGGATAAATGAGATTATTTAATTAAGTGCACTCATTTATATAACTTAGTTCTCAATAGAGAAACAACATGATTGGCCCATTGGTCAACCACCTCTGAGTGATTGGCTGAATGCTACAACACCCATTCAAAATATCATTCTCAGAGAACCAAAGCAAGAGCCACAGTATTTCCACAACAACCTGCACCTACAAAGCAGTTTACAAAATAGCAAACCATTTCTCAGCTAGTTTGCATGAGAATGGAGACTTTCACATGAGGCTGTAAAAACTGGAAAATTTTCTCTGCTAGCCTTTCTCAGCATCCATAACCTCCCAGTGGAAAATTTCCACCATGGCGTATTTTTCCAAGTTAAAGCACCTTCTGAGTATCAGCTATAGAATTGTACAGCCAGCAACTGCTACAGCCAGTAAAGAACTCAATTAAGACATTTTGAACCACAGCAGTAATGGTTAAAGAGATGCTGCCACATCAGTGATAAGTAATCAAATTAAAGGTCTATGTGAAAGGACTGGGTTTGTGGTGTGGGGGTGTTACAATTCTTGTAAGTAAGAAAAGAGAAGTAGAACTTGAGATATTTTGAGAATAAGTAACCACAGTAAAAGAGTGAAGGGCTTGCTATGCAGGGTATGGAACAAAGGTAAGGATGGAAATAACAGGCTTTATTAATTACCAGCAGGGGAAAGAAACTGCTGTGTCTTCTTATCCTTTACCCACCCAAAGCAACTGTCCTTTCACCTTTCTGAAATTGAATAAACCTTTAAAGTACTTGTTCTCAGCTCTGCAGCAATCTGCCACTCTCATAACCCTTAACAGCTTCATTGATCCTGAAAAACTTACCATTTTGGGAAATCATTAACATAAAAAGATATTTATAAAGCACCTGCTACCAGCCTTGCAATTAACACCAAATTGCTGACTCAGCATTGTAGGAACTCACCAACTTTTTGCCGTGACCCAGCCCAATCCATTGAGAAGCTGGAGAGTCCTCTAATATGGACTTTGCTTTAGAAGTCACAAAGAAAAGAGTGTTCTAAATAATTATGGATACTCCTTATCAAGTTGAACACTTCCAGATGCTATACAAAGATCAACTCTGACAAATTTAGACAGGGGAAGGTCACACCACAGCTAAAACATCCAGCATTCAAGCACCTTTGACCATTACCTGTAGCTACATGATATTTTAAAACAATCTATTTCTTTTCTGTGAAGAGGTGTTTGTGCTCAGAAAATGTTACCATTTTTAATGGTCATTGCTAAAATCAGCACCCCTAAATCTCAGTTTAAGGCAGCACAATATGAAGGTATCTGCAGCCAGAGCATGTGGCCCACAGCACCAGAACAGAACCTCAGGAACAAGCATGACAATAAAGAGAATTAGGGAACTTGGTTTTTAAAATAGAAAACTGCAATAAAAGCAAATGAATTGAAAGTCTAACAGTGGAATGAGAATTATGTATTACAGCTCTGGGCATAGAGATCAAGACAGTAACAGCCCACTAAGCTTCTTTATCTAGAAAGAATCACTGCAAAAGCATGTCTAAAATGGGATATTTGTGAGTCAGGCTGCTCTCCCAAGTCCTCTGTAGCACTACCACATTCTCTTAGGCTGCTCTGACCTGACTACTGCTGACAAACTACAGGCTGCTATTTTCCCTTCAGCTACTCCCATCTAATTTCTTTATACTCATGCTGCACAGCTCCATTAAATAATTTGCAATTATCACCTGCTTCATGTTGTCTATAAAGCACTGCTGCTCCACACCTGCCCAAAGTGAAGCAGAAGTCTAAGCGAAGTGACCAAAAGCCCAAGTTTGCACATGTGAAATGCTCTACGAGACCTAGCAAAATTGCAGCTCTGGTGACTTTCACCACGTTCCTCACCCTATGAATTACACTTTCTGCTGGCTGGCAACAGAATTTCCAGCATGCAGCTGCTGAGAGAAGATGAAGATTCAAAAATGACGCTCAGTCATTATATAAAGTCTGAAGTTGATAGGGATACACTGAACCATCATGGCTGCAAAAGCAGTGGAAGCACTCAAGTCTCAGAAAATATCCCATGTGTTACAGAATTAGTAACATTAGTGCAGAATGAGAAATAGAGGCTGATAAAAGATGCACTGCTACAGCAACGATGACTTTTGCCAAACCCATTACAATTCACACCCACATAAGGGCAGGAGCAAGGCCAGACCTTTACTTTGTTATTTTAGTCCCCTTGTGCTCCACAATTAAGCTTTAATAGCCATGTGATATTTTTAGCAGTTTTGAATGGACTGCTGTTGCTATTTTTACAAGTACCACCATTAGCCTGCTCAAAGTGTTGGTATGTAAAATGCATTTTTGCTTCTACTACTTAGGGTAGACTCTTCAAATTACTTTAGGAAAATGAAGCAATTAACATTAGAGATGAACATCTACTGCTGTTTTGGGATTTCTTTCCTTACATTTGATAATTTATGTTTATAAAACTAAATACAAACAAAAGGAACATAACAGTATCAGTGTTGAACTCCTCCTGGGAGGAGAGGGGCAACACAGAAGTTATTATTAAATCTGCAGGGAAAAAATTTCTTAGCCTAAAGAACTCGTTCAACCTTGAGATACCTGCAAGAAAGCCACAAATCCAGCAAAATATTTGTTAACGAACCAATTTAACACAAAATATTACCAGCTCAGAAGAAAAGATGATAGAAAAATCCCAAATGTTGCAACTATGATAATCTGTTTGCTTTTTTTTTTTAAATACTGGTTTTAGAATGTTCATGATGACATTTCCCCTTCTGCTGAGCAGCTGAACTGCCTTGTCTGTCCTACAGTCTGTCAGCCCCTAGACTGAAGCAATTGGACCTTCTCCACTTCCTACTGCACCTCTCATCCTCCTGCTTTATTTCCAGTATTTGATGCTAATATTTACTAAACTGCTTCCTTTGCTTTTTACTTACATTTCCAGCTGAAAAAGTCTCATTGCTCTTACCCTGTCTATGGGCAAATTATTCCAGCACTCAGCAGCACAGTGCAGATTTCATCTGCCCAATTACCAGTCTTGACAAGTTCTGTTTCAAGGTACAGTAACAACTGTAATTTATAGTTCCATACCAAGGCAGGGGCTTGAACAGTTTGAGTCACCAGCCAGAGGCCTGGATTCCCACTAAAGTGTTTTTGCAGAGGCTCCAGTTTGGGGGTTGACCAGAACAAAAACCTGATGCTGTTTACAGTCACACTGCTACACCTGTGCAATAAGTCACCTCTCTCAACAGAGCCTTCTGCAAGCCACAGCACACTCCTAGACCAAAATACTCCTTGTTCCCTGAGAATATGCCTCTGTGTTTATTTCCTTCTCCTTAACATGGTTATTAGAACCCAGAATTTCTTACTGCTGTCTCTAGAATCATCCATCACAGCACAGTGTTCTGCCTTGGTTTGTTGCTTCACCTGGCTGCTCTATTTAAGAGTGTTTTTCACAGCCTACAATAATCACTCTCTCCTTTTCATGCACACTGAAAAGGTAACTTTCCAGGGTCTATTCAGAATTCAGAATTGCACCAGGAATCACTGCTTGTATTTCTACAGATACCACTTGAAGACATGGAAGTTTTTGACCTTCTAAACACAAGCAGAGAACAAGTTCCTGGATTCTACGCATTAAATAAAGCTAAGCTTTGTCTTTCCCTTAATGCACAGTGTTACCATGAACTGAACCTTCCTTTTTGATTGATTCAAAACATTTCAAGTACTCATCATTTATAGTTTAAATATGTACTTTTCAAAACAACCATCAGTAACATAAAACCAAAAGTAGAAATCTGCTCCTCCTGACACACTATCCAGAATTTTGAGTTGATCCCATTAGTAGAGACTCTACTAGAAATAAAATTTGCCAGTCAGTGATAGTTTCATAACTAGCGTACAGAAATCGCTAAGAACCCAATACTTTCAGGGAAAATATTTAAACACTTCAGGTGTGAGTTCCATGGGAACAATATTCACTGTTCTAAAACACAACCTGTACTCTGATACAGCAAAATGATCTTTCAGCTCAGTCTTCCCTTCCGAACACCTAATATTAGGACAAAGTGATACAGAAGGAATAGACTACTGCTGAGCTCTCCAAGATCACTCTTCTCAGGTAGAGGATGTCAGGACTCCTCTAGAGGAAAGATGAGATTTCCAACTTGAATGCTACATCTCAGTGTTTTCTTTAGTAAAAGAATAAAATAATTCAGAAATTCCCATTAGACAAACTATTAGCAAAGTAAACCAAAACCTTCAGGGTTTGTTTTGTTTAAAAGCTGTTCTGTTATCAAGTTTTTGTACTTCACAGACAGCAAATGCCTGCAGCGTTATGTAAGGGAAACTGCTCTGCAAAAAGGCACCAGGTTGCCATCAATGCAATTGGCAGTGAGGTTTGACAGACTGAGTCCCTGCCTTGCAGTTATATTAATCATGCATTCTGTATCACACAATTGGGTGTTTCAGGGCCCAAGTGTGTTCACAGCATTGCATACGCCTTGCTGACATTCTAACACTTCACTTATTGGCAAGAATATTCAACCAAGTCTTGAATTACCAGCAAATGTTCCTGAAAAGGAATTGGGGAATTTGCACCTGCACCACAGTCCTGATAGTGGGAGTTACACTCAGCCTGGGAAGAACAGAGTATCAGCCTGTCACCAGAACCTCTAATCAAAAAAGCTATTGTTAACTGCTGACAAGAATAACAAATTATCCACCCAGAAAGGCAGAAGCAGAGATTGTTTAACATGCAACAATTAATATGTTTCCAATGACAGTTTACAAATTAAAAAGCAAGCTAGCCAAAAGTTACCTAACACAATTTTGAACTTGTTTCAATCATTTATTCAGCTGTGACAAAGTTTAAGACTTTGTTAATTAACCATGATACATTCAATACAGGCCACAGTTGTCATTTTCCAAGTGTTCTTACTGCTAAGAACAGAAGAAATAAACACACTAAGCCCAAGTAAAAGCTTGTAAGTGTGTAAGAATTGTAGAAACAGAACTCCTATACAACTATTGTTATTATTTCCATGCTGACACATATCACAGTATTTTAGGAAAATTTCCCTCCAATAGAACAGCAGCAACTATAAACAGTTTCTCTGGAAGCACATGACTTATGGAACACAAACAGTAATCCATGATCGCAGTTCTTGTTTAGTTCATGTGTAAAGCTAAGTTGGAAACGTCAATATGAGCTCCAGGTCCCTTTTTTCCCCTGAAGTTCTTTTAGATGTAAAACTCCCTATTATCAGCTCCATGGACAGTCTCATCTCCCAGAATAACTTTAAAACAAGATCCTCCACAGCTAAACTAAAGCTGGAAATGGAAGGTTCCAGAAAGAAAAAAGGATAATCAATTTCCATTTCCAGGAGCTGCTGTAACACCCTCCCTCCCATCCCCAACGAAGCATCTCAGCTGTACAAGCCAACCAACATCTGCTGGACTGCCTGAGACCCTGGAGCAATCTGCACACAGCAAAACAGAAAGTGGTCTCCATCCTATTCCCCTGGACACCTCTTGGAAAGGGAAAACAGAACCGATTCAGTTCTGCACAGCCACAAAAGGACCAAGTCAGCTGCACCCATCCAAGGAAACAGTGGGCTCTCCCCCACATTCCCCAGCATTTATTGGACGTTGGAATTTATTTTTCCACACTGCAGATGGATGATATTGTAATTAGGTATGACAGGTAGAGCAGAAAGTTCAGACAGACCGCTCAGGGGAAGGCAGACTTTGGGAGAAAGAGAGAAATTAAAAACCAGGGGGAAGCAACAGCCTACCCAGGGAGACCTTCTAAAGCACCCAACTGATCCTGGAATGCAAATCCATTTTATTTCTCACTAAAACTGATGGAAATAACATCTCTATTCCCTAACTTCTACAACAATAAAACTACCTTTTACAAAGACAGGCTCAAAGAATTCCCATTGTGGTTTGTTGGTTTGGGTTTTTTCCCAAAAAGCCCATTATAGATTATTTTCCCCTCATTAAAGTTCAATCCAGTAAACTTAAAAAGCTATTTAAAATGCACACAGAACAAGAAAACTTCTTTCATTGAAACACAGACATGTCCAGGGAAGCCAGAAAGATGGCAGCTAGACCAAACACTATCTCTGCTTTTCTTTATACTCTTCTGTTTAAGAACAGATGCATTTTTAGGCAAAAAAAAAAAAAACATTTACTTTTATATCACTGTGGAATAAGAAGTGCAAAAACAATGCAAGAACATGAAGTAGGAGGTAAAAAGATGAATATATTTCAAATATAAGCTAAAAATTTGACAATTTTCAATTAAAATTAACCATGTTTTATAATAGACATTCTGCTACAGTATTTTACACTAGAACAACTTTACCCCATCTAAACATTTGTGTGCCATTAATATCCATTCAGAGGAGTTTTAGGAGTCAGTAGATAGTCATAAGATACTTTATAGTTTTAAGTATACTACTATTACTACTTCCAACTAAACACAAAAGCAAGATTTAGGTGAATCTTGTTAATTTTCAGATGAAGTCCATGAGTTCATTTCATTTCCTGGAGATTGTTTTGTCTTTAATCTTTCTACTGCAGTAGTTGTATTTTGTATAAATAAAAAGAAATCTCTGAAATGAGGAGAAAATACGAGGCAACCTTCTAAACAAGGGCCTTCAAAGGAAGTCTGAAGTGGTGTTTCCATTTGGGTACTTTTTTTTTTTTACATAGTCTAAGCATTACCAGTCTAGTTTACCCAATTAGTGTCAAAAATTAATTAACTAAAGTCTGCCACCTTTCAGAGCAGTCACCCAGCTTAAAGCTTTCTGAGGTGGGTTACCTTCAGTTCATCTGAAAAGAATTGTGCTACTTGATACAAAACACAAATATTCATTGTGCCAGGGAAAATTTGTTTAGGATGACTTGTTAAAATGTCTGCCCAGTCCCTTTTGATTCAAGTCTGGTCAATGAATGTCAAGCTCATTGCTGCTAATGAATAACCAAACAATTAGTGCTCAGGTATGCTAACATGTGGAATAGCAATCAGAGTGAGGGCAAAATAACCTACTCAAACAGCACTGCAAGGATAGTTCATGCTCCCCTGATAGCAGCAAACAGGTTTTCTGTCATTAGGGCAAAGCAGCAGAAACCCAATTAAAG
This sequence comes from Corvus hawaiiensis, assembly GCF_020740725.1. NCBI lineage: Eukaryota > Metazoa > Chordata > Aves > Passeriformes > Corvidae > Corvus > Corvus hawaiiensis. The sequence goes on along the minus strand of NC_063226.1, from coordinate 3,005,664 downwards.
TGTCTGAACCACATTTGATGTGAACCTGTCTACCCAAAGCCATCTTTTGGCTGGGCTAATTACTATTACTTTATTTGTCCAGTTGCTATAGATGGCTCTAAGCTGATCCTGAGGCCCTCACAGAGCCATTCCTCCTCATTGTGGAGAAAGCAGAGGTGAAGTGCATCAGAGAATATCAGCTCCAAGACATACATCAGTAATATTAAATATTAATTCTCCTTCTGCTCTCAAATGCTACTTCTAGGAGGGCTTCACTTTCATAACTTTAGAGAAGACAATTCACAATTTCTTTCTTTTTTTAAAGGACCAGGACAAATGCACTTTGTAGGTAATGGCTGGGTTTCCAGAAATGGGCACTTCCATTTTCATCATGGCCCTAATTCCACCAGGAATAGGTTAGTATTTCCTTGTGGATACTTGGAAAAAGAGAAGCAACAAACCCCTCTAAATACTGATTCATTTGTAGAAATAACCTCACATGGCTCTCACGGGACCACAAGGAGACAGCACAGTTTAAGTAAATAACATCTCTCAACCCAGCCAAACCATTTGCTGCCCATTCTCTTTACACCACAAATGTCTGCAGATTTATTCAGTTTGTGTCAAGCTGACACCAGCTCTGGCTATCTCAGTACTACTATTTCCAGCCTTTTCTTCCCCCATCCTTGCCTCACAGTTTTATCTCCCATGTATTTATCTTCTATGTTTTATTTTTCAGGTTTTCAGTGTTTAACTTTAGCAAGTTTTTCTATCACCTTTAGTTTTTACAAAAAACACATCGTTACAAAGTTAAATTAGCAATAATTTTTCTCAAGTAACATTTTTTCCCCCTTATATTTCTTTTTTTTAGATAAGTAAGATATGCCAGCACTTACAAGAATTGGAAAAAAAATATGGATATAACAAAGATGACTATGAAATAACAGTGTGTCTAAACTGACTTAACCTAAATCTTGTTTACAGAGGTGTTTTATGTTTAAAGCAGTCAGAGTGCTATTGAAAGCCATTAAGATTATGATTCCTCATTTTTTGTCTATTCTAAGAACACCTTAACAGCATAACAATCACAACTGCCCAAGCTGTCACCTACAAGTGCATTTCCCACTCACACACAAGCACCTCGCTGAAACAGCACTGCTGATATTTTAAGTATTTAACAGAGCATCAAAAGTCATGGGCTTGATTAGCTAGGGCCAAACTGCTTCCAGGTCTCTCACCATTTGGACTGGAAGCCTTTGTCCATTATCATATAAATCCACCAGCTACTAAAAGCTGTAGCTGTGTATTTCTACATTCAAAATCCATGTCTGTTAATTAGTCATACAATTTAAACTTATAAGCAATCTTTCATTTAATTTTGTCTGAGTCCCTATCCTACTGTCAGATAATGGTTCTATTACACACTTTTATTACTTGGGGAAAACCAGGATTCAGGTGGGGTGGAGAGCAGCAGAAGTAGGTACAGACTCCCTAATGGCTCCTCTTGTCATTTTTCCTTGCCTCAGACACACTGTAACAACTGTGACACATTATCAAAAAATTAAATCAAAAATTAAAACTTCAGGGAGCCTGAATGTCTGGTTCTAGTGACACAACACCTAGTCAATATCTATCTCTTCAATTTGCCAGCAGAGCTTGCATTTTACCTCAGCACATTTAATAGCTTCTGTTTTAAATTACATCTGGGTAGAAAAGGCCAGAACAACGAGGCTGCTTTGTAAAGCAGAATTCACACCTCTGCACCCCTGGATCCACGCACAGGGCAGTTAGACCATCAGTAAACCAAATGAATAATGTACTAATATTTCTTTCTTCATTAAGATACTCCTTGGCTTTTGGGCAGAGGAGGAATTTCAGATGGCGTTTAAAAGGTTTATGATACCACAAAAAGTTCAACACAAATGCAGATGTAAAAAGGATACTTGATTGCCCGAGGTAAATTTAATCCCAGTAGCAGAACCATTCAGAGTTACATGCACACTTCAGCTATGCAGTGCTGTTCTTCTGAAGTGCTAAAAGCCAGAGCAAGACACCCAGCTCATCGTTCCTCCTCCTGCCAGGGAGGCTGCAGTTCCACTGGCAGGTGGGAATGTCTGCATTGCCAGCTCCACACTTCCAGCACAAGGCAAGAGGGCAGGAGAACACAGCTCTGTCTGAACTTCCCTCACACTCAGGGGACAGGGTGAAAATTCTCATGTAAAGTAAACTTAAAAAGACTAAGTAATATAAAGCTAAAATTACTGAGCCAAATTTAAATGGTTGTAATTGATAACTTTTCCAGAGAGACAGACTGATTTTCTAACCCTGTGTTCAGTTCTTTACATAGCAAAGAAACTCAACAGGAGCCTTTTATGCCAAAGCCAAGGGAAGTTTAAAATTAGTAAATCAATAAAAATGGCTCTAATAGGCCACCTTCCTCTCTAACCTTTTTAACTTCTACTTTCAATTAATTCATGCTTTCTGCAATATGTGTAATTATCTAACATGCTATTTTGCCATAAAAATCTGCTAATTTAGTTACACTCCGTAGTTCTGCTCTCTCCCAACAAGCCTTGGGTGACCTATTAGCCACTCTCAGGGGCTCAGCAACCCCAAAACAATGATTTAATGGCACACACATGTACACAGACTGCACTGCTTCTGAACAGCTGAAGCAGTCAAGAGTTAATCCTGTCTGGTCATACAGACTTTGTTTTCTATACAGGCTTGGAGGAGTTTGTTTTTGTTGTCCTTCAGTCTGTCATATGTGACATGCAGCAAAACAATCCATATCCATCTGAGTGACACACTAATATCTAGGGATGAAAACATGACAGAAGAACAAGGTCTTCCTGTCCTCTTAGCTGAGCTCTTCCTGGCCATGGTGATAAACTGTTATGGAAGAAGGAAGTTGAGAGACAGAGGTGAAAAAGCAAAGTGCTCCACTCAGTTTAGCCTGATTTATAACTGACAAATGACTCGAATCACACTGAATCACCTCAAACAAACCAACCAACAAAAAACCCAAACCACTGAATACCCTACTAAACATTAGTCTTGTGCCACAGAACAAAATGAGGTTGCTTTCCACCACCACATGTAACTTCATTTCTCACTTTTGATCATTACTTAAGGGCAGAAGGCTTTAGTTTCAGAAATCTAGAAGCTTTGTAAAGTACAAAGTATTTCAACTAAAATTTCTAAATCAATATTTAAATGCTCACAGACCCTTTTACCTTCAAAATACCCTAAACATATTGAGGTATACAAGTACATTGTTTTCTGTAGTTGGGATGTCACTTAAATTTTAAGTCTGAAGTGCAATAAAGTGACATCACATACCTTTAAACGTGTAGTTTTAGATATAAAGTGTAGAAGTCCTAAGGCTGTGCTTAAGTGTCAGATGAAAAAACTTTCCTTCAGCTCATGCAAAAGAGGGACATTTCCCACAATTGCATGAAATCAGGAACCACTTGGCATTTCTAGAGCAAACACCATTTACACATTCAAATCAGCGTTTGTTCAACAATGAAAACATAGCCAGCTAAACACAGGCTATTTCCATGGCATTTCATCACAGAACCTTCATCAGCGTCCATCTGATTCTGCAGAAAGACTCCACGCAGCACAAAAGCACAAGATGAAACCCAGACGAGCTTTTCATAATGCTGTATCACTTATATTCCCTGGATTAACCACTTAGATGGGGAATAATGGAATTAGGCTAATGGAACACAGTGTTTTCCGTAATTGTATATTGTGCAAGCACTTTGCACATTTCAAACACAGACTTCAGCTCTTCTATTCTGTTACTGCATCTGCAGAAACATCATTAAGGAACTGCCCTCCTTGCTGCTTACTCTTCATCACTTCAAAGAATGCAGCACAGTGTCTGAGGGAGGCAGACAATCCTTTCACTTACTTTCATCAAATTAGATCTCATCCACTCTTAGTAAAACCCTTACAACAACTTAAATTACCTGGGGCACTTAAATTTTGAAAGCCAGGCTGGCTGTGTCTTTCCTCAGGGACTTCCAGTGTAAAAGTCCTACTATCTTGGGGTTTCTAGCACTTACAGAAGAAAAATAGTATTCGTATATAATATTAAGTAATGAAAAACAAACTAATTGCGATGCATTTTTATAATCCAGAGAACACATTTCTGGGAAGGTTGGACAAGAACAATGAGATAAAAACCAGCAGCAAATGCCATTAGAAACCAGATCCATGACAAACAGGTAATTTAATTTTGGTTTTCTCTAGTAAGGCCATTTGATCATTATATTTGGCAATACCTTACACAGCATGAACTGTCACTGTAATCAACAAAATGACATTTACAGAGAGGGGAACAGACCCACATTCTGGGGGCAAATGAGGGCTGAAAAGGAGTTTCAGGAAATTCAACACTGAGGTACAACCTTTGTCTGCTCTGCCCTCCCACTGCCTTTAGAGCATGTCTGCCTCTCATTAGAGTGTCTGGAAGTTATGAGCACCCACACTGAGATTAGAAAATGCCCCTAAATCTACAAATTCTTCAAGTAATGAACTGTAATGTGAGACAACAAAAGGAAAAGGTAGAATCTAGCAGGGATTGGACAAAAGCTTGCCGTAGCAACCCCTGCATAGCAAATTCTCTGCCAAGCAATTCCTCCCCACAAGAGGTACATTCCATTCCCTCAGCCTCCAGTGTTTTTTAAAGTTAAAACTTCTGTCCTGCTGCAGTTTATGGCACATTTTTACTGTGTGTACTTAGGAAGCAGGCAAGGCTGACTAAACAGATTTCCTCCATGACCTTTACTACTGTCGGCTGAAAACAATTTAGTCCATTTTAAGTCATTTGAGAGCACTGTAAACATTATCCAAGGGGCTTAGGACTGACTGCCTAAAACATGACCTTTCAAGCTGACAGCTGACAAAAATCCTCCACTTTAAACCATTTAAAAAGATATGATAAAGGTTTCTTATCCTGTTGAAACAGAAAGGAATTTTCCTTTTACTATTACAGAATAAAGATGCCTTTCATTCCATTTTAAAAAATCTTGGTTTTTTTTTTTTTTTTTTGGTTTTTTTTTTTTTTTTTTTGAGGGGCATAGAAAAATGGGGGAAATAACCTAAAGTACTCAGATACTTTCGAATAAAATTTCAATCCACCCAATTAATGTAAACCAAGAAGTGAAACAAAGAGGGTAAGACAACAATGAAAGAGATAGGCCATGCAGGAATATAAAACCTTACATTGGAAATAGCGTGGCTGGAAATTAAAAGAGAAAGAAAAATTATGCAAGCCAGTTTTATTAACACTTGGTATATATACACACCTGTTTAACTCATTCCTAGTCAAGGGAAGATAGATGTAGCTTTCCATCTTGCCATTCCCAGTCACACTGGAAGTCAAGACAGCAGACAGTAAACCCAGAGCTGCAATCCAGCAGCTATTAGGTGTGCTATACTTCAAAAATAAAAGTCAGAAGAGTTTGTAATGTTGGTTTTGCCTCTTAGTCCACTAATAGCCCCCTTAGCTCTAATCCTACACTTTTCCCAAAAGGACTGTGGTGCTCTCTCTTCCACTGACAAACAAAGCACATTCTTGGCACCTTTTTGGGACAAGGACTACATTTTAAACTACTGTGAAAACGTAATGAGCACACAGGATCTCAGGTGTGGCAGTCCTTGGGCCTCATACATGCTTAAACATATTCTGGTCTAGAATTTCAACCAACCACACACATGCTCTAATTTCTCTTATCATACAAAGATAAAAGACCAGGTATATGCTATACCCCAGATCTTGTCTGTAGTGCACTGAAGACATTAAATTTTGTCTTAATCTCTCAGTAGGATCACTGGGCTTGGACAGAGTCAGTAAAGCACTAAGGGTTCTTCTTCCTTATGCAGACTCTGCCTGCACTCTGTTACTTCCCCAGAACTGACCTTCCTTGCAGACGAAGAAAAGCACAACCCCTCACTCTATCTCAGATTTGGCCAACCAGTTCTGTAAATTGTTTTCAGACAGATATACAAATGACTTAAGTAATCCCATTTACATCATCAGCCAGAGTTGCCTAAATCGTAGTCAGTTCCCAAATGAAGGAATCTTGTTACTTCTGTGGACTAGCACTGCAGCACATACTTAACCTAGTTTTTTAAAACTGCTCTTAGATACTTGAATTTTCTGTTAAACATGAGTGATACACTGGAATCCTTTGGGCTCAAAAAGGGGACTGAAGAACCTAAGAGATTTAGCCAACATCTAAATAGATCAGGGAACATAAACCTGCAAAGACTATATACAAACTCTTCTCAACTAAGAGCTTAAGAGCAGAGCAAACCAATAGGTGGAAGAATCAAAATAAACACAAGATGATTTTTTCACAGGTAATTTTAAGCTCTAAGGAAGAGGCCAATCTATAGAAGCGCACACAGCATCTGCAGTATCACAAACAACAGACCATTTATATGGAGAGTATTACACACAACTGTACAGCAGCAAGGGAGAATAAAGCTAAGAAATCCTCAAAAAGAGTCAGATACTTCCCTGCACCATGAATATGGCACTTCTCAAATGCACACTCATTACATGGAATATACAACACATGTAACCAATACAGCCCATCTGCTACTCTCCCTACAGGAACCCAGTCATGCTCCTGGTGACTGGAGCTCATGTTTGTCCTGAGCACAGCCTTGATTAAAAGTTTACATTGCTGGTGATTTACCAAAATATGAATATCGATATCCAACTGAGACGGACAAAAACTCTTAACAGTTTAGAGTTAGTGTATGTTTTATTTGGCGCCAGGCTCTGCATGGGATGGCTCCCTAAGACACAGGGCCCGATCCAGGCAAACATGATACCTTTTATTTCCACATATTATGAATATCCAAAATACAAAATGCATATTCATAGTGTTGACACCTCCCATTCTCCGCTTCGTATGGAAATGAGCTTACATGTCATTAAGCATGCGTAGTGTGTGTCCTGAATGGAGTCGGTGGTCTTGAATTGGGTCAGTGGTCCTAAGGAAGTTGAAGTAACTCATCTTCCTCACTTTGACCTTTATGCTTTTCTGAGTTTTAACAATTCTAATTACTTTAGTGACCTCTAAGTTTCTTCTTGCATGACTTTTGGATGGGATCCCACAAAGGGAGGAAATTGGTAATTGTCTTTATTCTATACACCAACTTATCAATGTTTCTGCTCATTATTCTAAGCACAGGTAAACAAACATGCAAATGACAGATCATCAGTTATTTGGTAATCAGTTACTAACATCTAAAACTCTATTTCAGGTCCAGCTCTCTTAACGATTTTGATTAACCCTCACTGGGCCCAAGCCTACAACTGAAATCCCAAGCCTATGACTAAAATCTTTATGTTTCCTCTAAATCTATGTTTCTTTGGTATAAAAATGAGGGTCAGCAGGTAGTAATGTCAAAACAGAAATCCAATAAAACTGTAGCAATAAACACTTCCTTTGGTTATGTTGAAAATCAGCCTGTAACATTAAGTGTTTGCTTTTTTGACTTAAATGATCAGAAATTTAATAGTGGGGGGGTCCCTTTGTTGTTGTTTTTTGTAAAGCAAAACAATTTTTTTTTTTTCTTAAATTTTGCTTTCTATATGTCACTGATTCACAAAGTCAACTGGTGGCCCTTCACATCCCACTAAGGGATGCTGCTCTCCAGGTAAGATTTTTAACTCAACCAAACTGATGTGAGAATAGACTACATTTGATACTTTGCCTACTTCAGGGAACATGAACACACTGCTCATCAACCCAACTCTGTGCAGAAGGCAGCCGGACTTAACAGAACCAGAAAGTACCCAGAGAACGCAGTATAAATAATTGATTCCATATGGCAACATAGATGATTCCATGAAAATGAAATTAAATGGATTTCAGGCTACACACCAAAAAGTATTCCACATTTAATTTGGCCTTGTCATGTCATAGCACTAAAACAGAAAAATTCTTATGAAGAACATATTCCATTACCAATTTTTAGAAAGTATATAAACGTCATGACTACCAGTTTAGAATCACCCTGCCTTCCTCTTAAAACTAAAATAAAATCCACTGCAAACAGGCTGGAAATATACAATGACATAGTGCTTACTTCCTGTGTAATTGCAAAGTAATTCTGAAAACAGCCAAAATTATTTTGAGATTCACCAAACATTCTGCTATGCAGATTTACTTGGCACTCTGAAGTACCAAGTAGTTTTACACAAAAACCCCTAACAGCTAGCTAAAAAAGAAATAATCCCTATTTAAGTCATCCTGTTCCTTTTAAAGTTACTTAGTTCGATACTGTACCAGTCTTTGTAGCAGCACCCTGTTGTGTGTGCTGTCTAAAATATTCTGCTGTAGCCTAATCATCTAAACACTCTTTGTTTAAACCCTAATCTTCCCCAATTTTTCCCTAACTGCTGAACACCTGCAGAGAGCCCCCATAGTTATCTTTGTGATAGGGAAACAAAGGATGAGACAGTGTGTGTGTGATAGAAGGGATGCACATGTGACTGAAACCTCAAAGGATGGCCACACTGCCCATTTGGAGTCTTGCTCCACCTCATCTTCTGTGGAAAGAAACTCAGAAGATAGCACTGAATTGTTTTATTGGAGTTTGAGTGAATAAAATGAAGGCAAGAAAGGAATACAAATCTACATCTACCTGTCTTGCACTCATTACATACTGAATTTCCATTGTGGCCCATTTTTTTCAGGTTTTAATTCCATTACCTTTCTCATACTGGGCACTGTTTCTTCCTCTGCAGAGATCCAACTACTCAAATAAAAGGATTCTGCCCTAAAAGCAGAATAAAAACACTTCTGGAGAAAAGCTTTATCAGCTCACACATCCTCCACAGAACAGTGGGTTTTAACCAACCACCTTGCTGTTACAAAACATTCAGTTGCTTCAGGGCTTTCAAAAGCTTGTTCTTGTCTCCTGTCACACCACTTTAAGCTACTTTGTACCTCAGAAACAGCACAAGAAATATCCCTTTTCCCCCATTCCTTTGGCACAGCAGCACTGCTAGACTGACACTGCTGCTTCGCTCACCCTGCAGGATGAGCAGGGGGCTCTGAGCTGCTCTAGGCAGCAACAGAAGAGCACAGGACAAATACAAGATACAAATACACAAAAATGCTGCAAAACAGCTCAGATATCAAACAGCTCTGTGGGTCATCTTCTACAAAATGACTCCCATTGCTCAGAAATTTTAAGGTTGGTTTAATTTCACGTTAAGGAACCAAACCCATTAAAATAGAGTTCCTTCACTGAAAATTAGTTAGATTTTCCAGCTTAGTATTTATTTCCATTTAATTCTTTCTTAAATTCTTATTGAATTTAAGAAAAAATACTCTCTCACATCACACTAAGTTGTTCAAAAGCAAATTCTTTATCCTAAATACAGTCCAAAGGGGATAGAGAGAAGATCCTCATCCCATGCTAGAATTTTTCACCTGATCTTGGTACTCTTGCACACAGAAATATCATTATGATTGATTTCCTTCCCTTCTCCCTTCTTGCTTTTTTGTCTAGGCATTTCAAGTCTCTAAACATATTATGTGAACCACAGATTCTCTTTATTCAAAATTCACAGGTTTTGAGAAATCAAATGAAATCTAGAGAAGTTCCAGATTACAGACGGCAACTGTCAATTTTGCTTACGCTTGTAAGATTACCTTTAAGGCAAACATTCCTTAATCAGATTTCTTGTGCTTTGCCCATTACATCTCTCCAGTATTGCTGATGTGGGAACTCCCCTGGCAGGAAAAGTTTCTCCTTCAAATACAAAGTGGATTTTTTTTTTAGCTTTTTTTTCCCCACAAAGTTCCTAATCTGTACAACACAAGCTTTTCAATGATAGCAGAACTTTCACAATATTTTTGAAGAAACATTTCAAAGATTGCAAACACGATGCTACAAATAGATTGCCAGGGAATCATAGAATGGCATGGTTTGGAAAGGGCCTTCAGGACTATCTAATTCTACCCCCTGCCACAGGCCAGGACACTTTCCACTATCCCAGGCTGCTCCAAGCCCTGTCCAGCCTGGCCTTGGACACCTCCAGGGATCCAGGGGCAGCCACAGCTGCTCTGGGCACCCTGTGCCAGGGCCTCCCCATCCTGGAGGAGAAGGCTTTATTCACAATATCTAACCTAAACCTACACTCTTCCAGTTTGAAGAGCAAGAAGATGGGCTTCTCCAATTGTAAAAATACACTAGGCAAGCACAGCCTCACCAAACAGGGGACACAGACCCACAGGATGAAACAGGACCCAGCTGGGAGAGGGACACCTTTCACAGGGTCCAGACAAGGCAAGGTCCAGGCAGACAAGTCAGAAGCAGGACAAGGCAAGGCCAGAGACAGGACTGGGCCCAAGCCATGCACAAATTCCACCTTCCTGCTGGAGACTGGACCAGAGGTGAGCCTGCCGACAAGGAACCTACAAGAGCTCCAAGGTTCTTCCAGGAGAAACAGTCCATAAGCCAGGACAGCAGGAGATGTGTTGGGTTCAGGTATTTCTGTGACACAGCACAGGCAAGGGCCCCAGACAATAGGCCCCAGGTTATTCTGGTCAGGGCAATTAAGGCTCATTAGAGCAGCCATGGCCTGACACAAACCAGCCAATGCTGCAGCCTCCAGGGCACTATTTAACAAAAAGTGAACAGGGAGCAGTGACTGTTCCCTGTTTCACTGGCTCTCACACCACATCTGTTTCAGTTTAAGTCTGTATCTGTTTCCATTACCAGGATTTTAACTTGGAGCTCTTTGGTAGGGTTCAAAAGGAGCATAAGGAAACTTTTAGCATACTTTTAAGAGCAGACACTTGATCAATCAGAAAACTAATATAAATTACATAACTGGACAGGAAAACAAATTCCAGGCATTATAATTTATCCTGCAAAGGATCTTTAACACACTCATCATCGTGAGCCAAGGGACAGAGGAAAGCATGACTCACTCACCACTGATAATATCTCAAATTAGGATTTAGCCCAAGTAATCACTGAGAAGGCAGAGCAGTCTGAAGTTTTAAACAGAAATGATATTTTCAAATTATACAGTTCCAACTGCAGCTGACTAGGCATTCTACTGCTTGCACATACTTTCAGTATTAGCTTTCCTGCAGTATTTTCTGTTAAATATTTTTCTACAGCATGGAATGAGAATGACATCAAGTAGCACAGGTGTGTATCCTGTTACAATATCATTAGATATGCAAATCAGTTAACTCATTATAGAGAAAAAGTGTGTGAATCTATGATGACCATTTCAAAGCAAGCTGTTGTAAGACAAGAACAGGTCAGTTGTAAAGGCTGTTGAGGATATCTGGGTACCAAAAGAGGTTATAAACGAAGGAAAGCACAAAGTATCCATTCTGGACTGAGCTTATTTGTCCTATCAGTAGAGAAGGTGGTGACTAACAAAGCCCATCCTCAAAGCACAAGCATCAAAACAGGCAACAAAAGAGCATTTAAATTCTGTGGTTCCCAGAGAGATTCTTTTCATGCAGAGGCTTGTTCAGTTAACAGGCAATTCCTGTCTTCACACAAACCAACCTCTGAGCAGGAGAATTGTCCTAGCTGAAGTCCAGTTCCTCAAACGAAGCTCTTCCCCAGGCCTCCCTGTGGTTTCCCTACCTTTACAGTGTCTGTAAGGTTGTTAGAATACAATAAGCTCTCCTCTCAAATCATTCAGTTGCCTCAGTCATTAATAAAGGATATTAAAGACACTTTGGAAACTCAAGGAAAAAGAAACACTTTATAAGAAAGATGCTAGAGAAGTAATACAGTTTATCTACACTTTTGCAGAGCTTTAGAGGCAGCCTATTATAAAGAGTAAATCTACAAAGTTACCTTAAAAATATCTGAGTTACTAGAGTAGATTAATAAAAGCAGATTTCAAGTCAAAGGAGACTTGCAAGTGGGAATAGTTTAGAAGGAGTACAGCAAGTACAGGAGTGCCACAAGAATCAATATGAATACTGTTCTTTTCACCATCTCCTAAGATTCATGCAATGCTACAGGAACTGCAGTGACAATATTCACTTTAAGTACAAAACAGGGGCAGTCAGCATCAAGCAAGGTTTACAATTCACGTGCAGAGAGGATTCACTCTGCTACAAAGGGAACAGTGATGGAAAACAAACAATATTTTAATGAGTTACATCCTACAGAGATATGCAGCAGAAAGATCTGTTCCCAAAAACAACTGTATTATTCTTTCAATTTGACTATTTAGTTACTAAATTCCTACCAAAGGGAAAGAGTATTTTGTGATACATTTGTGAAGCTCAATTTATGTAACTAGTTTCTTTGTATGAACTACACAGATTAGAAGTCAGAAGAGCATAATGCAAGAATAACAAGAAGTATATCAATGTTGTAGGAGAGTGACAAAGATTCTCCAATGAAAATTAGTAAAAATGAGTATTTATAGTGAGAATGTGATTTACTTATTAATCATACAGGACAATTCCCATGTCCTGCCTGAAATGCTATATACCTTGAATTGAATAGAAGCTTGATGACCAGTGTCATCTAGACAGGATTTTGGTTCATATTCAGAGCTTCTGGAAGCAATGAACTCATAGTCATATTACCCTGTACAATGAGGTGTCCATATAAAATCTTAATTACACATATTCATCCTGCAGTTTGAGCCACACACAACATACAGAGGGATTAAGTAAAATCCTCATATTACAGTTACCTGAGCTCTCCCACCATTACACACACACTTCATTTTCCACCATCACACACTTTCTTTTACCCTCGATAGCCATTGCAGACGATGTTGAATAAGCTCACCTGTTCAGCACACAGAAATGGTAACTACCAACACCGTGAAAAAGCAGCAGCCAAAATCACAGATTTGTAAAACTCCCCAGCAGCATGAAAACCTTCAACTCTTAAACCCTGTTTTTCTAGCCAGTAAACCTTTTTTTAAACTTCCTTCTGACTGAGATTTCAGTGGCCAAAAACTTCAGCTTTACCATCAATAATCACCAAAAACTGCAGCTCAACAGACCATACCAAAAATGACCTCCCACTCAAAGGCACACGGCTCAGGCAGCAGCCGGGCACTGAGGCTGGACCTCCGCACACGCCTTACCTTTCCCTGGAGCCTCCGGAGGCACAGGCACCTTCTCACATCGGGATTCCTCTTCCCAAGAGCAGGCAGACAACGAGCAGGAGCAGGTCCCGGTCCCATCAGCTCGCACAGCCCTCACCCATCTGATCCCACCGCAGAAAGCGGCAGGGATGGGGTGGGGGGACTCTTATGACCCCTCCCAGCACCAGGCGCAGGTGGCCCCGATGCTGCGGAGGTGGCCCCGATGCTGCGGAGGTGCCCTGGCAGCTGCAGGTCGTTGTTTCCAATTGTGCCACAGGTGTGTGCAGGATCTCATCACCGCTCACCCCCAGCCCCGCGAGCTCAGCTGCAGCCATCCACCCATCATCCCAACCATCTCGTGTTTGCTTTATCCTGCAAGTGCTGCTTTTATTTTGAGGCCTAAATGTAGGGATTTTCTTCTTTTTTAGTCTGGCTGTATTGAAATATATAGTATTTGTTTGAATTCACCTCAGCTATCTGGATCAGTGACCTGATCATTATCTGTCTTTGTGTAATCCACAGTAATTATCTTGGATGATTTTGTATTTTTTTCAAGCTCATTGATAATGTGTCAAGCAGTGAAGGACAAAGAACCAATTACATTAGGATACTATCAGAAAGTTTTCAGTAGGATGACAATTTCCCTTTGATTTCCCAGTTATTAATCCCTTAAATGCATTGTTTTAATTTCTTCATACATCACTGCCTAGAATATCATGATTCCTCATAAAAATATTTTTCTCTTAATTAAAAACTCTTAACTTTTACTCGTGAACTTCTAGAAAAATAATTTTAAGAATTTACTAAAAACATTCTGATTTTAAAACAAATCCCATAACACTGGCAAGTAAAAAACTCTGTTATGATGTTTCTTTTCTTTTTTATGGCTTGTGGCAATTGATCAGGAATTTCTTGCTAATTACGAGAAGCTTGTGATTTGTAACACACAATTGAATATTACTGTCTCCTACTTAGCATAATACTAATTTTTTTATTATAACTATATAGAAGTCTGGATCAATTATTGTTTTAACAGAAGCCTGACTATGCAAGCTAATGAAAGAAATTTCCAACACTATGTAAAGAGTAAAATAAAAATGTTACTTCCGATGAGTAGATAATCTGTTTAAATTTGGACTGAAACGATTTGATTTTTGCTGAGGTTACATGACACAATACTGTTTCCTATAGAATGAGGGAATGAGAGCATACTCATTATTTTAAATAAAGTCAGGCAACGCGGTGGGCCACAACCTGACCTAAGCAATGCACTTGCCTTGATGCTGAAGTTGAATAAAAATGCTCTCAAATGCATTGTTTAAGGGTTATTTCCAAGTTAGCAGTTTCTTTCTGCCAAGTGTATAACTCATTATATCAAAAACCAGGACTATGCAGGACACCCTGATGGACTGATGCAATTGTTCAGTGCCTTCCACAAGGATGGAATTCTGCGTAGTTGTTTGAACAACAAGAGCAGGAACAAAAATAGTACTGATTAATGTCCAAAGTTTATAAGTTACATCCAACGCACTATAGCTCTTTGATTATATTCCAGTTCCTGCAACACAATAGACCAGCAGTAACAAGACATCAAGTAAGTTACATAATAAATACATCCTTTTTTTTTTCTTTTAGAAGGAACTACATTTTTAAGTATTTCGTGTTTTTTTTGTTACACAAAAATTAAGAAGAAATTGAAAGAAAATTATTTAAATTGATAACAAAAATATCCACACCAAATATTGTAACTTTCAGTTTTTGACTGCTAATTTTTTCCTGCCTTCTGTACAAATGTTGAGTGCAACATCTGCAAGTGCCTCACAGGCTGTTTTCTCAACCACTTCCTCACAGAAACCACTTTGCAGATTTTCATTGACATGAGTAGATTTTTCTTCAGGCCCAGAAAGCCTGAAGGACCAGACCTGTTATCTGCTCAGAAATACCATTTTGTTTTCCATTTACAGGGACAAACTGTGACATGAAATTACTGGGAGACAAAACCATGCCTCTGTGGTGGCCCTGCAGTTGTTCACTGCAGGCTCAAAGGATGGAGCAGCTTGGGCAACTCGTGTCTTTTCCACATTTCTCAGGCACAGAGCAAAGAGATTCTACACAAATGTGTCAGCCAACAGAGAAGGGAATGAATTTAATGGATTTAATATGCTTCAGGTCAAAGCTCAGCACAGACCCTTATCCTCTTGTGCTGATTAACACAACTGATCTTAGGGTTTTCAGCTGGAAACAGAGAGAGGAAAAACAAAAGTACAAAGTCGTGGTACCTGCAATAATCTTTAAATTGATTTCAGCGTCTTTCCCACAGTATCATGTTTCAATTTGATTCTGCACTTACTTTGAAATTAAGTGTTAACCAAATTAGTTGTAAAGAAACAGTGAATTTTGACAGAATATTCCCTTCAAAATCCATTGAAATTCAGTTTGTTCTTCACTGAAGACCATACGTTAGTATTTACTTCATTTTTTGAGGGAACAAGGAGCAATGCTTTTAATAATCAACATGCTTTCCTTCACATTTTGAAGTGCAAAAATACACGTAGTAACAGCCACACAGAAGCAGCAGCCTTATTCAGAAAGTGGTGGTGGTGAACCAACTTAGATTTGCTTCTTACAGTTACAAGCAATACAGATTGCAGGTGTTTGCACTGACATTTGCTTGATATGAAAATATACTTCCAAGCAAATATGCACTATCAGGCATCTTTAGCAGTCATCTCACCATTTTCTTTCACATTTTAAACACATGGGTGCAGGGAAGGAAAAGATAATTGAGCCATATTAGTAATCATTTAGAAATGGCTTTAGATGATGAGGATGTTCTTTGACATTTTCTAGAAGAGCTCATTCAGTAGCAAAAGCCAGCAGCGCTGTTCACAGCTGGCTTCTCACTCTGCTCCTGTTTTCTTCTCCCTGCACGCCCTGCACACCTTTAACTCAGCCCCATGGCAGTGATTCTTCACACCAGCCCAGCGAGCCAGAATTCTCTCTTTGTTTTCCAGCACACAACCTGTCTGTCGCTCTGCCGCAGCCGCTGTCGCCACCTCATTCCCACACAGATGAGATCCAGGTCTCAAGTGACACCAAACAGCGAAGTGCTCCTGTTCCAATTTCACACACAGCACTCTGCTTCAGAAGTACTTTTGTGCAGAAAGCTGAAAAGGAAGTTAGCAGTTTATGACAAATTTTTAGTGTTATTTCAAAGCACTAACAAGTTGTGAGTTTTCACCCATTTTTACATTACATATCATGATTAAAATGCAGTAGTATTTAGGGTAGTATTAGCTCATGCAGCCTTACAGGGCAAGCAAAGCTGATCACACAACTACCTGTGTGAGCAGAATTTTAAGTACAATTCTTTGCAAAATGTGTCCCTTGGCGGTGTAACCCTAGATTTTTCTTTACTGGAAGATACTATGATCAAATTATTATTTTTTGCTCCTTGCTGTACTTATTGTGTCTTGCCATCAGTCTCGTCTTCCATATCTTTCTTGTATCCTAGCTCCTACTCCATTCATACTCCATCTGATTGCCCTTACTTTACATTTTCATTCTCTTCATGCTGCTTACATGCATTTGCTTAAGTTCTAGCACTACCTCCTCCTCTTAGTAAGAGGATCTCAAGTGTGTTTAAATCATTCTTGAGCATCACTCTTTTTCTCTGAAATTGGCCTTGTTTATTTAGAAAAGTCCTTCACTGCTGTCCTGTCATTTACACTATTTTTTTCATAACTATGTTTAATATAGAGCAAACTTGAAGGAATCAAATAGAAATGCAGCTTTTGATGCAATGGCAGGCTTTGTTTTTCAGTTTGTACCTGCAGACACACATCTGTAAACCTCTCCTTCTCAAAATCAACTGACAAAAGCAAACAGCTCTCCTTAGTGCCATTGCTTTTAAGATCCTTTTCCATAATGGAGTTGTAGCAGAATTTCTTCACAGAGAGGGAGAGAGCATTTTTGCTATAAAGAGACCTTTATGAGGTTGGGGGGAAGAGAAACTTTGGCCAGTACATGATTTGGAGATCACAGTGCTCCTTTCACAAGAATGGAAGATGGTAACTGATGAAGGGACCTTTGAGGGACTCCAGAACTATGAGCACGTCCTATTTTATGTTAGTTAATAAAAGTGTAGCTGCTCCCACATTCAGCTGCTGAACGAAGAACTATGTTTTTCAATAAATCATTTTCAAACCTCTTTTGATATCAATTCCCTTGTGTCAATGATAGGTTTCTGAAAAACCAAAAGCAAAGAACTCTCCAGGGTGGTTTTTCGATGGCATGTACCAGACACAATGGATGCCAAATGCTGCTGGACACTTACAGGTGCCTGTAACTGTGTAGTATTCTCATAGTAACAAACCTCCCAATACTGTGTTGGCTAAGAACATGGTGCAGTATTTGATGGACAAACTGGAGCAGGGGGACCTCAGTCTGTGCTGCTCTTGTTCTCTCATGTGTGGCCCAAGCAAGTCACTCTGGGCCTATTTCCTGTCCTGCTCCCCACTTGCTTTGCTTGCAAGTTCTTCAGAGGGAAAAATGTGTCTTACCAATGTGAGGCATTGTTATTATTTGTGAGCTGCATTCTCTTCCACAGTACCACTGAGTAATTCAGTGCTTTGTGTACAATATGTATTTCTTAGCAAATGGTACAACATAAAACTTACAGTTGCTCAGCCACCACTTTTTAATGTGCAGCCTCCTGGCCGCCTCCTTCCAAAGTGATTCCAAAGGGTATCAATTACATTTTTCACCACTGCTAACTTTTCACCACTGTGTACTACCAATGATCACACAACTCCAGCACGAAGGATTTACCTGGTGCTCTTTTGAAACTGATACAGTTTTTTCTCCTAAATTTGGAATGAGAAGTGAGAGTTCTTTAATTTGTAATAGCATTTGTTTGGTTTGTGTGCTTTTATCATGTCTCATAATGAGAGTATCACCCAAGTTTTTAGCAAGACCTTTTACAAGGGCATGGAGTGCCATGACAAGAGGGAATGGCTTCAAACTGTCAGACAGCAGGTTTAGATTGGATATTAGGAACACAATTATTTACAGTGAGTTGATGAGGCCCTGGAATGGGTTGCCCAGAGAAGCTGTGGCTGCCCCATCCCTGGAAGCGTTCAAGGCCAGGTTGGATGGAGCTCTGAGCAACCTGAGATATTGGAAAGTGTCCCTGCCCAGGGCAGGGGGTTGGAATCAGATGATCTTTAAGGTTCCTTCCAATCCAAACTATTCTGTAATTCTGTGATTCTATAAGGATCATACATAGAGGCCTTGATCAGGTTGCTTCAACCTTCTTTATCTACCAGATAAAAAAGAGCTATCACAATAGGTCTCATCCAAGAGTATTACAAACCTTAACATATCACAAACCTTAAATTAAAATTATCTGTAATTGTCATTATTGCTAATTACTTTACTTGGTCTTGTAATGTCACTCATGGAGTCCATTCGTGGCATGTCCATTTAGTTGACCCAAACTCAAGACTGTAAAATGACATGACTTTCTAAAGAAGGGCCTGTAAATAAAAGTATATGGTGTTTTATATTTAGAACAACATAAACGTGCTGTCATCTCATCAGTCAACTCAGTATAAATATGCTTTTCACGTCATGCTTAATGTTTGGCATTTTGCTGCCTCCCTTGCTGACCAAGGAGTACTCTTACATGCATTTCGTGCCACTTTCATTGCAAGCTAATGCATTATACAAAAATAATTTTTTTTAAAAAATTAAATATTTACATTCCTTTGAAGGTTTAATACCAGATATCCCTAATGGCTGCATTTTCTCATTTCTGCATTTTATAGTAATTGCTTTCATCACCATGTACTCTTTGGTGATTTTCCAATTAATTGCCAACCCATCTGACCACCTTTACTCTGTGTTTTATTTCTGGCTTATAAAAGAAATTTAGCAGCTGTTAAGAACATCGTGGTAATGTTTTTGACTGCTTATGAATCTGAAAATGCTAGGCAGACATTAATTAAGTCACATAATGGTATTTAATAGACACCACTATGATTGATACGATACTTTGTGCACTGTATATGTGTAGGCAATTTAAAGCACAGTTTCACAGGGATTCCCAAGCCTGGGTTTCACTCCTGAAGTCCACTTAGGGATTAATAAGAAATTTAACTCATAACATCAACAATATGACACAGTACCCAAAACCTGTGGCAGAAAATAAATGGCAGCCTGACCAATGTTAAATGGTACAAAAAGCTACAAAAATTAAATGGTACAAAAAGCTACAAATGTTGAATGGTACCAAAACCTACGCATGCCACTGAGCCTTCATACACTTTGTATGTACAGACTTTACTGTATAAAGGGTTTAAAGCTATTTTTCTCTTCAAAAAGCAGGAATTAAGATAAGGAAGGGCATCACGCTGCAATGCCTTCCTGAAGCAAAAAAAAAAAAAACAAAACAACAAACCACTGAAAAGAAGAGAAAATGTTCCAAAGCTCAGCTGTATTGGCTGTTTGGTAGGGTTTCATTTGAGGCCCTAATCGCAGGAACAAGATTTGCTCTAAATTGTTTGCGTTTGCTTCTGAATATCTGGAAATTTGCTTGTTAAGTGTTCAGGTGGAGGAAAAAGCCTTCTCAGGTGCAGAAAGAAGTAATGCTGTGCAGTCAGTGGAAAGAAACATTCAAACAATTATACACCCTACTGCTTCAAGTCATATTAAAACAATCTATAAGCTAATTCAATGCTAACACAATGTCTCATAAATGGTAAACGGGCCGGATGAACATCCCGGCTGAGCAGGCTGGATGAACAACCTTCCAAGTCAAGAAATGCAGTATCATTGCAGTGTTCAACAAGGTTTTAACTGCCAGTTACACTTTATACCTGCTGCATTGAATCAGTGCTGCCAGCACAGATTTGTTTCCAGAGTGTGTGAAGGCAAACCAATGACTAGCAAGCAAGATTCTGAAGTCTGATGATTTACCTTCTTACTCCATTTCCATATTTTCTCATACAAGCTGGTCAGTAGGAGACAATCAAAGATATTAAAATAGAGGTTTAAGACAGTTCCAGGATGAGTCTAGCCCCTGCTCCCTTCTCCCCAACTCCACAAGCTCCTCCCACAATCTATGTCTGATTATTCAAGGTGAATAAGGGTGAATTGATATTTTTAAACTCCTAACTTTTTTTTTTTTTTTTTTTTTTTTGCTGTTTTTTACCTCTTTCCTGTGAGGCAAAATTGTTGGATCTAATAATTGTAAGCACATTATCCACTTTTAGAATTTTACTGCAATTCTCTCAAAGAACTGATGGGAAACTTAAATTTGAAGATGATTCTTAATGCCACCTTGCAGGCTTAGTAATGAGCACTTACAGATCTTCTGATTGAAAATTCAGCTGGCTGCCTAGTCCCTGAGATAACTTTAAATTAATAAAACTTCCAAATACTTTTTTCTTCTTAATTTTTCATGATGTTTCTATTTGATGAAAAAGTAAAGCAAAGCAAACTGTGAAGATACAGGTAAACTTGAACACCACTAAGGGTTCTCCAGTTTGCAGATGAGATGACATCTTCATCTTTCATATCCTGGAGTATAAGTAGGGTCAGCTGCAAGATTCATTAGTTGGGATATATGAAGAGATACTTGCAATAATGCTCCTGGTGATTCTTACATTACATTTATAGCCTTATTGTCTTTAAAAATGGAGGCTACGCCAGATCCGACAACCTACAGATCTAAGAAATATTTTAAAATATATTAAAAATTAAATAAATAAAAGTAAATTTGGAAGAATGTTTGAATAGTAGAAGAAACTTTCAACTTTTTCACATTGCTGTCTGCAAGCCAAAGGAAGTTCATTTATCTCTTTTTTTTTCCTCAAAAAAATTATTTTAGGTCTGGAATATGTCTTGAAAAGCCAAGACAAGAAAAGACTGCCCAAAAAGACAAGGTGGCACATGCCATCTGTCATGCATCCCCAAATGTTAATTACTTATGAGTAAGATTTAAGATCAAAATGGAAATGAAAATGATCTTCAAAGTGTAACTGAAGAGCCATGGCTGTAATTCAGCTCTCTGTACGTCTTGATCCTCTTTATCTCACACTTCAACTGAAGTATGATACTTCGACTTTTCACAGAATCTGTATTGCAGCACACGTTACTAATCTGGTACAAATTTCTGCAGCACTAAAGGGCCATATCTATTTGGAATGGCTGTTACAGGAAGTTTTGTATTTATAGAAAATTCAGACTGTAATTAGAGATCTTTAAATAGGCTTGCCCCCCCCCACCCCCCCCACCCCCCCTTCTGGTACTATGCAAGAAGAAAGAACAGTTAATTTCTTCATGTTCCATTGATATTATTAAACCTACAGAATGGCGGGGGTAGAGGAAAGGAAGACAAAACTATTGATCTAATTTTGAACCTCTAGATGTGAAATGTTGGATACAAAGGAGCTCAGTAATTTTGATTCCAAGCTACATCCAAAACTTAACAAAGTATATTCTTTTACCCTTAAGATATAAAATAATTTTTTGGTAATAACTTCTGTTCGCTGAAGATTTTGCCCTGAGAGGAACAAAAGCAGCACAAAAATAACTAATCTTCAGGGGTTTCTATACCTTATAAGGGAAAATTCCAGCACAGAGAATAATCACTTGAAAAGAACTTATTTACTTAGCCCTCAGGTAGAAAAGAGTTTATGCACACAGAGAAAATCCAGATAGTGTCTTAAAGAGTCTTGGATATCTCACATGCAACCTCTATTCATCGCTCTAAAACTGAGTAACAGCTTCAAAATCGCTGTTTGCCAGCATCTCTGGAGGAGGAGTCAAGGATAAGCACAGCTATAAAATGCTTCCCAAAAAGACTAATAACACTTTGCAATGTTAGAATGGAAATCTTAATGTTCAGCTTTTCTTCGAAGAACAATTTCTTTGTGTCCTTTGCTCAGAGAAGGCGAAGTGGCTGTTCAAAGCCCCTTGTTTTGCCGAGGAATGTTTTTGTTGTTACTGCCCCGCAGTGGCTCATTGGAATATGTATGCAGGGTGGTTGTTTTTTTCTGCCTGAGCAGGCATTTGGAGACGGGGAGGGCTGCCAGGGAATCTTTTATATTCACTCAGCCTGCCTTGCAAATGATCTACAGTTATAGGCAAATACAGCTATAATCCAAGACCACGTTTTCTTTCACATCCTTATTACAGAGCTAATGTATTCCTCGCCTCAATGTATAGATTATATTTTCTACTTACTGATGGTTCTTTAGATTGGATGAAATGGAAAGATTTAGTAGATAAATGGGGAACTGATTCGGAGAACAGGCATTTCATTGAGTGCTCCCAGTGACAGTGAATCTTGTACTATGCCATGAATGGTAAAAACCTCAATGAGTGTAAATACACATCCGTGTGTGTAAATACTCTTTTCTCACACACTGTTCCTCTGTACACACTTTCATTTAACATAACTTATTCTGAGAACAAAAACAAAACTACCTTACACTGTCAATAAAAGTTGTTCTGTATATTTAAGACATGAATTTAGCAACCAGGAACTCATTTTTAGGTTAGTGGTCTGAACATTTCACTACTGCTATGATTTGGCACAGTGAACACATTGCACAGTGACCCAGATTCTCCCTGTGCTCTGCGGCTTTGGACTGCTCTGCCAGCGTCATCCATCTCCCAGGGCAAAGGGGAGCTCCAGTCACACATTCTCAGCCCAGTGCAACTCTTTGCTGGGACTGTAGTCAGAAAAAGGAAGGGTTACTCTGGAGAATTCCAGTGCCAGCTCAGCCTCCTGGCCCCCTCAGCCATGGACACGGTACCTTAATTCTGACACTGGCCTTTGTGCGCAGCAGCAGCAGCAGCAGCAGCACTGTGGTAGCGTAAGAATAAAATTACTTTTTTCCCCACTGTTTTTTCTAACACTTCTTGCCAGTTTGAGTTTAGATACACTTAGTTCTGTAGTCAAATACATTTTCAAATTATCAGATTAAAAGAGCAAAAAAGCACTCTGGAATTCACGATTGCTTTCAGTCAGTGAAGCAGGGAGAATGTTACAAAACACTAAGTCACCCTTCAGTCTGACCTTGATTTGCAATCTACAATTTAGTGAATCTCACATCACATCAGATGTTCACTGGGTTTAAAAGATCAGTGAGCTTACCTGCCAGTACATATGTAGCTTATCTCCTTGTTTGGAGTTCAGCTTGTCAGCACACTAGTGATCTGTGCTCCATCTGCACATGGAGGCAGAATTATTCCGGTCTCATAATACATAGGCTAGCACTGCCCTGTAGTTCCTGTTTCAGCTAAGGAATGTTTATGGGGCTGAGCATACTGGTGCCGTCATCCTAATTTTTCTACATTGTTATTGTACCAGCACAAAGTTCTTGCAATGTGTGGTTTAAAATGCTGGCTGCTCAGCAAATGAGCTAGTGCATGCAGCATTGTAATAACACAGAAATCTGCATGTTGAATTTCAATTATGCTTTAAAGCTTTCGAAACAGAGTGCTTACATTTTCTTTTCAACATGCAATGAAATGTTGGTTGGTTGTTTTTTTTTCCCTTTCTCTACAAGCATCAGCACTGCAAGGCACTAGAGAGTTTCCTTCTGTGTAAGTGATTGTTTATTTCAGCTCCCATGCCCTGTGGAAAGCCTGCCTAGTGAGTGACCATGTTATAAAAGAGGCTCACTCTGTTTTCAAATCAGTTAATGCATTATATCTCTCTCATGAAAGAGAGGAAATTAATTCTGTGAAAGGCTTTTTACCTTCCCATGTTAAAATAGCCAGTGTAGTAATGCATTTTGGGGTTGGTGCAAAGTAGAAGGGTGCCCAATGATGAGATTTATTTGCAGGAATTTGTCACTGGTGCCTGCAGTCAGGACATGTAAGGGACTGTCTGTTTAGGACAGGAAATAAGAACCATTATTTCTTGAAACTGAGGTTTGCAACTCACTAGCAATCACCTTTTTTATTCCAGGAAGCCTTTGGATTCACCACCCTCTGGCAGGCTAGATTTCATGGTCACTCTCATAGTGCCAAAAGAACATCTTTAATAACTTTAATAGACCATAAAGTGGAAATAGTGCAAGGCTGGATTCAGTCAGGATGGCAGGAACTGGGAAGGGTGTGTACCGGAGCAGAGCATTCTCATCGTCACAAAAACACGGCCACTCTGAATTTACACTGGAATGTTGCAAAGGAGTTCTCACAGCCTAAGAAATGCAGCGGCCACCAAGCAGGCAGGTCTGTACACCTTAACGGCAGCAGTGTGCAGGAACAGAGGAATAAAGCCTAAAAGTAATACAATCATGTTAGAGTGGCTGAATACAATCGTTATTGCCCAGTTTGAAAGGCAGAGCTAATCTGCCCAGCTGCAAATTGTTTTGATGAAGCCACACTGCTTTGAGAGAACTGCACCCTGCTGCACTGGTCTGTGGAGAGAAGTCCATAATCTGCCAGGTGAAGCTAAATTGGGTTAAGGTAATGGCATCTTCCTCACCATGAGCAAAATTACAGGCTGGATCAGGAAAGCATTTTTAAAGTTAGAGATAATTGAAAAGAACAATTTCAGGTTTGAATAAAGTGTAAAATAAGAAATATAAAATGCTCATTTGCCTTCTGTAGGAGCTGAACACTTTATGGTTCTTCAAGGTAATGGAAAAAGAAACAATGAGAACCAAAGTTCTCATTAACAATAATCAAAGAGAAGAATGAAGCTGTAAACTCTGAATAACTACTTCACAGACTTTATTTATAGAGGGGTGCAATTTAAAGCCACTACTGGTTTACGAAACAACATAGGCTCAAAATGAAACTCCAGCATATGAAAATCTTGTTGCCCATAGTTTTAAGAAAATAAAAAGAAATACCATGTACCAATGGTAGTTGTATATTGGTCGTGGTACCCACAGTTGGTCTCCAAGGTGACAGTGAAACAAGAGGTGGAGGAAAAAGTAAAGGAAGCAAGATTTTAAATTTCTTCATGTGCAACGTAAATTAAACATGTGAGTACTATACTACGAGAAAGGTTCTAAGTACTTTTAGGGGCCCTGGTGGCAGAACTAACCACTCTAGCTCTGTTTTTCAGTTTAGTACAATGTCACTGAAGTCCCTCGAGGTGGACAGCTTCAGAACCCACAGAAACTTCCAACACCAATTCTTGATTTACACATGCATGTGCTCTGCTTTTAGAAAGCAAGATAACCAAGAGTAAAATTTTGGATCTTTCATAACTAATGAATATAACAGTAGTCTTGAAACACGGCAATAGAATAAGATCTGTATTTGTTAAGTTTTAATAATTAATCCATTGACACAGCTAAAATGATGATAAGGGGAAAGGAACTGCTCGCCATTGTCACAAGACAGTGCCTCCAAAATTAACAGTAAATTGTGATAAAGCCAAGAAGACAATCACAATGCAGAGACCATAACCACAATGATTTGAATTATTATCCCATATTTTCAAGTAGAACTTGTCTTCTCTATCAACTTGGGTGTTAAAACAAATGAGACAGAAGGAGCTGCTTTGGTAGCAGCCAGATTTTAAGTTGAAGTGACAATGAAGAAGACTCCAAAGTACCAGTTTACCCAGTAGCAGGAGGGGAAGAACAGAACCTGGTCTCCTGAAATACACTGTGACAACAGAGTTGCTTACAGCAAAAGGGCAAGAGGACATCGCCGTTCCTTTCCTGTGTAAGCTTCTTGATTCACAAACTGTGCATTTCCAGAGAGATTTCTTTGCTATAAATGCCAAAGCAATGGAAAATTAGCCTCAAAGAGGGGCCGATATTAAAGATACAGCACTATGTTCTGTGTTTCTTCATTAACATGCTGGTTTTTGTTGATCCCATTCTTCAAGTATAACTTCCAGCAACATACTGTGCAACACTCCAATGAGAAACTTTACCCTTTACCTTTTTTTGGTCAGAGAAGAAATGGACTCCAGTCGTTCTTTTTTTGGTGTCCTTGGTATTCTAGCAACATGAAGCTGCTTGAAATGTGCTCCCTGTTAAGCCAGATAGCTCTGCTTGTATCAGCAGAACAAGAGGAAGCAGCTAGAGCTGGTGAGTCTGAGCTGAAGGTTTCTTCTGAGGGAGAGTTCAGGTTCTCCATGTCTGAGTAATACGGACAAGCATCTTCAAATCCAGTAAAAGATTGCATCTTTATTTTAAAATCATTAAGGCTAAGAAAAATGTCTGTGAGGATATGGTATTTGCATGGCTAGTTCTTTCATGTTCCACTAGAAAGAGATATGTTAAAGAGAATGGGAGTGCCTGAACAAGACTAATTCAGGCTCATTTGTTTTTGTCACTAGTACATGTATGTGCCAGTGGTTAGTGATTCATTTTTGAGGAAATGACTGGTAAATATCAGTCCAAATTACTGGAGGAAGTAGTGGATAGAGAGGAAGACAGCAATTTCTCATGTATTACAGGGTTGTAAAAGCAAGTTAATGTTAGGAGGATTTTGAGTGCTGGAACACAGAATGTCGCAAATGGGGTAATACTTGGTTTTATCTTATTAATAGAGAAATACTGAAAACATTCTAGAAATCTATCAAATACCTCTACAGGAAAGTTAAAACTAGTCTGAAAAACACTCAGCTTTGCTTTCATTTCATATTAGTCATTGTGAGAACTGTCTTCCGAGATACTGAAGGTTTTATCATGGTTGACTACGTTACACTTAAAACCCTCAGGGTAGCACTACACTTACCTGTGCATAACCCGCAATCAAGTATGAAAAATAAATATTAAGGCACATTCTGGAATCCCTGAGGCCTTGTTTGAGTGGCTTATGCTGTCGACTTTGGTTTATATCATGTTTTAAATTTGGCAGACATATCAACAGCAACAGATACTTTATTTTTAGTTCAGACAAACCATTTTGTTTAACTATGGCTGGAAAAAGCCCCAAACTGCATGGCAGCACAGATTGCAGGTTGAGCTTTTTTCCTTCACAGAGCAATGTGAAACATTTTTATTTCAGGTCTAACATAGACCACAGCCTCTGCTCTTCATTTACAACATGGTGCAAGCAAAAGAGTAGAAGCAGAAGCGGGGAAAGACCACAGTAAATTGCTTTTGCCTTTTTATATGCTGACCCATGGCTATGGTCAGGAGAAAACAATATTCTCTAAAGAGATCTACAGGCTATTTCTTGGTTTTACATACTGAAACAGTGCAGAGCACTGTGGGAACTGTAAAACAAGGTAATGTGTAGTTAAAATAAAGTTAGACAGTGCCATAATGTATATGCTCAGGTGGTAATCATCAATCTGGCATTTACTGCTGCCATGCCTGTGTGGTTTTTCATTAGGACACAACTGCCCACAGCGTAGCTGGAAACCTGGATAGCTCTGGCTTGTATTAAAGGATAACTCCTGAGAAACTGTGGGAGGTTTTACTGAGATCAGCTTCTGGCCTTACTCTCCTCTCACACCCAGTAAGTCTGACACATAACAGACATTCCTATTATCAGTGTAGGATAAGATTTAGGCTTGATCTCATTTAAATTTTATCAGCATGGCTGTTGATCAGCTGTTGTTATTCACACATCTATCCCAGTCCTAGAGTTATCTCTTTAACTGCTGTTGTACTGATGCCAGGGTATGCCAGTAGAAACATTTTATACCTGTGTAATTGGATCTACACTAAAGCGATTGAAATAATGATAAAGCCAAAAGCTGGTCTTGTCTGTGCTGGCAATTTTATGACAGAAATCTGTCTCTGTAGGCAAGGGTTCAGGCACACAAGTGACTACAAGAGCAATGCATGAAGGCACAGCATCAGCTAATCCATGGCAGCTCCTCCCTGCGTGCCCAGCCCTTGGGGACACAGGACAGGAGAGCGTTGCGAAGTTGAAGGTGATGGAGTCACCAGGCCCTTGCCACGGGCAGAGGGCACGGACTCGGCCACCTGCTTGGGTCAGATGATGGATTAACTTGTTAAGCTTCAATAACTTGTGAGTGACTCTGAGACCCCTCTCCATGATTCCAGCAATTCCAGTCACTGTGTGGAAATGCTGTGATGGAAGAGCAGATTTCTTCTAGTTGCCCTTACCCTACCTTTTCATTTATTCGAGGCACACAAAGAAAACTTATCAAAACCATGACAGCGACTCTTGTTCAGTAGCTCTCTTCTATACAGAATTAATGTAAAGAACACAAACATAAAAATTTATTCCTGACAAAGAATCCAAAAAATGTGTTCAAGATAGCTAAAGTTCAGTAACTGAAACAGAGGTGCTCTGAATGAATACAGAAATAAAGATCTCAGCTACCTGGAGGAGACAGGCACCATAACCCCTAACCCTAACCCTGAGTTCTTTATTTGATGCTCTTGATAATGATAATGATGATAACAATGAAGATGAGGATAAATATCTCTGGATTATTTTATAACTTTATTCATGCAGATAAACTCTGAAACTGAAGCAGAGGCAACTTTTCAGGGTTGTGCCCAAGATCCATTCCTGGTCTGGACACAGAGCCTGTCTGACGCCCTATCAGACAATAAAATTATTCTTCCACTCAAATTATGACTCAATATGGTCTATATATTATTGGATATACATTATTTGATGGGATTGGATCAAATTATGTTTCTTCATTAACATAAAGCCAATATAATACATAAACATAAATAAAATTAAAAATATTTTGGGCTACATAGATTAATCAAACTTCACAGTATAACACAAAGGGTTATTTTGGTTCATGAGTTTACATGCTACAGAAAAATGAAAATATCTTCAAAAATATTAATGACCTAATTTGTGTTAACACCCTGAAAGTTTGTCGTCTTTAAAACTCATTTGTTCCTAAATGACTTTAAAATGTTTCCAGAGAAAACAAGTAAGAATATTAGCAAAAAACCCTAGCAGCATGTAATGCAAAATGTTTGTAGAAGTATGTTCTCTAGGATTGTATGCTTTAAATGCATAAAGATTTATGGGACTTGGACCATGTATGGGATTAATACTTTTTTGCCAGGAACTTGATTTCTAATTTCTTTGCCAAACACCACTGAACAACAGTGATGATTTATCCTGGCCCTCTGTAGTCCTGTTTCCATTTTTTAGTTCACTTTCAGAAGTTCATGAAATTTAGGGTGTTTTTGTGCCCAAGTTTTGCAATTTATACTGATACAGTTAAAGTGCCAAAATCTAATATTCACTGATTAATATTAGTTTAAAAACAGTTATAAGAGTTCAGGAGGGTGAAATCTCACTCACGTAAATCCTCCTTGTACCAGATCAACTACAGCTTTTATCACCATGACCACAGCCATAACTGCCATAGTAGTGCAACCAATTATATCTATTTTTAAACTGTGTATCTGAGACACTTAAGAAAATGTCACCTGTATATTTTTGGTCTCACTTTCTTTTCAAATAACAGGCATAAGTCACCATCTTTTGAAGTAAGGTCTGCCTCACCACTAAGTACCTCAAGTACAAAGTTGCTTGCTTCTTTAAATTATATTTATTATGACATTCTGGAATGGAGTATACACAAAAATTTCACTGGATAAATGGGAATTTGAGACCTTTAGGCTATATTAATAGCTACTAGCTATGAAAAGTAATAACCATGTGTTGCAAAAAACCAACAAAATATTTTGTTGTCAATTGTCTTACTATACATCTGCAAACTGCCACGGTCCAGTTCTGTGTATTATTTCATTGTATTCCAATATTACTAGGAGTAAGCATAAGAATGATATTTAATCTGTTTTGGTTTTCCCTTCATATTCTTCAGTCTGAAAAATTACGTGAGCTAATAACTTGGTTTCAACATGGAAATGGCTTGGGATAGCAATTTTTGTTTTTTTTTTTTTTTTTTTGCCCCAACAAGGATTTTCTTCCTTTAGCAACAAGAAAAATGCTATATAAAACTTGCATAAAATGAATTATCTTCTACTGCACTGAAATCTAGATTTTAAACCAAAAGCAAAGGAGCTGGCTGAACTGAACTAGGCTAAGCTGAACTAGACAAAGGTGCGTTAAGTCTTAAAAAACCGACTGATCAATGTATTTTAAGCTGGTTTTCATCTTTATTTATCTCTTGCTCTTTGCTCCAAAATTCCTGTGAGTATATAACCAGCACTGCCTTTGTGCTTTTTGACACTAATTGAGATAATTGAGAAATATCTTAATTTGAAGCCTTCTGAGGGCCGTTTCCCTGGGTGGTTTGTTGAGGTTGTTACGCGAGATCACGATTTGCGTTAGGCGGCTTGTGAGGTCAAAGCAGCCTCACAATAATCAGTGACTAGGCAGCGAAATTAAGTTGTAATGATGAAAAATATCGCGTGTTTTTTTCCTGTTAAACGCTACAAAGAACCATTTTTTTGTAATTTTTAGTTGCGAAGCTGTTGGAGGCCGTGAGGGAGTAGCGCTGCCTGGGGCGCCCTCTAGCGGCGCTGCTGTGGGAAATGCAGCGAGCTCCGGGAACCGGGCCCGGCTCCTCATGGGAGAAACCCTGCGCCTCCAAAATAAAGGTTTTATAACGCCTGTGGGATTATCAACGCATTAAACAGGTTTGGTGAGCAGTGCGGTAAGATACTGTAGAACAAATACGGTTTTGAGAAATAGGTAGAGCATTTTCTGATGCGAGGAGCCTTCCTCCTTTGTGTTTCATTGAGAACCATGATGAGCCATGTTAATGGCTAGCTCAGTGAAGTGCTAACAACAGGCGTAGTTTTGATGAAAAAAACACGTACATGCAATTCCAGACTTTGAATGGCAAAAAGCCTTTTCAGGAAGGAGACTTAAGAGTCCACACGTAATAGCCAAAACTTAACTGAGTGAACATAATGCCCTACGATGTCAACCCAAACCCCAGGTAAGACTGACACGTTGGTCTGTACTGATACCTCAGTGCCCTCGTCAACAAACCATTCCATGACCCTGTTGTGGAAGGAAGGTCGGGAACGTTACGTAATCCTGTGAAAACCCTTATACTGAATATTTTGTTATCTAAATTGAAGGAAAGGAATCCACATCCCGGTGGCATGAGATTCTGCATAACTCTCGTTCAAAAGAATTTTTAAATGAACAACTTCACTCACTGCTGAGATACAGCAATGCCTGGAATGGGAATTACTAACCCCTTGGCAACATTACGCAGCTAGAAGCATCCATGCCCATTCTCTGGTATTACTTGGCCCCTGGCAGCAGATATTTGTTCAGCAAGTCCTGTCTTGTACTTGCATTGAATGCATAAAGTTCTTGATGGGGTCCAGGTCAGTGTTCTGTCTCAGAAACTCTGTTTTGCAAAGTAATTCCTCCATTCCCTAGCACATGAGGGAGTACATTCTTCAAAGTTAGGGTCAAAGGACTTTGAGACTATGGACATGAGTTCCTCTGTTTCTCTGGTGAGCAGTTTTGGTGCTCGTGTTACAGAGCATGGAAAACCAGGGATCATAATTTCCTCCAAATCCCCCATCAGACTGATCTCTCTTTGGTTTTATATGGCCACCAGTACCATTGGTATTAAGGTGATGACAAAAAGGATGCTAAAAGATATACTGTTTCTAAAGAGTAATGTTTTTCCCTTTTGCAAAATACAATATACTTAATAGCTTAAGAAATCCCAGTCTGATGATGATTTAAAAGCACTTCATTTCAACAAGTCTTTGCTCTCCCAGCAAGACAATACAAGTAAATCTAGGCATGCAACATACTCATAAAATCAATTCCATTTTTGAATGTGAAAATTTTGAGCTGTATCAAGCGATATCTGCATGTGTTTTCATTCAAACATAACTTGAGCAGTATTTAAAATATTTATATTACCTAAGTATTAATTTTCATATTAAATAAGAACCTGACAGGCACAGGAATTAAAAGATTTGCCAAAAGCCAGATAGAAGAGAGAAGCCTGGTAGAAAAGAAAGATGGGTCTTCCAAGATCCAGATTAGTACCTGATTTACTGCACTCCTGTTGTTCTCCAACTACAGGTGTGGTCAGGGTAGGTATCCACCTGCTTTGTTTTTGCCCTACACAATCACAAGGAGAAAAATTCTGTACCTTGGCATGGCCACTTCTGTCATTTCTCCAGAAGAAACAGCTCTTTTCTACCCTGGTGGTCATAAATTCAAAATCTCAATCATGACTTTAGCTGATTATTCTTTAATTGCACACACAATTCAGCTGAAAGGGAATGAATAAAAACATATTTATTTAAGACCAACCAATATTTGAAGCCCTGTAATGAATATTAAATTGTATTAAATAATATTTATATGTTAAAATAGGTTAAACACGCCACTGAAGTAAGGAGGGGGGAGGAAAAAAAAAAGGATGTGGCTTTTTGTACTAGTAAGTAAAATATCCTGAAGGTTTATTTTTTCTTTTACAGGAAATCACTTGTAATTGCATTAAGTTGGAAGGAAATTTATTTTTATTGTGGCAAGTAACAGAATAGCCTTTTAGTGCCTTTTGTTTGGAATATTTGAATAGATATGCAATCCTGTTAGTGTGCATCATTCTGAAATTTATAGCTTTCCAGTAGAAGCTAATTTAAAATAATGAAAAAAATATTGTTTATTCTAGCATTTTTGCATGTCTAGACTGCTTCTTAAACACAAGCTGTGCTGTAAAGTACAGCTAAAGACACAATATATTTCAGCTTTCTTAGTTTGTTTCTATTTTGCAAGACATAAATCCCTAGACACTCTTAAAGATGCAAAGAAGAGCACAGTGCAACTTGTTACGTTTACAAAATGTATTTAAATGAACAGTTTCTGCAGATTTCTATTACTCAGTTTGCTGTTATCAAGGACAGGTATTTCATTAATTCCTAGCTTGAAGACTTGGTCTGATTTTGATCTTATTCGAGTCACTTTAAGCTGCCACCTGTACTGTCATGGATATCATTGCTCCTGGCTCCAGCAGGGAGCTGGGACCACAAGTTCCCCCTGTCCTGCCTTGCACAGCCCCTGCCCTTTGGGTGTGCGTGCAGCAACTCTCAATGTGGAGTATAAAAATTAATGTGTTCTATACATAATTCATGGCATTTAAAAAACATTGTCACTTGACAGCTGAGCTGATAATAAAATTAGTTTGTTCTACCTCCCACTGTTAAGTACGAGACTTCCAGAGCTCCATGTTTTAATGGTTCTGGCAACACCTCTGTGAGATGATAGCCACCACTGGTGCCTGGCTCTCCCTCAAAAATCTGTGTATTTAGAAATTGAGACCCTTCTAAAATTAATGCAGTCTAAGCTTCCTACATATCAGCAATAGGTGTACAATGTCTCCAGTCCTGGAATGAAAGGAGTAGGTTGCGTAGACACATGTGACAATTGTTCATCTCGATTTGTGGCCATAGGGTTTCTTTTTTTATATATCTGTGTCATTTCTAGTTACTGTTGTATTTGATATAAAGTGATTTGACCTGAAGTTACGCCAGTTTCTTGGCCAAAAAATATTTCCACAAATAATTTAGAAAAAAGAAGATCAGCCACTGTAATTATAGAGCACTGCAAAAGGTGGGGCTCTGAGAGACTCCCTCTGTTTTTGTTCATTAGCAAATCCAAATACAGGATCAACTGGCATTGATGGAGCACAGTTTATGTTTATCAGTGTTTATCAGTGATAAACATTGCTCCAGAGAATGTAAAACTTGGAAATTTCCATTATTGAGAAGCAGAAGTAAAATCAGGGCTAGTGATTAAAAAACCGAGTGGGATTTATTCTACTTTTTCACTAAATGGGGATGAGGAAAAAAGGAGAGAAAGTAACTGTTGCTCACATATGTATATGGAGAATAAAAGTCATATTTGGGACTGAGGCAAAATCCTAGCAAAATATGTGGTACAATGTGGTTGCAATTTGTTCGCTGAGTTTTTCTGTTGTTCTGAGAGCAAAGAAGAAACAAAGCAGAACTATGTGAGGCCTTCAGCAGAGAAAGACCTCCAACCTTATCTGTCAGGCTGGTGAAAGTAGTTCCTTTTTGTTCCCAGTCTCCATACAGCCCCCATTCCCAGTACCGAAGGGAAGGCTTGTGTCTCTTATTTTCGTGCATAGAGACACAAAAGTGAATTACAATCTTTCTTTGCAGCTGTCATCATGTGGTCTCTCAATGACTTATCTGGTGACCAAAGTAAGGCTACTCAAGCAATATATTTTACATGACCTTTGCAAAAATGCTGAGAATTCGTCCTACAAGCAGTGCATTTTTATTAACAGGTTTTTCCATGACTGTAAAGCCAGGAGTTGTATAATATCTATGAGACTCTTACATTTTGAGAAGTTCATAAAAAAACTGGCATCTGTGCGAAGAAGAAGCACAATAATTGCAATCAGGGGAAGGCAGAGGCAGCCCCCTGCTCTGCAAGGCAGCAGCTCCCTGCAAGGCGCCTGGCCCCAAAGTCTCAGGGACCTGCTAGGACACAAATTGCTCTAAATCAGCCACGGTGCTTACAGCATCCTGAGGAATGAGCTCAAGGTGCTCTATGGAAACCATATTTCTGACAGTTTGTCTGGTAAGAGCAAGTTTTAAAAAGGGAGCAAGCCTGACCTTCACAGTGTGCAAAACTTTGGCTCTGGTCCTAGCTCTTTTCACATGTGAATAGTTCCTGTGGGGCCTCTTCATGTGCTCAGAGTAACAAACAATTTCAGGACTTAGACCTTGATCTGAATCAAGGGTAGCAGCAATACCTTCTGATGGACAGAAGTATTCTGTCCATAGCATTTTCTGCATGGGCAGAGTTAGTCTGACTTGGACTCTTCAGTTTCATGATGTAGCTGCTCTGGTTTGTAAAACATTCTTGCCCTTTTCCAGGGTTTCCCACCAATATCTGTTAAATAAGCCACCTACTCCTTGCTCTTTTTGGGTTTTTTTGTTAAATGAAATAAAAATTTTTACTAAATTTGACTTCTGCTTGTGCATTTCAAACACAGTTGAGGCAGCATGCTGGATCCATTGTAGCTTATTCTTAGACATCCCTTGGAAAGCAGGACAGGTCATCCCCCCCAGACATGCCACTCGCTTTCCTTTCTGGACTGGCTGATGCTATCGCAGTTGATTGCTCTTGCACAGGACAAACCATCCTGTAGGTCATTTTGTGTCCAAGCAATCCACAGAAATTCCTTCCCCAGTTGCCTCTTCTTAGGTGTAAAATACAGTTGTCCATTATTGCTACTTTAGAAATCCACTGTAACAGCAGCTCAGTGAAATGGATATTAACAGGATTGACAGCCAGTCCTCATCTGTATGCCACCATCGTGATGTAAACCAAACACACAGAGCTGCACTCTTCTTTTTTATTATCCTTTTGTAGTTTCTGTATGTCCCATTTTATTATAAAATGTTCAGAAATGTTGATAAATGAGTCTCGCTGACTGGTAAGTGCTACTCTCAGCAGTGTGGTGCACAGCAGCCAGGACACGAACTCTAATTTGTGGGTAATGCTCTGTTTGTACATAACGAGGCACCTCTGCCAACTTTATGTATGTGGGACAAAAATAATGAAGTCATAACTTCATTAAATTCACAGAATTTAGCATCCAGTAGAGTAAAATACAATGGGCATTTGGTTAGTCAGGCAACTGAAATACGATATGGAAATATGACCTAGAAGAAAAGGCATTACATCTGTTCTGGAGTATTTCAGCATGGTTAATGGCCATGCAATTGTTCATTCCGAGTCCATATTCAAAGAATCTCATTGAATATATGAGTTAACAGGTAAGATGGAGACAATTCACTGAATGACTGGGGATTTTCAGAAGCTGGTTTTAGAACTTGCTCATCCTCTCACTTATATACCTTTATTTCAGAGAAATTCTGGTGCTTAAACTATACTTAGCGATAAAAGTGAGGCATCACCTACATCTTGCTACAGTGAAGAAGGTAAAATAAGGCTTTCACAGACATTTTCGTACTATTTTTAAAGGACACATGAAAAATGTGTGCTGTTAGGGTAAGTGCAATGTCTTCTCTTCATCAGAAGAGTTTAAAACTGTCTTGTCACCAAGTACAGAAAAAATGCTCAGTTATTTACAAATAATTATTGTGTTCACTGAGAAGTGCCTACTGCAGGCATCTGGCAAAATACTGCAAATAATACAAGATACTCAAATTATTAAAATCAACACCACAAATTAACTATTAATTAAACTGTATTTTCACGCAAGCTGAACTCACCACCACAACCTCACTGTGCCTGCAACCAGACTGAGCTGACTATACACGGCCACCAGTCCCCACCCCCGGCTGCATCGACCCGGGCATCGTCCCCCGGGCGGACCCCCCGACCCCAACGCTGGCCCTCCCGGGGAGGGGGGGGGTCCGCCTCGGGCGGGACAGCCCGGCCCGACGGACACTGGAAACCGCCCGGGGGCGACCCGAGGCCGGCGCTGCTCCCCTCGGCAGCGGGTCCCCGCCGGCGGCTGCGTCCCCACCGCCGTTCTGGAGCCCCCCGATCGCGTCTCCCTCTTAAAAAGGAGCCGCCGAACCGTGCGGGACGCCCGCCCCACGCTGCCAACAGAGCCCCGCACACCCAACACCCCCCGAGCCCGGGCACCCAACATCCCCCGAGCCCGGGCACCCAACATCCCCCGAGCCCGGGCACCCAGCCGCGCCGCCGGGAAGGCTCCGCTCAGCTCCGGGCGCTGTCCCCCCGCCGCGCCCCGCTCGAAGCCTTTGCGCGGCGCCCGTTCCGCAGCGGGAGCGCGGATCGGCCGGCGGCTGCTCCGCTCCCATCCCGGGCTGCGGCGGGGGCGGTCGGAGCGGGCACCGCCGCACTGCCGGGTTTGGAGGGCGGGCGGCGGACCCGGGGGTGGCGGCTCCTCCGCGGGCACGGGCGCTCTCCCAGCCGGGGCTAGGCCGAGGGGCCGGGGGCTGATCCCTCATATCCCCCCTTGTTCCCCGCCGCGGCGCTTGTGCAGGCGGAGAGCCCGGCGGAGGGAAGCAGGAACGCACCGCCGGCGCTGAGCTACCCGGCCGCCCAGGGCTGCGAGCGCCGCGCCCCGCTCCGGTCTCGCTCCGGCCCTGAGTGCCGATTCTCCCCGCTTCTCCCCGGCCTTCTCCCCCGCCGGGCAGTACCGGAGGGCGGGGGGCGCCGGCGGGGACTGGGGCCGCCCCCCGGCGAGGCGGCGGAGCGGCCACGCCGCCGCTTTCGGGGGAATCTCCGAGAGGAGCGAGCAGGGCGGCTCCGGGAGGGGGAACCCCCCTCGGCCCGGCTATTCGCGTCCCCGGCGTCGCTCCTCCTCCTGGCGCTGATGTCAGCCGCGGGGAGGGCCGGCTGGCAGCGGCAGAGCGGGGCGCGGGCGGCCGCGGCAGAGCCGAGCCGGAGCCGCCGCCGCCGCCGCCGGGACAGCGCGGGCTCCGGGGCGCCGCCGGCAGCGCAGCCCGCGCCCCAGGGCCAGCCGGGCCGGCACCGGGCCAGCCCCGCCGGGGGCCGGGCGAGCGCCCAGCGGCGGCGGCTGCCCCGCGGGGGGACCCCGCGCTCCGGTGCCCGCAGCCGCCCGGCGAGGGAAGAGCTGCCGGGCTGCGCTGCGGAGCCGCACCGAGTTCAGAGTCTCTCCGCGCAACTTGGGTTACGCGGCCGGACCTCTGCGGACTGGTGCGGGGCTTCCAGGGCGCGATTGCCTTTCCATCGTCTCGCGGCTGCAAAAGCAGATAATTGACTAAACCCAACAGAAATAAAACAAACTCAGGCTACCTAAAAGTTAGGATACCTTTTCTTTTTCCCCCTTTCTTTTGCAATTTTATTCCCTATGTGGAAGTCGAGTGTGATTCGTGCTCGGCACACTGCATGGGAAGAAGCGGCTGGTGCTTTGGATCGAGGATTTGCTGTTGCAAAGCGATCTAACTTCCATGCACTGGGGCAGCCTTCGGTACTCTAAAACGCCTTGATGATGTGCTGAGGAGCCCATGTAGATTGGCATCTTGTGCAGAGAAGGCACTGAAGGTAAGAAGGGGGCTTGGGGAAAAGGAGGATTTTGGTATCCTTTTATATGATATCTTTTGTCCAGCATTCCCCCCCCTCCCTCCCCCACCCTTGGAAGAAGAGCATCAGCGGTTCATCCAGAACAGTATGGATAGGTTGGAACCGATCAAGTAAAATGAAAGTCTGCTCCTGTGAAAAGTACACGGAGCTCACAAGTGATTGCAAGAGCTGTATTTATTTTTAGCCTGGTAACACAGCGCGGTGAGGATGTGTGCTCGCGGCGCGGACAGTGAGCAACTCGCCTAGCTCACGAATGAGGAGATCCGCGGGCTCAGTCTCTGATGGGCAGTTTGCATTGGCTGCTGCATTTTGTTGTATGTGTACCCCCCGCTACCTCCCTAGAGCATCCCATCAGCCTGTTTGATTTGTTGTTTTTTTGCAGATATAGTGCCTGCTATTAATGAGAGAGGGTGAGGGATGCGAAAAAGAGCCCCAAAAAAACATATGGAACATTTTATTGATGTGATCGTAATCCTGTAATGGAGATTGCATTAAATGAGGATTGCATCAAAATGCCAGGCTGCTGTGGAGAGCAGAGAAAGCAAAAACTATGCTGGATTGTAAATGAAGTTCTTTGATTGAAGGATTTTCTTGAACCATGAAGAGATGTCTGTAAGCTTAAAGTTGATGTGTATATGGAGTACTGGAATGGGATAAAAACCAGATGAAGCTGAAATGTGTTTTAACTGACTCAAGCTCTGGATACAGTTAGAATTGGTTAGAGGCATTGCAGTGATGCCCAGTGAATTCTTGGTTTCAGCTATGGAGACCACAGAAAGGCAAGGAGAGAGCAGAACAGAGAATGACAAGGAGAGAATGTGATCGTGTGGGGAAGGGAAGGATGGTTCGTTTCTGACTTTTGTCATCGTGGTACAGAGCTTGCAGCCTGCTGGCTACAGGCAGAAACCTTGCAGGCGATGTGGAAGGCAAAGGATTTATCTCACTCTCCTTTTGCAGCCTGGGTGTAGTTGCCTGTAAGAAGTAGCTGTGAGGTGCATGGCAAAAGGCAAACAGGGACCTATTTGCCCCTCTCAGACACTGCAGGAAACTGAGGTTGGGAGAGATGCAGTCGGCTCAGCTGATCCTGCCTTTTTGAGCTTGAGTTGATAATACATTTTGAGTAATTGTTGCTGCTTATCTCAATAGGCAAAGGAGGGGAGAAGATGTTCAAGTTTATTGAACCGAAGCAGAGCAGAGGACAGTAGATACTATCAGCTCACCCTTGCATTCTTTTTGTGCTCTGATATATTCTGGCATAGAGAACTGAGCCGCAAAGAGCACCTTCTTCAAGCCATACTGAAGGGAAGCCTAAAGACAACAAAAAGATTTAAGTGAAAGATAAATTTTAACTTTGTGCTGGTCTGCAGTGGAAGTAGCATTGATCCGCTAGATTGCACAGGTCAAAAGAGGTAAGATAAGGAGCAAAGTTATTTATTTATTTATTTATTTACTAACATTCCACACACACACAAACAAAAGTTGGTGTGTAGAGAAACATCCCAGAGCGCTGGACGCACCATGGCTGAGCACCACCTAAGTTGTAATTGATGTGAGAATCTTCAACGGTGCCTATCTGTAAGCGCAAAAGAGTTGGTTAGATGCAAATCTACATACAGCAAACCAACCCTGTGAATATCTGATGTTCTCAGGAGGAATTTGTTTCCCCATTTGTGTGTAGAATCTCAGGTAGCATTTCCAGAACTCTGTCTCTGTCTTGCTGTGTATTTGGCATAAAGTTGAGACGGAAACACTTATTTTAAATAAGATGAAGAAAAGCAGT
Source organism: Corvus hawaiiensis (assembly GCF_020740725.1). Classification (NCBI taxonomy): domain Eukaryota; kingdom Metazoa; phylum Chordata; class Aves; order Passeriformes; family Corvidae; genus Corvus; species Corvus hawaiiensis. The sequence goes on along the minus strand of NC_063226.1, from coordinate 2,965,801 downwards.
GTAAGCATATTGAATTCCTCTTAAGCATTTTATTTTGGCAAAAGACAACTTTTTGTGAATTGTAAGAGATTGGTTTAGAATATTCATGGCTAAACTCCAGGGAGCTTAGTGTTAGCTCAGTAGGCAGAAGGTTCTTCCTCTAAAGAGGTATCTGGAAAAGGCATGTTTAAATTTCAAGCCATATTCAGTAGAGACTGTTGGTTTCCACATTTTAAAATCTTTTTTTCATGCCTCTTAGGGGAACGATGCTTAATCTGAGCAATAAAGCAAGTATTCCTAGCTCGCTTTTTTAATGGGAAGAGCAAGCAGTGTGCTTTAACTGTACTTCTGTATGTCCAATACTCCAGATTTAACTCTATTTTTTATCAAATAACAGCTGTGGAAGAAATTTTGTCCTTTGAAACCATTGCTGTCCATGCAGATCTTGGTGTGTATTTTTGCTACAGAAGAACTCTACTTCATGGCTGCATTGTTCATTCTTGCAGCATTTCTTTAAATGTGAGCCTCACTATAGTTAAAGGATAATTTATATTCAGTGTAGTACTGTCTGCACAGTGGAATTGGCTTTATACATCACAGCCTCTGCAAAAAAGGAGATCAAAGATCTGAACCTGTGGTCCTGCATTGCATTTGTATTCTACGTGGACTTGAGTAATCTCACAGTGGAGCCATTCATGCTCCCAAAGTTAAGAATATGTCAGCCTTTCCATTAGAACATCCATTTGCTTAGGAATTTAACAGCTAGTTTTAAGGGCGGGCTTAAATTGGTCACCTTCATACAGTAAAAAGAAAAAAAGATACCCTAAACAATGAGGTCTAATAGCATTTGGCACTGTTAAGTTGAATTTATAGAAAGCTTAGTAGAAAACAACACCTGTATGAACAATTGAGAGGTTAAAAGGGAAAAAAAACCCAGCAAACCTTTCAAAAGGCCCTTGTGGATCCAGGTGAGTGTTTCTATCTGGATTTTAAAGGGCCCTGTGAGTGATTTTACTGCTTGGATTTTAAAGGGCCCTGACGAGTGAACTATTGTTAAGCAGGCAAGAGGACTTTTCTTGAGGGAGAACAGCACTGGCTCAAAGCGGGAATTAGTCAGATCTCAGTCTAATGGTTCAGTTTCACACTGCATCAGACCTAATGCCTTTGGCACTCTTCCAGGGGGTTCTTTTGAGGGTTAAGTTGCAAGAACAATAAACCCCAAACCTTATATTGTAACCCGGGAAGTTTTCCTTTCAATGAGCCAAAGAGAACCATTCACTTTTGAATAGTGCTGGTTGTCTGACCGAGGTGTTGGAAGCCTTTGGGGGATGCTGCTGCTAAAGCTCCTTGGCAGGTTGTCCACCTGAAACAGCCATCTCTGTAATCCTGCTTCCCATCAATGGACAGCCAGTGGGAACAATGGTAGAATCCTTTTTTCTAAAGCACCCAAAAGCCTTTTCCAATCCCTGCCTGACTCAGATATCCATCTTCTCACAACGAAGTAGTTGCTTCATCTGTGCAAAGGATGTGAATGCTTATAACAACTTGGGGCATATTTCAGGTTAGAAGTTACAAGGCTGGAATTACAAATACGTGTGGATCCAAGAGAACAGTTGCACATGCAGTGTAATGCCAATGTACAAGGAGCAGGTTCAAGATGCAGCTTCCTGTTTTCCAAGTATTTTGGACTGGATGAAATAAATGAGTATTGTTTGCCATTTACATAAAAATTCATAGGGGAGATTAATATTCTTCTGTCCCAATTACCTCTTTCTGCAATGAGTTCACTGAGGACATTTGTAGCAGTTGTCTTTTGCCAGTGCGATGAAGTAGCAGTGACCGTTTCAGTGACCGTGAACTGTCTTGGATCTTTGAAAACTCATCCTCCTTGCAGATACACAGGCAAGTAATATGATGCCAGGAGAAGTTAATGTGAAAATTGGAATACAGATAAAAACACTGTGGGATTTAGTCTGTGGATACAGTCACATCATGGTAGTTTTGACAGTAAGTAAGAAACTGTGTCACAATTAAGCATTCTTTTCCTTTGAAGTCTGTTGTCATTGCCTTTAATAAAATCCTGTTGGAAATTATTTCTGATACTCTTCGAAAATGTATAATTTCCCATAGATTATGCAAGATTTAGCCTTTTTGGTCCAGCATGGCCTGAGCCAAATCTTCCTGCAATCTGTGAAAAAATTCCTAGTGGAGCAGGGCCTTCCATAACTGCTTTTGCCTTACATTACGTACATACTTTAATTTCTGCCACTCCTTCAGGAGTTCTACGTGTTCATGTGGTATTGAGGGCATTGTTATAGAGGAATTTTTCTTGTAGGGATGGCAGAACTCAGCCAGTTTAACAGCAAATGCTTTACTAACTTTTCAAGGAAGTTCTTTTTAAATGACTGTTGTTTTCCTTAATTTAAGTCGCAAAGGGAACCTACATAGCCAGATCATCAAAGAGCCAAATGTGTTGTTAGAGAGACAGATGAATGTTGAAGTCACTGGAGACTTCCAAGTTCAATAGTGAAATTACAAGCAGAGCCCACTGTATTTAAAAGCCATCTTTGGGGTTTTAACACGGCAGTTCCCTGTGCTCAGAAACTTCGCCTGCTTCATCTTCCTGCCAGGGGAACATCTTGCCTTGCGTTCTACTTTGATGTGATATGGTTGTTTTGGGGAGGATTTTTTCCCTCCAAGCTGGTCTAGAAATAAGATGTCACTGGTGATGTAGTCTGTTTGCATATCAGTGTTTATCTGTTACATCCTTAAGGACATAGTTTTATTATTGTTGTAGGAATTTAATTAGTAATTATGTACGCTCGATGCTGTCTACTGAAGTAGCAAGAAATACATGCTAAAGGGGAAAAAATCAAGTTTGGAATGCTTATGCACAGCATATTTCATTTAACCAACTGTGCTATCTTGTTAAACAAATAAATGTATATGTATGGAAATCTATGATCTGCTGGATTCGTGTTCTCACACGTGGGCACACTGCAGCCACATGTTTTCGTGTTTCCAGCTGTATTCCCTGGCACAAGACATAGGCATGCCCACCCTGAGGAAAGTATGAAATACTTGGGGGATGGCTGAACTGCAAGTTCCAAAAATGGAGCATAGGGAATAGTTATAAAAAAGCCAACTGCCTCCTGCTAGCCTGTAACTCAGATTTCATTAGGTCACATTTTGTTTAATAATCCTCCTGAGAAAGGAAGTTTCATGACTGAGTTTTATCTCTGCTAATGGAAGTTATAATTTAAACCCATGTTTAGTAATTTCTGCAGGTTCTTTGATTGCTTTTGTAGTTAGGAAAGTTTGTATCTCCCTGTCTCCTGACAAGTGTGAAGCTGTGTGTCCTGCCAGGCACATGGTTACCTGGATCATTGGTTTTCCTCAGGTGTGATGGTATTTTTCTCCCTGAAATGGAGCGTAGCTTCAACAGGAGGCATTGTGTCAAGGTGCAGGTTGGATTCACAAACTGGAAGGAGATTTTCCTAGGACTTGTGTGATGTTTCTGATGAAAGACCTAGACTTGTTAAATAGCCAGAGAGTGCCATAGCATTCCCTAAAGAAAAGTGCAGAGGAACTCCAGTGTTTGGAAATTCCATTAAATGATGACTTAAAAAGAACTGTAATGTGCGTATATAACTCTGAACTCAAATGATTTAGGGCCTCACTATAGTAGTTTGTTTAGATTATAGTTGCTCTCAGTAATTTATAAATATATGCAGTATATAAAGATGAAACTAAAGCTATCATTTAATGGAGTAATGGCTTCACTATGTCAGTCATTTAATTGACCCTTGGAAAATGTACATGGCAATGTGTTGTAAATCAAAATCTGGAGTGCAAGGCAACACAGTAATAATTTTTGGGATGAAAATTGGGAAAGGAATATGTAAAATTCATTTTCTGTTCATGTCCCTGCCTTGTCCTCACTTGAAGTTTTACCAGAATGAATGGTTTCCAGTGAAGAGTTTTGAAATAGCTTCTGGTAATCGCGACTCTCCTCCAAGAGATCAGTTCAGTGCTTGTCAGATGAGTGTACATCCAGAGATCTCTGTTTCAAATTCGTGTTCAGGAGACCTGTAATTTTATGACTTATGAAAGAAGATGGGATATATAAAGTAAATCAAGAGTTTTGTTGTCCTAGTTTGTTACAGAGGCCTTGTCCTCTGACCAAGTGGCAGCTGAATTGGCAGTTATTACTTCTTTATCTTCTATGACTCCACCAGAAACTTCAGGAAAAAAACCATACTCTTGTACATGTGCAATTGTTTATGGCATTAATGAAATCTGAGGAATGAAAGTTACAGAAGGGTCCTTAGATAATGGGGAATAAGTGTATTTTAATTTTATGTAATCAATCTGGAATAATGAAGGTGACAAAGCAGTCATCATGATGAACTATCATGAGGTTTTTGGGATTCACACAGTCTTCCCCCACCCTCTTTCATATATAAGTCTTTTAAAAAGACAATATATCTAGGAGAACACCATCAACCACACTTTTTTAGCAAGAAACTCCTTTAAAATCCCTCTTTAAACAATTACAGAATTGCGGGCAGTCAGTGATATTTATTTTTTGACAACATGCTCCTTCTATATAAGTTTGTATCTTGCACAGTTTAGATTTACGTACATAGAGAAAGAAAACCATTTTCATGAACTGCACTGGGAGTACCCTAAAGCAGAATGCAAAGTGTGTTTGAGATCAGTTCACAGAACATTAACTTTAGGTGTTTCAAGCTAGAAAGGGGGAGAAAACAGACACTTGGCATATCATTAAAAAAAAAAAGAGTTGACCACTTAAAAAAGTCAGGGATCAAAGACTTTAGTACTTTCAAAGAAATGTCTCACTTGTGTCTCTGGTCAGAAACTGTTGTGTTCTAGCTGAGGAATGAGGTGGGATATGTTGAACCTTGGCAGCCTTATGAGCAGTGAGCCCTTCTGGCTGTGTCAGTGCTGAGCCATCGGCGGCACTGAGCAACCTGAGCTCGTGTGCTGAAGGGAGAGATGTTCCTGGTGACTAAATACCAGTGGCTCTCTGAAGAGTTTTGAATGTTTTAATGGAAGTGCTTAAAAATTCCTGCTTTCTTCCGTCCCTGAAAACAAAGTAAATTGAATTTACTTGTGCTCGCTCTTTCTCACTTTTTAAATTTGACTCAGCTGTCTTTGAAATAAGTTTGTTAATTGAAGCTGAAAAGTGGATGTGGGTTGAGTTTGGGGCCAATTACTTATTCTTTAATATTCTTTAATATACATACAAAATACGTATTTTGTGGCTCATTCAATGGATAAGCAACAACCAGTCTGTCCAGGTAACTGAGTGGAACCCTTGGCACTGGAAAAAGACATGGCTGTATTTTAGGACAATCACACTAAGCAAGAAATAAGTTAGAAAAAAAGATTATTTCTACTTTCCATTAATCTAAACTTAGACAAACAAACAACAAACAGAAGTTAAAACACTGAAGGAAGTTTATAAACAGGAAAAGAACTGGCTGAAATTTACCTGAATTTATGATAAAAATAATTTGCTTTTATTCATGAAATCATAGATTCTTTGTAGAATGTTGGGTTAAACCTGAAATCCATTGTATTATCCATAAGTTGAAGAAAAAGGTAAATGTGCTGGTGAATTTTTCGTGCTAAGACAGTCTTTTTTTGTGACTGTATTGCCTTACAGAGCTCACATTCAGTAGGAGGCTCCTAACAATATGAATGGAATTTGGCTCCATGTTTGAGTAGTGCTCTTTGGAATCACTGGGTAGGCCACTTTTAAAATACAAAAAAAATTCCTAGTTAGCCAAGTATTATTGCTATTTGGGACTGCTTAGCATCATGTACTTAGTCAATTGTGCCATAGCTGCTTCCTTTGGATATTTTTTATCTTGCTAACTTAAAGCAGGTTTCAGGTTTCGGTCATGGTTTAACATCAATGGGAAAACATAAACCCCCAGAATATTCGCTGGTTAAATTTGGTTAAAACTTAATCTGGCTTCATAAAAATGGTATTTGCTATGAGTCCCCTCAATGTCAGTTTGTACTTTTGTTGTACTGCACTTAACAAGAAGAGAGTATTTAAAAAGTAATGTCTGAATCAAAAATTGTGTAACATCCCTCTGCAAAAAATGTGTAGAGTCTCTGTTCCTTGCATGTAATTCATTTTGGCAGGTACAGTACTTGTGGCCTCTATTGTATTATAAATGCTAAATACCTTGAAAGAAATCATTGGAAAAAGGTTTAGAGTAAGTGATTTAGAAGAGGCTTGCAGGCAGTAGTGTGGCTACTGCAGGATTAACTAAATTCTGGAAATGAAGTCACTTCAGAGTATTGGTTCTGTGTCTTGATTTAGTCATTACTGAAGCAGAAATCACTTTGCTGATCTGCTGAACTGCAAGACAGTGGTTGATGGAGATATTAATCAACCAACAGAAATTACTTTCTGAAAAACTTGGGATGCTCCAGTGATTAGAGGGTAACTTTGTCAGGACACCTCTTTAACTGCTGTGTATGCGGTTATGTGTACATATGATACTTATGTAAAACTGTGGCATTACAAGTAGGTCTTTTGGAAACCTCTAAGGGGGAAGTGAAGTGGAAATGATGAAATTTCAAGATACTCCTGGAAACAGCTTCAGTGTGTTACTATGGTAGTAAAATACCTGTTGATGAGCCTCACAAAAGTTAGATGTGCTCAGATATTTCTTAGTCTGATGGTGGAGGGAATTAACGTTTTTAACAGACTGTTTTGTGATCCAAAAAACCAGTTTTAGGATGACATCCATCATTTTGCAAGCCACATTTATGGCAGATTTTCCTCCTTTCCTTTTCTTTTAATACTGTTTGACTGATGCAGTTTTTACAACCTCAGCCATAACTGTTTTGGAGGGAGAAACGTCAAATCTGTCGTGGGTTGGCAACAGCCATTTTCTTTCTCAGCTTTTGAAGATCCTACTCAGTTTTATGAAGGACTCTGGAAATGGGAGCCCTAGTTGGAGTTACATATTTCTGTCAAAATGAAGAGTTTACTGCTGTCCTTGACATCAGTGTGATTTCAGGCTGAGTTCTACATGCTAATTTGCACTCGATCCTTTGCCATTTTGTATTTCCTGAATGTAAACTCTGTATTCACTGAGTTTCCTAGTGATTTGAAGTGCTGCAAGCACGAGATACTCTTGGTAGTAAACCAAAAGAAATACTTGAAGCGGATTTTCCCTTTTGAACACTACAAAAGTGTTCTCTTAATATTCAGAAGTATCCTTGGAAATTTTCAAAGCTTGACCTAAGGCCCTAAGCACCCTCATGTAACTTAGAAGCTTTAAGCAGGCTTGGCTAGATGGGCTCTCTAGAGGTCTTCCAGTGTGAACTTCCCTGTGGTTCTATAAAAAGACATTGACTCCTCTATATAGGTCACAGCTTTTTGTTTTGTTTCAACTGAGATTTTTTGCTCAAATTCAGGAGCTTGCTCTGTCCTTGCTGTTCTGGTTGTTCAGGTGGTGAAGAGGAGAGGAGCGGGACAGGAAAAGGAACCTACTAGTGAGCAGAAGAGAGCTGTTATTTGTGTGTTGGGTTTGGATCTCAGCACTGGTTGCTATTCCTGTCTCAGAGCATGCTATTTGGTGTAATTTGGGAGGCCTCCTTCAGCTGAGGTTATAGAGACAAGGCTGCCACTTCAACAAGTCATCTCTTCGCTTTGTGCAGGGCCCTTCTGAATACAGGTTGAAGTACTGCCTTTGATCTATGAAATACTTTTTAGCTTCCTTTCTCTTTCCGAGGAGATTCTGCTGTTCGTTTTTGTTCTTCTTTAAAGGCCAACTGGAAAGCAGAAACCTCAGCTTTATTAACAGAGCTGAGGGCAAGAGAACCTGAGACTGATTCTTTTCCCTTAGTCCTACAAAGCCTAAGTTAGTTGACATTCAGAGCTGTAAGACAAACTTGTTAATTCAGTTTTTCCTGAGCGTTTTCTGGGGTGGACACATTAGCTGGAGGGTAATTTTGTTTGTATTTTTGAAGAGTGTTCTGCTGATGCTTCATGTTGATGGTTTATTGCTCTTGACTACAAGAGTGACTGGAGATTGATTGACAGATTCCCTACAAAAAATGCAAGAAATGCAGTTTCTAGAGAGGAACTTAACAGCGTATGACTGTGAGCATACAAGAGTAAAATCAGTTTGAGAATGGACAGTATTTTTATGGGCAGAAATTTAAGTACTTTCATTAAATATAATAAAAGATCCCTACAAATGAAATCAAGGATCTTAAAAATTCTCTGAAAAGGGTGTTTGTGGTTACAGAAGTTCTATATTATTTGTTGTTTCATCATGGAATTATTTGTCAAAGCAGGTAGTCGAACAAAAATTGTTCACTGGAAAGCAATGATGAAGATGCCTGAATGTGAACAAGCATTTCATGATTTTTGTTGTTAAAGCTAGATTAAGTATTTCTTCATTTCTGGTAGTTCCACTTACTTTCCATGCTGTGTGTCTAACACAACATCATTGGTATTTTTTTTTAATACATCTGAAAGGATCACAATACTTCATATGCTAAATTTAGCTGAAATTTAGATTAAAAATTACTTCCGTGGGTTTGTGCTCGTTTATTTGGGCCAATTTTAACTGAAAGCTCAGCAGAACACTGCAAGGCTCATTCAGTATTTTCCATCCGTGACTCTTGCTGTACCATTTTGTTTCTGCTGTCTGCAAAAGAACATTTTCCCTTAAAAAATACCTAGGTGTTACTAAATACTTCAGTAAATGTCTGCTGCATGCAATTTGTTGGACATTAAACATAGTTGTTCCACAATTATGGACTGTTTCCTTCAGATTCCATTGATGAAAGCTTCTTATCCTAATTATTTGTTTATCTTAACGAATGCATGGTAAAGGCTGTATTGCATTTGTACCATTCAACACTCTCAGTCTAATGATATTTTCAGAACCCTGCAGATGTGGATTTTAAATAAATGAAAAGAGCAGATGGTGTACAGGGAAATCTTTGGTAGGCCAAGAAACTAAATCAAAGTTTCCCTGAGTTCCTGGAGTTACCTTATGTAGGGACTGCTTTTCCACCACTATAAAATTTAATAATGAAGTGTTGATCTACAGCATGTTGTAGAATCTCCCAGATATGCAGAGTATTCTTTAGGAAAAGCCTGTGCCATGGGAAGAGATCTGCAGCGTGCACTCTGCTTTTTACCATGTGTTTTAATGTGGGTCTTAGGCTTGCTTTGAGACGATCAACCCTGATGGTGCTGAATATAAAAAATGGCAATATAATTAGTCATCTCCAGCAGAAAATAATTTTTGCCATTTTTTTTCCCATGTGGAGGAGGGGATGAACTGGTTTTCAGTTACTCTTTATCATTTTGGTTTCTATTTTTGCCTCTGACTTGGAACATTTACCAATTACTTTTTTTTCCATCTTGTATTTAGGGATGGGCTATCTTATGAGATAAAGATTTAAAACTGAAACGCCCTGGTGAACCAGGGTGTACTGGTGGTAATTCAGCAAAAGCTGCTCCTTGTCTGATGGTCAGGAATAGGACACAGAACTGTCCATGGTCAGCTTTGGATATAAAGTGAGCTATTTACACCACTCTAGTCCTAATCCACGCTCTCTTAATTAAGACATTGCAAGTGTTCCTTGTAGAAACTTTATATTAAACTTTTTGGGCAGGGCGCATATATATGAACTGTTTCTGTTTTGTTTTGCATTGGTGCCACTGCAGTAAAAGTTACACAAATAAAGATGGTACCCAAAAAGTCAAAAAAGAGACGGTTGTTGATCCTTCCCTGATTTGAATTACCCTAAAAAAATCTCAAAGATCCATCATTTCAAGCATATCTAAGGCAAGAGAGTGTAATTTAAATGTGTAGTTGCCATCATGGATAGCATGTATGGCCTCTATAACCACAGGGAAATCACAGATTTTCAATTTCCCTTGGAATGTGTTCATTATTAGAAAGTGTTACCAGAGTATTGTTTGTTGTAGGAGAAGAAAGTCCTCTTCAAGTTTTTAATGAATCTCTTGAGAGATTCATCAGATTTACAGGTTAAAAAAGCTGTAAACATTCTACTGGGAACAGTCATTAAAGGGAAGATGAATGTGAGTTATCTGCACACTTCTGAAACAGAAACCCTGAAGATGATTTACAAACCAAAAAAGCTGTTTCTCTTTAAATGATGTGTGTTGCTGCATTGTGCAGTGAAATACAAAGTACGATTAAAAGCAAGTCTGCAAAATGAGAACGAATTTCACTGTTTGGAGAATTTTATAAGTAAGACTACATTGATCTGAGTTTGAAGGGAATAAGCCTGAGACAAATATTTCCATCATTTCTAGATTACAAAAAGCACTAGAGTGCAAGAAAAAACCCTTCCTGCACAGATATCAACTTGGAGGGTCTTGTATTGAAAATCCGACTTCCTAAATGAAATAAGAATGAATTGATCTAAAAGTGACAGCAGAGGCCTGCTAAAAGGTTTGCCTTTCCATGAGGCACTTCATACCCTTGGCTACTCACTCAAGCTTGACTGACTCAGCAGCAATGCCAGTAAAAACTCATAATTTGTGATAAAACTGCTTAATCATTTTTTCTTATCTGTAGTATTACAGATACAATGAAGGGGGAACAGTTTTGAATATACCGCTAAAAGATAAAATGCAGATAAGTATTTCTAGATTAATTTATCCAAAATTTGATCCTTGAAACATTTTAATTGGTCACCTAAGATTCTGCTGAAGATGTTTTGGTAGCCAATATCTCCTGTTTCTTCAGAAAACTCCAGGCCTACCACGGAAGAGACTGTTTGTTTGTAGTTGGGGTGAATTCTGGCGTTAGTTCTGTTTGGTTGGTGTAGCTCCTCAGCGAAGCACAAACGTGCTGAAAACTTGGAAAACAGCGAAACGTGAACTGTGTCCCAACTGCATCTGTTGAACACAACAGCAGTGCTTTCACAGTCACTCAGCTTTCCAAGAGGTCACCCCCTTTGCAAATAATCTGCATAACGAACTGCTGTATTCGCAGCGCCTCATCATTATGAACAGGGTGTATTTCAGCTGACACTGCCATTCTCAACATGATGTTACCAGTTTAGTACACGGCTGCCAATCTGATCTTACTGTCATACTGGATATAGTCAGGGCTCCAAAATAAAATCACTGTCCCACCAAGGGGATTGATGTTTCTGCTGCATTTTCTTAATATTTTGTAAAGATTATCTGCTGCTGAGTAGTTTTTTCAAGGTATATGTGTGTGCATTTTATTTTATTCCTTTTTTTTCTATTAAAAAGCGTAAGTGGGTATATGTATATGTATGGACATGCTGTGGCCATAAAAGTCGTAACTTATGTCCTTGGTCTAAGCCAGACATTGAGCTTTCAGGCTTTGGGCAAGCTTCTTCATGAGGCAGTCCCAATAAAAATCCATCTCTGACCTGGAATATGTGCAGAATCCTCTTAAGCTCACTTCAGCCATGGCATGTAACAGCGTGGCTGACGATAAAGATAAATCAAGGCAAGAATAAGGACTTCAGGTCTGCTCTTTCTCAAGACTGAAATACACAAAATGTAAAGGAATGCACTCATTCATGCAGAATCATTTTTGTGGTGCAGCTGGTTGGTGGGAGGTTAATGAAAAAGCCTTGTGACATGTTTGGTACTGGCATTGTGTTTGGGTATACCTTAAATACCAGTGGTGCAGTGTTAGATCTTCTGTTCTTTACATTTCCTTTTAGATGAATTTACTTTTGGACTGTCATTTCTCTATGTGACTGGAAAGCATTTTTCCAATTCGCATTTTCCACTGCCACCTTTCTGTGCCTGTTTGTCTCCCACTGACTCCTACTTTTCCACAGACATGGCCCCTAAAAGGAACATTTCTTGCTAGGAAAGCTCTAGGTGCTGAAAGATGATTTGCACTCCTAGGACTATTTGCTTCACAGAGGCTTGCAAGATTTTAGGAAAGATGCCAGCTAGTGCACAGACAGTTTGGCTCTCCAATCCCAGCATTAAGGGTAACAAGTTGTAAATAGCTGCATGTTGCCATTATCTCAAAACCCCGCTGCTTTCAGGACACGATGAGGGCTGTAATAAGAATGTTGTTCATTGCTTGTTGCATTTTTTTCCTTCTCTTGCCCAGTACTTACTGAAGAATAAGGTTTAAAAGTTGGATGGCTTGTGATGGCGTCTTGATGTGATTCTTTCATCTCACTGACCAGTGTCTTACTGGTGGAACTCTAACAAACGGATCACTGAGGTGACGGGAAGAATCTGAACCCAAACCTGCCACCATTTTTTTAAAGAATTATTTATAGGAAGGAATCTCAGAATCCAAAAATTTTGATTTTTTTTTCTACAAAAATAAATAAGTGTTAAGAGAGCTGAATATATTTACAGTATCTCGTGTAAACTTTCATATATGTATAAGGCTTTCTTGCAGCTATATAAATCTGCACATCTTGATTGATGTCTTTTCAGCTATGCTGACTTATAAAAAACATGGATTGTATCTAGCATATGCCACTCAAAGTTACAGTATCTCTTTTTTCAGACATATATAAAAAATTCAACTTGGTGCATTTAATGGAAAAATATTTTCAATGTTTAGGATTTGCTTGCTTTGCTTTGAGAATGTCTAATGTATTATGTGTTGCATGTAATGCTCAGTGAAGCAGCTTTGAAAGAAGTTGAATAATTAATATTTATTAGTATATTTTTTTCATGCAATAATCATTTCCTGACCCAGGAAGAGTTGTTCTGTCGAAATGTGGAATTCTGTGTGACTATTTCTTTCCAAAAGAAAGTTCCAGCACTTATCACTGAGACTCATTGGCCTCGGATGTGCTGTGAAAGAACTGAAGCTTGATGTCATTCTCCTGTTAGTGTCTTCTGTCTGAAAACACAGAAAAACATGGCATGATTTGATTTGAAGGAGTGTGGAATTGTTCCATGTAGACATAAAGTAATGACAGTAGTAACAAGACTACTACATCAGTAGTATTGGTGATAGTACCGCTGAACAGGTGACCCAAAATTCTCATGACAGTTTCTTTCCAGGAGTTTTTGATCTATCAGAATAACAAAGAGAGAGCAAGCTGAACAAACCTCAGTGCATTAACTTTCTGTGTCAGGAGCTGATGATCATTCATTCCTTCATCCATTTTTGCCCATTTATTTTGGGGAGGTAGGAAGGATGGAGTAGAATACATTGTATTACCTGGGAGCACTGTCTTGAGTCTGTCTGAGCTGTGTCTGCCCTAAGCCTTGCAAATCTACAATGGAGCTGAAAAGAGCCTCCTGTGTAGGAAAGAATCAGAGCAGAGTCTTGGAGGAAAATTTCATAGATGTGATGACTTGGCTGTAGGAGTACATGGCTGGAACAGAACAGCACTGAGATGAATATGCTGCAATATCAAGGCAAAGTGCCAGGATGAAGGGAGTGTGTTCAAAGAAAGTGTGCCATTGGAGCTTCACAATAAAGAGCTTTGAGGCAAGACACTGAAGTACTGAAGAAAAAATCAAAAAGCCTGAGCCGTTTTGCCAAGCTATCAGGGAACACAAACCAAGATGAAACATTAAATTCTCATGGAGAAGCACCCAAGTGCTGAAGGAAAATGCTCAAATGTGCAGATAAAATTGATGGTTCCTAATGCAGAGTGCTTAAGAGGCAGAAGCAGAAGTGTGAAGTTAAATAACGTTGAACAGAGGATGCATGGAAGCTGTCAAATTAGGTCTTTTCTTCACAACTAAGTTTTTGGGGAAGCTGATGTTATGATTCAGTCTGGCTTTGATTGACAGCCTGCTTATGGCGACATCAAAGGATTTACTGGTGTTTTGGTACAAATGGAACACTTTAACCAAAGCATAGGACAGAAGTACAGAATCCTAGCACAGAGGAGTACTGGGTTTTTACTATAGAGAAAAGTTATATGAGGGATGCAGAAATGTTTTGCTCTGTATAAGATTCAGGGGGGGAAATTATTTTGGAAAGAATTCCCCTTAGGAGGCTTAAATTCTACAAAATTCTACCCAATGACACCAACATACCTTAAGATCAAAGGCTGACATGTTTGCAATTTTATTGTGTATGAATCTTCCTTTAAAGATCTTCATGAAAGGTTATTCTAACCTACCCCATCTCATTTCATTTCTGTAAAGGCAGTGCACGGTAATTCAAGAAAAGGGACTTGTTTTTGATATGGCAGAAACCTACAGTTTCTTCAATATTCAGCTCATGAATATTAATGTATTTTTGTCAGTGTGTCTTCATTTCAGAAGTAGTAAAGGGACTCTAAGATAGATGGTGTCCTGTGACTGGTGTGGAAATTTGCTGAAGGGAAATGAGATGCAGGTTTTAGCAGAATGGGAGACACAGCCCTTCTAGCTTATTTTCAGGCAAAGTGTGAAGAGACATTCTATGACACTGTAGAAACGGGGAGACAGCTTTAAAATTCACAGAGACTCAACTCAACTCTTAAGCAAACTGGTCCCACTCTAATAATGGCTGAGGAACCAGAGTGATGACAATTCGTGTGTGAAATTGTATCTCTGTAAAATAATGCATGTTTGGCATGGTTCAGGGCACCTTGTAAGAGCATGCTGCATGTCCCATACGTGTGGTGTTGTCCACAGAGTTGGTTAGAGGCTGTTTACTCTGTGCTTTTACTTTCATTGGGAATTGCTCTGTCTGCAGTTGTGTAAACTGTTGCTGTACGCAGGCACTGCCTCGGACTGCCAGCGATGCTTTTTCATTGTTGCAGAGCTTTTCTACAGAGATAAGGCTTTCAGTTTGATGTTAAGAGACAGTTTATTCTTTTATTTTTCTTTAGTTTAAGGGTTTCATGGTTCTGATTAGTGTGCCAATTACGAGGATGACAGAAATACTGCCTCACCTGACTCCAGCAGGTTTCACTTTTCTTCACCTGTTTATTCAGATAGCAAATGACACACACTTACAGAGAACATGGTATCTCATGTTCTGTGCACATTCTGACAGGTTGATTGCCACAGAACATAGAGCCAATATGAAATATGGAAAATATATGTTGATTGCCATCTCCCATAATGTCCTTTTCATGGAATAAGAGGAGAGCTGCCTGATGCAGGGTTTTCAAATGTTCAGAGGCTGAATCACACAGATGTGTATGGAAGGATCCCTCAGAGTGGAAAAGAAGGATCTTGGAGCAGCCAGATTTTTCCCTTTATCCTTCAAGTGTTTGCAGTGTTGGTGTGTAGCACTGAGCACATTGTAACTCCACAGTCACTGGGAATTTGGGGGAAAATTACTGGAGATTCAGAAGAAAATTTGTATGTGATCCAAGTCTCTCTTGGGCAAATACAGCATGTTGGAAACTTGGGAAGAGTGTATGTTATGTAACCAGGCTCAGTTTCACAGCTGATTTCGAAAAAGGGCATTTTGCTTCCCAGAATGAGATCTGGGGAAAGAAATTTTATCTTGATCAAATGCAGCAGCTGTTGCAGTTTATATTCAAGTGTGATGCAAATCAAGCCCCCTTTTCTGCTCTGTTCCGTTCTGCCCAAAGAGGGAACCATTGTTGGTTTCTTTTTTTCAGAGAACTGGACTGTGGTTTGACCCCAGCAACTACAAATGATTAAAAAAAAAAATATATATATACAAGTTCTGGAATATTGTAATGAAACATATAAACAGTTTAAAAATACTTGAGTGATGAATCTGTGTTGTAAGAGCCAGCTGCAGAGTACTTATAACTGGAGTATGTTAAACCATTTAAATATTCCAAACATTATGTACAACAGATCTTGTACTAATTCATTATGAAAACAGCAATTTCATTTAATCATTTATTAGCTATTTATAAGGTGTCTGCATATCAAGTATGCATACAGATTGTTGTTCAACCTGGCGACCAGTATAATGCTTGCATGTGCAATCACTACATATTCTTTTTGGGGATCACTGTTCTCAGTTACTCCCTACCAGCACGTGTCATTCTGAGACATGTACATGTAACAGAGTGAATGCGTCTTTGTCCCCCCCAAGAGGGGAAAACCCAACAAATTGTTCAGAACAATAGCCAGACTTGAATGTAAGTCATTCATTCTTCATTCCTGTTCACTTCTGGAATGTGCCTTTGCCACTGTCACCATAAAGACAGTGAAACAAGCTGCCCAGAAACGCTGCATAATCTCTGTCCCCAGAGGTTTGTTAGATCCAACTGGCCAGAACGTGAAGCAATCTGGTGTGAATTGGGTACTGACACATATCTGTGCAGGAGGTTGGACTGTGGCCCTTTTGAGGGCTGCTCCAATGGGAAGGATTCACCGACTTCCTAGGAAGTCCCAGCGTGGGACTAAGCAGAGCGCTATTAGTTATCAGTTGTGTTTCCAAGGTTGTTAAACAGAGTTTTATTGTAGCACACAACGTTGGACCATGATGAAAAAGGAAACAAATCCAGAGGAAGCAAACTCTGCAGTACTCTGTCATTCTACGGTGGCGCATCCTGGCCCTTGGTATTTTCCCCACACTGCTGCAGTGCTTTGGGTTTTTTCATGACTGACACGTGAGTTTCAGCTTTCCTCTTGTGATAATTACTTTCTTTGATGGGTCTTACTGTACCGTAGGTGTAGGTACCATAGGATCTAACTCTTATTAGCAGGATACTGTTTGCTACTTATCTTACATCCACATCTGAATCGTCTTCGTTATCTGATCATTAAAGCCTTGAGAGCCTTAATCAAGAATTTGCCACCAAAGTTAAAAAATATCCAAGACTCTCGAGTCCTAGAGCCATGACTCTTATCTATATCCCGTAAATATTTACTATTTTGGAAAGAGCAGCATATTTAACATCATGTGAGTTGCTAATGCCAACAATAAATGTACAATGTGCGGGAGAGAACATAGAGCTCCCTTGCTGAAATGCACCTGCTGAGGTTCAGAGAATTCTTTTCCGTGCCTGGCCATGACTCTCTGCCTGCTGCATCAACCAGGACGGACACTAAGTTAGGTGTAGATTGAACATGACTGGTGAAATCCTTAGACATTGTTTAAGTTCTCACTGATGGGATTGTTTATCACATCTAGTCTTACTCCTGAAATGAGGACTGGAAGAGAATTTGTAGGTCACCCTGCTATATAGTCCTTTTCATGCATGTACTTACAGACCATTTAATCTTATAAAGAGTGTGGAAAAGGGATAAGTTTTTATTGCAAAACATAATTTTCTCACACACCTCAGAACTTTCATTTTTTATTTTTCCCTTCCCAAGTGGATAAATGTTAAAATTTCTCTTGCCAGTGAAGAATTGATAAACTACTGAAGACTTCAAAACTCCAGCTGATTCCCATAGTGATACATTGCTTAGTTCTGTTGGTGTTAAAATCCTAGCAAATTTTAGCCCTGAGGTATTTGAGGACAGCTATACCATGCATTTCTCATGAGGTAACTCTCACAGACAATGAAAATGTGAATTATTCACAGAGACTTGGCATTGTTTGTGATGTTCTATGCCAGTGCACCTGCATTAGCTTCGTTCTTTTTAATACCTGTATTGTTGCCACTTTAAAAACTGAGTTTACATTTTGCTGTAAATGCCTGTATTCATGGTTCCAGTTGCCTTTTCTGATCTGTAGATGCACACCTACACATAAAAAAGTCAGCAGTTGATAAAATTAAATGGCAAATAAGGAAAACTGAAAAGCCTGAGTCTCAAGTCACACATCAGTACCTGTGGGCCTTCAACAGCGTGGCACAATATGGCATTTAATCAAAATTAACATTGTTACAGCTACAGCAATCGAGCATAAAGTATTTCAGGGATTATTGACAGACTGAAAGAAACTGCTGTCTTGCAGTAATCAAGAAAACTCATCTGGCTATTAATTTCCAGGAATACCTGCAATGAAGTCTTCATTGCTGTTATAACTCAGAACTGATGGATACAATGCTTTAGATTCTTTTTGCATAACAAAAATTCATTCGCTGTTTAATATTTTTTTCAGTGTTTGTTCCTGCCACCTAAATATATTTCCTAAAATAGAATAGAGGAAGGAAATTATCTAAAATTGTCTACAAGGGCTTGTATAAAGTGCTGCTTTTGCTGCTGCCTAGAAGAAATATGCCAGTCAGACTCCCAAACCCGGCCTAAAACCAAGAAGAATCCAGCAATGATGGTACCAAACAAAGCACAGCAAATAAAAAAGTAATGGTTCATAAAAATATTTGTGTATCAGCTTGCCTGGCACCCCAAAGGGAGCTTTCCTGGAGAAGTAACAGCATTTTATATACATTTTGGTGCTCGAAGTTTGATAAATTCTTTCATTTATGCTCTTTTTCCACCAGTGCACTTACAGTGACTTAAATGAAAACCATCTTTAGTGTTACTTTGTGTAACATTAGCTTCCAGAAGGCTTTTACCTGAATTCAGAATGAGCTGTTCCTTGAACGTGTGACTGCCGTGAATTGGTGATCCTTTGTTGTGGAAATCATGGAAGGAAAACCACAGAGCGCTGAGTACTGAGATCCTCCAAGTGGAGTATGGAGTCCCAAGCAGTGGGACTGGCTCCCAGAGTCAGTAAGCAGGGAAGCCAAAGCTGAGTTATGATCTTGTATTCCTTACAAAGCAAACCAGAGGGAAGAAAAATCACATTTGTTACTTGAACAGACCTTGGAAAGCTCTTCCTTCCACAGTGTGGCCTGATTCTGTGTTATCACCTGGATATCCTTTTATGTGCCTTACCAAAGTAATCTCTTTAAATTCCTTTTCAATTTATGCTTAACCAGGCTGATTTGCATGGACGTAGAAAAGGAAATGAGAAACTTTTAAACCAAAAATCTATATTCTTAGATTTTTATATTCATGCACATTTTAATGCATGGAATTCCCATTAAGATTACTGCAAGATTTACCTACAAATCTTCCATTCTTGAAGAATGATTAAATTCCCAAAGTTTTATGAGAAATAATATATCTTGCTTTTCAGCTGTCAGTTAATGCTAATGAAGGTATGAGCAACTACACTCTTGTATGTTTAAATTGACCAAAAGCTTTGTGTGAAGCTGGTTTGAAAGCCAGAGTTGGATGAGAATCCATGAGTTATTCATTTCTCAGAGGAGATACTTTTTGGGTTGACTTTTGATGCCGCTGCTGAATAATTTTTTTATTTTGTTTTTTCTGCAGGAAAAACATCTCTAATAGTATGTAAATACATGTGAATGTGTGTAAAATAAATTAATTGCATGAATAGCAGCTAAAATTAGTATCATGTTTCCCAAATAAATTGTAACAATTTAGATAGCAAGTCTTTGTTTTTTAAGGCTGCTTTTCAATTTAAGGAGTTTCCTGGTCTGTTAAAACTATCAGTTTTTCTGAATGTGGTCTGTTGTGTGTGATGTAGCAAAAATTCCCATTCCTATTTAAATTAAAGTACATTTCAACTTCAACCTATCCAACTGCAATATGTCCCAGAACCTTGCTTCATTTTCTGTTTCTAGGAAAGCAGCACAGAATAAATTATTCCAAGTTTCAATGCTGCTCTCCAACTGGTGGGAAACATTTGGTCCATCATTTTGCCAGACACATTATACGAGAAAACTTGAATTAATAGAGGCGTCTTAGTCTGGTAGTGATGAAAAGCCCAAAGAAAGATCTGCTGATTTAGTCTGAGCTGTTACACAGTGATATACTGTGCACTGTACACTGTGCAGCTGTTTAAATCTATATGGTGAATTCAAGCAAGTGCAGAAGGAGTAAAACTGGAAAAGCTCTGATAAACATTACTAAGACTGCAGTGCTAGAGCATGAATGGCTGCATTTTTTATCTGGGAGAATGAGAAGAATCTTCATTGTTCTGCATGGTCTTCTCTTTTCATTATTTGTAAGTAAGTGAAAAAAAAAAATCTAAAGATGTTATTGCATTTTAGGGCAAAATCTGTCCTTTCTACCTGTAGGTATCTCCAAGTCCAAGAAAAATATTGGCAAAACAGGGGTTTGATTTTATTGGCTGCTTTCATATTGGCAACACAAAAGTCATAAATTCCCTGAAATCCATCCAGTAAATCTCAGAAATTCATATAAAAGGTGCGAATTTAGCACCAGTGCTTCAGCATAGTACTTTTGTTGATAAGGGATGAGGCACTTGCAGTGTGTTCATTTTTATGCAGAGTAATCCTGTTTTCTGACACACAGGAATGCCTTGTGAAAGGGCATTTTCTTTGTGAGCTTGTGCAACTTTGCTGTTGAGGGGCTGATTTGTCAGTGCTGAGCACACAAGCCAAGCATGAGGCGCAGAGGCTGTACCTGTGTGAAGGCTGAAGTGTTTGTGGTAGAGATCATGAAGGAATGTGCCATCAATGTCAGTTGCCAGCTGATTTATAAACTCCCCTTTTCCTTTTATTTTTACTATTTTTATAAACTGAAACTAATTTTCATTGAATATCATGATTCTGACATAATATATTTTTCTTAAATGTTATAGGCACAGAGGTTCAAACATTTTGCTCCTTTTGCATTCTTTGTGCTGTATTCAGCATTGATATATTTTGGAAATGGTTTGGCCAAATATTTTACACTGAGCAGTTATTGACTGTTTTCCATTCTAACTACAGGCTTGGCATGGAAGAGAATTTTCTGATCTGGAAAAAGCCATAGAATTCTTTCCAGGATTCAAATTCCCAGAGTAGCTTCTTTTGTATTATTGTTCAGGTCCAAGTGGGTACTGTGGATGGCAGTAACATCCAGGGACAGTCTTGTATGTTACTGCTATGTGCACATCCATATTCCTGTTTTCCATAATTCTGATTTGCCCTGGCACCTGGACACCTAGGAGTGTCATCAAGAATTCCAGAATTGTTGGCAGAGCAGGAGAATTTCATCATTCCAAACATCTTTATTTTTACCTTTTCATTTAATGCCCAATGCCTCCTGCTTGCATTTTCTTGACTTCCTAATTACTCTTAGTTTTGTTTCACCTATAAATGAGGAATTAAGCCATGAAATTTACAGAAAAAAAAAAAAAAACAAACAACAAACCAGCCCAAATTAAAAAGGAAAGAAGGAAAGAGAAAATGTAATTGGTATAAAAGTTGTATAAATGAAGTTTCTTATTATTTTTCTTTAAATAATGAATTATTCAGTATTTTGGTGTTAATAATGTAACAGAACCCAAAGTAAGATATCAGCAGGATGTATGTGGGATGGGTGGTAGTTCAAGTTTGATCTAAAAGCCTTGCCTTTGTATTGAAGTTGGGTTGAAGCTTTGATCTATTTATAATGAGTATTCTAAGGGTTTACTAATTATTTTAAACCTGAAGAGAATCTCGGAGTCCATTTTTCTGTTGGAAAGGAACCAAAAATAAACCTTGCTGGAAGGTAAAGGCAGAAAGTCATAAAGTTCGGGCATGTTTTTTAAAGTTAAAGCACGATCGCCTACTGGCTATAATTTCTGAAAAGTTTGGGGGGAAAATGTATTTTCTGTCTCCTTTTTACATTCTGTAGCATAAGGAATTTTCTGAGGTACTTTAACTTCTGAGTAGAGATAAGGCATCCTTTATATATTCCATCCATTTAAAAAGTTTGCAGCTATAAAGTTGAAATGTAGAATCATTTTTGTTTCTTTTCTTCGGAATTATATTTAGATTTAAAAATGCGTACCCATTTCTGTTACTTACTGCACCTATCTATTAACAAACTAAATTAACATACATATTTGTGAGAAATTGTGGGGTGCTAATACATTTATCAAGGGAAACTCTGCAAACCATTCATGATGGTACACAAGTACAACTTTAAAAATAAATTGGAATTTATATCTGCTTAGAACATTGCTCAAGATTTGGGAGTTTTTCTTGGAAAACTGTACTTGTGCCTGATCCATGCTTAATTCCATCTTTAAAGGCAAGATTCTTATTCCACTTTGTTACAATTTCTTTGTACAATAATTTAGTCACTGGAAACAGAGACCCATACACTATGGAATTACGTGCTATTTACATCATGTGAGAAATTTCCCCCTCCCTATTTTCTAGGATTTTTCCAGTTTTCAAAGGATGCTGACTAGTTTAATGAATCTATAATGCATGCAAAATGGTTTCTTTCTTAGGGTTTTTTCTTCCATTGAAACAGTATTTGGGATTAAAGGTGAACCTCTTTTCATGGTTCAAATAATTTTCATTAGCAGGAAGGAAAAACATGTCCAATAAGCTTGGTACTGCAAAAGAATTATTTAAAATAGTTCTGAGGAGCAATTTTTGCCTTTTCAATTATGCAAATGCTCATCAAGTTTTTGTCTTTGGTAATCTTTGGCTCATACTAAAAAACTGACACAGACTTTTTGACCTGACACAAATGTAATTGCTGTGAAGGTTTTTCTCCTGCCTTTACCCTGGCACAAGATTAAAGAAATCGAAGTACTGCGTTCCACAAATCAAGCTCATATTTATACCTGTATCTTATCCTTGTGATTAAATTTTTATGGAATCATAGAATAATTCACATAAGAAGGAACCTTGGGAGTTTCTAGTCCAGACCTCTGTCTGCTCAGAGCAATGTCAGGAGTGAATTCAGAGCTGATGGCTTTAGGCTTTGTCCAGTTAGGCCTTAACCTGCACACAACCTCTCCTGACAACCTGCTCCAAAGCTTAATTACCCCAACTGGAGTTTTTTTGACCACAATATGCAGTCAGAACCTTCCTCATTACAGTTTTTGAGCCTGTTCTTTGTTCTCTCACTGTGCACCTCAGTAAGGCCCTAGCTTTTCCCTCCTGGGATTTTTTCCAGGTTGGTAATTCCTTCCCTCCTTGAACCTTTTCTTTAGGCTCAAAGGCATTTCTCTAAAGCACTGAGGCAAAGTTTAATTTCTCTTGTCTTTCTTCACTTGCACGTCCTGTGTATGGATGAGCTCAGCCATGAGCTCCCTTTGAAACCAAGGCCTCCTGGTATTTCTGCTTATTTTCCTGGGGTTGGAGTGTTGTGCTTGCAGAAGGTTACCCTGACAGGGCTTCCAGCTCTCTTGAGATCCTTCTCTTTTCAGAGTTCCTCACACAGGATCTCACCCACCTGAAAAAAACCCCTTCCGAAAATTCCAGGATCTGTACTTGGCTACTTGTGGAGACAATTTTTTTCAAAGAAACTGAGAATATCACAATAAAAATAAGTATGCTGAAAATATTTTTAATAGCTGAATAATCACCTTTATCATTATGTTTTTTACCTATAACTAGGCTTCTAAAGTGCTATAACTCAACAAATAATATCTGGGAATCTCTTAATTAGCATAGTCTTACAACTAGAGACATTTTGCCAAATTCAGTGAGGCATAGGTACTTTTTGTTAATTACTGAGTGATCATATAAGAATTTGTCACTGGGACCTAGAAGGAATGTGTAATGAGACTGCTTGTTACAAAGTCAAATGAATCTAGGTAGGAAATATACAAAAAAGAATATTAGAAGTACACCTAATGGGATCACTTCATCAGCTGTACCAAGTAAAAAGCTGCTAAAGAGGAAGGCCTTTAACTGTTCACTCACAGAATTTCACCTCCAAGGTGAAATTCTAATTTACTGTGTTTAATTCTAGAACTTACTGAGTAATCCAGGTATGATGTACTAATCTACCAGCTAAGTAATACACAGAAAACCAGACTTTCTTTTTCTCTGGTCCTTATTTTGCCAACATAGGTGATGTGGAAAGGGACACATCACTTGATGCTTGTACACATTTGCTTGGGGTTGTGGTAATTTGAGCCTGAAGAATGACTAAATGCATGATATTTAGAAGACACCAATAGGTAGGACATATATAGGACATACCAATAGTCTTGTTCAAAACAGATTGTGTTGTTCTAAATGTTTTAATTTGATCTTTTAAGCCATGTCTATATCTGTTATTATAGAGTGTGTGGTAGCACAGCAGCAATTTTGCATAATGACATATAAAATACTTAAGTGTTTATTGTTTATGTCAGTACAAGAACACATTTGCTCATATGAAAAGAAATACAAATTACATTTTTTCACCATGGCTTAAATATATTGTTGATAAACATGAGATTTCATGTGTTCACCTAGTGAACATGGGAATATTCTCTGAGTATAAAAAGGAAACCTTTTAAAACTTTTAAAACTAGGAAATTCAGAAAGAACTTTGGTTTATTTCTCATTATTTAACATAAATAAAAATAATTTTGTGTAACAACAAAATACAAAGGAAACTAAAAAAGAAAAGAGGGATGCTTGCATGCCACCAAGGACTGGAAGTGTAAGCAACGTACACAAATAACTTTCAAAAGCCCAGGCTGCTTTCTCTCAGTATTTACCCTGTTTAAGCTCCCTGAAGACTGCCATAATTAGTTTTCTCCCTTACAAGTAATTATGAGCACCTGTAATGTAAAAAAAACTATTTTGTCTGAGATAGATCCCTCGGGTATTTTTCTTTTAGATCCTTCCTCATTTGCTCTTAGAAGTTCTTTCCCACTAACTTCTACTCTTGGGATACTTTAAATGGGATGAATTGTTCCTCTTCAATTACTTTTAAAACCAGGTGAGGCCTGAAAAAACACTTTCTCAAAATAGCAATGTATCACTCTTGAGGGAATTATGCAGTGCCACGAACCAGGAGATCCTTTGGAGATGGAACACCCCAGCATTGTGTTCCTCTCTCCTTCCTTCTGCTTGGGGGTTTCACAGGTCAAACTCTACAGAAGTTAATCTTCCATACCTGAATGTTGGCTTTAGCTTTAAGCCAGAAGATTTCCTCAGAAAGAATTATTTGAGAGTAATTTTGCTTAATGCAAGGCACTGACAGGATAAGCCATGAAGTCTACAAAGAATTGCCCATTAATTTGACAAACCTAAACTGCTGACTATCTGGGAAAAGAATTTGATTCAGTTTTTATTCTAATACTGTATTGATCTTAGAATGTTCTTGTCATTCTTTTCGGGGCAGTAGACCACTGATTAAATTTTGTGTGTTTTCCTTTTCATAAGATATTATGCAATTTCTCAGTGCACTGCATCACCAGTACAAGCTGAGGGAGCTGCTTCTTCATGGAAGCAAATTCTCAGTGATGGGTGAAAATCACTGACCATGATTTGGTTTCAAAAGCACTTAGGTTTAAAGGTTGTCAGATATGGTTCGTACCCCTCCATACACACAAAGATAGGGACGTGTAGCCTAAGATTTTAAACCTGTGGGTAAATCATAAAGCACAGAACTATAAAGATTTCCCAGGTTCTGGATAAAATGTCCATTATGGAAATTTTCTCAGTCTGTGCTGATACGGAATTCAGCTCTTTCTGCTTTTGAATCCTCCTTTTGTATAAAGAAATGCCAACTGCACAAATTTAAAGGTGAGACATGCTGAGGCTGACTGGGAGACCAGGAGCTCCTGTTGTACAGCTCAGGAAAAGCCTAACTGGCTCTAATTTCCATCCCTTCTTTAATCCCTCTTAAAGCCAATGGAGACAGTGTGTTCTTAGAGGGCAAAAACATCCACTGTCTTTCAGCCATATCAGTTTCAGAATTTCTCTGCCTTTCTAACACATGAATATCAAACTAAGAAAAGGTTAATTAATACAGAACCCAGAAGTACAGTGTGCTCCAGAACGCCCTTCTTTTATCCTGTCATACAAATACTTTACAAGAATGGTATATAGCTATTTATGTGAGTCCTATGCTTGGCTTAGAAATTACCTATAGAAGAAGGTCTTTTCAAGGAGCAGTGCCCATTCCCTTTAAGGCCCCTGAATGTTTTTTGGGAATCAGCTCCACTTGGTTACATTCGACCTTTTAAAAGGACTGCATTCAAACAAAGGGGAACTAATCCAAGTTTCTCAACAAGACTAAAAATGAAAGCAATCACTGGCTTTTCAAAACTTGCAATAGTCCTGGCTCACCTTGTAATTGTATTTTCCTCAAGAGCCTTTCTCCCAAATAAGAGGTTGGGATGCTATTGTAATGTCAAATCTGACTCACTGTTACAGTTGCTATTAAAAGTTAGCAGCTGTAATTAGGGAAGAATTTTGAAGCTGCAGTGTTGTATTGTCAGTTGTAACAGCTTTTAATTATCTTATATTTTTCTTTAAAGTGATCAGCTTTGCTGAAGTTGAATGTGCTTTTATCATTTTTGCTCTGGAAATGAGCCGACACATTTAATAAAATTTAGATAGAAATACTGTTGCTGCAGAAAACAATTGGAATCTATGAACTTTTTAGAGGATTTTGAGCACAGGAGACAGCCATAGCGCTTAGAGGGATTTTGCCATCATCCAATTAAAAAAGTCCTCCATTCTTTCTAATACCATTCTATCTGGTCTTAAAATGCGTAAGACTAATTACATTAGCCCACAGAGGCTTGCATGGCTAATACCATTGGCCATTTCCTCAAATAGAAGAATTATAAATGATTAAACACTCTGCAAATAATGGCAGTGTTTTGCTGCAGGACTCGATGGGAGTCAGAGATACTCTGTCATTTTCCCCCTTGCTCACAGCAGCCTGTGCTGCTCGGCCTTGGAGTAGATGGAATTCCAGCAGCCAATTCCATTGTCCCCCAGCTTACTGGAGTCCGTGAGGAAACCAAACCCTTTTGTTTCTATTTCTACTCTGGGCTTATGCTGAGGATAGAGAGAATAAAGACAGAGCCTTGTAGATTAGTCTGGTAATAGGACATGTCTTGTTATGAACGACTTCGCTCCCTTTAAGTCCCTTCAGTTGTATTGGGAAAAAAAATTAGCTTTCCAGGGAAGGATCCTGAATCTTCAGGACCTGGAAGAATGCAGCTAGTGCAGGAACTGCAGAGGAGTCTGGGTGAGCAGACTGTCCTGTGGCACTGTGCAGCAGCCTAGAAGGCGAGATACAGCTAAAGAAATACTGCTCTGTATTGTCATTTTTGGCAGGCAGCATCCTTGTCAATATGCATGAGCACTCAGCAGAGTGAGAGAACCTGTCACCCAGGGGATGTTGCACACTGATGACAACAACCAGTCACAGGTCCTCTAACATGTACTTAGATTAAGTTCATTTACAGTTGTCACTCTGAGAGAAGGAAAACTGCTAGGCAGGAAAGGACAAGCAGCATTGGTGGTGCAGCCATTCTTACAGCCAGCATTCCCACTTTTTACATCCTGCTTCATAATTGATTCTTAAGACTGGAAAAAGTGAAACTTCTGTCATCTTCAGCAGCTTCAACAAACCTGAAAATTAATCCTTATAATTCTTATATTATGATGTCCCCGTGAGAGACCAATTTAGCCCATGACCATAGTGGGAATGCTCTTTGACTCCAGCATTTTGGTATTGGATTGGATTGTTTTGATAAATGCTGATTTCATATATAACATTCATATCCAACTAGAAATCCACCATGGGAGAGATTCCTGGTCATGTCATGATCTTGTCCATGTACTCTCTTTGAAATTATCCCAGATGTTCCTGGCTCTGTCACAGTCACTAGATTCTTTGGGGCAGGGATTAAATATTTGCTCAATTTGATTTGGTTGGTTTGGTTTTTTTCCTGTTATTAATGTTTGAGGAGGTGTGATGCCTTTCGGATAACACAAGAAGTAATCCAAGGGATGGGTGTCCTTTGTCCTTCTAATACCTGACTAGCAGATATCAAGAGATGGGTAATTAAACTATAATGTTTCAGAAAGGGTATGACCTTCTCCCCGTGAAACTCCAAAAAGCTCAGAGAATGCTACAGGGGAATTTTATTGTTGTGCATCTAAATATTAGAATTGAAATTTGGTACGTGGGAGCATTAATTTATCACAGAGAAGGAGATTATTTTCTTTGAAACACATTAGAATTTAATTCCAGTTCTAGGCAGATGCAACACCTTGGCCTGGATTTCTGGTTGGTTGTTTGTTTTGTAAGTATAAATGCCCATCAAAGTAAATCTCATCAGTAGGAAGTGCAGTGCAATGTAAATGGTGCTGGAAAGTTTTGGACAGTTCTGTGGTCACAGTTGCCTACAGAGTTCAGTATCTTGGGGAAAGAAAATCTCTAACTATTACCTTGAGCAGTTTTGTAAATAGTGGGCATGTTCTATTAAATTTTGCTTTAATGCTCAGAAGAAGTTTATTTCACTGAATGCTTTCGTTATTTCTTTTCCATATAAGCACTGTATGTATACACACATATCTGTAGACACATAAATCCTAAATAAGTTTATAAATTGAACCAGGGGATTCAGAGTATTATGCTTTCCAGAGTAAATAGGTTTTTGAAAAAAAACCCAAAAAAACAAACTTTGGCTTTAAGAGCACTGGATGAGATATGCAGCATTGGATACACATTTTCCAATGCTGTAGGAGCCCAAATTCCCCTGAAGGTCAGGGGTACCAAACCCCTGGTTCTGACTGAACTATTTGTGAGCTGACTTACTTTCATGGGCATATGTCAGATGAGGATATTTGAAAATTAGCCTGTAGAATCTGAATAAGAAAATATTTCTAGAATCTTCTGATACCTTTGAATGCAGCCTTTCCATGGGCTTAAAGTCTCACTATTCTGAGGAAAGCGCTGAGGGTAATTTAAGTTTGAGTAAAGAAGAAGCAGTCTTTTTTACTTTGAGGGACTATTGCCTGCTTCTTGAGATTATTGAATTTTCATTCCAGTATAGAGAGAAGCAGTATATCGCCAAGATGAAACAGAAAGCTTAATAGGCACTATATCTCTTGATGTTTATAGAAACTTAGCCAATAATCTTAAAAGACACTGAATTGGATTCTAAAATACAGACACAAATGAATTAGGAGGCAATAGCTCTTGCAACAGTACTACCACATGTGCCATTCACACTATTAAGATATGGCATTATTCTTAATTTTGTTAGATTAGATTAGAAATTACATGTGTTGGGGAAAAATGGGAAATCATAGAATCACAGAATATGCTGATCATCCAGCCCAGCCCATGGCCCTGTACAGACCCTCAACAATCCCACCCTGGGCATCCCTGGCATTGCTGTCCAAACGCTCCTGGAGCTCTGGCAGCCTCGGGGCCCCTGCCAATTCCCTGGGGAGCCTGGGCAGTGCCCAGCACCCTCTGGGGGAAGAACCTTTCATAAAAAAAGACTGGCATTTAATTTTTCAGCCAGAGACTGCAATAAGTGAAATCCTGTAAGTATCTTGGTTACCTACAAAATGAATTCTTAGAGAAAATAATTGTAATTTTCTTAACAAGACAAAGATGTGTATCTATTCCACATTTAAAATTGTTAAAGGAAATTGTCACAATTCTGCTTGGAGGTTTTTGCAGAGTTTTAGCTTGGGAACGTGCTTTTGCTGTCCAGGTGAGTAAATGGTGTTACTCCTTGTGAACACTTCAGGTCGTTGCAGAGTACTTGTTATTGTCAGGCACTAGGTGGCCTGCTTGCTAAAACATCGTAATGAAGCCTTCTGCAGAAAATTTGCAAAAGCATTGCGTGAGAAATGAGTAAATAAAAATGCACCTTTAGTTTCTAATAGCGGGTGAGGCATTTAAACTATCTGATGCAAAGTCACAACCACGTGGAAGTCTGCAGGCACAGCGACCTACCTGAAACCAACTGAGCACACAATTACTCTGTTCTTGTCTTGCAGACAATATCTAGACGAAATATCAAAGTCTCCCTCTAAAGGTGGGATACTGACCTGTACATTCTCTAAATCATAAGCTCTTAGCTCCTTTGAGGGAAGGTAAAAACTGACAAGTGCAACAGAGTAGAGCATTTGTTTTAGCACCCTGATGGTTTGGTGTATTATGCTCAGAAACGTGAAGAGGGTCAGTATTATTTGTAGTTTCTAAGGGGCAAATATAAAAGCTGCTGTTCCAGGAGTTCGTTGTACTCAGTCTGATCTACAGAAAACCAGAATTAAGAGCAGAAAGCAAAGCAACAGCTTGCTGGTTTTGGTGTTGGTTTGGTTTGTTTTGGAGTGACTGAAGGCTAGAAAAGACCTGTGGTTCCTGAGTGTTGCCACCTGAGTCCTGTGCTGGTACAAACCATGTTAAACTGTGTTTTTCAGCAATTTTGATGTTTTCATTTGTTGGTCTGTGACTCTCGTTAGTGTCAGTAGGAGGAGATGTGTGGTGACTACTCAGTTTGAGCTTTGGATATTGAACTTTAAAAAAGTTATCTATTTTATTTATTTAAAATGTAATGCAATAATAATTTCAATAACAAGCCTTCATTAAAATAGTTGCACTGTTGAATTGAATGGCTAAAGTAATTAACCACAGAACGATTTCAATATGATTATTGAACTTTTTTATTTCAGGTCAAATGCAAAACTAATGAGATGGCTGAGATTGGAAAGATCATTTTATCTACCAATGGTAGAATTCTAAAATATTAGTGGTCAGGAAGGGTGCAAATTTTTGCTGTTCTGCAGAGACTACGTGAGGAGAATGTGTCTGAACCAAGGGATGGAACATAATCTGCATTCCACACAACACTATTGCGGTCATCAGCTTGGAAATTTATCTTGCAGACATTTTTCAGCTGAATTCCCCTAATGTCTCTGTTATAAACCAGATAAATGAGCAAAGAAGAGAAAGCCCCATTGCATCGGTTCCTAATTGTACAGGAAAGGGCATTGTGTGGCTTGTGTAATTACTTGTTTCGTTTTCTCCTGAAATCATATGAATTTAAACAATGGATTCAGGTAACTGATCATATTTTTCTAGGACAGGAAAGATATTTCAAACTGATATTTGTGTCTTTTATTCTGAGTAAGAGTAGAACACACCAGCAAATATATGGCAGAATACAGTATGTTCCAAGAAAATGTCTAATCGTTTTTTTTTTTTCTCCAAGAAAACATTGCATCCCGATAGAAGAGGAACTATAAGAGCTCGTTGTTTTGTGATTTGATCAAAATGTGTATTCCTTCACACTCCAGCCAAGTCTGAGCATGAATCTCTTCAATTGATTTCAAAGAAAGCAGACTTGGCAGGATCCCTCAGGTTACAGAGAACGATTCTCCATTTAAAGCAGTGCAGCATCCATCCACACTGTGCACTGAGAAATAAAATGCCTCCTCAAACTCTGCCAAAAAGAGACAAAAAATTTGTGATATGTGGTGCGCACACGCACACACACACACTCACACACAAATATCCTGTCATTAATGCTTGTAGGAGAAGCAGTGAACAAATTACTGATGCATAGAGGAGTATGACTGTTAGACTGCCTCTAGGAATTCATCATCCCTGGATATCAGGAAATAGGTGTGATGTACTGCATCACATAAAATACAGCAGAGTTTGATTAGGAAAATAGCTCTGCAAACTTATGGCACTCTTTTTATATACTGGTATATTTGAAAAAATCAATATGTCTTGTAGTACTTCATGGTGTACATAGGACTAGCCATGAAGTTGCAATAGGAATTGTGTCTGCTTTTCAACACCACAACACTTCAATACTTCCAGTTTCTATACATGAATAGAACTTTATCTCAGGGAAATTTGCTGTGGTGCATTTAATAGATACCTTCTATTCCTCACAACTGGAATCCTAATAGATCTTAGAAAAATAAATTTTCTTTACTATACAGGATGAGAATTTTGTAAGTTCTGAGCTGTTATTTTACTGGAAATCATTAGGAGTTCTGACTGACACATCATCAGACATTAAAGATTTGAAATGTTATTATTTTCTCTATTCCTTTAATCACAAATCAATATTTCTGCTTCTTATACCAGTAATTGATGGAGCAGTTAATCTTGTCACTGTTGTTCTTCCATCTTGTGAAGCAACATATAATTATGTCCTTGTGTCACTTGTGTTGATCTTGTTTAAGAGATTCAAAACAACCTCTGCATATAAAGGAAAACATCAATTTTCTTGGCAGGTTTTGGATTTGGAGGCATAATTAGCTGATGGAAAGTCTATCAGTTGTGTTTGGCTGACATTTCTATTACAACCATAATACAAATGTCTAATTTCCAGAAATAACCAAAATATCTTTGGTCAGTTTTAGTTGCCTGAAACAGGCAAAGTAACTGAGAAGTATGATAAAACTTATTAATGATACGGTACTTAATAAAATACCAAGTTATTCAAAAGTTCTCTGTGTTGTAATTATGTCAGCCAAAAGACTGGTATGTGTTTTGTGGTATTTTCTGTACTCTTTTCTGACTTACAGCTAAATCATAAGCTGTTATCAAGTGGAGAAGTCACTCCATTTATATGCAAAATGAGTTTTTTCACTTGGGTTTGGGGAGCAGGGACATGACTTTTACACAAAAGAGAGGAAGAAGAATATATATCTATACTTCAATAACTTTAATCATCATTCACATTACTCCTTTAAGATTTCTTCTCATTTAATTTCTGCTTTCAAGAACTAATATGTGATTTTCTTAAAAAATGGTCTGGGTAGTGTACCAGTGGTGATGAAATTCATCAAGGCCCCGTGATATTGGGTGGGATAATGTGCTTCGACAGGAGTTTTAAAAGCTTTCCCACGAGCACAGGGACCTACAGTTCTCTGATATACAGACACACCCTGCTCTCGTTATTAGTTACGCCTTTTGAAGCTGTTTATCCTGTTGCACTATGTCAGAAGAAGGAGAATGGATAGGAAATAGCATCCCAGATATCCCAAACTTCTCTGTTCTGCATGACAAGCCTGAGTCTCTGCACACCACTTGTGTCTGGAGGTCATTGACAGTAAGTTGGCCACACCGAGTCAATGGAAATGCAGATTTCCAGCCAGAAATGTTTTGTCCACCTTACAGAAACTTAATTGTTGGCAGGATTCGGTGAGGAGGCAGGGAAGAAATGCAAAAACCACATTTCCCATTATTTGAGTACAGACTATGAAGGAGCTGCAGTGTCTTTATGAACTTTATGGCTCTGGGTAAAATGTTAAAAATCAGGTTTTGTCAGCTTGTTAAGCAGCAGCTTTACCATGACAGGCTTCAAGAGCTTGGCTTGATTTGATCTGGCCTGACCTTTGTAATACAATCTAAAATTAAGCATTTAATGCTGACACATGTCTATGCAAATATTTAATAAGGTTTTGTTGTTGAGGTGTGCAGGCAACTTAACTTTATGCTTAAGATAAGGAATTCCAGTTCCAGAACAATAGTTCCAGCAAACTTTGTAAACCCTAGAGAAGATGCCACTGGTTTCAGTGAGCTTTGAACAATTTAATTGCTGGCCAAAACCTCCACTTCTTGAACCATATTTAATATACAGATAAAACAAAATTTAAAGAATCAGGCCTTGCACATGAAACTGCTGTAACACATTTTAAAGTATCCTTATAATTCTATTCTATCCAATTTTATGACTCCTTGCTGAGTATTTTTTTTACAAGTGGTTTGACTGGTTTTTGGGAGCTACCTTCTCCTAAGTCAAACAGCCATGCTCCATCATCTCCCTGGGATAATTTAGTTTTCAACCCCCTTTCTGGAATCACTTCAGTGTAGAATTCTCCTGGCACAGAATTTGCTTTGAGAAGCAATCCATGTGTTTGCAATCTCTGCAGCAGTTTGGGGATCTGTCAGGATGGGAGGTGCTGTGCACCAGAGAGTGTTTCACCAGAACAGTGGAATGATTCCAGTGTCATTTTGGTTTTTAAGATAACAGAAGAAAAGACTTTACATTTTTGCGAATATAAACTCTAAAATCAAAGAAGTAGTTTTGTTATTTATCAAGAGATGGTATCGGGGTGATTCCTCAGGGGCGAGGTGGCTGCTGGCTGCCCGCTGAGGAGCTGCCGCTGGCAGGCAGCAATTCCCATCCCAAGGCTTCCATGGCCAAAGGTGATGGCTTTGTCTTTGTGTTCATGGAACAGAACATAAATGCTTTTCCTAGGAACTGCCTGAGGGTCATGGAGAAGCCCCTGGCTGTGACAGGGCAGGCAGGAAGAGCCATCCCGCCCACAGGGCAGGAAGGGGAGAGGTATTTGCTCATCGTCTGGT
Organism: Corvus hawaiiensis; assembly: GCF_020740725.1. NCBI lineage: Eukaryota > Metazoa > Chordata > Aves > Passeriformes > Corvidae > Corvus > Corvus hawaiiensis. Next base: position 2,931,909 of record NC_063226.1, on the reverse strand, counting down.
TTTGGGTTGTATTCTGATATAGCTGCTCTTCCCATGGTTTTGTTCTGTCCTTGGAAAAGCCTTCCTCTCCAGTCACCTTCTCTTAGGAGTTTTTTATTGCACACTGCCATGTTTTATTTATGTGGTGTATTTAGATAGGGCCAGTTAACTAAAAAATGTGTTGATTGCTTCCCTGCTCAGGGCCCATCCATAAATTATGAGAAAATTCATTCCAAGATGTGCAATTAGTTCTCAAGTTCATGGTACTCTTGGAGTCTCCAGAGTTGAGTTTATGATTTATAAAGATGCATTCTCATGTATGGTATCCATGTGTTGCGTGTGACAACTTTGGGCAGACGTGGTGGTGGGGCTGTTAATTGGTGAGATACATGCTGAGGTATGGAATATGCAATCTATGGTGTATTTGATATTTTAAACTCTTGACTCGTATCTTATAGCTTGATTCTAAATTGCATTCAAGATATCTTTCAGAAGAACAAAAAAATCCCATATGAAAATGAACAGCTGTGCTGCTACTGGACAAAAAACCTACTAGATTTTGGATGTGTTATGCTAAGACAAAGAGAGATGATGGAAATAGAAAAGTTTAGACATCCTTTTGGAGTCCAGTATATGTACTCTGGCACCCAGGAGAATTTTTTTCTCCTTCAGGAATTGGGTGCAACTAGTGCAAAATTCCAGATATCCTGAGTTTAACAAGAATTACAGAATATAAATATCTTTTTTTCTTTTAAGTCATGACATTTAAAAAAAAGGAAAAGTAGCAATATATATGATGTTTGTGTTTCTTTCTAGAAGTTTTGGGGAGACTCTGCTCTCTGCTCTCTGCTCTCACAAATGGTTAAATGAGAAGTAAGTTACTGTGGTTACCTCATCTCTGTGTGTGGAACTGAAGGGGTTGGAAGAAGGTGACTGATTTCTGCTCCTCTGGAGTCCATGGGATGTGTATGCCTGGACACTTGGCAGAATTGTGTTTGGAATAAGCAGGACAATATAACACTCAGCTGTGAGCAGCATCCCTGCCCTGGTTCACTGGAATTGTTTCGTAGATGCTCTGGAATGTGGATTTTACCAGGGATCAATGGAAGTTATTAACTGGCAGTGAGGCAGTAAAGCAAAATGCATTATGTATGAAACACGTGATCTTGACGATTGCCATTCCAAAGGATTTGACACAAATGACTGAAATCAGATTGACTTCCATTTTTAAACAAATAAAAATGTGTTTTACCTTGGAGTGCATCCAACAGCCACGTACGTGGTTTCACAGAGTTTCTTATTGTAGTACCATATTCTCTTGGTTCATAGATGACTTTCCTTTTGTTTTAGCTGAGGTTTAATTTTCAGATTTGAGGCATGAACAGATTCTTAAGTACCAAAACCAGAGCAATTTTCACTTGATTGGTAAAATGTATTCATGTAGTACAAACACACAAATAAAATGCAAAGACAATGACATTATGAATCATGCCATTAACAACTTGATTTGTTGTAATGTTTTTAACAGTCAGCCATTGAATTATAGTGAATATATATTTGAATTTGCAGAGCAATGTTGTGTTCACTTTGGAGTTGTAATGTTCTGCAACTTTGTAGGGGTTTGGTTTGATTTTTTTGCTCTTTTTTTTTTCTTTTTTCCTTCTTCTGTTTCTTCAGGCATCCCACTATTTCTTTCTAAGAAAATGGAAATAACCATGCTTTTCAGAGAGACCTTCAGCTTTTTTTCCAAGATTTCTGTTCTTAACCTTTAGCTTTTATGCAGCTCCAGTGCAAAAATGTTCCATTGCTAAAAGCAGGACCATTTCCTAGTGTCACTGGTATATAAATAAATTTGACACTGCATATTCTCACAGGTCTCTGAAATAAGTTACAAGATATTTTTAAAGTATTTCCTGAATGGCTGCTAGATGCATTTTCCCAAATGTGGACTATACTTACTCTCCTAGTAAAAAAGGGACTTCAGCTTTAAAGGGATTAATTTGCAACAATTAAAATAAATTACTCCTTATGCCACATATCAATGTGATTGAGTTTAATTTGTTCAGCATGCTCACTGCCTGTTGTGTATTTATAATTCTGTTCACTGTTTCCAGCATTTTGATACAAGTTTTAATCAACACACTTCCTATTAGTTGCAGATTACTATCAGGAATAAAGAATTCTATCTAAGAATTTATTCACTGCTTGTTTTCTACGCCTTGGATGCTTCTTCATGTGGCTTGAAGAACCTGTGTTTTGGTCATTAAGTTTTTATTTCCTCAAGTGAAGAGCATTTCTTACCCCCTGTGATGGAAAAGTAATAAAAAGAGCTAAAAATGCTCTATTTTTAAAGCTGTGAAGACCCTGAATCAGGAGAGCGTGCAACTGTAAGCAAGCTGTGCCTCTCACTTACTTAATTCTTTTGTTGACTTAAATGGATGTGGGGTGATGTTTTCTCCTGGTGACAAGAATTTCCAGTTTCATTTTGTTCATGGCTGAAGAAAAATCAAATTAAAGAAACCTCATTGAAGTCAGTACCATCACGCTCATAAAAAATAGATCAAAGAATAAATCAGTCCCTTAGTGGATTTAGAGTAAAATCATATGAGGGAATGAATTTGAAAGCCTTGATAATATAACAAATTGTCTGTTTCTCTTTGAGGTAGGTCTTTTTCTTTGAATATGATAATGAAATATCCTGTGTAGGGAGTGGATCCTGTGGATAAATATTGATGGCTGCAAATAATTTATGTTTGAAACACTATGGAGCGTGACAGTGAGTTCAGGCTGATTGTTGGCATTGTGCCTTAAAAAAAATGAGGGGGATTTCAGGCAGGCAACAGCTTTGTGGGGTTTCTTATTGTCATCAAAACCTGCAAAATACCTAAAGTCAAGTCTCTACCTTTTTTAGGAATAAGCCCCATCAAACCCAGCCAGTTCCTTAAATGACACCTGGGCTGTGTGGTGGCAAAGGGGAGACCTTGCTGTGTGCAGCCAGGCCGGTGGCTAATGGCAAACAAAAAAACCCCACTCCCCCTACCAAAACCCCAGACACTGCAAACCTGCAGCATCAAAGAGTTCCCACTTCAGGATAAAGCTGAAATCCATATCAGCATGGTCCAAGAATTCTAAACCTGTGCAGAGCTGCTGAATTATCAGTGGGCACTTTGGAGGGAGCCCCAGTGAAGTGGAAGAATTGCAAATAGCTCGCTCGTCAGTGAAATAACGTTATAATCACGGTATTGACTGACAGATGGAGCTGTGTCATGGGGATCTTTTGCTCTGAGAAACACCATTTTAATACAGGGATTTAAATACTCCTATTTAAGGAGCCCACGGTGGATTAGCAGCAAATGAAAAGGATATGATATCGAAAAAGTGTGGCGCGCTAGCTAAATTTGTCCAAGTAATTAAAATAGGCTCGGGAATATAAAGATAAGAATGGGAGTGATATTTTCAGGATTTCTTCTCTACTATGATGTCAATATTGGATATTGATGTAGCTTTGGACTTCAATATTCCTAATTTTTTAAAATATGATACCTTTTTCTTTGAACTTGATATGGGAGTTACAAAATATCACCACAGCGTATTTGTTCTACTCTAATTCAAATCTGGATCTGAGTATCAAGAAATAGTGGTGTTTTTCTAATCTGAAGTGGGCACCTGAACTCTTTTACCCTCTTTACTGCTTTTCTGAGATCCACTTAAGGAAAAAATAACACGTTCTGTAATACGGTAGAGGAATTCTCACTCAGGTGGGACCAGATGGAGCCTGGTGCATAAAGAACAGATTCAGATTCTACCTTTACATCCTGCTCCATTAGCTGGTTACAGTTTTTATATTCTCTCTACTTTTCAAGGTATGATTTGACAGCTGCTAAATGAAGATGATAATAAACAGTGATAATATTTAAATGACACCATTAATATTTGGTATATTGGACCAAACAGCAGGTATATTTGAGTGCATAGACAGCCAGATGAAGAAAAGCAAGTTTCAACTTTTTTTTCCCCTCCTCCCCTCCATCTTGTCCATCTGGGCCATTTGCCTTCCTAGTTGGGAAGTCAACAGCACAGACATCAATGCATTCTCTTGAAAGCTGGGAAAATGGCTTGGCAAGCTTCATGTTACCTTCTGTTAACCAATATTATTTGTTCTTAATTTTTTTTTTTTTTTTTTTTTTCTTACCACCTTAAAAGTGTGAGTGAGTGCTGGAACCTATGAAAGGTCCTTTAGACTTGGACTGCTCTATTCAGCCTTCTGTACTTTTGTGTTTCCTCAGTGCTCCAGTCTGGAACACTCTGATTTCAGAAATGTCTTTGGTTGCTAGAAAGTGCCTCTTGCTCTTGTTCTTTGCATTGCTGTTGCCATAGTATCCCTATCAGTGCTATGGCACAAATGACAGGCAACGTACAGCTATGACTTTATAAATAGGATTCTGGAAGAACAACACTTTCCTCACAACATAAGATATTCGACTCTATATCCAAGCAGAAAACTTGTGTCACGTTGGGATATTTTCTCCTTAAAGGCCTACAGCTCTGGAACAGAGCTTCAAAACTATTACTAGAATTATTTTGAAAGAAAAAAATAAAAACAATTAAAAAAAAAAACCCAGTGTATTGTACAAAAGATCAAGCATTGTAAGCCGTTGTTGGTTGTTTACTCCTGCTAAACTAACACTGTCTATTACATGTCTATAACCTTTGGTCATTCAGGAAAATCTGTGACAGCAAAAGACGCCACAAAAAGTCATGTTAGCATTTATCTAACGTGGTTTATAATTGTGCTGTGCTGCTTTTTCATGCTTCAAAGTGTTTTCTTTACTATGACACAAAAAGAATTTCAATGGAGTGGTTCAAACTTTGTTTAAAGTAAGTAAAAATATGCATAAGAATGTAATGCCAAGTTCCACCCCGCAGCTTTCCTTACAAAACTCTTTAAATCCTGCTGTTGTTATTTTATAATCCGTGGAAACTCCACTGCAGATAAAACTGGGGTTAAAGGCTTATAATTTAGTTTTATTATAAAGCATCTCCTGGTATGATCTCAACTTTCAGAACTGATTCAGGAATGTTGTTGATGAACTTTTTAGATTGTTTCATTTATGTACTCATCCTCATACTGCTATTTTTTAAAAATACTATTTTTTATGTATTTATTTGGAAGATTTACATACCTGTCTATACAATATTTTTATATTATTATAATTTGTAATAAATACTTGCCTCAGTATTGTCACAGAAGAATTTGGGATAGAGGCTAGAATTTGGTTTATATTTATGGTTGTTGTTGGGTTTTATTCATTTCCTCCCCTCAGAAATGTAAATTGAAGATATTATTCTATAAACATCAGGTTTTGAAGGGTTTTTTACCCCTGTTGTGTTATTTTTCATTTTAATTTGTAATAGAGAGGAAGAAGTTGGAAAATAGTGCTTTATGGTGTGCACAAAGCATGCAACCATTCTGAAATATTTTCAGGCCACCTTTAAATATCAACTTTTCGCCGTAACCCATAGATTTTTATTTGTGTTTTCCATAGGAAACAATGCAAATATATTTTTTTCAGTAATAATGGATACAAAGATGTGCTTTCCTGAAAAAGGGGCTCTCTGCAGGTTGAACGTATGTGGGCAATTACTTCAATGGGGTGACAATTGCTGGAGCTGCATTTAAAGAAATATAAGACAGTTAATAAATAAAATTATAACAGCCAAGCTAATACACTTGTACACCATCACCACATTACTCATTAGGCTCACGCTGCTGCCGTGGCATTACCAGTGACGATAATCAGGAGCTGCTGATGACTTCCTTATTTGCATATTTAGAATGTAGTATTATAATGGTTTATAAAAGGCTGTTGGTCCTACACTGTTGCTTCACTCTGGACCCCTGGTTGGTGCTGTTTTGGGTGCTGTGTCACTGAATCCCTGAAGTCCTGCCCATGAATCAGGGAATTCCTGGAATGCCACAGGTCCGATGGTGTCGGTGCCGCATGAGCTGCACATCCCCTTCTCCCCCATGCCAGCAATCCCCTCCAGGTTCATTGAATTACTCAGAGAGCAAAGCCTTTTTCCATGAGTGGAGACTTGCAGCATTGGATTTTTATTTCGCTTTGCTTCTTTTGTATAATCATGAAGCCCGAAAATGCTGTCCAGTGAAATTGTGCTGACATGGGGAGATCTGCCTTGCAGATAGAGTTGGAAGGTTCTTTATTTGTTGCTTACTTCCAATCCTAAGCAGTTCACTGTGTTGAAATGGAATAGCAATATTAATTGTTCCTAATCTGTTTCACTGCAAAATCAAAGGTTTTAGGCTAAATTACCCTGCAAGTGGCGCTGCTGAAAGGCAGTAACTAATGGGTGAAGGCAATTACTGGCTTCAGTAATTTCGTCAACCACTGCAACTTGATCTGCAGGAGTAAATCAATCTATGCTATGACAGGGAAGATAAAATGAGAAGAGACAGGAAACAAAATTACACTTTTACCTGCAGAATGAAAAGAATGTAGATGTGTTAGCACAGGTATATTTGAAACAGATGCTAAGCTGATAGGAGCTAAGATTTCATTTACGAGAAAAATCACTTTACATGGAGCTGTTGAACATTTATCTTACAGAAATGCTGTCCTAGAAGAGCCTAAATTCTGGAATGGCAGAATTATGTAAAGATTAGGCAAATATTCTATACATAGAGTTAAAGAGAGTGATTTATTTCTTCAAAGTTCTTGGCTGAAGGCTGTATGCAGCTACAGAGACATCTGTGTGTAGCTGTAAGTCCTCCCATTCCACTTCCATCTTTGAAGCTGTCAACAGTCTTGAGAGGGAGTGTATTATTATTCAGAATCCAGCTTGAAAAGTACAGAATTTTCCTCTGTGCAGAACCAGTTTGTATCTCCCTTTAAAGGTACTGGTATTCCAGAGAATGAACATTAACAGGCATCACCAAATTTAAAATTATATTAAATTTCTTACAGTTCAGTAGACAGATTTCCACACATTGTTGGCTGAAGTTCACCAGACTAAAATTAGGTAATAACATTTTTTTGTTACTTTAGGTTCCTGAATTAAAAATACCCAGATTTCTTTGTTGTTGTTAACAAACATTACATAATTTTGTCAGTGCAAAACTTGGGGGAGAATTAAGACTAGTGTTCTTCTATTCCCATATTTAAGCAAGCGGTATAAAAAGATCTGGTTCTCAGCAGATGGTTGCTTGCAAACTTCTTGCCAACATTTTTCTTAGGAAACAAAAAAAAAAATTGAGGACAATGTGGTGGAGAGATCAAAGGAAGAGGTTTTCCTGAGGAGCAAAGGAAAGTCTCATGCTGGAAATAGGGATTCCTGTAATTATTTCTTCATTCAGTATGATCCAGCCCTAAAATTCTTACCTCAGTATTCAGTTAATAGTTTCAAGTAAAAAGTTGTGCAAGGAATTTTATACATATTTGGGAAGGATTAAGTCAAAGTGACTTTACTAATGAGGCTTTCAAAGGGTTCATGTTGTTTGTTGTAGGAAAGGTGCTCCTTTAGTGTCTCTATTGCTTTAGGAACACAATATTCTGTGACTTCTAAAGCATTTTCCTTTTCCTTTTTCCAGCTACTCCTGGTGTTCTACACGAATACTCATTAGTCATTCTGGAGATGGACTTGCTGTCTGGAACCTACCTCTTGGCAGTCTTGTTGGCCTGCATTGTATTCCAATCTGGCGCACAGGAGAAGAATTACACCGTGCGGGAAGAACTGCCTGAAAATGTCCTCATTGGCAATCTGCTCAAGGATCTCAACCTAACGCTGGACCCGGACGTGCCCCTGTCCTCCCCGCTGCAGTTCAAGCTCGTCTACAAGACTGGGGATGTGCCCCTGGTGAGGGTGGAGGAGAACACTGGGGAGATCTTCACGGCTGCCAACCGCATCGACCGCGAGAAGCTGTGCGCCGGCATCTTCAGCGAGAACCGCTGCTTCTACGAGGTGGAGGTGGCTGTTCTGCCCGACGAGGTTTTCAGACTCGTCAAGATCAGGTTCCTAATTGAGGATATAAATGACAACGCCCCCCTTTTCCCCTCAACAGTTATTAACATCTCTATCCCTGAGAACACAGCCATTAATTCCCGCTACTCTGTCCCGTCTGCCATCGACCCAGACATCGGGGTGAATGGTATCCAGCATTATGAGCTCCTCAAGGTGGGTTTTGTTCATTCTTCTCCGTTACTGTCTGTGTTACTGTCCTCCCACGAATGTTGCCAGTCCTCACCAACCCGTTAGAAACCCAAAAACTGTATACTGAGTTGTGGTACAGTGCAGGTCCATGTTGAAACGGGAATCTGTAGCCCTGAGTGCATTCCGGTGCATCGTATCCTCACTCTGTGGGAAGCTGTTTATGTACATGGATGTCTGTATAAGAGAGTGATGAAACATCCGTGTCTCCATGAGTTCTCTACCAGCATTCAAAGTGTTTGTACACTTTGGCTGACAGTCTTCTTGAACCATTAAAAATACGTTCTTTTTGCCACTGCCAAGTGCAGCTGTATGTTGTGCTGGGTTCATGTCTCCCATTTTTATGGAGACTTTCTTGTTATGCCTCTTTTGCATGACTGTGGAAGCTCAGCAGTAGAACTTCACCCAGAAGTTGATGTGATGCTCGTCTGTGTATTGATGAGCTATTCCAGAGTGAAGGAGTCCATTTGTCAAAGCAGCTTTGTAATGTCTGGGCAGGAGCAGGTCCAAGATATGCATGAATGCAAGGAGAGCAGTGCCGATGACCTTGAAAGAGCAGATATTTCATATTCTCGCTTCTTTCATTCTTTCTAGTAAGTAACAAGGGAACTGGGGTTAGGGAACAGAGGAGTAACATAAGCATGTGATGTTTATATAAACAAGAGTGTGTGATTGCTAAATACATGATCACTTTTGTTTGAGTTTACTGAAATAAACTTTAGAACAGGAAAGAAAGTTACCCTGAAACCGTTGGGGGGAAGCTGAAAGTGCCCTCACTTCCTGTGATTTGGAATAGGGAACTATTTTGTGGTTTGGCTGCTCAGCAGCCAGTCTGGCCCTCATTACTGCCAGAGGAGTATAGATTATATAAACCAATATACTGCTTGGCTGACTGGATAGCTGATATTCGCTGATATCAGTACTTACTAGCAATTTAATAAAAACAAAGCTCTGCCTTCTTTTAGCTCTTTTAAATTGCTTGGAACCTGAAGCAGTTGTGGCAGTGTGGGTACTAAGGAGTGACAAAGACATAAAAATCTCGTTCAGAAAACTGCATCCCACTGGGCATTTCTGGCTAGCTATCAAAAAAAAGAGAAAATAAAAAAAGAGACCACATACATGTCTGTCTGCTGTGAGTGCAGCCAAGGAACTTAAAACTTTCCAAGAACTTACTATAATGTTTGAAGTCTTTGTAGTAAGCTCTTTAAAACTTTTCCTAGGTTATAGGAGAGCAGGTATATCTACGTGTGTGGGTTTGTTTGGGTTGTTTCAGATAGCTAAGCAGAAGCCTCCAGTAGGACACAGTCTTCTTTATGTGTCATGTTAAATGAGATTTTGGGGAATGAATAGCAGCATATTAAATAAATAACAGTAGGAGCAGAAAATAATGAAAAAGCCAGGGTTACACACAAAATGGCGCAAAATAATACCCAGTCTGAAGAGAGAAATGTGAGTTATCTGAGAAAAGGGCTGTTATTGTAGGGAAAAGGAAAACTGTAGAAAACGGCAAAATCAGGAGTCCCTGGGCCTGATGAGCAACAGTTCAGATCCCCACAACAGCAGTCTTGCTTTGTGAGCTTATTTTTGGACTGTGCACTCAGAGAGAGAGAGAATGTAGCAGATCAGCAGAGTGGTATCACGTTTGTGTCACACGAGTGGGAGCTCCTCTGAAATCCAACCTACGGCTCTGCCAAGGGCAGCGCTGGGCACAAGGCCTTGTCTGGAGATGCAGTGTGAGATGAGATGGCCTGCCTGAGAGGCTTTTACCAAGAAATGTGCAAATAACTTTCAAATATCAAATTATTTAATTTTAATCAGGGAAAAAATAAATTTTAAAAGGACCTGTTACATGGTTATTCAAGTGTCTCTGAAAAACTGCTTTTGCCACATAATGGAAAGAAAGGTGGTGAGGTTGAACACACACTGGTATGGACTGGAAGTTCTGAAATCTTGTGCTACATGTGCTGCAAACAAAATACTTTGTGAAATCACAGCCCTGTAGGCAGATCTTCTAAAAGAATTAGTTGCATTTTTCTCTTGAATGCCTGTTGGTCAGGTGTTTTTTTTGAGTTATGGATTCACTGCCTTTAAATGAGCCAGCAATTACACATACCTTGGAAATGATCTGTAAAAACCAAAAAGGAGTTTATGACAGCCAGACACCACTTGGAATAGTATGTCCAGATGTTATTCTACTGGTAATTTTCGGAATGTTAGTATCAAAAGTAATTATAAAATGAATTTAAAAAACCCAGTAGAAATAAAGGATTCTGGTGAGCAGGCAGGAAAAACAGCATGCATTTCCTATAGCAGAGGAGGGCCAGGAAGATAATGAGAGGGATTAAACACCTTTCCTGTGAGAAAAGGCTGAAAGAATTGGGATTGTTCAGCCTGGAGAAATAAAAGGCTGCAGGGTGACCTTATTGAGGCTTTTCGGTTCCTGAAGGGGCTGCAAGAGGGACTTTGGACGAGGCCTGGAGAGACAGGACAAGGGGGAATGGCTTTTTTCTGACAGAGAGTAGGTTTAAGTTCGATATCGGGAATAAATTGTTCCCTTCAGGGTAGGGAAGCCCTGGCACAGGGTGCCCAGAGAAGCTGTGACTGTCCCTGGATCCCTGGAAGTGTCCAAGGTCAGGCTGAACACTGGGGCTTGGAGCAGCCTGGGATAGTGGGAGGTGTTCCTGCCCGTGGCAGGAGTGTGGAACCAGGTGATTTTTAAGGTCTCTTCCAACCCAAACCATTCCGTGGTTCTGTGATACTCAAAGATGCATCACAGAGGAAGACTGGGGAGATGAAGAAAAAGGGAAGAGTGGGTAATGCTGAAATACCAGCAGGGAGGGTGACAGGCTCAGCAGAGTGGTGCTGCTTTCGCTTGCCTTTCCTCCCCAGCTGTGCTTTGTGTGCCTCATGCTGCTCTGGTTTTTTGTGTGCTCTGGAGATGCTGGGATCTTCTGACCTTTTATAGCAGCAAACACGTGGGGGGACCGCAGCACAGGAAACTGCTGTGCCTTCTGAGCAGGATGGGTGTAGCAGGGCTGACGTGGCACTGGGGGGAATTTTGGGAAGCACCAGCTACAAAACGGATGGGCAGGGCAGCTTGGAGGTGGCAGAGGAGTGGGAGATGATAAGATGTGGAAATCACTTCAGAGAAACAGAAAAGCTGATGCTTTAGTGTGTGTGCTGCAACAGAGTGAAATGTGTTGTTCTGTATTTTGGACAGAAAGCAATCAAAATTTGACAAACTGTGCAACGAAGAGAAAGTTTTTCAGTTGTACTTCGCTTTTGAAACAAATTTCGCCAAGATTTGCTTATTGCCTGTGAGAAGCCAGGCGTGTTTTGCCCGACTCTAGGTAGATAGAGACCTTTTCCATAACAAATTCTAACAAAGAGTAAACTTCTCCCTACGAACTCAGCTGAGTCGTTTGTAGGTATTTAACACATTTTCAGCAGCTCTGTAGCTCCTCGGGAAGGTAACAGCCATGTGTTACAATATTTCCTCACTTTGGTACACTTACCTTACTGCCCCTCTCAAAGGGTGTGGAAAAGGTTGCATATAATTTTTGTATTTGGTTTCTTCTGCAAACTAGATAAGAACTGATAAAGTCTTTAAACTAAATAACATATTTTCATGGTGTTTTTTTTTTTTTTTTTTTTAAATATCCTGACCCTCACTAAGACCCCTTAAAACAGTAGAAAACAAAACTTTGTATAAAATATATTTTTGCACTTTGGATTCAGTGGAAGCTTTGTAAAGCAGGATTTGATTTATTTAAAGCAAGACAGTGCTTTAATTACCACACTGATTAGCACTCCAGTATTTTTTTTGCCTGCCTGCATTTTATCAAGGTGTACCTGAATAGAAAATGACTTCTTTATATGTAACTGATTCGTGGCACTGCATCTTCAAAACTTTCTGGGTCTCTACACTGTTTGAAATAAAAAGGCAGCAGTTTTACTGTTAATAGAAAAGAGGAGACAGTCACGCAGAGCATCTTGCTGCTCCCCAAAATTGCTGTGCAAGGCATTATAAAAGACTGTTTCTCTGCTGAGATGCCCCTAGGTGACCATAGAGGGAGTGACATTAAGGTTTCACATGATAAACAAGGTTTGCTGTGAACAAGGGGAAGAGGGAGAACTTAGATATTATTTAACAATAGAAGAAGATTCATTTAGAGTGGGAAATAGGTAGATTGGGGAAGAGGGTGGCATAACACTGATGGTAGGAGTTGGTAGAAGGCACAGCTAAGACAAGAAATGAATGGCCAGAAGGAAACCCAACCATTTTTATCTCATTGAGATAACTACTTTAAGTATAAATGGGAAATGATAGGGAAAAAGAGCTGGGCACTCATAAATAGAAGTAGTCTGTGAAAACAGTAGGATGCAAGAGCAAATTGTGAATTGAAACCTGAATAAACAGTGATTTCTGATTGGGGATAAATCTACAAATACCTGTGTTCTGGTTTAACCCTGGGGCAGCTCAGCTTCCAGGGCTTTGTTCACCTCTTCAGGGCAGTCCCATTGTTTACAGACTGACATAAAATGTACATTGTGTCAGGCAGTGCCACCATGGTGGTACAAATACCTACATGCTGCTGTTGATTACACTGTTCCAGTACCCTTACATTTGAGCTCAAGGCAAGCTGATATTTAGTATAACCTGATTAATACACTTAATATTTATAGGTGTCACAGGCCTCTGCTTTGACTGCAAAGATTTTAGTGTGAAGCATTTCTTTGCTCTCTTAAATGTTAAAAAGGTGAGCTGGTTCAGAACAGGTTTTGAATAGAATTCCAGCTCAGAGTGCTTCCAAAAGGATTCATACAAGCACATGTTTTAAATAATATTTTTTAATTGATTGCTTAGCGTTTCTTGTCAGCTAGGTATACCATGTACACTGAAGTTGTAGAGGTGCAACAGGAACAGAGCATTTTCTTCTGTGAGCTCATGCTGTGTGCTAATGGTTTGTTCCTTGAATCTGGTACAGTTTTGGGGAAATTAGGCCGGTGTTACTGTTACAGTTCCATTCCTCTTACCTATTACGGTAATTTTGCTGTATTTACCTATCAGAAGCAGCTGATGCATTCCTTCTAGAATAATACAATAATCTCTTTGTAGCTGTCAGTTCATACCTCTGTAATCTGACAAAATAGATTCCTGCTCAGTCTCACAACATGTCAGTCTTGCCTCTGATGAGGAGAGTTTCATCTTGCTGCTCTAGATCATCTTTGTGATGCCTTTCAATAGAAGATATCCCTTTCTTGCTGATACAGTTTGTCAATTCCATGACCCATGGAAGATGGAAATCACAGTTCTTCATCATGCTTCAAGCATCATATTTCATATTTGCAACTGGGTATTTCTGAGCCTCACAGCAGTGTTGGATCAAGTAACTCCTATCACTGTCAAGATCAGGAATGGAAGATGTGTTTTATGAAGAAATAAATCTAGGAAGGTAGTTGAAATTATAGACTGAGACTACATTTGTAGTTAAATGTGTATCAGAAAGTCATATTAATGACATCTTTGTTGATAATCCTGTTGGAAGCAGTGATACAAATCTGAAAGTCAAAAGCTGCAACAGTGGAGGAGGCCAACAACCTTTCTCTGGTCTGTTTGTGTTTCAGTGCTGCACCAGTACCACCCGTGGGGTTCAGTACATAGAGAAAAAAGGAGGACAGAGTGGTTAATGTCCCTGCAAACAGTGCACAGTGACACAGACTTCAATTTTCTGCTCACCAGACCAACTTCACTGTCCCAAACACGAGCTGCTTGAACCTCTCCTTCCTGTCCTTTTTTATGCTGCCATTCCTCCCGGTGGGAGCTGAGGCAGCCACCCTCCCTTTTACTCTCAAACCATGTTCCACAGCTTGTCACACTGGAATTACTGGGGATTAAAGTAACGTGGATGATTCTTTGTGTGGGCTTCAGCAGCGTGAGAGGACAGGGAAGTGGTGTATTGGCCCTTTCAGTAGGTCACAGGAAACCTGGGGTGCTTCTTATCAACATCTGCATTCTGTGAATAAACTGCCAACACAGAGATTTTTTTCTGTATGTAAACAGATATTTATGAATATTGTCAGGACTTACTGAGTGTTGTAGTTAGACACTAATACAATTACAGAATTCCAACTTAATTTTTCCTAGTTTTTCTACAAATCAAAAATTATTTGTGACTTTATTTTAACCCTCTTATAGTGAAATATTCTTGCACTTTCTGATTTCTTTTTTTATTAGCAACCCTTTCTAGAAATTGTTTAAGGGAAATATGGCTGAATTGTGGAATATGGCTATTCAAGATTCCAAGAATATTTGTTTTACCGATTTATATTTATTCAGGAAAATACATGATTCAGATAGGAGATTTCTTGACTTCCTCATCAGACCAGAATAATAACTTTATTATTATTATAATTATTATTATAGAAATTATAAATTATATATAAATAGATATAATATATAAATTATATATTATATATAAATTATAAATGATTATTATAATTTCTCTCTTCTTATCGAGGAAACACTGGTTGTTCAGTGATATGTCAAGACTAATTGCCACAAAAATAAAATTACACTCATATTGATGTTACAGGTAACAATAGTACTTAGGTACCTAAAACAGAGAAATTATGTTCAACCAGATCCTAGATGTGGCGGTGCTTACAGACAAGGTGCAAATAAGATGCATGTTGAGAAAGCATTTGAGGGTTGGTTTTTTTTGGCTTTTTTTTTTTTTAGTTATTATGGGTTTCTTTTCCTTCTCATTGTCATGTAGCTTAGACTAAGATTTTGAGTTTCTGCTTGGAGAGGGGGATGGTTTGTTTTTCTTACTTCACAATCCTCTGGAAAAATTCAAACCTCACCTGGATGTGATCATGTGCAGCTGCTTTATCAGAGGGGTTGGACCAGGTGATCTCCAGAGGTCCCTTCCCACCTCACCCACTCTGTGACTCCGTGGTCTCATCCCGCACAACTTTTCAGGACGGGCTGACTTCTACCCTCACTGGGATGTCTCAGATGGATTACACTGCAGACATTTGTGGGTCAGTACTGTTTCTTCTCACCCATTTGGTGTGCCACCATAGAAAGGGAAGTTAATGGATTTAGGGAGCTCAAAAATAGATTGAGGAAGTTTTTTTGCTTTGGAGTTGTGCTCCAGTCAAGCTCTAAGGTCACTCTCTAGTGCTTCTAATTTAATAAATAGGGAGAGCTGGACATGTTGTCTTTCTAAGGTAATTTTTGGCTGCCCTTTAAAAGAGGGGGTTTTTTTAGGACAGACAGTGATGCTGAGTACTTTTGTCCCAAATCCACAGTGGCAGCGGGGGAATTGGTCAGACCCAAAACATCTTTCCCTTTTTCATTTGCTGATAGAAGTGTTTTGGTTCTTCAGTTTTTTCACATGGATCCTCCTCCTGGGTGCTTTTCCACCCGAGATGTGGTTAATTACCAGCTGAAGATTTTGTGCATAATAAGTCTATTTTCATTATTTTATGCTGTAGTTGAAAATCCACCTTATTCCAAATTCTCCACCCCATTTACCCATTTTTCTTGCTATCCAAAATATCGAAGTGTATGATTCTTTAGAGAAGGTTTTTTGCTAGAATAAAAATATTGCTCAGTAGTAATTTGTCTGGAGAGATCTGAACAGACAAGTGGTCATCTGTGAACATTGTTTTGAAGAAGTCACTGGGTCTGAGCTTTAAAAGGGAAAAACAGCTGATTTGCATTCCTACAGCTGTGATTTAGTGTCTGTGAGGAGATAAAACTCTGCCTCTGACTGGTGGTAGTGAGTCAAGAGTCAAGGTAATTGCCTCTTGTTGGTTGATACAAGGCTCCTTTAGGGTGGTTTATGGCATTATTGCTGTAAAACTGTCAGGTTCCGTTATCCTGACGTCCCTTTGGGGATTGAATGAGGACTGGAGGAGAAAGTCTTGCTTCCAGGCACAGCGAGTTCAGTGAGTTAGGCTGAGGGACAAGTTGGTGTCTCTGTGTGCATTGGAGGCTCTGATTTTCTCACTAGCTGTCACGAAACAATAATATGTAACGTAGCATGTTTCGGAGTGGGGAGGATGATGGACTCAAGCTGCGAGGCACGAATCTGTCAAACGCAGAGCTCCGCTTCATCTGTCTTAGCTGAGCACTCTTTTGCTGATGTCCAGACGGATCAGTTCACTGCTTAGCACAGATGTGGGGATGCTTTCTGAGCACAAAAGGCTCAGGGTTTGTTTACACGCTCCATGTGTGTGGCAGCACAGAGAAAGGGATGTTTTCCCAGCAAACATCGAGAAAACAATTGTGTCACTCGTATGAAATTGCCAATTACATGATCTATAATGCTCTCAATGGATAACCACAACAAAAGGGCTAAAATACGCCTTCTAAATGAAATTATACTTTGGTTTGCATAGATGCATGCTATTTCAAGCATGCAATGCCACGTGAAGTTACAAAAGGTAACGAAAGGGCACTCAGGACAGATTATGCTGCACCCTTAATCTTTCTCCTGCCTCAAAATCTACCATATTTTAAAGATGTCACAGTTTTGTACGTCACAAAGGAAAGAGGTAGGAGCCTTTTTCAAATGCTGTAGAAGTTACTGCCATGGTGCTGAGGCATTATTTTTACATATTCAGTGTCTTTATCTGTGATTAAAGATACTTCTCTTCGGCCTTTATTTTATCTTTAAAGAATGACCTGACACAGGTGTCTGAATTTCAGACCATTTATTTATAAATTATGTAATTGCATCTGCTTGATAAACTGGTCGTCACCAATGTATCCAACAGGATTTAAACTTTTGTGGTAATTTTTATAGTTTAAAAGTTTGTCACTAAACTCAAATCTTTTATTTAATAAGAACCTTATTACTAAAGTCAGCAATAGCTGTCACCATCCAAGCATGAAATATATTACATTTGAAGACCATTATTTTTTCAACCAAATTAAAAACAATTATCACAAATTCTATGAGAATATCAACTAATTGTTAACTGCATGTACTGTAAAATTGTAAAAAAATCCATTGTAATTCTTGTTTCAGAATAATTTTGCAAGGTTTATTTGTTTCTGCTTCCTTTACTTATGGTAATGGATTCATCAATGCATGGCTTACTTGTATTTTGAATGTCTGTCATGAGAAACCGCAAATTAGGTTTCCAGCAGATCCTAGTATTATTCTGATAATTAAAAATTCCAACTAATTAAGGAATAGCTGTCTTTTTTCACATGTACTTATGAGGTTATCAAAAAATTCTACTATTTTCAAAGTGCTGAGTGAAGAAAAGAAAAAGAAAAGGTGAATTTTAATTGCAAAAGATTTTTCTTTTGTCCAGCTCACTTTTCTAAGACCTCTTCTTTTGGGAGGGGTGAAGATTTGAAGATTTCCAATTTTTAGGATATATTTTGAAAATAGGAGAAGTTGTTTCAGTTTTTCCTGGTTTAAGTTGTCATAAAATACACAATTAAAATATTAAAGTAGCTTTTATGGTAATAATGTGTTCTTGATTTTCATTTTACTTTTAGCTTTCTAATATTGGATTTTAGTAATAAAGATTTAAATAATCCTAGCTAGTTCTCCCCCAAATACACTGTATATAATACTTTCTTTCCTTTCAGGGGGAAAGAGCTATCAAAGAATATATTTAAATCAAGTGTCAGCTATGGTTCATGGCACTTGACTGCATTAGTACAGTTATTTTTATTCCTGAAATAAAGGTGTATTGCAAAATAATTTATATTCTCTAACCCAGAAACATAATTGGCCTGAACACTTCAGTCCCATAGAGCTTTTGAAGCTGGGACATGTAGCAAAGACTATTTCAGACAATTCTGAAGAAACAAAAAGAAACATTGCTAAAAGGAATGAATTCTGAGTCATCAGCTGTCAGTATTGAAATACATTTTTCTCTCATTGTGCTGTAATTGCTGGCTCTATTAATGTGATGTATTCTTGCTTCAGTTATTGCTGATGTTCCAAAGTTGAATAATTGTAGTTTTTTTTCTCTGCTTTTTCAAGCAAATTGACGTTTTCTGGGTTTTTTTCTTTTCTTTTGAGTCAGGATATTCCTCTGTGCTTTTCAGACTGGGATATTATGTGGATTTTTCACTGTGAGAATACATTTTCCTCTTCATTTTAACCCCAGCCATATAATTTTTATCCTCATTTCCATTAGGGATTTTTCAAGATAATTTGTTGCAGCAGACGTAAAGGTATAAACAAATGAGTAACTTCTATATTGTTCCTCATCCTGTTTCCCATCTAGTATCAAAAATAGTACTCTGGCACTTATATATATGTTTTTGTGAATTGGACTTCGTTGGGAAAGCCAAGAAATATTGTGAATACCATAATTTGAAAGTCAGTCTTAAAAACAGACCCTAGAACACTGATAGAACTTTCCTGCTTTCCAGTGTTGCCCACTTTTTATTGTCTCACATAAATGAAGTATTCGTCCATGGTGAATATCCAAGATACTTACTATGCTTGTACAGTATCACAACTTGAATGAGTCCCTTGAAGTTTCCAGATTACCTGCTTCCCTGTAAGATTCTACATTAATGCTTATTTTTAGACTCTGAGGTATTTCAGTAGTCATCCCTCCCTCATAAAAACCTGCCATTTGAATAATTCAAACCTTCAACTGCCAGCGTCCTCCAGAGCTCCAGCAGCTCCGTGTCTAAGTGGACCTTTGGCAAGGCTGAAGAGAAAAACCTGTTAGTGTGTGTTTTAATATCTGTTTTAATATCTCCTTCTGATAGTTTTATTATTCATGTTTTGAAGTGCATTATGTTAAAATGTTATGACCTTTCTGGACACCTTCATTTATCATCTGAGCAGGACTTTGGTCTTTTCAGTCTTTGCTTGTTGCTGTTTTCAAAGTCTGTGGCTTCCTCACAAGGGGAAGAGGAGGGGCAGGCACAGATCTCTGGGCCTGACCTAAGGATGGCCTTGCAGGATGAGAATGAGTTTCCTCTGATCTTGTATCGGTCTCCAACATTTGAAATCAGATGCTTGGGAGAGATTGTAAGAACAGCACCAGCATATTTTCCCAAGCTGTTCCCGAGCTTCTGCTGATGCATCACTGCCAGTTTGAGGCTCACAGATTTCTTGCCCAGCAGTGGTGATTCCGATAGTCTTGTCTGTCTGGGTTTTTGTTGGTTTTTATTTTTTTTTTAATATGTGCAGTTTTTCCAGAGGTCTTTTGAACCTATTTGTAAAAATTCTAAATTTTAAAATTTAATTGTTCAGAATATTGGCAAAGCTTTAGATACTACGATGTGTGATGATCACTTGTTTTAATTTCTGCTTACATCAGTCCACTGGTGGCAATTCTTATACTATGAAAACAGCCCTGTCTGTGAAATGTGTTTTGGATGCAGGGATAAAAGAATTCAACTTTGTTACTTAACTTAAAAATGTATACAGTTTTACAGGCTCATGGGGGAGATCAGAAACTGGGCAAAGACATTCTCCACAAATATGCATGCCCATTGCATTACATTAAGTAGAAATAAAATTAATTTGGTTTATATTTAAAATGTCTATATGCTTGAGCTAAACGGGGAGTAAAGGTCGGACATACAAAACTTGTTCTGCTATGCAGTGGCAGAAAACTTTGCACTACGAAGGAATATGGTTTTCTCCTAAGTTTTCCTGTGTTAAGGAATTGGAGGAACAGTCAAGCCTTTTTCAGAAGTGAATTTGCCTTTGTGGAATTAAAACCTGAGTGGTTTTATCCTTCCACATTATTTGTTAACTTTAATGGCAACTTCAAAATTATTTGATGATGGAGTGTATGATTCAGGGCTCCAGCTGGCTGAAAATCTCTGTCCCAGGCTTGAAACCTTTCAGTCAATGGTGTGTCTGTGGCTGTTGAAATCCTATCTTAACATCCAGAGGGCTGGAAGAAATGGTAAAACCATCAGTCTCCTCATCACTCTTGTAATATTCAGATAATACTGAAATAGTTCCTGCAAACAGGAGTGAAGTCTTTCAGAATCTATTTTGAATATTGTTTTAAGGTTTAACTGCATATTTGTCACAGCACAGCATATGCTTCAGGCTACTGAATTTCACAAGCAAGGTAGCAAAGAAAATTCCTTTTTTGTTACTCATTGCCTCTAACAAAGACCTGACTAACAGTTGTCCACAGTGGATTTTTTTTCCCTTTTTATTTTTTTTTTCTTTGTATACTTGTGAGTAGAATAAGTTTATCCATCAGGAAAGGTTTTAGTAGCTTGTATTATGTTGATCAGGAGCTTCTGCCATGATTTGCATTTGAAATATTGAGCATCACTGTAAATCAGGAGACAGAAGTTCCTGCTGCAGTGCTGTGTGCACCTGGATCTGGCATCAGTGAAAGCTAAAGAGATGCTTTACTCTCAGTATTACTGTGGAATGATGGGTTGGCTTTTCCTGCTGGGCAGCTGTTGGAACTAATCAGATTGTGCCTAAGAGCATAATAAGGAAAAACTTTAATAATGCTTAGCCCTCTTGGAAGCTCAGTGGCTTCAGCTGTCACACTCACTTTCAGTAATTTAGGTTTGCTGTTTTGTTAAAAGCCATAACGCTGGATTTCAAAACAGATTTCACTTAATTTTACATTTCACCATAGGTGCTTCCACATATAACCACAGTAGGCCTCTTCTTGTGTTACCAGTAAAGTTAATTGAGTGTGGAAGCAGAGCTTTGACTCTGTAGGTAGAGTGCATAAAAAATATAGTTTGATGGTGTCACCTGAGGATTTGAAGATAGTGCTCTATATTGTGAATCCACGTAACAACAGAAACCTATTTTATTGTAGTGAGCAGATTTCTGTGAGCAAGTTGACTCAATCCTGTCTTGGAGAGTACTTGTTTTGTGTTTTTCCAGTGTCTGTGAACCTGATGTCTAATGACAGATGTAGTATTTGGTAGAACATCCTAGGCATGTTTTAAAAATAGTAACATGCCCAACTAAATTTTTGACTTCAGAATCAACTCTGTGTTTAGCTCACTGCTTTGTAAACATAATAAACTGAATTTTTGTTCATAGCTTAATACCTTAATATGCAAGAATCCTAACAATATGCTAAACCCCTTAAGATAAAGAAATAGAAAGTAATTAAGTGGACAAATCAAGGTATAGATGAAGGCTTTGTGTATAAGTTGAAAATTGTTTAAAGACTGTTTAAGATAAATTGTTTGAGCTGTGCTTTATTTTCCATGCTAATGGTCATTTTCCCAGATGATGGACATAAGTTAATATATTTTGCTGGATTTCAGGATGAAATATTTTAATGGCTTTGGTTTGGTAGATTTGGTTGTTTACATCATGTTTTTAGAATATGAAGGCTAAACTTCACATTGAATTATTCAGAGCATGTTACCATCCCCAGAGGTTGCTTTCTCCCAGGCCTTTTCCTGGTTCCAACCTGCGTGTGGCTGAGAGATGCTGTCTTTGCTAGCAAGTGTCTCAAAGCTGGATGAAGGCTCTGGGCACTGTGCTGGGTGTTTAACCGGGGGTTATGATCAGAGTGGAGCAGTTGGGAGGAGTCCGGGGGAAGTTTTCACTTCTTGTTTGCCACCCTGACGCCTTCCTGGCTGAAACCCCAAAGCTGTTCACATTTTTCACGGAGGAAGAGGCCTCAGGTCCAATTTTTGTGTGTGCCTATTACGGAGTTTTATTGTACCACAAACAATATGTGAGCTGTTGTTTGGGAACATCTGTTTTAGGACAGTGATTGAATTCACCTCAGGAAAGTACTTCACGTGGACCCAGACCTGGGAAAGCTTGGTTTTTCCCTATGACTTGGGTTGTATGAGTTACTGGGCAGAGATGGCTTCGCCTAACTTTGTTTAATTTGCTTTTTCTGGAATAGCAGAGTTTGTGAGAGGGCAGTCACGTTGCTAAATAACTCCTGAGCTTTTACTTACTCTGGCATTAACCTTGCTGTGGACGTACACCCATCACTCAGTTCACTCCTAGCGTTAACCGCTCCGTGTTCTTCCCCATGAGCTGTGGGAGGGTTTGTCTCAGTTCACAATTTATTGGAGGATTCACGCTACCTGGTGAGACTAAGCTAGATCTTTGCAACAGGAGATGGGTATTATATTTACCTTTTCAAGCTGGTGTTCTTCATGCTTAAATATTGGCTTATGTGTTCTATGGTCTTACGTTTTTCTTTGATTATTTTTTTTTCCTTTTGGAGGAAAAATCCCTGCCCATTAGCCATAATTTTTAGTGTATATTCATGACTGAACTGCTATTAGGGAATATAAACAGTGAACAAAAATTGAGCAGAAAAGCTGGAGGGGAATGATGGGTGTTTGGTGTTTCCCTTGTAAACATGCCATTCCAATATTTTAAATTTATTTTCTTGCTTGCAAATCAGTTCTATCAATTCCATCTCTGATTTTAAGACCGAGAAGTAGTTCAAGTGTGTTCAATTAGAGTGAAATTGGAATTTTATTTTTGTTTTTAGAAGGGAATATATTCTTGAGTAAAACTATATATTGAAGTATAAATCAAATACACTTTTAAGATTTTTGATCCCAAACTCACAGGGAAGCATTTTCTCGGAATATAACTCATTAACTGGAAGCTCAGAACAATTTATTTGCTAGAACTTTCAATACACACAGGTAGCAAGAGATTTCTTTTCGAAATTGACTTTCAGACTCGAGTTGCTGCCTTACAGTAAGGAAATGTTTCTTCTTTTTTATCTTGCACTTGTTCTAGTGAGTCAGATAAATAGGAGTCAACTGGAGGAGGAAGAATTTCTCTTCCTGAGAAACCTAGCACCAGAAAATACATTTTTGGTTTATCCCCTACTCTTCTTGATCAGTATGGTGAAAAGAGTTTTATTCACTGAGTTTCAGAATTCGGTGTCTCTGGAATATTTTTAGTAGTGTCACTCTGTATGTCTTCTCAGCTGCTGTCTCCCATTTATTACTCTGAAATTGCAGTATTATTTATTGTCTTCCCATGTGCACTGAAGTGGCATCTTGCACTTGCATACGTCACCTACTTTTACAGTTTAATGTGGGAATCTCACTGTTATTCTCTGAGAGTAATAAAAAAAGGATAAGTTTTCATTCCTCGAAAAAGTATAGCTTTATTTCTTTCAAAAGCAAAACTGATCCTGTGGCATTTAAATGTCACACACACATACTCCTTCTTATTTTGATTTTTACAAAACCCTGCAGAGTGGAGGCCTTGAGAGAGGCTTATGATCAGGTCATTTCTGCAGTATTTGTGACAGGTCTAGAATTCCAAAAGCCTGCTTGTGGAAGCTGGAGGAAATCTGTTCCAAGTGGAGGATGTAAACTCTTTTCTGCTAGAGTGTTTTTCTTCTCATCCTGTTATATTTTTGCCCACATGGGTTGTGAATTTTCTCCATTAAGACTGGATTTTTTAATCAACATTCATAGAGCAGTGACACATGGACATTAAAGTGCCATGCCTGCACATGAAGCAATGTCCTTGTGTTTTCTGGAAGTGCGGGGGGTTCCATGTATGTGAGAGATGCTCCTGCTATTCAGATGAAAGTTTTGTCAGCAATTTTTCCTAGAAATGTAAGCATAAAGGGAAGATACTGTGATTTTGCTTCCAGCTGAACTTTAGTTTTGGAAGGGTCTTAGGTCAAAGAACACAATCTTGCTAAACAACTTGTTGGAAAAGCAACAACATCAGAGGTTAGAATATGGGTTTGTCTTAATGAAGGTGCCGTGTGTTTAAAGATATCATAGACTTTGAATTTGTGTGCATGTATGTGTAAGAGGGAATGAGATTAATTTAATGAAATGAATTTTTAATTTAATTAATGTTGATCTGCAAATATTTGGGCTCCTTTTCAACAAAGCACGAGGATTTCAGTCTGTTTTATATTTTGTTATCCCATTTGCCACAAACCAAATCCTCATGTACCCATGACCGCCAGTTTCCACTAAAATCGCTGCAAGCTGGGGATGCTGCACAGCCCCTGCTTTGGAGCAAAGGAATTTTCAGAACTGTCTGGGCTGTTTGTGTTTTCTGGTGTACAAGTGGCTGTCAGTTTGAATCCCCTCTGCCTGGCAGTGCTGATGTGCTCACAGAGCAGGTCGTGAGCAGGAGGGCACAGTGGGTTCACCCCGCGCCAACACCAGCAGCGCTCCCCCCAAGCTCCAAATGTGCCACTGGGAGCTGAGACACTGCCTTTGGCTGTTGAGGCAAAATGAGGTTGTGATTTAGGAGCTGTTCTGAGCAGCAGTGCAGAATTGTTAGTGCTTCCCTCCAAAGGCGCAGTGCTGCGTTGGAGGCTTGTACTCATTTATTTCTCTTTCTCGCAGGTCCTCGGTTCTGTGCCTGTTCTCAGCTAGGAAATAGAGCAAATATGTAACTGTCACCTTGTATAATGCAAATATCAAAATTCACTTGTTGGATGTATTGTTGCCTGATATAAATCCTAATTTTTTTTTTTTTCCTTCATTATATATCTATAGTGAGACTCCAAAGGCAGAAACATACTGAAAGGCAAGTCAGACATCTGGAGCTTTATCATGGGAATTCAGAGCAAAGCTCAAACATGTTTAATACCTTAATCTGAATATCCTCAGGGTGTTGAAAATGTAGCTTTTTGTTCAGTAGGATGTCTGTGAATATTTCTGAACAACTATAATGGAGGAGATTAAGAGGGGAGGTTGCCTCCCTGGTTGTTACCTGCAGCTGTTGACCTCCCTTGTTTTGGTAAAAGTGTCTCTAAATGAAAGAACTTTGCTTGAAGTTTAAAACTCTAAAGTCTAGCTCCCAAAGTTACGTTATAATGCTTGGTTTTTAAAGTTCAAAGTTCTAAAGTTTAATTTTAAACATGATTGTTAACTCAGAAATGGCTGCCTTTTTCAGACCAGCTACAAACTTTGGACAATTGATAAAAGTGTCTCTGTACTTCAGTTTCCCATCTTTAGTTAGTGTACAACTATTTATGTAGCAGGAGTATTGTGAACATAAATTCCTTGCAGTTTTGTGGTGCAGCTGCGTATTTTTCTGAAATATGTAATTGTATGTCTACAGTGCATTGTGAAAGACCCCTCAAGTAATGGCCCAGTTCCTTGAAAGCCATTTCTTGGTAATTTTGTGTCCTGTTAATGCAGCAGTCTGGGTTCACCATTACTCCCGCCCTAGTTTGTAGAGGTGGATGAAGTGAATTTCTATTAAAAGAAAATATACAGGTTTCTGTTTTGCTTTAGGTTTTGGTTTTGTTTGCTTGGTTTTTTAAATTTTCATCCGTGTTTGAAAAGATAAATTAGATTTAATTACGAACCCACAAACAATTCAACTTGAAACAACATTTCAAAGGCCAAAGATGTGCTATAGAAAGAGAGTTATTCATGAAATCTGGTGCAGTCTTGAAAATGTGAAGTGTATGTGGGTTGCCAATTTCCAGCTCCTCCTGTTCTCTCCCTTGTAAAGCTTGTAGTTAAAAATATTAACACTTTTAAAGTATGGAGTTTCAGGCTTGCTTAAAGTGTAGACTGAAGAAATAAGGCCAGCAAAAAAAAGTAAGTAAATTAAAAATATAGTTTTCCCTGTCTCTGATTGTTTCTCCTCAATGGAGGTGAACATGATCCAATAAACATGGTCTGACAATTGAATGCCAAGAGCTGAGTAGGATGAAAAAATGTTCCATCTCAGAAAAAAATATGCCTATCTCATATCTATCTATCTTAGAAAATAAAGTTGACAATGCTTAGAACATGACAAGATTGAAAAAGGCTCCTTACAAAAGGGACCAAGTATTCCAAAAAAGTTTAAGGAGACTCCAGCAATGCGATTCTTAGGACTGTTTAAGTGTTGTTGTAGCAACATTAAATTTAACATTAAATTTATATTTCCAACGAAGTAATTTCCTGTAAATTAGGGTAAACCTCCTAGATTTTATTTTTTCTTTTCTTTTTCAGAAAATCAGTATTAAATCTATTGATTGTCCTCATTTTGATTCCATGTTGTACTTTTTACGTTCCTTTCCAGCATAAGATAGTTCATTATTGTCCTTGTGTTCTGTTGATCCCATCCACAGCGTTGTGCTTGCTGCCTGCTTCATGGGACAAGAGCTGCTTTGTGTGTGGCTGTGGATCTGGAGAGGAAATTTTGGCAGCGTTTTCCATTTATAGGAGCTCTTATGTAATTGGAGGAGGAAAAGTAGCAAGTTATGGTGTAGACATTGCTAATAATATGATGTCCTCAACTTTTACGTAGGAATGGAGCTAATTAGGATTCTGAATGCCGAAAATGCACTTCAGGTTTATGCATAATTGGCTGCTTCCAAGTCCTGTTTCTACTGTGGTTCTGAACCTGAAAGTTCAGTTTATTCCAAGCTAAACTTTTTTCTTGCTTTGAAGGAAACCAGTGGGAACAGTGCCTGACACTGACAGAAAACCATAAATTGAACAAAAGTCTTAAGAATTTTGGCCTACAAATTAAAAGGCTGCATTGCTTTGACAAAGAGAGTGTTTCAAATCTGTAAGCAACTCTGCATCTGCTGAGGTCTGAATTATAGAAAACTTCTTACCTTTGTAATGTCATTTTTCTCCTTTGAAGTTCTCCCATTCAGTTCATAAGGTAACTGCTGGTACTAATGACACTTATTTCCAGTAACTTTGGGTTGTAAGCTGTGGGATGTCATGAGAGGAGTGACTGTGGAGTCTTTAAGCAGGACAGCTGTCCAACAAGTGGTAATTTTCTAGAATGTATGGACAGCAAATTGCACACTGTGTGAATAATAGCAGACAAGGGGCCTTTATGAGAGCTGCACACTTAGGGTAATTTGGATCTGAGTGCATTCATATGCACCCATTATAGACACATAGATCCATTATCGCCTACCATGTGGAATATTTTGTGTTTAAGGCTTTAACTTGGCTTTGGCAATTCACAATTTCACAACCAAAGTAGCACCTTTGAAAGAAAAATGCAAGTTTAGTTTTCAGCTTTTATAGAAAAAGTTGTCCTCTGTGTAACTGTGGTCTGTTTTTCTGCACTAAGAACTGAAGTTGTGCTGCTGTACTCTCTCCTTTGCTGATAGCACAGTTACAGAGCAGTTCTGTATGTCTTGACAAAAACAGGCAAGGAAAAAGGGTCTGGGACCCATCTTGTAGTTCTGCAGAAGACCTGCAAAGACTGTGTTATTCCGTGTGAAATAACCAGCAGTTAGCAAACCTGCATTATTTTCTGGACTTTCTGAAAAGATTTTAAGGTCCTCTGGACTCAAAACTACTTTCCAACCAAAGGTTTTTAATTAAGTGGTTACTTTAATGAATTACTGATTTACTGATGAGAAGCCAATCTTTTAATCTTTTTATTTTTCTTCCTTTTTTTTTTTTTAATAGGATTGTTAACATGTGATAAATGTGTACTTCTAGTGTGTTGCAATAGCCATTGAACTGAGTTAGTGTAGAATATTAGTAAAAGTTTGAGCTGTGCATGTAGTCTGGCCCTTGACTTCTGTTTAGAATTCAGTTGAGCCAAAGACATCACTTGATGTGTTTGTCATTTACAGTGCATGGAGTATGGATAATAAGTGTAGGGTGAAGCTGTAGACACAAAACAATGAGCTGTCTTTGCTGCTGTGGCTTTCTCTGGAGGTTCAGAATCCTATTTTGAATGAAGATTGAGGACAGTGTTGATCTCCCCTTTGTCAGCTAACAATGGATCCTTGTTAGGCACAATTACATAATTTTTATGTTTTAAGGAATGATCACTGGTAGCCTCTCTTAATGTGAGTACTTTGTATCACAAGCAGTTGGGTTTGTATCATTATTTAGCACAATATTCTTTCCCTTCCCCACTTCTTTGAGAAATTCCTGCCTTCTGCCAACGTACTGGTCTGCAAGTGTAAGTCCATAGGACGTTTTGAACACATTGGAGCGTCTGTTACCAGCATTAACCAGAAGCTGGTCTGTTTTCCCATTCTTCCCAACAATGTCCAGGCAGTCAGTACCCCACAGATTTAACAGGATCCTGGGATGAAATGCTGTGATACTGCCATATCTGTGTGTAGACTTTTGGTGCACTTTGTCACATCCAGCCCTGTCTGTAACACTTAGAAGCTGCTCTAGCATATCACACTACGTGTCTGTGTGTCATTGATGATGTATTTATGAAACCACCTAAATGCTGCAATTTTTAAAATACTCTCTAATTTTTTATTCACATGACAGCCCAAAACAGCTCCGAAAAGGACATTTGGACCCATTACAAATGACCAGGTAAATATACAGTAGGGAGTGTTCAACATGAAAGTTGCATTATTTGAGAGACTGTGTGCATAAATCCATGGAAAAGGATGTTATGAAAATTGAATAAGGTAACAGAGCTTCTTACTGCCCTGATAAAGGATCTGGTTAGCAGGGTCAGAACATCTTCAAAGCTAATCCAGGCTCTGAGATAGGCATAACCTTGGTTTGCCTCCTATAGTTAGTGTTTAAACAGTATTTTTAAGTTTAAAAAGTCAATCGCTCTTATTTCTCACCCCCATTCTTCTGGGGTAGAGATATTGATGCAGCAAATTATTTATACCAGCCATTTTAATGGCCAAAGGTACTCTGGAACTGTTAATTATCTGTGTTATGCTTTTCCAATGGATTCGTGCCCTCCCCAGTGTGCACAAATCCTTCAGGACACTGGGATAATGTGGTGACTGAGGCACAGTTCAGTCCAAATTGAAATCTGACCCTAATGGAATTTTTATCTTCACAGTCCTAATGATGGTAAAGCCATTTACTTCAACATCAATAAATTAATCCTGAAGGTTTTTCGTCATATTTCTCATTTTAGCTCTCAATGTCTTTGCTCATAATGGAGAGAATTAGATATTTATAATCTTAAAAATATATTTCTTGCATGTTTCATCTTTTTTTTTTTTTTGAGTGTTTAGAATGCGAGAACTGTCTGTTCTTAGAAAATGTGTTTGTTAATTTGCAGCATGTCACACCTAACCTTATCTCTTAAATAACGTGAAATAGTGTTGCTAGAACTAAGAGACTTCTACTTCTCTGTAATGGTTTTTCTGTGGTTTAAAAAGATGTCTAAACCTGTAAAGAATAAGAAGAAATAGACATGGATAATATTTCTTTCCACAGAACATTATTCAAGCATTAATAATGAACTTGGAAGTGATCTTTGCATTCTTTGCTGTTCTCTAGTCACTCACTGCTGGTGACGGGGAGCTAAAGCACCATATTTTATATCAAACTCATATGCTGTGATGAAAAACCCCTCTCCCATACTTGATAAGAAAAGCAGAGATGGGCACACGCATGTACAGCCACGTGAATTCAAAGTCTGTGTGAAGTTCTTGTTGTAGTTGTGGGATCTAATGACAGAATAATCAGTGCCCATCTGTCAACTTGTGTGCAAATAGAGAAGTAAAGAGAGCTAACAGGTTGCTTTTACTCTGGCTTCTGTTACTTACTTTCCTCTGGAATCTATGTTAAAGCATAGAATATATAATTTATAATTTCCTAGTAATTATGAAATTTATTGCAAATAACTGCTAGCCAGATTGAATACGAAGAGGAAACTCTTGCTCTGCTTCCTATCAACATAGAATTACCAGTCTAAAATTTACCCTAATTGGTTCAAAATATATATCTTGATTTAGAAACAATTTGCAGGTCTTACATTTTCATGCCTTCTGCTAAAGAAGCCAAATCTGTATTTGTTCTATTACTTCAAAATGTGTTCCAGTTTACTTTGTACTGTCCCCAGTTGCAACTTAATGTTGTCACAAATGCTGTGCAAGTGGCACAGTAATTTTGGATATGTGGATGAATAGTTCTGTCTCATGAAATAAAAGATTGCTTATGTAAGGTCAAAATCTGGCTTTGAGGAAACAAATCAATGAAAGAGTCCAGCCTCACCCAGGAGTGTATAGAAGCTATAAATGCAGTCAGTTAATGATGGGTAGCAAGATACAGGGAGTACAAATCTTTTGCAACTAATGAGAAATGAGGAACCTTGAACACTGGGAACATTTTCTTTTGCTTTCTTCTGGAGTGTCTCAAACCAGTTTAGAACACAACTGAACTCGGTCCGGTGGAAGGTGTCCCTGCCTCTGGCAAGGGCTTGGAATGAGAGGATCTTTAAGGTCCTCTCCAGCCCAAACCATTCTGTGATTCCGTGGCAGTTACCTGAGTGAGGGTGAAAGATGAGCAGAGTAAGCAGAGAAGGAACAGTTGTTCATTATTACAAATATGACACATAAAAAGAAAGTCCTAATTAGTCCACAGTTTTATTTTTGCCTTCTCTTTTCTGGTCATCCCATGCATTCAGCATCAGCCATCTGCCTTCTAGCCCTGCCCTTATGGAAGATGTGGCTGGAAAATTGCCTTTACATCATTCCTCTAAGTGGTGAGATAAGAGAAAAGAGGGTAATTACAATATTCTTAATTCCTGTTTGTCTGAAGAGACAGCAGAAGAGAGAGGGAATGTAGTTCTAGATTCCAATATTTATTTTAGCAGATTTGTCAGCACTAGTGTTTTTTAAAAAGCTGTGTTTGTGCAATATATGGAGCATTTTGGTACCGTTCCAGAGATGTTCAACAAATCCCATGAAAAATATTGATCATTTTCAAATTGATCTCGCAGTTCTGTGATTTTTTTTGGAATGAAAATAGATCTTTTTTCACTGGGATTGTACTTTCACTACAAATATAAAACATACAGTGATGAATGCAGGAATATTTTTAATGAGTTTTTAAATATATTTCTCATGAACTCTTACGATTTAGTTTTGTCTGTATCATCAGACACCTGAATTATGTAATAAGCACTTTTTCACTGATGGTGTTGGGGGGTTTTTTTATGCTGATGGTTTCAGATCATGTCCAAAGTTGCTCCACAAACAGAAATAATCCCTTTGTCTTTGATGGTTTCCTTGAAATTGAATATTGGTATAGGTCCTCCAGTGACTGAACTTTGGCTTCATTCCTCATTTCCACACTCACTCATACAATACAAAATCTGAATCACATCTGTCCAGGAATTTAATAGCTTTTCTTTAGAAATAGAGAATCTGGATGAAAAAAATCACTATCACTCCCACATTTCCTCTTTAGTTTCTAGAGTATCTGTTTATTGCTGTGTTTGCTCTGGAGCTTTCTTAAGTTTCTGGAGCTTAAAGCAAAATCAGATGTTGAAAAATAAAGATAAATATAAAAATGTATATTCCTGTATAGAGTATATGTATAAATATATATTCCATGACAGTTTCAGAAAAATAATGTGGTTCTTTTCTGTTTAAATACACTGTCAAGCTAAAGTGTGTTCTTTCCGTGTCTTGTAGGGTCAAAATGTATTTGGTCTTGACATAACTGAGACACCTGAGGGAGATAAGTGGCCTCAACTGATTGTCCAGCAGATCCTGGATAGGGAGCAGAAGGACACCTATGTGATGAAAATCAAAGTTGAGGATGGTGGGAGCCCCCCGAGGTCCAGCACTGCCATCCTGCAGGTCACAGTGACCGATGTCAACGACAACCGCCCGGTGTTCAAAGAGAACGACATCGAGGTCAGCGTGCCAGAAAATGCCCCAGTGGGCACCTCTGTCTCCCAGCTCCATGCCACCGACGCAGACCTGGGCTCAAATGCACAGATCCACTTCTATTTCAGCAATCAGATCTCCAGCCTGGCCAAAAGGCTCTTTGCCATCGATAACACCACTGGCCTCATCACCATCAGGGAACCACTGGACAGGGAGGAATCTCCTGTGCACAAATTAACTGTTTTGGCAAGCGATGGCAGCTCAACGCCATCAAGAGCAACAGTGACTGTTAATGTCACAGATATTAATGACAATGTCCCATCTATAGACACGAGGTACATCATCAATCCGGTGAATGGGACGGTGCTTTTGTCTGAGAAGGCTCCCCTTAATACAAAAATTGCGTTGATAACAGTGATGGACAAGGACGCTGATCAGAATGGGAAAGTTACCTGTTTTACAGACCACGATGTCCCTTTCAGGCTAAAACCAGTGTTTGATAATCAGTTTCTCCTGGAGACAGCCACGTTTCTAGACTATGAAGCGACACGGGAATATGCCATCAAAATTGTGGCTTCGGATTCGGGGAAGCCTCCCTTAAACCAGTCTGCAATGCTCCTGATCAAAATTAAAGATGAAAATGACAATGCCCCAGTTTTCACACAGCCTATCATAGGTCTTTCCATCCCTGAAAACAACGCTCCTGGTACTCAGCTAACCAAGATCAGTGCTACGGATGCCGACAGCGGGCGGAATGCTGAGATCAGCTACATCCTGGGTTCCGATGCGCCCCCAATATTCAACCTGGACCGCCGTACAGGCATCCTGACAGCAGTGAGAAAGCTGGACAGAGAAAAGCAAGACAGGTACTCTTTCACTGTGCTGGCTAAGGATAATGGGATGCCACCTTTGCAGACCAATGCTACCGTGACGGTGTCGGTGCTGGACCAGAATGATAACAGCCCTGCTTTCACACATAATGAATATAATTTCTATGTGCCAGAAAACCTGCCCATGTATGGCACAGTGGGGCTTATCACAGTTACGGATGCTGATGCGGGAGACAACGCTGCGGTCACTCTCTCTATCTTAAATGGTAGAGATAATTTCATTATAGATCCACTTACTGGTGTAATAAGACCTAATATAACCTTTGATAGGGAGCAGCAGGGGTCATACACTTTCCAGGTGAAAGCAGTGGATGGAGGAAGACTGCAGCGTTCCTCAACTGCCAAAGTGACCATCAATGTTGTTGATGTAAATGATAACAGGCCTGTTTTTGTTATTCCCTCATCTAATTATTCCTATGAGTTGGTCCCAACGTCAGCCAGCCCAGGTTCTGTAGTTACTAAAGTCTTTGCAGTTGATAATGACACGGGAATGAACGCAGAGCTCCGCTATAGCATCATAGGTGGGAACTCCAGGGGCTTGTTTACCATTGACCAATTAACAGGCAATATTACTTTGAAAGAGAAGGTGATTACATCAGATCATGGCTTGCACAGACTGGTGATCAAAGTGAATGACCTGGGACAGCCGGAGTCTCTTTACACGATAGCTCTTGTGCACTTGTTTGTGAACGAGACGGTCACCAACAGCTCCTATGTGCAAGAGTTGGTGCGTAGGAATATGGAAACTCCAGTTGGCCAGAACATTGGGGATGGTGAGATAACCCCACAGACCAATGATTATGTCAAGATCATCATTGCCATTATTGCAGGCACCATGACAGTTATTCTGGTAATTTTTGTTACCGCTTTAGTCCGGTGCCGCCAGACGCCCAGGCACAAGGTTGTCCAAAAAAATAAGCAGAGTGGTGAATGGGTTTCCCCCAACCAAGAGAATAGGCAGATCAAGAAAAAGAAGAAGAAGAAGAAGCGCTCTCCAAAAAGTCTCCTCCTCAACTTTGTGACTATTGAAGAATCTAAGCCTGATGACCCTGGCCACGAGCACATAAATGGCACTTTAGACATTCCCGTAGAGCTAGAAGAACAGACTATGGGAAAGTATAACTGGGCCACCACACCAACCACATTTAAACCTGATAGCCCAGACTTAGCAAAGCACTACAAGTCTGCTTCTCCGCAGCCTACCTTTCAAATTAAACCCGAGACTCCTGTACCCCCCAAGAAGCACCATGTCATTCAGGAATTGCCTCTAGATAACACCTTTGTGGTGGGCTGTGACTCACTTTCCAAGTGTTCATCCAGCAGCTCGGACCCTTACAGTGTTTCTGAATGCAGCTGTCAAGGAGGCTTCAAGACCCCAGGCCCCATACACACCAGACAGGTAATGGAATTTTAAGGTGCTTTCTTCCTTCTTCCCTCCTTACTTTGCCAATCCTATAACTCTAGTTTGAAGTGCTGCAAGATAAATTCTCCTGCAAGGAGTAAAAGTCTGAAAGTTCATATTCCATTGAGGTGTTGCAAAGTAAACAATTCAAGCTTCCTCAGCGGTAAGGGAGAAAATGAGAAAGGAAAAGAGTGTTGTCTGTGAGGAGACTGAGCAGGCAGAGATCCCTCTGGTGGTATCCCGACTGCAGATGGCAGCATGGCACTTCCCGCCTCGCCGCGGGACCTCGAGCAGCTCGGGAGGCGCGGGGGGCGGTGGGACTGTCCTCTCCAGTCTGGTGTGCTCGAGGATCGAAGCGATCCAGGCCAGGTGGAAAGCAATAAAGCTTTACAGGAGCTCATAAGTGGTTCTTAATATTAATGGAGTCTGGAATTGCAGCCTTCATTTGGGCGTAGCTTTGCTTCAAGGTCTCACAGAAGCGGGCGAGGATTTTCCTCCGAGAGTTTCAGTGCCATTTTCAGACTGGAAGGAACATTAAATCTGGTGGAATGACACAGCTGACAGGCAAAGTTAGGGAAAAATTAGAAGCATCAGCATAATTGATCTCACTTATTTGCTGCTCTGCCTGATAAACTAGGTATTAGCTTCATAGAAATGCAGTACAACAAAGGAAATGCCTAAAGAATCCTCAGCTTAATATTAAAAATAAATTGAGAACTAAAGTACCCCTTATTCTTCAAGACTCCACAGAAGAGCTTTAAGTCACTGGAGGTAGAATCTAGTGTTTATCCATATTCTGAACAGTTTAATAAAACTTTTCTGTTTTTCTGTTTACTTCTCTTTCTTCATAAGTATCACAAGGTTTTCAGTGGGGATAGTTTTCTAGTTAAACTTTAGTTGGTCAAGGAATTAATCAAAGTAACATGTACTTCAAGAGTGCTTATTTTATTATTGATAATACATTTTGGCTTGATCATACATTTAACTTAATATATTCATTGGGAACAAATCCTCAGCATGACTAAGTTGTTAACGTTCTTCCTCCAGCTGAATTTTTTTCTGGGAGGTTTGTTTTACTACAGCTGTAATGATAACAACATGCATAAAAAAAGCTTTGCATTAAATGCAGTCATCATATCTTTGAAAATTTCAGGCTCTGTTGTTTATTTTATTATATTTTGTTCCCTTTACCAACACAAATTTGTATGGTAATCTATATCACTATGTACAGCATTTTTTATTCAATATATTTCAATGCGTTAAGTTACATTACATATTAGAAAAGCCTCTTGCCAGTTTGTTCATCTGTTTGAACTCCCGTCACCGAGGAGAGGGCAGTGCTGTTTTCAGCATTTCTGTAGGCCTGATCTAAGTGATTTCTTTCAATGGAGTTCTGGTACAGTTCCTGTGAGTCAAAAAGGTTCTGCCACTGTCTGCTGAAACACACTTTGTCATGCAGTAATGCAGCTAACAAAGAAAGAAAGCTCATGACTCTCAAAGTCCCTTCTCTGGCAGTAAAAAGCTAGAAAGCAGAATGGAAAGCAATTCTCTTCTGCAGAAGTTGGTTGGCGAAAAGGAGCATTTCTTTTTATCTGTTACAGGGGTTCCTATCTGGAAAAGCAGAATAGAACTGTGGGTTTTTTTAATGCTCACTAGCTGATATTAGCTTATCTTCATAGAGCTTCGCCTAACGTTGTTAGGAATGTATGCTGAATAGATAAGAAAAGAGATTACTGTTACAATTTGTACTGATTTTGTTAAAATTACAGCTATCCTTATTTCAGGCATATTTTTCTGCATGAAAGTGATAACATTGTGTGGAGGAAGGGTAACTAATCATCACAATGGCCCTTTACACTTATTTGGATAGAGTGTTTACCTTCAAACACATGAATTCACTTTTTTTTTTTTTTTTTTAAAGATATATATATATAAATAATTTCATGAATGCATTATTTACATAAATTGAGCAAGAGAGGCCACTAGAGGAAATACTTTGTGTTGTGTTGGACTGTGAAATGAAAATTATATTTCATGATAAGTAAAAATGAGTAAAGAATTTCTTAAAGCTCAATGGATCTTTTAAAATCAGTCTCACTCCTGGCTCTGTGTGTTGTAACCTGGATAGTTTTGTCTGCAGTGGGGCTTTGGAAGGTGTCTCAGGACAGGCTACCTGAGAGTTGTCTCTGTTAGCCTATAAAACGAAGAAACAAATATAAATACAAATAATCCTGAGGCACGGTGCTCCAGTTGTCCTGCTGTCCCACCACCCTTCAGCCTCAGAGACCAACAGATTTTCGTGGTTCAGGATGATTTTGTGCCAGGCACTCTCTTTATTTTGCAGAAAACTGTGGGGCAAGCTGGAGAACAGAAAGACAGTTCAGTTAAAGGGAGATGTGCTAGTTTGAAGAGTGAAAATAAGATGCCTGATATAAGGGGAAAATAGAATCATTTATCGCTTTTACCTTAGTGCAGCTCTTTTACAAGGCAAAAGTTCTCTGAAGGAGCCTGAAGAAGATTCTGTTCACTGTGAAGTGTCTCTTCAGTTTGAGGACTGATATTATTATAGGCTGCGCATCTCAACTATTGTTAGTTTTGTCCATGCAAGACTTTCTACTCAGATATTTGAAGTAATACTGTGTTACAGCTAAAAATATATGTTTTCTTTGGAAGCTCTAAATTTTGTGTCTGTCTGAATGGTATTGATTCAGGTCTTTAAAGAAAGGAAACTATGCCTTTGCTTTACTGCTAAATTTGTCTAAGTGGTCTATAAAATGACAGAAAGTCATTATAACAGTCATACGCAAAAAGCATGCAAGCAAAGATGGAGAGGTTTTTCTGCTAAAAAACCCCAAAATATCTCTTTAGTGGTCATGTGGGCAAATAAATACAGCAGTGCAACAGCTGAAATTTTTATGGGGAAGCAATTGGAGACTCCTGAAGCAGCTGAGGACACTTTGAATCATAAACTACAGGAAGCTGAAGAGGGAAAGTATGGTCTTAATGTAACGTCCCCTAAGAGAGAGGTTAAATTTTGCTGTGTTTGTCTGTGAGAAAAGGCGAGGGGCAGAGGTACTGATATTACTCTGAAGTTACCCAGGAGGAGTTAATCAATACCAGTGGCAATAGACCTTCAGAGTAGCATGCTTTTTTGGGGGATGTCGTAGAGATAATTCTTTTAAAGGAGTTTCACCAAGTGATATAAATTGTGAAGGGGCTTATTCATAATAAGGTTTTTCAAAATAAGGATATCTGGAGTGTTCCAAAATCAAACTGACTTTCCATGTCATCAGGTTTCCATTGTTTTGGCAGTCGTGGGCCTCACAGAAATTTTCTTTGGTGCAGAAACATACAACATCTTTAAAGTTTATTTGTCTGCAAGCTTTGTAAAAGCTCAGTTATTTTTGACATTCACCTCAGTGGGAGCAAACTGTGTGAAGTGCTCCAGACTGACACAAATCTTCTAATTCTCTTTGCATTTGCATGGGAATGACGAAAAGAAGGGAGAGGAGTTTTCTTTAGTCTCATTTTAATGTAACACAATTTCAAAATCTGAAATCTTTGCTCATGTTCTTTAAAACAACATTCAGACGTTTCAGATTCCTGTCTAGGTATCAGCCTGTCTAGTCAAAACACGCATAATTATAGAGCACAGTTTTATCTGTGGCAGCTTGATTCAAAGAAGGTAATGCTGCAAAGATTCATCAGAACTTGCCTTGCATCCTCCTTCTTCTTGTCCCTTTCTTTTACTGAATGCTATTTCAGATGTGCCTTTCATTTGAAAATAGTAGAATGAATACTATAGGAACGGGGGAAATCTTTTCAAATTTACAGCTGGTCACCCAGGAAGGGTCCTGTGATCTTTTGGGTTGTTATCTTTACCTTCAGAACAAGTTTTTTCTGCCTTGGTGCTACTGAGGAGCTGTGAGTGCCCCTTGAAGCAGCACCTCTCCCACTGGAGGAGCTGGAAGGTGCAATGTGCTCCTCATCTGTGATTCTCTGCTGTTTGCAGGGGTTCTCCCTCATCTGTCCAGCTGGCCTCTGGTCTGTCTGTGAATCCAGCTGCACTGCCAGGACACTGTACCATGTTGAGAAGCTGCTGAGGGAGGGAACAGGCACGGAGATTGATTTTTGTCATGTTTGCTGATGCAAATCTTCATTAGGGGAGTTCAGTTGGCGGGATTCTATCATCTGTGAATTTACCCACACTTAGGAATAGAAATTTCAGATGACACAGGGGTCTCTGCTGGACTGGCTTGTTAGGAGCTGATGGAGATAGACATTACACTCCTTACAGAAATCTACAGAATGGGAAGTAGACCTCATTTAAAATACACAGCATTTTGGAGCCCCACTGTCTCAGTTCTGTGATTCTATCACTGCCTGCTTAGACCTGATTACAGTTATGGGATATTTGGTTTTCTGATTTAAAATGTGGTGAAATGTCATTATAGCTTCCCACTCACTATGAGAACAGTGTGCTCAGGATGTGAATTGAAGGAATATTGCGCTGTTCCTGAAAATAATAGCTCTGAAACTCACCTGTTCTGTGAATCTTTAGCTGCAGGATTTTTTGTTTTGTGTAATAACAGTGAGTTTAATTTAGAATCCTGTGATCATCAGTAGGCAGGGCTGATGCTTCTGAGGTGTAAAATATACATAACACTGGTGTTTTGCATTGACAGATACAGAGTAAATTGCACTCAAAGAACATTTTCTCCTAAATTTTAGCTAAATAGCTGTTGGTATAAGCCCTTCCAAAAAGCCATTTCTAAATTGATTACTATGACTCTAAGTATTCTCATTATTTTACCTTAATTTTCTGACTGGTAATTTTGCTTGGGGTTCTGATCTGATGCCATGTATATACATTTCACAAAAAAATGAAATTTGAAGAGACTTCTGACTGAAGTATGAGTCAAAGTGTGCAAGTCATAAGTTAGCAAGCAATTATTTAAATGTGCATCACTACTGAAGTAAAGCTGATC
Organism: Corvus hawaiiensis; assembly: GCF_020740725.1. Taxonomy (NCBI): domain Eukaryota; kingdom Metazoa; phylum Chordata; class Aves; order Passeriformes; family Corvidae; genus Corvus; species Corvus hawaiiensis. The sequence continues at coordinate 2,892,925 of NC_063226.1, read as the reverse complement.
AAGAAAATGCTTTTCCTCTGTGCAACACTCGTAGAAAATCTTCGGTGTTTTCTTTTGATACCTTTCTCTAGAAAAGCATGGGGAAGGTATCTGGAAAGTGTCCCCTTTACCTCATAGTAGAAGGCAAAAACAGAGCATGAGGAGGAGTAAAAAAGAAATTTGTGTTTTGTGTGAGGAAATAATGAAAGGTTTTGAATATGACAAAAAAAACCCCAAACTAATCAAGAGCAAAAAATACACTTTTTTTTTTCCCCAGTAAGACCTTACTGACTGAGTTTATACTGAAGTTGGTAAATGAGGTTGCAGCATTAATAACGGAGTGATTTTTGTGCAAGCCAGAATGACACACAACTCCCTCTTCAACAGCCACTTGCCTTGGGCTAGAAGCAATATAATATTTCAAACATTAAGTGCATTTCACATCATTTTTTTTTCAGTGGGATAACTGAAAAATTTACTCTTTCCTCCTTGTGACCCAACTGTGTTATTTCAAATGTCTTGCTTAGCTATAAACTATTGCTAACGATGAAGTCTGAGTTAACTGTGGTTTAATTTTCCCAGTTGATTATTTTCCTGTTTTCTCCCAGAAGGTATTGCACTCAATAATCTGCAGTTGATAGCAATTTCCTGACCAGTGAGTGGCTGGTGTCTTGGTGACTGTGGTATTGATAGTGCTTTCTTTTCTGTGAAATAATTGATCAGAATGGCTTAATTTCTGTGAATCTTTAGGACTAACCCCGTTGATGATAAATGTAGATTAAAGATGTAAAATAATTCTTCAAATAAAAAAATATTTTATGCTTTTAGGAATGATGCTCTTGTATGAAGTCCACAAAAACCCTGTAGAACCTGTTGTAGGTAGTGCAGCAGCATTCTGACAGCCCTAATCTTGCAACAGCACTTTGGGTTTGAGTGGATAAAGCAAAAAAAGGAGTAAGAAACTTAGAATAATATCCATAGAAGCTATTTCTGTGGCTCCTTCTGTTGCAGCATTTGTGCTATGTGTGTAGAGATCTTTGCCTGTGCTGGGAACACACACACACCAGCAATGGTTGGTTACTTAGAACTCAGAACATCCCAGACCACACAGTGCCTGACGTGGTAGAGATTTGGTAGCAATTTGGAAGCAAACGTGACAATTTATGGTGAAAATGCTGCAGGAAAGGGCTTTTCTCATGCTGTTTCTCTGTTTGCCAGCTCTGAACGCCATCGCAGCTGATGTTATGTACTGAAGTCGTACGTGTACTCAATGATGTTAAGCCAGCAAATATGAAAACAAGGAAATAGCACGAGAAAGCCCTTTGTCCTGTCTCTGGTTGCCGAAGACATTTATCGCCTCATCTCCAGAGGGGTTTGGAAGTGACGATGAACTGTTCAAGCTGCCCTACTGAAAGGTATCAAGGGCAAGAATTTTTTAAAAGGAAAAGACAAAGAAATTTTAGTACGTTGTGCTATAGTGTTCTATAATGTAGTTTTGCTAAGAAAAAAAGTAATGTGACCCATCCTTCTTCACAGTTGGTGATTATGGTAAATTTATTTTGCTTGTAATCATCTTCTTGTCCCAGATTTTTTCCTTATTTATTTTAGTTGAAACAATTAGGAATTTTGTTTCTATGAATATATTAAAAGGGAGCAATAAATTTTATTCATATGTTAAAAAGAGAATGTAAAGTTCTTTATACTCCCTGCATTAAAAAGAAAAACAAATGAGTTGTAGTCACTTATAGCACCATTACACATGTTAAGAATTAAGTGTTATTTATATCTATTCCATAATCTTTTTAATGATGATATTGCTGCTATGGGTCATAAATAGAATTGATCAAGTTACTGCTTTCTCATTTTCTAGGCACAATAGTAGTAGTGAAAAACTAGAACTTCATGCTTTCTTACCCACAACATTTTGTAATAAATGGTCACCTTTTAAATAACTGGAAAGCATTCACATAACTTTTAAAAATAAACTTTAATTTGCATTTTGCTTGCTGAAGTCTAGATAATGTCTGTTTAACAGGTGCCAAACATTTAACCTTTTGAAGTATTTTTATTTAAAAAAAAAAAAAAAGTCATAAATCCAGTGGCTTGATTTTCAGTGTCATAAAATAGGAAATAGTATACATAATTTTTTCACTGTTAGCCAGCACATGGGGTGGGTGGAAATGGCCTACTGTTGTTTCTTTGGTTTTTTTTTTTTTTTTTGTTTTTCCCCCAAATATTTTTCTATAAAGGTTTTGTTTTGTTTGTTTGTTTGGCTTTTTTGTTTGTTGTTTGTTGCTTTTTTTTTCCCTTAAAGTTTTAATATTATCATTTGTTATTTAGCACTGCTCATTTACATAATAAAACTTGAGAATCATAGCTTTGTTTGAAGGTTGATTGCAAGTTCTTGTATATTGCCTCACATTTTAGGTAGTAATGCTTAATATGTATCATCTATAATATTAGAACTTCATATGCAATGCGAAATCTCTTAGGAAGCAAAGGAGTATAAAGAACCCTGTTCTGCACTTGTATGAAGACGTGTAATATTAGTTTGCTAGAATAAAGTGAAATACAGACACTGCTTTTAACTGGGATGTATACAGTATATAGAACTTTCTTTTAAAGAAAGAGGTTATTAATGATTCATGAATTAGACTACAACATGGAATTCTTACACATTACTGTATGTTTGATGTAAAGATATTTATAGGCTTGTACTTAATAATCACGTTGCCTCAGTTCTTGGACTGCAGAATGTCTACCATGACTGTTGCCTATAGTTTGCTCCACATTTGCTATCTGGCTCTTTCAAAAAAAAATGTGTATTTGGCTATTTGATCTGTAAAATAAATTCTATTAATAATGAAGTACGTATTGTAATTTAGCATATTGTATTGCATAATTATAGCTATGACTGTTACGGAAAAATTTTCATTTCTGGTGATGGAATAATTTTCTTGGGAAGAAGTTCATGTACCTGTGAGACAGTTTTGCTGTTCCTATTTATCACAGCCTTGCAGCATTTATGCTTCAAACTAAAATTCCCCAACACTTCCAGTGGTCAAACATGCAGTGACATTTATTGACTCAATGCCACAATTCAGCCAGTTTAAAGTTCATTCCCAATCCCAGAAGTGCTGTTCAGTGTCCCAAACATGGTCCTGCCTGTTGCTGCTGCAGTTTGTGGAGGTGCTTCCTAGGTGGGTGGTAGGATGATTCAGTGATGTTTAAGAGTGTCAACCCTTCTGCCTTGTTCAGAGTGCTTTGTCAGGCAGACAGGATGATTTCACAGACTTTGAGTTTCTGTTTTTACTTTGAGTCTTTGGATGTCTTTCCTTATGAGAATTAGGTTGGATTTCCTTTTTGGGAAAACCCCTATACATAAATTTAATGTTTGATTCAGAGAAGCACCAAATAACTTCAATGCTTACCTTGAAACTTTTTTTTTTTTAAACTCAAGGGATACTGAGTGGAGATAATACAATTTAGTCATCTCAAGTGAACATGTAGTTGCTCTCAGTTTTTTTTCTCTGGTGGTGACAAGGCATAGATAGACTAAAGCGGGTTATTTTGATTTTAGGACTGCATACCCTCTAGAAGTGCCTACTTTGTTACATTGAGTATGAAGAGAACCTTTGATAAGTACTTTTCTTGTACCAGATGTGCCAGTTATGTGCTTTCAGAGAAAAAATAGACTTCATTTTGAGTTCCTTTGCTTTTAACTTAGCTGAAACTCAACTTTTTCCTAGTATTACACTGGTCCTATCATTCTAGTCTACCAATAAGTAATTCTAAAAGAATCTAGGATGGTTTTAAAATTTGTTAAAGTTACACCAATGAAATAAAAGATATATCACATGGTTTGTTGGTCCAAATCAGTAATCTCTCTCCTCTGGTTCTCTCATGAGTCAGCCCAGCCAAATATGATAATCTTCCAAATGCCCTAAGGGAAAGCCAGCAACCTCTTAAGTGGCTCAGTTTCATGCATTTTTTCTGTTTCAATTTTTGTTCTCTTACATCTAAGTATCACTTTTTAAAAAGTGGTATTTTCATAGACTGGTTTAAAACTTGTTCTGAGCTGATTTCCTCTTGATGGTTGAATGGGTTCATGAAAATCTCATGAAAGCCTAATGTTTGTTGACCGAATATGTGTGTGTGCTGGATATCAGTTTCTACACTTTCCTGTCATGAATGCCAGTCAAAAATTTCTATTTTTTTTTAAATAGTATTAATACCCTGAGTCAAAGCTTGGTACATGTGTTTCAGAACCAACTCTGTTTCTCAAATATTTTCACCCACAGAAATATTTTTTTTCTGACTTCTTAGAAGTCAGAGTACCTTATGAGAAAAAATCACTGAGTTGACCAAACGTTACTTTTGAAATTGACAACTCATTATATTTTCTTTGGAATATCAACATATTAATCACAGTTCAGACTGCAATTATTACAGTTACCTCAGTATAAACTCCTCCAGACATTCCCCCTTTTCCCTGGAGCTCATTGCCTCATCCCCTGAGCAGCAGGCTGTGTCTGTAGGGAAAGCTCTCGAGCCTGCTTTGGGTCAGTTCCAGTGTGGCTGAGCAAAAAGAAAACTTCTCTATGTATTGCCAGTTTTAGATTTAACTGATCCAGTTTTAGATTTAAGTGATCCCATGGCTGCTTCCAGCCCTCCAGCACAGCAGCCAGGGCTGGCTCTCAGACGAGCTGGCTGCATCCAGTGCTGTGTTGCCAACACGTGGAATTGTTATGGATTTCTGTGTCTACCAAAGCTCCCTCCCACCCGACCTCAAACACCCTTGAGAGCGAGTGAGGCACTTCAGGAACTTTGGGGGATTTCAATCCTTCTGAGTTTAATTGAGTGGGGGACTTCTGAAGGGCAGTAGGGGGCTGTCAGGAACAAAGCTGGTTTGTGATGTAAATAGAATTATATTTTTAACATAAACTGTAATGCTGCAGGGTTTTTTTTGTTACACTTTGCCAGTGATTTCACATTTTGCCATAAAACATATATTTATGGTGTATCCTGGTCTTACGTATTATTTGTAAAATCTTTTTAACAAATAATTTGAATATATATATTTTTGCTTTCATATTGAATTACTGAGCATTGTTCCTTTTATGTCTTATTTATCTATTTCTAAAATAAATTTTGTTTGACAATTATCTCTGTATACCTTCTGGAGAAGCACTGTTTTTAAATACACCTCTGGTCTGTTTGCTTAATGCATGCACACCATCAAGCATCTATGGAGACTGGTATTTTTCACAGTTTAGGACTTAAATAACGTAGCCACACGTAAGCTTTGCAAGAAGAAATGTGCCTCTTTGAAAACCTCATACTCTTCAGCAGAACATTTCTTTTGTCTACAATTTTTTCAAAGAAATCTAAGCAGGAATTCCGAGAGTTACACGGTTCCTAGTGATGTTTCCAGGCACTGTGAGTGTTTATATCTGTCTCTGTATGTATTTTGTTTGCATGTGTAGGTGAGGGGCACGAGGGTGCACACGCCACTGCTGACACATTCAGTTAGCAGAGGTTGTAGGCAGTAACTGCTGCACAGGCTGGAACTGCAGATATCTGCCTATCCCAGCATCTCTTGCTGTGAAAGATAGCCAGGCTCTAAGGATTTCAATCTGCCACATTATTTGATTTTTGGAAGATTTGTCTTCCCTTCTGAGAGTGTACTGGATTCTCAATATGTGAGAAAATGACTCTTGGTGGCTTGGAGGTTAGGATACAAATATGAAAAGTACAGTTTTGAGTTTTAGTGCTATGATTCTTTTGCTAGGTTATTTTACTCATTCTGATACTGTCTCTCAGTATTCTGAAATGCAATTTTTTTCTACTAAATAGACTCATATTCTTAAATTTTGCCACTGAAAATATAGTGAAAATGACTTTTTTGTGTTTTCTCCAAATTGTGAGCTTCTGCTTATTTCATAAATAGACACATGTAAATCAAATTCAGTTACTTGTATGCATAGAGATGGATATTAAGTGTGATACCAGGAATTTTTCAGGGTCACTATTGACTTTTTTCAATCTTTTAAATAGGTTTTATTCATTTACGTTTTCATTTCCAAGGAAGGTGTTCATTCAAGCTGAAATCACTTTTTTCCAATAAAAGCTGAACAATGATATCAGAGGTATGAGGTTTGATTTCTCATTGCTGAACTCCAGCTAAGAATTATGAGCTGAATTTTGGTCTGTTGTTCTCAGCATTGTTTCCATCCTTTCCTAAGAGAAGGGTTCCGTGGCTGTTGGATGGATGAAGTGCCCTCTGCTCCTGTTCTATGTTTCCTTCTGGGCTGTGATCTGAAAGCCTCCAATCATAGGTTTTCCCACACAAAAATACTTTTCCTAGGTCTGGATCTAAACCATCCATGTGCTGATGTTTTTTTCTCTCCCTCTCTTCTATGAAAAAGAAACCAACAGGGGACAAATTCTGGTCTTTTCCAGACACTTGGGCACGTGTGTTTCAGACAAGCAAATGAACTTCAAACAGGTGACTGGGATTTGGAAAGTCCTTTCCTTTGAAAGGGGTATTGGGGTATTTGAGTAATTGGAAATTACTCAGAATTCTGTGATTGACAACCAGACTTGGCAGTGTCTGCATGGACGAGGTCATGGCCACGTGCAGGGGTTAGGCAGAGCTGGGATGGAAAGGGATGAGGGAAAAGGAAGATCTTGTCAGTCTGTAATTATTCTTGTGGTGAGAAACTGAATCAAAGTCTTAAGTGCCACATCAGAGATCTTTGCAGATGCAGTTTTGAGTCGCATTGGGACAATTTTCTTAATTGTTTTAGTGTTGATTTATTTGGGATAAAAGCAGCAGAATTCTGCTGCTAACTTAGAGTGTATGTGAACACGTGGATGTGTGTTCATATCTGGGTTGAAAAGTGACTCAGATCAGGTTTATTGGGATTGAAAGGTAAGGTGTCTTTGTTGTATTGTTGACTGATTTTTGTAGATTGCTAGAAATTGTGTTTCCCTCCTTTTGAAAACAAATGTGTTTGGAGCTGTAAGTGAAGAATAAAAGTAACTCAGACTTGGAAAAATATATGGTACAGTTTTCTTTGCTATTTAACTGGAAGAAACTGCTTCAATTCCTAAAGATGGTACAAAAACGTTGATTTTTTTTTTTTTAATTTTTTAACTTGAGCTGAGGTAAAATTACAGTTTTTGTATAACGATAAACTGCCTTCTACCTTTTTTGCATTTTAATTCTTGAAATACATTAAAATAAATTTAAATCAAGTGCTTTTGCTTGCCAGTACCCAGTTATTGTAACTACCTAAACACATAGGTACAGATATTTTGAACTCTACTCTATGAAAACCTAAGTATTTTCTACCTTCTGTCTTCTGTTCTCCAAAGTTTGTGTTTCTGGAGGTGTTTGACATGAAACCGTCTGTAGCCAACACACCAAGGAATCAAACTGAAGGTGGAAAAGGGCTTTTCTGTTTAAATAAGTCTATTTGTAAACAAAACTTCAAGAGGGGAGGAAAACATTGGATTATGTTCTCAAGCTTAGCAGAAGGGAAACAACAACTTCTCCAGCCTGCTGAGATTTTGATTGCTATTGATTTCAAAGTTAGAAGCCCAAACAACTGCAATTTATACGAGAAGTGTTTCTCCCAACTCGTGTTAAACCCAGAACTCAGTGAGAGCTGCAGCTAAGAGCTGCTGCCACTTGTGAAGGTGTATGAGATATTGTTATTAGCAGCAGTGATCAGCATTGTTGTATTCACTGCTCACAGTCCGTGCTGAGTCACCTTGATCTGTTATATTTGCTAGACCTGAGTGGGAACAATGGATTTACCAAAAATCCTGCAAGAAAATCTTGGTTTTTCCTCCTTCGAATAGCAGTCATACTCTATCCAAATACAGATATCTAATACTTTTCAGAAGTGTCTTATTAGACACGCTGTATGCTTACCTTTTTAATTCTTATTTTATATATTGTAGAAGCTTATACATGGGTATAGATATAGATACAAACAAAAAGATATGGTAATTTTCTAAAACTTTTCTTGTTTTCTTTATAAGAGACTGTTCAAAGACATTTCTTGCTGTTTAGAAGCATGAGGCTGAATGGATTTTTCAACGGCCTGAAGCAGATTTTTAATCTAGCAAAGTGACATTGTGACTAATTTAAAAAACATGGATAAACAGATTGGTGTTTGCTTACATGCAGCAATCATCAAACCTACTGATTTTGCAAACAAGAGTCTGGAGGATTTGATAAATGCATTTTAAGAAACTTGTATGGCCAAAGTTGTAAATCAGTCCCTGCTAAAGGATCTTTCCTGATTCCTTCCCTTTCATCACCAAGTTTATTGTAAGACCACTTCTGTGCATTATGACTTTGGCCAACTTTTAACCCAAGTTACTTCGTAGCCTGTCCATCAAATGTTGTCTTTATTCTTCCCTGTTGGAAAATAATACACATATGGTCTAACACTCTGAGATTCTTGTTTTCTTGTCTTTAATGGATGGCTTAGGATTTTCCTATTGTGATGTTTTCCTATTTTTACATTATTATATTGAAACTGTGGGTGGGTGGGGGATTTCTGCATAAGGATCCAGACATTTGTAAGATCCTGCACTTGGTGATGTGTCAATTTGACATTTGACAACAGCACTGTGATAATAACCAAAGTAATTATTACCAGATGTATGAACCTCCTGGGACAATGTATTATAACCATTGAGGATGTGTCAGTGGGTCACACGGTATATTTCTATTTCTTACATCAGAATTCTTAAAGATTGCAGATCATGGAATCATAAAATGGTTCAGGTTCTGAGCGATCTGTGAAAGTCACCTACGCCAGTCATGGCACTCAAACCCAGGCTCTTTCAGATCAGTTTTCCCTGGCCCTTGTTCAGTTGACTTCTAATATTTTAGGATCCTCAAGAGTATGTCGGTATTTCAGTGGAAATCAGAACCCTAATTGTTTTTATGAATCCACTGCCCACATGTATAAATACCCAATGAATTCGAATTACTTTTAGCTGTAAATTTTTAAAATATATCTATTGGTATGGATTTTTGGGATGAACCCCCAAGTACACTGTTTGCTGCTCACTTGTATGGCTTTTATCAACTTCCGTTTTCATCTTTATTTTATAAATATGTTGTGAGTATTTATTCAAATTTCATCTAGTGGTAGTGAAAGCGCTGAGAAGTTGGCACAGTCTGGATAGTTTTGCTCACAATGGGGGTATCAAACCTCTTCAGAAACTTATCTCAAAGGTTGGATATCAAAAGCAGACAGAAATGACAGAATAATTCTGTCAGGAACAGTTAAACCAGGAAAATGTAATTGGAGGCAAAAAAGCCTTTTGATGCTTCCTGTATACAAGATATACAGTGGTGCAATTATCTGCTTTCAGCTCCCAAGCATGATTTATTAGTTACAGTAGTTTGGGTTTGAAACACTGAACATGGCTGAGACAGCATGTGCTCACTTGTGTGAGGGCTCCAACATCTGTCCTCACAATCCTCTTACAGGCTGTCTTTGAGGATTTAGGAAATGGCAACATGAGTTCTGAAATGGATATGAAAGAACAGGAGTTAGGAGAGGGGGGTTGGAAGAGGATATTCCATTATTTCATTGCCCCTTTTTAACACATTAACTCCTTGAACTGTTTGTTTTTATTATTCCAGATGGGAGCAAGATGCATATAAATGAATAAAATGAAATAGAACAAATCAAATGCTTGGCTGCTGTTCAAGAGCTGCTGAGGCTGAGCTTTATTAAATTCACATGAGGATATGATAACTGTGGAATTTCACACAATAAACTGCACTAATCTTACTCGTGAAGAACATAATTTTTCTTGAGATAGATGAGAGAATCTGAAATTTTGTCATGAAAAAAAGTCCCTTTGGAGCTTTATTTTCTGAGGGCATTCACCACTTGAGTGAAATCTGTACATGTCCCACACCCACAAACAGAATCTTCATGCACAATCCATTTTTACACATCAAAAGTTTCAAGGGTTTGTTCTTCCTCCGTGGCAAAGTGGAGAATACTTCAAAGTAAGTTACTGTGTTCTGTGTTAAAGCTCTTCCCTGTGTCATCCAAAGTCCCTTCAGGAATAAGCATAGTTATATTTTAAAAGGGGGGCAAGAGCATTACATTTTAAAATTATATTAGTTATGTTTAATTTATATTTAAATAGGAAAACATTAAAGGAGAGCAAACCAAATATTTTTTATGATTATTTGCAGGGTATAATTCACATTGATGCCTTTTCTTTTTTGTGCCTGTAGACCATTTTTATGCTTCTGCAGTTGAATGACTGTTTATAACTCAATGCTTTTAAGACATTACCTGTTACTTAATGTAATTAATGTTATTTTTAATATGCTGTTTTTCCTTATTTCTTTTTACTGAAACTCCAAAGTTACTGTTCAAAATTTCAGACTTTTTTTCCCCTCAAAACTCCAAAAGTATAATTCCTCACAATACTCACATAATACATTTTGTTACATTTTCCATTTAAATGTAGTATAAAACTGCATTCATAAACTATTTCCTTGTATCTAAAATGAAGGAAAAAGAAAATGCTAAAACTCAGGGTTAAATGACTGAGCTCTCAAATTTATTGAGAACCTTTTCTTTAACAGAAAAACAAAAGAAAAATCGAAATTGTATGGGAAATTTTTATAGGAACTGATTAATCATTACCTTCCAAAACTCATATATAATTAGAGTGGACATCACATGGAAATAAAAACAGTAGAAGGAACCTGCTGTTTTAGTGTTTTGATGGCATCTCATGTATTTGGTTGGGTAATGTCACACACGTCAATTTGCTTTCGTGGGGCTGAATAACTCGTTCAGTGCTGTCTCCTTTGAAAATGAGTGAGAGACACAACCTGTCTGCCTGAGAAACTGAAGGAATTCATCAAAGCCACAAAGGTAGGACTCACCTGCAGACTACCTGCACTTATTCCTGGAAACAGCAGTCCAATGGTCCACAAAAAAGATAATGGCCAGACAAAGCCTGACATGTGTCATAACACATAGAGAACCTTTTCTTCTTGTGAAACCAGCCCCAATAAAAGCTCAGATTTAATCAGAACTGGTTTGCCTCTCCCTATGTCAATCAAACCTTTTATATGGATAATCTGAGGAGAATAGGGTTGAGAACACAAAGTCTACTTTTGTATTATTAAGATGAAAAGATTCTGCTGGGGTTTGATAACACTGGAGATGCAGAGGCTGTTACAGAAACATAATGAATATCAAATGTATCTGCAAAAAGGACTTTTTATCAAGATAAAATCCTGATGAAAAATGCCACTTTTTATTTTCCACCAGACAGGTTTAAAGACTGCAAGTCAAGAATGTAGATCTTTATTTAATGGAGGTATTTAGTTTAGAACACTCTGTGCTGAAATATGAGCCTTGAATTCAGTTGTTTCTCATCTGAGCTAAAAAAAAAAAAAAATAAAATTAATATTAGACTTAGTTCTTTCATATTCAAAGACAGAATATTAATAAATTAGAATTTACCAGTGGATGTCACAACCTTGTGGGTAAATCTGTATAACATGTTATTCCAAATGAATTCTGTAGCATTTGAACTCATTTCAGTGTAACTAATTTTGTTTCTTTGTTTGTTTTTAAATTATTTCCAGAAGAGCAAGTATCTGACTAGTCACTTCTAATTTATACATCTCAGAAGTACTGGGTTCCATGAGAGATGAGATCAGATTTGGTACAATGAAGCAAAAGTTGGCATATGCTAATTTTATATGGTGGGTCAATGACTGAGTTTTTTGGTTTTGGTTTTTTTTAAGGTAGGATAGGGTTATTAGTCTGCTGTTAATTTTTTGATTGCTTTCTGTTTAGGGTGTTATTCAGGAAGGAGAATGAGGAGCTGGAACAGGATGTTCCATTTCTGATCAAACAAATGTTACGTGATGGGAATTCTCAAGGGAATGTATCATAATCTCCTACAGGGATTGTGGCAGATTGGCTTACACTGCTTGTGTTCCACAACTTGTGTGGTTGTAAGGTTTGTGTGGATCTTCTTTTTGGTAATTGTTCTTCCTTTAGCCATACTGTGGCCTGAGATTGGAAGAAAAAGACAGAAGGTGAGAAAGGCTTAATAGCAATTTTGTTTTTGAAAGGGAGAGGCTGGTTGATCCAGCTTCAATCTTTACAGCTGGATCAACCAATAATTATTGAATTACAGAGACAAATGGCAACTGCAGAACCTTATGGGTCAGCACGACACCAGCTGTAACCAGGAGAGTGAGAAGGAAAGGTGAATCCATACCACATATGGTAATAACATTTTGAGAGGATATCCAAAACCAGATAGGTGGGAATGGAAAACCCCGTCTTTGCTATGTAAAAGACAAAGAAAATAAAAGAAAACTGAATTTCGTCTCTCTGCTGTTTGGTGTGTGGTTGAGGCTGATTGGGGTTTTCTTACTGAGAGACAGAACTGCACTGGCTGTACCCCAGGGGTTTATGGAGCCATATCCAGGTGTTGGTGTGATCTCCCCAAAACAATGATCAGACCAAATCCCTCTCCCATACCAGCATTTTGTGCCTATTATAGTAGGAGAAATGCTGAGGTGATGTTTTACTTGTTACTGTCTTTGGGTTATTTTTATTGTCTTTTGCAAATTTAGAACAGAATGGCTGGCAGAGGGGATCAGGGAAGGTGCTGTATCAGGCAGATCAGGTGTATCAGGCTGGACTGTCAGAGTGCTGAAGCTTGGGGAGAGAGAATAAGCAGAGCACCTGCAGCCCTACCATTCACTTGGGATTATGTAATACTGGGTGTGGAAGGCAGACATTTTTGTAGTGATTTCTTCCAAGTGATCATAGTTTCAGTTTTGAATGACTGTAAAGGTAGCAGAATTTTTTTTATTTTTTTTTTTTAATGAAAGACTTAGCTTGGAATTCATTTCTTCTGTAGGAGGTGAAGGAAGAGAGCCCCACGGAGAGAATCACTGCTGTAGCTGTCTCAAGCTCACACAAGCTACAATGAGTCACTCTTAACTCTCTTTCCTCTAGGTACTGTAGGAGGTAGCTGTGTGAACACTTGGCTTTTAGATAGCTAAGGCTGAGTAAGATGATTTCTGAAATCTAATACAAAAATAATTTTAAAAACTAGGGCTCACAAAGCTGAGAACGTTTTGAAGCCATGACCTTTAGTCCTATAGGCAGATTGCTCTCAGTTAGAAAGAGTTGAAGAAATTAAAAGACAGATAACACAGAGAGGAGTTTTTAAACTAAGTAGAAGTATTGTACTCAGATATTTTCACCTCCAGTGACTCTAATGTTAGGGTGCTTATTCCACTGTGTGTTGTTCAAAGTTGTTTGAAATATTAGCAAATTTTATTGTGAAGAGAGAGATTAAATTCTCTGATATATTCCCCTTATTTCTCTAGAATAAACCATTTCTATGCTGTGTTATAATGATTGTATTTCTTACCATTAAAGTGATTTCTCCTCATTACATCCTTTTTGTATATATATTTTCACCAGTTTGATTCACCTGCTTTACTCTTTGCCATAATCTGGCAGAGACCCAAGTGCATTCCTTCTGCTTGTTTATTTGGCATATCAGTTATAACCAATATAAACACCAAGAGAAAAGGACCAGGGGTTTTGGAGAACATGCATTTAGGGAGGAGGCGCATGCCTCAGACAAACTGCCGTGGATCCTGGTTCATTCCAGCAGACTGAAAACCATGATTCAGGAGCAAGTGAGAAATGTTGTCTTCAGGCAGTGGGTGGTGTAAGCACTTTGGTTTTTTTGCAAAGTTCACTGGTGTCAACATGCATGATTTTGTTTCCTTTGATAGCATCTAACCTTTGGAGGAAATGCCAACCCCTTTGTGCTGTGCTGGCACCCATGGCAGGGACTGTGGGTCTGTCAGTGGGACCTGGGTCAGTCCCTGTGGCAACACATCCTCACCAGATAAAGTTCATGTCATGGGAGAGGGGGCAGAGTCAGTGTCATCCTGAGCTGTGTCCCTGCTCTGCTGATCCATCACTTGCAGCAAAACATTTTGGGAGAAGAGTCCAACAGAGAATCTTTCAGAAAAGTCTTGACATTTTGCCATGTAAGTACTACTACAAAGCCTAAGCTGAGTTAATGGTTTTAAAGTTTTCCTGATCCTCTTGGATTATGCCACCTGTACTGCTTTTTGGAAAAACTAGACTAAGAATGATAATTTGTCAGTATAATAATTCTGAGATGGGTTATAAATGGAAAATATTCCATTTGGTTGCCTGTTTCCTCTTCCCTGAAACTTTTGGAAGACTGAGCAGCACAGCTGCATCTTTATGCACAAGTGTAGGAGCAGAAGTTGGAAGTAGGGTGATGGGAAGGTGGGAAGTGGGCACTTTGAGGGGGAGGATTTTATCCAAATTAAATCTAGAAACTCCTAAAATGTCACAGAAATATTTGAAGCAGAAGAAACTTGGTTTTTTGCATAACTTTTACTGAAGTCCAGAAATTTTGTTGTGTATTGGGCAGTTTTTAAGGAGCACTGTGAGGGGTGAAAAGAGCCTTATAATGTAGAAAACTGAAATTAAACTCCACTGTAATACAATTCTGCCTTTTATTTTTTTTTTTCTTTCTTTCCCAATAGTCTATTGGTCTTTACTGCTTTTGTTGACAGACATCCCAAATCTCATCAACTGCTATCCCGTGTGATATTAATTAACACATTTATTGTGATGTCCAGAAGGATGTCAAAGTCTAATTAGACACTTGAACTATATTTCCAGTGTGAGTACAGCTCCTGTCTTGTCAGGGTTTGTGTTTTAGGGTGATGAGGCAAAGCTGCTCATTGTGATAACAATTTCAGACTGGGGAGGTTTCAAACCTGAACCTTCCTGAGTACTCCCGATACTCATGTGCAAGACTGAAGGAGTAGAGAAAACCCAACGTCAACACAAACTGTATCTTAATCTAGTTTCTATTAAGAAAACCTGACAAAAAATTACTTTTGATGGCTGCATGTTGGTAAACCATAAAAGAAGAATTTCTATTATTGCTATTTCTTACTTGGCTGATTTCTTCAAGGCTACGTCTTGAAGCTATTTTAATGGAAAACCAAAGTTACAGTTATTATCTGATGCTTCATCTAATTTTCTTTCTTCTGGTTTGGAGCAATAACTTGCATTTACTGTCGGAAAAAAAGAGCAAGATAAATGTATAATGAAGAGGTAGAATGATTTCCTATAAAGACCTCTTTGCAGTACTGTACATCGTATTGCATTTTATTTATTCACAGCTTTGCACTCGAAGAAAACTACAAGGAGATGAAACTTCCAGAGGAAAACCCCTATGAAATGAGAACAAACAATATCAGAGCATAAGGTGTCTTGCTAACCTTTAAAAATGCGATTCAGTCCCACACAATTTTCCTCAATCAGGAGCAAATCTGCAGCTCTTTAGCAGCAAACCAATCAGTTGGGTTCTCACTCACTTTGATGTGTGAGTTGAAATTTAATACAGAAAAGAAAAGACCTTTTGGGAAATCATATTAATGGAGGTTCATTTCCATTATGTCCAGTTTTCTTTCATTATTGGATACTTGTAGGGATAGGTCTTTTCCCCAGAGTGCCCTTCTCTAGATCACTGTGTTGTGTGTGTGCTTCTTCCAGTGCCTTGAAATCAGTGTGATATTCTGCTACTGCTTTCTCCTATCTTATCTTGCTGCATTAATTTTAGCTGTGAAATTTCATAGGATAAAATTTTAGGATCATTTGTCCCTCACTGTGCTTTGACACACTGTATTTCTCTGTTCAGTGGCAAAAGGTTGCCATTGCTTTTCAGGATATGATTCATTTGGAGCTTTATATGCAACTGAAGATCTTTGCATGGTCTCAAGTGCTGAACAACAACCAAAAAGTGAAGTATTTTAGTAAATTGCTGGAGTTAATGACCCTTATAATGATCGAGGGTCATTATCTGCTTTTAGCTCCCTCTATTACCTACTTCTACTGACTCAAAGCACTGGAACTTGATTATCATAGTGAATGAGTGCTCGTGTTTTACAGTGGAATCGCAGGCAACTGCACTGCTCAGGAGTTGAAGCTGCTGAGTGCCACTGGTGGAGTATGAGGTCATTCCTGTTTTTCAGAAATTCTTACTTTTGCTCATGCCTAAGATGGGCTTTTCAAACTGCACAGGCAAACTCTGCTCGCAGTGCTGGAGTTAACCACTGACTTCTGGGGAAGCACAGTAAGGTCAATGCACAAAGCTCTACAAAACTCCATTTATCTGGTTTTCATTGCAGGCTATCATTAAGAAGGCAGCCAGTATGAAACAGGGGTTTAGCTGGGAATGCATGTGTCATTGAAACGGCTGGAGTTACAGATGACTCCATTACTGTCACTCTTTTATCTAATGCCATATTGATTTATTTTCAAATTACTTAATTTTTCAGTGTTCTGTGTAGGTTAGAGATCCATCTTTTCAGCCAATGCCAAACTGGTATGGACTACACTGAGAATTATACCTTTTATGACATTATATCAAATCAGGTAATTCCGTGTGTCTGTATAATGAAGTGTTACATTAAGCTAAACTGAGGATTATGTCAAATTAAACTGTGGCTTAATTCTCAGATTTGAAGCAGAAGTTACTTTGGTTTTGAGTAATCAGAGAGATGTGTGTGTACACATATTTATTTCGCTAGTTGTCTACAGATGTCTACAGAAGAAAAAATATTTAAATATTTAGAAGAATTTAAGTGTTGATGACTGATGAAGGCCTGTGTTTAGAGCCATTCAAATTAAGGCTTCTCTTTGCTGATCCACTGCTACTCGCATCTGCTCACTGGGGTTTCTTTCACGGGGTTAAGCTAGGACTGGATGAATCTAAGTTGAAACAAGACCACTCTGGTTGATAGGACAGTGGTTTGATCAGAGTGAGATGTAATGGATCAATTACCTTGCTAATTGGAGAGGGACAGAATTGTCAGCTCAGGAATGATGATCTGAACCCTCTTTTTAGGAAAGGGAGATTGCTGTGAAGCAGTGGAAGGGAAGGAGAAGTCTTCCATTTCAGCAGTAGATGTTGTAATGTATAGATCTTTGAACAGTAAAGACACATGATTAATGTGTTGCTAAAGTCTGCTGGTCATCCTCACCAGTCATCCTGAGAAAGGGCAGGTGGGAACTAATGAATATTTTGTGGGGAATCTTCAATTTAAGTGAAATGAAATGTTGCTCAAGCAAACAGAGGGGACAGGGACTCACTCAAGACAGTGTCCCTTATATATGCTGGAAAAATGGGAAATCAAGATGTAGATTCAGTGAATTAGGAGACAGCTGTGATATGATAATTCTTGATCTGTATTTGAGGAGAACTCCTGTGTTGCCTTCCTGAAGCAGTTGCTTCACACTGCCCTGCATCCCTTTTCACTTTGGAGGCCAACATGTGAGGAGGCTGTGCTTGGATCGTGTTGAATACAGCAGGAAACTTGTACTGACCAGCAGATCTGTTCACCTGCAATTTTGTAGATAAACATAGAACAACATTCACTTGTGGTACAATTTGTTGGGTCTCATCCCAAAATTTGCTGGAAAAAAAAAGAATTTTTTATTGAGACAGTTAACCAACTTATTCAGAGTAGAACCTAATGAGAGTTTGTTTGGAATCCCTGCAGTCAGATAAACAGTCACAGATTTTCATACTTCAGACGACAAAGGAACTCACCATTTGGAAATCACCTGTATTAATTTGACTACATCTAGAACAAAAGTTGGGGCTTAGTAGTCTTCAGTCTCTATTAGCTACATTCCCAGAACAAGGACACGGCGAGCCTTTTGGAAAAAAAAAAAAAAATCAGTGATTACTATTGTGAATTATTGACCACTTGTTCCACATATTAGGGGCTATTAACCTCGTTATCCATTATTTAAAGGAACTATATCACTTCACAAAACTGAGTATTCTTAGGTGGCCAGCAAAGAGATTTTATTAAGTTGAAACAATTTTCTTTAATTATCCTTCAACAATTCACAGTCTAAGAACAATTGCCCTTTTAGCAAAATGAATATAATGAACCACTCCAGAGAGCTCAGGGTTTGTGCTGCACAGGAATCCATGTGTGTTGGTGTTAAGTAGCAGGAGAATTTTCACACCAGATGGGACCCATTAATTAGAGGGGAACCAAGAACAGAGAGCAGAAAGGATCTGAGAGTGGATTAGGGATGTCCTGATTCAGCGTGCCTAAAGAGAAGCATCTCAGCTGTGCAGTGTAAAAGATGCTCCATGGGAAGGGTTTCACTAGGATCTCTGTTTTGGTGTGACTTGGAAGAAGAAATGGTAACTGGAGAATGGTCAGGATATCCTTGTGTAGCATGTTTTATCATACAGACATTCAAAACAGGCTTTGTCTCCCTGGGAAGAAAAGTTTATAAGGTATTTGTTATATAATGACATTCTGCACCAGGCAGAGGCATCTGGAGCCTCTTCAGTGAACAGAAGGGGGAAAAAGAAAAACCTGTATGACTAGGAAAGTAAGGATGAGTTTTAAGTTTTGAAGAATCTATGATAAATTCTATTAAAAAAAAGGACAGAATTCTGAGATCTCATAATCATAAATCATACTGAAATCCAACTGAATATTTAAAATAAAAATTCCCCCCCAAATTTTTAGGCTTGGTATTTCTTGAATTAGCATTTAGAATGAAATAGCAACAGAAAAAGAACAGAATCTGAATCTGTTTGTCTTCCTGTTCTCTAAAGATTTCATACTCTTACAGATAATAGAAATGCCTGTGAAGCAGTAACATGGCCACTCGACTCTGAACGATGCCAGATAAAAGTCTAATTCTTTATTCAGAGAAGTCCATCACTTTCATTTCCAGTCTTACTTGCTCTTATTGTCAGATAGTGTCTGTCATATTTCCATAATTAAGATAGATCTGTAGGGTTCACTCTCACTGAGTGATGCTCTCTAAGTTCTGGTTCTCTCTACCTGCTTATAAAATAAAGATGATGAATAGATACCATCCATGTATTTATAAGATGTACACTGTGGCAACTGGATAGATTTATCTTTGTCTTTGTTTTTATTTCAGGAGGTTCATCCTCTCCTGTTCTGGTAGCATGAGTAGCATGTGTGCAATTCAGTTTGAGGTTTTAAAATCTGGGAAAACTGTACCTATAGGCAGAATTAAAAACCTTAATTAAAAGTAGGAGTGAAAAAGCCCTTTTTTTGTGTATAGTCACACAAAATCAAGAATATCAGAGCGATCTTTTAAAGTCACATCTCAGTGATGTCACAGTAATTTCTGAGAGCAAACTCTGCAAGTGCTAAAGCATGACAGAAAGCTGGTTGTGAGCCTTCAGCCATGAACTCCAGAAACACAGGATGTCTCAGAGCACATTGCATTTTGACAACAGACAAACTCTGCTTCCATTACATCCCCTGATCCCAGCCTTTCACCCAGCTCGGTGCCTGAGGCAGAGCCAAACTCGTGTTTTGGGCAAAGTGAAGAATGGTTTGGCATTCTGTCAGATATCTTAAAGTGCTGGAGTTTCCTGTCTTACATATTTTGTACTCTCATAGGTGAGGACTTTTGTTATTCCACATCTTAAAACACATTTAAGTTAGAAAAAAATAAGTGTAAAAGCATCACCTTTTTTGCATGGCATTCAACAGGCTGTGACATCACAGCCATTCCTAAATACAGATGAAAAAATCAAATCTGTGTCTGATCTACTTGTTCAGTGGTTACTGCAAGTTTCTTTCACTGCATTCATCAGAACATGGGGAATGCATGATTGGAATGATGGCCTGAAATGATCCACCAGCATAAATTAACACAGCTGAGCAGTTCTTTTAATTCAAAGTGAGTAGCAGTGTAGTGACATTACACAGTGATTACAAAAGTGGGAACATCTCTTAGACTGGCCTTGTATTCTGCCAAGCCAGGAAAATATATCTAAGCCACTCAAGTGAGAAATCTCTAGATCACTTTTTGTTTCAGCTGTGAAGAAAAGAACAGTTCAGCTGCACACAGGGCAAATTCCCCTCTGCCCCTCCATGGCTCCCATGCAGATCAGGCTGACATGCACTGCAGTTGTTCAGGCTCTGCTCTCTGTCTCTTAGTGGCAGCGTAGCTGAAGCCTTTTGGTACTTGCAAAAATGTTTGCTGGGTTAGGACACCTCATAAATTCTTTGCCAGCACTTGTTCTCCAAAATAAGATCTCTGCTCTGTGTCTGACAACCTCAGTTTTAAGGATGCTGCCTTGGGGTATGTGGTACAAAGTACATGGCTGGGACTGGACCAGTGGTCCTTGCCCAAATTCCCATGGAGTTCGGTGGCTTTGTTAATGTGCAAACAGCATTTTAAAGATGAGTCATGATAGCTGACATCATCTATTATTGGCATTTATATGAGGAAATATATTCTGTTGTATATATTTGTTTCCACAAAAATCATCTGAAAAGTTTCAAAATGCTGAATAAATATAAGTTATGAAAACATAGACCTAACCTGGCATGGTGTCAACAATACCAAATTTACCAAAAGAACGCTGGGATTTAGCTACATTCAGAAATGAGTAGCATACTTGGTCATGATATCTGTAGCCTAGAAAATATCCTTTGGAATTTATCCCCCGATGGCAGGAAAGTAATAAATAAAGTGATTGTATTCTGTACCAAGTTTGAAAGTAAACTAATGGAGTTTTAATGATCTCACTAAAACTAGAAAACTGCTGGTTTTTCTGTCCAAGTGGGACATTCAACCAAACCTTGACTGGGCAGAGGAATTAATCATGTGTTTTCTGACTTTGAAACCAGTGTCCATATCAGTTTTAGCTTGCATTTTGTATAGCTGTCTGAATTTTGTGAACACATTTTCCCATAGCAGTTGTTGAGACATCCTCAATTAAGCATGTAAGTGTAATGTGCATGTCATCCAGTGGCTGAGAAAGAAAGGGAGAAAGACATTTTTGCAACCATAAATCAATATATTCAAAGATATTGACTCTGTACATTCTGTAAATTTGCTTTCCTGTTACCACTGCCTGTTGCCACTGCTTAGACAACGAACGGAGCTTAATGCACAACATGAAGAAGATTCCAAATGTTTTTCTGGTGCTGTTTGTTCCAAAGCAGGAGTCAGAATCACCCCTGCAAGCTTTCTTCATGGCCAGAAATGAAGACTGTGCAGTGTGGTTTCATATTTTAGCAGTGGCAGACACACCTTGCAATTGATTCAAGTTAGATGCATAAAAAATGGGAATGACACGGCCACCCACAGGTGAATTAGGGAGAAGCTTTTGTTTATAGAAATAAAGCACATTTTCAGTCAAACATGCAGTGTGTTATGCTGCTCATACAGAATAAGTTTTCTTACCTGTAAGCACTGACATAACAGGACTGAGTTATAGACTGTAGTATGGCACAATTAGATGTGTTTCTACCACTTTTTAGAACAGTGGAACTGCACTCTAAATTTAATTTAACTGCAAAATTTCTCCCTCAGCACAACTACACTGCCTCAATCTCTCTCAGACATTTAATGCTTTGTTCTTGTCAGAAGAATTTCCGTAAGAACATAATGCCTCAACACCATAACTTCCTTTAAATGTGAAGACAAAAAAAAAAAAGTTAAATTAGGTTTTCTTGTATTTTCCCAATAATGGATTGCAGAAATCTCCTTGGCTTACCCTGCATTCCTTCCTCAGGCTAAGTTCCCATGGAAGTGTGACTTTGATGGAAGTCATGAATGAAGAGGACCCATTGTGATTAGACAGGTATTTTGAAAAAGCTTTAGGAATGACAAACTGCACAGTTGCAGTGCTGCTATTTTATTTTATATTTTAAAAAGACCAATGACATTTGGGATCTTCTAAAAGAGCAAAATGGATAATAAGAAGTATGTTCTTTCAGTTTCCATGAAGGCACTTTTTTGTCAACTTCTGTCATGCTCCAAAAAGTGCAAAATATTTTGTAGAAACTAAATGAAAACTTCTACAAGGAGAAGCCTTTTTGTCAGTGTAATATAAGATGAAGTCTTCGGAGAATTTGCGGGATATACAGTGGTTTAAAGATTAAAAAGCCAGCAACATTACAAACAAGAGAAAGGTCAGATGGAGCCATCATGCACGCAGACATTGAATAATTCAGTGTTTTGCTGTGGATGTCACCTGCAGAGCTCACATAGTTGAACAAAGTGCACAATCATGGCTTGCTGAACCATGCTAATAGCCCAGATTATGAAAGGCCAATATTAATAATAATTAGCAAGCACCACTCAGAGCTTAGGGCTCTTGTGATGAGTTCAGCTGGTAGAAGGAAGAATGAATTCCAAGGTTGTTGGCCCACTCAGCCTGAGCTGGGCATCCTTCACCAGAGCCTGTGTCAGGCTTGGAAACCCAAATCAGACAATACCTTTATTTTCCTTTGTATGATAATTGGTTTTGTCTGTGGAGCATGAGATGGAGAACAATAATTAGCAGCTGGGAGTGTGACTTGGCACTACGCAGCCGCTGGATCAGTGGTTAGGAGTGACAATGAGTCTCCCTGGGAATCGTGTCCAGGGTGTCACTGCTGGCTGCACCACAAAGGAGCCCCACAAGGAGACCGATAGGAAATAAAAAGCATGCAACTAGGAAATAGAAAAGAGAAAATTACTTTGAAACTCAGTAGGGGTGCAGGGCAATCTTCTGCTCAGAAGCAGATGAAAACTGCCTCGGTCAGAGTGGAGTGGCCCAAGTTCCACGCAGCACTGCGGATAATGAGTGCACTGCCAGCCAGTCTGTCAGTGCAAACCCCGCTACTCAAAGAGTCACAACTGCCAAGGACAGTTTGACTCATCTGATGACAGTGCTGAACCCATGTCACTTAGAGGCAATCAACAAATTAAGTTTGAAATCTCCAAAAGATTATCTCAATTTAAAGACGACGTTGGAATCAATAGGCTTCTGGATCTTCTAGGAAAAGAGGGATGTAGGTTGATTCAAGTTTACAAGCTTTAGACAGTGGTCTGTTAAAGCAATTACAGTCACACACCAGGCTCGTTGGAAATCAATATCTGCAAATGTGAGATATTTGCAATTTTTTTGGCACAAACCTATTTGAAATAAACTAATCATTTTCCCTCTCCAGGCTTTGAGGCTGTTTAAAATCCACTTTATATTCTACATTCAGGATTCTTAGAATCAGGTAATAATATTACAAATAGTCTGGGGAAAAAATGAATACCAGACCTTGTTTAAAATTACCGTCATGAACACCATTAGAAAGAACTTGAATGTTCTGTGAAATGAACTTGATTTACTGTCACTTGTCTCTCCTTTGCTTTCAGGTAGATTTGAAGTGCATCAGTGCTTCGATGCCAGCTTTTTGTAGATTTACTTAGCCACCCTTTCAACAATCTTGATGGACTATTTTGATTCTTTTAGTCCTTTCTCCAAGTAATTTTAAAGAAACACTAATTAAAGCTTTTCTATTGAATAATACATGTGCTTCACCCTCCAAAGTTTAGCTTAAGGGACTCACATTGACAAAAATACATTATATTCCTTTCACTTAATTTCATTAGTGGGACTTCTTTGGCTTTTTGGGAACATACAGATTTTCCTCCAGAGCATGTTAGAGCACAGAATGATTAGCAGAGCATTAGGAGTAACCACAGCCCAGGAATAATGTCAGTTAGCCCTATGGCAGTATGTGTGTTCCAGGGCAATTTGTAGATGTTCTGTTCAATGGTGTATAAAATAGGGATGCACTCATTGTACTTGAGGCATTTTCTCTAGAACTCCAGCCAAGTCTGATACGCTAAATAATCCAGACTTACATTTTCCCGATTTACCTAGTGATGTATTTTATGTGCTGTGTTAATAACAGAAGTCCCCTTAAAATCCGTATTTTCTTTTGGCATGCAAACCTAGGGAAGGTGGTGTTTATGCTGCTAAAAATCAAAAGAAGTTCTACTGAAATCAAGAGGGCTTTACTGGTGTAAAAATAGTTAGGGAAGGGAAGAATGATGCCCTGGTGAAACACTGAGAGGTGAGTGGGAAAGCATTGGTGTTCTGCTGTGAGGAGAAGCTTCCTGCAATAATGAGTGCATAGCAGAGGCCAAGCAGAAAGCAATACATCTGGGTTCAACATCACATTCACCTTCTGTGGGCTGAGAGCACATGGGAACAAAAAGAAATACGAGCACTGATTTCAAATGTTTCTTGTTATCCTTTTATTTCTTTACTACTTTCTCTCCCTTTCTGTCAGTTATCGGTGATCATCATTTTAAAACCACTTGTAGTTCTGGGAACAGTTCGTACTCCTTTGTTAAAGCATTTGTGATTGCCCGTAAAACTTTCCAGGCTATCATTTTACTTAATATAAGCCAGTCTCATTCTCTTTCAGGCTACTAGATGCATTTTTCTTTTTCATCAGCCAGTCAAGTTGCATGGCTGTGCTGTATGGGTGAAGTTTTGAATTAATGTTCTGAATTAAACTGCACTTATTCTCATTTTAGGACAGCTCTTGCTCAACCTTGGTGGTGCATATCTATTCATATGGAGGCAATTTGCTAACACTGATAGAAATTGATAGATATGTGCTTTTATTAATGTAATTAATTTTTTTAAGTGCCAGGTCTAATAAAGTGAACAAATACAAAAAGCATCTGGGCTACCGGTTTCAATGTTTGTTCTGTAAAAATTCACATTACACACATATGAACTAGCAAGAATGCAGGTTCTACTCAAACAGCAAAGAACTGCCCTGGTAAATAAATTTTCAGTTTAAAATGTTAATAAAAAGTAGTTGATAAACTAAAATGGAAAACTGACTGAAATTCTGCCGCTGCTGAGCTGCTTCCCTTCACTGAGTATCTGCAGTTACAACTGTTATTTTACAGATTTGAAAATACGACTTCAAAACCTTTACAGTAGTGTCAAGACTTCTCTCACTAGGTCACCCACTCCTCCTCCTCCTGGTTCTCTGATCATTTCTGTGTTTTGTTATCCAACAAAATTTCGTCTCCTCTTCTATCCTCTGCTACACCTTCAGTCCATTTCCATCATTGCCCTGTCCTTACTTCCTTTTCTGTCTCCCTGTAGATAAAGTATCTGAATATGATGAGTTTAAAGGCCATCACGATACTGATGGTTCACAATTCCACATCCTGGCTCTCCATCACATATCTCCTGTAGGCAGAGAACTGAAATGCAGCAGTCAGAATTGTCCTGCTGATGGTTTTTCCCAAGCCCTGACTGCTTTAGGCTTTCTCTGTGTTGCATCCAACTTCTCAGCCTTTTGGGATGGGACACCACGAAGAGTGGAGCACAAACCCGAACAAACACCAGCTGACGCTTCGCCTCTAAAATAAGCATATGTAGCAGTACAGGCTGCTGGAGAGATGGGCTTTTCATATCAATGTGCAAGCAGAGCTAGTGTGGTTTGTTTTTTTGTTTGATTGGTTGGCTTTTTGTTGTTTGTTTGTTTTTATTTTATTTCAGGCTTGCACACACGATTTAAAGGCCAGGCTACCTCTGTTCTGTGATTGTTACCTGAGGAGTTGAGTGTGTGACCCTACACAGCAGCCAGTCAATGTTTCACAACAGCTCCCATTGTTCCTCACTGTCCTTCCAGAAGAGGAATTTCTCCAACAGGAGAATTTTGTTTTTACCAATACTCTTTAGGATACAGCTTTCTGCCAGCATAACTAAAGGCTTCATTAACACAATTTAGCCACACATGCAACCTTGGGTTTGTCATTGCTTTTGTTATGGCCTAAAGCAAGTTTCTTTCCAGGTTGTGTTCTCTGTTTACCCTCAAGTGTCCATCTGCACTTTGTTTCTGGTTTTCTTCTGGTTTCATCTTGTGGCTGCATCTTTAAGGCATCTGCTGTCAGCCTGGGGATCACTCCACGAGCAGTGTTGTTAAAGTCTGCGACAGTTAGGGCTTCAAAAATAATGGTTTCTTAAAAGCATATTTATTTATATGTATCTAAAAATTTTTCAGCCATCTCATTAGTGATACCCAATTATGGCAGTGAGTTTTCAAAAGTGTTTTCTTTTTATTGGCTTGATTTTCTTAAGGTTACATCACCTATAAATAAACTGTTTCCCACCTGACACTCCATTCAGAAGCATTTTATATTTGACTCTTCCTCATATCCTTTGATGCCCACACATTTGCTGCTTGCTAAATCTTCATTGCGATTTTCTGAGGTTTTCCTCAATCTTGGATATTTTGCTCATCCATTTGTTTCAAATCTGAGAATATCCAGAAATGAAAAAATGACCTTTCCCTTCTGAAACTGGGAATTATTATAATGTACTGTGCGGCAGATGTGTTATTTTAAAGACACATTGTTATAAATAATGGGTAGTACAGTTTGATAAAATTTCATTCTTTTCGTGCATATCAACTTGGACACACAGGACACTGGACACAGCAGAACTTTCAGATTTTTTAATGAAGTTTTTTCCCTATTTTTTCCCTCAAATTGTTCAAATTTGGAAAAAAAATAAAAAGTACTTGACTGCACAGAAATTCAAGATACATTTTACATTATCTTACTTTCAGACAAGTTCTCACTTAAAATGTGAGGTTGACAGAAAAGATGAAGTCCAGAAGTAGAAATAACCTGCTGTTTATTTCACTTCTGTGCTGAACAGTGAACACTTTTCAGTTTGTTACTGAACCACAGACCCCCCCTGGTCTTTTTCTTGCTTTGACACATTTGGATGATGAATTTACACTCGACTGGAAGGGGTTGATTTTGTCTGTGCATCATTTCCCTGTGCAGTGCTGTAACCTGCACAAGCACGGCCAGTTTACTTTGTGGGCTTGACCTCACAAGGGCATCTCCATTTCTTGCCTCATTATGGATGCAGGACAGCACATGGATATTTTAGCAGTTTTATTATTTATTGGTTTATTCCCAGAAGTTTCTTGCAGTACACACCACTGTATCTCTTCAGACTCTCGCTTCCTTTGCAGCCAGGTGTTGGTTGTTTTTTGAGAGAACCTTCTTGTTTAGTGTTCACTGAAACTATAGAATAATATTTTGACTTTTTAAAGGCAGAGGCTCAAAGTGAAAGGGTGCTACACAGACTCTGTCCAAATTTGAATGAGAGCAGTATGAGGGCATAGACAATATTACAGCTTTGCAAGAAAAAGAAGTATTTAAACATCTTATCAATCACTCTCCCTGGAATACACCTATTTAAAACTCTCTTTAATCAAAATCTCTTTAATCACTATCTTAGTTGTAGTAAACTTGAGTGAAATGTCTTTATTTAGTTGCCACAAAAGAAACTGTTAGACAAAAAATGCTGGCCATTGTAAACATATCACCTAAAAAGGGCTTTGTTTAATGGATTCCTGCCCTTGCTTTTCATTTTCACCAAAACCCATTCTCCTGTAGGATTAAAAATCAAAAGACCAACTGCAAAGCAGATGTCTCAGGATTAGAATGCTAAGTTTTTTGCTTCGTTTCTTGATTTAAAAAAAAAAGAAAAAGAACAGTAGATTATAATCAACATTGTTTATTTCACTGCTTCACTTCATAAATACGAGCGACTGGATTATGAGCTTGTCTGTGGATAATCAGAAAAGGCCAAGAATTGCCTGTTTTGAAAATCCTTTCCAACCGAGGGTAGGAATCTGTATCTAGCAAAGCTGACGGCAGCTCTTAATTCCTGATTAGTGCCAGGAGAAAAGCTGTAGCAATTAACTGACCAGACAGTAATCAGAAAGCAGGGAGAGACAGAAACTTGGAATGCCTAATGGATAAACTCTGATGATTAGCCCGAGAGTGCAGAGCTTGTTGCAGTACTCGAAGGAAACAAAAGAGTAACACAGCTGGAAAACAGTTGAAGCAACTTGTTTATAATGATAACAAGAATTCTTGTGCTACTGGGATTGCCAATTCTCGATTCCAGAGGCCTTTGAATACTTCACCTTTAGCAAACATTTAACTGTGGCTCAGATTCACACCCAAGTGCTTCCCAATGTGGTGCCTTCTGCTTGTTTGCACTGCTCACCCCAGTGGAGAGCAGCAGAGTAAACCCAGAGGGGTCCTTTAAACCAGAACTGAGGTTTTTTCTACCTTTCTTCCAGGATTGACTCCTGTTCATAAACTGCAGGGGATAACAAAATATTTTGATTATTTTTCCCTTTGCATTGTCTGTGTTTGCTCATTCTTCCATGTGCCACGCAGGTTCCCAGCAGGCTGAATTTCCTAACTGTATGTGCCCTCAGTGCTGAGTGCCCTGGGCTGTTAACACTGGCATCCCTGGTCTATCAATCATGGCTGGTACAAAAATAATTCATGACATCCTTAGAGTTGTTCCAAAATACGAATTTTTAATCCCTGAACTGGAAAAAAAAAAAACAAAAACAAACCCACAAACATTTGACAGCATCTCTAAAGAATGCATAGCATTTTAAGAAGAGGTTCCATTCACATCTGATAAGTGCTGTGTGTGGTTTGGTTGGTTGGTTTGCTTGGTTGGTTGGTTTGTTGAGTCAAATTCCACCTGCTCACAAAGTGTAGGAATGAAGGAAGTCGCAGCTAGGAAGCTTAGAGGTTTTACAGGAATTAGTTTGCAATGTGTCACAGGGTTTGTGGTTGTCAGGATTCAGGATCATTCAGTGCTGTCAGTTAATCTGGAATGCCACGAGTCACCAGGGCTCCCTCAGTATGTCGGGATACTTTACCTGACTTGATGTGTAATCTTTATTTTTTAATCTCTGACTCCATGACACACAAACCCAGTGGGTATCCTGAGATAAGAGATGCAGTAAAAAAATGGAATTGTGACCCAAATTGTTCAGAAACTTGGATATCTTTAATTGTCCCAAGCAGTGGTTTGCCAGCTTATAGAATTTCAAATGTTTTGCTGACTTATGCCTGCACTTTTCCCATTATTTAATTTCTTGATCTACTTTGAAAAGATTCTGTTTTATTGCTGCTTTTTTTTTTGGTGAGTCACAGGGACCCAGTGGCCTAGTGCTAGTCACACATTTATCTTCTTATGATGTGAAAGGAATGGTCATCAATGTGACCTTTCTCTTTTGCATAATCTTGAGCATTAACAGAAAATAATGCAGAATGAGTACTCTGAAATCTGCACTGTGAGTGTCGTGTCCTCCACAGTGTGCTCTCACAGAGAGACTAATTCTTTGTAATGGCTCTGGGGGTATATTTAGCTCGCTGTAATGTGGCACTCTTTCCTCTCCTTAAAAGTTGCATCATTTTCTTGGAACTAAATATAACACAGTGCAGATCTTCCCTGGAATGCTAATATGACTCACTCCTGGGTTTGTGAGCCTACCACTTTTATAGTTATTATATCTTCAGTGTATGTTAGTGGAAGTTGTTGGACGTTTTTGTACATTACTTGACCAGCTGCATTACCTCTCCAGAGTATGAATTTAAATTTCTGGCATTTCTGGTGTCTGGGATTCCAGGAGCAACAATTAGAGACCGTACTACCAGTCAGTCTAAGTTGTCTCCTTTCTGTGCTTAGTCATGACCATTTAAATCTCACTCTGCCTCTCGTTCTCTACCTTGTGAAAGTATTGCAGAAGTGTATTTCTTGCAGAAATGATTCAACAACCCAAGGTATGATAGAGACCTGGTGAACAAATGTGTCTGTTGGACTAGGAGAATGCGTGGGTTGCTACAGCTGAAATAATGGCTGTTGTTCCTGTCGTTGTCAGTGATTTGGGAAAGAATTCCAGTGTTTGTAATGCTTCTAACAGATGCAGCTCAGCAAGCTGTAAATTAATGGAATGCAGAGACTCAGAAGAGAGGGAAATGATATTTTGGAATATGTATCAATTGCAGGAGAGTGTGTTTTTGTGTGATGCATAATTAAAAATGCATATTCTGTCCAAAACTCCAAATGTGAAGAAAACAGTCAAATAAAAGCATTGAAAATTCTCAGATCTCTATTTTCATTTCACCACTGGGACAGAGATGAAAAAACTTCCAGGATCCAAAAGCCAGTAGGAATTTGTGTGTCATCCCAAATGAACGTGTGATGCTGAACATCAAAAGCACTCAGTGCTGATAGCACTGAAGTGTGTGTGGAAATAAATATATGGTGCATGGAGGGGAGAAATATCGAACGACAGATTTGAGTCTTAATGAGAGTGAGAGTAAAAGACAAAACAGAAGAGTGAAACATTGTGTGGAATATAATGAGGTGAATCAACGGGAGAGTGTGCAGAGGAGAGGGAGATGTGAGAAGTCATGGCACTGTTGAGTTAGAAGAGATGTCAAGGTGCAGAAGCAATGGGCAGATTAGTGGTGCAGCTGCAGGCAGAACAAGAATTAGTTACAGGGAATTATGTGAGCCCTACTTATTGGGAATTAATTTAAGCTTATGAGCATCTCACTTTTTACAAAGAGTCAGTGCCAGTTTGAAAAACAAGGAGAAAAGAAATAGTTAAAATCTAAGAAGCTGCCAGAAACATAGTCAGGGATATCGCCATGGAACCTGAGACTTACGTGTTACACTCCATAAAACAATTCAGGTTCTGTATCTGGCTTGGCCTTCCTTTAATAAAAAAGCCTTCCCTTAAGAGGGGAAATCTTGTCAGTGTTTGGCTCTCTCTGGAAAATATCCAAATGACAAGAGATCCAAAGCAGGTGGTCTTCTCAGATGTTTGTGGTGCATAGTTAGAAACTTGGGGGAATGCAGAAAAGGAGGAAGAGCCAGTGTGCTGTGTCTGTGATCTTGAGCTAGCACACAGCACTTGCTCTTCCGGAGAGTTATGGAATGAAGATCTTTCAGCACTAGAGCTGTAAATTATGCTAATATAGTCATGGTTTTATGAATGTTAACAAGTAACTAAACTTCAACAAATTAATTAATGAAGAAATACATTTGAGAAGCAGAGAGCCCATTTTGATAAAATTGAGGCATTTTGTAAGTCTGCAGCTGGAAACAACGTGTGGGATGATCAGAGCACTTCTGAGGTATTTTAGCTGTTCTCTTGTTAAGAAGTTGGTCATTCTTTGTGGCTTTAATAGGAGCAAGACTGATGGTTTTCATTAAATGGTCCATCCGTCTGCAAGCTAAGAGATAAGAGGATCACAGAAATAACTTTAATATCTATCAAACTCTAAGGGGTTTGCTTTTTTTTTTTCCCTTCTTCCTTTGAATGGGGAGAGGTATATTTCTATAGTAGAATTTTTCTCATTAGTATGAGAGGATTTTCTTATTGTTAACAAGTAAATTAAATAAATAATTGGTGAGATTTGATCACTTGCAGCCTAATTTTCCTGTACAATTAGGGCCATGGATATGTCCAGGGTAAAGCATAATTTGTCCACTGGATCAGTGCATAAGTACTGATATTAATACGGTCATGGAGGGATTTGTTCAATGTGCAGAGTGAATTTGTTATAAGCTTGATGTGAAATCATTTAAGATTGATTAATGCAGTTCCATTTGAGAAGTTGGCAAACAGGCTGCTTGTGGAACTTTTTGTAATTTGGTTTGCATTGCGTTCCAAAGACTTCTAAAAGGAAAATGGGAATAAAAAACAAACCTTGTTTATTGTGTAGGAAAGCACAATCTTGTTCCCAATATGAGCTTTGGACACAGTTACTCCATAAGAGGACACAAATAATTGTATTTGGAGTCTCTTTAGATCCTGTTTATGGTAATGTTTTGAAAAGAAAAAACTCCTTTTACTGTCTTACCTGGAGGTTTTGGGTGCAAATGTAGTGGTTTGTTTCTTCGGATGGCTCATCTCACCTAACTATTTTCTCATGCAAATATGACCTTTCCCTCATTTCATTGAATTAAATTAAATTATGGTTTTGCCAGGATGTGCAAATACTTCAGGAAAGGCAGAAAGGTTATCTGAGGAGAATTTGACCTGTGGACTCCTCTACTGTTTGTTCCTTGCCTATTTCAAGAAACAAATATTGTTTTTCTTCTTGCTAACTTCTCATCTCTTCATTTTGATGATGGTACCCCTCTCATGTCCAAAAGTAGATTGTAAAACTACCTTTGGCCATTCTGGAGCTTGCAGGCAATTTGCAGTGTGTCCTGTGTTTCTGAGTAAAACGGAGGACTAGGCTTGGTTCCTACATTTTTATGTTAAAATTCAATAAATGTTCAAGAAAGACTGATAGACACTCTGGGATTGATGCACTGCAGATTTTAATAAGAGAATGACAACCGTGCTGCTTTTTCCCCATCAACACTCCCTTCCTTTCCCCTCATTTCATGCACTCACTCCCTGATCCCAAAGGCCAAATTTACCATCCTGGCCACATATTTTTTTGTTTAGCATGGCCACTATTGATAATACACAAAACAAATGCAAATAAAGACAAAGCATGTGACTCGAGGTGACAGGAGCAGAAATAACAAAAAGGGAGGAAGCAGAAGTTCATCATGTTTTACGTAGTAAAAGATATTTTACATGATGTTTTATTCTTCAATTTCCTTAGAAGACAAATAGAAAAGGTCATTAATAATAACATTTATGCTACTGACTGTTATTTTATTATAGGAAGGGGTATTAAATAAGTCCTTGTAGTTGCAATGTCTGTAGTTCTAGTTCTTTTTTTTTTTTTTTGTTTTTTTTTGTGCAAACTTAGATTTTAATCTATGCAGTGCTGTAGGATATGATGAAGCAGTAGACTAGATATGATTTCTGTTTTATTTTGTGCCATCATTTTGGATTAAATTATTACCATTTTTTTAAGCTACTTACTTGTAAAATAAAGATCAAAGCTCTTTGCTTTATCCACCACTTTTTTTTTTTATTTTTTTTATTCCAAAGCCAGATAAACCAAAGGAGTTCAAGTCCCTCAAAACAACGTAATAGAAGTCTGTTCATGGCTGGATTGAGGACTAGAATAGACTTTGTAGTTTTTAAAAAGTAAGAATTGCAGAGTTTAAATATTGGTTTCTTTAATAGATTGTAGAGGATTTTTAAGTCGAGGGGGGTGTTCTGGCCTGGGTTCATTGCTGTTGCTGAATACATTTTACATTTGATCTCAGAAACTTGAGTTTGTACTGGAACCCTCTCAATTTTGCACGATTACAGTGGTAGCTGTGGAAACAAATTTGTACTTTTCTCCTTGAAGTTGCTGTGTACCAGGAGGGAGCTCTAAGTCACCAGGGTACAGAATTTGCCATCCCTGGCTGGCACTGGGGCTGTTTCCTGCTTTGCAGAAGGGTAATTTAGCAATTTCCCTGATGAGGAGCAGCAGAGTGAGGGAGGTCTGCTTGTGCTGGGCACTGTTTTCTGTGCTTCAGTCACTTTAGTGAATAACTGTTCATGTTAATATGCATTTTAGAAAGGTTTTAAAAGTACCTCTAATAATCTGTTGCTGTTTCATCATTTATCTTAATTTACTATTGATGTCCTACTAATCTGATTTAATGGGTGAAGGCACAAAGCCCTGGCTGATGTTGTCTGTGCGGATGTTCCTTTGGTTTTTTGTTTTCCTCATGTTAGAAGTAGACAGTTTAGATTAGTGCCTGCATAATTCACAGCATTCTGGAGGAGTTTGTGTATCACTCTGCAATTACCTTGATTGCTGATGCATTTTGTCAGTGCTCTTGGAACTCACACTGCTGCTTTGGGTGCGTGGCTCCTGCAGTGGCTGTGATTGCCCAGCTCTGTGCTGCCTGCACAGCACATGCCCAAAGCACTGGGCCACTTTCCTTGGCACATTTGCATGTGGGCACTTTATATTTTTTCATTGCAAGTTCATTCGCTTTCAAACCCATCCCTATCCTCTGCCTAGAAATAAGTCCAGAGAAGACCTGAACTTACATCTCTGACTGTGCTTTTTCTGTAGGGGGGCATCCATAGGAAGGAATTATCTCTGTGGAAATGCATTCAGAGCACTGGTTTGAGGATAAGTATTTAGAAATTGTAAAAAAATCAGTTAAGAAATGAGTGTGGCAACAGTGGCAAAACTGTCAGCTTTTTAACATACCAAAACCTACACTTGTCTTTTGCCAAGCCTTTGTATCACCCTTGCTATTACGTGTATCGAGATTATTTGAATGAAAGAATGAAATAAAACCACTTCTGCTCTTCCCAGTGCATGTGCACTCTCTGTCACTGCTCTGACTGATGGCTGCAGCGTGCACTGTCTGTATTCCTGCTCTGCTGCTGGAGTAATCATTCTCAAGTTACACTCCCCCAAAGAAAATTAATCATTGGCAGGTTGGTTGAGCAAAAAACCCTAGGGGGATGGCAAAGGAAACTCATATAGGATGTTTTATTTTACAAATTGTGATTAATTTCAATTTCTTTTTATAATCCTTGAGGAGTAAATCTTTTAAAGTCCCATAAGGTAATATGAAGGAAGAGCTTTATGACTTAGTGGAAATTAGAGTGAAATTTCCAGACTTTCAGTCTGGTGTCAGGTCTTGAGGATGCAGCTGAAAGCCAGCATTGGTTCATAGTTCTGAAAAACTCATTCATTTCTGTCAGGAATGATAATTCTGTCAAACTGTTGGTAGTTCTCACGTTCTTTCTTCTGTTCATTTGAACTTTCACAAGGACAAAAATTCATCACAGCAGGAGACCGAAGATACTGCAAGAACTGGGGGTTCACCAGTGTGGAAGCTCTGCCCAGACTGGGTCATTTGATTTTTCACATCATTTTCCCGACAAAGAGCAGCTCTAACAGGAACACAGCCTTCTACAATTGCATTTCTATTTGGTCTGCAAACTGGGAAGTGAAAGGCTTTTTATCTCTCCTTTAAAGCTGAGGGACACTGCTTGGATTCCTGGATATAACCACGGGTACTTAAGGCCTGATGTACAATTTCGATGTACAAAAATTTGTACAAATTTTTCCCCTTCTAAATGAAAAACAAAGGATTGGTAGGAGATGATAACAGAAGAAATTCCATGTGAAATCTGCTATTGGGCTATGCAATGACATGTACATGCTGAAAATAATGCATGCAAAGCCTTTGCTAGACAAAGAATCAAAAGAACTGAGCTCTAAGTTAAAGAAATATTTTTTTTTCTGTGAGACAGTCTGACAGGAGGCTGCTTTACCATTTCTTTTAAGTCACTTTTTTATTAGTGGATATTGGTGGCTGTGGTGAATGCTGACTTTTTTTTTTTTTAATAATTATTATTTTTAGTTCTTTTTGTAATTTGACTACTTCTCTTACAAATTCTCAGGTTAGCTATGCTAGCTTATTCTTAGCCTTTCTTACTTAATTTTTTACCTTTCATGAAAATCCCACTACTTAATCAAAAGAAAATTAAATTTTCTTGGATCACAAAACTCAAGAACTTTGATGAATGGTTTCTTTCATTGCACTTTCCTGTAAGTCTTGTTTTTCCTTTTGTGTAGAACATTTATACAACTTCCATGAATAGCTCACTTGGATTTTTGCTTGCTAAGAAAGCTTTTACTTTAACCTTGAAGATTTCATTTCATTTCTGAACTATGGGACGATATCTTTGCTCATCTGACATCCTTTTTGAATGAAACCTGAAAGTAAGCACGCTTTTGCAGAGAAATCTTATTTTGTTCAGGGGTGTGGGGGGGCAGGGAAGAGTGAGTTTGCATCAGGTTTAAACTAGAAGTTTCACTAGTTTATGGCCTGCATTTGGAAACCTTATAAAGCTCCACAACTTTACCAGTTTGTAAGGTTCCTTTGCTGTGATAGTTGTTACTGAGGTAGGTTTTCCTTGGGCCAGCGTGCTTGGCAGAGTTATTCATACACTTAGGGCAGGCAGACACATGAAACCTCACAATGCTTTGAAGTGTGAGTGTGCAAAACCCTAAGGTGTCCCTTTCAGCTGCTGCTGAGCCTCCTGTTTCAGATACTCCTGGTGCAGTACGTTATCAGCTGACTTCTTCAATAAAATAATAGTATGAATGTGATCTTTTATTTTCAGTTAGGATAAAAATACTTGTGCACTTTCAGTGTTCAGTCATCTACTGCTATGTCTATTTTTTTTTTTTTTCTCTGTTTTTAAATATTTGGGGATTTTTTCTTATTTGTGTTACACAGAAACACAGGAAAGGTCATTAAAGGATGTCAGGGGGAGTCAGAGAATAAATGAATGTTATATTAAATACTGAATAGTGATCCAAGAGACCAGCCTTGAGGAAAAAGAATCCCCACAGAAACTGTCATTATTCTAGATCAATCTTTCAACTTTTCAGCTCATGCCCCATCCCCTGGATCAGTGAAAGGAACTTTGTCACCTGTGATAGCTGAGGGAGTGTGAGCTCTGCTCCCTCCCAGCGAAGGGACCCCTGACCCTGTCAGTAAAATGTGAACGAGGTGCCACTCACAATTTATCAGAGACAAAGGAGTCTTCTCTGCAAGAGTTCCATCAGAGCCCTGCTGTGGGGTACTCGCTGTTCTTGTACTGTTCAAAGGTGCTTCCTTGCTGAGAGTCTCTACACAGTTTGCATTTTCCCCTGAAGCAGCAATGGAAATATTGAAGATTGTTTTATAATTGTGCAATGCACCTACTACAGCAATCCATGGGAATCACGGGACTGCCAGTACATCCAGGCATGGCATAGTGACTTACCAGGGTTTATGGGTGTTGAATAAAAGGACAGAATTGTCAACTACAAAAAAAAAAAATATATATATATTTATTTAGTGTATCAGAAAGGGTCTCTGTAATGTAAGAAATTCTGTGTCTTTCTCAAATGACATTTTATGTAGAATCCTGGTGAAGTATATTAAATAGAAGTCATTGAAATGAAATGGGGAAAAAAACTGTCATGAGGGTACTTAGTTTTATTAGGAAATGCCTTCAAAGTAACTTTACCATGTTAATCACTTAAATCACTTAAATAATTATCAGTCTTATTCACTGGGGCTAAGCATTTAGCCGGGTTTAGCAGCAATTAAGTGCTTTGCAAAGTTAGCAGAGCTTTTAAATAATATTTATTGAGAGAATCACATAGAATATTCACATGAGCTCTGAAAAGAGAGTTTGAAATATCTTTGGAAGAATAGCATGTGGGCATACATGCAGTCTGTCTGAATCCCAGTGAGTCGGGCTCAAATGGATATTTGGACAAGCCAAGCAGCACGAGTTGAAGCAGTGTGTTACTTGCTGGGTTTTGGAAAGCTTGCATGTGCCCAAATGCTCGTGTTTGGTATTATTATGTAAAAGTTAACATCAGTACATGCATTAATCAAGATATAAACGCAGAAGCCCAGTAAAAACCAGTTTGTCACATTGCAAGTGCCTGCAGAGAGCTGGTGTGATTTGTGTGCTGACAGGCTGTGCTCCAGTGTCTGCATTAATGGATAGAGTGATGGGAATACTGTGGTGGTAATTTGTCCCTGAGAATGCAGGATGAGGACTGACACTCGAGGGAAATAAAATTTTTCAGGAGTGTTGGGAGTTTCCCTGAATCATCGCTGTCACTTTTAACATAACCTGAATTATGAATGCATGTGATCATGCCACTGTGAGATTTGCTTTTTCTAAGAGTGCCACTCTGGAGGAGACTTATTTCAACAGCTAGGGCTGGATTAATGGTGTTAAAAATTATTAACTGCAAATTTAATTGATTATTTGGTTAGGTATTATCCTTTTAAAATCCAATAGGCACCATTTTGGGAGTAATATTCAAAAAGTATCCTGAGAGAACTCTGAAGATGAAATAGCATTGGTATCTTGTGGTCTCTCGTGTCTTTCAGTGCCTTTCTTTTGTGAGCCTGCTTATGAGTTTGTTCCTGTGTGGGAATAATTCTGTCTGAGGTGTGACTTGTTCTGAATTTTGAGGAAGATGGAAAAACAGTAAATGGCTGATAAATTCATGTTTTGGGTCCTTCCTGCTAAAATGTACATATTACACTGCTTTGTCTTAACACCTAGTGTTACATCCATTCTACAAATCATGTGTTATTTATTTTTTTCTAATATACTAGATTTTGAGTTATGTAGGAGA
The DNA here is from genome assembly GCF_020740725.1 of Corvus hawaiiensis. Taxonomy (NCBI): domain Eukaryota; kingdom Metazoa; phylum Chordata; class Aves; order Passeriformes; family Corvidae; genus Corvus; species Corvus hawaiiensis. Next base: position 2,855,024 of record NC_063226.1, on the reverse strand, counting down.
TATTCAAGACTGAAACCCAAATTTTGTGGTAAATGGTTAAGTGCTGAGTGTCAAAGATCAGCACAATAATCTGTAGGACAGAGGTTAACTCTTTCCCAAGAGTTGGTATCAATACCTTAGAGGGCTTTTGACTCATTATAAAATTGGAATCCAGACGTGGGTGCTTCAGTTTGAAGATGCCATCCCCTACTCTGTTCATTTTATTCCTCACTGGAGATGAATAAGTTCCTAGAGAGCTAAATGCCAAGTGTCTCTCACTACAGCCCTGCAGAACTGTTGTCTCTCCCACTCTATGATCCACAGCCTTTAATTGCTTGCTTTGTATGTTGGTCCATTTTATCTCCTAATTAGTTTGTGTTTGGAACACCATTTGGCAATAACAATCCAATCTGCTTTGCCATTTGGTTCTTCATTCATTCCCTTCCAATGGTTTGTTTGTTTTACTGAGGAGGGGAAAGAGCAAAAGAAAAGTTAAAAAAAAAAAAAAAAAAAAAGAATTTTTTTTTTGCCACAAGGTATCCACCACATGAGGAAATGCTGCACTGGAGAATGCACACAAGTTTTTGGTAGATTTTCTCTAAACTTCTCTTGGATTTCAACTTTAGTGCAGTTCTAGCTTGGGAGGACTGACACATCTATATTAAAAGCTGCAGGGGAAGATTGGCAGGTAGGGAAGACAACCCCCAAGTGCATTTTTGTTGTGTGTTACAATCCACGCCTCTTGTCTGCTTTTACCCATCCCAAGCTCCTTGGCCATGGCAGCTCCGTGTGCTGCTGGTTTCACACGGAATCACTTTGTTCCTTACCTGTGTGCCAAGACTTGTCGTGCCAAGCTTTGGGAATAGTAGATATTTTCAATAGGTGATTGTCCCTGGAATAATGTTTTATATCTGAAGATGCTCTTTCATGAAAAGAACTGCCTCCATCAACCATGTGTTTTCCAAAACTGATTGCCTGTGGCATGGTTGTTTTACCTGTGTCTGAACAAGAGAATACGTCATTTACTCAGTGCTTTAAATCAGGGAAACAACCTTGAGTGAAGAATAAAATGTTGTCCTTGCTCCCAAAACAGCATTTTGAACTATATGATAATGTAAATTTAGCACCTATAAACTTTCTTGCAGATAGAAAACATGTAATGACACTTCATTTTCTCTAGAGTGTAGCTAAATGAGGAATTGTTGTAGGCAGAGGACAAAGAACTCCCATTCCCTGTAGAATGATAAGCAGTGGATAAAGAGAAGGAAATTCTTGATTATTTTACTGTATAATAACATACTAAAAAAAAAAAAAAAATCTGTTGTAGCATGATACACAATTATCAGGCCAGGAAAACAGAACCTTGGTAATGAGCTGCCTATTCACTGCAGAGATTTTGTTTGCCACCATTAGTTATGCCATGGAAAAAGTCGTGGTTCTTTGAATAACTCGGTATTTCTCACCCTCCACCCCACACACCCCCAACACATATTTGTCACCAACTGTTTGGGTCTGAAAACTAGACTCATTAATAGTGGGAAAAGGAAACTGTAAATCAGCTATAGCTGATGTATTCCAGGCACTGCAAAGTAGAAGTTAAGAACTTCTAGCCTGAACTTGTTTGGTTTTTCTCATGTTTTTTCTAGACCAGCATTCTAGAGAAGATGAAATAAGTGGGAAAGGTAGAAGATACTATTCTCATCTTATGACAGTCTCTGTCTTTGTTGTACCTTTGATTCTTATAGATACAGTTAATATATTTTACTTTCAGAAATTAGTCCAGCTTCTTGTGAACCCTCAGCCTTCACAGCATTCTGCATCAATTAATTCCCCAGTTTAACTTCAGGGTGTCTGAAAAAGTAACTTGTTTTGTTTTTTGGGGTTTTTTTTTTGTTTGTTTTTTGGTTGGTTTTTTTTTATTATTATTATTTATTTTCACTTCTTTCTTGGTAGTTTTTCTTAAGGCCTCTCATAAGTTCTTCTACTCTTATTCCAGCACAAGGAAAATACAGTGAACAGTCAATCTTTGCCTTCTCTGTTCCACTCAGTGTAAAGGTGTCATGTCATACACCCAAAGCCAACTCTTCTGACAGGAGAAGGGTTGTTTGTTCACTGTCCCTGCTACAAAAAGCCTTCCTTACCTTTGATTATGCTGTCTCTGGGTTTTTTTGAAGTTCCTTGCATATTTTTTGATGAGTGGAGCCAGGCTTACACACAGTATTGAAATATCTGCCAGTGCTTTAGAAGGTGTTTCATGCTTAACTGCCAGAAAATTACAGCTACAGTCTGCAGTCAAGGAGTCAAGGTATCTTTAATATTTAGATTGATATTACTTGACACCAGGATGAGTCTGGGGTGGGTGTTTGGATGTCATTTGACATGTTGTTCAAATATCTGACTTGAGGTGTGAAATAGCTGGATTTGTTCTTGCTCTAAAGTGTTCACATCTCAGGATGAAATCAGGACGTCAGTGGAACAATTAAGGATCCTGGTATCTCCAACGTCAGACCAATGTCCTTACTGTGACATGTGTGAGTCAGGATTGCAAAGAGCTCCATCATCTGTGAAGGGGATTTAATGCCAGGTTAAGAGAATTTAGTGAGAGTGAGTTACACACATCTTCTCTTCTGCAGTCGTTGGCTTGTATAGGCACAGCAGCAGAGAGATGGTGGCACTCTTGAGGAGAGTTTCTCTAACTTTTGCAGGGGTTTGGTTCAGTGTAGCCTGGTTCTGTAGTCAGGGTATCTCCTACTCGCTGTCCAGGCAGAAACAGGGACGAATCACCTGTGGTTTGTGTGTCACCTGTGTATCTGCTGACTTGGCTCTCACTGACACTCCAGCTTTGACAGAGAGGATCAGAAAACCTACAGCAAAACCACCCAGAACAAAAAGCGTCTCACAGTCAGCAAAGTGCAGCAGCTCTTTTCCATGGCTTCTGTGCAGCAGTCCTGTTGCAATCAGATTAGAACAGCAGGGCAGCAGTTGTGCTCATACTACCAATATCTGTCAGTGTTATTTTTCCTCAGGCATGGAGAGGAAGTCTTTGGGAAGTTTCATCCTTGTCCGTTTCTGAGATGAAAACGTTTTTGCTATCCTAGACAAGGTGAACTAAGAAAATGGAAATAAAATCCAAGTATCTGATTATTAATCTTATTTTTTTAATATATTTAGAAAGTTTCTATTGTGGCTGCTAAGCTGAACTTTTCCTGCATAGAATTGACACATCTCCAGCTTTGCAAGAATTGCAGACAGTGGTGCTGGTTTCACTGCTAAATATAGTTGAAGTTGACAAATGGAGGATAATGAAAAACAGTAATTGTTCTGAGGAAATCACCTCAAATTTTTATTAATCTGTGGTTAGATATCCATAACTTATTTACCTTGAGCAGACCAGTATTAACCTCTCCCTTCATGGATGGATGCTCAAATGGATTTTCTATTTTTTTCCAGCTCTTCATTCTTTTGGGACCAGAAAGGTGACCACCAATGACAACCCATTAATTTAAACAACTTCTGTATTTCAGAGAAAAAGTGGAGGCTGAGGTCCACGGGCTATCCATACATGGGAGTGTCCTCACATCCATCCTTGTCAGTAAGACTAAACAAGAAAATGATTAAAACTTCTTAAAACAGGATGGATTGAACGCTTCAAAATAGTGAGGCTTGAGTTTTGCGATCTGTAATCCAGCCCTACTGCTCTTACAGTGATTTATCCAGCAGTGACTGGCTTTGTGAGGGAGCTTTTACACTTTTTACAAGGCAACATCTGATAAAGGAAAGTTTGGGGTTTAGTTTGCTTGGTGTTTTTTGCTTGTCCTGTTTTCAACTTCATTCTTCTCATCATATCTTCCATTATTTGTGCTGGAGAGGAAAACCCCCTGTGATCAAATATTCCCAGGCTCTAAAAATAGATTCCTACACTGAGATCTGAATTTACTGAAAGAGATCCATTGGAAGCACATCATGTAGTTAATCTTCAGAAGTCTTTCACAATACTCAGAGGTGGGGGGAAATCTTTTTTCTCTCTTTATTTTTGATCACCCTTCCTTCCCACAAACTGATCAAACACACAAGCACATTTTTCTAAGTTTGAAGGTTGTTGATTTTGCCAGAAGGCATTTTAGCTTTCGTCCACCTTGGAGTGTTTTTACATCACCATAAAGACAAATGCAAATTGTGCTTGTCTTCTGAACTGTGCTTTTGGGGTGTTCTGTTGTAGTCCTGGTATAGATCTGAAAAACTGAATGAACACAAAATACAAATAAACCCTTTCTTCATAATCAACATATACAGGAACAAATCACAGTGTGCACTAATGAGATGGGGTAAAAACTGACAGTACACAGATCTTTGTACTTCTGAGATTCTGCATGTGTGTGGTTGCACTCAACACTGACTAATGAGAAAAGCTGAAAAATAAATGATAATTGCTTTTTATCCTGGAGTTTATGAAACATGCAAGAATGTTGCTTTGTGTCAACACCAGACTCTTTCCCAAATAAATCTACATATGGAGAATGAGAAAAAACCCCGCATTCTATAAACATAACAGCTGAAAAGAATGCTTGTCTGAAAGAGCAAGAAATCAGGGAATAACAACCATAGAGAATTTTCAGCATCTACTTTATACACTGCAGATTGCTTTTATCTGAATATTTAGAGTCCATTGAATACTTGGGTGCTGCTTCCTGTAAAATGCATATCTATCCTCTCTCTTCTTCCTCAGAACAAATCACAGAATCACAGAATGGGTTGGGTTTCAAGGGACCTTACAGATCATTTATTTCCAGCCCCCTGCCATGGGCAGGGACACTATCCACCATCCCAGGCTGCTCCAAGCCCCATCCAGCCTGGCCTTGGACACTTCCAGGGATCCAGGGGCAGCCACAGCTTCTCTGGGCAGCCTGTGCCAGGGCCTGCCCACCCTCACAAAAGAATTTCCCCCTAATATCAATTGTAAACCTGCTCTCTGTGTTTAAAGCCATTATAAATAATTCCCTTGTTTAGTTCTCCAAAGTAGCTCTCTGCTACTCTCACCTCCAGGGCAGTTCATCTCTTCCTGCCTGGTTACTCACAATAAGAGTGAAAACAGAGCTGATGTGGGTTGAGCAGCCAAAAGTGAGGAAAAGAGAAGTGAAGTTTGGGAAGAAACAAGAACAGGGAATTGTCTGGGAGCCTGCAGGGCTGCTTTAAACTCTGCTTTATCTCAGTGAGGGACCTCTCCAAACAGCCACAGATCTCTGCTGAGGTCACTATTTTACAAACAAGTCAAAAGGTATTACTAAATTTTGGGGGATTTTAGCACAAAGGCTTTTTTAGGATTTCATGCTAACATATCTCTGTTAGAAACATCCTTCCTATTGTTTTAGAGTTTTTTGAAGAAAATAGGAAAAATATCTCAGGGTGTTGAAAGCATGAAAGTTGTCTCAGGGCAATCCAGAGGGACCGAAAGCCTGAAGATTGATTCTTTCCCACTTTGAAACGTGTGGTTTGAGCTTCCCATCAGCTTGGCTGCTGGTACCAGTAAGTTGTTGCTGTTTGTAGGTAGAGAGAGGAGTTTTAATTGAGAATTGTTAATTAAAACCAAACAACTAACTGCATATAGTAACTTTACTACTGATTGAAATGTGAATATAATTGTTATAGCATAAACTAGTATAAGCTCTAAAATATGACTGTGTTCAATAATACATGGTGTAAAGCAATACATATATTACATATTTAGTAATCATTGATACCTCCTCTCACCATACAAACCAGACACTCTTCCTAAATGAACATTGTCCTTCTTCAGTGACCAAAAGCATAGTATTAAATAAGTGCTACTGCAAGAAGTAGTCAGCAGTTTGGCTGTTATTTGTGGATTGACACAAAGTCATCAAAATTCCTGCAAACAGTCTATTTATTTATAGAAATGTCATGAGCTTATTAAAAACTGTAGTCAAGCAAAATCAGTATTGCAAATTACATTAATTAGAGCATATCAAGCTATATTAACCAACATAATTTATTTTTGTATTAGAAAGCTTTAAATGGGTGCACCAACACTAATTAAAAGTGTACAGAAATCCTTTTTTATCGCCAGGCTGCCTGCCTTGTTCTACAGGTGTCAAACCATGCAAATGGCTACTAAACAGACCTTAGAAAAAGTACTCAAATTAAGTTTAAATAGTGCTGAATAGTGCTATCTTTTTTATGGCTCATTAAATAGATTCTTACAGCAAATATAATTTCCTAAAGCTTTTTGAATATGATGTCAGATACTGAACTCAAAATAGAACAAGAATTTTCTGAGCTTTGCTTTTAAAATATGCAAAAAAGAGCATTTAGTTGAGTGGGTTTCTAGGTAAAACAAATCAAAGCTCTCACATCTGATTCTAAGAAAATATAAAGATCTTCAATATTTCAAAAATTGGAAAATCACAAATTACTGCTTGTGGTAGATAATGGTTTTTAGCACTTCTGATATGTAATCTGCAGAGTTTAACACCGTGTGACTCTTTGTAATGCTCCACTCATATATGTATAGATATATATATATGGAATTTTTATTTTTCCTCTAATTAACTGTCACTGGTTTTGTTTATGCCTTCTAATTGCCTTCCAACTAGCACAACATCATTGTGTCATTGTCCCAGGAATAGAAAACTTTGTGTTTTACAAAGTTTTAAAAATGTGTTATTAAAACATTTCCCAGGTTGTTTTCTATGATCCACTCAGACTCTCAGTTGTTTTCAAATAGTTCAGATACATCTCACAACAGCTCACATATTTTTAAAGGCCTTTGCTAAGGCTTCAAACATTGCTTGTTTCAGGTGCATTGGATTCTTACACAGAGATTTTCAAGTGTAAACAATAATAGTTGTTGCCTGAACAAAAGCACGAAAGTATTCTTCATAATAAAAAAAAAAAATCCAAAAAATAGAAAGTAAAACATAAAAAATCTGGTCCTGAGTTTTGAAGTCTTCCTTAGTTAGTGAACTTGACCTCTTAGCTTGGGAGTTACCAGATCTCTTATTATAACCTAAACTTAGTTTTTATAAAATATAATATAAAAAAAAAAAGTTCTTATTTTTTCCAGATGGGTTGTGGAGGGAGCTCTGATGGTGTGGGGGTGTTTAGGATTGATTAGAGAGTGGCTGCTATTAAAAAAGAGCTGTTTTGTTGCCTGAGATTTAGTCTGATCTGGGGAGGAGCTCTCTGGATGCCTGTGGGCATTTGCAAATGTTTCCACATGTCGAGGCAGTCCAAGTGGTTGGAGCAGTTTTGAGCTGCAAAATGAGTGACTGAGAGCAGAGACCTAGTTTGGTTTTAAGTGTTTGTCTTAAATAATGACACACTGGCAATTTAAAAATCATTCTTCATTAGTTTCAACCCTGTGCCAGCCAGACTGCAGAGCTGAAGAAAAAGAACCCAGAATCAACAAACTAACCACAGGAGGCTCTTGCTTCATAGCAATGCTCAGAAATGTGTTAAAGTGTTAGCAGAGTGTGGGAAGTCAAAGAAGAAACCTGACTTTGTCTGATCTGACACGTAAATAAGTGGATTGATCTGAAGTAAACACATGGATTGATGGGAGTTACAATGGTTTGCAGTCATCAATACGATTTTTTAATAAACTGGTGGTTGTAGGAGAGGGAGAGAAAAACCCTCTACCTGCCCTTCACTGATTCTTATCATAAAAGAAAACATTAAAGGAAAAGCAGGACAAGATGTATATTTCAAGCAAACCAGAAGAGGCTTTCTTCTCTGCTTGATTTTGCACTTGGGGAATTTTACTTCATCTCTCCCTTCAAAGGTAGCAGAGAATTCATTTATTGTAGCCCGAGGTTATAATAGCAAAACAAAGGCTCACAACTTAACATACTTACAGAAAAAACATACAGAGAAAACAAAGTAATTCATTTAGACCAACTCGCCTCGTTGTTCCTGGACATTTGTGAAGTTGGGAAGGACACATAACTTCTGCTTTTAAAGGAGATAGTCTGTCAGCTGGAAAAAAGGGTCTGGGAGAAGAAAAAGAAGATTGAAAGGGAGCAGTTGGACTAAAGTCACTCAGCTTTCGCTTCTCCCCCAGGTGAGCAGAGCTTTAAAGGGAAAGAACAAGAGGTCAGACCAAGAGGACTGGTCAGTTCTAAAGATAATGAATGTAGTCTGGAAGATTAAATGTTCATTGAAGTTGAGGTAGCTGAATATTTTGTACAGATGTCCATTCGATCATGAGAGCTTTGTCCCAGTGATATCACAGCTATTTCTTCTCTAAAGCAAATTACCTAACCCTGAGTAATTTAAGGACTTCATGCATTATCCTTATAAGTGACTTTTGTCATGTTCTCTGCTGTTCTGAGATTTCATTTGCTGAATTTAGAAAGCAAACACCTTTATTATTTCTAGGATACTTTGTGTTTGTTGTAGTAGAGAAACATAAGATCTTAATATGGTGAATGTGGTAACATAAATTCCATCATATTGCTGAACTCAGTGGCTCAAACTTTTCGATCTACACAATGTCATACATGAGCTTGTAAATTATTTTGGGAGATTAAACAAAAAAAGAAAGAAATCTGGGAGATTTTTATGAAAAAACTGCCAGTGGATGTTGCAGTAAACTCTGTATGTCCAGATCTGGATAATATCTCTTTGATGGACCCTTAACATGTAAAGCAGTTTGTCTCTTATTAGGGAAGTTGCCAAACCAATTAGCAAAGGTAATCACACGTAGTCCAAGCTGAGCTGCACAAAGAATGTGATTTTAGTATAACAAGTTGAGATTCCTTGTGGCTACAGAACTTCTGAAGGCCTAAGGGGGAGTTGTTCCTGGGCTGGATGAATTCATGCTGGTCAGTGGATGCAGTTTGCACAACAGCTTGTCCTTTCAGAGTTAGTTTGCATCAGGGGAAGTCTCTCATGTGCTCTCTCCCATATTTCTGTGACCTGCACTGTTCTTCACTTCCAAGGCCTCTCTAGCCAAAATTAGTGCAGCCATTTTTGCCATCTGCTTGTAGTCAGCTTCCCACTGTAAAATGTTTTAAAATACAAGTCACAGTTTTCAGTTCTTGGCAGCCCAGTCTAATCAACCTGACAGGTTTCCTGGGCTGCCATTGTCAATTTTTTTCTTCTTTTACAGAGGGGAAAAGAAAAAGAAAACTTAATAACTGGAATCCTGAACCCTAAATAGGGAATATACATCCCAAGTGTGTACTAATACACCACCTGCTACTTTGATTCTTCCTCCTGGGTTTCACAGTCAAGAGAAGGGGTCTGGCAACCCTGGGTAGTGCCCACTCCTCTTGGGGGTTGCTTCCCTGAAAAGAGAAGGAGGTTTATGAAGGGCTGGGCTGGGGTGTGACCCTCAGCCCAAGGTTTCTGGGGTGCAGTGCACTCCTTGGGATGCCTGTGCAAGTGCATAATTCCATCTGTCTTCTCCAGCCTCTCTGGAGATCTCCAGTGCTGCCCTGCCTGCAAGTGTCACCTTCACAGGGCTGAGCTCACATTCCCTGCAGCACTGAGGGTTTAGATCTGCTCCTCTCGGATGACAAGCTGCCCCTTAACTTTTACAGAAAAATAAATGTCAGTGGAAAAAAATACATATCCCCTTCTTTCCATAATATTTCATTTGGTCTTTCATACTCAATCACCCTGGTGCCTATAACTTATTCCTTTCAGAGAAAAAACAGATATAAAGTACTCCGAGTTTTCCTTTTTCTTTTTGCATCCAGCAGTTCCCATGGTGCTGAAAATCAGTTTTTAATCTCCCCAGTTAAAAATAGGTTTGAGTTCAATAAACAAGAAGATGAAATTTTCTTTTTTTTAATTTCCCTGGGCCAGGTATGTCTCTCCCTAATTTTCTATGTATTCAATTCCTTTCCAAGTCCTCATATGTAATCCTGCTTTTACAAACATATTTAGCTTCCTTTCTGGAGATGAGAGTTGCAGATGGTGAGATTTTTATAAAAATATTTAATCTGGAAATAAACTGAAGAGGATTTAAAACTATGACGGGCAAAAAACAGATGAAGAAAAGAATCTTGAAGTGATGCAGGAAGTTCAAACCCATTACATTTAGTATGTTAGTGCCTGCTTACATTTTATTTTTCTTCTATACAGAGTTGCAAGCATAAATTTCAGGCATTCTTGTAATGGTGCTACATTCTTTGCTAGTAGGGACCTCAAGAATTTGTAAGAAGTTGTTTCTAATATGCTAACCCAGTAATCATGACATAAACATTTCTCAGTTCAAAGAAATTTGAAGGTTTTTGAGCCTTTCTCCTTTTAAACATCTTTGTGCATGTACAGAACTTGTATTTTCATTTGTATTTAGTGGGTGAATATCTTTAACATGTTAAATTTCAATGAGGGGAAAAAAAGATGGTAAAAATGTGAACCAAAACATTTCAAACAAATAGATGAAAGAAGAACGTGGTGGGAAATGCCTCTGAGATTTCCTTTAGCTGACGGGCTATAACAAACAGCACTTATCCCTTGGCTGGCAGACAGAGGCATCCCTGGGCAGCTGCAGGGGCTGAAATAGAGAGCAGGGACAATGCTGGGTTTATGACAATAAAAGAAGGAATTGAGTTTTGTCCCACCTGTGGAAGCAATTCTGGCCTTTTAGAGAGAGAGAAATATATGCTTGTCTGTGAAATGTTAACAATCACTGAATCACCATTGCTCAGTGAATATTATCTTGGGAAAGAAACTTTTAGGAGCCCTCCTTTGCAAAGGCTGTGAGACGTGACTGTTTTATGTAAATAAATGGATAGCCCTAAGGAGATCGTTCATTACTTCTGCAAAATCAACTTTGGAGGTATGTGGCAGCTGGGAAAAATGCATCTTCTTTAAGAAGTGATTCCTTTTCACATTTTATTTAAGTATCTGACCAGAGGGAGGGATATGGATCACAGTTAGAGGATTATAAAGTTATGTATATCACTTATTATTTCATTCTCCAAGGCAGTATTCTGTTTAAGGAGGGAATTGAGAGAAAAATGGACTTATGTTTGGTTTTGGTTTTGTGCTAATTTATAGGCTTCTTTTATAAGCTACCAAGAAGAAAGAGCTATGAAGTGATCTTTTCACAGCTGGGATTGCCACTCTAAGTTATTGTTTCTGTCCCCACAGCATTCCAGTAATTTCAAAATGACCTTTGTCTTGGAAACTAGGCCCCTCCATGAGAGTGTGAAGCTGTCCTCAGCCTAAATTTAGTTAACCCTCCATAACTACAAAATACTCAAGGTGAATTTTTTTAGTTTTCCTAAACAGCCATGCCATCTAGAAAATTTGTACTCCCATGCTGTAATTCCCTTAGAAGGCACCAAATCCTGCTCAAAGGTGGGGACGCAGTTCTGCCTTCCAGCACAGTGGCTGCTGCCTCCATTTTTGTGTGCTCAGGTGTGGGTAGTGGTAAGAGCACCCCAACACAGTGTAACAGCTAAAATACTGCTGAGGGCTGTAGGAAAATTGAAACTGAGACAGGTAGATAAGGTTATGATTGAGCAAGAACACTCTCTTGAGGTTTTCAGCAGAAGTTCTACACTTTAAACCCATGGTAAAGTGCCTTCGCCTGATGGACTAAACCCACTGAGATTGTGCTTGTGCCTTAATCAGACACAGGAACACAGCCCTTGCTGAGTCAGGTTGCTGGTAATTACGATGTATGTACGTAGCCTGATTCACTGCCTGCTCCTTATCAAGAAATACAGCGGAGCTTCTTACGCAAGTATTACCTTGTCCTTCTTAAGATTGATCTTTTCTACAGGTTCTTAGATAAGTTTTTGAGTTGCACTGTGGTCAGGTATGTGCTTTGGATGCTTCTGCAAATATAAATATAATGAAATAGGGCCAAACTTCAGAAGAATTTTTCTTTCTGCTATCTGGACATACATTTGAAATTTCAGTGACTGCTGCTTTTACGCTGTCGAGCTGGTGAATGTAGATGAACGCTGCCACTGGAAAGGGAAGGGATCCCTTGCAGGATAGGATGTGGAACTCAGTGCTGGAGATAGATCCCTGCATTCATTAAAGGTAATGAATATCCCAAACATGCAAGCCTGTCAACTGCAGTGGTAATGAACTGGGAGAGCTGAGTTTTCCATAGATCTGAATGTATTATTGTGAAAACAGCTTTAATGACTTCCTGACAAAATTTACAATGAAAACATAGTTCAGCTAATTAGTTTTGCCTATATTCCTTTGACAAGAGGGCTTTGGCATGTGCTTGTAATTCCCTTTGGAGTACAGTGTTAGATTTTAATATGTACACTTTATTTTCCAGCATTTAGTTTATAAAATAAGAACAAGCTTTCTGCTTTAGTCCCTGCTCTCTCTGCTATCAACTGTATTAAGCAGACACAAAACAAATAGAGATTCTTAGAAAACAGTATTATTTCCCCCAGAAAATTTGCAGCTGTTATCTGGACATTTTTCTTTATTGTCTGCATGTTTCCTTTCCTCCTTTAGGTTAATCACCTTTCCACTTAAATAAAATATGTTTTCCTGTGAGATCATACATCTTGTCTTTTGTACAGAGGAATAGCTAAACAAAAAGGGGAGGAAATGCTTTTTCTTTCTTGTATATTGATTTAGAAATGTAAGACTATAATGGAAACAATAATATAACTTTATCCAAAGCTGTAGTGAAACTTCATAGCTATGAGTGGGCAGACTTTTATAAAAGTCATTTTCTTCAAGAACAACCTCTCCATTCTTTACAGGAGCTGCAATGTTCTGTTCCTGTGCTGAGGGTGGAGAACAGCACCTAAACTTGAAGTGGAAGTCTTCACACTCTTTAGGCTACTTTCCTCTTAGACATATTTTCACCTTTTTTCTCCTTCTGTGAGAATAGAGAAAGTAGAACAGTGTTCAGACACCAAATGCAACTCTTCTGGTGGAAAAAGTGTTTGACTGAAGTTCTCTGTCCTCTAAAAGTAGAGCTTAGGCTGTGAAGTCAAACAAAGTCTAAGCTCCTAGGAGATTTATGTCTTTGCTATATTATTCAGTCAATATTTTTAGTTATTTGAAACATTTGGTGATTCTCTAATAATATTAGCAGTATGTTAATATTTCATTGTTTTTTTTCCTAATGTTTCCTGCTAATCACTTATAGAAATGACCATTAAAAATTCAAGGACCGGAACAGCTCCACTTGTTTTGGAAGTACACACTTGTATCCTCCAGCTCTTGTTGCTGTACTTGAAAACACAGTTAATGGCACAGTTGGGGAAAAAAAAAAGAAAATCTAACTAGTTTTCAATTCCTATTTTGATGCAGTTTTTTTCTTAATTCATTATAATTTATTTATGATTGCATATTATCAGTATTGCAGAAGCATTGAGAAGCTTTGAATAAGTGTTTAATTATATCAGACACTATAGACATGCAAAGCAAGCAAAAGAAAGGCTATTCTCCAGCTAACTTATAGTCTTACAAGGTAAAGTTATGGTGGGAGAAAGGAAGCAGCTTTGCCATCACAGATCAGGCTCCAGCACTGCCTGAGCCTTCTCTCTTTTGCTGTTCCCTCACTTTCACTGTCTCTCGTTTGGAATCTCTTGAACACACACAGGAGCAGCTTAATACAACAGCAGAATTTCATCCTGTGTGCCAAAATTGGATGAGTTGCTGTAAACCCAAGGCATGTTAGAGAATACATCCAAGGCATGAGCAAATTTTTCAGCCCAGTGGAGCCATCCGTCATTTTGCCAAGTCAAATCGTTAGTGATTGAGGGCACTTTTCAACACCCTGATTGTGGGAGTGTTCCTGCCTCTAAAATGAGCAATGCAGAGTGTAATGAAATCTCTTTTCCTATTGCCATTTTTCACAGTTCTCTGCTGAGTTTGTTGTTTGATAAATTGCATGGAGTTACAAAACCCTGTGTATAAAATGCTTATGGGACACTGGTTTATCTTCTGGGCATATGTGGGAGTGTGTCCCAGGCAAATCTCTTTCATGGACAGTTCTTAGCATAATATGTTGTGTAAAACTTCATAATTCAGATTCTTGGTGCTCATTCTTCAGTAGTAACATCTAAAAATATCCAATGGTTCTCTATGAAAAAAAAGGTGTAACACAACTGAAAATGCTTGGGGTGTATCCAAGACATTAAAACAGAGTATACAGAAGGAGTGATTTAAGAAATAGTATCTATTGAAATAGAATAGGGAATTTATTTATGTCAGTAATTTAGAAAGATGCCTCCTTCAGTATCATTCATAGGAAAGGTGTATATAGAATATTTTCCTGCCTTTCTTGTATATTTTATTCCTAACAGCATGCTGCTGAATATTCTTTAGAAAAGAATATTTTAACTTTGTGCAGACAGTAGATTTCTTGACAAAATTTAATATAGGATTGTGTAATTGCAACTGCAGATTTGTTATTATTGTTTTTCCTTAAAAGCTGCAGGGCAGTTTACTTTTCCTTTTCATACAAACAAACACGTCCTAATTATAGTAATCAGTTCACATGCAATAATTGCATTAGCTCTGGTAATTATTATTTGCATCACCTGGACCTCTGCTGGTCTTGAGAGACAAAATCAATAATTCTCAAGCAGGCAGAAGGGTGAGGCTGATTATGCGTTCAAGTGATCAGAGACCAGATTGCATTTGATTAAATGAACTGGTGAGAGATTTTATAATTAATGTTCTTTGTTAACAGACAAAAAGCTAAAAAAACGCATATGCTTTACCCTGGCTGAGAAATGGCCATTTTTTCCCTCCAGAATGTTAGAACAGGAATGTGTTTGCAGCACTGCTGATTGCTCATCTAAGCAGCAGAGGAACACACAGCTGAAGTGAAACATTACTGTCTTGCAGTCTTAGTGTTTAATGCTTCAAAATAAAACCTTCTGTGGATGATGACAATTCGTATTAGTGGACGAGTCTGAGCATTCCTGTAAATCCAGTGCATAGCAAAATAATTGTTAGCACTTATTTGTAAAGAAAACTCCCTTTGCTGGAGGTAAGATGGATTGTTCTATGTAGTGGTAGAATTAAATCTTAAAATAATATAAAATGGGTTATTTTTTAAATGAAATTACAGTTGCAAAGGTGAGCTCCCCCTCCTGGATTTACAGTACACTTAAATTGAATCTGACCGATGAGTTAGGGAGATCTGAAGCCCGAAGAGTTAAAGCACCCTGAAAATATTTTCCAATATTTTTGTTTCAAAATTGGTCCAGAAAACATTAACTAAAATTGTAAATGTAATTAATAAAGCTCTGTGTTCAGATCCCAGTTATGGAAGAAGGTCATTCTGTGATATTCTTCTTTGGCCACTCAGTATGCAAACACAGCTCCCTCTTCAGTGTCCAAGTCATTCCCTACTGGAAAAGCTTTTGAAGACACTCTTCAGCATGATCAAGCTAAAATATCAAGTACTCTGAGAAAGTTCCTTTGTATTCTGAATTTTATAGAACAGATTGCTGAGAATTGTCTTGAATTTCCACATTTTTAGCTGTAAGTAACATCTTTTTCCAGAAGACATTAATGAATCTCAAAAATGTCCTTGATCTGAGTGGTGAGGCTGGCCAGGGATCACCTCTGCTCTTGGGACACACTAAAGCACACTGGGACTGAGCTGCCATCTCTCAAATTGTTACCCCTCTGTCCTCCTTCCCCACCACTTCCCTTCAGGTTTTACACCTTTCCATGCCAGTGTTTTTTCTCTCCTACCCCTGAGCCTGCACTAATTACCATCTCATTCTGCTTTTCTCTTCTTTTCTTGGCTCCAGCTTGTTTTATCCCACTTTCTTTCTAACAACTTCTCAATTTCCTTGGCAGCCTGAGCCAAGGTCAGCTGGCCATGCTGCATCCAAGCTAAGCCTTGGATCCCAGGCAGCTGAACCCCTGGGCTGAGAGCTACATCTCCAGGATAACTGAAGTGCAACAGGTTTAGGAAATGCATTTCCTGGGTGGATCAGCCTGGACTCGTGATTGGCACTTAAGTGAATTTTTAAACCTTTCCTTTGGCTTTACAAAATATTGAGAATTGGCATAATCTTGAGGGTTTCTTAAATAGAGGTATTAGTTATAGAGTTTGAGGAATACTTAAAGTTTGAGATTTGAAGTTATCTTTCCAACAGACAGATCTTTAATACCCTAAATAAGTCTCCTCGCATCAAACAGCATTAAAGCTTAGTAGAGGATTTCTTGTGGAATATTTTCCAACAGGCTCTATTTTCCAGGGAACTATACTTCTGAAGCTGAGCTATATCACACATGGTAACAACCAAACACCCTGCATTTGAATAATTCTCAACGGATGGACTTCAATTTTTTGTGTAAACTCAAATATTAGATCCTAGAAGATCTTTGGAGAGATTTTGATGGTTTGTGTGGCTAATGAAAATAAAAACTCAGTTCCTGTCTCTTGTCATTGTCCCTGCTCAGGGAAATGTTAGGTATTAAATATTTGGAGGTAAGATTTCAAAACTTGTGTAAATCAAGGGGGATTGACTTCTTTCTAAATTCCTGTGCATTGCACAAAGTTGGCTGAATTAATTTAAAAAGTTTCAGGAGGATTTTTTAGGGACTGGGGTTTTCTCAGTCTTAATTAGTGAGTCTGTTGTTACAAGTGATTTCACTGGGTCAGGGACTGCAGAAAGCTGAGGGGAAGGACTGAGTCCTGAGCAGCAGTCTCTGAACTTCAGTATTCTTTCTGTTCAAAGCAGTTTGCTTCCCTCCCTTCCTTTCCTCTCCTCTTATCTGTTGTTTCTTTAGCATTCACATCTTTGTGAATCAACACCTTAACCACTATGATTTATCCCAGATAATGTGAAACAATCACTGATTTTTGACATTTGTTAATACATTTCATTGCAGCTTTCAGCGGTTCAGTGACTGTTATATGAACCCTGAGCCTGCAATAGGAATCTTTTGTGGAAGTTACAGGTTTAACCATCTCCAGTTGTAAATCAGGGTCCAATAATGCTTCAAACTGGCTCTGTTTGTCATGCAGTGAGATTCAAAACTCTTTCCTAGGCATTGGCTTGCTAGTCCTGGGTGATAAATGATGACACAGTCCTTGACCAGAATAAAACGACAGCCTATCGAGGTTCCCATGCATGATGACAGGAGAGAGATGCAATCAAATATAGACACTTTCTAATGCAAGTATCTTCTTGCTTCTATTATTATAAATGGTTAGAGTACGTGTAAGTGCTAAAGCATTAGCTCCTCATTTTCACTGTGGAATTATACTCAGCATTTTCTGCTTATCTGAAAGTGAGAGTTCTTCGTTTCCATTTGATCTATTTTTTTCCCCTCCAGCATAATGAAGAGTGATGATACTTTTAGATGTTGACATTTTAGAAAGCTGAGATGGTCTGTAGTAGACTACAAATGATGAAAGCTTAATGAAAGTTATTTTCTCATAATAGCCCTAAATTGGCTATTTTCGCAGAATGGAGCGGGTCCACTGGATTGAGCTTGAACTTTTTACCCCTCTGTGATCCTGGAGTTACCAAAAGTAGTATGGAATGGCTTTAACTGTTTAGCTTTTTAAAATCCAGAGTTAAGAGAACTGGTTCAAGTGTAATTTTGCCGCTGTTCCCAGGTGTAGGATTCTGTAGCTGTGAGGAGCTGAAGGATTGTTGTTTCCTGACGTCCTCCATCGCAAGCCTGGCAGTCAAACCCAGACCCTGTGCTGCAGGAATAGTAAAGATCCTAATGGAAAACAGTAGAAAATGGGGATGCTAAACTTCTGTACTAGGATAACATTTTTGTATTGACCAAACTGTGAGCCAAAATATGAAAACTTTAAGTAAATCAGCCTGTAATCATTTCATACGTGTAGACTGGAAATCTCCTAAACCTCATTTCTCTCTAGAGACTTAGGAAGGTTGTTCCAAATACATAACACAGTGAGAATTTCCCCAAATTTTCTCTTTAAAAAAGTAACATCCAAACCCCTGTTTTCAATACCTAAAATTGTTGGTAATTTTGTTGCCCTGATTCATGAAGACATTCTCAGGGTGCAGTCATTTCTCTTGTTCATGTTCCAGTGGGTCAAAGACCCAAGACAATAAACCTAACACATCTTTAATACATTTTTAAAACCAAGTTATGGCTGGTTTTCTGTCCTCAGATGTAATTTTTTAGATACCCGTCTCTCTTAGCTATTATAGTAACAGTTTTTCAGGACATATGTGTTGATAAGAAAGGTTGACTTTAATTCTTGTAGTTGTCTCAAGCTAAAGACAAGTTTGCAATATTTCAACAGTCTTAAAATGCCATCAGCATCCTGGGCAAACACATTACAGAGATACAAATGATTTCAGACAGAATGTGACTCTATCAATTTATTAAGCATAAGCCTCTATTTATAGGTGATTGATAGAATTAATGAGGAAAACTCCACTTTGGTAAATCTTCATTTTCTAAGCCTGAAGTTCCCAGTAAACTGTTTGTTCACCCTACCAATTTAATCAAAGTATGTTGTTGAACTTCCTAAGGAAATGTTCTAGTTGCTTGGCAATGGACTGTGGAACAATTTGTTTAAAGTTCAATGAACATAGAACTAGAGTAATTTATTCAAATCCACCACTTATTAAATCAGGATTTAACTTAATTTTTTTTTCCTGACTAATAAAATGGACTTGAAAAGAATTAGCTAAACCTCTGTGGAATTGTCACAAAATAATTCTGATGACTATGTTGTCTATTAGTTTTTACTGCCAGTAAGGAAGGCAAATGGAGATGAATACATTCCCCATTGTTTTGTGGATTGTCAGAAAGGGATTTATTTTTAAACAGTTTATTGTCTCAACATTATCCTCCTTTCAAGATAAGTAACATGGAGATAATATACCTGCATTTTTATTAGGCATCTGAAGTATTTGAACATTTCACAAGAAAGGGTATTTTCTTTCTCTGTCACCAGTGAAAAACAGAGACTGCAGGTGCTGAATTGGGATACTTTTCTGATGGGCATGAATAATTTAACAGCTTGAATTTAAAATCTTACAACAATAAATACATTTTATTTTAAATATCAGTTCTGGCTCAATTTTACTAATGCGTGCATTTCCGGTCGGAGAGTTGCTGCTCCTTTAATCTTACAAAGAAAGACAAATACAACATGACATATTCTTGAAATGTCAAGCTCACCTGCAGTCACTGGATTTCAGCGTGGAACTCTCTGAGCTTTTGATCAGAGCCATAAAACATCTTTTATTATGCGTTAGGACCTGAAAGAAGGAAACGTGAGATTGGGAGAGTTGTGCTGTTGTTAAAACATTATCCTCACTACCTGCAAATCCTCTTTAGATCAGGGCACCAGAGTCCTGTGTCCTCTAGGGGAAAACAAAGCAAGACCGACCCAGGAGCCTGCAGACTTAGTATAAAACAAGCTGTAACAGAGGAAAAAAGAAATGCATTTTCTTGTCTCCCCAGTGAGAGAATATGAAATATTTATCTAAGCATCAGTCAGGTCCATGGGATCTACAGCTGTCTGCAACCCCAAGGCAATTAAGCTGATTTTTTCCTGCCCATGCTCTGTTTTGCAGGGCTCTCAGACATGGGCAGGGTGCAGACTGCAGCTGAGATGACACGAGCTGGCAGTGGCTGCTCGCAGCTCCGTGCCAGCCCCCTCCCAGGCAGTGGCTCTGGCTCAGACATGTCCAAGCAAGGCCATTTATCTGCCAGCAGCAGCAGCAGCAGCGTGTCCTACGCTCCCCGAGCTTTGGCTCCATCCCGGGATGAATGCACAGACAAGTGCACGCTCCTGGTGGGCTGGCTCTCACAATTTCAGGAGACAACCAAGACAAAGCTTACAGCAGGGATGATTGGAGGCAGCAAGCCCTACTTCCTAAGAGTTTTGACATGTTCAGTCAGGATTTTGAAAATATTTTGTGATAGCATCCTCAATGGGAATCACAGGGCAGGACTGCATTTATGAAAAAGGCAGGATGTATTCCTGAGACTCCTTCAAAGACTAAATGTGAAAATAATTATGGAAAATTACAGAAGAAGATGGCAAGTTGATGAATTCCAAACATTACCGCTTTCCAAGTAGATTTTCCCTGGCAAACTTGACAAATACTTGTAATTTGTGTTGTAGATTGCCATGAGGAAAAGTGATGAGAATGAGCTAAAGGAATCAAACCACAAGGCAAGGAATGGATTTTAGAGATTGAACAGGGGGAAGCCTTATGTAAAACTGCCTTTGATGACTTCACAAGAATCATTTTCCTAGGGGAATTGTAGGATTTTCCTGTGTGTATGCATGAGTGTCTGAAAGAGATTTTAAATAGTCTGAAAAAGACTTTCTTTATTTTCTCTATTGGACACCATTTAGTTCTTTCCAGCAGAATATCTTGGTTCCAATGCCACCAAATGTTATTAATTTTTCTTTCTATTTGGATTCTCTGCTATGTTATCACTTCCAACACAGGATGAAAGTCTTCAGTTCCTAGTTAATTAGCATTCCATGAGCAAAGCCTCGCGTGGTGTAGAATTCACTCTGCCCTATTGCACACCTGTCCAGAGGATCCTCAGCATAACAAATGATTCCCCATGGTTTTCTTTTAGTAAGGAGTGTTTCAAGAACAAAATGGTACAGGGCAGAAAATAGTAGCCACCATTTCTTGAGTAAACTCCTATACATTTTAAATATTTTGTGTCTTGATTAACTGAGTGGTTAGTCTCATAACTATTAGCCATCATTTAACTCAGTGTTTGACTTCACTCCACTTAGTAAAAATACAAACAACTCTTAGGAAATGAGCTGAGTAGATTTAGAGTTTATCATGAAATGATGGAATTGTTAAGGTTGGAAAAGCCCTGTGAGATCATTGAGTCCAACCACTAACCCAGCACCACTGTGATCACCTCCAAACCCTCTCTCCAAGTTCTACAGCCACACGTTTTTTGAATGATTCCAGGGATGGTGACTCCAGCGCTTCCAGGGAAAGCTTGTTCCAATGCTTGATCACCCTTTCAGTGAAGAATCTTTTTCCTAAAATCCAATCTAAACATCCCCTGGCACAACTTGAGGCCATTTTCTCTCATCCTGTCACTTGTCACCTGAGAGCCAAGACCAATTCCCCCTTACTACAACCCCAGGTTGTTGTAGAGTTACATTTCTTCTTTCTTCTTTTATTGTAAAATCCACAGAAACTAACAACATTTGGGGAAAATGTGCTAAACCAAACTATTAATAAATCTTCTCTTCGATTTCTATGCTTATTTTTTCGTCAGCATGCATGCTTGCCATGAGAATGGACTCACAGCATTGAAAGCTTAGATGCCTTAACAAAGGGATTCAGAAAAGTTGCATTATCTAGAAATGAAAAGTTAAAAGCCACAGTGAAAATGGCAGGGCCTTACCACGGTTATCAGGGTTGAGAGGAGACATCAGGAATATCAATGACTTCAGAAGCAGCCAGAAGTGTCTGTGGAAAGGGAGGTGCTTTGGAGAATGTGTGTCCTACACCTCTGGTGAGCAAGAGTTACAAGAGATCAGACGTTTATAAAGAAATTTGACTTTCTCAGTAATATGATTTTAGCAGGGCCTAGTGTTTAGTGAGCCTTGTGAGAGAACCTGTTGATTGCAAAGCTCTTAAAAGTTAGTGCAGTAATCCCCTCAGCTTCATTAAATTATTTCAGGTGAAAAGGGAGAAAAAAGGCAAAGAAAAACGATACTGAACATACTTTGAATTACAGAGGATTTTTTGGTTTGTGTGGGGGTTTATTTTATTTTCCCTTTTTTTTTTTAATAGTGGAATAAATGAAAGAGTGCTTTATTTTCATTTGCATTCATATAACTAGCTGCTAATCCTTCCTTCAGTCTATTCACTTTGTTTCCATCATAGTTTGGCACATTCACTAGCACTTACAATGTAATTATGTAGGGAAAACTTCCTAGAAAGGAATAATGAAAGAGAATTTTATCCACTTGCTCTTTTACAAGTGAATTCAGGACCAAAATGTATAAAATGTATTTCTGCCAAGATTTCCTTATCTGTGAGGTGAAAGAGCCTTCCCTATATGTGATTATATTTAGAGCATAATAGGAATAACTATTTCTTAAGCTTAATGGAAGAGATGTGCCAATTAAAAAGCTGATTTAACTTCCCACGGCAATGAGAATGTGGATAGGTTCCTTTAAAAGAATAATGCAGCATATTTAAAGATATTCAAATAACAGTATAGGGTATTTCAAGAGATTTTACTTTCCATATCAGTGAGAACAGGGGTAGGTTTCCTTTAAAGAATGGTCTAGAGTATTTAAAGAGCTGCTTGGCAGATATATAGAGAGGAGAACTGTGTTTTGTGTCGTATTCCTGCAGATGGTTTTATTAGATCGTTAAAAAGTTATATACAAAGAGCAGCATTTCTTACCAAGAAAATGAGATTTTAAAATAACTCACATTAGTGGTCAATCCTTGTTGTGTATGTTTGAGTTCTAACAGCTGTAATGATTTGTTTTAAAGGAGCCATCTGAACCTGTGCTGATTTTTAAGCCGTTACTGATTGATTTGACTTGTTTGATGTATTATAAATCACACAGCTATAAAGTCACAGTAAAAATTCCATTAAACTTGTGAGGTAAAAAAAAAAAAAAATCCATAAATAAACCAGTACAAGATGCAAGACGGCAGCAAACGTGCTATTTCTTTTCCTTTTTTAAAATTTAAGTTTAAGTTTATAGCCAAGGCCATTTTTATGTGAAAGAAAAACAATGGCAACAAATAAGAATCTAGCAGGCATCTCACTATGGGGGTGTGTTTTATTTCCTGTACTTGAACAATATTTCAGTTTCCTTCACTGTGCCTCTATAAAAGTGTTTTTTGCTAATTCATTGAACAGAACTGGTTTTTGTTTGCAAATTAAGACTCTTGATCAGGAAAACTATTGTTAAGAGCACCTAAAAAAAGCTGGAAGAGGTAAGGACTTCCAGATATAATCACTCTTGTTTCTAATTCTTTAATCTTTGTATTTTCACAATCTAGTACTGTTTAGGCTGCCTAACCAGGAGTGATGCTGAACCTCACACCAGACTCTTATTTTCTGGGTGATTTCTTGTTGCTCTATATTATGTGCCTTTTCACTTTCATATGTTGGCTGAGTTGATAAATACTGAAGTAATTCTTTAGAAGTGACAAAAATTTTGTGCTTGAGATCTCCAAAAGGAAAAAGAACTAATGGTCTCATATTAAATGTCTTAAAAAGCCAAATGAGTTATTCCAGCTTGCACTATTTAGTCATCATTCTTGCAATTTTCTTAATAAAAAAATAAAAGCTCAAATGTAAATTAAACAGATTTTTCATTGAAATGGGGAAATGTTAGAAGGTACTTTGTTTTCTTTAATTTTATTTTTTATATCTATAAATTCAGGATAAACTCATTTCATTGTGTCTCAGCATCTTCATGCATAGACACAATGAATAATAGGGCACAAGACTGGCATTTTGGGTTTTATTCTTGCTGTGACAGGGCACGTTCTGCTGGTTGGTTAAACTGATTTGAGCTGTGCTTTGGCTCAACAGTGAAGGAGGGGGGTTTGTGTGTGACACCTGTTAACTGGCTTTTAAAACATCTTTGAAATATCTTTGGCTGATGTCGATGATTCCTGTGCCTGTTTCTCATCAGTGAAATATGGCTGAAGTTCTTCTGGGTTTCTCTGCTGTAAAAGACCAAGTGATTCACTGAGTTATGCTTTATATCCACATTTCAGCACTGTCACATGGACAGAAATCCCTGACTCTCCTCACCCTCATTCTGTGACTTGCATTTCTGGTGCTCCACTGCAGATGTAGTTGGTTGTGCTTGATGGAGCCTCTGCCCTGGTCCAGTTTGTTTCCTTGTTTCCTTCAGAGGGACAGGGTAATCCCCAAAAAATGACAACCCAGCTTTTGCCATGCACTGAGTGCTGGAAACTCTGCTTCTGGCACTCGGTGCAGTTGGTTGCATATTTGGATGTGCTGTAAGTGTAAAAGGGTAGATGCATGGCTGCCTTTAAATGGTGTCAGGCCAAATAAACACAGAGTGTGCCCCAAATATTGTATAGCAAAGGTTGGGGCTCATGAACTCTGCAAAGGTAAATACACCTGCTCAGGGTGTGTCCAGTTCCCTCCACTTGCTCTTGATTCACAGACTTTCTGAAATTTGTCAGTAACATTCCAGATAACTCATCTGCCACAGGATCACAACAGAAGGCTCAGAAAGCAGCTCCTTGGTCTCCCCTTTTGTTTTCCTCTCTTTTTTTCCCCCCTATTTCCTTGTTTCTTATTTCAAGTACTTTATGGAGCACATCTCATTAATCTCTTATCAGATTCCCTCTGTTGGTCTGTCATTTCATCCACACTTCACAATCCTGACATCAAGTGCTGTTCTTGACAGGTTGAATATTTGTTCCAGAAGAAAACCTCGGGTTTATGTTTCTCCTGCATATGCAGAAACCATTACAATTAGATAGGAAAGAGTAGTTTGGTTGTTTTACTCAAAGGAATGACATTCTGTTGTTCTACAGATGCACACACATGAGATTATTACAAAAGAAGGAATAGTTGGATAACTGCGCCCTTTAACCATTCAAATCCTCTTGGCAGCCACCACAACTTCACAGAATGTGGTGTTTCAAATACTACAGTGGAAGAAATAGCTGTTATCTCATGCACTGGGACTTACACCATCTTTTTTTGGTAAAGAATTTTTTGTATGTCTTTTGTCAGTTAAACTGATAAATAACCAAATGGGAATTTTAAGGAGCAGCGTGAGGTTTGTCGTGGCAAGAAGTTTCAGAGAACACCTGGAATTACTTCTGATGAAAAAAAAGAGAAATATGTTTTATTACTGCTCTTACTGCTGAGTACCCTTGTGTTAATCACTTTATCTGTCCTGGACACTGATGCCTGCCTCCTTATCTCATGTTCTTCCTGCAGCTTCTTAGAAACACTTCGGCTTGTTCAATGTTCTTCTTTGTTAAAGTCATGGGTTTTGCTCGTGTCAGCCCCAAACTGCTGCAAGATTAGTGCTCCAAGATTACCAGGAGCTCTCTACAAACTCCTTGACAGGATTAGGAGAGGCCATTGCTGCTTCAGATAATGGTGATAATCCAGACTGGGGAGGCTGCAAGCGGTAGGGAGGTGTAATCAGAGAGATGCCAAGATATCCTATGTAGTGTCTGAAAGTAGGGCACAGGAATGGGAAAGAGAGCACAGGAAAATGTGCTCAGTACACCTGTAGAACAGCGTGGGGGGGAGTGTGATACCTGCATTTATTTCAGCTGCCTTGGCTGCACATGTTCCCCTCAATATCCATTTGCAGCATGAAAAGCAGTTACAAAGTCCTTGCTGCCCACAGCAGTGCTTAGATCTCCATGTGTTGGACAATAACAAGTGGGAAGATGCTCACGTGAGTGCCAAAGAATTGCAGAAGAGAAAACTGTGTGAGAAACCTCTGTGGTGAGATTGTGACCATTGCTGGAATAGCTGCTGTGTGCCAGAGCCTGGTTTGTTTTCTCCAGCAGAGCCTGGGGGCTCTCAGCTTTCCAAAGGGAAGAGCAGAATGTTGGAAAACCTTCTGCACTGGCTTTTCCTGTGGATTACTGGTGCTGGAATAGCCAGAGCTTTAGGAAGGCGAAGCCAGGGTGTGGGGAATGCTTCTTGCTGAGCTGAGCAGAGAATAGCAGCAGCGCTCGCTCTGCCTTTGATGTCTGCTGCATTTGACAGAGTTTCCCGGGTGGCAAGGCTTCTTTCTGGATGAGGGTCCTGTTAGAAATAGCTCATTCAGGAGACATCAAATAGTTCCCAATTTAGCCTGGTTTAAAGGAACTCAATATTGGAAGGGAAGCAGATGCCAGTGTGATAGCAGCAGGTAGGTAAATGTATGTAGGGTGAGTAAGCAAAGGAGCCACTTCAGAGTACATGGAAAAAAAAAAAAAAAAAGAATCCATTTGCCTTTTGCCAGTTTGGATTTAGCTACGTCTTCTGAAAGTGTCACTGAAATAAGGTTTTCACATACTTGTTATTCACGTGTAAGGAGTAAAGCTGGGGAGGCTGAAATCCTTTATTCAGACACAGTAAAAAAGGGTGTGAAAACATCATTCAGGAGACGTGGCACATGGAGATGTGAGGGAATTTAAAGACTGGGTTTGAGCAAGGGTGTGGATGTGTGCACCTCTCCTGGCTAAAAGAAAGCCCTGAAGACAGGTCCAGTTTCTGAAGGGCTTTTCCCACCTTGTGATACAATGAACCTACAACTTTCCCCTTTCCTACCACCCTCGAACATTATTCAAACATCTGATTTCAGAATGCCAGCTGGTTACTCTCTGCACTTTAGCCCTTCCCTCATGATGTGGTGTGTTGCCTGTGCTCACAGCACCAGTGGTGACCTTGAAAAACCACGATTCCAGGTCTATTCTTCCAATTCCCAGGAGATGGCCTGGTCTGGTGGTGGTGTCCTGCGGCTGCCCTGTCCTCCTGGCCCCCGTGGAATGCTCAGACAGAGCAGGTACCCATGAGTGCAGGTGATTTATTTGCCTGCCAAGCTGATGCTTTCATAATGAGTCTAATTAGTTTCTAATTTACCTGTTCCTTGTGCTCTGCATCAGAGTGGCTTGCTGCAGTGTGAGATGTGCTCCACACACCCAGCATCTCCAGACTTTGGAATGTTTTCTCTGTACTCTCTCCTGTATATCTCCTTCAACAGATTTTCCAAAAAAGTGAAGTGTTCTGGGTCTTCAGCACATTTTAGTATTGCTCAGTATTGATGGACAGATAGCGTTGAATCCAAATTTACTGTGACAGAAGAAGATCCTCTTGCCTTAAATATTTTGCAGATACTTAAGAATATCCATTACTATAACACCAAAGTTTGACTTTCCTACTGGACTGAGTTTGAATATCCTGGGAACACACAGAGGCTGAACATCCCTGTTTGCACTCAGCAAAGCAGCACTTCAGTGCAGTTTATGCAATGCCACATGTTTTTTTCCTTCTGAATGTTTTTCATGGTTTTTCATATTTTCATCATTACAACTTCCACAAGTACTTGGAAGATGTTTCTTTTCATGCTAGTCAAACATCCAGCATGAGATTATAATATCATCTGTCTCTGATTGCTATTTTGCCTTGTTCCCTTCACTAGAGGATTGTCAAATGGGTGTAGCTGATGATACTTCACAAGCTGACTGAACAAAAAAAGGCTAATTTTTTTAGTACTGACAGTATTTGCACTGTATATATGATATAGAAATAAACTTGCAATCTCACATAGAACAGATTTACAATCTGGACCACTGCAATTAAAGAACAAACTGAATCCAAAACCAAATTAGAAGAATCTGATATAGATAAGTGTTTGTGCAGTGAAAAGGAGGGATTTTGGTTTTTCTTTTCTGCATTTGTTTGAGGAAAAAAATAATATTTTTTATAATGTTCTTTAATGACAGTAATACTGAGATTTTTTATATGATTCGTTCTGCTGAAATGCTCAGACCAACAGTGAGTGGTTTATTCCTTTCTCACACTGACATCTCTATGACATGAGCACATCAGCTGAAGGCATTGTACACACAGAAAAAAACATTTCTCAGTGCTCAAGTATCAGTTGCCACAGTCAAACAGAAAAAAAAAAAATAAAGACAAGGTTTATATTTCCAAGAGTACATCCAGATACTATTTTCAAGACATATTTCACTTTAAAGGACTTTTTGAAGAGGTGCTGGAAACACTGTTCTTATCATGCACAGTATTACAAAAGATTTTTCTGGAAAAATGTCTGATTAAATTCAAGATGAGAAGTTAGAAGTTGTTTGCTGAACATTCCATTAACAAAATCCCTTATAAAACCACATAAACTCCTGCACTGCACTCAACAGAGTAGAATTTCTAGGTACAATAGCAAATTGTGAAATTATCAAGATGCTCTTCAATTAGATTTCTTTCTTAATCCATGGGGAAATGGTATTTTCACAGGGTATCCCTGCTTCCTCTCAGTTCTGTGAGTTTGAGAGTTGCAAAAAATAAAATTCTATCAATAGCTTAGAGCAGACTTTATACCCTTAAAAAGAAGAGAGATGCAGCATGCAGTTCAGATGCACTTCTGGGTAGTGGATGTTTATTAGCACCCTCCAGAGATCTGGTATTTTTTTTTTAAATAGCATCCCTGTTTCATGTGTCAGCATATTGGCTACAGTATAAATGTATTTTTTGTTATTAACCTATTTCCGTTTGTGATGGCATGATCTGGATATATTGCATTTAGAACTTTCTCTTACTTTTGGAAGAATTTCTTTATTGCAAAGACATTAGACCAGACTTTTTCTCTTGTGTTTACCCTTAATTTCACTGCTGATGCTTCATCATTCCTGAATGATACCATGGAAATCACGTGTGTTCTCCAGAAGAAAGTCTCCCTTTCTCAGTTACATTTATAAGAGAGTGAAAAAAGAAGTACACAAATATAATTTATATTTCAAACTTGTAGCCTTTGTCTTTTTTTCTTTAGGATATGTGCTTATGCTTACTGAACTTAACTGGAATTTTGTCATTGAGTTCAATAATGTGTAATCTTGTTCTTCATTTCTATTAAAAGTTATGAGTTCTGTTTGTCCTGAAAGTCTCTCTTGAGAAAGACAATTACTGTCACAGCCACTGGCTGGCGGAACGGAGCCCAGCTTATTGGATTTATTACAAGTATTGTCAGTTGTAGCTCTGAAATAAAAAGAGACACTTAAATGGACTCCTGAAAGGTGCATATACAGACTTCCAATAAATGTATTTTATTTTTGATTTGTATCATTTTATTTCATGTGGCTTGCATATTTTCACAGCCCTTGTTCTGTGAAAACCTCTGCCATAATCGAGTTTTGGCTCCATGAGAGTACCAGGATTATATCATCCTTTTCTCGTGCCTCCCGTTTGTGATCATTGTGTTTGACTTCACAATAACAGTGACAAAATGAGTGTTGACAGAACCACTTTGAGGCGTGGGTCCCGTTTCCTGATGTGACATTGTCTCCAGAGCCCACGGAGCAGAGGTTTTCAGCTTGGAAAGCACCCGACTGTCTCTGTCAGCTTTTGGCTCTCTCTGCCTTAAACCTTTGCAGGTGGTTGGGGAAGAGGCTGGACAATAGAGTGAATGAACAAATATCTAATTGCATTTTAATGGCCTCTTCCCTAAAGGTTCCTTCATACTTGGTTAAGTACAGGGCCATAAAAGTATAAAGGTAAATTTTTGCTGTCCAGTCAGCGTGACAATGAAGACTTTCTGGTTGGAGCTATTTAACATCAGTCAAGGAAATTTGTCCTTTTTCTGACATAATTGGCTTGGCTCTGGATAATTGCAGATCTAATAAACTGATCAGGAAACCTTAATATTTTTCAGCAAAATAATATCTTCACAGATAAAGTGACCTATAGCTTCTACTTTGCAAATGTGGCTCTTAGTGGCTGCACCGAGTGGAGCTGCTGAAGTCAAACCTGTAAAATGGAGAAGCACAGGAACACTTTATCAAAGCCATCTGTAATATTTAAGCAGAATGAAATTAGCTGGGCACAAATGAGATCAAAGCCTTAAGTGAGGTTTCGAGGGTGAAGAAAAGGCTGCAGTGGTGAATAGCGATTACTTGTAGTTAATTTAAACTTACTGAAAGATTTTAAGGATCAAAGTTGGGTCTTTTGAGAAAGGGGATTCATCCGATTTCCTCTACTTATATTTTTCCAACATAAATTTATCTTGATATATTTTATTAGCTTTTTACTGCTTTTTTTCTTTTCTTCTTTTTTTCCTTTCTTCTTTTTTTCTTTCTGTAAGAGCAGGAGCACTTTGGCTTTTGTCTACTGAAACTCTTCAGCTTTTGTTTATTAAAACCACACCAGGGTTACACCCTGGGGTTACTCTGTTGCTGTTTCTGGGTTTCCAGCTCATGGTATGCAGACAAAAACATTTTTCAGTGTATTTCTTATTTATTGAAGCATAAAACTATTTGATCTTTCAAGTATGCAACAAAGCCAAAAATATTAATATTGCATTCTTAGTTAATTCCATTACAGTGCTATTCAGCAAATACACATTGGCAAGTTTTTGTTTGTTTTCTGTTTGGCTTCTAATGCTTCAAAAAATTACTTTGGCCATTATATTTATTATATCTTTTCAAACTGTTGTGCAATAGTGATAACAGCAAAACAATTTGTCTGCTACTAATTGGATAATATATGTGAAAAAAGCACA
Organism: Corvus hawaiiensis; assembly: GCF_020740725.1. Taxonomy (NCBI): domain Eukaryota; kingdom Metazoa; phylum Chordata; class Aves; order Passeriformes; family Corvidae; genus Corvus; species Corvus hawaiiensis. Next base: position 2,824,867 of record NC_063226.1, on the reverse strand, counting down.
TTTTAATGAGTGAATGATAAATAGAGTTCCTTATTTGAAACTTATTAGCTAATAATACACCTTCAACACTAGTATTTGTCAAAAACCTCCAAAAATATTTCCTTTTTAATTTCATGCTAGCATTTGACAGCTGTGGCAATACCAGTATTTATTATTAGTATACAGCTGAATGGCATTTTAAATCAAGTCTATTACAAATTGTCCTGCTCTAAAGTAATAAAATTAATAGCTGTGTAGCAAAATAATAAAGCAAAGATTAATCACATATTGCATGGGAATAAGAAGTCTCTTGGAAATTATATTTCCAGGGATATTTAGCAGTAATTTTGCTTTCCTTAGCAATTTATTCTGATAATTTAACATATGTCTTACAATTTTAACAAAAAGTGCTGTTTAGAAAAATGTTGCCTTCAGCCAGCTCTGGTTTTCCTGCTGGTAGTCAGGGATTAGGAGCAGCACAAGTGGTACAAGTTGAGGACACACTGGCAGAGTTGTCCATTCAGCCAGGCAATTGCTTCCACTCCTCTGGCTAAACCTTTAGGTAGCATGAAGTGTTAATGTTGATCCCAATAAAACTGTCTCCAGTTTGAGCCAAGAAGGAATTTGGCACCCTGAGTTTGAAATTTTCATCCTTAAAAGGCTTCCCTCCACCTGCTGCTGTCACCAACATTTACAGCCACGCTTTGTCTTGCTGTTCCCTGATAAGCTGAGAAAAAGCAGAGTTGCAATTCAGCTGATCTCCTGGGAGTAAAGATGTGCATATTGGGGATTTTCTTTCCTTCAGATCACGTTATGAGCACGATTTATATCCCTCAGTTTTGAGATGACAGTCTTTTTAAGCAGCCTTCCAAATCATGATACCTTCTCTGATGACATCCTGTATACAAAAGCAGACTTGCTGCAGGTGCTGACTGGAAATGTGGGAGAAAGGGAACTTTTCAAATTGACTTTTCTTCCACCTTTTATTTTTAAATATTAGTGCTCTTAAAATGTGGGGTTTACCCCCTAAAATGAATGACAGAGTTTCAATACAACATCGGTATAAGGATTATGAATCTTAAGGTCTGAAATCTTTTTAGTCTAACCTCCATTTTCTTCTTCCTTTCAGTTGGAGCCATGTTTAAAATTTCATCCTTAATTATGAAAATCACAATTGTTATATCTTCAATTCATCAGCTTCTTCCACTTACTACTAATTATGGCCTGGGGGAATAAAAACTTACTAGTTTCTTTAAGACTGAAATAGAAAGCTGGGAGTTTGTAAAATACTGTTGTTTCTCTTAGTTCTTGACTGCTGGCAGTGGTGAAGCACTTTCTTTTTGTCCCATCATTCTAGCCACTGTCATGAAAAAAATTCATCATTTTTAAGGCTGCTCCATAGGAAATGGTCCATAAGAATTGTGCTAAATCACTTCATCCCTCATAATCCAGACATTCAGCTGCATACACAGATCTCCACAAGGAAGTTTAAAAAGCTACTCCTGGTAAATATTTATAAAATGTGTAATTCTGCACTTACCTACTAATAACCTAAATATCACATAATTAAGCGCACTGTTTAAAAAAAAAAAAGAGAATCTGCACTGCAAAATCATATGAATATGAAATCCAGAAAGATAGTTTAAATTTAGATTAGAGTTTTGGGATGATGTGAGTGTCTGTAATTGGCCCAAACCCACTGATACCTTCTTGTGCTGTGTTTCAGGAGGTTTAGACTCTCGGAGTTGACAATACTTGATGTCTTTAAAGATGTAAAAGTGTGCATCTCCACAGATGACTTTCTGATGCCTTCCTTGAAGAGATGTAAATTCCAAAACTACTGTCACCACTTGAAAGTGGCTTAATATCTCTGTTTTTAACAAAGACACACATGGCACAACATGTACACTTAAGCTTATTTGGAGGTTGTCTAAAGACATGATGCACGGTTTGATGAAAAACAAAAGGTCACTGGATACAAACAATTTTCACCATTGATTCATTGCAGAATGTGCCCACCTGCAGGTCTCTGGTTAGCAGATGAGTCAGGGAGAGGAGCTTAAAAGCAGAACTTCTCTCAGGGCCAGCAGATCTCTACCTCACTGCTCAGCAGAGAGACAGCAGGTCTCACTGGGGAGAACAACACTTGTACCTCGAGGAAAGAACAAAACAATTGATACATTTATTTGTCTACTTTTCTTTACTGTTTCTTACAGCAATTAAATATAAACATGTTTGGGATGTATGAACAATTTTGGGGGGAAGAAAGATGTTAAATCTGCACAGTACCTTGAAGAACTTAAAATGGAGATTGGTGCTAACAGCCAATAGGGTCCATTTTTAAATGGGCTTCTCTGACTAAAGAAACCTGAAAGAGGACAGAGTTCCAGGGAGGTTTTGTCAGGAAAGCATCTAAAGGAATTCGGTTGGACACAGGAAGAGAGAGGCTTTTAGGATGGAATCTTGGTCTGATAGGGTACGTGTGGTTTCTCTGTTGTTCTTCTTGTAGCCATGTGAAACAGTAATGTCTAATTTGGAAGGTGTGTACATGAATTTTATTTTCAGTTTCCTTTCCATCAAGTGTAATCTTTTAAAGTGCAGTGTCCTGGTCAACATCCAACTGCCCACCAAAGGGTGTCATCTGTAAATTAGGATACTGGAATCCAGATAAATATTCAGCTTTCATTAATGTTCTACTCTAGGATATTTAAAGAGTAATGGTGTGTAGCCCTCTGGTAATTTTATAGGCCATTTAGTGCTGTGGTGTTGAGGTGTGGAAGAAATGTCCTCTAGCGAACAATTTTTGCTTGCATGGGTCTCTGGAAAGCAAAAAGGTACTAATAGCTGCAGTCAGCAAGGTATCGTGATGTTCTTCCAAATCTGAGGGTACGGTTGGGTAGGAAATTTAATATCCATGAACACTAAAATACGATATAAAAATCTGGAGACCCACGGCAAGGATTTCCCGAGTGGTTTTTGGCTCGTGAACAGAGCACATTTTAAACAGTGTTGTCTGCACATGCTGCTGTTTGGAAAGATGTGTCCCATGAAAACAAATAAGATTCCTTCAGTTTGAAAATGCCAGAGTATTTACTTGCTAAATAAAATATAAAGAAAGCTGTAAATATGCTTCATTACAACACAGCCTGGTCTTTAGAGGATTTTGAATAGCTGTTGTGCACAGTGGAAGACAAATTAATCTCTCTGAATCTCTCTCAGCTGAAACATTCTAATGTTAACTAACAGTTTCTAGTGATCAAAGTGATTTAGTTAAATTATTTATTTGCATATGCATTTAAAATTTTTTATTGTTGTAGCTCAGGGGAAGAGAAAGGAAGGGGGAAGGGGAAGAAGGTGGTCTTGAGAGAATTACCTGAGATTTAAAAGCAGCTGGCCCTGCCTTGTCCTACTTTCAGAGGTAGACCAGGCAGCTTTGGCCACCAAATCTCATGACTGCCATATGCTCTTTGTTGTGGCTTCTCACCATTAGAATTGCACTCATCTCTGCCTTTTCTCCTTTTAATTAGTAATCAAAATGATTAGAAATAGATAATTTCAATCATTAAAGCCATGTTTTTTGTATCCTACTCTAATCAAAATGCTTGCTGGAAGTGTAAATCTCTACGTTTTCCTGGAGGGCCTATAGAGGTTGTGTTTGTTTTATTGTCTCCTTCCTGTTCTCTGGATTGATCCCTATAACAGGAAAATTGTCTGCTTAAAAATCAGAACCAGGTCGTGTTTGTCATGGAAAAAAAGTCAGTGGAAGGTTGAGGTTATAGCATTGCTTTATTTTCCTCTCCTCCCCCTGGCCAAGTTAATGGGTTGCAATTGCACCTCGGTGCTTTCAGTCTGTGGTGTGGCAGGTGTCAGCCAGGCAGCCCCAGGAAATAAACTGATTTATGACAGCTAATTGGGGTGCAAATTTGTTTGCATTGGTGTTGGAAGCCTGGAATCAATACCATATAACAAACAAAGCAACTGAACTATCAAATCTTGTATAGCTCAGCTTCAAAATGCAATAGGCAGTAAGTTTTGTTTTTAAAAAACCCCAAAAACTGTGAGCAAAAATGATGCTGGGAGAAAAGTGCCTGTCCTTAGTATTTACGGCATCATTCCTGTTCTATTTTTAGTTCTAATGCCTTTGAAACTTTAAAAAAAACCTCCCTCAAACAAACTCCAAACAAAATAACCTACAACAAAACAAAACATGCAGAAAGCCACCTAGAAAGGTCAAGGGAAATCACTTTTTCTCTTATCACCTTCACCTCTGTGGAGACGCTGATTCTCGGAATTCGTAGGAGGAATATTCTATTTTGGCTTTCAAAAATTAGGTAAATATAAACAGAATATTGTTCTGCATATTCTCAGAAAGAGGCATCAATCTGTATGCTCTGACAGTCTTTACTTTTGTTGTCTTTAGGGCTGCATTTAAAGGATTGCCTTGTCATACCTGTCAAGTAAAATACATATGAGAAAGGGTCCAAAATAGTAATTAAGATGTTGGTGATTTTTTTTTTTTTTTTCCTTCCTCTTCTGGAATAGGAGATCTTTATTAAAAGGTTAGAGCAACTCCATATTTTGATTTTTTTTCAGGCATTTTTACAAAGACTCATCCCAGAAAGAATTCAAGAAATATGTGTTGGCCACATAAGCAAGTGTCGTGTTTGTGTCCAGACGCCAGCATGTCAGTTCATACACCCAGAGATATGGGATAACACAAGTTATCCTTGTCTCTGTGGGATTCTGGAGGAGGAAGCCTCAGAACAGGGAGTCTTTGTATGATTATTTGTTCTGATATTTTTTCTAACAAAACCACACAAAAAACTCAGCATCCTGTCCTACAGCAATGTGGTGAGAGCAGATAAACTTATTTCAGGTGGCAAGTTACAAATAGCAGTTCTGACTGAAAAGAACAACTTGAATCTAATAATAACTATAACTGGTTAATTACATTGCCTCAGATCTGCTTTGTGCTCTTATCAAATATGAACAAGACCTCTCTTCATTGCTCATGAATGAAAATGTATTAAACTGCTAATTGTTGCAGTTACTTTTTATGGAAGAATCAGTAAATGAAGTATTCTAAGATTAGTTTCAGGTCTATCCTGTATTATCGTGTTCTGCAGACAGGACATCATTATATTAAAAATAGACCATTTTATTGGACTCATTTGTACATTGCTGTGATTTTTAAAACAGATGAGGTTTGACCTAACTCTGCTCCCATTGGATCTGTCCATTATCAATGATGCTGTGAGTCTGTGATTTTATACTTAAATTGCTTTTTATTGTTTCCATTTGCCTGCCACCTAAAGAAAAAAGATAATGCATTAAAGTAAATTGCACTGATAAAATACAGAAATTAAAAACTTTTGGAAGACTTGTGAAAGTCTCTTTTTAAAACTGTAAATTAATCTAATTTCTGACCTGACTGCCACCTTTGTTTCCTTTTGATTTTTTCCTTCTCTCAACTCCTGCCAACTGCTTTTGTGACATTGTCAATTATTTATATGGCCTTAATGAAGACGTTTAAACACTTTTTCACTACTAGGTAAGTCCCAGAGAACGATTAGAGCCAAGGTCCCCTGAGCACACAAATTATTGTATGAGTTCGTGAAGTTATTTCTCACAATAAAACCTAACAGGAGATAAATCTGATTTCTGTAGTTCTTGACTGCCTCAGTGGCACTTTGTCTTCCAGTTTTTGTGATGATTTATGGTTGCATCCATGAACACTTGGAAATCAAATCCTCACACTTAGCATGCTTTGATGTGTCTGTATATTTGATTTTACATAGGGATCCATCCCCAGCACAGCGTAAAAAAACTTCAGAAAGAAAAGACAAAAAAAAAAAAAACAAACCGAAAAAGAATCTTCTTTTGCACCTCTGGATCTTAAATTTCACATGGCATTGCTTCTAGCCTGTCTGTTGTTCAGAATTCAGATTCTTTTTTTCTATGTAAATTATCCTACCACTGTGCTTTTCTTTCCTAACTTGGATGTATGAATTTCATATCTGCATATCAGACATAATTTTCAAATTTTCAAGCATTATTCTGCTTGATAATTTTTAGCATTTTGACTTTTACATGTTCTCTTTTTCTTGCACTGAGTCTGGACAGAACATTATGAGACATTATTTTTCCCCTTTTTGCCAAGTTCTAAAAGTTTCTGTTTGAATAGCTGCATAATGGTAACTGTAGCAGTTCTCTAAATCAAGCCGTCTGCAAAAGTAGTGTCTCCTTGGAAATGCATTAACCTCATCTCGTGGAAATAAAGGAATGTTTGTGTTTTTTCAAGAGGACTCACTTGAAAGAAGAGAAAATCCAGTGTGTGCCTATTTAAGCTTTGGTTTAAATAGCAATCCTGAGCCTTGAAATTTTAAGGGTGGGGTTTTAGAATGTACATTGTTAAAATAGAATGATGGGGGAGGGTTGGATTCCTTTAACAGAAGTTTCAAGGGCTGTGGAATCAAATCCTGAAGGGAGATCCAATCCTTCTGATTCCCCACTAGTATAAGACTTTAATCACTATGAAGATTATTGAGGCTGCCATCCTATAAATCAATATTTTTTCCCTGGGTCTTGTCTATGTGAACACAAATACCACCTTTTTCCAAACGTTTGTAATTGTGCTGAGTTTGTGAGTCCCCAGCACAGATCCCTACTGATAAACACAATCAAGAATGCAGTTGCAGTAAACATAAGCTAATGCTTCTTAGTAAAAATGTGTAATTACATTCCTAAAGGACCTAAAGGCCATGGTTGTGTTAAAGTGCACTGGTTTCCCCAAAGTCCTGCACTTTGTCTTGAAAATTGACTTTTAAAAGGGCTCTCTTTTCTTCGTGTGAGATATAACTTACCTTCAAAATTGGCATACCAACGTCATAGTGTGTTCTAATACTGCTTTTAATTAATGATCTCTAAAGATAATGAGTAATCCTGCATTCTACCAGATTAGTTAAAATAGGGACTTCCAGCTGCAGTATAAGGGACTGAGATGGGCAGAGAGTGGCAGAAGGCTCTGACTGTGTTCCAGTGCTTGCAGACAGAGATCTTGGCTGGCTTTCAGCACTCGGGATGTCTCTGTCAGGACAGAACCCTTCTCCTGCCCTTTAATGTCTCGTTAGGTTTTCCATTCTTACAGACTTCTGAATAGACTTCTGATGATGTACTTTGTGATCATTTTGTTCTTCTTTCCCTGTGACCCATTTCTTGCAATACTTTCTGTCTATGTTTAGCTAAACATGCACCCACCTCTCCTTTTTCTCAGCCTCTCTTCGTTGCCTTTCTTTCTGTGTGCAATTAATTCCATATCTATATATTATGTATTTGATCTAGATGTGTGTATTCATTCCACTGAATAGAATCTCTCAAGTACCCTACTATGTGATATCTATAAATTATTCAAAATTCCAGTCATAAATTTTAATTTCATTCTGAACCACATACTAATCTAAGGAGATGTTAAGTAACCTTTGCAATATATGTTGATGTATAAATAGTGGCATTAATGCCTCTGAACATTTCAATAAGTGTTCCATGGTATCATCCCTTCTCCATCTCCCTCCGTTCTAAAAGCCATTGTTAGCATATGTAATTTTCTGAGTGAATTCTCTGAGCCAGATCCCCCACAGAGCTGCTCCACAGCTTAACCTGTTTTCCATTCATTTTCCTTGTGTGCAGTGTAGGATTGGGTGTGGAGAGTGCAGGTAATTTTGCTAATTGTTATGAAAGAACTGTGGAATGACCTAGGACATGGAAGATCTCTGGGTCTTCTTGCCCAAAACCCAATCAAAGCTTGGCAAACCTTGCTGTGCTCAGAGCCTTTTCCAGCTATTTTTTTAATATTTCCTGGAATGGTGATACCAAAAAACTTTGGGCAACTTTTTCCAAGTTGTATTTGTGAATGATTCCAGGTCAAAAACAAAGAAAAAAGGCTTTGAAGTATAACTATTAGCGGTCCTGTAGCTTCAAGAGGAGATGTTAGTTCGTGTGAGATCCTCCATGTGCATGGTAACACAGAAGAAATAAATCATCTCTGTTTTTATTGATTGAATTTAAGTGTGTTTTTTGTTACTGTGTAGTAATATTTGAGTTATCATCTAGGAGTAAGAGTCCTCACAGGTGCCCATCAGCAGAATGCTGCATAGGAGCGCACAAGTATTTTATTAGTTATGAGTATGAAATGGTCTCACTCGATTTTAAAAATCAAACAAAGCTTTCCTGTGAATTGCTGTGAACCAAAAACAAGTGTTTGGCATTTGTAGTGCAATTCAGTGTCAGAGAATCAAATAAACCACAGAAAACAGTCAGTGGCAGGAAGAACAGATAACTTGAAAGTTACATATTTGGGATATTTCCTAAAGTAACTGCTGACCATGATGGGCAGAGGCAGATTTTACAGCAGTGCAGTGCACCCGCCAGGAAGTCTGTACCAAGCTCTTCCAGCTGCTAATGCAGCGGTATTAGCAGTGCAAGCCATGACAATTGTTCTATCAATAATTACTGAGACAGGCTAAAAAGCAGCAAATGGAGGCCTGAGAATTGTCTGCTGCATCAAACTGTAAAATATAATGACTTTTGAAGGTTGAAGTTTATGAGAGCAGTTCATTACGTGTTCCAAAGAATGCTTTATTTTGCTATTGTTTCTTCATTATGTGGATAGGAAGCACTGTAGCAGAAATTGGGCTCAAGGGAAACGGTGTCTACCAGTAGTTTAACCTTGTGACATTCCACTAAAAAGCACAGGTTGTTCTGAAATACATAATACATGAACTTCTCTGATTGTTTAGCATTGATCAGTACTCAAGCAAATTGAGTTACTCTCTTATTAGCATAAACAGCCAGGCTCTAGCGAGCCTCTTCACCCTCCCATGGTAAGTGGCTGAGGGATTTCTGCTTCTTTTAAACTGAAAGCCAATTTAAAAACCCATCCTGGAAAAGCTCTTTACCAAAGACAAGACAATATTTTGAAGCAGCATCCTTCTGACTGCAGAGGTATCTATTTCAACTTCAATGTCCAGGTTGCAGTACAGATTGCTTCTCAGACTTCTTGCCCTCCATTGGCAGGTCTATCTGCAATTTCATTTTCCTCTCTCTCCATAAGTGTATATATACGTTAGAGTTAATTGTAAATGTATAATGTAGAGTGTAGATTTCTGCTGTAGCATAATTAGGCTGTGTGTCAATGTTAATAAAACTTCTCCCTTCTCCTCAGAGAAGAAACAGTGAAAGCCTGGTTTAGAGGCAAATTTCCTTTACTTTATGAGAAGTCACAGGTGAAATCTTTCAAAAGCTTTAGAGCTTGTTCTTGAACATCTTTTCCATGTTAACTTTTCACCTTTCCTTCTGTTCACCTTTCCAGCTGCAGAAAGCAAACTGGCCCAAATGGGTGGAATGTTTCTAGTGTAACACAGTCTGATGGAGTCTGCTTTTATCTTCACTTGTACATAATTATAATTGTCAGCATTTATTTTTAACTCTCAGCCCAGGGTAAGGATGAAATATTATTTTGAATCAGGGGGACATGCAAGATTAAGGCTACCCATGTTCTAAGAGCATTTCAACTCTGAGGGAGGCACTTCTGTCGAAATTAAAGTTTGATGTATTGGGAACTAACTTTGATTTTATAATGTTCTGAGACAGGCGTCCAGATTATCAAAGGTAATTTGCCTATAAGACAGGCAGGAAACATCAAAAAGAACCAAGACTAACTCCTATAGCTATAATTGCTCAGCATCTCTGACAGTTTTGAATCCCTCCTTACTATGCTGTGTCAAACACAGTTTGGCTGTTTCAGGTGCTGCTTGGATACCTAAAATTGCAGCAGCATAGGAATCCTAGGGTAGGCCAGGCAGTAAAAACCCATTTTTTTGGGTCTTCTTCCTGCACACTGGTGATGTTGAAGCTGTTTTTTGATAAATTTAGTAAGATGAGTATCTCATAGATAAGTGGAACTGGGGTGTAAATAAAAATATATACTGAGTATAGTATATGCTATCATTTGCACAGAGTTAAAGCTTTCGCATAAAGTAATATTGCCAGAATTTAAAAAACACTATGTGTGTGTACCTATTTGACAGAAGAACTTACGTTGTATCAGGTCAGAGAGTTTTCTGTCTTGATTGTTGTTTGCTTCCCAATTTGTTCCTTTCCCCCTTGAGTTCCTAAATATCTTTTGGCTGTTAAATGCCCTTCGTTCTCCTGTTCAGGCACTCCAGAAGTGGAATAATCAGCAGTGAGATACTGATTTCTGGATGTGCAAAACCTCTTTTGTGGTTCTGTGAGACAAGCCAGGATCTGTAATTCTCGATGAAGGTAATGTTCCTTTAGAGTATGGTTAAAGTCAAGCTGTCACCTTGGCCAACACCAAAACACAACTATGAGGAAAAATGTACAGCTGGAAGCTACTTCCTTTAGCCTGCACTCCAGAGCAAATAGAGAACCAAATAATGCCCCTTTGGGACCTAAGATTTGTCCAGAGCAGCCATGAGAGCAGAGCTGTTCATCTTCACTGGCCTTACTCTAGAGCTTCAGCACCTTCAACTGCAGCTTGCCTATTTGAGTACTAAAAAGGGGGTTTAAAAAAGGGTCTTGTGGATCATCCCTTCTCTTCCTGTCTAAGTCTGATCTCACTGTTCTGCTATCCTGGATCACCCAGAGGAATCTATAACTGACAAGTCACTGGTGGTGGTTGACCCCAATATTTCATTTCTCTGGGCAGAAAACCTTGAGGTGCTGGTCAGGTGCTAATTATTTGTAGATTCAGCTGGGCAAAAGCTTTGCTGATTGTGAGTAGGTGGGTTGGCCAGGGGGTGGTTCCCAGGCAGGAGGGGCAGCTGTGATTAAAGGGCTGTCTGCTGTGTGAGGGAGTGCCAGGAATGGGGAAGCTGGGAGAGGTAAGAATGCTCCTAACCATGGAGGAATTGCTGTGAGCTGTAACTGTGCTCTGGGTGATTTTGAGACCTCTTTAACTGGAGGCCTTACTGTGCAAGCTGGAGGTTTTCTCACCCTTTGTGTGCCAGGGTTATATCTCTGTTCCAGCAGTGTTTGTGGCGTGAATTCATTCTCAGCCAGGGAGGGCTGAGGAGGCAGCTCTTGCAGTGTGGGCTCAGGAGAAACTTTGCTGCAGTGGTTTAATTGGCTCACTGTGGTGAGGAATTTGGATGTACATGTATGAGCACTTCTGTGATGAGTGTTTGCACAAATAGTAATTGAGCCTTGTTGTCCAGACTTTCAGGAGTTAAATTTCCATTCTAACCCATGGAGCTTTTAATTTTCTTTGCTGAATGGTGAAATAGTGGTTTTATTTGTCAGTAATATTCTTTCTTTTCTCTAAGATGCAGTTTCTTATTTCTCTGAGAGTGAAATATTCTATTCCCAAGTTTCATTTGTCTCAGCCTTGCTCTTCTACTTTGCACTCTCCAGCATCATATATTGTAATATCCTGGAGTTCATACTTCTGCCTAGTGTTCGTTGCACTGCATATACTAAAGTAGATTATGATACAGGTTAATAGCAGCAATTTATGTAATTCAGTTATTTTGGGGTGAAATATTAAATCGCTGCTTGTGTTGTCTTCCTGTTGAAGTATTTCAGCTTTGCAGATAGAATTTGTTTAGATACTTTCCCTGTTTGAATTATAGTGATGCTAAAAGCAATTTTATTGTAGTAGATGTCACTGAGCTTAGCCTATCGGTCACTTGCATTTCCTTGCTTCATTCTTGACACACTTCTGAACTGAGTGTGGATGAATGAGCGTGGGTAACACGAATGGGAGGTCTAGAGATAATTAAATGATTGCTTAAACCCTTTTCATGCATAGTTTTTTTCTTGACAAACCAAAGCTGTGTTATGTACAAAGGTCAGCCTTTCCAGTTAGGCTATGTGGTTATCAACCCATTTATTTAGGTGTTTTTTATCTAATAACTGGCATGTATTTAGATGGCCACAACAAAGTTCAATGCATTTCTCTTAAAATAGATTAATTGCAGGTTTCCTGTATTCTACCTGGAGGTGCAAATACAAAGTCAGAAGGAAGAAGTGTCAAATAGCTATGGAATTTTTACTCTATAGAGAAACCACCTCCTTCACACCAGGTCCATTTCAGCAGACTTCAGAAGGGCACTTAGCAAGAGGAAGGTGCTGATTTCCTTATGTCCATAAGTCCTGGGAGATTTATAGATGAGTTGGAAAATAAAACCAGTTATTGGGAATGTGCTAATAACAGTTTACTGCCTATATGCCAATATTCTCTCATCTGTAGAGAGAAAATAATCAACCCCATTAGCAGAGTGAGATTTATCAGAGCAACTGATGCTTCTGCAATCTGTACATGGCTTTTCATAGGAACAGCTGAGAAATGCTGCCAAGTGTTGATTGATTTGGAGGCTCAAAAGAACTTGCTGAAGAATCACATTTTTGTTATTTGTTTACTTGAGACCTCAAGTAACCCGTTCTATAAAACTTATTTTAGGAAGGTTAGTATCTTCTGAAAGACTTTTACTTTCCCTAACTACTTTCAGAGAGTAAATTATATGGATTTTCAGTCAGGGTGTATCAGAACCTAACTATTCTTAGTTACCTGTATCTTAAATAATTATAAAACTGCAAGTGTTTTAAATTACTATTTTTAAACATCTGATCGTTAAACTAATTTCAGGTCTAATTCCATTTTGTGCATCTTTACTTGTGAAGTTTTGGGGGTCTTTTATCCCTCAGTTAACAGTGTAGGGTTTTTTAATATTAAACTAAATTGAAAACATATGTTTTTAGCAGTCTGAAACAAGAATGTGTATTACTGATGATGTGCAGAAGCTCCTTCCTATTGGAATCACCACTGGATGCTGTATCTGTCCCTCTTTTAGTAGATTATGAGGTCTGAATATCACAGTGTCTTCAAAAGTGGCCACAGGAAATATTTCCCATCTTCGCTTCACTTGCCAAGAGTACTTGGCTGCCTTGCAGCAAAACTACTGCCATTAACATTGTAAAAGGACAACATGTGCTGGTGTCAGATGGACCCCAAGTGGAGGAGAGCTGGGCTGGAACAGCTGGTTCTGGCCATGTTTCTGTCTCTTTATAAAAGTGAGAGAGCATGAATAGATCCCCCAGTTCATCCTTGTACTATGGGCTGCCAAAAATGGAACAAGCTCATGCCTTCAGCTAATTTGATTGAAGATTTTAAATAATCAAAGTAAATCAAAATTGTGCATCTTAAAGAGGGTTCCAATCAAAGAATTCTGATTGTGGCCACACAGGTCTAGATCTGCATGCAGCTGTGTGTGTCTGGGTTACAATCACCTGAGAGGAGCTCCAGCTCTGATCACCCTCAGACAGGAATGGGGGAGTTTGGAGCCTCATTAGCAGCAATGTGAGCAGAGAGTTGATTGGAAGGTGAAAGCTGGGACAGAGCTGCTCATATTAAAGAGGGAAATACGTGTTCAAGCAAGACTTGCCCTCTTAACCTTTGTGCCAATGCCCAGCTTGGCACTGGCAAGCCCAGGGTTGTCACCTTCCCCCTCCAAATCCAGTTTGGAAAAAGGTCAACCTCCACAGATTTGGAGTGTGTGATATTCACAGTACAAATATGCAAACTATCTGAGCTGGCTTTGGAACACTTAAAAGATTAATTTCCTTTTAATTATCTTTTTGATCAAACTGCTGAAGTCAGCAGCCTTCCCCCAGCACACAAGGATATTTTTCAGAGAGAAATACCAATAAAAAATAAACCATCAAAACCATATTTGTATCCTGAAGTCCACCTTCATCTGGCAGTTTAGGAACAAATGCCTTTAGAGTGGAATAGAATTAATACCTTCTCTGCTGATAAATTTCTCATCCAAACCACACAAATTAAATTCAAGTGTCTCTTCCAAAGCTTCTGCTCTTCATTACTTGGGCCATATTTATTTATAGTTCTCGCCAAACTTATGCAAAAGGACATTTGCAGTGTTTTTATTTCCCTAGGCCTGATCAGTGCCACATTCCCAATGGATGCATTTTCTCCTATCTTTGTCTCCCTTTTTCCTTCTTACAATTATGTTGGGTGGTTTTGGTTGGTTTTTTTCCATGAATATGCCTATTACATCATTATTTCTTTTTAAAAAGTGAATTTTCGTCATAATTGATTGGCTCAGCATTCACATAATTTAAGTACTTTAAGCACAATGAGTGTTTACTACAACTTTAGTAAAAAAATTGAAACATTTCTTTTGCTACGCTTTTGACAACAACAGTTAGTTCTGGACTGGAACTTAAAAGAGCTGGCCTAAATTGTTTTATGTGACATGCTTTTCTTAGCACAAACAAATATTTAAATTTTTCTCTTCGCCTCCAGTCTCTATTCTGTTAATGGGAATATTAATACTTTCCATTTTTATGACAGTTTTAAGAGATCAAATAGGACACATTTAGATACTGTCATTCTACAGATCATAAATAGGTTTATACACACATAATTATACAGAGAAAAAAACTAGATATGCATCATGGGTTTAATAGATAATAACTTGGTGTTTATTGCAAGGGAAGATGAAGAAATTTGAAAGCGTTCAAAGATGGAATCTGATTAAAAAATGGGATTTTGATATTTTGTGCTTTGTAACCCTGCATTATTTAATATTCTGAATTATTCCTAACTGCAAATTTGATTATTTTATTGATTTATTCAAGAAGTTAGGCAGAGTGTAGGTTAAATTTGTGGAGTGTAATACAGTTAAATCCAAATATTTTTAAACCTAGTAAAATTTTCTTTATTTCTGATGACCACAAAGCATTGGCCAAGTAAATCTGTGGCCAAAACTATCAAAATTCTGCTCCCCACTAAGTCCTGAAAATATTTGTAAAGAGCATTTCTAAAAAAATTAGAAATTGATCAATTTCCCATAAATTACTTGCTTATCAAGGAAAATGTTTTGTAAGGTTTCTGTAACATTTATTGAAGGTGGATTCTTTCAGGATGCACCACCTTTATTAATTTAACAAAAACCCAATTAAATTCAGAATGTTCTGACTTTCACCAATGAGTAAGGAGAGTCCTCTGAAGTGAATAGTTTGTATTCCAGAAGGAAAAAAAAAAAAAAAAAAAATAAATTAAACCCAGGTACTGTAACAGGAATAATGATTTCAATTCCCAGTTATCACTTCAGAGTCCTTCTGATGATAACTCCACCAGCAGAACCCCTGGTAGGAGAAGCTGGATTTGTTTACTTTAGGTACCAAGCAGCTGCCAGAGGTCATTCCTTGTCTGCAGGGAAACAGATGTTCAGCTGGAGAGCACCAGCATTTGCTTGGTTTCCTGAACTCTGCTCCGTGGATGGAAATGTTCCTGTGCAAATATCTGGGTATAAACGAGCCTGTGGTGTGTGCATTCAGACAGCCTGATGATCTGAAATAATTCCTGCTGCTTTCATGGTCCTTAATAAATAATTTTAACTGTGATTCATGCAGTAACTCACTGATAAAGATGATGTCAGGCTTGCATTGCAGATACAGAAGGTGTCTCACTGAAAAATAACATTGATTCCTGATAACAAAGTAAGCCTAAATTTTCCTAGTGCAGTGTGTAATTCGTTTTTTCTTTAAAATTTTTACTGTAGGCTTGCTGATCATTATCAGAACTTCTGTATGCTTGTTTTGTCTGTCCCTTTTCAGTTTGTGTGTTCAACTCAGATGTACATCTGAAGCTTAGACTCCACAGTGGACAGTGATTCTGTCCCCAGGCTCCTGCTAAAAACCACGATGCCCTCAAAAGTCTGCCCTTAAATCAGAGCTCCTCGCTCTGTATGTTTAATACAATTATTTTTAAGCAAATTAAGTTCAATGTAGAATTTTATTCTTTAGTTGTGTGAAGGACAAGGCTTGTAGTAAACTGTGATGCATTCATTCATTGGCAGCACAAACTTAAATCATCATTTAAAAAGCATGGCCTTGACATGCTGGAATTGGTATCAAAAAACATTAACCAAAGTGTTGGAATGTGGGAATTGCCCTGTCTGAAAGTTTCCTCCTTATGAAAGAGGTGATCAGAAGAGGGATGGTTAAGAATGGACAGTGGAAAAAAAAAAAAACCTCAAAACTATAAGAACCAATAAGATTTCTTCATCAGTGTCTGTTACTGAAAATAGCAATAGTTCTCTCTGTGTCAGCCCAGAGGCTTAATGAAATACTTGAAGAAAAGATAATTTGCTTCCTATTGAAAGAATGAAATTCAGGTAACCGACAGTTTAGTTGCATCTATCTTCATCAGTTGGTGTCTTACTCCTCTGCTCCTGTGGTGTGAATGTCTCTCCTAAGTCTTGGAACCATCTCAGCGAGATCTTTGACCCACGACTTTCATCTCTCTTTAAAGCCTGAGAGAAACAAGGAGCAAGGCTTGTGTTGCAAAGCTAAATTGGTGTAAGTTGGTGCTTCTCTCTGACCCGAACACTGACCCTGCCTCATTTGTCTTATCGTGAGCGGCTGATGCTGGACTCCCTTGGGATTTCCCAGCACCGTGAATCACACCCTGGAGGAGCACTCCTTGTGCTTCCCCCCAGTCAGGTTAGCTGCTCTGGCAGAGAGAGCTTCTGTGTGAGTTGTAACTTGTTTGTGGCGCAGCCAAATCCAGTTCATCCGGTGAGCACTGCAGAGGGGAGTGGCTCAGGCAGGAGAAAGGATGTTCTGTTCTTTTCTTGAAAAGAAATGTATATGTCAAAAAAAAGCTGGAGAAAAATATTAGGGAGTGGCTTCTTGAGGCTTTTCCCAACCCTGCCTCAGTTTGCTTGAGTCTGTCTGCTCGAGTCAGACTGAATAAAGTTCTTAAAAGTCTCATTGTTTTAACAGTTAATTATCTTCTCTGCGACTCATTATTTTTAAGTTTTGTCATTGACATCTCAAGTATTTTCACTTAGGAAAATGCTACATTGTAGGCAGGCCAATGGGCCATATTTTCAGGTTCTAATCTGTTTTAGCGCCGTTAGGAATAAATGATTGGAACTCCTAATTTGACTCATGTTGGTAAATTATTCAGTGCACTGTTAAACTGTGCACAGAAGTAATTGAACTGAACACTCATATTTGGTGGGATTGTAACAACTCCTGAAACTTGTATTTATTTAAGTGGCTAAAAAGGCTAATTGCTAATACCCTGACTAACTTCATTTTAGGAGTTGATAGTGACTTTATAAAGAGCATTAGCTGTTTTCCTTGTGCTTTTGCAAACCGTGACATATAAAATTTTTTAAAAAGTGTATTTTTTAAAAAAGGAATTAAATTCACAGTAGCACAGGATATACTTTTGTCAGGCTTGCCCCAATCATTATGGATGAATTTATGCTGAATCCCAAGGACTGTCTCCCAGTAGAGGAGACGTGGTCCTGTGAAGTGCTTCAGTATTTGGGGCTGTTATGGTTACTGCATCCTCCTTCAAGCACTCTGGCTCTGCTACAAGTCACTGAAGTTCTGGAAGGAGCTTTATAGCTCATACAAAGCATGGAAGTTTTATAATTAGTTTTAGAGAAGAGCAAGAGTGGAAAGCAGCCGACAATTAGCTCCAAAGAATGAGTCCCCATTAGCAGCTGAGGAGTTTGGTGGAGCTTTGCTTGGAAACCACGCTGGCAGCTGTGTGCGAGTGCTGATGCACACTGTGCTTCTGAAAAGGGAAACTGGCAAGGGATTTCCATAAAACAGCCAACTCCAGAGCCAGCTTGGGCCAGCTGGGCCATATGGAACCAGCAGCAGTGGCGGCCCTGCCCCTCTCTCCCCATCCTTTTCAATCCGTATGGAATAGGAGGGAGCCAAGCTCCAGAAGAATTGGTGTGCTAATTCGGGGTCCAGAAAACTGTACTGGGAAAAAATGCTGCTTGGGGCATTGCTGGAGCTGGTGAACTCCTCTAGGAGTTGTTGTAAAGGTTCTCTGGAGAGCAGAGCTTTTGAAAGGGCTGAAAATCTCAGCCTGACAAGTTCCAAAGCAGGGTGACAGCTAAAGGGTGCAATCCTGCATTCCTCCCTCTTCAGAAAGAGGCATCTTTGTGTTCTTACCGTGTCTGTGGTTTGTCTTAGCAACTGCAGGTGTCATTCTTAGGTGGAATGGGTGCCAGAGAAATTTTATCCAAGAAAAAAAAAGGGATGGATACTGGTGAGCCACATGTAGCTTGCTGAAGTGTTACCACAGAACAGAGCTGGAAGGGAGATTTTTTTTTTTTAGTCCAAGGCAGGATCTGCTGAGGGAAGTTTTTTGCATTATTTTAGGATCAAAATTACATGTTCATGGGGCATAAAATTGCTACTGTGAAGTTTGAAGTTATGTGATAACAGTATGAAATTTTATGTAATGAGAACATTTCTCATCTCAGATGGAACCTAATTGTGTGTTGTATGTCAGATAAAGGAGTCAGGCAATGCTGCAAGACTGTTGCTAATGGAAAAATGCTATTTTTTTGTTTCTACTGCTTATGTTTTACATTGTTGGAAATGTTAGAAATTGTTGGAAACAATATTGTGTCTCTTTTCCTAAAAAAATGATGTTACCTAATTAGAGAAACACGTTGCTGGAAGGGACAAAAGATCAGATATTTTAATTCTGAATTTCTAATCCATCTCTTGCAGGAAGTAGCCTAACACGAGAGATGCTTTTAAAGAGAAGTACTTAGTGGCTGCATCTAAACTGCTCTGTATTGAGGTCTGCTGGGCACACAGAAGTCTAAATTTATCTCTATATATTTGCTGCCTGAAGACAGCTCTTGGAGTTGGATCTAATATGATCATATGGATATTTCTTAAAAAAAAAAAAAATCCCTCAGTTCTACCCCCTACTCCAGAGCCCACTCCAGGATAGGATACCTGTGAGTCCATCTGTCCTTCCAGAAATAATGCTGGGAAAGATGAACATGGGGTGTATTTCCTTGGTGGCCCCTGGCTGGAGACATGTGCCATTTCCAAGGTGGAATTTACACACTTGTGAAAGAGAGGGAGATTGGAAGCTTAAAACTGAAAGAGCAGAGAGCTTGCCAGAAAAAAAACAAAACAAAAAGCAGATATGGGTTCCTAACAACTCTGAGGGAGTTATTTGGGGTTACATGGAGAATACACTGGACTGGCATCCCAAGATGGTTTCTTAACAGAGCTTGCTGGTTTTTAACCTCCTCTTCGGAGCTGTTACTGGCTATTTCATCAATATAAACTTCTATTTATGGTTCAGGAACCAGAATTTCTTTCTTAAGAAATGTATGGTCTGAAAATTTCAGTCCTTTCTAGGAACTTCAGTCTCTAAAAGTTTTTCTAATTAGAATATCAATAGCTGCTTTTTCAGTGTGACTGCAATAGCATCCTGGGAAATACAGGAGATAATGATGGGAATTGTTGCTCCATGAACTTCACTGCTTCTTTGTAATGAAATGCTTTGCTCTGCATTCTACCATTCTCTTCAGAAAAAAACTCCCAAATTCTTTATATCCAATTCCCCAAATACTTTAGTCCATTTAAACTTACATGAAGTGGGGGAGTATGAAGCTCAGGTTTTAGCAATTATGGCTGGTGAGTCACTGCCAAAGACCGTGAAGAGTTTAGGGGTTTGTTTTGTTTTTTCCCCTCTGGTCAGCACATAGATTTTAAAAGAGATTTTATTAGAAGGCACTAATAAAAATAGTGATGTGTGCTCATATTGCATAAAGAATCTTTTTATTTATTATCACTCTTCATTTATTTGCTAGTGAATGGTGGATTAGTTTAGAAATAGACATTGCAAGTACACAAACTTCAATTTCAAAAAAGTGCTTGGCAGAAATAACTCAAGACATAAGCTTTCTGTAAGAGGAAATGAAAGCAAAGGATGAGATTTGGCCAAAACTTGTTCTCATAGGCATCTTTTTTTATTTCTTCTTTTTTTTTTCCTCCTGTAGGACTGGCATTGGATTGTGAACAATATTGTAAACTGATTTTAACATAACCAAGTAAAATTGTGTTTCTTTTCTATTTGTGAGCTTTTAGCATATTTGTGATTTTACAATTGCTGTCAATATAGTTCTTACTGATTTCTGTCTCCTGCTAAGATGAATAGTATATGTAAGGAAAAAGGAGATGAGCTGTATGAATTTTCACTCTCTGAAGGAATTGCATAAATGCAGGGCTCAGACAGTAGCCTGCACTTCCTGGTATTGTTTTGTATTTATTTAAAATCCTCCAGTCTGCCAGCGAGGTTGGGACCATCCCAGGAGAAGAGAAGCTTTATGCTATTGCCAAGAAGCATCTCTTTGATTAAACACATCAATTAATTTTGCTGTAATCTAACAAAATGGGGTCCTTTTGGCTTTAACCTTTCTTAATGTGGCATGTCTGTTGCAGACAAGAATGTTTTTAATTGAGGGAATAATGCTGTGCACACTAAAGAATCCTCCTTTTCCTAGCAGAGAGAGAGCAAATGAACCCCCTAAAATATCACTCAGTGTGTTCTGGTGTGGGTTTAAGCAGCTCTGTTAGCCAGTAATTTTATTTGTCACTGCCAGCCAGTATCAGTGGCTCTTGGGAGACTTGTAGGACTTGAGTTTTGCTGCTTTTGAGACATTGAAAGACCCCCAGTAAATCTGCATGAACAGAAAGTGCCCCAGCCCAATTCAGGTGTGTTCTATCAAGCTAGAACTCTTTTACCCCTTATTCCTCAGAGTCTGAGCTTGTGTAAGCTGCACTTGCACCACTGATCCCGTGGCTGTTGTTCAGAATTTGCTCCGTGTTGTGGTGTGCCTGTGATGGTTGGAATTGCTGCAAAGCTGCTGCACCAGCCCAGGTGTGACACCTGAAATAATCTTAATGAAATTACACCACTCCTTAAAGCTCTTTGATCTTTCACAATGTAAGGTGTGATATGGAGTCATTAAGGCTGGGAAAAATCCCCCAAGACTGAGTCCAACCTTTGGCTGGGCACCACCAGCTCTATTAAACACTGAGTGCCACATCCAGGTGTTGAGATCTATGTGCCCAGGGAGCCACTGGAAATTCATAATGAAGAATTAAGGAAAATGCTGTGCCACTCCTCTTTTTTCATCAGTTTCTAATTGAATGAAATAACTACTTGAAAACAGAGAAATAGTGGCTGAAACAAGCCAGCATGGAATTTAGAAGCCTGCATTCAGGTTACCTGACGTAGTGAGGTATTTTTCAGAATTATTCAGAATTTACAAGGAGGAGAAAGTTTCATATTTCTGCCTTTATATAGCTTAAACTTGGGTGGCAGTTTTTTTGGTTGTTTTTGTTTGGGTTTTTTTAGGAGTTTTTTTGGGAGGTAGGGGGGTGTGCAGTGTTTGCTGAGTTTTTGTTTTTAATTAGGCTTCCCTGCAGGCTAACATTGGCTCCAGAAAAGCTTAAATAGTTTTTAAAATAAATACAAGAGGTAACAATTTAAATAAAAATAAATGAAGTTAATTAAAACACTAAACTCAAAATCTTCAGCATTGTAGCATTTTTGTTCATGAAGTGCTACAGTGATAAATTAAGTGAAGTCTAGAGTGACAGAGAAGAATGTAGCTTAAAATTGCCTTTTTCATTGTAATCTAAAGAAGGAATCAGTGAAGAAGAAAAAATGTAAAGGTACTAAAATGCTTTTAGTTCTAATTAATATTGAATATCAGCAATATTTAATCATTCTTTAAGCATTGCAGTGCTCTGCAGTGTGTTAGTGTGTGCTGACTATAAAAATGTTTGTGGGGGCCCAGGAGCACCCGGTGCTGAGAGTTGTCTCTCTTAGATTAACACGGGTTGTTCACTGCCTCCATCTAAATCTGCACAAATCTGTGGTGAACCAGATACAGAAATTCTGCTTCTGCTGAGGGGATGCTCAGGGAAAACATTTATCATTTTCACTTTC
The DNA here is from genome assembly GCF_020740725.1 of Corvus hawaiiensis. NCBI lineage: Eukaryota > Metazoa > Chordata > Aves > Passeriformes > Corvidae > Corvus > Corvus hawaiiensis. The sequence continues at coordinate 2,803,047 of NC_063226.1, read as the reverse complement.
CTCCTTGTAAAGCCACTCGAAATCCTGTGTTTATAAACCAGTGAACGATGTCACATGATGCAAGGCATGTAATCCCATCATGGAAAATGGAGATGGTTTATAACCTGTGGTGATTGGAGATGCCACCTCCCTTCTGATTTGGGTGTGATTATACATTCCAGCTCCCAGTTTTAACCAGGAATTCATGCTGATTACTTTTACTTAGCCATTAATGTAGGTTAAACTCCTCACACACGAGGCTTATTGAGGTTTTGCCCTTCTAAATAAATGGTACCATGAGTCCAACTTTACTACAAAATACTTTTCAAAGATCATGTAACAGTGCATGGAGACTTTTCCTGTAGAAGCCACAATGTAATTTTTATGGCATATGCAAGGGAGATGTGCCAGCAGGAAACACAGAGGTGCCTGTTCTTTTTTTATGTTGGATCTGTAGTAAAAGGCTGTACCTAGGATTGGAGTGAAAAGTCTGAGCCTTTAAATTGCTAGAGAATGGGATCTGGCTTAGACTGACTAAGAAAGGCTCTTTATTTCCCCTGGAACTGACAAAATAATGAGTTAAATGCTGATGGGGCGCTGACTTGGCAGGCAGATGGCACAAATATAGTATGCTGAGGAGTAATTCACTTACAGCCATGGACAGTTCTATGGACTGGTCTCTGAAGAAGGACATGGTTGGCTGATGGGATTTTCCTTTGTGTTTTAGCCCAGATTCCAAAATGTGTGGGTTTTTTTTTTGTTTTTTGGGTTTTTTTTTTTAATTTTCAGTGTATGTTGGCAAATGAGCATATAGCTTGAGCAGATTTGGGCCTGGATATAGAGTTTAGGAGCCAGGTCGAAAATAGAAAAATGTTTCTTTTTTTTTCCTCTCCCTCGTTACTTGTCTCTTTGCATGTTGTATTTTCTTTCAAACTGGTTAAGCCTGTAATGTTGAAGGATCTCAGCTGCTCTGGAATAATGGGACCATAGGGCTTCATCCAGCAAATGCTGGGCATGCTGACCCCGGTGCAATAAACACCTCAGTGATTCCTACAGCTACAAATGGGGTGATTGCAATGGGAATTTCCATTTAACTGCATGCTTGGTTTCTTTCTGGGCTTTAAGGGAAAAGCCATGCAGCACCTTCTAGGGATAAAGCTGTTAGGAAAAAAAACTATTGATTTATTACTGTTGATGGAGTTCTGGGGTTCTACCTGCAGAAGTTGTTGCTGTTTGATGTTGCGTGAGGATGGCTCATTTGAGGAGTACTTGAAACACTTTTATGCCAGGTTAATCTAATTTTCACTAGCAGTCTCTCTAAGCTGGCACAGGTTTGCTGTGCTCTAAAGGACACAGGATCTTGTAGTCTTTTGTTACCTAAAATCGAACAAGTCTGATCAAATGAGCATAAGAATTGAAAAGTTTGGTGTAAGTAGAAGTTCAATCAAGTCAGGTTGCTGCTTTTCCTACTCTATTGTTCGTGTGGTTGTTGTGTGAGCAGTAGCCAAATGTGTGATGAGTGTTTTTAAAAAAATAATGACCAGTTCTGGGAGATCCACTCCTCATCCTCTCTTGTATTTGGGATTCCCAGTGGGTCCCTGTAGGAGAAGGACTCTTCCATATTCCATCTTTTCTGTTGGTTTGCCAGAACATCACATGCAAGTTTCCAGCTTGCAACTAAATTCTCCCAGGCTCATGAAAAAGACAAAATTTCCCTGGTTTGCTGCCTGATTTATGATGTTAAAATGGTATTAGGGAAAAGCACTGTCCCTCTCATAACTGTGAGGAAAAATTGGCCGTTTGACCTTGTATTTACTGAAGACAGTAGCCAGCTAGCTGCTCCCACCTTCCAGGTCAATGTGGCATCTCAGGCCTATATTATACGTTTTCCTCGAGGCACTGGTGCTTTCATTTTGCTTGATGTAGAGTAACAGAAATGTTTTGATTGAAGGGACCAGACAAAGCTAACTTCGGTGTTTACCCTGAAGCACGATCCCTGTGAACACATGGGCTTTATTCATCCAACCATTACAGAAAGTGGTTTTGAAAAAAAAAAAAATGCACTGATTTCACCGTAAATGAAGGCCCGGAGTGTTCCCTGTGGGCCTGCCATTACACAGAAAGGTATGGATTGAAGAAGAGAGGAAGACTTGTATGTCTAACTCAAACACGTCAAGTGTTCACTTCTTTGCTGCACAAGAATAATGCATTTAATTAGACTATCATTGTGACAAATTGGTTGTGATGAGGCCGTCTATCTCAGGAGAGTGATGCTAATCTTTCTTGTAGTTTAAAGGCTCTCCTGTGTTGGCATGAGAGAGATAACTAATCTTTTCGGGGCCATGCGAAAACAAAAAATTCTTCCTATTGAAAAGGACTGGATGCTTCAGTTGCCTTTTATAGGCATTTCTCTAAATGAGGAATGGTTTTGTGGACTAGAAAATTTTGAAGGATTAAATCCTGCACTGCAGAGCTCAACTTGTGTCTGACCTCTGCCCCTATAATGGAATCCTAAACACAGAGTTTGATTCTCTTGTACAGTAAGGAAAGGGTTCTGCACCTGAGAAACCTGGTCCTGAAAGTAACTTCCTGACCAAAGGATCATCTTGAATGAGACAAAAAGAAATTTCAGGGCAGTGTGGCACACTGAGACACCTTCTGAACCACACACTGAGTGCAGATGCTGCTGCTTTTGCTTTGCAAAAGCAAGAATCCTCCCCTAAGAAAAGGTCCTGAGGAATTTCTTTCTCAGTATTCAACATTTTAGAGTGTGGTTTGCATTGCATCACCTCTAAAAGTTGAGCAATGGAACAACTGGCAAAGTCTTCACTAATCCTTATAATCATGTTTTCTACTACAGAGCTTGAAGTAAAGAGAAATAAAGTACTCTTCTGCTCTACCTGAAGCAAACTTTGAATAATACCTGCTTTAACCTGACAGGAGGGATCTCTTTGGATCTTGTGCAGCTCAGTACAAACAGAGACTACTGCCAAGGCTGTGGAGATAATGCTGAATTGATCCAATTCCACATAGAAGGCAGAACCAAACAGGTCAGCTGCCTTTGGGGACACTCCTGACACATCACTGTTCCCTAAAGACAAATATTTTACTGTTTCTAATGTTCCATCTTAGCCTTTTGTAAGTCACAGCTGCACTAACTGACCCCCCAATATCTCACTTCCTAAACTTCTGAGCATTTTGCTGGTCTCTGCTCTTTGTCTTCTGCTCCTCTTGAGGTCCCACTGGAGCTGATGAAGTCATGATCTTCTTTCAGATACAGCTTTGTTCCTATTCCAGAAAGAATTGGTGGTATGGAGCCTTCATGTTGTAGATAATCATAATTTAATTTTTAGGCAATCATATTAATCTTTCTTCACTGATTTTATGTAGTTTTCAAGAAATTTCATGTCCTGTGTTATCTGTGCCTGAGCAGGGTTCTCATGGCAGGTAGCTCCCTGACATCAACTGGGAGATGACATTGGCAGGCCAGTGTTAACCTGAGTTAGCATGTTGATCCAGTGACCAAATATCCTCAAAAGAGACTGGCAGTGAGGAAATTGCTTGTTGGTCACCCTTTGAAACCCTGTACAAGGCTGCCCAAGGATGCCCAAAAGCATCCAATGCCTTTAATTTATTTGTTATGAGCACAGGGTGCAAACACCTCTATGGCACAGCTGGGGGTGTGAAGGCAAATTCACCTTTCTGGAATATTAATTAGCTCTTGTAAGGATCTGAGCTCTATTAAACTGACAAACAGAGGGCAAAAGGCTTTAGAGGGCACAGGGGACAGTTGGAAGTGTGGTAATTATTTCCTGTTGTTCCATGTTCCCATGTCAGCTGTACCTATAGAAATCAGGGAGATTGTTATAATGCTGTGGAGAGTAAATTTGCAGGAAGAGGGGGAACAGCTCATTCTGGAAACAAAGATTCTGCAACTGTCACGTGTTTACAAGTTGAATATACAGTGAGTTAAATCCTATCCCAACCATTTAAAAATTAATCTTGGAACACTGAAGTGTGTATTGATGAGTGGTTAATCAGGTGAGTAGACCCTGTTGATTTTAAGTAATAGACTTATTAGGGAAATTGCCATGTATCTAGACAGAAGGAATGTACTTTAACTGAAATGGACATCGGGATTCGGTGAAGATTCCATGAGCATTTTCTACTGCAAGCAGCTTGTTTCTCAGGCATGGTTGAAACCCACAGTGTAGGCATTCCACCAGGAAGAACATCTGAAAATCAAATTATTGATGACTCAGGAGCTTACTGGTCAGCTGAGCTGTGCTTGGAACTGGTGAATGTTTCAATCACTCATTCTTGGTTTGCTCCGGTCCTGGGAGCCCAGAGACACTCGGCAGTCAGCCAGGAGAGACCCTTCAGAAGGGCTTTTCAGGTGGTTTATGGGCACTGCTGTGATGCAACACCCGCACAGTTATTTTTCAACAGCTCCTTGTATAGAACTAATGTAGAAACAAGTATTGTGTATGGCATTAGCTCGTTGGAATTGCTGCCTCTATAGAGCTGAAGAGCTGCTGTGAGCTTAAGGTTTAAAGTGCTTTGTTCTGTGTGTGGTTGATGGATTCTGCAGAGAAATGGGGCCTTGGTTATAGGAGCAGTAGCTGTGTTCAGCTGTTTGAGCTACAGGGTGACAAAGCACTACTGACAAAATTATCCATTGGGAATTTTAAAGCAGAAAGTCAAAGGTTTGCCTCTAACAAGTCCTTATAGGATTTCCTAGCAAAGTGTGCAGTTATTTTGTTTGGTTTTGTTTTAATCTATTGACTCAGCATCTATAGAACCAGATTTGTGCTAATACAAATACAACAGATGGATTTTAATTTTCTTTTTCTGATCTCTACAATTGTTGTTTTTGTCTGTTAGGGATCACAGGAAAGATTTTTTTATTATTATTATTATTATTGTTATTTCTTGGTTTGATCAGTGTTTTATTTGATGTCAGAACCTTGTTTTGTCAGTGTTTCAGTTGATGGAATTTCCTGTCCATTTCAGCGTAACATGCTAAGTTTCTCATCATGGAAATGTAAGAGTAAGTACCTGTTTTAAACATTTCTTAAATGGGTTTCAAATATCAGGGGAATATTGCCACATCTCAGTTGTTTATTCAACTTTTTTTTTCTGCTTTGTAATTAGCTGTCTATAGGCCTGTATCTGTACCTGTTCTATCCTGGTGTGGTGGGATTTTCATTATCCAAGCACAAAGCCACAGTCCTGGGTATGTCCTGAGTGTGTGCTGGAAATAGAGGGAGAGAAGGAAGAAATACCAGAGCAAAGCTTTGTTCATGCCTTGCTGGGTTGGAATATGAGTTGTGTTCAGGGAGGACTATTGGCCTTACTCAGGTGTTGTGAGTCCTGTGCTTTAAGGCTGTCCAGAGAAGCTGGGGCTGCCCCAGCCCTGGAATTGTCCCAGGTCAGCTGGGATGGAGCTCTGAGAAACCTGCTCTGGTGGAAGGTGTCCCCGCCCATGGCAGGGGGGTTGTAACTAAATCATCTGTGAGGTCCCTTCCAGCACAGGTCACTCTATTATTGTATGTTTTAAACTTATTTTATTCTTTTGTGTATGGGTGAATCCCCAGCTGATGGAGACTTTTTATTGCTTTTCCCATGTGAATTCTGCTTTTCAGTTCTACCTCAACAGCAGTCCCCCTACACCCACCTTCCTTTTTTTTTTTTTTTTTTTTTCCTTCTTTTTTCCTCCCCCTCCTCTGCTTTATACTTGGCAGTTCTTTTCCTGGACTTTTCCTGCAGTAACCTATTTCACTGATCAAGTGGACTTTTTCTCTTCCCCAACGAGTCTAGAAGGTTTGTCTAAGGAAGAGGTAGAACAAATGACTCAGTTCACCCCTAAAGTCTCTGGCCAATTCGAGGTTAATTGGTGAGAAATGGGCCAAAGCTGCAGTGAGGATGAACACACCCAGCCCTGCTGGCCTACAAGGAGTGATGAAGGGAATTAGGAATTCTAGTAGCACTGCTGATTTATGTAGAAACATCTTTAAGATTATGCTGGAGCATTTCAGAATCCGAGCCATGGCAATTCATGGCAAATTCTGGATTTTTCGGAGACAGCTGTTCATTAAAACAGTGATCATCCAGAGGAAAAACTACTGGAATTTCCTTGACCTGCAGCAGATCGGGGTCTGCGGAGAAGTTGTCAAAGGTTTGGTTTGCTTGTTAGGCGTCGTTAGAGTTTGTTACAAGATTTGTTTCATTTGTTGCCGAGGGAAAGGCAGAGGAAACATTTCAATAAAAGCTGCTTAAAGCTGTCACTGTGCTTCTGTGCTAGTGAATAACACAACTCTCACTTTTACCCTTTCTCTTGTTTTCCCTTTCCTTTTTAATGAATACTGATCACCTGTCTTGCAAATAAGTGACCTTATCAAACAATGTGCTTTTCATCGGTTGCTTTCATCTGGTCTGGAGCACTTAATTTAAATAGATAGAAGTTGTTGTTTTTCTTCCATTGGTTTGAAATTATTCTAAAATTTCCTTTTTTCCAATTAACCTCAGTGTGATGTTGTCTTCTTTAGAGTGTTTGATATAACCACAAAAGACACACAAATCTTCTTTCTTTCTCTTCTCTGACTTTGTCTTGTTTTGTCAAGTAGATTACTGCAAATTAAGTTGGACTTTCTTTCAGACCTGTATAGCCTGAAACAGTCTTCCCTGTTTTGGTTGCGTGTTTGCATACAGACTTGGCTTCCAAACTTTTACCTGACCTTTAAGCAAAAGAGAAAAAACCCAAGAGTCCAAGGAGTGGTGATTCATCCTATAGAAACACAGGACCACTGACAAATTTTGGTCTTTCTAGCATGCTGAAAACACATTGTTAGGGTTCACATAGAGCTGCTGTGTCCAATTGTCAGCAGGCTTGATAACGCCAAGATTATTTTTTTCTGATTTTCTTAAATATTCATAAATATTTATTTTGTCATCTTAAGGAACACATCCCATGTCTGTGGCCTGTCCCATCAGCTTCATACAGGCTCACCACAGCTGTGGACATAGCATGAAAAGCTTCACTGGAGATGCATGAAAACCAGATTGCCCTTAGGATTTCCTTAGAGGCACTTTGAGAACTCGTAAGAGCACATTTTGTCATGTTGGAGATATCACCATTTCTTATCCCTCGTTCTGGTTTAATCCCTTATCACAGCAAAGTTGTGCTTGAACTGGAGTGGAGGTATATGGGAGAGGGATTTGCTTTCTAATTAAATGGATTACAGATAATATAAATAGATTTTTGTAAGCGTAAGTACATTTATTTGCTTAGTTCTTAACTTCCTCCTCCCCCAGTCTTTGTGGGTTGGCAAGACAGTATGATTTTAACTGTTGGATAAGTCTTCCTTCATTTCCTCCTAGGTTTGTCTCTGTGTGCTCCAGTCACATTGCAGGAGTTGACATGTATATAAATCCCACTCAAATCAAACACAAATTAAACATTGATAAGGTTAGGCTATAGCTTCATAAATGTAAGTTGTGATATTTCAGATAAAGAGTGAGTAAAGAAACACAGCTTCACACAAGGCAGGATTTCTCTGGCAATGTGTGTTTAAACTTGGTGGGGATTTTTCTATGCTCATGTTAAGCTGCTGCAATCACTCAGTAGATTCTCTTAAGCCTGATTTATCTACAACTATATTTGTTTTGTTGTTGTTGGGGATTTTTAGATCTTATATTTACTCTTCCACGTCGTTTGAGCAAGGAGCTAAAAGTCAGTTCTTCACTGATGCTGCAGGAGCAGCACTGCTCTCAGGAGACCTCCCAAAGGTCCTGCCAGGTCTGCCATGTCCAACGAGAAGAAAGCAGGTCAAGCACTGAGGCACCAAGGCTGGGCCCTTGCTAAACACCCCTTTGCATTTGTGGGGTTGATAATCTGTAATACAACAGCATTTCTTAACTGAAAAATTACTAAATTCCATGCAATTATATCTAGGTAGTGTGAAAAAAAACAAACCCTGAATTGCAGTTCTGTACTACAAAATAACCAAACTCAGAATATAACTTTTAATGCTGAGTTTCTGCCTATTTAATCACATGCATGCTTTTTCAAGGATGTGAAGAAAATAATATATAAATAATATGTGTTTTAAGCAAAGCTTTTATTGATATGTTTTGTGATTATTTCTTAGTTTGGTATTTTGCAGCTGCTTCTTAGCTTGCTATACCCAGAAAAGCCCTGCACATGTGCATTTAATGCTAAAGTTAAAATTTGGATTGAGTTTTCCTGTTAAAAACTCAGACATCTGAGACTTTTTTTGTATGGATTTTGACAGGCTGGTGGTTTTGGTTGGTTGGTTTTTGTTTGTTTGGGGTTTTTTTGTGTTTACATGTGTAGTATCATCAGATGTGTTTCCATCTTCACCTGTGTGTCCCTGAAGGGAAAGGGAAGATACTTTGCTTTTGCTGTTCTCATTACCAGATACATTTGCATCGAAACAAGATAATTACAATACCTTCTGCTTACAGTAGATTCCCCATGTACTTTTAATTAGATACAGCCTCCTTGATTCCATCTTGTGAACAATTATGTAACTTGCTCTGCGATGTTAAACAGTTTGTGTTTCACCCCAGAAACGTGTGAAGTGATTCATAACTGTGCTGGGATCATAAAATTGCTTTGTTGGTATAAAACTGCAGAGGGTGAAAAGCAATCCAGAAACTTCACAAGCAGAGATGTGTGGTGGGGGAGGAAGGCCTTCCAGGAGAAGGGAGTGGGACCTGGAGCTGCCAGGGCAGAGGAAAGCAAAAGGGATTCAACTCTTCCAAATTCTGCTTTTCCTCTCTACCCTGGCAGGGCGAGGAGCTTCTCTGGTGATTGCAGAGAAGCATTTGCAGCTTAATAACCCTGTTAGTAAGAGGGTAATACCCCTGTTATGGTTTGTGCTGTGTACCTGTAGGTCAGTGAGACCCTAAAGGCCTGAAGGGTCTGTTGATGTCTTGCAGAAGAACAAACATTGTCTATTTTGCTGCTCTTCTTTCACTTTGTCCTGCTGGAGCTGCTGTGTTTTTGCTGTCATTCATTTCTTCACTGCAGGGAGCTTGGAATGAGCTTATTAAATGTTCTCAGTACCTTAAACAGGGCACTCTGCAACCGTGTTTGAAATGCTCACTGGGTTAGCAAAGCCTTTGGGGTTTTTTTGCCCCCATTCTTTCTGAGCATTTTCTGCGCATCTCTCCTATCTCAAGTGTCACTCTGCATTTTCCCCACTGGATTTGTGACTGCTTTATTGTGTGGTTCACTTTCTTAAGCACTGTGGGTTTGTTTTTTTGGCTGTGCTCCTTCAGGAGTCGGTTGCCAGTAGGATGCAGTAGGCAGGGAGCTTGTCCAAGCCCAAGAATTATAACACAAATGCTGATTTCTCCACATGTCCAAGGACTTACCTTAGTGCTAAGCCTGGTCAAGAGGTGGCTCAAATCTCTCTAGTCTCTCTTGCCAGTTCCTTTCCTTTGTTGCAGCTCCCATCTCTCCTGACAGTATAACTGTTTTAAATGTACCACTCACATCATGATCACAGCTGGCATTTGTGTATTTTGGCAAAGGAAAAGAAGGTGAAATAGAAGTTTTGTTTCCCATACGTGTACTGTACTTAACAGCATTCAGAATGATTCATCAGAGATGTTGGCCTAAGGGGAGCTGAAAAAGTATCTGTGAACATCCCCCAGTCTACTTAAAGTAAATCCTTTACCAGGGTAGGTGCTCAAATTTGGAATGAGTTTCTGAAAATACTCAATTTCAGGGCAAGCCTCATGAGGCTTGGTTTGTCTTGGCAGCAGGGGACACAGCCCTTGCTATTTCTCCAGGCATTCCACAAGAACCCTTCTCCCTTCCCTGTGCTGCAGGGCTGTACCAGGCAGCCCACCCAAGGCTTGGAAATATTTGGAAAACTATCTAAACATGGGATTTTTCCCTTTAATTGGCACCTAGCATAGGACAGTCTTCTGAAGGAAGCTTTAATTAGAGCTAAAGGTGCTAAGCTTGTGTCTAAATCCAGACATTTGTTTCTTTGATAATAGCCAGGTTTAGCTATACTGGCAGAAAGTTCATGGAGATTACTTTGCTTTCCTTCCCAAACAAGTTTGGGTTTTTTAATCAGATCCTGAAGAGCAGAAGCAGCTCTTGAATCTGGTGGCTTTGTTCTGTTACTTCACTGCACAGTTCTAGCAGCTTTTTAATGCATTTTGATGTTTGGGTTTTTAATTTTTAAACCACGTTCTCTATTACTGATGAAAAGTCAACATCAAAGGTGCTAATGTGGAGGTAAGTCTTCTCCTTGTCTAAAAAAGAAACAGAAACATTCCAGCTATCTGATTTCCAAGGGAATGCTTAATTTTATTATGCCAAGTGCAGGTGCTACATATTAAATGATGAAACTTAGCTAGCAACAGTCACTCAGAGTTAGAAGGCCACAGTATAATGCAATTTTCAAATGGGAATGTGTGGTTTATGCATATGGAAAAGGATAATAAAAATTCTTGGGTTTTGTATGGCCATTTGCATAGTTCAGAAACAGAATGTCCCCTGTTTGCAGTTGACTGGAAGGTCAGGAGGTTTCTGGTTTTAATGACTTAAAAAATCTCTTTGTTATGACAAATCCTCCTTTCTTGAGCAAATGTGTTTTTATTTTGCCCTTGCTACAGTCACTCATGTTTAATACCAAATGACACCTACTCCTGCAGCAGCCACAAAGCCCCAGCGTGGCTGGGCTCCATGTCCTCCTGTCCTGTGCTCTGTCCCCAGCCGTGATCTCCATCCCCAATCTGCCATGGGGACACCACTGCAGGTGTGACAGGAGCTCACATAAAAGCAGTTGCCAGCTGCCTACACCTGAATATTGCCCCTGTTTCAGTGTCTCCCAGACCTTCACATCCAGTCTTATTCTGGGAAGCACTGGGGGTGGCTGTGCAGCCTACGCCTTGGCAGGTGTAGGGTGGTGGCCCCTTCATGAGGTGTAGCCAGCTGAGTTTTCCCATGGACTTGGGTTTCCTGACATGTTTCCCTGCACAATTTCTGCAAGAGAATAACAAAGTTTATATATCTTGTGATGAGGGCTTTTTTTCCCTGTGCTTTTTGTGCTTTTGCACTCGCTATAAATAAGCAAAGGCTTGGTTTGACTGTACCTGTTCCTGTTCTCCGTGCTGCATGGTGAATGTAAGCATTTCCCTTGCCTCAGGCTCCCAGCACCAAATCCTCCTCAGTCACCGTAGATAGTAGTTTGAAAACCTAATTTCTGGGTCAGAAATACAAACCCTCCAAAGCAGGTTGCAAATGTCCCTTAAATCCTCCCTTTTCAAGAGGTAATGTGTTCTTCTATTTCGCTTCATCTGAAGAATTCTCCATTGACATTGACTTTGAGTGCTAAAGACATCTACTAAATTGCTACCTTAATAATCTCAGAAGATGGGGCAACCTCCAGAGCTCCTTCCAGTGCTTCATTTATCAGTTTCCAGGCAGGGTGCTCTGTCCCCCAGTGTGACAGACTGCCAGAAGCTGGGCAATTCAGGGAACGAGGCTGGCAAGAGAAGGGAAACTTGGGTGTCATAAGGTACCTGCATTATTGAGGTGGAGTGAGTGTTCTCAGGGAAATGAAATAGTGCTGCAGAGATCCTATTTCATTATCTGTCAGTACTGTGATTTTGTGAGTAGGAGGGAGGCTGTTTAAGCCAGAAATGTGCACCAAGTTTGTAAACCTGAGTAAAGAAAGATCCTGAATCAGAAATTTCCAGGGGATCAGCTCTGTGGAAGGTGGGAGAGAGGTTGTTTGTTTTAGCACCACAGCACCTGTGGTCAGTGGAGAATCTAACTGATAATATTTATTGTACTTTGTTCCCCTTTGTTCTTCCAATTCTTGTCGTTTTAAAATCACTAATGTTCTTGGTGAGAACAAATTCTTTGGGAATCTTTCTTTTCTTGGTGAGATTTGGGAGGGTTGTGGTTTTTTTTTTTTTTTCCCCTCTTCAAATTTAACTGTTATAAAGATTGATTTCTGATAACTTCAGCAAGCACTAGGTGTGCTTTTCTAGGTGTTTGCAACCAGGAGGAGTCAGGAATGTCCAAAAGTGAGGAAGCCACCAGTGAGGTCTATGTGCAGGTTGAGGGGAGTGTTCATTGACCATGAGCCTTGTAATGAGGGAAAAGGGACAAACCAAATCCCACAGGCACAGTAAATGTTGTTCCCAAAAAAACCCCATACATGAACAAACTGAACAGGGAGAGATTTTTTTTTAATACTTAAGAGCACAATGACACGTCTCTACCATTTTGGTAGGGCTGGCTACAAGGAACTAATTCTATTTACTTTTGTTTGTACTGCTCTTTGGCTTTTTAAAATATTGTACCTGAAGAGTTCTAAGCGGAACAACTGATTTTTTTTTTTTTTTTTTGCTTTTTTCCCCTAAGGTTGTTAAACGATATAGCAGATTTATGTTTTCTTATGTAGCTTCTGTTACGCTTCATGAACACTTCATGAATGCTTTGAATGCTCAAAATGTCTCAGTCAACTTAAAGAAGGCTAAAATCACAATCTCAGCTTTGATTTTTGGTTGTTTTTTTCCCCTAATTTTCCCCTGTAAGGTTTTGTTTCAGATTGCTTACTTGCCTAAGATAAAACCTTCACAGTTCTCTTCAATCTTGCAATTATTTATCAATCTAAACATACACAGCCTAAATAGAGGAGCAGAATGCTTTAGACATTTTGGTGATTTTGTTGTTGTTGCTAAAATTGGTTCTAATTCAAGCCTGCTGGGTTGTCCTTGCTGGGTTAACGAGTTTTTTTTGTTTCCAAACATGCATGTAGTCCTAAAACATGTGTGAAAATGAAGAGGAATTGTCTCTCTTGAATGCATGAAAAATATTCTTCTCAAAGGCAAGTGATTTCTAAGCACCCTCCTACTGAAAGTGTCTCAGATGCATCAGAGTCATTGTGCCATCCAAATGTAGGAACAACAAAGTGGAATAAACCTCTTCCTCGTTAAGCTAACTGTGTATGTAAATTGGGGCCTGTTGTGTCCACTGACAAATCCTGTTTTATCCTTGATTGGAAGCCAATCTGATCAAATTGTGTTTGGAAATGGCTTCAGATGCGAAGTGAGTTCAGTAAGGAAGTGCTGTGAAGTGTAAAGTAACAGTGGAGACGTTAAAAACCCAGCACGAATGTTTGGAAACAAAAGTCCTCGTTAACAGTTATGGAGTTCAGTCACTGATTTAGAAGATTTTGAGCTAAGCCAAACATTCTCATGATGTTAAAACACAGCTAAACTGAACTGCCTTGTGCTTGGAGCTGCTGCTGGTGTTTTATTTGTTGGGAAGGTCCTGGTAACTTCTGTAATATTCTGATGAAGTTTTTTGGGGATTTGTTAAAAATTGTGGGTGTTTTTGCCCAAAAAAGCAGTGATATCCCTTAGGGAGCCTATGTGTGTTATCATGTTGGCCTTGTTTGGGATAAACTTTTTATGGCTTGGTGCTGATAAGGTGTATTTTGAAAGTACTCACAAAGTGGCAGCTGGATGAAGTTCTTATGATAAAATTCTGTAGGGAATATTTTCATAGAAAAGAAATGAATGTTTTCCCAAATAACCTAAATTTAATTTTCATAAGTACCTGAAGGTATGTGCTACCATAGAGAAACCCTAAAAGGTGTAATTTAAAAATAAATCCTTTTTCATAGGGAAACAAAACATGGATTATACTTTTTTTTAACTCACAAATTAATGTTATAAACTCTGTTTGGTACAAGTGCTTTGGGGTTTGTAGGTCAAAACTCTTTGGTCTGATCTAATTCTTTGTTGCAGGCTGGTAATTTGATGTACAGCCTGATAATGCAAAATAGTAAATCCTGATCAATATGAATGATGGTATTGAGTTGGATCATTCCAGATGAACAGCAGAACATGTTTCCGTGTGTGCTGCAAAGAGGAGAGCAAAAAATCATGGAGATAGAAGCAATTTTTCCCAGAACTGGTGGGCTGCTAAAGTTAAGGATTAAGGAGATGTGTTAATGATTCATTATTTTACTTTGGACTAATATTGCTCAGCAAGAAATTTATTCATAGACCAGGCATTGTAAAAAATTAGAGGAGTAGAGTGGTAGGATGTGTTTGTTTGCTGACATTTCCACTCATTACACTAGAAGCTTCATTTCTGGAAACAAAAAAAAATACTCTGCTTCATATAGGAAGATGTTTAAAGTAATTCAGCTTGATAAGTAGGTCTTTCAGGAATGATTAAATGCTTTGTGTTCTCTAAAGAAGAAATGGATGCATGCTTTAGGTTATTATGTACAGGCTGGCAAATTGATGGGTAACACTTCCTGTCTTATTTCTTTCTCTTGCTCTGAAAAGCCAGAAGCCAATACATGATAAACAAACCTGAAAAGGAACTACAGCAGAAGCCTTTAAGAATCAGAGTATCTTCTTGGCCAGGCCCCATTGCCTTTAACATCTTTGTGAAAGGAATTCATACCTGACAAAAGAGGCAATTAGCCTGCTGAATGACAACAAGCAATGTCACCACTGGTAGTAAACTGATGACTCCATTCCTTATTCTCTTGGCAGCTCTTATTATTACGAACATTAAAGTAATCAGTTCCCTGTCACTTAACAACCTGTACCTACCTTTCCTTTCCTTCCCTCAAATCCCCTGATTTCAGTTATTATTTATGTATTTTTACTAATCCTTGCTGGCCTAAAACATTACAATAATCTTGCAATCTAGGTAGAAATATGACCTATAATAAACCTGAGGATGAAGTGATGATGCCAATAATCATTGCTGTTTATAGCTTTGTAATGCCATAGGGGTCCTGCACTAATTTAAAGAAGACAGCAAAGTTGATAATTTCAAGACCTTGTTTAAGTAAAAATTTATTTTTTCTACTGAAATTGATGTGAGGCAGATTTTTCTTTTCCTTTAACTATCTACAAGTGTTTGGACCCTCTGTGGTTTCCTGGCACTGTCTGTTCTTACATGGCATCCTGTCAAAATGCTGTTTATCAAATGCACCCAACCTGAGACTACTTTGTCTCCTTGTTCTCTCTCTGGGAGTGCTTAACTAAAACCACTGATTACAAACAGCAACCAAATGATTTTAACTGATCTTAAATTGCAAAGACTGTTGGCTATAAGTTGGGACATACTGATCAGGATAAAACAAGCTGTCTCTTGACAACATTGTGTAGCCTTACTGAATACTTGGGAACTGATCCTGGATTTGCCAGTAGGATGCAGAAGGGGTGTCTGCATTTTAGTTCAGATCAGGTGTTCTGTAATTCCTGTGTCCCACTACATTCTGTGAAATGGTTTGGGAGTGTCAAACTGGGCTTATTTTCAGGTAAAATGAAGTGAAGGATTGCACTTCAGGGGGACTGCTGTGCTTCAGTGGAGAGTGGTTGCGAATAGTGAGACCAAATTGAAGCTAGACTGAAACCCCTGACACGTAGAGGGCAAAGCCACTTGCACTGGTCACCAACCACTTCACTGTGCTCCAGCTACAGACCATTGCACAGACTCCAGGCTCTTCTGGGATTTGAGCCTTCTCTGTGTTGATGCTGTGGCTTAAATTTTGTCTCTTCCAGTTGTTAATTTTAAATACTCTACTCAGTGAAACTTGGCAACATAAGAGAGATGAATGAGCTGGTCTTTCACTGTGGATGCTGAACAATGTCTGTCTTTAGCTGCTGGGTTGGGTCGGAGCAGTGGTTGTCTCCTCTCATGTTTATTGCATTCTAGGCAGTTATTCCCCTGGTAGAATGTTAAGCCTGTGCCATCTTGTTTTTATTCATTTTAAGGTGCTCTAGGCAAGAGTTATTAAAAAAAAAAAGCCAATAAATAACTAGGAGCATCCTATAAAGAAACAAAGATTGGTAAATCCCTCTGTGCTAACTTTCAGAGAAGAGTCCCAAGGTAAATGGTGTAGCTGGCTTTGGCAGTTGGTGATTTACAGGAACATTAACTTTCAAGCTCAGTTGGAGCCTCAGAGCTGTGCCTCCCTCATGTGAAGTATGTGCAGGTTGTAAAGAGTCACGGAGACAAAGGAGTCATCTGCTCCATTAGGGGAAGAGCACGTTCCAAAAGAACTGCAGCAGTATGGGAGGAAGCATTCATGAAGTATTGCTCTTGTACTTCTTGATTCTTGGCAGAAAAAGCAGGTATGTTGCTGTAGACACCTGCAGAACTTTTTTTGTGCTGTCATGACAAATTATTATGAGATCAGTAATTTGGGAGATCTCCTGTTGAAAAATCAAAACCAAAAACAAATGCACAAAAACTATGAAAGTCTTGGAAACTTTAGTAACTTA
This sequence comes from Corvus hawaiiensis, assembly GCF_020740725.1. Classification (NCBI taxonomy): domain Eukaryota; kingdom Metazoa; phylum Chordata; class Aves; order Passeriformes; family Corvidae; genus Corvus; species Corvus hawaiiensis. The sequence goes on along the minus strand of NC_063226.1, from coordinate 2,786,754 downwards.
CTGTTAAAAAACATCTTCAAAATAGAAGTTGATCATTATGAAACTGTGTGTGCTGTGCAAGAGGTCTTCAACAGAGCGGAAAATATTCTTCTAAGTTTAAATGTCTTCATAAATATATCAGAGACTTTCTAAATTTTTAATTTAGAGTGAACTTTCTTCTGAAGACATTTTAACTTATTTTTTTCTTATTGGATTGATGCCTCCAGGATGAGTAACTCCTGATGTTTCCGCAGCTCCATCCCATTTGTTTCTTCTTTCTTTCTACTGCAGTTCATGTTTTGTACTTCGAGTGGAGGAAGTTTTTGTCTGACTTCTTACTACTTCAGTGAAATTGGGTAATCTTTAATGGGCTGAATAATTCTGTCTCAAATGAGTAGAGTTGCTATTGTTAAATATGTGTATTTGCTACTGAATGAGCAATTTGCAAGATCTGTGACACAAATTAGAGACACAGAGCTGGAGCTATAGCATAAGCATTTAACATTTGCTGTAGTCTGTGTTGTATCTAGAACTGGCATAAAAAATTATGTAACAGTTGTGCCTGTAACTTTCTATAGTCTGAATTTGCCTTATTACTGCAAATATTTTCAAATATGTCTCTTCAGGAATTTAATCAAAGACACAAATTCTAAAGCATCTGCTCTGGAAATACATATTCCTGGCTGAATAAAGTAATTCCTGGACATGAACAGCAGGGTTGCACCTTCCTGCTCCATTGCAATATCTGGCTTTGTCTACTGAAGAGGGTTAAATTAACACTTGTTGAAGTATTGATGTCTGAAATAAAACATGTACATGGTATTGTGCAGGAGGGTCAGGATATCTTTAAACTAGAAAACTATTGGTGTGCTAGATTAAATGTTTTGGTGTTAGATGTTAAGTCTCTTTCTATGAATTTCTCATCCTGCCACCTTGAAAAATATGCCTAATCGTTTCATTTTTTTTTTTTCTTCAAAACCAAAGATAAAAACACACAGGATGATAATGCTTATGTAGGGTGAGAATGATTTGATTAATTGATATCTCTGTAGTTTCTGTGCTTTGAAGAATTAATTACTTAGTTGCATTTGAAAGAGCTATAAAATATTTTCAAGCATGTATAATCTTAAAAAAAAAAACACCCTAAAAGCAACCAGAAAAAACAAGCATCCAAGACAGATTAAAAGAAGAGTCAGTAGGTAGATAGACAGAAGTTACCTGTTCTAGGACTGGACAGTTAATATTTCAGATGCCATCTTTCACTCTGGCTGAGCACTCAGTTCAGGATTGTGTGTATGTAAGTAAATGAAATACCCTTCACAGCACTTACCAGGAGATGTGAGATGACTCTTTTCCTTCAAGAAATAAAATGACTCGGAGTGGGGCTAATGCTTGTGGTAACAGGCGTAATGTGGTGGATCCATCATGTGTAAAGTAGCACTTGCCTTTTCCCACAGCGATACTTGAATAAAAACAGTAATAGAAATATCTCTGCTTCACCTTTAGAGAACCTGTTGACCTCTCAAGTTTAAAATGCTCATATCTTTCTCTTATTAGCATCTTTTGGGAGAGATGAAGTGAAAAAATGGCTGCCTTATTCTACTTAACAGCCTAGTTAAATGAAAATGGTGATGCACATGGGTGTATATTGTCCTAATTTGATCTTTCTGCAATTTTTCCAAACAAAGCATTTTGTGTTGAAATTAAAATGGGCACTATTTGTCTAAAAGGAGGAATTAGCTCTGTGGCTAAAGCATGTTAAACAAAAAAAAAAAAAAAAAAAAAAAGGCAAAGAGGGGAAAAAGATTTCACATAAAATGAGACCTGTAAGGAAACCAAGCTTAGTCTGTGACTTCCAGAGGTCTGAGTCTCTGGAGTCTCTGTATTTTGGAGGCATCAGCAGGGGAGCGGGAAGAGGATATAAGACAAAGCTTTCCAGACAAAAGAGAAATCCAGATCTTTATCTTTCAGCTTCTAAAATGCATTTACTGGAGGCGTTCATCATGGCAGGCACCAGAAGAGCTTTCTGAAGGTTTCTGGGTGTTCTTGAAAGGTATCAGAGTAAAAATGTTGCATTAGCTTAGTAATTGTGTAGTGTTGCTCTTACCAGGAGGGTTTTGGAAGTTTCTCACTGGGTACTTGATCTGAAAATCCAGGAGATCATTGTTTCATGATTCAGTTGTGTTGTGAATTCTCCTCTTCAATGGTTTTGATGGCTGTAACACAAGCAGGGTGAATCGAATCTTCTGCCCTGAAAGGGACTGTAGGGAAGCAGTGAGGCTGAGAGGAGCTCCAGGGTGCTGGGAGGGGATTCCTGGAGGGCAGCCCGGGTGGATGCCTTGTGGGAATGGGTGAGGAGTTGTGAGACTCTGCTTTATCTCCCAAGCATTAAAGCCCTGTTGAACGGTGCCGTTCTCAGGTTCGGGCTGGGGCTGGGCCATCTCCTCAGGTGCCAGGACAGTAGCTGTGAGTGGATCCCACACTGCTTATCTCCAGGGAACAGAGTGTGCATGGCATCCACCAGTGTAGTTATTTCAGTACAGGCTCTAAGTTATAGCTTTAACACCTGGATGTTAAGTGTTTTACACAGCTGTAATTGTAAATCTATATAATTAGATGCAGAGTCTTGTCAAGATGCTGACCCCTGCCTAATGGCACAAACCAATTTTTATTGATGGTGGTAATCTGGATGGCTGGTAATAGATAACTAAAAGGAAGGGAGAGTGAGAGAAATGAAATAAACATTTGAACTTCAACTCTCACTGCAAGAAGGTTTAGTTTAGTAATTTAATCATTGGAGTTCAATAGAAGGCCTGCTTGATGTCTTTTATCTGGAGTGCTGAAGTAGTTGTTCAGCTTCAAAAAGAGGAAGAAAAGCTGTGAGAAAAGTACTTGAATGTGTTTTTAAAGTAAGGAACCCACAACAAGCACTTTCTGACAAAGAAACAGAAAACAAAGTTTTCATCCTTTCTTAAGATAAAGATACACCCACAAGGACTATTAGTGTCATGTCAGTCATAAGGCATCTCTGTAGTTCTGCAATTATGTTGCACCTATGATGTTTAAAATTTTGGGAGACTGGAGAAAGCTACTTAATTTAAAAAAAAAAAAAAAAAATCCAAAAAAACAAAACCCCAAAAGACTTTTGGAGGTATACACTGAGATGTTGAAATCCATAATAGTTGCATAATTTAAACAAATGAACTTGGTTTTGTACAATTAAGCACTTCAGTAAATTCCTTTTCTTATTTACCTTTGAGATACTGCACTCTTTATTACCTAACCTGCTGCATATATATGTAGAGTACAAAAGAGGGTTGGATATATATATAGAGAGAGAGAGTACGAAAGAGAGGGACAGGGTTAGGGTAGTAGTGGTTTTATTCATATACTAAAACTATAAAGATTGATGAAATACTCAAAGTGATATGCAGGCTGTATTATGCCCTGTAGGGGGAAAAATAAACCTTAGTCTTTTAATAATTATTAATATTTTTATGGTGTGCTGGCACCCAGTACCATCTAACATAATGTAAATAAACAGCAGCACAGACATCTCTGGTTGTTTTGTGTTTCATAAATTTATTGGGCACAAAAGATGAGCTTTGAGAGTTCCTTGGGACAGTAGATCTGGGCTGAGAGGTTTGGGTTTGTTCCAAGACAAACAAAACAGCAGGCTAGGGAATTTCAAAGAATTTCAGTGGAGTTGGAAGTATCCTTACTTTGTGACCACAGTTGTCACGGAGTATAGACAAAGCCATTTCCTGCTGCTGGGACATTCCTGCACATACCCGTTTGTGGTAAGCAAATTTATTCTGGCCAGAACAAGTCTCTTGGTGACAACTTCTATAAAATGTGATTGTCATGCTGCCAAATACCACAGTGCAAGTTCTGTACAAAGGGGCATGTATTCCTGGGTTTCTGAAAAAAAAGGATATTTACAGGTATGGGATTTTATAGCATTGTTTTAAATAGGTGGGGATCTCACAAACAAAGCCCCTTTTGTGCAGCCCTAATAAAAAGGGTTTAAAAATCAGATTCCAGAAGATGCCTTTTTCATGGGCTGGTGACTTCAACTGAATGGTCATCTTTACATGAAAGAAGCCTAAACACGTGCCTCTGTGAGTATATGTGTAAGTTATGAATGCCAGCAAACCTCCAGCCCGGGAAAGCAGGGTCAGAGAAGGAGGAATGAATGCAGCCATGGCTCTGCTGTGCTAGGGATACCTCATCCGGAAATGAGAATAATGACCATGACCTAGAGTTGAGTCTGTTCTCTCATAAAGTCCTACAGTGCAGGAAAGAGGGAAGATTTCAGCTTTGAAAGAATCCTTGAAAACACGTAGTCAGTTTGGATTTATCCCCCGCAGCAGGGATTGGGGGGTTGTTGGTAGAGTACAAACACCTGAATGGTGCTTTTTCCCTGGATCTAGGAGCAGTTGTGGAGGGCAGCCAGCAGGAAGCATTCCAGGGTTGAGTCTTTTTGCTGCAGCTCTGCTCTGCCTGTTTTCTCTGAGTTATGGAGCAGTTAATGATTCTGATGGAGAACCTTTCTGTAACTTTTAACAGTGGGTTCACAAGGCCAAGGTCAGCACAGGGGTTTTTTGGCCTCAGCGAGGTGATCTCCTCACGCCTGCCCTGTGTGTTAATCTCAGGGATTCGGGTTTCAAACTCAGGAGTGTGTGCTGTGCTGGGAACAGGGTGTTTGTGGTTAACATCTCCAGGTTTATTTGCACAGCACTGGCTGATAATGATTGTGATTTAGGAATGCTGAGGGCATGGTTAGGATGAACCTGTTGACATCTAAAAGCAGCAAAGAGCATGTTGAGCCTCAGGAAACCGTAAAGGCTTTTTGCGCTAGTGAATGTGTGCTGTGCATTAGGGAGCTGACCCTAATGCCCCAGCACGTTTAATTTTGTCTTTCTTTTAAATTCTCTGAAATACTTTTTTTTTATTTTTACTTCATGTTAAAACTATTGCAACTTAGAGCTTTCTCTCATGAAACTTGCAGTTGATCTCTCTGAGAGTCAGAAACATGTGGGGTTGAAAGCTGACCGTCACAACACACCCTGCAACGACAGGACAGCACATGTCCTGCTCCTGCCTAATGGCTTCCTCCTGTAACTACTTGTATTATTGCTGAAAAACAGTTTTCCATGCTGTGTAACTTACTGGAATAGCAACTGTTGAATGATTCAGTGATTCCACAGGTTTTGCTGGTGCCATGGTCATGAGCCCGTCGCGATTCGGGCGTGGGTTGTGATGAGAACCATGGAGTGCTGTGCCCTGCCCACACCCTGAGAGTTGTGTCCTCAGAGCTCTGACTTTACTGAAATTAAGTCAGTGGAGCACACACGGTGACATCTTGGCAGAGCTCTCTTGTCAGCAGGAGATCTTGTGCTGCTCCGGGGCTGCTTGGCCCTGGAGATGAGCCAGGGTTTGCCAGCTCACATCAAATGTGTGTGGACAAATGCAAATCTGCAGAAACAAGAAACGCTGTGTTGCTAAAACTGTAAAGTACACGAGAACTAACACGGGCAAATGTGAGTTGTTTATGAAAAATGTGTTGGAAGTGCCATAGGGTGGAATTATCACTTATAAAGATCTCACTCCCACAGCCTAGAATAGCTTAAAGGTGCTGGAAAATAAGGTTCTGCACTGCTCTCTGGAGATCATGTCTATTTTGTCTTAATTATTATAGCTCTGAATATTGTTGCTCTTTAATGCCGTGTTGTGAAATCCCTGATGTGCCCAGCACTCCAACCAGCAGCGCACAAGATTATTCCTGTAAAAACCAACATAATAATTTAATTTAATCCCTCCACTTCAACTAGAATTTTGTGAGCAGTCACCGTATAACTTACTGGACCTACAAATACGCCTGGGTGTCAGTACACAGATCCTCTGTTTTCATTTTCTTCTAAGAGGAACAACACCACTCATTCTAATATTTCTGTAGGAGAGATATGTTTACTGTATCTGTATCCATTTTCTTCCCATCTCTGACTTCTCTGATGATGTGGTGATCTTCCCAAAATACAAAACCATCTCATATGAAGTTATGGACTTGCTCAAGAAGTCTGAGCAGCTCAGTCTTAATTATGGCCTGGATTGTTGGTGTACAGAAGTTACTCTTAAAAAGTAGGGCTTTTTAACTGCATTTTTGTGTGGCTGATTCTAGTAATCAGTCAGTTGAGATTAAGTCCTAGATACTGTTTTTTAATTTTTTTTCATGATGAGCTGTTGTTTTATTTTTTTTCTGTAGTACTCTAGCAGTGAGGCAAAGGGAACAAAGTGAAAGAGGTATTCCCAAAGTGTGAGGTGGAAAGGCATTTCCTAAGAGAAGTCCTCACTGTGGTGGATCTGTGTGAGAGGGTGGGTTTGAGGAGCTTCTTTGCGTGTGGCAGCAGAGTCTCAGTGTTCCAACCATGTTCTGGCTTTGATGGAAAGCAATGGCAGCGAGACTGGGAGGACTGAGGGGTCAATTGGCTCTCTCTGAACCCAGCTGTGATGGCAAGTGCTTAATCCTAAATCAATCTTTCTTCATTGCCACGGAGAAATACAAATAAAGGGTGATTACAGCTTTCCTCTTGAAGGCAAGAGGTGAGGCTTCAGAAAAGTTGCAAGAGTCAAGGGATTGATTTGTTGTGGAGGATAGTTAGAGGAGACAGCAAATCAATTTACTGAAGCCAGAAGTTTGTGGGAGGGTCTGAGAGGACTTCTGGTGAGGGAGGGCTAAGTTAAATGATACCCCAAAGTAAAATGATGTAGATAAAGGTGGACATCTGTGAAATGAAAGGAAGGAATGTGGAATTAAATGCAGATCTAAAGTAGCAAAGAATCTACTCTCGTGGTTGGGAATTGATGATAGAGGTAAATTAAAGAAGCCAATTGTTGGCAGAAAATTGCTTGAAGAGATTATATAAATGAGAGAGAGCATCATAAGGACTGAGAAAGTAAAGGAAAGGAAAAAATCAAATTCAAATGTGTTTCTGGGTGGGAAATGTTACCATTTTTTAAAGCTGGTCTGATTTCTGGCTGAGATATCATGTTAAACTTTTGTAAGGAGATAACTATTTAAGGATTTACTTGAGCTGTGTAATTTTCTTTACAGACATTTTAGCTTATGATGATAAGATTCTTCCACACTATTTTTTGCTGAAAGAAACTGGTTCCCCTAAAGTGAATATCAGTGACATCTCTACAGCAGAGAATCTCTTTAAAGTAAGAGGTAAATGTAGGAAAAAATGTGCAAATAGAGAAGTAGAAAAATTACTTCCACAGTAGTTTTTTCTGGGTTTTTTAATAATGTGATATTATATTTGTGTCATAGTTCCTGCATTTATAGACATAATCTGAATGGAAGTTGAACTATGAATTCTGTATTATTGATATTTTGTCTAGTAAAGATGAGCCTAGATTCTCTGTGTGATGACTTGGGTATGAGGAGAGAGACAGACAATTGAATTTGTAGTGCAGTTCATTGATGTGTTAGAAAAGTTTCATGACATATTACATTTATTTTCCTGTCTCCTGTTTACTGCTATTGGCCTTGCTAAGATCATTTAAAAAGAGATTAAAAATCCACTGATGTAACATATTTCCTGAAGAATTTCCACGAAAGAGATGCAGGGTTATGCAAAATTCCTCACTCTCAGGATTCAGAACAAGGCAGGATTAGGTCTGTTGTCTTGCAGTTGACGTTTATCATACATATTTAGCACAAAAAATAGTTTTACATTTTTTATTTGATCTTCAGCTTTCCAGAAGTCTTCCTCCATTGCTGTTGATCTTTTGTCTCACATCAGTTGCATGACACATGCTCATTTTGCTGTGTATCCTAAGCAGGTGGTTTTGAGGGAATTCTTTTATGTCATTTCCTTTGTATGTCATTTACCATTTTATTAATCATTTTAGCTGTGATTTTTCTATTTGCAGTGGTTAAATTTCCCTAGTATAATCAGTGTTTGTCTACAAAGGAGAACAAATGTCTTTTCATTCCCTGATTCAAAGGGTTTGTCTTTTTGGGCTCCTCAGTTAATACATTAGTCAGCAGTGACTCACTGAGTGAGCAGCGGTGACATTTTCGTTCTTCTCATTTTCTTTTTCATTCCGACTCTTTGTTCGCTCAAGAAACAGAATGTGCTGACATTTTTGGGCTGTTGTCAGCACAGGTTCCATGTCCCACTGCTGCATCAGAGCTGGACATGGGAGTTTTGAAGGACGTGGAAGGTTCGTGATGTTGGGGTTTTGAGCTCCACTTCACTCACACTGAGCAGCTCTTAGCTGCAGAGAGCACAGCCAGCCTGTCTGCCCTGCTTGTCACTGCCTGGAAAATTCCATTTGGTTCAGTCAACGCCTGTTACACGGCCTCTTCTTTCTTCCCAACTGCTCCCTTTGAGATAAGCCTGGAAGAGTAAAGAAAGGAAAAAATTTATTTTTACCTTTGAATTCTGAGGCTTTTATATATGTAGAGATATATCGTAACATCTTTACATCCTTGTAATAAAGGTGTTTTATCTTTATTTACATTGTAACGGAAATGACAAGAATACTTAAAGGATTGTGGAACAAATCCTTACTTAGGTTGTTTCAATATCTTTTGTTTGATTTCTCTTGGTGATTATGTTTCAATTCACACAAAATATAAAGCTATACTTGCATTTAAAAGATCAAACAGTCTGGAAAAATAAAGAGTACAGACCCAGAAGATTTTGGGTTACTTTGTTGGGTTTGATGCTTTGGGGTTTTGGTTTGGTTTTTGTTTGCTTTTTTTCTTGCTTGATCCTTGAACCACTGTCACTAGAAAAGTCACTTGATGCAGGTTTAGATCTTTCAGTTCAGCGAGTAATCCGTGAGGTGTAGGAGCTGGAATAATAAAAAACATGGAGCATAATCTGATAAGGTTTAAGGGTTGCTGTGATGTAAATTGTGAGTGTGTTTCATATTCCTTAAGAAGAATTCCTTAAGAATTCACACCAGGAGATTTAGTGCAGTAATCCAGAGATAACAGAATGCTTTTTTACAGAATACGTACATCGTAGGTATTAGAGAAGACCATACAAGACTTGCATTACAATTTTTATAAGTGAAGCTATTCCCAGTCTGGTGCATCTGGACAGAGTAACACACTTTCATGAAAGTATTTAATTTAATAAAAGCAGTTTCTATGTCTGATTTCACTGCCATATGCTATTGCACTGAATGTGTGCTTAATCGAAGACGAGTAAGAATTCAGTGTAAACAGTTTAAAAATCCAGTGATGGCCGCATTCCGTGGTTTTTGCTTTCACATGTTCCAAGTGTTTATTTGCAGATCTCTCATGTGAGATATGCAAACGCTTCAACTTGCATCAGAATGATGCCTCAATGATTTTTATTTCGTTAATGATTTCTAAGAGCTCAAGTTATTCCTGGAGTTTGTCATCTGGAAGAATGAAAGCAGTTGCCCCAATAAACGAATTGCCATTTTCCTTAACACAGATAAGAGCTCTGTGTAAAGAACAGTAGGGACAATAGTGACATTGTTTTCCTTCATCCACTGGGATGCATTATTTTCTGCAGAATAAACAAGGGGGTGGTTCAAAGTGAACTCTGGTTTTGTAACTTTATTGTGTGGCTTCATCTGCTGTAGGGGACACTCAGTGCTGGCCACCACAGGAGCAGGTGACCTCTGCCTCGGCTGCTTGACACTGCTCTGAGCAAATCTCTGGTCAGAGCAGGGACAAGATCACAGATGAAACAGAGGTAGTTCTTGTATTAAATATTTAACAGGTAAAGCCAACCCAATATCTGGGCCAAGGAGTCTTGTAATGATATCTAGAATATAGTGAGAGTTTGTCTATCTTATAAGAACTTCCCTGAAATATCCCTGGTGGGGGGCCTATAAACCCTTCAAAGTACAAAGCCTCAAACCCCTCTGAGAATGCTTCTGAGCTTGTCTGATCTGCACTCCTGTCCTGACTCCATGCCTCAAGGACACAAATCTGCCATAGTTATGGAGGCACTTAGGAGCCAGGGAAATTCTGGCACTGGTGGGCCTTGGCCCTCACTCTGTCAGGACCTCCAAAATCTCTTTATTCAGTGCAGCTTCCCCAGCCTGCTGAGGCTTCTGATGAATTTTATGTTACCTTCTTTCAGAAAGGCAGCATAGCAGACACATTATATAGGTCAGCAAGAGAAATAATTCTGTAATGTTATTATTTATGTTTAGCTGAAAAAAGACAATGGTTATAAATTTATGATTCTTCTTGAAATAGAATGACTATTCCCTTGACAGCAAACTGCAGCAAAACCTGTGGCATCAAGGTAGAATGTTTCCTGTGACTTCAGAAGGGATTTCTGACAAAGAGGGAGGATGGGGTTGGTATAACACAGGAGTATTGGGGGAAACATGATGGGGCTTTGTGGGCATCTGTGATGGCACTTTCCCATTAAGAACAAGTGAAAGAGAATATCTGTATTGTTTTTTCTTGATGGGAGGCTGATGTGCAGAGCTGTCCAGGGAAGGGAAGAAGCAGAAGCGAGGCTGACAGGTACCAGTTTGTGGTTAACAAGAATGTAATACAATTTTTAAAGGATTTTACTAGAATAATATGGGGATTTTGGGCTCTGTCTTGACCACATGTAAAGTAACAAAGGACTCATATATTTTTTCTAAGCTGTGCTGCTCCAGCCCCTAGACATTGTTGGCTTAAGTGGGCGATGGATCCTCCTTGCACCGATGTGCCTTGGAGCAGCTGGAGCCACTCTCACCTCCCCTCACCCTGGGGGACTCCCACCTGCCTCCTGCTGCTCCTCACTCTTTTACAAGTCACGTTCTTTGCATCCAGTCTGAATTCTGTGCCATAGGTTAGGATAGAGGCTGAATAATTTACTCAAAGTCATGATAAGGAAAAATAAGAGCATTTCCAAGCACATTTCTTTATCTCTTGAGGGATTATTTATGGTAGGGGTGCCTGTTCTGGGTACTCTCCTGCCACCTGAAGAACGATCTGACTTTTTATTTTGCTTCATATACTAAGAGCTACAATATGTTCTAGAAAAATCAAACATGTTTTAGAAGACGAATAGTCACAGCTGGGGATAAGGAATATAAATAGGATGACATCAAATGAAAAGAACTGATGATCCAACAGGGCTTCTATAGATCATGTTGTCTAATGTCAGGAGAATTGCAGATTAGTCTTGCTGCTCTTTATGAGTAAGCCTATTTTTCAACTTTCTGGTAAAATCTAATTTAAGGTGGCACATTTTCCTTAGTTCTGCCACACTTCAAAGCTTAAAGTGTGGAGGTTGGTCAGCCATTCTCCCCTGGCTGTAATCAGTGTGTGAGATTCCCGTTCAGGCCTTTCACCAGCAGCCAGGTCCTCGCTACTCCTGGCTGACTCTGATAATGTAATTTTGGTTTGCTTGATTAGTAAAAAAACTAGGAAGCCTTAGCTTTTAACAACTTTATCCAATTCAGACTTAATGTTCAGAGAGAAAGAGCAATTTAAATTGCAAATGTTCTTTATAAGAAGCTGGATTTCTGTAAAGTATAACTTAGTCATGCCACAGAGAAAGAAAATGACAAGCCCTGGAAGAAAAAAAAAAAACCCCACATTTGGACAAGGTGGATCCGAGCAGGGGCTCTGCTGTTTTTCCTGAATAACCTACAGAAAGAAAAACTATTTTTATGACAAGATATAACAAGAAATGTGGATTTTAACAACTCTGGAGAAAACATGCAGGAATATAAAATGTTGTAGTTTTGCTACCACGTACTACATTTTTAACACGATGCTTTATATCTGAGTCGCAAAACGGATTTGTGTACATTTATATTCGTTCTTTAAAAGCTAAGTAGAGCTCAGGCAAGTAAAACAAGCTGTTTGATATGATGTTCTTTTTTTCCCCCTTTTCACTTGGTGTAAGAATACCTTAGCATCTAATGTCATATTAGTTTTATATATGTAAATACTTTCAAGCCAGAACACGTAGTGTAAGCATATTTTATCAGCTATTACCACTAAGATTTTTATATATATGAACTAAAAAAAGCTCTGTGTTTAGGAAATTTGAAGTAATTTTTTCTCCTTTAGGATTATCTGAATTTGTGGGAAATCCTCCATTCTTACATCAGAAAGCATTTAACTGTGCATTGATTAAGAATTTCTTTATTATATTTGAAATCTGGGGAACTTGCTTAAGTTTGTAAGCAATGATGTGCAAGATAAAACAGAAGGATAACACAGTCTCTGATTGCAATTTGAATGTGATAAAATCAGTTGTGCAACAGTCTTCACTAGCATATTCTCACAGGCATTTTTCTTAGGCATTTCAAAATGCTGCTGTTCCTACAGGGAGCTTTAGGATAAATCCGTATAATTCCTGTGCATGACATTTTGAAAAGACCAGAGCTGTGAATATCACACCTGATTGCTTTTCAGTCAAAAGCTTTCATGTGCAGAAAATAATGTTTCAATTAAAAAAAAAAAAAAAAGAGAGAAGGAGGTCATTCATTTGACATTACTACACTGCATTCAAACTCGTGTACAGGAAAAGAAAATTAGAGCAATTTCAATGGGCTGCTGACTCAGAGCTGAATAGACTCCAGCATTTGCATCACCTGTTCAAAAGATGGATAAGCCACAATTCTAGTATCAAATTCCTGTATCAGCTTGTGAAACTTGGTGGTTTCAGTCTCTTGATTTTTTGCAATTTTGCTACTGCTGGTTACTGAGCACCTGGATTTATTCTCTGTTGTTCCCACTTCAACTTTGTCATCATGTGGTGTCCAGAATATGCAATTCTCTCTCTACTGGAGTTTCAGCTGGGAAGATACTGTCTAGGAGTGCAAATACAAATGCAGGTGGAAAGAATTTCTCCACATGAGTGTAGTGACTTTGCTTTGGGCTTTTCCACGTGAGCTGTATTTGATTTACAATTAAAAGTATATATATGTGCTTGTAAGATTAGTGAGCATTTTAATTTTTTAATGCTGCATACACTATCTGACATATCCCTTGGGATTCACAGGAAATCCTTTCGCCTTGCACAAAACCAACAAGATGCATTTACCCTAAAATTGCCCTTGAAATAGAGACTTTTTCTAGTAGTATTTAGACTAATTTCTCCCTAATGACATCTCCTTTGTGGTACAATGCTTGATTGTTGAATCCTGAATTACAGATTTGGGTTTTTGCTTGTGGTTGGGTTTCTTTACACAGAGCCATGAAGAAAAAGCATTTGCCCGGTGAAGATTCACCATGTAGGGATGGATTTGCCTGCTGGATAAAGAGCATTGTTCTTCTGGGGATGACCTCCTTGTGCAGAATGATAGTTTTATCCTTCTCTACATCATTATGTTTGCTGTACAAAAATCCTGCTGTGCTACATCATAATAACATGTAATCTTCTTGCTCAGTTTAGCTGAGATTTAAGGAGCCGCTGCTCATGGAAGCAGTTTTCTAAAGTCTGATCTATAATTTACCAGAATCAACCAGGCAAAAGAGCAAGAGGCTTTAGAAGAGGGATACAGCCCTTAAAACTCTTAAATGAAGATTAGTTTAAAGTTTTACAATCTGGTACAGAACCATCTGGCAAATCTCACGTCAGGCTTTGTTAAACCTCTGAGCATTCCTGGTGTGCTGCACCCCACACCCTGCCTTTATCTTCCATTCCTCTGCCTGCTGCCCTGCACCAGCTTGGCTCAGAGATAGATTGGAACAAAAGAGGGAAATAAGTAAGCCAAGGGCTGATTTCCCTACAGGAATAGTGGAACAGCTGTGGGTGTGCTGCACCTCTGGAAATCACGGCCTGATGCTGGATGTGCACTGGGTTATTTATTGCAGCTCTGAGGAGGTACTTGTAATGTAAAAGCTGCCTGTTGGCAGCACCATCAGAGACTTGCTGGGTTAAATCGTGGCTTTGGAGCCCAAGGAAGTGCTGTGAGGGTGTAGAGCCACATCATGGGGTGTTTTGATACTTTCAGACATGGAGCTGCAGTTGTTACAGCCAAAGTAAAAACAGTGTAGAAGTTGTCAGTGGTGATTCCAGGTTGCTGTTTACTCTGGAAACCAATTGTTCCCATCACGCCTACATTACATATCAGGGCTATAGACTTGTGGGTTCCTCACTGATATCTGCACAAAGGGATTTTTATCTGTGTATTTATTTGTATTTCTGTCCTTTGGCAAAAGGCAAACCTTTGTTTCTCGAACACAAAGCAAAACCCTTCCCTTAGGAATCCTTACGGATATCTTCATTTCAGCTGTCTTGTGGCTTTATTTATCTATAAACACATAAATCTTGGAAACTCAGAACAGAGTAATTTGATTTAGCAATCTGTTACATAAACCTATACTATTGTCACTAAAATTAACCCTTCTGTTCACCTTTCATGTGAAGGATCTTGGGAGACTGAAGGAGAGGACTGCAGGAATCCAATTACCTGAAATCAACTTAGAGGCAAGAGGGAGGCATTGTTAATGGAGATAATCTCCTCCTTGGGCTTCCAGGGTTCCTGTGTCGCAGTGCAAAGACATTCTGCCTGGACAGTAAAATCAGTATACCCGATTTCCTGATTAAAATGTGGGACAGGAAAATAGTAAAGAGCTCACTTCCTGTCTAAAAATGTAGCTTTTGGCAGTTAGAAGTTGCCCCAAATAGATAAACATTTGCAATCCCAACTATATTATGATAATGTAAACACGGCTGATGTACAACTTACCAAATCTCTTTTGCTGTTTGTTTCCTAAATTTCAATTCAAGCCGTGTAAGTTTTCAGTTTTAAGATTGTTCCAGAAAGTTTTGGGGTTTTTTTTTTTTCCTTTCCTGTGAAGTGCAGGAGTGGGACACTTGAAGTCAGACAATTTTCATGCTGCCGTAGCAGTTTCCTAAGGCGCCAGAGAAAAATGCACGGTATTATCTTGGAATTTCAGTCTGCTTTTGCTTCTCAATCAATAACCATTAGAATTACGGTGGTAGCGTCTGCCTAGGTAATTCTAGGGCTTTTCCAGAAATCAGAATAGGTAAACCAAGGTTGTAGTGTTGTAACTTCTTGTTTCTCCTTTTTAACTCTTCATAAAGTCCAGATTTGCTTTGAAGAAAAGCAAAAACTTGTTAACAGAGAAGCAGGATGGAATGGAGGTAGCATCTATCCAGCTGAACAAATCCAGTATTTAGTATTAGAATGAAAACTAATCAGTTTGAATTATCTCAGATGCACCAAAGATCTTCCCTCATGTTTCAGTGAGGACCACTCTGAAGCATCCAGATCCAGCATTCCATTAAAGACAAAAATGATACCTGACTCAAAACACTGCCTTTCATAACCTTTAAAATCTGGTTTACAGTTAATTTTCTCTGGTAGGTTTTGGAAGCCTGGATATTACCTGTCAAGTTGTCACAAATAATTATATGTTTGTTAACTTATTGCTCCTAATAAACAACAGGAAATATTCATGATAAGTTTCATTTTCCCCTAAAAAAAAAAAAATTAATAACTGCTTTGATTAAATATTAAAGCTTTCTTTTGCTGTTACAACCAGACAGAAAATTCCAAATATCAGCAAAATATTTTGTGCACAGTCTTTTTACTACCTGGTTATTATGCTGGACTTTATTGATTGCTAACCCCATTGATCAGGGTAATTTCTAGGTGGTCAGGTGGAAGACTGATGGGACTGGCTGTATGATGGCTCAGCAAACCAAAACTTTTTTCATATTGAAAATACCTGAAAATTGGACTTGATGTAGACAGGAGTGCCTGGCCTTGGGGAACAGTCAAAATTACTGCATTTCCCAGTGGACAAAAGGGATCACAGAGATAAAGGAAACTTTCAGAGCCAGCAAGATTTTATGTGGTTCCTTGGTTTTTTTTTGCCTCTCTCGCTGCCTGTACCACAGCCGTGACACAGAGTGTCAGGTAAGGATTTAGAGCAAAACGTGTCTCCCTCAGCTCTGGCAGAGGGGGAGATGTCAGGAGGAGCTGGATGAGCTGTAGGAGCAGAATCAGCTGCCCAGGTATGCCCCATGCTCATGGAACAGCAGTTGGCTGTTACAGCAGTGACAGGTGGCTCGTCAGACACGGAAAGAACCTCATTTATTCCACCAGTCAGGCCTGCCTGCTGGAGAAATTGTAATTGGTTGCGTGTACAAGGGCTGAGGGAGCTCTAATGGCACTGCTGGAACCATAATGTAATATCCAGGTTGAAATCATTCCATCTTTATCTCATTATGAGCACAGTTTTCTTCTATGTGTGAAACTTAAATGTCAAATTGAAGAAGTGGAGGGAACATGAACAAAAAGACTGTGGGTGCAGTCTATTGTTCCATCAGAGGAACTGGGGAAGCTGCAGAATGCTGCAGGAAGATGCCCCAAGCAAAATGAGGGGGTAAAGGCTTCCAGAGACTTCCCAGTTTTAGTAAGAGCTTCTTTATCTGTGCTGGAAGGAAGAAGCTCCTGGGATGATTCTCTCATTACTACATCCTTCTTTATAGCAGAGAAAAGAGAACTTGTGGATAAGTGCTGCTGGTGTGATCCATTAGCAGTGTGTGTGTATCTCAGCGAGGGCTGAGTAAGGAGCTCTCTCTGTACTCCAGGTGCAGCTGCTGTAGTAGCAGGTAGCTCAGAGCGGGTTTCACACGTGGAGAGGTGCAGCTGCCATGCTGGAGCTGCAGAGGATTTGCCTCTTGTCACTGGTGCAGGCACTGGGTCAGTGTCAGCTGTCCTCTGTGGGTTCACAGCTCGTGTAGAAGGTATTTGTCCGTGCTGGAAAGGGATCATACAAATACCCTCCCGGGTTCTCCGTGGCAAAGCAGATCTGCGTGTAGGGCCTTTCATTTCTGGAGTTCTGAAACAGCAATGCACAGCTGGAGTGAGAGCCACAGAGATGTTTCCCATGTGAGGAAAGTCTGTAGGGATGAAGGAGCTACTGCTTGCTTTTGTCCTCCTTCCCTGTGCTCCAGGAGCAGCCTGCTGACTGACCAGCAGCTACCCTGCAGTCTGCTTCTTTCCACTCTTCCTGTGTGTTGTCCCCGTTTCCTGATGTTTATCTCCAGAGTGGGGTGAGAGGGTCTCTTTAGGTGCAAGGTAGGGGGAATTTCAGGAAGTAAAGGAGGCTAAAGAAAACTCATCATTAAGTTCTTTGGGGCTTCATTAAGCCATATCTGAGATTTGGAATGTGGTTTCCAGTGTTAATCAAACACTTTTGTGTTGTTGCACCTAAGTGTACTTTTGCCTCTGTTTTCTTCATATAATCATACACTTGTTTATTCATTTTTCTCTTGGCTCTCTGAGTGGACAAATGTTGTATAAAAAAACCGGTGTGAAATGCCAAGAAAAACTATTTCTCAAGAAATAGCGTGATTTTTAATGTCAGTTCCTGGCAGGCCATCCCATGTGGAATT
Source organism: Corvus hawaiiensis (assembly GCF_020740725.1). NCBI lineage: Eukaryota > Metazoa > Chordata > Aves > Passeriformes > Corvidae > Corvus > Corvus hawaiiensis. Next base: position 2,769,382 of record NC_063226.1, on the reverse strand, counting down.
ATTATGGTATCTTAGCACCACAACTGATATGTTTAATAATTTTCATTGTGTGTTTGGGTCCTTTTGATGGCTGATGATTAAAGCAAGATTATAAGGTAGAAAGCATTTGCTTTTGAACACATGAAAAACACAACCTTCCCTTTCCAGATGCATTTATTTTAACTCTGTTTAGCATTCACTAAATCTGTGGTTATTTCTTCTTTCTTTTGAAATGCACTTATTGTTCTATTTCAAGAATGAATCATATTCCATTGCTACCCCAAAAAATAAGATAACAAAAAATGGTAAAAATTGTTGCCTGTAATCTATTATTACAGGCAATCCAACCTGCCAAAACACAACTGCCATTTAATAAGGGGTTTTTTTTTTTGAAAGAAGCCCTGTGAATGCTCCATGCAAACTGAAATTGCCCACAAATTCTGTATTAAAAAAACAATGCTTCCTTTTAAGCAGCCGTAGTTTGTTGTGAGTGACAGAAAATCCAATGGCATCTCTCTCCTTTTCTTTATCAATCCTTGAAGTCTCCATGGACATTTAGATCACTCTGATGTGAGACCTGGATAATATGATATTTGTATTAGACATTGTCAAAGGCAGTGTTCAAAGGGTAGGATATTAGGGATGTATTTCAGGAGGAGGAGAATCCTGGTACTACTTAAAAAGTATTTCAGCAGAGGAATAATGTTTTTTTTTTTTTTTTTTTTACTCTTGTGAATGCCACCGTTTCTGTTTTACGACAGAACAAAAATTTAGGGACAAAGGAAATATGAGACTTGTGTCCTTTACAGCAATGTGTAAAGTTCCCTCACTGGAAACACATGTGGAGAAAATTAAAAGGAGCCACCATCCTATTCAATGCTCAATCCCAGTGACCAAATATCTTACACATTTATGATTGAAGCAGGGTGATTACAGTCGTTAACAAGTAATTGCAGGGTGTTTTGATATTGTTAAAAAACAAAGTGTGAAGGATCAGAAGTCTTCTTCTTTGAAGACCACATTAATCTATTTGATTATGCGGATTTTTCATTTGAGGTGGTCGTTCTTAAAACATTGTAAGTAGTGGGAAGTCAAGGAGACAGAAAGCCTTTAACTGCTCTGTCTCCTGGCTCCAGCTCTGAAGAACATTAAGGAAAGACAAGGGCTTTCGTCTGAAAACATGGCTCCACAACCAAATGAAGCAGCCTTTAAAAGAGTTTTCCATAAAATTCCTTTTGATTCATCCATTTAAGTTACAGTGAGCATAACACAGCCTGGGCAGGAAACGACAGAGAAACCAGAGCTGAGTTCCCTCTGAATTTCTGCTGCTGAGCTCTACTTTGGAGGCAAATAATTTCATATTTTTGTCTGAACTTTTTATCTGGACACACAGATGAAGGTGTGTATGCCCACACCTTGAAAGATAGAGCAACTCTATATAAGTTACTTAGCTGAAAAAAAAAAGTTCCCTAAAACCTACTCCAAATGTGTGCAGTCCTGACACATTGATACATTATTGTATGGATTTTGTACCTGTTTAATTCCCTTAAAGGAAATTAATGCTGAATGCTAACATAATCATTGACGCGTATTTTCTCTCCTAAAAGCACACAAAGGAAGTGGGAAGGCCACAAACTCCTTTGAAAGAAACAACCTTGGAGCCCTGGACTCAGCCACAGGTAGGCTGGAACAACTTTTCTGGTAACTTGTTTTCTGTAATGGTGGTTTCTGTAAGTATTCATGGAAATAACCTGCAAAGAAATGCTGCAGCTGTGGTTCTTCTATTTATGTCCAAATGATTTGTTTGGGTTTTTGGCTGCCCAGACTATTGGTGGTGCCCCTTCAGTTGAAGTCTGAGCTTCTTTTTAAGGGAGAAATGCTGGCATTATCTTGCCTTCAGCTTGTACTTCATATGGGCTTAAAAACTTTGCAGAACTCAACAGAACAGAACTACTTTGGTGGTTTTATTGGTGTGTCAATAAACTGGGAGCAACAATAAACTGGTGTAGAAATGAAGTGGTGGAAGTTTGTTGTTTTGAGAGGAAGGTTTGAGAGATCAACCTTTTGCTTCATGAGGACTTAACCGGTTAAGAATGAAGCAATAACTAATCTTGCAACAAGGGATAAAGAAATGTGGATATTAGTATGAAATCTTTCTTCACACAGAGTGGGTTTGAATGTTTTGGCCTTTGTAGTTACTTGAGCAAATTGTTTATTATAAATGTTTTATGTGCAGGAGTTCAGAGCCATTTTTGCTGTTTATTCCCTGTGTATTAGGGTAGTGTACTGCACGTGGAATATGTGGCTTCAGAGGTGATGTGAGGGAACAAAAGAAGCAGGCAAATATGAAATCCTGGAAGTTGGGTTTGTTCTAGAAGCCTCTTTACTCCTGAAGCTTGTGGCAAATAAGCATAGGAATTTAGAAGTAGAAACGAAAAAACCTCACACCTCTCTTCCTGCTAGCTCTGCTCATGCCTGAGTGCAATTTCCTTTATAAGGTGCAATGTGCAGGCTTCCATGGGCCAATCTATAGAGCTGATTAAAATATACAAGCTCTCAACTGATAAATTCTTCCCTGCAGTCACAGATATGTGGTGTTTATATTTGTGCATGCAGAGAGGAGATGGCTATCTGCAAATCTGCAAGCCTGGTGTTGCAGGGAAGTCCCTCAGCTGCTGCTCTCCAAAGCACAGGATTTTCCCTCTTTCCCAGATAAGAGGCTCCCAGGTGCAGTGTGTGTGTCCTGTCTCCAGCCCCTGCATGGCCAAACCTCTCAAATCCTCCATCCAGGCAGCTGCTAATCACCATAGTTAAGCCTCATCGATCTGTGTCCACAATCAATGATGTTTATGTGCAGTCCTGCAGGGGCTTGCTGTGGTCCTCAGTCAACAGCAGACATTAACTCTTCATGTGCAGGAACAAACTGAAGGGAAGTGTCTGGTTCCAGCAGTTCCTGTGCAGCTGATGGAGCATTGAGGGAGGGCTGATGGGCTCCTCCTGTTTCCTCACCTACAGTGTGAGCAGGAGCTTGGAGCTGGGGCCGGGTTTTGGGTTTTTGGCATAGGAGAGAGAATTTTGGCTTCCGAGTTGAGAGAGGAATTGTTGAAGCAGTTTGATCCTGTGACTGTCATTTAATGGGGCACTGGTGCATGAACAACATGGGTGACAGAGGTGAATTTTGCAGGCACTTTTCCTTGGTGGTTTGTGTGACTGTTGCCAGCAGTCCTGTCAAAGAAATATTCTGTTGCACTGTCCCAGTGCTGACGGGAACCATCGTTCTTGCTGAGCATTCAGACCATCACCGTGGTGTTTGATTGCTTCTGAAGGCTGCATTTGCCACAGCTTTACTTAATAACCACAAAGATTCAAATTCATAAAATATTTTTGTCATTCCTATTTATTTTCAATTTTTACAAAGTCTGGTTTTACAAACAAATACATACAAAGAAGCTACTACTAATATGTTTTTTTTATTTCTTGGAGAAGAGAAATGTAATCAACAAAATCAAAAACTGCTGGAACCATTATTGTAGCAGAAAATTAAATTAGTTGTTAATTCTTTCATCGATGTAATTCTGGCCACTGCAAATCCCTCCTTAGGTATTTTGTATAAAGTGAGTAAAAATTCATGGCATGGATAAAAGCTTTGTCTGTTTTATGAGTAACAGGCAAATGATCCAAATGGTGCTCATAAAGCAAATGGTTCCCAGCTCTAAAAGGAGGAGAAATGTATTTAAAAGCTGCTGGAATGAGCCACGAGTAAAGCCAATTCCTCTGTACAAAAAGGTGTTATCTCCCTGAAAGTTTTTTGAATCCCGCACACAAGGGAGAGGCTCACTGCTTCTGTCTACTTAATAATAACAATAAAAAATCATTGTGTGTGCTTGGGCTGCTCAGAGCTGCTCAGTGCTGAGAGCTGCTGTGGGATGTGCTCTGTCAGCAGAGAGGGAGTGCAACAGCCGAGAGCACGGCTGGTGTGCAGGGCCAAGCGGGCAGTGGAGCAGAAAGAACCACATCTGGCCCCGATATCAGGAGGGGAGAAGCTGGTACCCATTAGCAGCAGGGCAATTTCACACAGAGGTTACAGTCTGGGGAAACAAGGAATGGAGCTCTGTGTGCCCAGGGAGGGAGGCATTTGTGCTGCCATGGCTCTCACTTGCCTTCTTTGCTCAAGGTTTGATCTTGGAAGCAGCCAGGTCACAATTAGATAAAAAAAGAAGAGCTGTAGCACTTTGTCAGGCTCATTTCTTCTTCTGTGTGGTGGTGTTTTTGTTCTTGATTTTACAGTTTTGGTTTTTAGGGGTTTTTGGCTGTTGTTTAATAAGTTCACAGAGCAGTGTGGCATTGACATTGTGGGAATTCTTTTTTCATGGCCGTGCCTTTTAACTTGTAGTTTTCTGCATCTTTTCCTGTTAACTCAGTGAATGGAAACTGATGTTACTGCCTGGAAAATAAAGTATGAGAGACTCGTTCCAATAAATTTGGGACAAGACCTTTGCAGATAAGGAACATGTGTGGGAGTAGTTGCCCAAATAGACTTGTCATTGGTTTACAAGCTTTATTTAAATGCTAAATACCATGTATTCCTGTGGTTATGTTTTTTGCTGCTTTGCCTGATTAAACATTTAGCTGATAAACCCTGTCAAGGCTGCTCAGAGCTACTGCGGTTAAGATTATGTATTTATAGTCTGTATATTTACAGTCCATTATAAACAGGACAATTTAAAATCAAAGTCATCTGTGATTGTTGAAATTTTTGATGTTGCTGATGCTGAATTTTGTGTGGCAGTGGCACGAAATAATACTGACTGTCATGATTCTGAATCAGAAACAAATTGTTTCTCCCAGACTCTGGTGAGGAGGGGGTTGTTTTCTTCTCCCAGGTAACAACTGACTGATGAGAGGAAATGGCCTAAAGGTTTGCCAAGGTTTAGATGAGATGACAGGAAATACTTCTTCACTGAAAACACTGGGATTAGGCTGCGCAGGGAGATGGTGGAATCACCATGTCTGGAGGTGTTTGAAAGGTGTGTGGATGTGTGGCACCTGGGGACACGGTTCAGTGGTGACCACAGCAGTGCCGGGTCAATGGTTGGGCACAATGATCTTAGAGGGCTTCTCCCACCTTAAAAACTCTGATTCTATCATTGCTGGGAAGATGAATCTAGAAAGAGACAATAGGGATTTACCACAATAAGAAAAGGATTAAGTTTAAACTGCAGTAGTGGCAAATTTGCCAGCATGACAGGTACAACAAAACTCCCACTCTGCAGTTGCAGAATATTTCTGATTTGATTTTTCTTTCGGTGACTCCTACATTCCTGTCTATTATGTGTCTCCCTGAAACACTTCATACAAGTGGTTCCTAGAGGTGTTCAACAGGATAAAATGTGAGAAGGTGGTGTTAGTGCTGTAGCTTTTTATTTGTTCATTAATTGTAAGAACTCCAAGTGCTTTTAGTCACTGAAGATAATGGCTAAAAAGCCAGGATACAGCTGCATTAATCTGCCTGGCCCAAATGTAGCATAATTACTTTAATGAACACATTAATTTATCCCCTCTCCTCATGCTCTTCCTCCTTCACAGTTCACGCTGTCAGTGGAAACTGAGACAATGATTACCTTCTCCTCAAAGTTCTCCGGGAGGGTTGAGTGTCTGAGGATGATGATTTGCACACTCATGTGTGTTACAATAAGCCATATCTCACACCAACAGGGCTTTATTACCAGCTGGTGTAAAGGTGGGGCCTTCCACAGCACCAAGCATCACAACCAGGAGCAGTAAGATACAGACAAAATGCAACCATTTGTCTCTCAAAAGCAGAAGAGGATTCTTCCAAATCTGAAGTTTTATTTTCTCTTTATTTGTGTGCAGAGCACAGTCCATTTTGGTTTTTTTAAAGCAAAATTACTTTTTCTGGAAAGGCAAAACCACTCAGACTCAAATCTAATTACAAATGATAGAGCGTAGGGTTTTTTTTTTTTTTGCTCAATTTTAAAGAATCACTTTATAATCTTGGAACAGTGGATAACAACATCACTAATCCAATATTTTAGCAGTAAATACGTTTGATGATGGGAATTGCTACACTAATCTTATATCCCTCCACAGTATAGTTAAGAAATCCACAGGGGGTTTTACTAATCAGTTTTTGTAAAGTAAATCAAGTCATGTAATTCTCGTTCCCTCCAAGTGCCCGGCAATGCAGGCAGAGCCATATGCAGCACTTTTTGTTCTTTTCATGGTTTCGAACCCTAATCTGCAGCCAGGCTTTCCCCTGAGTATTTCTGGAGAGAAAAGTCTCCAAGCACCCTCTGACAGAGATGTCTTATTAGGGGAGTTGGCAATTCACCTTGTTCCCCTCACCCACCGTGCTGGGAAGGGTTGGAGTGAGTCCACCTCCTGCTCACAGGCAAAAAGCTGCCAATAATAAATATAAGCAAATAAATATAATCCAACCACATTTGCTACTCTGCTTCTGATACATATGCTTGAAGGTACTTATTTAGGCACTCATTTCATTGACAAGTGAGATATATTGCAATATGGCTCGTGGTTTGATCTTGGCTTTAAAAACACTCAAGATTAAAATAGGTTGTTTTTTGGTGTTTTTTTTTTTTTAATTATAAAAAAAGTGTTTTAAATTAGGAATAAATATTAGCAACTGTGATTAACTATTTAAAGAGAAGCAATTAATAAGAATTCTGTGTGTATTTTGTTCCTACAGTTCATGGGTATTGAATTATTTTTCATGGAGTCCTGGTGTGCTCTGTTTTCTTAGGTCACAGCTTGAGCCTTTAGGGCTCAAAAGCAAAGTCAGAATGAAAACAAAGCTTTATTCCTGGTTTGGTGTCTTCAACACAAACTAGCCACCTAAACAGATTTTTACAGTTTATTCACACCTAGGTTATATTCAGTATTTAGAGTCTTTGTGCTCAAAATATTCCCATTTTATTTGGTGCCTTAGTAAATTCAAACATTCCTTGAATATATTTCTTATTTAATGGAACTTCAATTGTAATCCTGAGTGCTAACACAAAAGACTGGGTAAATTAAAAAAAAAAAAAAAAAAACAACAAAACAAAACCAACAACAACAACAAACAAAACAAAAAAAACTACCCAGTACTAAAAGACCGTATCAGAGTAGAAGGTGTGAGGGTTCTAAATGCAATTAGAATCATCTGCATAAATATCTGAACTGTTTTGAGCACTCCAGTCTTAAAACCTGCTACTTTATCTCTTCAAAGGGAGGCCTCACAAGCTTGAAGCCAACTGAAAGCAGACGGTTGGTTTGGCCTGATCTGAGTATCTGCAGCTATGAAACAACATTTTATTAAGAAACTTAAGAGAAAAAACCCCACACTAATTATTCCTGATCTCCTGAACAAATAATGTATCCAGAAATCAGGGTACAGGGCTGGAAGGTAACTCAGTGGAAAGGGGTACTAACAATTTCTTGCCTATTGATACTTTTCCCTGATTGCCATTAATATGGAATAGAACACTACCAACTCGCCACATATAAACCAGTATATCAGCCTGTAGTAGGCCACTGGGAGTATTCAACTGTAAAATAAAAAAAGTAATTACAAGATGTTTGCAAATAAAATCTTACTTCTAATTGAATCAAGACTTTGCAGTGGAGTAGGGTTGCTGAGATTACCTGGCCGACTGGAAGAACTCTATTTTTATTAATCTAGTAGGATTTCAGACAGACTTGAAAAAAAATATTGTATATTTTTGTAAAGATCCGGTTTTGCCATAGTGCACGGACACTGGAGGTTAGTCGCTGATGTAGCTGAAAAGTCACTCAGAGAAAATAAGGACAAAAAGAAGCAGGCTCTCAGAGCTGTGAGCACTGAATTTGCTATTGATTTCAGCAGGGGAGACTATTACAAAAGCAGAAAAGAATTCCCATTTCATTTAAGTTTATCTGTCTGTTTTGCAGACCGGCCCGTGATTCTATGATAAAAACCCACTCAATTTGAGCCAATATAGAGTTCTCTCACGAGTTAATTAACAGCAGCCAGGCCTCCCCAGACAGTCCCCGTGGAGTGCTGGGTCCAGCAGCAGCTGGCGCTCCAGGGGCCGCATCTCCGGCGACAGGAGCTCGGTGTGCTCATCTCTGTCAGACTGCTCCGTGTGCTCCCACAGCCCAGACGTCAAAACTGCTCAATGGAAAATTAGCCCACAGCAAAGGCTTCAGGTCCTCACTACCTTGAAATATTTAAATGGTTTCTAAGTCATTCCCCTTGTAGAATGTCTTTTTCTTTTTTGTGCTCGGTGACAGCAGTGTTGTCTGCCTAATTCCTTTGGCTCACACTGTTAAATCTTTTCTTTCCTCTTGCTTCTGACATGTCAGTGTTGCTGTTACAGACTCGAACAGCAGTGTAAAGAGGAAAGAATTGGTAGGAGGAGCAGGGAGCTCAGGTGTAGAGCATCCCTTGGACACTCAGCCCAGTGTGCATGAAAACAGGTAACCCCAGAAAGCTCCTGTCAGTGTGCATCAGGCTGGGGCTGCAGGAGGGAGCTGTGCTGCTCAGAGCAGGCCAGGGGATTTATCCTCCTTTTCCCCACACTGAGTTGGAGGAGATGGGCATTCAGCAGTGAAACATCCAATGACATTGTTTAAAAAGGGCAGGTAGACAGCTACTCCTTCATCCTGGGAGATGCACGGAGTTCTGTCAGTGTCTGAGTAAATCACATGGGCCTGCTTTCAGAAAATGTAGATAAGATCTGTGAGGTGCTCAGTTATCCATGGGGATGCTTGGAATGACTTTCCTCCCCACAGCATTTCTCTGCCATCACCCCCTTTTGGCGAGGGAGCAGAGACATCCTCGTTATTTAGGAGAAAGCTCCGAGTATCAAAATCATTAAGTTGCATTGGACTGTAACTTCCTTGCTCTGAGCTGTGCTCAACATGCATAAATCTTGAAATGGAAAACATAAATGAGCTGTGATTCATTGAGGTGTCCATTTTCCAGTGTCCACTTGGCTGTCACTGGCAGTTAGCTGCAAAGGGAGGCAGGGGCCGTGCTCAGGAGCAGATCCACCCTCTTCACTGCCCCACCAGTGTAGGGATTTATGCATCTGGGAGTGAGAGGAACAGCCCGAAAAGCCTTTGCAAAGCATGAACATAAAATCTCTCTGGTGTTGTGTTTTAAATCTTAAAAATGGTATTGGCTCCTGTGTGGACCTTTGCATGGAGAGTGTTTCAGGGAAAGCTTCTGGAAGCTTTGGGCTTTCAACTCTCAGTTGGTCTCCTGAGGTTTTCTTTCCCGCACTGTTTTTTAGGAAACTTGTAACCATCTTTTATTGGTGGTGGTGTTTTTGTTTGGTTGATTGCTTTTTTTTTTTTTTTTTTTAGTGTAAACTTTTCCAGTGTTTAGTAAGAACATTATGTCTTAATTCCTGGTGAATTAGCAACACAGTTTTTTTTCTTTCTGGATAGCAAACACAGCCATAAAGTCTTGTCTGCAGGAGTAGGCACTCAGTTCATTGTGTGAGGTCTTCACCTGCAGGGGTTCTCCACAGCTGTGATTCTGTAACACTGAATATTTTACTATTGGTCACAAAGGATGAAGGCCAAAACCCAGTGCTGGGGGACAAATTATTCACCAATGCCATCAGGGCTCCCACTGCACACCCAAACTCTCTCGTACATCTTCGGTGCCGAAAAGAGATTTTGACTGAGTTTAGTTAACTGAACTGTGGGATTTCACCAGTCCATTAAGTTATATGATTATTGTTCTTTGTCTGTAGTGGAGATGGTGGCTCTGGGTTGCCAGCTCGCTCGCCCTCTCAGGCAGCTCCTCATCTGCAAAATCAGTTGTTTTTCTTGAAGGGTATTTTATGGTCTGATTAGCTTTTTGGCTGAAAATTGTTGCATATAAAGCAGATATGCTCCAACTCAATGCCCCAATGCCTATATGGTAATGGGTATTATGGACTCATTCAATCCCAAATGAGATTAACACCCCTGCTCTCTCCATCTGCCTTTGAGAAAGAATCCAATAAATAACGAGGCATATGAGGGGAGATTATCAGAGTGCGCGTTTGCAGTGTGTTTTTGTTTCTGCAAGGAGACAGGAACCCTCTCAGAGGGTGCAGTGGCTGCTGTGCCACTCAGGGTATCTGTGTCGAGTCCTTATAGCCCAGGGCAGCACTGCCCTGTAAAATGGACATTTCTCACTCCTCAGGCCGTGCCTCATGAGTTCACTGGGCAGTAAAGCTGCACGGGGCTTCTTGCTAAGATTTTATTGGTTTTCTTACCTAAAAGGGATTTCAAAATGGAGAAGTAGTGAAAAATAAAAAGTGCTGTGGAGACTTTGCCTATTCTGACAGCTTTTGATTCAAATTGAGATGCTGAGCTGGGAATGTCAGAGTCCAGCCTGGCCACAAGGCTCCTCTGCCTGTGTCCCCTGGTCTGCATCCAAGTGTCTGTGCAATGTGTGGGGACACAGACATGCCCTCTTGTAACTACTTCAACAAATGAGATCTTCCTCCAGATCTCTTTTTATTTTCCTTTGTGTTGTCCCATTTCAACTTCCTGTTGTCCACTATTTCTGCAAAGCAGGAGCCATTACTGATTTTCAGGCCACAGGAGTTGAAGCTGTTTCTGTCCCTCTGACTGAGCTTGCCTCTGTCACTGTCCAACAGCACAAGTTTGTGTCACATTTGGAGACAAATTACAGGGAGTCTCAAAAAAATGATGGCTTGGACTCAATTGCCACTGAAATGGCGTGTCCAGCCTGCATTCTGCCTGCTTGGAACTGAAGGACACAGATGAACAGCAGAATCTGTGTGCTAACTCAAAATGTGCTTAAAATAGGTTTTTATGATACACTATTTGTCTTTTCTTAGAAAATGAAATATTTTCGTTTGGCAGCTAACTCTGCCTTGAAGATGGAAGGGAGTTTATAGCATTCTTTCTATGGATGAACTTATTGATTTGGAAGGCTCCTACAGCATTCTTCCATGCTGCTAGGAATTCAAACTGGGTTTTGCTGGAATTTTGAAAACTGGTTCTAATTGAGTTGTTTATTAAGTTGAATTAGTGAAAACACCATTAGGAAAGAGTGCCAGGCTCCAGAGAGTAGATGTTGGTGCTGCAGATCAACACCTGCAGTTTGGAAAGTGATCACCAAGACTTTCCATTTTGGCTTAGTTTTGCAATGCCTTTGTGCTTTCCCAAATACCGCAGTTAATTCTTGTGCATTGTGCTGTTTTTCTAACTCTAACAGATACTAGAAGTTTCCCAGACTCAGAAAAGAATTAATGTTGCAAACACTCTGACAGCGGTTGGTGTTCGTAGGAGAATTCATCATCCCTGAAAAGATGCATATTCCACTGCTTTGTTTGTAAATCCATACATTTCCACAGTACTTTGTAATGCCCTGAATTTCACTATATATCTGCAGTACAGCTGGTGTAAACTATGAACTGAGGCAGAAATTGCACTTTGTTTTATTTGTCATGCCCTCTCTTTGTGCTGCTGTTCTCCCTCAGGATTTTATTCTAAATTCCTCTTCACTCTTCAGCAAAGATTCACATTAAATACTCAAGTTTCCACCATTTGTGGAAACTTCCTCTGCCAGGGTGCCCACAGTCAGTTATTGCTATGGACAAGATTAGTTCTAGGTGCTTGTGGTTTTTTACAGTTAAAGGTTTTCGGGGCACTGTCGTCCTAATCTGAAGTACTATTACCAAATTAATTAATTATAAGTTACCAAAGTATTTGCAATATGGGGACATTTCTAATACTGGGTTGTTTATCTGATAATATTTCATACTTACATTTTTACACTCTGAATTCCTAAAGTTATTTCCCTGTAAGAAAACCTGATCTTTGCAGTATTCCTCTGTCATGTACATGTTAAAATTTTCTCCTTCCAAGTTTGATTTTTGGATATTAAGGATCATTTTGCAGAATTAGTTAGGTTGGAGAAATCTCTGTGCTCACCAAGTCCAAGATCCACGGTGGATTTTACACTTTATATGTGCTGATTTGATTTCCCTGTTGAGCAGCCTGCCCAGGCGATGGTGGGACGAGGCACTCGGGTCTCGGTGAGAACAAGGCTCTTGGTTCTTTTGAATTCTAATTGTTTTTTTCTTTATCTGCTTTCATATCTCTGCCCAGCACACAGATTTTCATCTATTTAGGTTAAAACAAGGACGCTTTATGATCTTTTTCATTCTTTCTATTTCAGGATTTACAAGTATTGTGATTTGGAAAAATCTGAACTTTTTTTTTTTTTTTTTAAATTGTAAAGAGAAGCAGTGAGAGAGGGAGAGTTTGCTGGATTTCTTTTTTCAGAACACAGCTAAAATGCTCAGCTTCTGGGCTTGGCAGTTTTACAGCAACTTGATAAAATAAAAATAATCGTGCCATCGCTATTTTATCTTCCTCCTTTCAGATGTGCTTCCTTCAGAATTGCTTCTTTCTTTCATATTTGTGGCACTGTGCTCAGCAGCGTGGCAGGCTGTTCACAAGCTCTGCCAAGCTGAGGATTTGAGAGAAAGTAAACAACTCGGTTGGAAACATGGATAGCAAGGGTTGTGTAGACTCTAAGCAGCAGAGATATGCTGCTGTATTAGACAAGAGTTCACTTAATGGAAAAATGCTGCTTTCCCCTTCGAAGGAATGAATCTCTCTTGCTGACCATTGTAATGCCCAACACTGTGCAGGCAACTTCTCTATCGAGTTTTTTACAGCACTCATCCTGATTGAGGGGAAAAAAAATCTTCAGTTAGAAGATTAAAAAAAAAAATCTTCAGCTAGACGATAAAACAATATTTATTGGGAATAAAGCCACCTGCTAGAACCACCTAGAGAGAGCTGAAAGAAGGAGCTGGGAAATTTCCTAGGGATCTGCAAGATGGACAGTAATTGAAGGAGACTTTTCCTTTATGTAGAATAGCTTTTCCTCACGTATTCCTCAAATATTAGTTTACTTGCAAGTGATATTTATTCTGTCAGCTAGAAGTCCATTAGTGATGCTTTTGCTCTAGCAGATTTTAGTTTTTGCAAACAGGCCTGATTTAACTCAGCTGGTTCTCAAGGAATTAGTGTATCACTCCTACCCTCCCCAAACAGCAGTGAGATGAAAGACAGTACTTAATTATCTTCCTAGAGAGGAGGTGGGGCTTAACTATTAAGAAACATCTTAAAAACATTGTCTAGTGCAGTTTTCCTGAGGGATAAAGATTGCTGTTGGAGGATTTCCCGCCTCCTGCCTCCTCTGCACTGTTCCTGTGCAGGCTCTAACTCCGTATTCCATGTCTCCGCAATCTGAGATGAAGCTCAGAATACACCCCAGAATTATTATTTTTTTTTTTTAATTATTATTTTTATTATTTTTAAGTTAGTCCCTAGCTTTGTGAGGGACATCTGGGGCATCTGTGCTAGTTTAAGGGATTGCAGGTAACTCATGCTGTATATTTTGCTGAATTAATTCATCCCTCTGGGAGGCATACTTCAGGTCTTCAGGGATAAGTTTTCACTGAAAGACCTTAACAGATGTTGCTGCCATTTTTTCCAATGATATATCTTTTCTTTAGAAACCTCGGGATGTGCCTGACACTGTACATTTAATGTAGTGCTTTTCACTTGCACTCAGATATCAGAATTATTGGGCAGCATGATTTAAATAGGTGCCTGTTATACTTTCCAGCTTTCTGGACAGGAGAATTTTTATTCCATTTATGTAATGTCTTGAGAGATGATATTTTTTTAAAATGAGATGAGGCAGGTACATCTTCAATGTGTTTTAATAACTACCAAAACACTTATACGGGTTCTTCCTCAATGATCTTCCTTCTCCAAATAAACCAAACTCCCTCGGAAGGGAAGGGTGGCGGTCAGGACGGTCAGGAGAGAGGTGCAGAATGAAGGGGAAGTACAGAACAGCGTTTTTGTGATATTGTAGCAGAAACAGGGCAAACCTGTGCTGGTACGTGGGGATGTACAAAACAAAGAATGCAGCAGAAGACCAAACAAACAGGGCTGCAGAAAATAAATGCTTCTGAATTAGTCTGTTTAGCCATGATAGATGCCTTGTCAACCTGCTGCACCTAAAAGCTAAATACATGAGTTGGAGAGGAAAAAAAAGCCAATTGAAGAAAATCAATCATTGGGGTGTAGACTATTAAATGTTGACAACTGGTAAAGGCTGGTTATTCTGCTCTGAAACTTTGGGGGATAGCAAAGCACCTTTGAGTAAACATAGACTCTTTAAATCAAAAATGAAAGTTTGTTGTTTTTCTTCATGGCATGATATGTCAGGGGCCAGTATTCTCGGAGACTGCTACACAGTGTGAAATTACTGGTTTACTCAGTTCTTTATATTTCTGACCTTGAGATCTAGATCATTATAGTCGATGCCCCTGCCAGACCTGCAGAGTTCAGAAAGGGTGGAGGTTTTGTAACAATAAAAGGCTGAATTTTTTTTTAGTTAAATAACAAGCAATAATGTTAATGCTAAGTGGAAGTCAGGTAACTGATTAATTTCTTTCTTTTATTCAAAGGCCACACAGCTTTTCTATTTGTTTTTCTTCTACAGCCAAAGGATTTGCCACACAATTGCACAAAAATGCAAACTGAAGTCCTAAGGAGACAATGTATCAGACTCCTTGGAATTGCTTTCTTAAAATAACAAAGCTTCCATTGATTTCTATTTCCCCAATATCTTTCAGACTGTAAGGTTTAAATTGTTTAGATTTATCTAGAAAAGAGGGAGAACGCAGGAGTGTGTTAACAGCATGGAGACCCAGGGCTTCAGTTGCCTGTTTCCTTGTGCATTGATCTGACTGGGTTATTTGGTGGTTCTGCCACTTCCCAAGGGCTGAGGACTGATGATCAGCATTTGATGCATGAATGAAAAGGAGCTGGTTACCAAATTTACCTGTGACAGCCTGCTGTCCACTTGTCATTGCCTAGGAAATGCATTTCTTACACCAGTCTGTGTTAGAATAAACCAAGTGGTGCTGGGTGATGAGCAGTAGTCATCACTTAAAGGCTTCACTCACTAGATCTAGCTGGGAGAAACAGAAAAAACAAAGAGCAAAAGCCTGATGTGTCTAACCTTGATGGTTGGTGAGTTTTTCAAAATGATTTAATCTCCCTTGTAATTTGTGTCCTCTGCTGTTTTTCCTCTGAGATGCAGTGTTGGGGGTATCATGACACATCTGAGACTTTGACACATGCTCTTGTGGCAGGACTGTGCTGAACAAAAGAGCAGCTCTGCGATCCTGGAGGGAAACTGCTCTGGGTCCTAAGGCTGCTCTGATCTTTGGGTCACCTTCTACAAGGCAAGGGCAGGTGGGTGTAAAACGTACTTGCTTAAATCATTACTTTAGTATTCTTCTGAAAGTTCCTCTGGCAGGGTGTTTACCTCAGAGTTAGCCACAGTTTCCTGGCACAAAGAAGAAATTGCCTCTGAATAAAAGCCCGCTGGAAATGATCAATCTTCCAGAGCAGCAGTGAGCTACTGGAACAGAGAGCAAAAAGTTATATTGCGTTATGTGGCCTATTACTGACTCCTAGTCAAGGCTGCAGGGGAGTCAAGGCTTTCTCTGTGGAGTGGAAGGGACAAAATATAAAACTGCCAGTTAAGCCCAGAGAAAATTACTTTTATGGTGTGTTTCCTACAGGTAACATCCCATGGCCGTGGCAGATTTTATGGGGAAATTAGGGCCAGATGAAGAAATGGCACTGCTGTTGTGCATGGGGTGGTTGTCCCTGGAAACAAAAACACAAAACACTCTGTGGTGACCTTACCTGCTGCAATGGAACATGAGGCAGAAGGAACTTTTCAGATGGTAGTTGTGGGTGTAAGGTCTTCCCAATTTAATTGTAGTTGCTGGTGAAGTTAGCAAGGAGGTGCAGGAATGCACCTTTTGCCTCTGTTACCTGTCAGAGCCCATTTATTGAAGAGCTGGCCAGTAAAGCTGTAGTTCAAAAGGCGACCTCAAAGCACCAAGTGGGACAAAGGCCAGCTGGGAGGTGGCCCAAGAGAGCACCCACGGCAGGAGGGGTGTGCTGGGTATCCAGATATCCTTCCCTGAAAAGTCGGTGTGTGTCACCCACCAGTATTTGCAATCCCTGTGTGTTGAATGGAACTTTAAAATTACTTTAAAACAAAGAATTTCTAAGCTTGTAATTGGATTTTGTATTTGTTTGTTTTTCTTCTGTTAGTTGCCTCCTTGATGAAATTTTGTTTTCTTATACTAATTGTTCAGGAGAACCAGATTAGATTTTCTTCTTATAATGACTTTGGAGATGCAAAGGAGCAAGGAGACTCAAAATGTTTCAGGAAGGCAAAGACAACTGGAACTGCAGAAATTCCTTAAATTTGCCCAGAATTTTTAGTCTACATTCTTTAAATTCAGGGAACTGGAAGAGTTTAAGGTCTTGTTTTACTGGTAAAATCTTTACTTTAAAATAGATCCTTGATGTCATGCATGAGATAAATCATAGCAGGGGTTGTTTTGACACTCTGGAGTGTTGTTATATTATGCACTGGTTTCCCAAGAGATCTTAAAATTTAACAAGCAGAGGCCAGTGTGAGTAATGAAATGAGGCAGCAGTGCAGCCATTTCAATTACACTTTTATTACACAGCCATTCTTCCTACAGCGCTTTGGACTTTTTGCAATGCTTACCAGAGGATGAAGTGCTTCATGTGAAGGAAGGGGAGCTCTGATTTTCTGACTAAGTGGGCAGTGTGATTTCAACTTGCTTTGACAGCAGGGCTGGGGCTGCAGCAGTTTGGAGAGAAGGGATGCTCTCCTTAACTTGACTGCCTGAGATCCTGCTCAGAAAATTGTAATATTTGGTAATTATTAATATTGTTGGGAACAGAGGTTTAGGTTTCTTTGTCTGTTTTTGAAGATGATGTTTCAAGTCTATGGTTAACACTGATTACTTTTTTTTTTCCCCTCCCCAGTAGGCCACTACAACAGCTTTAATATTAATCATGTCCGTTATCTTTCTTCACTGCTTATCTCATAGTTATCTGCTTGTACTCTGAATTATTCCTGAATATTTATTTCTAATATAGGCTATCATCTAGAAAGGGTATTAAAATTTTTGAAGAGTTCTAATGTAACTTGTACTTTAGATTATGAACATAAGTTCTCTTTTCATGCACAGACAGCAACAAGCATGTTGTTGTATGTAGAAAGACATAGTTAAACATCTGAAAGTTTAAACCATCCTTCTCATTTATTCCATTTGAGGGAGCAATTGAAAGTCATCATAGGGGATTATATAAAAATGGCTTTTCTGTTTAGGACTGCAATAACAGCACCAGGCACAGGAACTCCTCTTGGGCTACACAGGACATTAAACAGCTTTTGTTCCTGGAGTCAATTTATCTCGTGGCCTCTACTTGCTTTAGGTGCGCCTCAGGTGGTATTTCACGTGCCCCTTGAACCCTCAGCGTGGTCACTGCTAAACGAGTGGCCAGTGCAGGTGGCACCAAGGATTTGCTGGGCTCCTTTCAGACAGTGCAGCGATCACTCCTGCTCCCCTCCCCGTGTCCCGGGCAGCCTGGGGCTGACTGGGGTTATTAAATTCCCATCAGAACACACTAACTCTCATTCTAATGCTGAGTTATTACAAATCTCCCTCCACGTCTAAGCTAATTGTTAATTTAGACCACTTGTGTCTTTCTGAGATTAGCGAGAAGGGAATCTATTTTTCCTCCTTTTACCAGCAGCCCTGTTCAACCCTTTCACTGAATGGAAAACGATTACAGGTCTCAACTGACAAGCTACAATTTTTTCAATTCCTGAAATGTCATTTATAATAACAGCAATGACTAGCACAGCACACCTACAGTATCTGTGTTGTGAGGGAATTCTGATTAGAATTTCAGCTGGTACCAAGGGGGGAGCTTTTTTTGCAGAGGGAGGCAGTTAGGCTGCTGTTCATGTCCACAGCTACTCTGGCTAGCAACAAGAATTCACATTTCTTCTAAAAAAAAAAAAAAAAAAAAAAATAGAAGTTTGGCAGTATAAATGCAAACTGCCTCCACTGATGGAATATTATTATTAAATTCTTCTGGTTAGAAACGGATGTGCAGCATTTGCCCCTTACAGAAAGTATTGCCAGAAAGTGATGCAGTGAGAGCGTATGTGGGAAACGGGGAAAATTCAATTTTAGAAAATGCAAAGGAAAAATTATTTTTCTTCCTCTATTTGCTATTTCTGCTCTGAGGGGGGAAAAAAGTGAAAAAGGCCGACAGATCTTGTGTTTGAGAAAAGAGCTGTATTTCTTTACCCGTCTTAGGCAGGTTTTTTGTTCTCTTCTTTTTAACTAGCACATGTTAACAAAGCTCCTAAATGTTCTGGAACGTGCATGGAGCTCACAGTGCAGGTGGAATAGTTCTGGTATAGGTGTAGCACTCTAAAACTCGGGAGGTTTATGAGCTGCATGGCTGGGTACCAGGCTCTAAAGGTCCTTCAGGTGTGTTGAGACCTCAGCAAAGCTCCCACCATGGTTGTTGTCATGACATTGCTTTTATTGCACCTTCAAACCCCAAACCCAAGCACCTGCTGGAAGAGCCCTGCAAGGCTGAGGGTTGGCTCAGGAGTGGCTGCTCGTGTTCAGTTCTTTGTCTGTAGCTGCACAGACCTTAGTAAGTGTTGGGCACTCTTATTTTCCCTTATAATATCTGTGATCTGGAATTGGCTACTTATTATGCACCTCTTTTTTTACTTTGCTTCTGAGCTTAGAAAGGAGCATTTTGTAGGACAAAATAAAGTGAATATCTTGATGCGAAGAATTTCAATCAAAATTGCTTCTCAGCCATTTAGCCAGCCAGCCTGTTCAATTTGGGATGGATGACACACTTCTCTGCCTCCTTTTACTTTTCTTAATCAGTCTCATAAAATA
Source organism: Corvus hawaiiensis (assembly GCF_020740725.1). Lineage (NCBI taxonomy): Eukaryota > Metazoa > Chordata > Aves > Passeriformes > Corvidae > Corvus > Corvus hawaiiensis. Next base: position 2,750,504 of record NC_063226.1, on the reverse strand, counting down.
CACCACTGCAGCATAAAGCATGTTCCATCTGACAATATGCATACGTATTTTCCAGGAATAAATTAGGACATTTCCCAATGCTCCAGCACATCACTGTTTAATATAGGCCAATAGATCAAAGGCAACCACTGTAGTTTCCCTCCTGGGGCTGTTAAAGCCAGTATAAATGTGACCCTTTCTAATTTGTGCTGTATTATTTAGAAAGCTGGAGTTAATCTATCCAAGAAGTTATTGAATTTGGGCTTCTTTCTAAGTTCATCTTTCTATGGTCTGTTAAAATACGTCTCTGGTTATCAAGTTAATTTTTTGTTACCACCTGTACCTCCCACCCTGTGTTACATTGGAGCTATGAACCAGCAGCCACCAGTCACAGACCCAAGCAGGAACTTCACATTCCGTGTGTTGAGCCCTCCAGTGGTTCAGGCAGCTCTCACTTTCCTAAGGAATCCAGAGAGGAGCATAGGAAGGATCAATTTTTTACATATGGGATTAATCTCTGCAAAGCAATTTCCTTGTTCTGATGAGTAAACTATTTTAGTGATTATATCTCTGGGATTTCCCTCACAGTACAACACGAGCGAGGTTGTTGTGCGTGAGTAAGAGAAACAAGGAATGCTGTGCATGCCTGGTAAAGTTTGATGGAAGTAGATGCCCCACTCTGAGAGATTCTGGTGTAAGGTATTCACCAAAACATTAAACACAAATGGTAAGTATGAAAATTTGGGATCTTCCCTAGAAAGTAATTAAGATGTTGCATTGACTAAATATTAGCACAAAGTCATGTCACCACTGAATTATCAGAATCTTAATATGCCTTTAAAATCTTTCCTGGCATTTAGGTGAGACTGTACTAATTTATTGAGAAATTATTATTACACGTGAATTGGGGGAAAAGAAGAACAGGGGATTTTATTCTGTTATGGAACTTAAAATCAAAAAAATCCAAACCAAAACAACATATTCTCCTTTGCTTTTAGCGGTACTCCAGGTAGAGAAAGTCAGAGCCTTCCTAGTATCCAGTTTATAGTTCTTAGATTAAGAAATGATGGTAAAGCACCTTTTTTTTTTTTTTTTTTTTTTTTTTTTTGTAATTTGTAGTAAGAGAAATCTGGAACAGCCATGGTTCTCTGCTGAATCTTTAACCCAATTTTACAGCTATGTCTGTTATCTCTGGTTGCTAATTGGAAGCTGTTAACATCCAATTTCATTATGAGAATAATAATAATGTTTGTAATAGTATTTACTGGTTTACAGGCAATACTGCTTATTTTGGTAAATGACTGCCATGTTTTTATCATGCCCACCCAGCTAAGAACCCGAGAGCTGCCTGGTGTCCGTGCTGTAGGATGTCACAGCACTGCCAAGATTGATGCTCAGCCTTGAGCTCGAGCATTGACTGACCCAACCTTCTGATTGAACAGTGCAATACAACTCCCCAGCTCTCCATTCCTTCTCTGTCATGTACTGGAGATATTTATTATCCTCCCTTACACAATTTAGTGCACTTTGGCATATGCTCAGATAAATTACATCAAAGATTAGTGAGGTCTTTTATTTTCCCCCAGAGACTGGAATTTAGCATTGTGAAACCTCACCAGCATTGCTGTCCCCACCCACCTCCTGTTTAAAACTCACAGGATGTCAGTTGAGGAATGTTTGCTTAAATCAGCACTAAAAAAAGCACCTGCAATCAGAGTTTCAGACATATTCAAGAGTGGCTGATCACAGAAATCACTTCTTTCTGCCGGTAAACACAGTGAAGTGGTTGCATGCTCTGCTTGTTAATAGAGAGAGGGCTGTGGCAGACTTGCTGTTTCTGCCTTTCCTAGGCATGGTCTCACAAGTGTTTTGTGATTTAATGAAATTTCAAGGAGCTGAAGTAAAGCATCAAGTTCAGTATAAACAAATCATTTATTACATAAACAAATGAGATCTAAATTATGGTGATTTTTCACCTGATACAGATCAGTGTAAGGTAAAATACTCATTTAGTTTACACCATGTAGCTGCAAGAACACAAATGCATTGAGGTGTTGAAGAGGAGAGGCTGCAGGGTTGGGGACAATGGAGACTTGTCCCTTCCTCTGCCCAGTTTCTGTCCGAGGACACAGCTTTGTGGCCCACAAGGAAATCTTCCTTCTTCCTCTTGCAATCTCTCATGGGGGTTGATGCCAGTGGAGCCCTTAAATTTTACAAGAGCTGTTCATGCCAAAGGAGACAAAAGAGCCTCAGCCTTTTTCTTCACTTGCATTTAATTTCCTTCCTTTGCATAGTTTTTTGATCTGTGAAAAACTAATTATTCTTTCATAGAATCTGATCAGTCGGGGGTGGGGGGGGAAATCTTGGTTCTGACCTTTCCTGACATTAACGCTACAGGGCTAAAGCAGCTCTAGCTCAAATCTTGGGCTGTTTTGTTTTGGTTTTTTTTCCCCTTTTCAACTGGATATTTTACAGACAAAAAAATTCCTCAATTCCTGTGAAGCTGGAACTGTGTTGGCCAATTTGAGTTGTCTTTGGGAAATAATCAGGCTTGGAAAATTGGTACAGTATGTCAGAGGATAGGTCCAATGGTCCAAGCCTGTCCATGCCCACAGAGAAACACCATGTAGTTATAGGATCTCTATATCACATGGTTTTAAAAGAAATATCCTTATATTTCAGAAAGGGAATCCTGTTATTGGGGTTGATTGTTCCATTTACTGACAGGGATGCTAAAAGCTGTTTCTTCCACCTTGATGGCCAACTGGTCTGTATCTGTGTCTGGAGTGCTGGATCAGGTGTAGCTGTTGTTATCAGGCAGAAAATGTTTCCTATCAGCAAGCTTGACCTTCACTTGAACCATCAGCACTGTTAAGTTTTTGGTAATAACACACATTTGCTCCAGCTTGGTGGAGAGAATATTTTCCTGACCCAAATACAGCTCTCCCATGTGTCTGTAGCACAGGGCTTGTAAAATATTTTCTTTTTCCTGTGCTTTACTTCTAATGATTAATGGTAAACCTAGTGATGAATGTGACAAAAGGGTGGCAATTATAATTTCATTAATCACCCAATAATTGGGGTCCAGGGCTCAACTGTGACTTTAGGCCTCTCCATCCTAAGGAACTAAAGAGAAATTTCTATTAATCACTGTGTCCCAGCTGCTGACAGGGCCTGTTCTAACAATAGATCTAATCATTTCAAGATGCATCACAATTAGTGTGAGGATGATAAAGGAGTTGGTCTGAGCCAGCCTCCAGTCCCAGGGGGCTGCAGGAAGGAGCCTCTCTGTTCCACCAACCATTTACCTCTAAATGCCATGCGTTAAAGTCAGGCTTCCCTGGAGATTTATAAATGTTTCAAGCTCTTAATAAACCTCACCGGACTTGTGGGGTCTGTTCCAAGCCGGATGGTTGGTTGCAGTCGGGTGTCCCTGGAGATGTGGGGTTGCAGTTGTTGGGTGGTGCGTGCCACATCTGGAACAAAAAGCGTTGAAATTAAGGATACAGTGTGTTTATTAACTTGTGCATGGAAAAACATCTGGCTGCAATTCCCTCACTGTGCCTCGGCTTATTGAGGAGGTTTGAGCAGATGTGTGGTTAAGTGGTAAATTAGGAAAGAGTGCTGTGCCTGATTTTGTGTAACCAAAGAGCAGCTCTGTGGCACCATTAACAGCCAGGATGTCCAGCTATGCTGGAAACGGCAAAATGCATCTTAAGCTGCTATTTCAGGCCTCCAGCTGGTAGGAGCAGTGTTTGTATAAATCTTCCAGAGAAATTCTTCGCACTCACTGGCTCTCTTATCTGCCCTAAGTACAGAAATAAATGAATCTGCCAATGTGTGAGCAACGTTCTGGAAATAAAGACTCCATGCATAGAGGAATTATGAATTTTCTAAATTCTATCTGTGGAGATAAGACAGAGGTATCCATGTCTGAGATGCTGAAATGATGTAACTAAGGCAACTGGAATAATAATTTGACATCAGAAGAAAGCTGATATAAATGGCATTTCAGGGAGTTGTATACATTTTGCAGAGTTTTATTTAAACTCTTTTCAGGAAAAGTGAAATTTGTCAGAAACATAAAAATCTGTCGGTATGGTAAATCTCTACGAAAGTTTTAGGTTTTCAATAGAAGATTATGAGTGATCTTCTAAAGACAAATGGAGAATTTTAAAGTTTTCCATATTGAACCTTGGAAGCCACGAATTGCATGTGATGTTGTAAGCGGTTCCATGTTGCAGCATTCACATTCTTAGCCCTGGAGGTGCCAGGATATAAAGCAGCCTTCCCCGTGAGTAGAAAAACTCACCTAAGACTTGTTCTGAAAGAGGGTTATCAAACTGAATGGGCTAAAGTTGGGGAGACAACTAAAAGCAAATTAATTTTGGATGTGGATTTGATGCTTGAAGCAGGCTAATCATGGATGGGATAACTAATGCAGCAGTAAAATCACTGTATTTAAATACATTCCTTCAAAACTGGGAATTTGAGGGCATAGTCCTAGAGCTGGGCTCTTTCTGTGTCCCACCCTTATTCCGAAGAGCGTGGGCCTTGCTGTCCCCTGCAGCCATCCTAAACACCCCCCATGCAGGGCCAGGCAGTTCCCAGGGAATAGCAGATGGAACTGGAAAAACTGTCCCTGGATGGAATACATGGGTTTCAAAAGCTGAAGTAAAATCTTGATGCAGATTTTAGGTGAATTTTGTCTGATTGAGGTGGATCTGAGCAGTTTAAAGGAATGATCTGAGGTGAAGCCAGCACAATCAAACACTTTGTAATTGAAATCGATCTTTGACAATTATATAATTGTAAATAATTCAGCCAGTGAATTTAGCTTCCTTTTCAATTCAGCAGCTTTTTGAAAGTGAATTTGTTCTTCTCTGTGGTATCTGCTACTCCTATTATTTTTTATTTAATTCTGTGAGGCACTGAACTGTTTGCCTTGGTGTTTTGCTTCATCACAATCAGATCTGAGCCCTTCATCTCAGCTGATGCTGCCTGCATTGCTGGGTGAAGTGTGGCTTAAAGGCAGGGCTGCATGCAGCTCCTGGAGCTTTTGGTGCTTAGGAAGAGAAGCACAAACTGTCTGAGCAGTAAAGGGGCTCAGGGGAGCTGGGACGAGCTGTGTCCCTGTGAGGCTCGGTTAAACCCTGTCTCTCTTGGGCAGATTTTAAGACTTTTGCCCTTTTCCTGCGTGTAAGCAGCTGTTTCTCCTGTAAATTATACTTCTGCTGATGGGGGAATTTGGAGACTGCTCCCCTTGAGAATTTTTGCACGCAGCAGTTGCTGCTTGGAGGAAAGGGGAGCTGGTGTGAAGATTGTAGGGGCCTTATGAACTCAAGCAAGTTTGATTTTATGGGACGTTCACTCAACTTACATCATAATTTTTTCCATACAAACTTGAAATTAGAGGGAATATAGTGCCAGGATGTTTTAAGAGCAAATGGGCACATCTTCCTAGGTGAGCTTTGTTTAACATTCTTGGATTTGATTATGTGACTCCATTATTTAGAGGTAGAACAGGTGACTGCCGTACTCTTTAATATAGGCCCATTATGATGTGTAAGAACAGAAGTAATTTGAAGATCATGAATTTGGAAATCAATTGTTATTATTACACCCTTTCCTTCCTCCTTTCTGTAATAAATATTCCAGATCTTTCCACTATCTTACATGATGCTGTATAGGGAATAATACAATGAAAACTTGAAGTCTGTGGAGAAATGTTGGCTGGTTTGTTTGGGTTTTTTTCCCCTTCAATAAACAAAACAAAAGTCTTTTGCGTTCTTGTTAATTCATTGGTGTTCACTGCAAAACAATCACATACAAAATTTTGAGAATTTTAAGTGGAGTTCAAAGTTACTCGTCTGGAAAGAGATCACTGGGGTGGTGTGTTTATGTTAAATTATGTTATAAACAATGGAAGTCTCAGCTTAGACCAAATGCGTGAAGAAGCTGGGTTTATATACCAGCATGGAAACATTATGTGAAGAAAAGGAACACCAAGAAGAAATGTTTCCAGAAAACAAATTAATTTTTAAACTGTTTGCTTACTATTTACTATTTATTACTGTTAGAGTTTTTGCCAAGTCCTTCAAGTTCTTAAAAGGCTCATCTAATACTTTTTTACAGATGCGGCAATTTTTTGTCTTCTTTGTTAATGTTGATAGCACTTTGTTACGAAGGAGGAAATAACCCCAGCACCCAGTTTTGAGATAGAAAATAATCACCTTCTTCATATTTGGTACTGAATTACCACCTTTTGTCTTTGCTAAGGCAAATGTTCTTTTTTGTCTTCTGTGGTACAGGAACAATTTTTGTCTGAATGTGTTTTGATTCAGTCCCTCTTTGTTAGACATGAACAGGCATCTCTTAGTAAGGGCTTTTATCAAGTACTACCTGAAGGTGTGTGCTTTACAGTAGTTTAATACTCAGTAGTGGGATTATTTTTAATACATTTATATTCCCTTTTAATTTATTTGGGTATGTAAAGACTATATAATATTGTAGGAAACTTGCTCAAATCTTAAAACAGTTGTCTTGCTTTGCTGATCATACTGAAGATCAGAGCAAGGAAAGAAAGAAATTAAGAAAAAATCCCCACAAACCTGTTTATTTGCTCTTGCAGTACCTGTTTCCTTCTTCTCCTAATGCAATTTTCTTCCTATTTTCTTTCACAGTCACACAGATTTTTATATATGCTCTATAAAGAATAAAGCAGTATGATATTACACCCTCAAATAAGGACCCTGCAGATCAACATACATCAAAATTACTCCAGAATTAATTTCCTTGATGAGGGATGCCGTTTATTGCAGTGAGAGTGCCTGTGTGTTTTTGTTGGTGTGCATTTGAGGCTAGCATTCTCAGGGCAGCCAATTTCCAGTACTCTTTGGGTGATGAAAAAGACTTCCTGTGCTTGCTTCCATGAGTGCTACAAGTAATGAAATTTCTGCATTTGTCCCTCCCTTGTAGGGACTGACAGCAGCAGCAGCCGTGTTGTGGCAGGAATTGCCATTTGGGATCCTGCTGGCAGATAAATATAGTGTAGCAAAAAGGTGTCATTACAATGACTTGTTTTGCTCAGGTCATGAGAGGCTGTGATCCATTAGCACCAAATATGCTGCAGAACATAGCTGCTGCAGCCTGAAGTTTTACACAAATGGAAAGGCAAGAAGAAAATGGATTTTTAAGATGAAGGAGGGGGGGAAAATAGGAAGTCCCTCTAGCATCAGTTGAGGGTATTCATTTTCACTTGACATTGATAAAATGAATATGCAGTAAAAATGAATATGCAATAAAGAGAAGTTATGTAAAATCACTATAGAGATGAATATTAGGAATAGCCAATATTCATAAACCTTTGCATAGGATTCTTTTATGTCCTTTGTGATTGTTCTTTCACTGTGTCTTCCAGTCATAAGCTCCTCAGTTTAGGAAAAAAGACATGTCATACAGTTTATGTGACAGATTTATGGTAATCAAAAAATGTATAAGTTTTACCTTTTTTTTTCTTTTTGTGAGAATAAAGTGCTTTAAAACTTGTGCCCTAAAAAGGGTTTTGGGTGTTTTAACTTGGTTCAGTAAGGGCAGTCCCTCAAGTATGGGGGCACAATCAGGATATGAAGATTTTCTTATGAATGATGTGAGGAAGTTTTCTTCCCATTTACACCAATCCTTCAGATCCCTAAAACTTCTTTTAACAAAGAGCAGAAGGATAATAATTGCAGGTTATATGGTAGTTTTGTTTAGACAAGCAGGAGAATACATTTTTGCACTCCCCCATCTTACACTTGGATTAACTTTAGATTCTGGTGCTTTCTCATTGTTCCAGCGTATTTAATTTGCTCTCTCAGTAAATTTTGTTGACACTTTTTGCTTGCTGTAATTTAGGATTTCAAGTTCACCTTGAGCTAGGGCTGCATACCAATGGAGGAAATCTTTCAATTTTTTAGTTTTAATTTTTGGTAGTAGGTGTATTTGCAAGCAGGTTTCGTGTCCTTGTGTAGGATATCAGCTCTACAGCCATGTGCATGCCATGTTTTATTATAAGGATTTTTAGCAAGAAATGTTTGCTTTTTCATTTTCTTTCTGCTGATGCTTTGCTCTAACGTGGCAGTTGTCTTATGTTTACTAGAGGTTTTTTGCAATATAGGTGCAATCTGTGAAGAATATATAACATTTCCAATAAAAGTAATTCTTATATCAAGGCATGGAGATGTTACAGATTGTAAATTTTGATTTTAATGCCAACCTCTGCCATGTTTTCCTTGCTGCTCTCTGCAATCTATTGAGCAAAACATTGTCATTGTTATTCTTTAAGTATTATGGGGACATAATTTCAGTAGTAGAAGGGTAAAAATATCTCAGTATCTCTTTCTTATTATGTTTTTGACTTGTTCCACTCTGCAGTCTTCTTTACTCTGTAACAAAGGTGGCATTGTAAATGTAGTATCTTATTATAATCTCATTAGCATTTTTTTTTAAATGTGTGCTGCAATTCAGGTATCAGAGGGGAGCTCCCTTGCCCAATTAGTGTCATTGCTTACCTGAAGACTGTTATAACACAGAGTGGTTTTATTTATTTGGTCAGAATGCCATGGCAGCTGGGAGCCCCAGACCTGTGCTGGGTGCGAGACGCCTTCCAGTACTGGAGTTTTCTTCAGTATTTTTGTTGACCTTCACTTTCCCCATGCCCAGGGCAGAGGTTCCCATCTGATAAAGGTGGCAGCCCCTCTGCTGTTGAGAACCCTTTTGCCATTCAGGTCCAGCAGAGGGAACATCTTGGTTGTAGGGAGGCTGCGTGGGGTGGCTCTGACCCTGCCAGAGGGGCACATCCCATGGAAGAGTCTGGTGACTTTGGCATGGAACTGGACAAGTCTGTTGTATGGGACCTCTGAGTGTCTTTGGGGAACGGAAGGCCCTTACAGATCAGCAGAATCAACACTGTGAATCTCAGAGTCTCACACCAAAACGTTTCCATGGGCAGAAGGGAGTGTCCTGCATGAAGAAGCTGAGAGTGAGAAGGGACACGAACTCCCAGGCAGTTTTGCCTATCACTGCTCCCACAGAGGTGGGCTTGGGCTGGATTTGCATCTCTGTCCAGCAGTGCCCCAGCACGGGCAGGCTCTGTTCACTCACATTTTCCTGCATTTATACCTAGATTTGGATTACAGCAGGGCAATTCAAGCACAGGGGAGGGCTACAGCATGGGAGCCACAGCTGAAGCTCCCGAGGTTCATGGGTCTATTGGCCACCTTTGGTGTGGGATCTCCTTAGATGCTGTTGCATCCTGAGAGAAGTTCTAGAGGCATTGGAAGAGATGTGGCCAGAGGATGGTACTCTGTTGGTGTAGTGCAGCCCTTCTCTGCACTGGGCTGGGAAATGACCGTGAGGTGACCTCCAAGGCACAGGGAGAGCTTCAGCTGCCCGGAGTCTGCTCAGGCTTACCCTGGTCATAGGAGTCTGTTCTCTAATCTTCTGTAACTAAGTTCAAGGAACTGTATCTAGAACAGCACAGGTGGTTCTGCTGGGTTTGGCCCCATCGAATCTTTGGCTGACAGCAAATGTGAACACCAGACTTGATGTCTTGAGTTAACTCCTTTCTAGGTTGCAATTTTGTCCTCTTACAGAATATATTACAGCTCTACTTCTGTGGTTTAAAAATGACTTACCATTGATTTGCTAGTTGTTTTCTTGGGGTTTTTTTTTGGTTTTTTGTTTTGGGGTTTTTTTTTGTTTGGTTTTTTTTTTTTTTTTTTTTTTTTTTACTATAGAGACTGTTTGAGGAATATCAAGCCATTAACTCAGTTTTATAAAAGTATTAGCTTAACGTAATTAGTCGGAAATGAAGCTGCACTTTCCCTTCACTGGAGACTTTGTTAGGCCAAGGACTCTGGGAGGATGAAGATGAACTTTCCTCTTACTAAAGCCATGCCCAATGTTGTAGATATGTAGTACATTGGTAGTTCCTGCAGCCGAGGTGAGCTAATCCTGACGAGCTCACTCAGTGCCGTCACTGTGCTCACGGTGCCTCGCTCCCGGCAGAAGGACTGATGGGGCACTTGTGATTTACCAGCAGGTGTGAGACACCCTATTGATTTAAACTCTGCCTGGTGCAATTCTGCCTCGGAGCATGACCTCAATGAAGTCAGCTCCAGGTCTATAACAGCACAAATATAAATCGTGTGTCTCCCCAAAACACTCCCAAATGCTGACTAGTAATTAAAATTTGCATGGAGATGGGTGTACCTAACCATCCACACGAGCTGTTTTAGAGTTTCATATGTTTAGTGTATTTGCATTATTTAAAATTTAAGCTCTACATCTAGTTTGGGGAGGGTTTGCACAGTCCTCATTTAAATTGGTAAGGATCCACATTTCAGATGCATTTTCAGAATTGCGTGACTGCTAATTTTAGGAGAGAGGTAAATGCCTAAATACCTTTGAGGACCTGAGAAGAACTTTTTTTTTTTTTTTTAAAGTCTTTTATTGCTTTTATGAAAATTCAAAACTTGCTAGAATTTTCCTCTTGAGCTAAGAAAGTCTCAAGCTTTTTAAAATTGAAAGAAAAGTTAGGAAGGCACTTTTCCCATTACCTCGGAATTAATATTTTATTTATATTACTTGCATGAAGTGTATCTCCATCAGTCTAAGATCTATGGTCAAGTGTATTCTTTCCATTTAACTGCAAGATTTCAAGGTTCTCTGGGGATGTGATATCCAATATTTCTATTAAAAGAGAGCACATGCAATAGAGTCTGGCTTCCCTAAGGAGAAAAGAATGAAGTCTGCCCAGATTGCTCTGTAGATTCAAAAGCAAAAGGGGCAGGTGGAGGAAGATGTGAGATTTATGTTCAGCTAGCAGCAAGACTTGGCCACACTGGTGACCTTTGGTGTGGGGTCACTGGTCTTGGGGAGGTGACCTGCAGAGGTGAGCGATTTCACAATTTATGACACTGGAGAGTCATGCAGGTCCCTGTGTTTCCAGCCTGTGGGGACTGGGGATTTTCTGACTGCACTTTGGCCAGAGCTCCTCTTTGTGCTCTTCTGGAGCACCAACTTTCTCTTAAGCGCACCTGAATTCGGTGTGTGTGCAGTCAGGACACTGCTTTTTGTCTCTGAGGCGTTGGTGTGATAGAATCCTGCATGGGAGTTGTGCTCTGTGTTGGTACAGGATTACATTTAACACTATTTAAAATTTGACAGACATAGAGATAAACCTTGGGACAGAAAGCCAGTAATCAGTATCAAATTGTAAACTACCTCCCAGCATTTTAAACTAATACATGTCTTTGTATTGCATCAGAATTTATCACAGATGTGGTGAGGTAGGAATTGGAAGCTGAAGCTTCTGGGTAGTATCTCTGTGAATTGTTTCCAGCTTTTAGGTGGGGATAAGCAACATGTGCTTCTATGAAGTTTTCACACCGACTTCCTTCTTTGCCACCAGAAGGAGAAAGAAACTTATTTATAGCAGTCTTCATGGGCTTTACTATTGCTAATTAGTTTCTAGTAGTTAATAGCATAGGTGAGATTATGGAATTAAGCCAATGGAGCAGGGCTTCACCAGAAAAGGTTTAGTGAAATGTTGAAAATGTTAGTAAAGAGTAGTGGATAAATGCTAGCTTGGATTGAGAGCAATGCTCTTTGCAGGTTTGATAGTTTCTGAATACCAACAGTTAAAATATAATACGATTAATTGTCAATTATTTCCTGTGCAACTATAATTATCACTTTGTTAAAAATGAGTTAGTGTTTCTTCTGAAATTAGGATCTTGCTAAAGATTATAGAAACTCTTCAGACTGAAACTCATTTGAAACAGAAAATTCAATGTAAGCTACATGTGATTGAAGATGAGAAATTTTTCCCGAGCTCCTTTTGTCTGATGTAAATGTGCTGATTTCTGTGAAACAAGTATTTTAAAGTGCTAACTCTTTGATACTCATCTTGTGAGCAGTTTTCAATCTGACTTTATTTTCCCACCAATAATGTATTCCATGCTGTTTGGAAGCTGCATGCAGCTGGCAACACCACGTTGAAATATCCTTATATTAAAATGTAGCACGCAGTGATAAAGGGAACTACAGAGATGTTAATTCTTGGTTTAAACATGCCAAAAATTAGTGACTAGAAGTTGGAAGGCAATGAGAGGGGCCCTGAAACAAATGTGGTGATAAAGTGATGATGGGTTTGGCCTTTGCTGCAAGGGCACCTGTGTCGATGTTACCACTGAAAGGACTTGATCGATCCTAAATTAGCCTTGTCCTGCCCAGGTCCACAGGCTGCTGCCCTTATTTTTTCTGAAGAACAAAGGTTTTGCAGTAGAGTCAGCTTTTCATGTTCATGACAAATAGTAAAACAGTGGCATAAGCTCTGTGGCCTTAACTGTGGGAACTGGGAGAAAAATTCAAATAAAATATCACTGTAAGATCTTAATACTGTCAAAATAACCTGCTTTTCATGTCTTTTTGAGTAATGAACTAAGTTCAAATGGCCATAAAAAAGGTCAGTCAGGACTATTAACATCTGGTGGAGTCCTGGAAACAAATATAAGTAAGAGACCTGAGGGGGTGGGTGGCAGCCTCAGCCATCACCAGCCTGACCATCTTGATGTGATGCAGCTTTTTGGGATTTATCCACAGCCAAAAAGAACCAGAGTAAAATGGGCCTGGCGTCATCACAGCCTCTGCCATGCCCTGCCAAGGAAAATGAAGCTGTTTGGTAAAGACCTGATAGGTAAAAGCTGAGCTTAAAATAAACGAATTAATTTGGTGGAAAGTGATTAAGAACCACATGGATCTGGAGAGGGTTCATCAGTGGGAATTGGGCTAATTTGGTGGAAGGAGCATTTCTTCAGTGGGCACTGCTGGAGTCAGAGGAGGGCACAGCCTAATACTTCTGAATTAATAATGTCTGAAAACAGGTTGGAAATCCCAGGTGGTTTCTCAAATTAGTCTTTTGTTTAAATAAGGTAAAAAACCATATTTTTACATGAGAGCTGACCACTAGGGAATTAAAGTAGGAAATAAGAATTCCCAAAATGATGTAGGCTGGGTTTATGTACATCTATATTGAAAAATATTTTTAAAAAATAATACACAGAGAGATAAATTGTGACTTGACTTCAGAATCCTGATTAATTTGGTGCTCTGTGTACATTTCCCAACAAAGGTTAATGAATCTTTTGAACTAATGAACTTTTCTTAATTAATATAAGTTTCAATTTTCTTGGAGCAAGGGCACTGGAGAAGAGAGCAGTGAATATCACACAAACAAGAGTAGTGAATAATACACAAATAAGCACATACTGTTGGCTTTGTCAAATAAAATACAGCAAGGATGGAGTTATGTGGCTGCCTCTATACGAGACATTTAAGGAGAGAGTCTCGTTGCATTTATGTAAATATATAAAGACATTTCAGGTCTCTCTCCAGAGTATTTTTACAGGTAGAGTTGAAGTTTTGTCCCTCTGAAACTCTTGTGTCGCTGTTTCACAGAGGCAAAACTCCTGTGAGTAAAAAAAAAAAAAAATCATCATTCTTTTACTTAAATTGTCCTATAGACCCTAAGGTGGAAAGGTTCCCGCTCAGCACGGAGGCTTTTCTGCCTCACTAATGTCTAAAACTAAATGGCCCTCGGGCCTGGAGCAAATGGGCAGCCTTGCCAGGAGAGTGTTGAGCAAAGAGCTAAAGGAGAGCGGGCAGGGCTGAGCAGGGGCTCTGGCAGGAGCGCTCGCCCCAGGTGACGCTGCCGTGGGCTTCCCATCTGGGGAAGGGAGCAGGTGTCTGACCCAGGAGCATTTCCTGGGCATGGAAGGAGCCCTGCTTTCCCCGGCCCTGCTCCCGGAGCAGCCGTGCCCGGCGGGGCCCTGCAGATGTGCGGAACCCCCGAGGGAAGGGGCAGGCAGATGTTGGGGTGCCAACGTCCCTGCTCACCTGCCCCTGTGACACTGCACCTCCCACCCCCAGCTGTCCTACCAACAGGGCTTTGCAGCGTGCTGGGAATGGCTTCCTTCACTGTTCTTCATCTGATTTTGACTCCATTCCACCTCCCAGTATGTGCTTTCGGCAGTGCTCCCTGCATTTGCTTTTCACACTCCAAACTTCCTTGTGAATTTCTAAGGCGTGATGCCTTTTTCAGCCTAGAAATGAAACAACGTACACTTTCAAGATAATTATAATATAGGAGGTAATATAAAGGCTGGTTTTTATTTGGAGGCCTCCAGGGGCAGTTATGGAGAAATGTCCACAAAAGCCCACCCCCCATGGGAGTGCATACAATTTTATAAGTTTGGCAAATTAGCATAAATGACAAAAAAACACCAATTAGGAGCACAAGTGGTGACGCAATTCCCCCCCCAATTGGTCTGTACTTTCTTGACGAAAATATGTCTCGAAGAGCTGTTTTTCGGCCTTGGATTCTAAGGAGAGCTAAGCATGGGGCCTCAGAATGTGTTTTGTCTTCCTGCCTGGGAAAATACTGAAGCTGAGCTACAGTAAGAAGCTACAAATATATGTGTAAAGAATGCAGAGAATAGATAAAAGAGTAAAGGTAAAAACCAAAACAGCATCAGGCTCAGCTCAAGTGAAGTGGCTGGAGTAGAGTTCGTGGTCATCAGTGGGCAGATCCTTCAGGTCTCTCCTGTGTTCCACACTCCAAGGGGAGCAAACTTTCCAAGAGTGGGAGATGCACGTACTGCTCCAACCAAGGGCAATTTTGTTTCCTTTACCATTATGTTAAATTACTTAATAGAGCAAAAAGGATTGGATACATCATTTCTATTTATAAAAGTAATAGTTATGCTTTTATTCTGCTGAGTGGCTACTTGGGATTGCCAAAGATGATTTGTAAAAGAGGACACTAGAGCTTAACAGAGCAGATTTTTAGAGGTTAGCAGGACTACGTGTTCCATCCTCTTTCTGAAGTGGGAAATTTATTGGGCTTGTACAAAAAAAAGGGAGTTACTGGGTGCGAGGGAGAGTGGGGAAGAATTACGGCTGTTGTGAAGGGTCAGTCAGGAGGATGTTCTACTCTACAGGGTTTCTTTTGAAGCACATTCTAAGCCACCCTGTGTTTGGGTAGTGCTGGCTGCCTTCTGAGAGCCTTAGATGCAGTGTCAAGAGTCCCTTTTTGTTTTGGCTCACGTATAGAGGAGCTGAAAGATCCCCCTCCTTTATTTCTTTCTTTAAATTGTCTTCCACTTTCTCAGGATGAGCTTTTAAGTAAGTCCATGATGCTTCATGGCACTTGAGGATCCATAGGCAGCTCTGGCCAGAGTTACCCTGAAGGGTGTGGAATTATGATGAATATGGAAAGAAATCAGGATTATGATGAATATGGAAAGAAATCTCTGTCTCTGTGTTCTTGCCTTCTTATCTGGCCAGAGCTGAGGGGCTGTAGGAGAGGAAGTAAGCTCCTGTCAGCACAGGGCCAGGAATAACAGGGAGCCATGAAACTACATCTGTTTCTATTGCAAGGGTGAGCAGCTTCCTGGGACTTGGTTGATACTGAAATAACTTTACAGAATCTTTTAAATACTTCCTTTTTTTTTTAAATATATAAAGTCCCTTCTAGCTTCTTATATGATGTGTATTTTTTATAAAACACTTTCATATGCTTTAAAAATTTTAGTACTAAACAAAATGAACTTAATAAGTTATCTTATAACCAAAATAAATTATCTGTTGGTTTTCAAAGACAATGTTAAACAATTATTTAACTTACATAAGAGCCATTAGACAAATGAACTGATGGGAATTCGTGTCTGTGTTCTCTTTTGTATTTGCTTTAAACTGGTTTTTTGTTTTTATTTTTTAATTTACTGTCCAAGGTATTGACAGACCTACACTATGAATCAAACTTGTATAAGTAACATCTTAAAGCTTCTTTATTCTGCTACCCCTTTCACTATTGCACAGGGCTTTTGAAGCCACTTGCGAAGAGTTTATAGAAAGTAACTTAGGAGAAATTTTAAGTATTGTTTGAAGAGCAGTGCATAAGACTGGCTCTTCTTACAGGAAAGGAACCCTACCCTAAAATTTTGTGTCTGTGCTCAAAATGACAAACGTTATTTAAAAAGATAAGATTGCATTAGTTAACAATGTGCTAGCAGCAATGTGTGGAAAATAGGACTGGACTCTTTGCTTTGCGTTTATTGGCAGAGCTGGGCTTCTGTTCCCAATTCCAGGAATTGTGTTATTGTTGAAGTTACATGTCTCAGATTAATGCAAAGATACACAGAATGGAAGGGAAACCCACTACAGTTGTGTAATTTGAATAATCCATCTGTCAGGGAGATAAAGATCGTAATGTACATTGCTTTAATGGCCAGCCTTTGGTGTAATCACAATTCCTGGTGCAGCAGGGGCGGCACAGCTCCATGCAGGCTGCAGTTCCTGAACAGGATGCACTGAGCAGCTGCTGGAGGAGCAGCACAGGCAGCCCCAGCAATGAAATGCTGCCTTTGAGGGGGAAGCTGTAAAATAAAGCAGCTTTGGAGTGAGAGTACCCTGGCAAAGGGAGTGTGTGTGCAACGTGCACAATGAACATCAGTACAATCAATGCCAGGAAGCAAGTTAGTGCCCCAGCTCCTCTCATGCTGCTTTCAGGGACTTAGGTGGGGGGACAGCCAGTAAAAAGATTAAATCTTTTCTATTCCATTGAAGGCCAAAGTGTCTTAAGAGGTTGAAAAACACATAACTCCTGTGAGGGCTGAAAAGGATCTCCTTGCAAGCCCTCGTTTTTCTCCCCAGCATTTATGGGAAATCAGGCATGTGATGATTAATCCCTGTGTTATATTGATTGAGCTGTTTGTACAAACTCAGCTCTGTTAATGTACAGCTCCATCTGTAGAGAATACAGGATATTCAGGCACTACAATGGAACAATCAAGAAAAGCGGCTTCCATTCTTCCTGGGAGAGTGCTACAAGAACAAAGTACAAAAGTAAGCAAATGAAAATGTTACCTAAATATTAGGTGAAAATATTCCTTTAGTGCTTCTATGAGTCTTTGTTCAAAAATCCATTCTCTCTAGCATCCAGAAGTTTATTTGTGTTTTGAAAATAAAATTTGGTTTGCCACACTCGTTTTTAACTTGTGTAAATATTTGCTTGTATTTTCATATTCAACTGCGTGGTGTTTCTTTTTTCCACTATCACAGATGTAGGCAATTTTCTATCCCTTCCCCCCAGCATTTTTTTGGCAGCTAATGAATGCAGTCCTTTGGATCTCATCTGATCTTTGGCAGGATATCTGGAATTGATGTCCTAGGATGTGTGTAGCTAACTCAGTAACGATGTTACAGGAAAGCTAAACACTCCAAGCCACAAAGCTCTATTCAGAAATTTTATCTCTGATCCAGAGGCAAACTAAACCCCACTGTAATCCCATGAATCACAAATTGAATATTCAGTAATGCACACAGATAGCCAAAGGAATGAGAGGGTGATCCTCCATGGAAAGCATAATACCAGCAAGTCAGAGTGCTGGGACTCCTTGTCAGGGGATTGTTCTGGATTCTTGAACAAGTTGCTTAATTGTCTCTCCATTGTCCTGAAAAAGAGGTATAACCATGTAATGCAAAGTCTTGTTGGTAGATGGGTTTGTATCCCTGCTCAGCATCAAGATCCCCCAGTAAAGTCAGTTTGCATTTCACCTCCGTAAAGCTAATTCCTGCCTCTATGTGAGTAAGGCAGCAATTCCATCCAGGATTTATCCAGGATGCTACCAGGTGCCAGGAGCTATCACACAGCTCCTGAGCTGATGTGAGACAGGTGGAGGACTGTGTCACTCTCCTCATCTCTTTGGAATAATTCATTAGATACTTCTACCTGTGTCAGTTACAGGTAAAACCTACAGTGGAATTACTTGTCTCTGTTCTTGTTAATCCCTTGCCTGTCAGCTCTCATCAGGCATTACATTCTGCCTGCCTTTGCAATTTCCAACATGCAAATTCTCTGGCTGATGAAGTGCTGCTAGACTGTCTCACATAGGTGTATATTATGGATTTGGGTGTCATATATTAATCTTATAGTAACATTTCTCTTTGAGTTGGACACTTTCTAGCATAATTTTAACAGCAAATAATTGAAATCCTTTGTTTTTTCCCATGGAATTAGACATGTATATATTGGTTTCTACTGAAACATCACATAGTCACAATTTCAGTTTCAGTGGATGAAAGTGTCTCCAGCACAACTTGGTAGGTGTATGATGCTGGAATACATTTTATGTGGAGGCGACTGCACTGACAGTAGCAGCCCTAATGCTTTCCTGAAATGCAGCTACCCCAGCCTGGGCTCCAGCAGGCATTGCAGTGTTAAACCTTTCTGGGAAATGGCAAGTCAAAAAGCTGAAGTACTGTATATCTGCATCTGCCTGCTGGAAGAGGACAGAGACTGCAGTTATGTCTTTAAGTTTCAGCTAGGACAGATGCATCAACTTTTTAAGAGGCATCTTGTTCCAGATCCTGTTAAAATGTTTCATTTACACAACATTTAGGTTACTGCACTGGCTTAATTCTGACTTAGCACATTCCCTTGTCTTAGGGAAAAGAGCAAACCATTAGATTAGTTCTATTCTGTCATAGAAATTGCAAAGGACTGATAAAACAGTGTGCTGTGTGTTATAATGTTTTTTGTGAAGAGAGCATGGTAATTCAGCCACTCACGGATTTTAATTCAGATGAAGTGACTTTTCCATCTCGACCAGTGGAAAGGAGACATTTGAATTTTGCCTTTACTCATGCTGAGCACCACTCTCCTTCCAAATAGTCCTCTTGGACTTGAGGCAAACTCTGGCTTCAAAGACCAACCCCACAGATTGCTGAGGGACCTGGAAAATGCACTTCCAAACTGATTAGATGAGTATGTTCCCTATCTGGAAATTGTTCAAATACTTGCAAGTCAGGGGAGGTTTTATCCAACACCATTTGTTTCGGATGTCTGCCTGTTAATGTTTAAACATTTTCTGCTGTTTTTGGAAAACTCTAGATCTTGACTAGGCACTAAAATTTCACTCCTCCATATGACTTGTATCTGCACAGCTTCTATGTTTCACTCCACTTCCAGCCCAAAATAACCTTCCTGAAAATTCTTTTGAATGCACAAATCTTTCAACAGCTGAAGCTTTAGAAACTAGTCATCCCAGGAAGGATGGGATTTCATCCCTGGTGAGAGCCAATATTGCACATACATGTTCAAAGAGAGCTTATCCCTGTCTCTGTGAGATCATTCAATTTAATTGCTAGAGAGAGACATGGTTACTGCACACAGTTACACAGCAAAAGGAGCAATTCTCTGTGGCAAATGCTGTGTCACAGAGTTTCAGAGGTTTTGCAATGGTTTTAATTTAGTGACGTCTTTTAGGTGGTGGTAGGGTAGAGGGGAGCCCAATAATCAGTGTCCTTACAAATTACCTGCACCTGACCATGGATTTGGTAATAGAAAAATTGGAAGCATTATGTTGCATCACCAAGCTTAACACGGAGTGGGGAACAGCAAAAAGGGAAATATGAAGTGTGGTGGACCAGCAATGAATGGGATGCTTTAAAAATAATATAGAAAATTCTTCTCCCACTCTCCCCAAAAGACTCATAAAGCCATGACCTACCCCAGCCCTAACAACCAAACCCATATTACTCATCACTGAGGAAGGCTGGAATATTTCTGAGTGGAATTATGAATTCTGAAGCTGTCAGTTTGTCCCAGTACTTTAAGTGCTGGAAGCCCAGAGGACTTGCCAAAAGTGGCCTTGTCCATATAATCAGGCTTTTAATGTAAAATCAGATCTTGGTGGATTTTTGTCTTTCTCTCTTAGGTTTGCAGCTGTGTAAGAGGAGTGTTTTGATAAGTGTGAGTGAGCAGCAGCACATGTGCAGTGCTGTTTATGGATCTCTTCTTCCAGCCACCACTTTTGGCTGCTCTCTGGGCACTGGTGCCAGATAAATGAACAAATCCTGTCAGTCCTTTCAGGCCATTCGATACCTTAATTTATTTTATTAACAATCTCTTGTTATTCTAGGCATACCAACATTTTTTTGCCTGAGTTTGTGATTGATACTCTTATTTCCTGGGCGTTGAGCAGAGCCTTTTTCCTTTTTAATTGGAGTCTGTGTGTGTACATTACTTTAAAAAGTAAGAATGCTTTTGGGGCTGGGTTTTTTGGGTTTGAGTGGTTTTTTGTGTGCAGGATACCTTACAGTTCTGAGAGCTTCCAGTAACCAACACCTAGTTTGGTTCCTGGCTGTGCTGCTTCTAAAGTAAAACATGTTAATTCCACTTTTCTAGTTCTAGTGTTTAAATGCTTGCTCAAGTTGTCCTTGCTTTTTTTTATCTTTCTTCCAGTGAGAGCAGAACATGGGCAGTGAGGCTGGTTGCAGTGCTGTTCTGTGAGTTAAAGCTACTGGAAAAAAATCAGAGCCAGGGAAACAAGAGACTTTCTTCCAGTTCTGTGTGTCAAAAAGGTTTAAGAAAGGGTTGGGTGACCACAGCAGCACAAGAGATGGGCAGCAGTGGGCAGCTTGAGATACAGGAGGTGAAGCAGATCTGCAGGAGCATCAGGAAGGTGGACAAGGCTTCTGTAAGGCCACAAACTCAACTTGCTGTTTGATCCTGTGTTTCTGTGCTGAACTTTAGAGTTCTTAGCTGTTGGAATGCCTTCTGAGTAACTGGAGTGCCAGCTGGAAAACATTCCTCTCCTCTCACAGCAGTAATAGATGGGGAGATTAAAATATAGACGTGTTTTGGAAATATTAAAATTACAACAGAAATAAGTTTATTACTTTTTATCAGTGCTTTTAGTAAGAGCTATTTGAAATTATAAAGCTCTGTCTTTTCATGCAAAAATGTCTGTGGGTATTCCAGAGGGAAGGCTGTCTCTGGGAAAAGGTATCAGAGTATGAATACTGCTGAATGATTCATTTATAAGTTGCTTTATTTAGTTCGGAGTTTTTCTGTTGTACTTCCCTCTATAATACCCAAATATTTCCATGCTGTAATAGGCTCATATTCTTAAAACCTTTGGGAAGGTGTGCTGTCACTTTGATCTCAGGGGCTGGACAGCATGACAAATGAAGCATAGCAGACTTCCTTAAGTAGCCTTAAGATTCATGTGGGAGTGGGGCAGGGATCTCTCTGTTTGTTCAGTGTTGTTCCCAAGGGACAACCTTTTCTGGGACATGGCACAAGGAGACTGTCGCTGTTGAGACGGGTACGACACACGCAGACCCCAGAACAGTGCCAGGCAAAAAACTGTTTATTCTACGAAGCCAGTGTCATTTATACACTTTTGTATGTTTATCATTCATGTCACTTCACCACTACAGTAAACTCATTGGGTGTTATGTAACTGCAATGTACCATTGCTCGTTCTATGCAGCATAAGCATCCTAAGCATTCAGAAAAACACCCAGTGCAAGTTTGTTGCTGTTCTCTCTCTGTATGGTTTAGATTTCTTGCTTCTGTTTTGTGGGAAACACAAAAAGGTGGAAAAGCTCTTAGATGAGAGAAAAAAAGCAGGCTTTAGAAATAAAGCAAAAGAATTTAGGAATCGGCTCTAGCAGCGAAAACTTGAAGATAGAAGAGGATACAATTATATAGCAAGCAAGGACATTAAAACAATGGTTAGAGTTTCTAGGTTTGGCTGAGATAGGTTTAGAAGTTGCAAAAAATATGCTTAGCAAAATAGACAAGTTTAAGCCTAATAATGGAATATTGTGTGTTCCTAGACAAGGTATAACAAGTGAGTATTGTGTACAGCAGATGCACGTGCACTGGGTAAGACTGGTTAAAACAGTTCTCTGTAACTTTTCGAAGCACGCTAATTGGCTGAGAAGCGTTTAAGAATGCTCTGTAACCAGGAAGGCTCTGGATGCCTGTGGTGGTGTGAGCTTTGTACCATCTCTGTCTCAGCTCTGTATGTGAGACTGATAATGGAATAAAACAATAAAAGGCTCCTGGAATGCCGGTCCAAGCTCCCCGTCCCGTTTGTCGACAAAATACCGATGCTGTTTCTCATGGGTACAAGTGGATTGTGCCAGGATCCATGTGGGAACCAGACAGGCTTGCTGACCTGCTGCTAATTCCCACAGGAGACTTCTGCTTAAAGCCACCAGGAATCTGGGAGTTTTCCTGGTGTGCTTGGAGACACCTGACATGCCTGAGTTTGTGTTTCAAACATTAGGATGACCATTTAAATTCTTGGTGTGGGATGAGGAACAATAAGCAATAAATGGTATGATTGACCCACTTTAATAAATTGCCTGTTGAAATAAATAATGGCTGCATGTAGAGTATTTCTTTTACGCTACCTAAAATTCTCTTGTGTGGGCTTCACAGATTTATCCCAAGAAAATATTTATTGTACCCTGAGCAGGTAACATGTCTTGAGTGTTGAAGTTTCTTGTTCTTGGTGGCAGAGAATAATGATACTTTTGAGTTTGGTTGCTTTTTGGTGTTGTTGTTTTGGGGGTTTTTTTAAGAATCCCCAGCATTATTCTTAGCAGAAAAGAACCAGGAGTTCCACACTCTCATTGCAGTGCTTCCCACAGTACTGACTATGTGTGTTATAAGCTACTGAATATTGAGATTCTTCTCTTTACTTCTAAGATTGTATATTTTTTTCTTTTTTCCCCTTAAACTTGTTTTTCAGTGAGAAGAAAAATATGCTTAAACTTGCATCTTAAATGTGATCCAACACAGTCTTTTCTTGTTGTAATTTACATGGAGCTTAGCTGGCTTAACAAACAACTTTTTTTTGGGTCAGCTGCATGATGCTGATGCAGCATAACACACTTTTCTGCAGCAGTTACCTTAATTAATAGAGCTTCTGCATGCTTTCTGTGAAGTCCTGGATACCAGGTTTAGAAAAACCTCCTGATTCTTTAACCTTTATGATCAGAAGGGTGTTACAGGCAGAAAACAAACTGCTTAAAATGAAAAGCAGTCAAAATGCTTTTTAAAAAAAACACTTTTAGACTATGAATGTATGCATTCTTGTAGATCTGGAAACACAGGGAGAGAAGAGACCTCAGCCTGCAGTTTTTTTGCAGATGAACAAGACAGTTCATTGAAACTTGCTTGTATTTTCCAAAGAAACAAATCTATCTCTCTGTGTCATTGTCTGTTAAGAAAATGCTACCATGAGGAATATTTGATGCAATATATTCCTATTTATTTGTATCTGTGTGACATTTTGTTAAACATAAAAGCAACTGGGAAAATAAGGTGCATCAGGGGGATGTTATGGCTGAGAGGGAAGTTTATCACTAAGCTGTCATTGACAACTGAAAGGATTCGTAGACTCAAGTGTCACACGATAACACATTGCTAACAGCAACTTATTTAAGTGTATCATTCGGAATTTAATCTATGTGCTACCTTCAAGGTTAGTAGCTAGAGGAAACTTGGGATCAAAGAAAGCAGAGTATGAAAGAATCTATTAGAGTCTAAACCGAGCGCTTAACTTAAATGTTGAAATGGGTTTATTGCCTGGATCGAGATCAATGAGTCTGTGCTTAGCTCTGGGTCTGTTGTAGTGTTTTGGTCATCCAGAAGATAGTCCTGTTCTTAGGACAAGGTATGGTCTGTAGGCTCATCATCAGAAAATGGTGCATGGAGTCAGCTGAGCTTTGTCTGCCACAGCTGAATCCCAGCACCTTAGAGGAATATGTTTATACTCCCTTATAAGAACTTGCTGACAAAGTCAAACATGCCTGGTGATTCCAGGAATGGGTTCAAAGGAGGCCTGTAAAGAGGATCTTCCTTTACAAGTGTCTTGTGGAGCTTCTGGAAAGGAACAGGAAGGGATGTGGAAGAACTTGAGAAAATTTGGGTTGGTACATTGAGATGTGACCTGGGATAAGAAGTAAAACTTCTGTAATTTCAGTAGAAGCTTAAAATAGTTGGGATAATTGGACCAGTTAGATGATTCTGACTTGAGGTGTGTGGAGGGAATTCTCTGAGGGAGAGAGGAGAAAGGGCTCATGGCAAATCTCAAGCAAGATGTGGTGTCCTGTGACTTCCAGTAACCAATAGTTTTCTTCAGTCTTCATTTTGAGATGATCTTTAGCTTTAGCCTCTCCTGAAATGAAGAAGTCTATTGATGTCAGAAGTGTGGAGTCCCTCAGTTAACACACTTCTCTCTTGCCTAAAACAGCATATCCTTAGCATGGGACTTGTACTGCTGTCCAGGGAGGTGGAATCCTTGCTTCCCAATACATTCTTCACCATTTATAGCTTTTGATACAGTCCCTAAAGCTTGATTTGTCACACTGGGATGATTCCATATCAAGTGCCATGAATCAAATTATTTTCTAACACAATGGCTTTAGCACCTCTTCTGCTGTGATGAATGGTTGTGCAGAGGCACTGAAATAAACACTCCAGAGCAGCAAGGTTTATCCCATATTTCCAATAAAATCTGCCCACTTGTCCACTCTTCAGTTAGCTAGAGAGCAGTGCAGGAAATTGTTTTCCTTTGTGGTAAATCCACATCCCTGTGCCTCGTGAGCTGTTTGGAATTAATTGTGCCTGGGAGACAAATGTTCCTCAGTGTGCCAGGGCAGGAAGCTCAGGGAGGTTCCTGAGTGTGGATACAAAAATGCTGTTAGCAAGGAATTTTCCTGCTGCTTTCTAAGCCCCTGGGATACTTTTCTCTCTCACAAAGAGATTAGCAGAAGTTCTATAAACCATGAACACCTGTGAGCTTGTAGAACTATGCTTATGGTACAGTAGGAAAATATTTTGACAACGGATGTTTTAGGATTTTAGCCAATCAGCCCAAGGGGTGGCTGATCCTTTGTCCAATTAGACTGTGAAGAAAAAAGTCTGTAAAAGAGTTTGTAAAAGAATTAAATAAATCAATCTTGCTGCACAATTCCTGCCTGCTGGATCTTCTCTCCTCCTCCCTACGGCTGCAGGATACAGTAATATTTGGTACAGTAATACCTGAGAGCTGGTGCCCCATTCCAGTGCTCTTAGGAGTGTGAAGGAAAACCCAGCTGCAAACCCTGAAAAGCCTGCTGGTCTTGTCTTCAATTTCTATGCCTCTCTGCATGTCACTCACTGTGTTTTGGGAAGTCTTTCAAAAGGCAACGATATGTTCAGGGTTTGAGGCTTGCAATCTGATTCTCTGTTTTGAGCGCAAGTTAACTTCTGGCAACTTTGCTGATGTGAAGGTTCTGGGTTTCCAGTGAAACAAGATTTAACCTATCCATATATATATATATATATATATATTTTTTTTTTTTTTTTTACTTGTTTAAAAATTAGAGAAATAAGAACACTGGCATCCTGAAAGGCCTTTCAGTTGAGTACCTTAAAGCATATCATGAAATATAAATTATTTTCCCTTTCCATCCATTATAATCCATTTGTTGATGGAGTTATCGAGTCCTGTTGCAGTATTCCGGAGAATGTAGATCATGAGGAGAGAGAAAAGCCCCTGAGACACGAGTGGGACATTTTAGAGACATTCTGCATTTGTGAAAACAGAGACACACGCACATATGACAACACTGATGTGCATGAGCACATTTTAAAATAATTGTACCTGCATTTACTTCCAGAGTCTTGATTGTTTTTTCTCAAATCAAAAGCTTTGACATTCAAATGATGGGTTTTGTCCTTATAAAATGTTAGAATAAAAAACCCAGGGCCGTATTGCCAGTAAACTGGGGCTGCTTTCTAAGTGCTCCTTGGACTGCAGCAAACACCAGCACATTACTGACAGAACAGTTTCTCTCCAGGTGAAGGTTTACCTTCATCTGGAAGTTTATAGGACATAGTTTTATTTGGAAACTTTTCTCTTCTTATAAATACAGTTTGATATTTTACACAGGATGTTTTCTAGGCTATCAATTTTATACTTTTCCTTTGGATTGCATGTTACTAATGCATTGTAATTTCTCCAAAATGCTGTGGAAGGAGAGACCCACGCCATGGTGGTTATCTGTATGAAATAGTAGCCTTCCACTTCAGGTACTGTATTTTGCATTTAATTTGAAATCCCTGTGAGATATGTTGAGCTGCTGGAAACAATTTGGGCAGCTTGTGGAGCTGCCCAAATATCAAGGCCCATAGATAGTGTGAGAGGTGGGGTTTTTACCTTTTTCTGCTTTCAAACACACAGTGTCAGAGCTAAGGAACCTCGTATTTAACTGGATCTGAAATGTTTTTATTCTCTAAATTGTAAACTCTAATGAAATTCCTGCAGAGGAAAGGCTGTAACTATTCGTAATTAATTTTGGTATTTTTTCACACCTCAGACACCTCATTATGACGGCATTTAACATAAACTTGAGATTTTCGTTTGTCTGTAAACACCAATAACTAAATAGGTGTATAGATAGGAATAATTGCACTAATTCTGTTGGGTTTCTGATATAAAGATGTTTGCACCATTTGTGGACTAATTCTCAGTGTATTTGATTGTCCTCTGAGCAGCCGAGGGAGACTCAAAAGTACTAAATAATTCCTGAACTATTACAGGATTTGTGGTCTTCCTTGGTCTTCACAGTGAGAGAGGAAGGACATTGCTTTTGGTCCATAGCACAAACTGCTTTCTTAGATATTAAATTGCATTATCCCATAGCTAGACATATTTGGGAGTGACCCTTTGGAGAGTTCTTTTGCATCTGATGCCCCATCAGTAATGTAAATTCTTTCCACCTGTCTGACAGTCTTTTTATTTAGCTAAGGCTCTTTCTCTCAAGGGTGTTAATCTCAGTCTAACGTAACTTTCAACTTTTCCCTTCCAGCATTTTTGGGCTTCTTTCTTTTATCTCATTCAATAACAAGTAGGACACACACAAAAAATCAGTGTTAGGGCATGAAGATGAGGTTCAGATAATGGGAACAAACAGGTGTTAAAATATATCTATAGTAATAAATACAATTTTGTATAATTTTTCATAGTGTTTCTGATGTCAATGACAAAAATGCAGCAACCTGAGACTAATCTTGAAGGTATCTGAGGCTGAACAGGAGCACCCAGACAGCCCAATGAATCAGCTCATTTTAAGTGTTGTATTGTCCAAGTAAATCTGCAATTGAAACAGCAGCCAGTGTCAAAGGAAAACCAAAATCTCAACTGGATCAGAGTAGAAATTAAAAAATCACGTGTCAGTGCAACAAATTTCACAAGGCAATTCCTCCGCCTGTTCCTATTTCGGTGTTGCTGTTGTGTGGCAGAGGGAATGGCACACACACTTGTTGGAAGGACTACAGCAGAAATTTCAAACTGAATAAATCTCTGAGAAAAATAATATTCACTTCATCATGTAACAGTTACATTGCTCTGCTACTTCACTGGAGACAAATTGAGGAGATGACTTATTGGATAAAAATTACTTGCACACACTGTAATTGCAATGGGTTAAGAACCCGTAAGTGCTATCCCAAATAATGGAAAGAAAATGTAATCATTTAACTTCATGAACTCTTGTCCATAGTTGGTATTTGGATATAGGCTGGAATTATTGCCAATCTTACTTTTATGTTATTTTGTGTTGGGCTTTTTGGTAGACTCTTTTATTTAATAATACCACCTTTGGCTTGTGGCTATTCGCTCTCTTCCAAAGTCATCCATAGTATTTGCAATCCATTTTATGAGAAACATTAGGAAAAAGTGCAATTTGAGGTACTCAATAATCTGCTTGGCTTGCCCACACAGAGCTCAACTTCACACTGAAGTGCTGTCATGATGCTGTAATTGTGAAATTTCCTTATTTTCTGATTTTAAATGCACTTGACTATCTCAAAACCCCATATATTTAGTGAGAAACTTTGAATTGAAATCTAGAATTCCTTATTCCTGCTTTAGTGTCTCCATCAGAAAACTAAACCTTGACTTTTGGGGTTCAATTTTATTCATAATCAAATTATGCCAACATTAATTTACCAAGGGAGGCTCCAGATCCCCCAGTTCCATGCACAGACTGGTACCATTATGTTTTTGTCTCCATGCAGGTGTTTTCTGGAGTAATTTTTTAACAACCTCTTCCAAAATATTAATTTGACCTGCTGCAGCAAACATTAACAACTGCTGGATTGTGAACTCCTAGGAAAGCAGTGGAATGTAACAGCATTGATTAAGTCCTTCAAATGATGGCAATGAGCAGAGTGATAATTAGCAAACCTCTTCTATGTTCATTAGTTGCAGACGAGTATATTTTTTATTACAGAACTGATGTTTTTTGTAGGAGCAGCCCATAATGTGATTGAAGTCTGAAAGTTCATTTGTATTAAATATGACAAAAATATATATAAAGCAGCTATGTCAATCACCATTCAAGGTTTCCCAGCTTTTTGACTTCCAATCAAAGCTCTGTTGTCACTGGGAAATGGTTGAGACCGACTTTCTGTTGTAGCACCCTCAGCAATGTGGCACTGGGGTTTTGTCCTCGGAGCTGAGTGAGGATATGAGTACATTTCCAATGAGGAAATAAACCAAGCATTGATGCTCTTGCAGTAAATGAAATAGGAACATATTAATGATGAAAGGAAAATCAAAGGCACTGCCTATGTGAGCTGAGTTCTGTGAGATGGACAGTAAAAATAGTTTAAAAATTGGCATGTAAAAATCCATACTCTGAATAGGAGGATAAAGTCAGACTCAGTGTGTGAATAATATCAGTTTTACTGCCTGTTTCATAAGAAAAACTTAGTCTCTTTCTCTGTTTGTGACCACTATTTTAATTTCCATTTCATCTTCCTTTTTCTAACAACAGTCTGTGCACCCCCATATTCTTATTTGTTGAATCTGCAAAGTGGATGGAGAGTTCTTACCTTACCAGAATAGATTTAAAAACCCCCAAATCCAACCGCCCCGAACTTGAATTGCTTTGATTTCATTATTATCACTTGAGGAAGACTCTGCTAAGGGCTGCCATGCACTGATCATTTATTTTGCAGCTCCTTTTTAAGTCAGTGCAATATTTATAAAGCCTAAGGGCTGCCAATCATTCAGAATGCTCGGAAAGGGACTGCTCCCCTCTGGGAATGCTGCTTTCCCCATGCAAGGGAGGGCCTGAAGGCAGAAGGTACAGAATGATAATCAAATAAGGAGAGCTTTAAGAGTGTGCTACGTGCAGGTAGAGACTCTGCAGAGCTGCCTGCATGAGCTCAGACTTCCCAGACATGCTGGAATCCTCTGGAAAGAGCTGAAGTGGCAAATCAGCCAATTTCCCTCATTTCTAGCTAAGATAAATTTGTCTGGATGACTTGTAATTCTCCCTGCTTGTGAATGAGAGCCTTTGAGTTAAATGCATCACTCCTGATAAGAAAAAAAAAAAAAAAGATTAGGAGACAATGACATCTGCTGGCATTGGAAAGAGAAGGCATCAAACCAGCGTATCCTGAGAGGGGAGGGCTTTGCTTTCCAGCTTCATTTGGACTGTTCCATGGAGCTGTGAACCTATTAACCTATAGAACAACATGGAAAAAGGCACTTGGACTTACTCCTGTGGTCAGGAACACCAGGCACCTTGGGGAGCAGAGGCTGCTGGGTTCTGCTGGTCCAGACCCAGCCTGGGCAGGAGGAGGGTGTTGCAGGGAGAGGGAAGGTCCTGACCAGGAGCTGCTTCTCTGTGGGCACTCTCAGAAAATGTCCTGCGAGACACTTCTGCGCCACTTACTGCTTTAGCCAATATCCTTCAAGAACTACTTTGTCCTGGAAAACCAGAAAAGAAAAAAATGACAGAACGTTTTGTTTTATTCCTGTGGTGTGATAGGGTAGATCCCTTTTCAGACATTTCTCTTGGAACTCTCCGTTAGTGCCGTGCTACCTGCAGTATGCAGCATCTTCCCTCTGGTGATGTCAGAAATCTTAAAAAAAATAAATGCATAAATTCTACCTGATTGTTTTTTGGGGTTTTTTTCCCAAAGTTCGGAACTTCTTATCCAACATTTCCAGTCTCATTTGCTTGGGGATCATAAGACTGGATTGAAAATCATAACATTTGCATTGAATATTTTAGGAAGATTTTTCTGCATTTGCTTTACAGCTTTGATTAAGATTCATATACTAAATCCTTCTGCAATCTCTTAAATCTCCAAGTGTCATGTAATCACATCCCTCTAGCAGCAGAGATCTAAGGAAAATATTAAATAGGAGGTGTTATGAATTAAAAATTGGGATTTTTAGCACAGTAGGCACTGGAAAAAATGGAGCCACTATTTTTGGTGTTTGGGGTTTTTTTTGTGTTTTGGTTGGGGTTTTTTTTTTTTTCCTTTTTTTTTTTTAAATTTCTTTGGGGGCCCAAAAGCCAAACAAAAATACCAAAAAGAAAGCCTAGACTTCAACTGGTCTGGGACTGTAATGGGTCTTAGCTTCCCTTGAATAGAAAGTGGGAGAGAGATGGGCTGAAACAGTTTGGTTGCAGTAAAATAATATCCCAATGTGTGTGTGGCTTTTGATTTGATTCCTCAGAATCAGTACAAAGGGAAAGTCGATTACAATAGAGGCAGGATACTCCAAGCACTTATTATTTAGTCTGTGTTGTCCACTTTGTGTTCATCTTTATTACAGCTTGTGTCTCGCCTTCTACTGCTTACCCTCAGCTCCAGAGTTTACCTTACTGGCTGGTAATTGCTAAAATTCACCCTGATGCCTTTTCTTTGCTTTTCCATTCTCTTTTTCTGGCCATCCTTCTAATGTTTTGTTCTTTTTTTTTTTTTTTTTTTTTTTTTTTTGCCAACTTGCTTTTCCTGTCCTAACCTGTGTACTGAAAGGAGACGTGTTGGCAATGGGATATGATAACATAGATGGGAATGCATTGGGATTATGGTTTCACTTCACAAGCAATTGCTCTGTGTCATCGGGGTGGTTTTGTGTGGGAAATTGTACTAGTTTGAAAACAAACCAGTGGGAGGCACCAAGTCAGAATAACAATTTAATGGAAATTAAAGAAAAAGGGAAAAAAAAAAGGTAAAAGAAAACACTGTCAAACTGACAGAGTCAAGGTACAACCTGACACCCTGTTAGGCAGGGTGGTGGTAGCAGTCTGGTAGAAAGGTGGCTGCAGTCCCCTGAAGCAGTGATCCTGTAGTAAAACAGTCTGCTCTTCCTCAGAAAGTCCAGTGGTGGCTGTGTAGCTCCTGTCCTCTGGAAATCCAGTGGGAAGCCAGTGTCTCTGGTGTTCAGCCTCAGCTTATATCCACGATGGGATGCTTGGTTCCTCCCTCTGGGTGGAGCATCTCACAATGGGGTAATGAGTCATGAGGCAAAGTGTTGATTAGGCTCATTAACAGAAGATAGTCCGGAGGGAGTTATCTCTGAGTCAGGCGGCAGGACAATGATGGGCAATTAACAACAGAAAGATAGCCTGGGGGGAGGAGGCAAGGAAACACTGCCCCACCTGATTTCAACAGCTGATGGGGATGGTAATAGAATACACTGCAACCCAGGACAGAAATATAATTTACTTATTTTCAAGTTGGCGAGTGTAAAACTCTGTGATTCTCTGTCAGTCAGCTGTCATCCATTTCCCTCTGCAGTAGTTTTTGCTGATGGTTTTGTTTTTCCTGGGCTTTCTGTTGGTGTGGGTTTTGTTTATTTTTTTGCTCCAAATCCAACCTGGTCACTTAGCACACTGTAGCTGGGTTTGTAAAAGAAACATGTTGGAGTATCACAAAAGGGAATCTGAAAGATGGAAGTTCTCTAGGCCCAAATGCTTTGCAAGCTCCTCAGTAGACAAGAAAAGAGTTGTTAGCATTCCTAGCACGCCTGGTGGAAATGCATTATATATTGTTGCCACGTCAGTTTGTAATATTGGTACATGGCTTCAGTGCCTTGCTTGGATTTGTAATTACATTTAAATAATTTAACTCCATTATGCCACCATGTCTGGTGGAAATGTATGATTCCTTAGGAAGACGTTTCCTTTCAGAGTGATCTAATGACTTCAGAAAGTGCTGCTGCTATTAATGCTTCTTAACTATTGATATGCAAAAATAAAACTGTTAGGAGTGCAGTGGAAGACATTAATAAATATGCTCATTTTCAAGGATATTTTTGAGAGCTGTTTGATAACTCATCATTTGATTTGTGTTCTGTGTCAGATGGCCTTAATATAAGCTTGGCTAGTTGTATTTTGCAGATCAAAGGTAGCTTTTATCAAAATCAGGCTAAAAGGGTTCCAACCGATGAGTGATTGAAGCCATCCAGTGAAATACAGTAATTGTGCTACAGTTATGCAATACCTAGCTCAATTCTTGGATGTCAGCAAGTTTTCTTGGACTGCAAGGTTCAGATGAAGTTGGAAAAGGTGGTGGAGTACATGCAGTAGATTTTTTTTTTTTTTTTTTTTGGTGCAGGTTTACTGACAGATTTATGCTGGATGTGTAAAGGACATTTCTCATAAATGCTGAAATTCATCTCATATTTCACTGTGCATTTGAACCAACACTTTAAAATTGTTTTCTAGTCTCTGGTGGATTTCTTTTTGGTTTTAGTTTGGGTTTGTGGTTTTGGTTTCTTTTTTAATCATTGAAAACATGCCACCACAAATGGTGAGTGTAAAAAGCTACACCTCTGAGTGTGACACCAGAGATGCTTCTCATATCATAGAGACGTACATTAGTGGCAAAGTGGGATTCCTTTCTTGTGTTCACACTCAGTGAGCACATTTGCAGGCTCACAGTAGGAACTAAGTAGTAAATACTACAAGGAGCACACTGTTTGCCCCCAGTAGTGCCAGTGATTCCATCCTCAGCAGCACTGTGGAACAATTTATGGAGAGCTAGAGTAATTTATCAAAGACACTTAGTAAATCTGTTGCACCTTCTTGTCCTTCAGTTGCTGATTCATTTCTTGTTGTCAGTCCATGAAATGGGCACAGGACTCTGCTCTGTCCCTTCCTGGGTGTATCTCTGAGGTCCAGCTGCTGGGGTTTTTTTGGCTTTTTGCTTTCCCTTTTTCCAACCCCTTTATTCATTTCCATCAAATTTGCGTGCCTCTCCCAATCCTTTACCTTCCTTTAATCCTTCATTTCCTCTTAATTTAGTTTCATTTCCTTTTCTAGAGACTTTTGAATGTCTTCCAAGCTTTTTGTTCCTTTTCTGTGAGGGAATTCTTGTGAAGGTCTCAGGTTTGCAGTGCTCTGTGCGGATGATGTGCTCTGGCACCAGGGTACAGCAGCATCCTGCACCTCCCACCAGCAGTGACAGGCTCAGATTTGTGTAACTGGAGGAAAAAAAACCTGTCTGGATCAGGTTTTCCAGTCCATTTATCATAAAATAGATTTCCTACTTCTTAAGAGTCTTCTATGGGGCAGAGAGAAAAATCAGACATATATGAAGCTGAGTGGAAAAGATCTGACTGAAATGTCAGGGCTCAGGTTTTTTTACCAAATGTGTTTTATTTTTTTTCTATTTGTTTTCTAATTTTGTCACTACTGGTGAAATTAGTGGATTAATAGAAGTTTTTCTACCTGCTAATGGGTGTGGCTGAAAAACCCTGGAGGTTTTTTTTAACCATGTGCCTTTAAATATTTCTCTATAAACTACCTAGAGATTTTGTTGTTTTCACGTGAAATGGCAGCCATCTAAATTACTGACTTTGTATTTCCCTACTGAACTAAATGCTTTCATCTGCTTTAATATAATCAGTAACAAAATACACTCTGATTTGGAGAAAAACAGGTGATTTAGTGTTGTTTGGAAAATGAGGACAAATAGCCATCTCACCCTGTTGTCAAACACATTCCTTTGTTTGATTGAAAGTGCAGATATTTTCATTGTACGTTAGCTGTGTGCTTAATGAAATGGACCTATCCCTCCAGCTCAAAACTACATATAAATTACATATTGTTATAGTTGCCATGGCAAATAATTACCATTATTTAATGATAACTTATGAAACCATTAAGTATCAAGGCAAACGTAGTTGTTGAAATGCAGAGTGCTATTTCTCTGTGGAATATACTTAATAACAGAACTAGATTATTTTTTCTTAATTGTCTGTCTTCATATCTGTTTTGAATTGTGTTCTTCTGAAATATTAATGGGAGTACAAGGAGACAGCTTGATTTGGACACAGAATATACCTGTGTGCACTCTGTACTTCTGCTTCTTGGAGTTTTAAAGATGTTCTTCATTCATGCTCCAGCCTTCTCCCTCTCCCATCTGTTGGTGTTAAGAAACTGTTTCATTACCTTCTCATAAATTATCCCTGCACTGCTTCAGGCTTGTCCAACTGGGGCTCACCTCAGTAGGGTTTTCCCCTTTAATATCAGAGGGATTTGGGTATTTGTCATAAATGGCATTCCGAGTTACAGCTGAGAAGATAGCACTGCTAGAAGTGCTTGATGCTGGCCTCTTAGAAAGGACCATTTCTGTCATGCACGAGCCTTTTGGGATTGTTTATGGAAATCAACAAACAAAAATTTCTCACAGAAATTTTCTAGCAAAAAGGGAGTCATTGTAGCTTACTCAGGAGGGGAACAGATGCAACCACATGAGTAAGTGTAAGTAGCAACACTGAGAGCTCAATAAACTGCAGAGGAGAAGATGGCAATAAATCTTGGGTGTATATTACACTGTCAAACCCAGTAGTAATTTTAAGATTAATTTGCATCCCCATTATTGATACACGTCACATTTCCCCTGAGCTGAATCAAACCCTGTTTATTTCTTGCCTTTTCTCTCCCTCCATCAACATTTGAAAGGTGTCTAATATAGAGAGAAGTCTGGAGCTGAGTGTTATTTAAATTATGGATTGATCCAGGGCATTGTATACAAATAAATGGTACGAGGAATAATTGCAGATTTTGCACAACTCTACCAAGTGTGTGGCAACTGCAATGAAAATGCAGAGTGTGTCTTGTGTGTTGTGCAGTGTTGTTCATCCTTGGCAATAGATTATTTACAAGATTTTGCTGTGGTAAAAGTCAGTGTGTGCTGTTTTATCAGGTATTCTTTGGTTCATGACTAAACATTTCTGGAAGAGGTGGTTGTTACCAGGGGATAAACTCATTTTAGTTAATAATGATGATCCAGCTTTGCCACAGAGACTACACAAACACCAGATATCTTGGAATCCACACCCTGTCTCCTGCAATTGTCAATGCTGGGGCTTGTCCATGTTGACTTCTGTCCTCAGGGAGCTGGACAGGATTGGCATTTGTAGGTTCTGCTCTTACAGAAGTGGTTCTGGCTCATTTCTCATCAGTGCACTTTGTTCATATCTGAAGGGAAGAGTGAAAACTCCATTAGGAAATGTGGCATTTAACCTAATCAATTAAATAACTTAGATTTGGTGAGGATTAGAAATTTACAGCATGTACACAGAATCATTAATTACATAAGATATAGTTTATGAAGATTCTCAATCCTCCTGCTTTGGAGTGTAAACTACTTAGTAGGCAGTGCTGAAAAATTGCATCATTTTATGGTAAGAGTTCCTGGAAAAACTGTGAGTGAACACAATGAAAGCTGCCATATGATATTAATAGATCAGCACAGACATCACTGGCTCTTGATGAGAGGTTGGGCAGGAAAAAAAGCTGGGAGAAATAATCCTAATCAACTGGAGAACTGAAGTGGGGATGGCAGCAGCTCTTCAAGAGGAAGGAAAACTTGAAAAATCCGATTCAATTTTTTTTTTTTAGAAATTACATCTGTAAGAATGGGAGATAATTAAATGTGTATCTTAAATAGACCTTTCTCAGCAGAGACCACTCCGTGAGTGTTTTAGGCACAGGCAGTGCATTCATCTTTCCGAAAATTGAAAATCCTCATAATTTTGCAGGCAGCAAAATAATGGCTTCGAAGAACCCTGTGCAATGAGGTGGCGACATCAGGGCTGGCTCTGCAGTGCCCCACAGCCCGGAGCACTCTGGCAGGCTTTGTGCTCCAGTGGAGATGAGGGTTGGGAATGGGCAGCAGCTGGCAGAGGTCAGATCCCTGCAACAATTCACCTTCTTCCTGCCAACCTAGAAAAGGACAAAACAACCCCATTTTTTCAGCAGCACCATGCTACAGTGTGGGCAGGACATACTTCTCACAGGTTGGCTTTGCCATACAGAGCCCTGTGCTGCTTCTGGCTGCTTCAGTCCCTCTTCTCACTCATCTGCAGCCTGAAGGGTTCACTGGCTGGTTCAGGAGAAGTCCACGCTCGTGACCCCAGTGCACTCAGAGTACATTTATCTTGTCCTGCTCACACAAACTTGTAATGGAGAGAAGCTCTGTTCTTTCACTGGGCTGTGCTGGGAGCCCACTGCAGAGCCTCCTCCGTGGTTATCTGTACCCCCAGAGCCTCGTTAGGAGCTCGTGGATGTGATGAGAGCTAAGAGCAAGATATGCCAGTGTTAAACTAATTAAAAATCTTATCACCGTAATGTCATTTTTGAGATTGAATTCACAATGCCACCAGGCCTCGATGGGTGCTGTGTTTGTGGAGGTGTCTGTGTGCAAAGCTCAGAGTGTCTGTGTTAATCCTGGAGAGGAAAACAGGGAAGAAACAGGACACTGCCAAGTCACTGGGGACTGCAGGCAGGATAATATTGTGGTTAAAGGTAATAAAAACAAGGCAGGAATTGGCTCCTCCTTTCACCACAGCTGAGGTGAGTGTAAAGCAGGACATATGGAGTTACGTGGTGGGTAGTCCACACCATGGGACAGAACGTGAAGACTCTGGGGAGCCAAAATGTTTTTTCTGTCCACATGTAAATAAGGTGACTTAAATATAATTTGTCTGCCTCTGTTTTTCTGGTCCTGTAATCCCAGGGAAGCTCAGCAGACATCTGAGCTCATGCAGGTTAAGGACTGCTGCCTTCCTGGCTGCAGAACTGGTTGGGATGAAGGCTCTGGAGAGAAGCAGGTTTCAGGACTCTGGATGTGATGGTGGGAGGATAATCTCATTCCCAGCTTTGTCAGGCATCCCAGACATCCAGCAGTGTGGTGGTGTGTGTGCAGTGTGGTGATCTGTCACTTTGTGGGTGACTTCATATCTAAGCAGTTGTGAGGAATATAAAGGTACCAAGAAGCAGCAGAAAATCAGAGCAGCTTCCTACAATGCAGGATGAAAAATGCGTTAAGCTTAGCCAAGGTCACAGGAGTGACTCTGAAACAAGTAGAAAGATGGCAGCTTGCATCTCCATTGCACTTTCTATGAGCTCTTTGTCTTTCTGTCTCACTACATTTTTTTTCTTAAGTGTAAGATCATTAAAAATTACACTAAGTGAATAATTTTCCTAATTATTTGTGTAAAAGTCGCAGATTGATATTCTCACTCACGTCTGAAGCTCCCTTACCATTATTTTAATTTATTTTTCTAATTGTCTTGTTGTTTTGTTAAATAAATGGCATAATAAGGCTTTGCAAGGCTTTCCAGACAAATGAGAAGCATTGAATGGTGTATGTGATATATGATTTTTTTTGAAAGTGCCTGACCCAGGCTTTCAGCAATTTTGTAAGTAGGCAGTGGGTGAACACGGTCTTGAATTCCCAACTGCACAGTTATCTGTTTATGTAATTTGCTGTTAATTGGGATTGCCTGCTTTTGTCAATAGGCTCTTAGACCTTCAGCTTGTGAAATGCTGGCTTGGGTTCTGTGGCTCTTCCCTCTCTCTCTCTGTCACTGGTTCCCAGTTTTTCCCTTGGCAAATTGCTTCTACTCAGTCAGTGACTTAATTTGGTGAGAGTTCTCTGGCTGGCTAAAATTTTTTTGGCATGATTGAAACCAATGCAAGAAGTAGTGGAAAGAAAGTGGAAGGCAACTGTTTGTGATTGTAATTTACTGTTTTTCAGGAACCCTCAAGCACAGGCTGCAGTTAAACCCCATTGCATCTGCAGTCAGTAAATAAAGTCCTAATGAGAAATTAAAAGTGTTGCAATGATTCCAAGCTTCGTATTCCCATGGAACTATAAACTGATGCTCCTCCAATATCCAGAAGAACATACCAAGATGGGAAATCAGTAAAATTATGTTAATCTAAGTTAGCACTTAAATGTCCACTGAAGTTTGGTTAACTAGATGTTCTAATTTCAGCTACTCATGTACTTGCAGTTAAGCCCTTTGTGAGTGCTTTATTTAGATGGGGATGATGTTTTTCCCATCGAGCATTCAAGCAGAATGTGGAATTTAACTCCTACAATTGCAGTAGGTTTTACAGTTTCTACTTCTTACTGAAGGGAACTGAGGTTATTTTCTTAAATTTTCTTGCATTACAAGTATGAATTAGCTTATGTTTGCTAATTACTGCACTAATCTTTCAGTATTTCATATTTTTTTCTGTGTGGCTTTTCATTCTTCAAGTGTTTTTATTGGTACAGCATCTCGCTATTTTTGTGGGTTTTTTTCCAAGTGTAGTGGAGACTTTGAACTCAAGGGGGGGAAGGCATGAGTAACATCTGAAAGAGGAATTATAAACGACACTAAATACGTTCTTGCCAGGAGGAGAGGAATCATTCCTGCATAGGAGACTCAGGATAAAAAGCATTTTAACGTCCTCCAGGACTGGCACAGTGCATTTGCTGCCCTGATGTCAGAGAATGGGTGCCCCTGCCCTGCTGGCTGCCTGTGTCCCCTTTGATTTATCCCACACACTGAAGCCCAGTAAAGGCACCACAGCAGCCAGGATGAAGTGTTATAAAGCGTGACAAACCCTGTTTTCCCAGAGGAGTTCAGCTGCCACGATGCGTATTTTACATCTTTCTCTGATGTAATGAGAGGTGTGAGTTCCTTTCTGATGTTACATTTTGGAGCTGGCTACACGGATTTAGCCTTGCCTGGAGCCAGATGATGTCCATCAATGTGAAATGTTTTATTTCAGGTGAAGTGGCAACAAATCTTTTGCAGCTGGAAAGAAGGGCTGGGTTTCCTGGTGCACTTAAACCCCAACTTGAGAAGAAAGGGCTCAATGAGCACCCTGCTAATTTTGCAACACAAAGGCTGATAAATATTCTGGCTTAATACAGTGTTGTAATGAAGTCCATCAAAAGTTCCTGAGAATATTTCAGGAATTCAGAATAAAATATGAAATGATCTGAAAGTGTCTGCAGAGGTAAAACCAGAGCCCATGAAAGCACAGCCCTACAGGAAGTTTAGGTAAACTGAGAAATACTCAGTGAAGGAAATGATGGTATAAAATGAGAAACTTCTGAAGGAGGAAAGAAAAATGTTTCGGGAAAAAAAAAAAAGGAAGAAAGCCAAATCTTTTTGTTTAGTCAGGTGTTTTGGTGCAAATAAAGACAAAATCATTTGAATTTTATTTTTTCTACCTAATCCTGCTGTATATTGAAGCAGGAGTCAAAACGTCAGGGCTTAAGCTCTGTCTTGTCATTTGTAAATATCTTCTGATTCCAGGGTCAGCAAGTTTCTTTTTGCCAATATTTGGGCTATTATGTTGTTCAGCAGTTGCTGACTACTTTAAATAAAAAGAAATTGGAACCTGTGCATAGACTGCTGCCCATGAAGAGAATATGTAGTTTTCAGGGTTAAAAAGAGAGAATCTAGGAAATGCCCCATTTTGAATAAATTAGCCAAGAAAGTGATATTCCTGATCTTTCTTTGTTATATTTAACCTGCTCTGTGTCAAAGCACACACCCATTATTTCTGTAAAGCTGTTATAGACTGGGGGATGACTGTACCTAAGCTATAGAATGTAGGTGTAAAACCAGAGCTGGGAGGTTGCCTTTCTATCCTTTTTGCTTTCCTTTTCAAGAGGCAAATAGAGTTTTTCAGGCGATCCCATAAGGACATCATCTGGGGAGAAGAAACTAAGTAAAGTATGATTCTGTCTCACAGTGGGACATAACTAGCTAAATTGGTTTTGGTTGTGGATTCTGATTGTAATAATAGGGAAAGAATGCTTTGAAAAGCTGCTGGGATATAAGTTTATGGGGATCTGGCAGTGCACAGCCATGTACCTGGAAGACATTTATGTCCATGAAGCCTAAGGAGAAATTATGATAATCAGTTGTATTGTTTTCCCCTCACATTTCTGGATGCAATGCAACATCCAGAGTACAGAAAAAAAATCAAGTGAGGAGAAAGGGATGCCTTGTTAATTCATCTAACTAAATTCTCATTTTCAGGCCCTTTGTTTGGCTGGGGAATAGCACTGGCAGGATAGCGGCTGCTGGCAGAGAAGTTCATTTCTTTCCCAGAAGAAAAGAAATCAAAGCAGCTTTGCACTGATCAGCTGGCACAGGTTGCTGGATCAATGGTTGGCAATTTGCAGGGCTGTGCTGTAGATAAGGCTGTCACATTTTGGCAGTCTCATCACTACCAGTCAGCCACATAATAGCTGATAGGTCCCTTTCAGATAAAGATGAGTAGAAGATAGAAAACTGAAGGGAAAGGGGAGTGAAAGGGGGATAGAGGAGGAAGGGAAGGTGACAAGTCAGTAGTTTCAGCCTCACTTTTATGATTGTGCTCCTTTGGTCTCCAATCCATTTAAATCTGTGTTTGTATTGCTGCTAATTCTTGCAGTTTTCAACTCATTGGTGTAATTCTTGGGTTTATGCTTTATCCTTTTGAAAATTAACAGATGTTTGCTGAAAAGTAGTGGCTCTCCCCAAGTCCCCAAGTCCCCAAGCCCAAAAGCACAGGTACAAGATAGGATCTGCTTCAAGACGTCAAAAATCTGCCTGGTTTCCATCCTAGGACTGCAGTCTCTCACTTTCTTTAGTGTAAATATGGCACTTCTTGTAAAAAGAAAGTGGACTTTTGGCCAGATCTCCTCCTGGTCCATTATTTATTGAAGCTTAGCCCTATGGGGCTCAGGGGTTTCTCTAGCAAAGATTCTGCCCTGGGGAAGGCAAACTAGTAGAGAAGTGAAAAGAACAGGAAAAAAAGGGGCTTAAGTAGCAGTTGGATTATTTTCAGATGTTTCTGAGTTTAGGAAAATTGGGAAAAATAGAAGCTTCCTCTGAATTCTGCTGCTTTCCATTTTTTTTTAATGGCTCACTGAAGGTCGTAAGGGAACGTGTTAGAAACTGGATGACAGCACAATGAAAAGAGGTGAGGGAATCATTACCTTAATACTGATAAAGCTGCTAAATGTGCTCAGGGAGAGGTAGACATTTCCAAAAGCCTGAGAACACAGAGAATAAAGGATTCATTAATAAAAAAGTGCCCTGGCTGTTCTTAATCATCTTGAATCTTGAGTTTTTATTAGGTGTTCCTGACTATAGAGAATGTTCTCTAATTCATATTTCTAGTGTTCTACACCCTTCCACAATCAATTCTATCCAGTGTAGGGAATAAGTAATTGTTTTTCATTTTTTTCCCTTTTTTTCAGATTTCCAGATTTTACTTATCAGGTGGGGAAAAAAGCATATTTTCTTTGTAAAGGAACAAAAGTAATTTTTTTCCCCACAAAAGCAATCTTCAAATGCTTTTATCTGTGCAATTTAATATGACTCATTTTGGAAATCTCCATACAAATTATTTCTGCTGTTTAGCCCTTCACTCTCTCCCTTGCGAATAGAGGAAAACAACTCCTTTTGATCCATTGCAGAGGAGCTGATGAAACTATGTATCAGCAGTGAGGTAGAAGAACCCTCCCTAAAGTCCAAAAGGATTTGGGATGTAGTCAGCCAAGTCTTTCAGACTATTTTCCAACTTGATTTAGTCAATTCTTATGGTGCACTGCACCACTTTGTTGTGACTTGATGTCAGAATACTAAAAAAAAGAGAGGGAAGGGGACTTTCTTTATTGGTATTCTGGGGAATTAAAGACCACTGCCACAGTGGCAGCTGACATGGATTGTTTATTTAATTCTTTCAATTTGTTCAGTTTAATGAAACACCAAAAGATTGGAGGGAGCAGTAATTAACAAGACAGAGCCTGTCTAATGAAACCAGTACAGGAGGGTATTTGTTTCAAGGATCAATAAAAGACTGGGAGTGAGGACATACTGGCATCACTCTGGAAAACAAATCACCTCATGCCAATCAGTTGTCATGCTGCACATGCATGAATCTGTGTGGAGCATTTTAAATATTGCATCAGTCAAAAGACAGCAAAAGAAAAGCTTGGTGAATTTGGAGGTATCTCGTACTTAATTTGTTGCTCTGTCAGGTACTATAATTATACATGTGGCATTCTTCCTGTGTGCCTTCAATAGTCATTACTAGGCAAGTCTGGTGACATAATCTAATTAGAGCATGGCTCTCTCAGAGCTCCCCGAGCCCATTCCGTGGGGCGTCTTTGTATTCTATCGGCGCTTGCGTGTTTTCAGGAAAACAGGACAGCCTGCCTTCCCAGAAAGAGAGAAAACAGAGCAGCTGATAAAAAAAAAGCTACTTCTCTGACAATCCTCTTGGCCCTCCAGAGACAGCAGTTGGACTCCCTGTTGCCACTAGTTGACTTAGCAATTAATAATGCAGCAATTAGCAGTGAGTTTCCAGATCTCAGTGCGCAAGATGGGATTTTATTTATACAGCAATGTTACTGACAATAACAGAGGGAAAAGGAATCAGCAGTGGAGAAGTTGTATCTCAAAACAGAGAATCAGTTTGGTTGTGGGAAGAACGGGGTTAGAGCTAGAGGAAGGTAAATATGTGTGACGTGAGATTATCAGAAGCAATTTTGGACCTGATGTAAAATTGTTTTTCTTCTAAAGAACATAAATTTGAAATTATGTGCTTGAAGGAACAGAACTTGGAATATTTTTAACTGGAAGATGCAAATTATAGAGAAATGTTAAGGAACTGGGTTATACTGCTGCTTGTAATTGAGAATGGGATTGATGGAGAGAAAATACAGGTGGCCTCCTTGGAACATCACCTGTAGGTGATTCAAAGCCCTAATAAAGCGAGAGGTGGTTTGGTTTTGGGTTTTTTTGGTTGGTTTTTTTTTGGTTTTTTTTTTGGTTTTTTTGGTTTTGTTTTTGTTTTTTGTTTTTTTTTTTTTTTTTTGTCTTTTTTTATTATTTTTTTTTTTTTAAGCAGAAGGTACAGACGTCATTCTTTGAAGAAGAATGTCCCACACTTAAGCTCAGCCTTTGAGTTGAGCAGTGGAGCAGTCCCAGAGCCAAGGCAGCACTGAAACCAAAATAACCAACGGAATGTTCATGTGGAGATTGGAGCTGCAGAGGATCGTGTGGAGGGAGATTGTCAATGAGATTCATTTGGGAGGCTGGAGGAGGTTCAAAAGCTCTACTTTTTTTGATCCTTGTAGATGCAAAGATGAATGACAGTTTTGCTGCAGTTCTTGGTATATTTCCAGGAATTTTGTTCCAATGCACTTTTCTCAAATCTTTTTCTTGTCTGCAAAACAATTAGAAGGTAAATGTTACAACTCTGGCTGATGTATGCTTTGTTAGGTACTCAGAAAAACTCCATTAGATTATGGAAACACATTTTCAGCACAAATTCAGAAATTTGAACCATCATGTAGATCTTACTGGCCTGGCTGAGTCCAGCTACCAGAATCATACTCAGCAATTGCATTTGTAATTGACTGGCAGTCAGAGCTGAGCTGTAGTTCTGAAACTTATCAACCCTTATGAAGTGGCAAATAGCTCTGACTGGCTTTATTCTGGGGATGGCTTGGACTCCCAATGCAGGAAATGCCTTGAGAAAGTGGAATTTGTGTGGAATACTCAACCACCAGCAGCCACAAACGGGAGGGAATGCAGCAGGGAGAGAGTAATTGCACTTTGGTCAAAGTGTCTAAGACAAGATGATCCAGAAGTCACACAAGGTGGCAAGATTTATGGGCTGGAAGCTGCAATAGATTGATGAGAGGAAATTTTCTTTAGCCACTGCAAATGGTGGGTTCATGTATCAGGATATTGCCCCATCAAATTGTTGGAAGATACATGGACCAGCAGGACCAACTGGAGACTTCTTCAGGGACTGCTTAGAAATGTTATTTCTTTTTGTTTCATCCATGTGCAGACATGTTGATGGTGTGGTTTCAAAAAAAAATGTGTTTTTATGATAACACAAGTAATATCTGTCATCACAGCAAGTGAATGGGTTGTGGGAGGCTATGAGACAAGAATGTGTTCAGTTTGCAGCCTTTCCTTTGTGTAGCAGGAGAATTAAATTGGGGTAAGGGAAGACCTTAGATAGTGAAACTGATTTACCATTCATTCAGATCCTTGAACAGATTTCAGCTGTAAAAAGAAAACATCTTCCCACAACCACCAATTGGGAAGCAAAAATACTGCAAAGAATAAGGGCTCTCTGTGAATAAGTCAAAAATGTAGATTTCATTAATCAAAATGAGATGCAAATCATCTCAGTCATTCAGCTGTAGAGACACTAAATGCAGCTATTTAGGATTCCACCTCAGCTATTCTACACTATTTACTAGTTAGTGCTCCTTGTCAGTTAAACGTGTCACTTGTAGGGACTTTTAACATTCCCAAGTAAAACAATTGGAAACTTGAATTGTACAAGACACGACTGGTAAAAAGCACGTTTTTTGCAGTAGCCAAAATATGAATCATGAGAAAGAAGTGCTGCTGACAGGAAGAAAATTGAAATCTTTGAGGAGCAGTGCTGGCAAAATTTCAGAAAAGTAGACAAAGGCTTACAGCAAATTTATGTGTTTGCTCATGACAGCCATCGGAATGATCATTATCTAAAAGATATAATTAAATGAAAGCAGTGCTGGAAGGTCATGGTAATAGAGGACAACCATGGTCACAGGGATAAAAGATAATCTGGGAGGTTGAATCCTGATGCTCAAAGCTATCAGTCACTTGAGGCAGCTTCTAAAATTCTGTTGTGTGTAGGCTATAAATGAGTTCATTTTGGTTTGTTTTGGGGGTTGTTTTGGTTTGGGTTTTTTTTGTGCTTTCCTTTACAGTGTTTATTTTAACAC
This sequence comes from Corvus hawaiiensis, assembly GCF_020740725.1. Taxonomy (NCBI): domain Eukaryota; kingdom Metazoa; phylum Chordata; class Aves; order Passeriformes; family Corvidae; genus Corvus; species Corvus hawaiiensis. The sequence continues at coordinate 2,705,734 of NC_063226.1, read as the reverse complement.
TGTAAATCTGATAACATCATTATGCTACTTCTGGAAGAGGAATTGATCCTCCCCCACGTTTGACAAACGATACAATTGTGAGGTTAATGGCTGCTAAGCTGCCCAGGTAGTACCTGTGTTCTACTCTGCTTTTAGAGCTGTGGGTTTGATTTTTAAAAGCCCCACAGCCTCTGATGAATACACCTTGCAATAAAACTTTATGGAGAACACTTATTCTCTACACATGACCCTGCATGACTGATAGTGACATTTCTTTATGGTCAAAGACATCTCCTTTCTCTACAATGAGAAAAAACCAAACATGCTCCTCTTCTGCTTCCATTAAGACTTCTCTGATTTTTATGTAAGTTTTTAAAGTACTTTTTTTGTTTGTTACTGCTGAGTTTACAAGTGAGCTCCTTTATCTGATACTCTTCCCTCTTCATGTTTTGATATTTTTTTCGTGACTCAAATATATTTTCTGTAGAATCATAAGCACATGTTCCTAATATGACTAGGTACATTTTCAACATAGAGAAAAACAAAACAGGTGAAAAAACCCATTTAATTTGCAAGGAGTTGGTAGAACAACTCAATGCTCAGGCTCTTGTTTTCTGCTTTTATGTCCAGTCATAATAAATAAATTAAGATGCATGACTTATCAGTAGCAATGAGAAGGTTGAATTAAGCTAAACTACATTTTAAAGTGCATTTCCTTTGTAAAATGGTCTGAGATACTGAGCAAGTTGTAAACGTTCTATATGAGAGCATGCATCAAAATTTGATGTTCTACTGGGGAGGTCAAATTACTGACATGAGTTGGAAATCAGAAGATCCTCAGCTTTTCTTTAATGCAAAGGGGCATGTCATGTTCATAAAATTCACCTAAATTTCTCCTTATTTTCAACATCCCCTTCTTTCTTTATTTTAGAGTGTGTACCTGCTAGACTATATTAATTACCCTGAAACAACAGACATAAATCAAACATCCCAACTGATTTCATCCCTAATGTATCTCAGAACACTAATTATTAGCAGAAATTAGGAAAAGCTGCACATGAATAGGTATGCAGTAAGTGAAAAAGCAAAGGCTGCCAGTCCTTGTGGTGCAAGTTGTCTGTACCAACCTCAGATGGGAACTGCCTTCAGAGCTGGTGTGTGGCTGAAAATATCGCAGTGCCCCTGTGGCTGTAAAACTCTCATGGGTGTTTGACACTTGTGGGTATGTCTGAATTATTTTTCCTAAAGAAATCAGGTATGTGAGTAGCTTTGGAGTAGTTTAGGATGCTGAAAGAACAAATTTTCTTCTTCTTCTCCCTGTAATCTCTCTCTCTCTTTGTGTATATGTGTCTTTTTCACCCAAGGAGTCTGTCCTCACTGCTGAGGGTTTATGCTTGAAATTTTAGCCAGGTCTTGTCCACAATCTTGTCATTTATGTTGGTGAAATGTATTATTCACAACACCAGTAGTGTCTAAATAACTATTACATATCTAAAAAGTGGTGTGAGGCAAAAATGGCTTGTTTTTATGGTGTATCAATATTCCTGGCAATTGTAATTGCTGTTGCAGCTGTAAAGAGAAAAGAAATGGGGAACCTATTAAACAGATAAAATATCAAGCATCTGAATTGTGAAAATGATTTAGCATCTAATCTAAGTCAATCTGTGCAGATTCTGCTGGAAAAGCTTAGGGCTATTCCATCCTAAAAAAATTTTGCAAGTAGTTACTGTTACTTGTATTTATTAATTTAGAAAACGTTGGGTTCCTTGCATTTAAAGGATGCAGGGAACTAAAAATGGGCTCTTTCTTTTCTCCTTTGTACATGCAGAAGAACCAGTGTTGGCACAAATTAATGTGTCACACAAATGGGAGTGTGACTGTCTCATTTTCTCCCTAATACTTTGAAACTGCTGCTCACGGTTGTGTGATTGGGTGTATGACAGGGAGAGGGACGTCGACTCATTTAGGATAGGGAAATACGACTGGAAAGTCTCCAGGTGTTTGGTTTGATTTAGATGCATTTGTAGTTGTGTCAGAGAGAGAATAAACCCCAAGGAAAGCCGTAGAGCTGTGATGTATTGCACTACAAGGACTGCACTAGAGCCCCTGTCTGGCAGTGTAAATAAAGACTTCTGTATTTTCATTTATTGACTGTGGTGCTAAGAAAGCTTTGCATTGCCTGGTAGAAGTGGCTGAAAAATAATGTATGGGAAATCTATAGGAGACACAGAGACATTTCAGAAAGTAAAGAGCAATTGGCTATATCATCAAAGACAAAAGCATTGTTATATACAGGTTGCTTTGATTCTCCAAGATCCTATTGATATTTCCCCGGGTATTGAGCTGCTAACAACACCTTCAGCAGAAAAGGCAAAGTCTGCTCTCACTGGGGAGGAGTGGGGCTGCATATCCCATTTCTATTTTCCTAAATGATGATATCCACTGCAAAGAGTGGGTCCAAGCCCTCTGCCACTGGGGCTATGGGATCTTTTTCTTCAGCTATATCATCACCAGACTGAGCTCTGGGTTTTGTGGAAATGAAGCAGTGCTGACCCAACTGTGTTTGGGGATGAGGCCACACTGAGGGCTGGAGGAGAGACTCAACCTGCAAACCACAACTCCGTCTGATTTTTAACAAACATGAAAGAAAATGGTTCATCAAAGATGGTGAAAAACTCACACATTCCATTAAGTGTATATTCACATTTCTTTTCCGTGGCTTTTGTATCACTGAATGTGGAGGGGCTATGCTGTAGTATGTAATACCGTCAATATTTTCATATAAATGAGTGATTAACACTTCACAGAGCAATAAAATTCACTGGTCACTTCATTAGATCATGAAAATTAGCAGTTTTCTACAGAGCACATACATTGTTCTTTGCTCTAGAGTAAGTCTATAAAATATAGAGCAGTGAATGTACCCCGAAGGCTTTTCAGCCTCAAAATACGAGTGTGGAGCAGGCAGGAAGCACTGGCCTGAGTTCTGCCACTGTCACGATTCCTGACATCGTGATTCAGCCCTTGTGGCTCTGATATTGCTGTCAAAGTGGAAATGGATGTGAACAGAGAACAGCTATGGAAGAGACCACAGCCCACATTAGTCTTTGGAGGCTGTTCCTTCCCAATCAAAATCTGGTTTTACTCACGTAATTATCAAAGGAAAAAAAAAAAAAAACAAAAAACCAACAACAATGATCTAGATCTAAAAATTCTCCAGGAATGGCTGTGAGATGTTTGTAGTTATCTCTTATTTATACTTATTTGATGAAAGAATGAAATAGGATCAGAATATACAGTCTGTCACTTATTCTTTGATCAGTGCCTATGCAGGAAATGTCACTAAGACAGGAGAAATGTGCTCCAGGATCACACTGATGTGTGAGGTGTCTGTCAAGCCACAGGTGTGCAGGGGAGGGGGTGTAGGAATTTAACTGATCATTTCACTCTGTGCAAAAAGTGCAAATCATGAAAATCAAAGATTTGTAAATCGTGCATTTATCAGTAAGGCATGCCAGAGCTGGGGTCTTGAATTTACAGGAAAAGAATTGGAGGAGTTGGTAGTGAGGTGGGGATTGATCTCTTCTCCCACATAACAAGTGACACGATGAGACAAAATATCCTCAAGTTGTGCCAGGGGAGGTTAAGACCAGATATAAGGAAAAGATTCTTCACTGGAGGGGTGATTGAGCATTGGAACAGCGTGCCCAAGGACATGGTGGAATTGCCATCCTTGGAAGTGCTCAGAAAATGTGTGGCTGTGGCACTTGGGAACGTGGTTTGGTGGCGAACACTGCGGTGCTGGGTTAACAGTTGGACTTGATCTTGGAGGGCTTTTGCAGCCTTAGGGATTCTGTGCAGGGACTGGATGCAGAGCTGATCCACTGGCACAGAAGCATGGCCAGTGGTCGTGCAGGAGCGTTGAATACATTGCACTTCTGTTTCCCCTTAAATGCCAAATAGCCATTCCAGTCCCCCTGCCCTACACTCACCCCACTGCAACAGAGGAGACTCCCGGTCCCCAGGGGGTGAAGCTGTTCACGGCCTATTTACCTGTCCAGGATATTTTCATCTGGGAACCAATTACCAGTGCTAGTAATGAAATATATGTTCAGTTCCATAACTTGATTTTGTACCTTCCTAAGCCTCATGCTGCAAATTCCAATGCTTTGGAGGAAAGATGTACGCCTGTGGGCTTTTTAAATTAGCAATTCTTACCAAGTGCCCGTATTTGGTGTGCAATTATGTGTTTTTAACTCCCTAAGTTTGCTTTTATCTCTTTGATTTGCACACACACATATCCAGTCACATGACACGTAGTCCAGTGTGCCTAAGAGGTGCTGCTTACAAACATATGTGAATCCTCAAGTTGTTTCTGAGGAATTAATTATGTTTGTGAGTTTGTTTACAAAAATGTTGCTTTTTAAATCCTAAGGTTTAACATTTTATTGTCACATATGCACAGCAATAATATTAAAAGAAAATCACTGAGCTTTCTGCTTTCTTTCCATGGAGTGGCTCCGAGGGATTAGTTTATCCCAGCGCACTGCTTTGCTAAGGGGGCAGCACTTGCTTAGGCCAGCAAATAACATGGGCAGGTTTGTGCCATTACCCTGCAAGGAAAGTGGCAGTAATTGCATGGCCAATTTCAGGCCAGTCATTGTTTTCCTGTGGCACTGGTGAGTGGGCAGTGTGGGACCAGGGACACAAAGGGAGAGCGGTGGGACAGACCTGGGGGCCAGGACTCCTCCAAGCCAGCACCACCACGGCGTGCTCGGGCTGCAGCTGGTAAAAGCAGTGTGAGTTTCATAATTTCAGCTTTCCTGCCACTTCCCTGCTTTAGTCCGTTTTTCTGTATTCTATTTTAGCTGGAGTCTCCCTAATTTCACAACTCCCCCGTGGTGCCCAGAATTTTTTATAGCTGTAAGAACTGTGAGTTGTTGCCGTGGAAACACAGTTGTTCATACAGCTGTTGTAACTATACTTGTTAATTTTGCTTTATCACAAAAGGTTTCAAAGCTTTTCTGTATTTGTCTGACATTTCTTGGTTCTGTAACTCTTTATAACATTCTGTTTGACAAATTGGAGGAGGAAATAGAACTTCAGCCTCACAATGTACAGCATGCCCCCATGTCCTGACTGAATCACCTGCTTTCCTGCCCTTGGAAGCCTCCAAAGTCCATTCAGTCTCCTTCCTGCCTTTTTCAAAAAACAGGGAAATGTAAGAGTTTTTGAAAATGTCTTTCGATATTCTACATCAGAGCTTCTATGTGCAGATGCTGGGGACAGCATGAAACAGCAGCTCCTCCAGGTTTCTGCATGGGAGCCGAGAGCTGCAGGCAGATCAGTGCCTGTGCCAGCCTGGGCCTCTGTTCCTGCTCCTTGGGACAGCCCTGGCAGGAGCAGCAGGAGGTGCCAGGTGATGCTTGACTGCTTTACCCATGTAGGGCACATTTCCCATGAAAGCTCCTCTGGTACCAGAGGGCTCATGTTCATCCACGCTGTCTTTGTTACAAGAGTTCCTAATCCTCTCCTTTGGGCCGCCTGCTCAAGATCAGCTCCTTGAAGCAAAAGGCATTTGTTCTCTGTCACTACTGAGAACTGGGATTGTTAGATTGGAGGGAAACCACAGAGGATCCCCTTCCAGGACAGGCCTCCTTCCGTGCCAGCTGTGAGCTGGTGCCAGAGCTTTGAGCTGGCAGAAATGTGTAGGCAGGAGAGGCATCGTTATGAAAGTTGTGTATGTTTGCTTTTTCGTAGCCAAGGCTCCTAATTGCCAGCATATTTTCAGTGCATATACCTGTCAGCTACACCAGTTTAGCTGGCATTGCACTGCCTTTATACTGTCTTATGGTTTTATAGCAGTATAAAAAATGGTTTGGGTTTTGCGAGCCGCTTCCTCTCTGAGCTTTTCCATTTCCCCTGTCTGCAGCATGAGCCATAATAAGCTGGGGAGAAGGACAGGTGGGCACTATTTCTGCTCTCTGGAAGAGGGAAGGAGTGCTGCTAAACTAATAAATAGAACAAGCTGCTAACTGCAATATTGCAGTGCTTTTGTCTCCTGGCATTGACTTGCTTTCCATGGACCTCAGTCCACTGCAACATCCTGTGCTGCACATTGTCTGTAGCTAAAGTTTTTGGAACTTTATTGTGAGATTTGAGTCAAGTCAGCAACAGAAAGCACAGTCACAGCTGGCTTTAGGTGACCAGTGTGGTTTGACTGGATTTGCTGTGAAGAAAGGTAACCTTACTCAATTATAATGTAGTACAACTTAATTTCTATTTAATTTATTCATGTGATTTCGCTGTAGTAAGTTATAGATTGCATTCTTTAAAGCAGTTTATTAGGAAGGCTACCAAAAAGGAGATGAAACCAGAAACACCTGAGCAAATAATAGGCCAATACAAGTGCTGAAGCAGCCAAGGAATGGATGTTTGTGTTTGTTTATAAGCAACCTGTATAAACTCCACGGAAATTGTAGCATCACTATCTGATGAGACCACAAGTTTTTCAATCCAATTGAGAAAATTACTCAGTAACTTCAGAGGAAAACAGCAAAACAAACAAACAAAAATACAATAGTGGACAATTAAGGGGCTTCTTGAGCTCTGGTTCGAAGTACAGAGAACATCCTGAGGGTGATCAAAAGCACTTTCCACCCCGTTCTCTGGTGAGTCAGTGCTTGGAATAAGCGATGTTTCTGCAGAGAAGCACAAGCCTACCTTCAACCCCTCGATTACATTCATTACCCTGTCAGGGATGATAGAGGATCTGCTATTTTGCCCCTTTTTCTCATTGTATGGGGAAAGGATTTACAGAACTCACCATTCTTCTGGCTGGGCAACTGCAACAAAGTGAATTGGTAACTTCAGAATCAGGGCAGTAATTTAAAGTGGAGGATAGTACCAGTTTCAGAGCATCATGTCTGTCGCAGTTGTAGAAAATAATTAAATATTAAAATAAGCACAGTCTGGATTGTTGAAATGTTGACAGCTAAACTAATCTGTATTTTTTCTGATTTTATGACAGTACCTGAAACAGTTGTTTCTACTGATTGTGTTGAGTATGGAAAAGAAATTCTATTTGGCTCTACAAAGTTCATATACTAGCAGATGCAATATTCTGGGAGCTAGATATTAATGGTCTGTGAGTATCTGTACTTTAAGGATTGGTAAACTTATTAAGAATTTATTGAGGTTGTGTCCTTGGCTGCTGATTAGATTGAGCTGTGAGAAGTGTTGTACAGTAGGTTCTGTCGTATTCAGATATTTTCTTCCTCTGTCAGCCCTCCCTGGGAGGACACTCTGACATAATAACCTTCACAACACAAATTTCCAAAGCTCTGGGACCTTAATATCTTTTGGACTTGCAGAGTTGTTTTTTTTTTTGTTGTGTTTGTTTGTTTTTGTTTTTTTTTTTTTCTTTTTTTCCCTTGGAGGATGCTTTAGATGGGAAAGAGATTTTCAATTGCAAAACAGTGTACATGTAATAATCTAAACACCCCACATACTGCACTAGCAACAGCTCAGGCAATGGGCCCAAGGAAATGGTGGTTGTGCTCTTGAGTTCTTGTGAGACCCTGCCTGGAGTCTGGGCTGTGTCTGGGCTTGGGCTCCCTGCTCCAAGATAAACATGGACTTACTGAAGCAAATTAAGCAGGGGCCACCATGAGCTGGTGCATATCCTGTGAGGAGAGGCTGGAAATTGGGTTTGTCCCTCTTGGAGAAAAAGAGGTGAAGGGAAGATCTCATTACAGTCTGCAGCTGTCACAGAGAAAATGGAGACACTATGAGTGTCTAACACTGGAAGAAACTTCCCAGAAATGCCCTAGAATCTCCATCCTTGGAGAAATTTAGATATGGCTCAGGGCAACGTCTTCTAGGTGGATGTACTCAGAGCAGGGGGTTGGACTAGATGAGCTCCAGAGGTTGCTTCCAGTCAAAATTATTCTCGTCCTCTCTAAGTTTTTTTTTCATCTCATCAACCTTATCAAAAATATATTCAACATCTGCATGAGTAACTAAGGGGATAAAAGAAGAAAGGCTTTGTATTTGAGGATTCATTTTACTTTTTGTTCAAGCAGAGAAACTATTACCAAACAACAGATATTTGCCATTGTGGGAAGATGCAGCGCCTAAGAAGAGAGGAAAAAAAAAATCCAACCAAAAACCAAACAACATCCCCCAGGAGCCCCTTCATAAAGATTGTTCAGATCTCAGAACTCTGTCAGAGAAACTGAAAAAAAACCAAAAACAAACAAAAAAGTGGTCTGAAATTCTCCTCCCAAGAATGGAGTGGCAGTGGAAATGAGTGCTGCATTTGCTACCAATGATAGCATCTTAATCTGTGCCCTTGTGTTTCCTCAGCTGCCTTCCCTATTGTATTCCAGCTGTCGAGGTCCAGAGTCGAAAAGCTAACAGCTTTGCAGATGAAGTTCTGCTCGCCCATTCCTGGCTGTGACTGCTCCTGCCAGCCTGTGTTTGCCTCTCTCTGGGACCCACACAGATTAGTTCCCCTCTTGGCACTGGGGATTTTCATCAGGCTATGAAATGCACAAGGACACCGTGAGTGAATGCCTACCAATATCCTAAAGACACTTTGGGCCCTGGGAGCCCTTAGGGACTTTATAAAGTGGCTTGTGCAGATAAGGAGATACCTCTGTGAGCCACCTTTGGCAGCTGCTGCAACAGCCTGAGGAATTGAAACAAGATTTAGGAGGGTTACTCAGTGCTTTGTTCTTGATTCTACTAAGGGGAAGAAAAGCTCTGTGATAGGAGAGGGTTGGATTCCAGCACTCTCAGAAATAACTGTAGAGAATTAGTTGCCACTTAAGTATTATTTTCTGCCGCTGTTTAAACCACTGGGATCACAATACTTTCTCAAAAGATGCCAGGCACAAACAGGATTTTTTTGTGAATACCTCTCCATCTGCAATATAAACCTAGAGATGGATATCATAAAGTGAGGAGTGGCTATCAAGGTAAGTATTCTTCCTCGAGCTCCCTATTTTAGAAAGTGTTTTTTCTTGTTAGCAGATGTTGTCATTTTTGGTGTCACACATTCATGGCAGTACTACTTGACATATCAGCAGCCTTCTGATGGCTGGTGAAGTCAAAAGGGAAAGGGTAGTAAGGGAAGGAGGAGTCGCTGTTAAAATGATCACATGATAATCATCTACAGCCTTACGGTTTAGTAATAAAGGATGAAGCTATTCTCTCTTCTCAGAACAGCTTTATTGACACTAAAATGTGTTCTTCAATGCTTTACTTGTGAAAGGAAACTCCTGTGGTTAGTGTGAAGCCCCTGGGCAAGAACAAAGTAGTGAGTTCTGTCCTCCAAACAGCAGAACAGACAAGTGCCAGAATTCTGTGTAATCTCTAACTGGTGGCTTGGAGTCTCCCAGTCCGGCTGTACTTAACTGCTCTGACAGGTTGTGCTGAGGGCACAGAGCACTGAAATGGGCTGTTAGACAGGCAAAAGGTTAATTTGACTGTTCTGGAAAGCATGGGCAGAAGAAAGTGGCAAATCCATTCGTCAGTCAGAGGAAGGGGAAATGACTGGTTATTACTGAAGCATGTATTGTTATTTCAGAAATAACTAATGTCGGTCACAGAAATAGCAACAAGATGGTTGCTTTAAGGTGCTTAATCCCTGAGATGGAAGCATGGAGACAGTGCAGAATCAATGGGAATGGAGTTGCCTGTTGTAAGCTGCCGTGCCTGCAGACATAATAACTAGCCATGGACCAAGGCAAGGCGTTGATGAAAACACAGGCTCACTTTAAATGCCCAGTGCGGACAAGAGAATTACTGGGGCTGCTGAAGTAGCTCAACAGCAAAAGTACAGCTCTGATCTTCTTAACTACCCAGATTAAGCATGAAAACCCAAAAGAAAAATAAGAATCTTATCAATGAGTAAGTGTGCCTTTCTATAAACCACAACAGGAAAACTGAAGGAAGCTGAAAGAGAATTTAGTAACTCCCTTGTACCATAGTTGGGCTTCTTGTCACAAGCATGCACAGTGAACTCCTCGGTTCAGCATGCTGTAAGTAAGAGAAGAACTGGAGAGGATGAGGGTATGTTATTCCTTCTCTGTAAGATAACCAGAGACCAGATAACCAGGAAACTTCTGTAGCTCACCTGTGTTATGTTTTTTGGTATTCTTGAAGTGAGGTTTGCCCTTACCATGGAATTACTTCGCAACCAGAAAGAGTCAAAAAGCATGAGGGGTTTTAAAGCTTGGTGAAGCTTTTCTGTTTGAATATTTACTTTATTTCATAATATGTCAAAAAGCTGATTGGCACATTGAAGGTATGCACGTGTGTGAGCTGACATGTGTGTCTATGCACACTGCATATAAATAGACATTAAAAACCTACGGCTGACAAGTCACTCTCAGATGGGCAGGGGCTGTGCCACAGGTGAAAAGGTGACTTTTTTAGGGCCATTGAACACTATAAATGTGTGCATTGTATCAGTGCTTCAGAAATACCCATTCTAAATGACTTTGTGTTGATCCACTGTGAAAATTCATTGTGCTCAATTGCCCTCAAAATTTCTCATTTCTCATCTGTGATGTTGCAGTCTGCTGACTGCACACCAGGCCATGGTACAGCTGGGCAGGCACCCGGCTCCAGAGGGCCTGAAAAGGATTTTTATTTCCTGGCAGGCTGCTCTGTGCTCCCCAAAAACTGAACAGATCTGTGTCTAGGGCTTGGAGCTGTGAGGCTTTCAAAGGTGGGAATAGACTTCACGGAGCTGATGTTGAGTCGTGCACACACAAAGGCTTGTGTGTCACATGCCACATGTACATGAGATGTGGAAAATGGAACTTGGCTTTAATTTTTAATCATGCCTTTGATTCAGAGAAGTCAAACCCACTCCACATCAGTTCAGTTCTACTCAATTTAGGAGAAAAAGGAGAGAGAAAAAAAAAAAAAGAAACAGGTGGCATAAATAACTTCCAGCATGCACAGCAAGAAGTTGGGTCATAGAATGATGGTTTGGGGTTTTTTTCACACCTTATTGAAACAAGGTTTACAGGGAGGGTTTTTTTCAGTTTTAAAAAGGAACATTTATAGCTGATTTTCAGTATGTTTTATATGTCCTTTAATTTACTGTGTTGTCTGATTTCTTATAAAAGCCTCTGCATGTCAGCCTTTAAACTGTGAGGGAAACAAATGCCTGCTTTGGAACAGAGGAATGGTGAAGTTTAAAGACCTCTCCAGGATGTATCTAGAGATGTCTTGGTTGGTCTTAGTGTGTTGCAATACCTTGGCTGCTGCCTGTGGATGCTCCCAGGCACTGGAATATCCATGATACCAAGAGAAGCCCAGTAGGGTTGACAGAAGCATTGGGTGAGGAAGGTTTGTCTTGGAAAATGAGCACTTTGCATTCAAATGAGATGCGGCAGGAAGTGTGTTGTGCAGTACCAAGCTGCAAATGTAAAAGGAATGCCGGTTTGCTTCACCGTACAACCTTCTGCTTGTAAATTCACAGACAAACTCCTGCCTGTAGTTTAGACAAGTTGGACACTTTGTCTTAAAAGTCAGGGCAGGAGATGCTTAATCATGTAAGAAGACCTTGATTTTTCTTCCAGTTAGTAGGAACTTTAATTACCTCCTTGTACTAACATCTTGCTGGAGTGATGGTTCATTTCTGAGTTGCTGTTGCAGGGGGATTCCTCCTTAAGCACCACACAAGCCACTGCCCCAGCAATGGTTCGGCCTCTGTTGTTAAATCTGAGATTCAGCAGGACAATGTCGAGGTCAGACTCTGCCTCACTCACAGTCTGTTAAATATGTGAACTCCCTATACTCCGTATTTTCCTATGAATTCAAAACTTTGTGTTGTTTATATTATTTTAACCTCAACAACTGAAAACGAGGAAAAAGAGAAATAAACTCTTTCTCTTTTTTTTTGTTTTCTTTTGTTAGCAGTCCATTTGTCTTCTGTCTCTGCTCTGCACTGGTTTTTGTTTCTCAAATAGATTCTTTGTAAGCAGGTGAAAGCTGTCTCCCAGGGATATGAATACCAGTCATTTTTTAAAAGAAAAACAGTATTTGCAAGCACACTGCATTTCTAGTCTGGGATGTTAAGTGTACAACAAATTTTAATCTTGGCAAACACATTGAGCACTTTCATGTCACTATGTCTCTACATTAATTTCTGGAATCTAGTAATGATACTCTTGGTGGCAAAGAAGTACTAATTCATATAAATGGTGGTATGAGCAGTCATAATTCATCTGTTCTTCAGGTTTAAGAAAAGACAGTATTCTAAACCAGAAACTAGTATCAGATTTGATTTTATATAATAGTTTTGTTCTTTTGAAGTTCTTGGGAGCAAAAAGAAAGAACTCCCTCATTTTAGTTTGGTTTTTTGTTTGGTTGGTTTTTTTTTTTTTGTTTTTTTGTTTGTTTTTTTTTTCTAATGTATTTAAATGCATTAAATTAGTAGAACCGTTCTTGTAAACAAAATAAAACATCAGAGAAATATTCTTCTGCCTAAGCTTGTGAAAGCTGGGCTTTGTCTAAATTATTTGCTGACTTCAGTCATCCATTTCTCAGAAAAAAAAAGAAAAATCTCAGAAGGTCTCTCAAGAGAAGACAAAGGCCAGCTCGTGCCTATTGTCTAGACTCAACCGTTCAATACTCATCATCCTTATTCTTCTGATTCTTATGCCTCAAAGTCATTTCAAAATGAGGAAAGATAATGGGAATAGTTGTATGAGAGCAGCATCTCTGGCAAATATGACCAATTCTGTAGAAAAGGAGCTGCTCTTGTTGTAAAGCTTTAATTTTCTTTTACTTAGTTTTACTGCAGATCTTCAGCATTTCACTGCTGCTTTTATGGTATTTTAAAAAACATTTGCTTCCACAGTAAAATATTATATCTATGTCATCTGTAAATTTGCACTTTTACACAGCTCCAATTGCATCTTTTGTTTCCATAGATTGCATTTACATTGCAGTTGCACTCTGTTTCATAATTAAATCACTTTCAGTCTAAGTAAGTACAGGAAATCTATGCTTCAGTGTGCAAGGCTGCTGACAAAGTGAAGGGTAACCCAATTCTCATGCACTCAACTTTTTAATTAGTTGCTGCACATCTGAGGATTAGGCTTGTTGGGATGTCTTGCAGAAAATAACATTAATATTCAATTTGGTTAAGGACTTTCAATAAACAAAAAGAATTAATAAAGCTATTAAGCAAATGTCTCTGATGACCACTTTCCACCCGGATTGCAAGTATCCAGAAGTGTTTCCAACGCAGGCAGCTGAGGAGGGTTTCTCTGCCCGTGTTTTGGCTGAATCTTGAGGAGTAGCTGGGTATTTTCCATCCTGAGCTCATATGCATTTGAATTTGCGGAATGTATTTTCTGGGGTCTACAAAAGCCAGGTGACAAAGAGTGCTTTGTTACAAGCGCTGCTATCAGCCTCTCAAAGTACGGGATTTCATTTTCTTTTTGTCTGTTTTGTTTAGGTTTCAGAATATTCTGCATCTGAACGAGAAAGCTTTTTTTTCCCCTTTTTTTTTGTGAGTTTGAAATTATTTTTGATATTAAAGGTTTGTTAAATTATGCCTTTATCTGGATTTTTTTTTTTAATGTGAGGAATGGTTTTGTGAAATGTTCTGCATGAGCCTCTGCAGCTCCAAGTTAAATGATTTGCATTAAAAAACGAGCTCATCTAATGTAAACCTGGGAATTATTTTCGGCTCATATTGTCATTTGAAAAATCTGGAATTTCAGTGAAAGTGAACTGCTGTAAAAATTAATTCATATTTCTTGGAAAATGAGCTCTGCTACTTACGTACGTCCTGGCAAGGTGGTGTTGATTTTGTGTGGAGATTTTGGCTGATTTTATGGGTGTCATAAATTCACTTTATGTTATAGCTTGCTATAAATCACAAACATCCTTTCACAACTTTTGAGAGCTGTTGAGGTAACAGTGATGATGTAACTTCTCCCAAAATACTGTTTACATTCTGTTAAGGCTCCTGTAGGGACAGGTTGTGTTTGCATTGAAGAGACATTCAGTTCCTACCCAATATATACTATTATTTGTATATTCCATGTATTTGCAAGTGTGTGTGTGAAATCGATTTCACTTCAGGTTTTTTGCCAAGAAGTTTAAAAAAACAAACAAACAAAAAAAAAAAAAAGCTCTGGAAGAAAGGCTGTAAAAATCCCTGTGCCCAGCAGGGGTTGGACCAAACCCTTTGGATGCTGGTTTGTGATTTGCTCTGCACTGAGCTGCAATGATGGAACTGTTCACCAAAGGCTGCAGTGGGCTCCAGGCACTCCTGAAACATCTCTCCACATTAAGTCATCGGCACACTTTTGGTGTTCCTTACTCTCCCACAAGTCAAGCCATCGTTGAAAGAACACATCACTCTTTAAAACGTATTTTAGATCAATCTGGTGAAGAGTACAAAAACTGCTCCCCCTAATGCACTGGCAGAGAGGCTGTTGGGTGATCTTGCCATGGGCCTGCAGAGGAGCATCCTCCAGGAGAGGGTTTGGGCAGGCAGAGAGCCATTTCCTGCCTGTCCCAATTCAATTTGCTGCCAGTTTGATTTAAGCCTCTGCTGGTGAGTTAAAGATGCTGCAGTGCTGCAGGGGGTGTTTGTCTGGAAATTTTATCTTCTGCTTCATTGCAGAGGGTGACCAACTACTTGGGAAATAAGTGGGAACCCGAGCATCCACTACTGCTCTTCCCTTTGCTCCACTCTCCCTGCTAAAGTCTGGGGCTCGAACTCTTGGGAATAAATGAGGAATATTCCATGTTGTGACTGCCAACAGAAGTAGGTAGTGGAAGAATATTTCAAAGCAAGATTTCTTGTGACTTTTCACAGCTTTCAAATTGCAGCTGGCTTTGTAATCCACTGGAATTACACAAGGCTCTCCTGTCCAAGGCATTTTCCTTGTCAGCAGGCAAGATCCAGCAGGTGTCTCCCCACCATCCACAGGGAGCTCATCAAGATCCGTGATGTTTGTTGCTGTTAATTTGATATGGCATTCCATAAAGGACTGGCCCAAAGTCCACACTGCAGTGGACTTTGTAGGGGAAGTCCATTGCTTTCCCTACAAAAGTGTAGGGGAAGCATAGAAATGATGAAATTCTTTCCTTTTTTGGTAGAGGTTGTCTCCCAGCCCTGATTTCAAGTTGCATCAGCATTCAGTGCAGAGCAGCTCTATAGGAACAGATCTGTAGTCAGCTTTCATTCTTTAAATGAGACACCAGAAAGTGCAGTTCCATGTGTGACACTACTTTCACGTTTCCTGAATGCCTTTGAGTTGGATTTTCCCAGGATTGGGGTTTGTGTAAAGGGTGAGAGCTGGCCACATTTCCCTCCCTGCCTTCCCACCTTTGACTCTTTAGGCAAGTGGTTCCTACAGCAGATCCAAGGCTGATGCAGCCCAAATCCATCCCCCCTCCCAGGCTGAGAGATCTGGCTCCTAAAGCAGCTGCTACACAGCACTGACACAGCCAAGGTGGGAAAATCCTTCAGAAAGAGGATGCTTGTGCCAGGAAAGTTGTTACTGTTTAGCTGTAAAAACATGACAACTTCTTCATCGCTTTAATGGGACTTTTTCTATCAGAGATGGATATTGTATATTAAGGTGTCCAGGAGTAACCTATTCCCACATTGATCTATTGAGTTCTCAGGAGAAATTAAGTAAATAATAAAATGTTCCAAAATTATAAATTTGGAGGAAGCCTTTAATCAGTTACTAATTGATTATTCACATTAGCACAATACCTGTAAAGATCAAAACCTAATTTTGACAACATATGCAAAGTTTTCCTCTTGAATTTAATAATATATTCTCAATCTGTTGTTCATTAAGGTGAATATCTGTGAATTCATTATTTTTTCTCTAAGCTTGCTGCACCACAAACTTCATTCCTGTAACAAATTTTCCAAAGAATAATCCCATTACAAGCTTAGTTTATAATACATACAATGACAGCTTTGTTAGCATGTTTATCTGTTTTGTTTGGTGGTTGTGTTGTTTTGGGGCTTTTTGGGGTTATTTCTTTGTTTGTTTGTTTTGTCTAATAAGTCTTTGCAGCAAAATCTGTTCTGGGATGGCACAGAGAGTTAGACCAGGGAGAGTGGATAAATCTGGTTAAGGAACCTGGCTGCGGAGTTAACTCATAAAAATGTGACACCATAGGTTTCCCAAAATGGGATGATTCTTAGCTAGGAATGTCCACTTGTAAGTTATAGAAAATTGACATTTTATCCACCTTGGCATTTGTCTCATTTTGCTGTTCCAATGTGGAGTTTTAAAGCAATGCCATTGTAAAATTCCTCTCTTCCTAATTTTACATTGCTATTGAGGTGAAATTATAGCAGTTTTCAAAGCATACGATGAAGGAGAAAGAAGAAATGAGTGAAAAATGCTGGTTTTGAACTTTTAAATGGAAATGTGTAACACTACTCACAGATAATACCTCTAGGTATTTCTTTGGACACTTTCCAGCCAATGCTGATGCCCGTGCATGGTACAATTGTAGCTGAGCCCTGCCTGCTGAACTCTTTCAGGCACCTTCCTGTGGAGAGCTGCCTCTTGTTGCTTTGACATTTTTTTCATAAAGTTAATGGTAAATGAAATACTGATGTTTCAGAGAAGATGAGTTACGTGCTGTATTAATCTGACCAGCCCACATTAGGAGAGCAGCGAGCAGAATTTGCAGCTGCAGAAGATTGTCACTGTGTTCCTGTGTTTAATGGAATAATTTAGGTATCGAGACAGAAAGAAGTCTACACTAAAATGAGTACAAGCACTTTTAAGCAGAAAACCTGTAGCTAATTTTCAATCCTGTAATTGAATTTGCAGGATAGCACATAAATAAAGCCAGGCTTTTTTAAATGTTGGATGCTTTGCACTGCATAACAATGTTTTACTGCCTCATAATGCTTCCCTGTGTATTTCCCCACATACTCTGCAGCTACATTGCAATGCTGCGTGTCCAAAACTTCGCCCTGCTGCAGCCTACACGGTATTGTGTCAGGAGGCTTCAGGAATACATGCAGGTAATTCACAGCCTGCTAAATACCAGCTCCTAATTTGTAATTTGCTGCAGCTGGCTCAACCCTCAATGTGCAGTCCCTTCTGGACTGCAGCCTGAACTGTGGTGCAGAGTCCTTCCCTGAAAGGCTTTTGGATGATTTTGTGTTTTGCTCCCACTAAAATCACAGAATCATAGAATCACAGAATGGTTTTGCCTGGAAGGGACCTTAAAGCCCTTCTTGTTCCACCCCCCTGCCATGGGAATACAATTCCACTGTCCCAGGTTGCTCCAAGCTGGCCTTGGACACTGCCAGGGATCCAGGGGCAGCCACAGCTTCTCTGGGCACCCTGTGCCAGGGCCTCCCCACCCTCACAGGGAAGAATTTCTTCTTGATATCTCATCTAAACCTGCTCTCTCTCGGTTTGCAGCCATTCCCCCTTGTCCTGTCGCTACATGCTCTTCCAAGTCAGAGCACTTTGTAACAGGTTTGATTCCAAACCTGAGCTTTGAAGAGGTTTTTTTCTGAAAAGAAATTCCAACAGAATTTCTAATGGTATTAAATTAGTTCAAAAAATATATGATATTCTTTTTAACTTCTTCTGACTTACATTTAGTAATTAAATAGAAGATTTTGCAAGGTACTGAGTAAAATGGTGTTAAAAAGTTGCCATAATGACATCAACTTAAACAGCCGTGCCCTGGAACTCACTGTCACCTCACAGATCTGTGGTAGATTACGGGCATTAGAGATGCAATTTGACAAAGTACTGGGTTCCCTCAACCTTTTTAAAGTCAATGGAAGCCAAGGCCACCTGGGTTGAAGCAGAGGACATCAAACTCATTGTAAGATTGAGCCTTCCTTGTAACTTATGCCCTTAACATTTTAGATAATCCATTGATCTCTCTTGAAGAGCTAATATCTGTAATAATGCCATATTTCTATAGCATCCAAAGTCAATTGAAAGACATGTATTATAGCTATACTTTAATCAAGACTTACTGGGAAGTGGAAGTAAAGAATTCTGCTTTCCCTAATAGTACCATTTGCAAAAAGAAAAGCTGACTGGAAAATCAAATGAATTATCTCTTCTTTATACACCCTTTATATGTCTGCTTTCTTTGTAAAATGAATTTAAATTATTTCTGTACTAAGAAAAAAGGTGTTTTAAAATCATGAGAAAAAGTAGATGTTTCTTTCCAGACTATTCACTTGGAGAATTCAAGCGTAATTCATTAAATTTTGTTCTACAAATAAGACCTCAACAAAATGCTGGTTGTCACTGAGAGATGGTGAGTGGACAGTGCCTTTTCAGGACCACTCCTGAGCAGCATTTTCTACTTTTTGATGTGTTCTAAAGTAAAAAAAAAATGTGTATCTTAGGGATTAAATCATCTCATCCAAAACATGATCTCACATACTTGTTCAAAGCAAATAGTTTATTGTATTCACATGAGGGATTGTCGTGGATGGTTGGATTTATTTTGATTATTGGTTAGGAAAGCAATGCCTGAGTTGCTACTTACCACATGTTGAGTGGGAAAGAAAAAAATTTTAAAAAAGACTGCATTGGCAATGAATCTGTTGGTCCTGTGACAGATTTGAGATTAAGTTCTTACACTTCCATGACATTTTGAAGTAGACCATTTTTGTTGTGGGAAAGAGAGAGGAAAAGGAAAGGTCATGTCTCTCTTATCAGGCAGTCATAGTCTCCTGTATAACAGAAATGTCTGTTTAATGTCAGTGAACAGCCCAGATGGAGATTCACGTTGGAGCAAAACATCTACACTTTATCTCGTACCTCAAAGTTTACACTACTTCAACCTTGTGATAACAGACTCCTAAGTCATTTTCTGATGGGATTCCTCTATCATTACACCATGATTCTCCACATGCTGTCCACTTTTTTTTTTCCCTTTTTTCCTCCAAAACCAGCCCCTCTGCAATTCTGACAAACTAATCCTTGTACCAGGTATCTGCAGTCATGAAGGACTGGGTGAGCTGAGACTCAAGTTACTGCATTAAAATATTTCACGGTTTTTGCTAAGGGTGATTTTTGCAAGTCCTTTTTCCTTCCTCGCTGAATGTTCAGACAGAGGAGCAAGAAAATCATTGACCAAAGTTATCAGGAGGAGCAGTGCCACAGTGGTGTTAGAAAGCCCAAAGGGAGGAATGGGAAATGAAGACATTACCTACAGCAAGTTTGACTTCATCAGTCCTTTGAGCTCTGTAGAAAGAGAAACTTCATTTCTGTACTGCCTTTTATTTTGTTCCATCTCTCTCCTCTGGCTTATGAATCTATTTCTAGCATGTATATGTTTACCTAAATGACTTATTTCAAAAATTCATTGTTTTAAAGCTTTTCTTCAATGATAAAATAAGATTCTGATTTTCTTAAACTTTACAGGCTACATAAAAATGAAAAAAAAAAAAAATATTGCAGGTAGTCATGATTGTTTAATGACAGTAATAAGAGCAATAGCTTTTACTTCATTACTCCGTGGAGTTATGGTTCTGAACTGTTACTTTCCCCACCTTAAAATAAAAAGGATTTAAGTGCAGTCTACCTTGAGGTTAAACGTGTGAATGTGCATTTGAGTGGTTCTATACATGAGGGCCTGGCGTAAAACTGGGCAAAACTGAACCACCTCCAAACTCATATGCTTGGAGGAAGTTTTGATGTTACCAGAAACTCAAGTCATTTTAGCAGACAAGTGTATTTTTTTGTGTGTGTCTGTGTGTGTGCACGTGCAGGGGTTTTTAATTAACCACTTGTCTTTCCTCACTGTGCCCTTCTACATGAGGAATAGCCTTCAAAGAAAGATACACTTTCTAACAGCTAAGACTTCCATGTTATTTCTGGCAGTAATCGGTGAATATTATTTAATAAGTAATGATTGAAATAACTCTTTCACAGAAATTTCCTATTGCGGAATTTCTAAAGTGATGGCAAATTATATTGCATTGCATATTCATGCAGTTTAATTTAATAGTATATTTAATGTGAAATATGACATTAATTGCTTGTAAATAGTTTCTTACACTCTAGATGCAGTTTTTAAAATACTGTAATATCAGGAATAATGACCTGGCCACACATTTCAATCAGTCAATGTCTTTGTTAATATTAGGTATGTTGGCAAACCAATAATCATTTGAAAAGAAGGAAGTTTGGGTTATTTAGTTAAGCAGGGAATTTAATTACATGTCTTCTGGAGTCTGATAGAATAAAGCAAGTGGAGGCAATGTTTTGGCAGCTCAGATCCTAGGAAAAATAAACATTAGTAATTAGTTTATGTTCTGTTACTCTCTTCAATTTTTCTTCACCTCTACCTTCCCTTTAATTTTCTCCTACTTCTTCTTCTTTTCTGTGGTCCCTCCATGTCACTGCTTGCTCATGCTTCTGCCTGTGGTAATTTTATGTTCCTTTACTTTTCAGGATTGATTGTCCTCATAGTCCTTTCCCTCTACCTTCTGCACTTGGGTTTCATTTTTCATACTCAAACCAGTACTTGGCCTGATTTTTCATGCATTCTCATAAGTCCTTGGAGGGTTTTTTACAGAAAGAG
The DNA here is from genome assembly GCF_020740725.1 of Corvus hawaiiensis. Taxonomy (NCBI): domain Eukaryota; kingdom Metazoa; phylum Chordata; class Aves; order Passeriformes; family Corvidae; genus Corvus; species Corvus hawaiiensis. The sequence goes on along the minus strand of NC_063226.1, from coordinate 2,685,160 downwards.
AGGACGTGAATCAACCCCCCATCCCAGTAAGCCAAAAAGAGAGACGGTCATGTCTGTGGAGCACAGGTCACAGCAGCAAAGTCAATTTTGTATAGACAGGAACCTTTCAGTGTTTTGTCCCAGATTCCAGGAATTCCCTGTGATGAGCAGGGCTCTGTCCCTCTTCTCTTTGTCATTCTGGAATTTTGCTTCCTTCCAATACCTCCTTGTTAGGAGCAGTGAGTTGTTCATATCTGGTGTGATTTGCTGTCCTTAATGTGATTTTACATTCCTTTCCAGATCAAAACATGTAAATGTCTCTGGGTCTCTCAGAAAGCTTTAATCTTGTAAAGTAGGTTTTATTGAAGAGTTGTTTTTTGACATTCGTGATAAGTTTGATAATTGCATTAATAATTATTCTTTCATGTCTGCTATTTACAACCAACAAAGCATCTGATTCTGAACCTCAAGGAGAAGTCAAAATAATAGTGGAATCAAAGCTGTGACAGCAATGGAAAGCAAATATGGTTTGTGTTGAAAAGAAACAGTTGAGTTTTGAAGGGGAAGGATGGCTCTGGACAGCTCTGCTGGTCACTGCCACGTGGTGACAGGGGCACAGGGTGTGTTCCAGCTGCAGCAGGTGAGGAACTGGAGCATGGCTGGATTCCCTGTGATCCCCCAGGACAATAGCTTTCTTTCATAAACTAATCAATTTCTGCCCTAAATTCCTTGAGCAACTATTTAAATAACTGTGAGCTTAGTGTGTCTCTGTTTTCAATTTACAGAATTTACCACTTCACCTCTGGGTTTATAGTGGGGATGTGCTGAATCTGAACACTTCAAAGGAAATTCAGCAGTCGGAGTTCCTAATAAATCCTTAGCTTGCCCATCTGTATAATTTGTATTACCATGTCCATTGCTTACAGCTTGGAGATTTCCTCCAGAAATGCTTCAGAAAATTGAAATAAGGGGAAAGCAAACAACAACATTCATAATTTTATATCCATTAAAAGCTCAGACAGCATTTAAACAACAACTAAAAAAAAGATATTTTACTCTCAACATAATTAGCCAAGTGCTTTTCAACTCCCAAATCATTTTGCATCCCAGTCTCTCAAGCTGGGAAATATTGGAAACATTGGACCCTCTCCTTGTCCTCTTTCTTTCAGTGAATTCTAATTTGGAATTTTGTGCTCTTCTCATAGTATCAGGTCTGCTCTGTTCCTTTTCAGTTTTAAGTATGCTAAATATTTAGCTCATGAGAAATTTAGTTCTAATTAAATTCTATTTGTATTACCTAAAAGTTTACCTGTGACAGGCAAGCATGTGATGGATTGTAAAAGCTGTTCTTGAATGAGATTATATCCATTTCATGCCCAAGATTTTTGTTTAAAAACTAAAAGGGAAAGCTTGGGTTTGTTAATATTACTGTTGGGGGGGGGGGGGGGGGGGTGTTTTACTTTGTTTTTTTTCCAAATTTTGCCTCTCTCATGGATGGATGCTCTTGCACTGCTGTTAATGTGATGTTTGGAAATTGAGAGCTTTAAAGTCTTCTATATAATTGAGTTAGTATTTGAAATCCACATCATTTTTGATTCTTTGGGGGTTTTTTCCCTAAGGCTTATGACACACTGAAAAATCTCTATTTTGTTTTGATTTAGAAACCTTTTGCTATACTTCCATTTGGACCCCAAAGTTACTGTCCAAACATTCTTTCTAGCTTTTTTTTATCCTTTATTTCATATAGGGGGTAGGAAAGTGAAAATGACCCATCACTTTCTCTGTACTGGGAAGCAGAGAAGATGAGGAGAGCTGTCATTGCTTTTTGGGAGGAATATTAAGAATTTTCAAGGGGAATAGGAAATGTGTGCTCCCTTTTGATTGACAGATCTACTTAATTCTAGCATCAATAGTCACAAAGAGCCAGGCTGAGTCGTGGGTCCAGCATCTCCCCACCCTCACACTGTGCCTCTTTATCCCATCAGCTCCATAAAAGAACCCAAATGTGCCTGGCTTTTGCTTAATGCGAGATAATCTTGTAGAGACTTCCATTCAGAATTCAGAATGTCTGTAGGCGTGTGACTTTTCGGCTACGCTTTCTCTTCCATCCTTTCCCCGTGTTATTAAACATGTTTCCTTCTTCTCTACAACCGCCTTGATTACTTTCTGTTTTGTCATAAAATATTTGCTTAGTAACAGGCACAGGAACTTGGCAGTCATCTCCGTGTTTCTGCCTTTGATTGTGAGGAGCTTTGAACCCATACACAACATTTCACAATTCAAAGGGGAAAAGTAAGCCTGGCAGTTGATTTCCAGCTTTTAACCAACATGCAGAGCAAAATATTTATTTACAGTGATCATAGTTCTATTGTTCTCCAGACTGTAGGAAATAATAATGCCTAATCAGGTACTCCTGCAATTCAGAACCTAAAATTATCTTGGCTTCTACAAGGTTGGCTTTAACCTTTATCTTGCAGATTCTTTTCTCCTGTTTTCCTCAGATTTTTAATGGCAGGGAAAAATGAAGACACTTTTGCATTTTTCTGACTGCAGCGTGGAAGGTTTTATTGCCAATCTGTCTGACTGGAGCTAATGAGAATATATATCAACCCTATGCTAGATATTAGCAATATTTATCAAAAAGTTCATTTTTCACATGAAGCTAACGTTATTCTTGAACCATCTGCTATTTTTCCCAGAATTCAGCAACTGCAGGGAATTTGCTAGAAAAAGTAGCTCTTGTAGCAGTGTCTGATGCAGGGATAGCACGAGATGGAGCTGGAATGTCTCAGTCTCTCTGTAGCACCTCGGTGGTTTTGAGTAAAGACAATTTAGTACAGAACCATGGTTGGGGTGGGAAGGGACCTTAAGATCACCTCATTCCAACCCCTCTGCCATGGGCAGGGACACCTCCCACTATCCCAGGCTGCTCAGAACATCCAGCCTGGCCTTAAACACCCCCAGGGATGGGGCAGCCACAGCTTCTATGGCCAACCTCTTATTTTACCCCTTCTCCTTTGTAGCCAGCTCTGATGCCGGTCAACAATTTAGCCAAAGATAGGGAAGGAGTGTTTGTCTTTGCTTTGTTTAAATTTTTGCATAACCAAAAGTTAACATCAGGACAGGACCTTTTGTATGAGAAGAAAATTATGCAGCCATGCAAATAAAAATCAGCTAATGCCAACAACTGGGTTTTGTCTTTCTAGGTCATGTCATGTAATTGTGTTTTTACAAACAGCCTTCAATTATTCGATGCTCCTCTTTTTCCATGCGTGGGCCAGATTTATTTCTCTCTGAATAATTATCTGACATGTGGCAGACCCTGATAGTGTTTCAGGAAAAAACGACCAGTATTAAATGAGTGGAGCAGCTCTGGGTGTGCTGGGCAGGAATCTGTGCTTCTACAGGAAATCCAGGAGGCCCTGGGTGTTCCCAAATTGCTGAGCATCTCCTGCCTGTGCCTTGGAGGATTGCAGATTTGATGGTTTGGGAATGCTGGACCTATGGTGAATATATTGTATCTGATCGAGTTCTATGATGTGGAAATTTCAGGGAATAAATTTGGTATCCTTGTAGCGTGTTTTCCCAGAGGGTATATCAAGATGGAATACATGTTTAAAAAAAAAAAAAAAAATTCAAACTTTTGAGAACTCTGAAATAGAAGAGGTAGAAGCTTCCTCTTTTTGCTGTGGAAACATGTTTAGGCTTTATTGTATAAATTAACTTTTTTTAAAGTTAGACAACCAAACAAGTATTTTAGCTTAATTGACATATACCTTCATTTTAACTTATTTTGTTTGTGCAAAATGCTTTTAAAAGCTTGATTTACAGAAGGAATAATTTGACTCGGTAAAAATGAAACTATTTTGAAAAGCAGTTTTCTGATTCTCCCCTAACTACTGATCTTGGAAACCTTTTTCTGTGGTTTGCTCTGGGTAACTGCAGACAAAGTGCCATTTCTTGACATGTTTGTACAGGTCAGGTCATGAATGCCTCTCAGTTTGAGACCTTCCAATGTTCTGCGCTTTGAAACCTGTTTGTGTTGATCTCAGATGAATCCCATAAATAAACTTTTTTTGGCTTCTCGAGGTCAACTAGAAGAGCAGTGCAGGTTTAGCCTCTCTGGGTATCTGATTTTCATTTTTAATTTTTAGAGAGAGCAATGAAAAGTCTGACTACTGCTGGGGCTTTTAATGTAAAGATCAGCATCACAAACCTGGTTACTGAAAGTCCAGAGCACACTGTAGTAGTTTTTCCAACCTTGTTTACTTGGTATCATGCAAGAGAGTCACTTTCTCATTCAGCATTTGAATAATTGTCTTCAAACGCAGATAGTACAAAGTTTTCTGCAAAAATTGTGCCTGAAAATACACAGTTTGGCTGTTAAAATGCAGGAATGGGAGTGGATTTTGCATGATCACTGACAGGAAAACCAGCCTGTCTCACAGCCAATCCAGCCTCATAAATAAAGCATAGGCACCACACATCATTCTTTTCTCTCTTCACTATCTCTGCCCTTTGTGTTCATATTCTCCAGCAGCTGCACGTGCTATTAATCTGCATTTAGGTGAGGGCCTGAACGTCTGCTCTGTGCTTGCAAACAGCTGCAGAGCTCAATTTGCTAGTTGGGATTGAGGCCTTTTAAAATGTCATCCTGTGTTTCAGCATTGTACACAACGTGTTCCTTCACTGCTGATTGAAAAGCTCACTTTAGCCAGGGAAGCAGGAGCCCCATGTTTGTTATTTTTTTTTCCCTATTAGCACTCCCGAGTGCGGGGGGAGCAGTTAGCACAGAGAGCAGCTCCCCCTGATTGCCTGCTAATCTGTGAGGATCTTTCTGGTCGCCTCCATCACTGCATCAGCAAATTACAGGCTGCTTGTTTGCTCCGTGCTTGGCTGGTTCTGGGGCACTGCCAAGTCTCCCTGTCCGGAGGAATTGCGCTGCTTTGCATTAAAGCCTCTGTCAGATGGAGTTTTGCAGGGAGGGGACTGGGGCTCGCCTGTAATTAGTGCAAGCTGCAACACAAACAATTAAGGCTGCTGCTCAGGGTGGGTGCACAGAGCTGGGGCTGTGTGCTCCTGTTTATTGCTCACACAAGGAAATTGGAATTGATTATGGGAGGAGGCTTTCCTGCCCAGGACCCCCAGTGCTGAGATGTGAGACTCAACATCTGTGCAAACCCAACCTGTTGTTCTCTGCTCCGTTCTCAGGACAGCCCAAACCTCAGAGCCTCCTGAACCCAACCAAAGCACCCCTGGCTCTGCTGCCCTTCTCAAACATCCTGGCAAAGCATCACAGAGAGCTCTGCTGGGTCTTGTGGCTGAAGGTGGGCAAGGTTCATCTGGTGCACGTTGCTGCAGCGTGCCCGTGCTCTGACTCGACAGCGCGGGCTCACGAGAGCACAGAGCCTGCACAGGGCTCTCTGGGCTGTAAATATATCCAGAGATATTGTTCCATGTCAGTGCTCCTAGCAAACAGCCACCCTTTGATCCACGGGGGAAACAGTCCCTGGGAGATAATCGGAATAGCAAAGCAATGCAGAAATCAAACTGCTCTTTCTGTGCATCTTTGATGCACTAGAACTTAATTTACTTTATGCATAGAGCTGCTTTAACTTTACCTGGAGGCGAGGTGCAATTTGGATTGCTTTTTCTTTTTTTTCTTTTAAAGAAATCCCATTATCAGTAATAAAGTGTTTCATGCCTGTAAAAACAGGCTGTAGATTAATCATTATCCTTTTTTTTTTTTTTTTTTTTTCAATCAGGCTGAAACATGGGCTTCTATGACTTGTTTAGTTTGGAGTCACTGAAATTAAAAATTAATTAATTGAAAACACTGTATTTGTTAAGTTATTCTTTCAAATACTTGGGTAATATGGATTTGGTTTACCCTATTCTGCAGGTAGATGTAAATGCCTTCTTGTCTTTACAAGGCAGAGACACAATGGGCACGTCCCAGGAAAAGCACAGCTTAGTCTAAAACCCATCTTGTTACTCCATTAAGCCATCCCAAATTGTTTGAGCAGCAGTGAGGTATCTGTGAATTATCAGTGGGAACTCTGACTTCTAAGTAAATGAAAGCCAGAGTATATAAAAACAGGTACATCAAATTAGGTGTACAAATTAAATTACGAGATTTAGGTTCCTAAGTAAGTTCTGGCCTAATTTTTCTTAGTGTCAGTCACTGGCTATTCCCATCTGCCTCACCAGGACAGGTGGGTTTTCTAAAAATATACATGGGAATGTAGCTTTAAACACCTCATTCTGAAAATAAAGCAAGGTAAACATTTTAGATGCTGGAACTGAGCTTGAATCTCTGATTTTTGGATTAGATATCAGGAAGAAATACTTTACTCAGAGGGTGGGCAGGCCCTGGCACAGGGTGCCCAGAGCAGCTGTGGCTGCCCCTGGATCCCTGGCAGTGCCCAGGGCCAGGTTGGATGGGGCTTGGAGCAACCTGGGACAGTGGAAGGTGTCCCTGCCCATGGCAGGGAGCAGAATGAGATGATCTTTAAGGTCTCTTCCAACCCAAACCACTCTGTGATTCTTTCTTCTGATTTGCAATCTGTTGAATGCTCTTTCATTAAAACTTATTTAAAGTCTGGTGTAGTGACACCAATAGTGAGGGTTTAATTCTTAAACAAAGCTTATTTCCACCTAAAAACTATGTTCAAATAACACTTTTTAAGCTGACTCCTGTGGGTTTATATACGTTTTCTGCCTGCTACCTGACAGAATTATGGGATGCCCAACCGCAGCTGCCCATTAAGTTTTCACTCTGCCAAAACCTGGCTCACGCCTCTGCTGGGATTCTTTTCTTTTCCCTAAGTACTGTTGTCTAATAAGGAAAAGCCACTTTCTACCACTCCAGATTGTAATTAGAGCACTTGATTAATGCAGAATTCTATTCTATCTTAACTGTAAATCCCCACAGATTTTGTTAAATTCTGTTGTCTGTGGGTCAGAGTTTAGAGCAGTGATTGGTCTCTAAAGGAGTTAATACTTTAGACAGTGGGGGCTCAGTAAAGGAAGTGCATTCATATTTTCATCAATTCCAGCTAACTTACAGTATTTCACTGGTCAGATCTAATTTGCTTGATGAGACATCACTGAAAGATGTTATCTATAGTGTAAGCTTAGAAATTGATTGTAACACATAAATCAAGGGCACTGTTTCATGCCTAGGGCAAGAAATGCTATTTTTCTCTTCATTTCATTTGCTCTTTTATAATAGCTTACCTTTTCCAAACTATATCCACCAGATTTGTTTGTAGATTTGCAGAGAAGCAACAATTACAATAACAAACCACCCTAAATGGTGGGGTTTTTTTCACCTGGACCCTCTGTAAAATTGTGTTTGTTTTTGCCAAGGTGAGTTGGACAGTAGGAATATCTCAGGCAAATGGGATACCAGTTTTTATTTGCATTCAAAGCTACTGTGGTTATCTCATTCCTCAATCATTAAAAGAAAAGACTTAGATGTCAGGTGTAGGTTACGGGGGTTCTGGGGTCCAGTCGGGATGGCCGGATGTAGACGGTGACGGATGGAGACGAGAGATCTCTATAGGCAGGTCTTGGGACACAGCCGGTTTATTGTAAAGGGTGTGGGTATTGGGGCACTGCTCAGAGCTGGTAGACTCAGCTCTGAGCAGGCCCAAGAGAGCAAGAGAGTGAACGGGAGAGAGAGAGAGAGAGAGAGAGAGAGAGTAGGAGCAAGAGTAGAATTGGAAGAGAGGAATGAATAGAAGAGAGAATGAATAGAAGTGAGAATGAGAATGAGAATGAGAATGAGAATGTGAATGACTGAAGTCCTGGTTACAATACAATAAATCATCTTCTGCACTGAATATTCTAATTGTCACTAACCAATCTAATACAAGATACAAATCCTATGGCATTTACATACAGCCTATAAGAGTTCTTATATTACCATAGAGTGTTACATCTTAACTTCTAAAAACTACTCTTTGGACCCCTTCTGCTGAGCTAGTAGGGTCTGCTCTGACCCTTGGACCTGTTTGCAAGCAGAGGGTATTGTTCCATCAAGAGGGGATTACTTCAGTGGCCATACCATTGTTTTCTAGTTGTTCAGTAACTAAGACCTGGTATTTCAAAAGTGGCTTTCATTTCGATGTTGCCTGTAGTTTTCATATTCCCAAAATCTTTTGTCAGGCAATCATATTTCCAAGGCTTTCCTGTTTCATCTTCCCCAACAGTCAGGGTTTTACCAATATTGTGAAATTCACATTAAACAGACTCCACTGATGCTTTATATGCCTATTATTGTACGTACATACACATAAACACAGCAGTCAATCTTTAGCTAATATCAATTTAGTGCATATCTTAAAGCTGAATCTTCAGCTCCCAGACTGAAATTCTTACATTAATTGGCTTAAAAATGTCCCCTCTCTGCCATTTCTGTCTTGTGTAAGCCCGGGGACAACCTTGTGCCTTAGGAGTGCTGTTGGTTTTATTAAGCAAATCCCATGTATTTCACTGCTTTGGACACTTCATGGTGGATTTTCCCCCTGTAATAAGAGAGAATAGACTCTGATGAGTCAGCTGAATACTTAAGGTACTCATGAAATTTACTGCTGTGTGTGTGCCCTTATCACTGCTGCTCCCCTGGGACTGCAGACATAAATCCACTGCTTCCCCTACAGCTGCCATTCTGATGGGCTAGGAAGTGCTGACATTCCAAGTATTAAAACAAACCATCAGTAATTTTCCACAGTGCCTGTGAAAATTTCAGATTTCAGACAGTGCAAGCATCATTGACCTCAAATGCATGTAATTTAGTAGGATTTTTGTACATTTGCTTTTTCTAGACATGCTATTAGCTCAGCGAAGTTGTAAGTAATGTTAGAATGCTGTACTTGAGTGCACTCTTCAGCTGACACTGGGCACAGGAATAATTTGGATTGAATTTGGCATAGTATTTTCTGATTTTCTAAGATTCAGGTAATTAGCAAAGTCAGAATTTATCAGGGCAGAGCACTGACCAGAATGACCAAGAAAAGAAAATTCTAAGAAAGTTGGTTCTACGTCCATGGCCATACATAACCTGTCTACCTTCCTGCCTGCAGCAGGGGCTCGTGTCTCCCTCTCTTGTTTCTTTATTTTACTGGGAAAAGGTTTCCCTTTCTGTAGCCAGGGTTGATTCTGTTTGTCCTCCTGCCCTCGTTTCACAATATCCCCAAGGCTTTTACATGTGCAAATGTATTCACCTCATCATTGGCCTGGTGAGTGGCATTGCCAAACTCTTCCATGTGATTTAATGTCTGATAAATCACTAGTTACTGAGAAAGCAGTAATGAATTTAGTCCAGATAACTCTTTTCCTGATCAGATACCTGTCTGACTTGTCAAAAGCTTGTGGTTTTGGAAAGCCAGGTTCCACCCACCCATATCTGCATCGCTCCAAAGTGAGAGCTTGTGTCCCTTCTGTGTAACATGAGGCAGGGTTCCCTTTTTGCCTTGATGTCTGTGAGCTCTTCTCCAGTTTCCTCCAACACACCATAGATCGACATTTTTGGACACTATGTTACTTTTTTTTTTTATTATTATTATTTTTAATTGCAGCAGCAGAGTTGGTTATTGGCCATTAGGATGCATCCAGTGGCCTCTTTGTGCAGTGGCTCGTGGAGAAACTGTTCTGTGGCTGTGTCTGTAATGCCCATGTGGAATCTGATGGCCCATGACCGTAAGGTACTCAAATCACTGAAGAAATGAATGCTCCCAGTGCTTTGATTGTGCTTTTTTAATTCAGCCACTGTGTAGATCCAGTATTGTTTTCCAGTGTTCATTTCTCATTCAAGCAAAATTGTCTGACTGTTCGTGTGAAGTTATGCACTGAATGTATTTGATGCCCCTCTAAGCATTGTCTGCTCAGGATTCAACACTTCCCTTTGACTGAAATTGCCATTATAGCTGCTGTTGTCATTCTTCAAATTAATTTCCTGTTTAACAGGGATACTAATGAGATCCAGTGAGTTGTAACTGCAGTGGGAGTCTGCTCAGCTGAAAACTGAAAAGTTAATTGGTGGTCTTTTGATTTCTTAGTGTTAGGATTGCCTTTGTTATAGGGGAGGCTCTATTATTCTGGGGGTTTTTTGAATGACATTTAGCATGGATTGAATTATGTCTTCTGTTGTCTATATTTGGGCAGAAGATAAAGTTGTCACATTTTAATAAAAAAACAACAACAACAATAATAATAATAAAAATAGGCTTCCTGGATCTGTTCATAAATTTTAGGACTGAATCAACTGCAGGACATTTTGGCCAGACATACATGACCACCATTCTCAGAATGTGTCTAATGAGAACAGCCACAAGAACATAATTCCTCTTAGAGGAACCCCATTACTGATGAGAAGAGGAAAGATACTCCTCTTCATTATCACATCAGAGTTCAGAATCCATAAATAGTATTATTTTCAGAAAGACTTTGCTGTATGGCCGGTGCTGTGTTAAGGAGTTGGATTTGTAGAAGTCTCTGGAAGATTTCTGCCTTGGTTCAGGCTCTGGCATTTTAAGTCACCTGTTCTTGCTGTGCTTCAGGTTCAATGAGGGTAACACTGATTTCAGGAAGGAACATTCTTATTAAGTCTTTGGAAATTAGTCCAGAAAGTAAATTGCTTCTATGGGAGCATTAAATTTAGGCATTTAAAACCCCCCACAGTAACATATAATAAAGAAAATAATAGTAATAAATTTCTCCGTCTCAGACATTTAATTTTTAATAAAAACTTTCTATTACCTAAACCTTTTTCAAAATAATGTTCTGTAGATTCTGGCAATTATGTTGGAGCTGAACTGAATGTTCCAAGTTAATTTTGTTCCTTTCTTAACTGTGTACCAAGTAGCTGCAAAAAAAGTGTAGTTTTCTTAACTCCAGATCATTTTAACAGACTATTTACTGCCATAATTTAAGAAAAGGAATTAGACTACTGCTCTAGAAAGAAAGGAAGATCCCTGACTTGTAATGAGCCATCCCTAGGACTGTGTCTGTGTTGGTTTCTATCCCTGTGATCAGAACTGGCTGAGGTCATAAAAGCTTTGAATCGGGTCCCGCAGAAACAGGGCATATGTGTGGTTTAGGTTTTGCATAAGTATTTTCAGAATGCTTTATCTTCCTAAAATCTGTCCCCTTTGAGTTCAGTGTGTTTTATTAGCATGATGTGGGCTGATTTCTGTGGGATTCCTTTGCAAGCGCCGGAGCCAATTCTCTCCAGGGGAGATGAGAGCGGAAGCAGGGAACTGAGCACTTCTGTGGGACAGAACCTGCTGGATCCTGCAGGCATCTTTCACATGTGTCAGACCACTTCCCAAAAGGCAGCTTGTTACTTTGCCACCACCCTCACACAGATAATAAATAACGTGGAATTAGCCAGACAACAAACAGCTGAAAAGCACAGCAGAGCGCGGTGAGCACCTGCGAGGGCGGACGGCCGTGCTTTGGCACACATTGAGGGGAAGAACATTCCAGAGTACACCTGGCAGGGCCAGGCTTAATGAACAGATCCACCTGACAAATTTCACCTCCCTTTCTGCTCATCTGCAAGCTCTCATTGCTGTGAATTTCCTCTCCTGAATTACCTGTGCAGTATTTCCTGCAGTCTGATGTCAGCTTGTAACTGGCTCAGATGTTCAGCTTCTCTCATTACCAGCACTGCCTGGTTGCCCACTGAGTTAAATGCTCCAAGTTTTGTACTGCCAGGCAAAATTTACCTGCAAAGACCTCATACCAGAATTAGGTTTGTATCCAGAATCCTTACTTCTCCTTGCACAGAGGAATAAAATTCCTTGTCCAAAATGCTGGCACTCAGGTTTGCCACTGAGTAAAGGAATTTAGGAAGTGATGGCACAGAGATGGTTCCCTTATCAGGCTGATCGGGATTTGATTTGATGTTACACGAACTCATGTTCATATAATGTTACTGAAGATAGGCAGATGTTTCATTCACATTATTACTGAATTTCCCCCAGGCATTTTGTTCGTATTAGGGTGCTCTCCCGGCATGATGGGATGTTATCCCTTTCAGTTGTATTTCAATCCTGGTATTTATTGGAAAATTTTGGGATTCAGTTCCTATTCACTTCCTCTTATGAAGGTCATTTGTTAAAAGAAAAAAAAAAAAAAAAAAAACCAAAAACAAAAAGAACAAGCAAACAAAAAAACCCCAAAAATAAAGAATGAGCATGGAGACAGCTGTCCTGAGAAGGTGTCCACGATGTCAGAAAAGTCGTGTCTCTGATGATGCTACATTGTTTGTGTTCCTAATAAAAGAAATAATAGGTCAAGAGTGGATATCTAATCATATTTCTAGTTTGTGGCTCTCTATCACCCTTTCATTATAGTTTATGACAGGTCCAGTAACATGTGTTTTCTTTGTACTTTCACTCAAAAATAATCTTTCCATGCTGTTTCTGAACGGTCACTGTAAGAAAGTTTGTGCATTTGAAAAGATAAATGTCTTCTATTGGGTATCAGCACACGCTGGCAGTTGGGAGCTGTGTCATGCACACTTGTCTGTCACATCCCAATCCATTTTTCAGTGGGGCAGGGAAGGTGTGAGCCCTGCTGAGCTGGAGGGGCACATGTGGTGTGAGGGTATTGACTGGGAAAGAAGCACATTTTTGTTCTTCTTGTATCCGACACCCCATCATCCTCTCTGCACCCTCCTGCTGCTTTTCTGCAAACATTGCCGCTGTTCACAGAGCAAATTAAGTTTTCAAGTAGATTTTCAACTTTTTTTTCGCATTGGCTTTAAGCGGTGGAGAAGGTGAAGTAATGAAAACCCCAGACAGCACTGCCTATGGACTGACTGCAGAAACAAAGGGATGAACTCAGGATTGCTCTGCTCTGGTCCCACTTGGAGCTCCAAAGGTTGGAATGATTCCCCCTTGACTCCTGCACAACGCTTTGCTGATGGAACTCCTTCGGTGCTGGGGCTCCAGCTCATTAGTTTTACCAGCTCTTTTTGCTGCAGTCTGTCCTGACAGCTTGAAAGGGTATTGATTAAGGGCTTAACTCACTTTTTATCACAGCTAATTATATTTTTTTGGCTGGGTGCTAGATTTCAAGACATTGGGTTTGCAGCAGCCTCCAGCAAATGGAGGGGTGATTATAACTTGAGTGAACTGTTTGCTACAGATTCTGACTACCAGCTATCAAAATTAGTATTCATAAAGAGTTTGAGAAGGAAAAAAATTCCAGTCTTTTGAGATACCTGCTAAGAATTCAGATCTTATTTTCATTGTGAGTACACGACTGCCTCTCATCTTCCCTTACTCGCATTGCTGCTTCTCAAAATTTGGGAGGGGCTTTGAACACTAAACCACACAAATTTTGCTGGAATTGGCTCTGAGGGAGCAATTGTGTTTCTGAGAGAGATGGTAGTATCACACCTTTGAGAATGAGAGATGAAGAATTAACCAGGGGCAAAGGTCCTGTGTACTAATTAAATACAATTAAATTTATACAAGCACCAGCACAGTGAATTCTGCTTTTTTGCTTTTTTTTTAAATAGTGTTTACATGGCTATAGAGTGTTCATTGCAGTGAGGTGCTAAAGTTCTCATGTTATTTTATGCCATTTTTTTTTTCTTTCTGAAACTAAACAGTATTTCTAAATGCATTTTATCCTCTCAAATTACATAATTTAGTTAATCTGGCAAGCATTCCAAACCTATATATTTAGGAAGAAGGAGCAGCATTAATTAACTTCGTAAGGAATAAGATCAATATTGTTCTTTTCCAGTTCTTCAGTTTAGTTTCTCCATTCCACTTTCTGAAAAGAGAGCTGATGTAGGGTGTGGGCAGAGGTTTAATGTGACAGTTTTCATAGTCACTTGAGTGAGTAAGCATCTTTCCCAACTGCTTCCACAAACATGCTCCTGTACACTGCCACTGCTACTGCTTTGTTGCATCCAAATTACAGAGGTGCTTGCTTGAATCCTCCAGCATTTTGCAGTCAAAATCCTCTTGCTGTGCAAACATAGAATTTGTGTTAGTCTGACTGAGGTCTTAGTGGTCTAAAGAATTATTATTAGCCCAGTTATTATGATATGATGCTTATAATTCAAATAATATTAATTTAAAATTAATAAATGCCAGCTTTATTTTATCTGCCCCTCTCTCAGCTGTTGTGTTGCTTTTGCACTCTCTCACTGCTAAGTGGCTTCGTTCTGGAGAGAGGTGAGAATACCTCAATCAGGAGCATTCAGATCCTTTCACAGAAATGTGATGCTGATGGTTTCTTCTTCCTCACCCTTCACTATATCAGGGCCGTCTTTATGTGCTTGCTAAATATTCTCCACCTTGCTCTTCATATGACTGCTTAAGCCCAAAATTATTCTCTACAGTGTCCTTTGCATGTTGGATACTGGTTCTTCTTTCTCCTTGTTAACCCTGAAACTATTGCCCAGCTCCCAGGGGTGCATTCACCATAAAGAAGATGGGCTTTATGGCCCTTGTGTCTCCAGCATCACCCCCTCCGTGCAATTTCAGGGCCTTTACCTCAGGTGATCCCATCCTCCTCTGTGCTGCACTTCTTCTGCAGTCAAAGCCAGTTCATCTTCCCTGGAATAAGTGCCAGTGGTGTTGTTTGTTAGTGTCACATACTCTTATGAGTGTCTCTATAAACAGTAGCTATTTCCCTGAACCAGAAGCTCAGGAACAGTTGCACATTTCTGAGTGGCTGTTCCAAGCAGAGCAAACACAGCCCAGCCCAGCAGGGCACATCCAGCAGAGCCGGGCAGCACCTGAGCTCTGAACTGAGCTTAGCACAGAGCTTCTGCTCTGTTCTGAGCAGTGGCAGCACCAGATTTATAGACTTCCTAGGCTACATAGCAAAGGAAAAATGGGAGTTAGTTGCAGTTTTATTCCCTGCAAGCATACCACAGACTAAACCTCTCTCTTTTCTCTTTCACTGTGGTAAGCTGAAACCCTGAGCTGCCTTTTTCATATTTAGCTTTTTGCAAACTTAACCTTGTTACACCACCTCCTTCACCCCCAGGCTGGCACCTGCAGCTGCAAGTCCTGTTTCATTCAGGCGCTTTGCTGTGCTCATTTTCCTTTCCTGGGGATGAGTCCTGAAAGGTACCCAACAATGAGATACCTGAATGCTGAAAAATAATAGTTGATCCTTCTTACTAATGAATCACAGGGATGAAATGTGTATTTGTGTGCTTTCCCTGCATCCTTAAATGCTCCGTTTCGGGCAGAGGCAACAGGCCTGTGAGCACACGAAGAGGAAAGCCTGGACTCTGAGTAATTTGCAGTGAGCATTTGTATGTAATTCCAGGTGTTAAGTGTAATTCCCCCTGTGATTTTCTGCACCCATTTTTTCCTTCTCTTCCTTGATTGCTAATCAAATTGCATATAAATGTTTTCCTGATGAATCTCACTCAGTCTCTGGGCAGTCTCTCATATGTGCTCCACTACCAAAACATGTAATTTGATCTCTGTGTCTATATAATAGAATTCATCTTTTCAGAAGCTTGAAATCATTTCCCTCTGTGTCAAAGGCTAAATATTCCAGAGCCTGTTAAGTGGACTTGTCCTCCAAGTCTAAGGAAATAAATGGAATGCTGATTTGATAGTTTTAAGCACAATTTAAATAATCACAGTATCCCATTGCGTAAACTGCGTGCTGCCTAAGGCTTCTCTGTATTGATTTTCATGTTTGGAAATGTTCTGGTGGGCTCTGTGTCCTTGTGGCCAGGGAGGACGATGGGTTCCTGGGATGCATTAGGGAGTGTGGCCAGCAGTTCATGGGAGGTGATCCTCCCCCTGTATGCTGCCCCAGTGAGGCCACGTGTGGAGCACTGTGTCCAGCTCTGGGGTCCCTTCCAACCTCAGCCATTCTGTCATTGTTTTTGTGATTTTGCTTATTTGCTTTTAATGGGGGTAAAAAAATTAAAAACAAAAACAAACCAAAAAAAAAAAAAAAAAAAACAAAACAAAAAAGAAAAAAAGAAAAAGGGAGAAGCGAGAAGATAATAATTCTTGCCATATTTCTGAAGCATTTTCCTTTTTTTCAAAAGCTGTAGGCTTTCATGTGTTTGTCCAAGCTCTCTAGAAATCTGACAGATTAGAATGGATCATCGATTCTGAAGAAGTAAGATTTGAGGGAACAATGAGGAGCACATGTGAACAGGGTAGGGGACAAAAGCAAGCTGTTACTGCATTGCCTGTGATTGCAGTCTTAGAGCCAAGTGAATAAAAAGCCTTTTTGGAGCCAAACAGACAGCCTGTCCCTAAAATATTCCTGTTTTTCTTATTGAGTTCGCTGTAGCTCTTGAGAATCACCAGGTGCTATTTTTGTGCTCTTGCTGTGGCAGTGGAGATGTGACACCAGCTGGCTTTTCCCATTTGTCGCTCGTGTGCTTTGCCAAAGGTCAGGCCCTGAAGATTTCTGCTTAACTTTGGAGTCTCGTGTCTGATGCTGTCCCAAGGTAAATTGTCTATTTAAGCATTATCTGAAATAAGTTGTCTTTTGCTTACAATGGGCTGATTTGAGTCACAGTCTGCAATAAATAATGAATGCGAGAGAGAGGTTGCAGTTCAGTCACAAATTATTATTTACGGAATTACTGCTGACTTCTCGTTAGCACTTGCAAGTGCCAGACCAGCTCTTGAAGGATTTAGGAGATTGCTTAATGAAGATTCAGTTATTAAGATGCATGGCTGGCCAATATACTGGTCATCACATTGATTTTAGGACTGGATCAGAGTGTGAGCAACCTTTGCATAGCTGAGGAATGAAAAGCAGCTAAACTACTTTGGGAAACTTTTGGAGTCTTTTTTTTTTAAATTTATTTTTCTACTCTTTGTATTAAGAAGTAGCTCGTTCTTACTTTCATTTCTTCTTTAAAAGCTTTGAAATAAACAAATTTTTCTGTATGATAATTTTTAAAGTAGGACTTTGTATAACAATGCAGGATGATATACCACAATTAATCCTTAAATTTTCATTTCATATTGTAAAGCCTACTGCAATTCCATCTCCACAGGCAGATCTAGCCTGCTCCAAGCTTTGTGGTTCTGACACAGAAATTATATAGGAATGTCAAAAGTGTAAACAGTATAAATACTGAATAAAGCCTGAGAAACAGAATGTCTAACAGATACTTTATTCATAGACATGGACCAGTGTCACCTAATCAGGGAGGATAAATGTCTCTTTGAACTTAAACAGTTCATGGGTTTAAACTGAGGTTTATGCTGTGTGCCACCCTCATGTCTAAATCTCTTTTTTCTTTCTTAACAAAAACCATCTAATTGCTCAGAGGTGAATACATACACATGGTTTAGGCACAAGGTGTTTTCTAGTTCCTGCTACAGTCATGCTGGCTGTGCACTCACCTTCTTTCACACCCTTTCTGCTCTTGGGAGAATCCAGGGAATATGCTTGGCTTTGATGGAACAGCTTAAAAATACATCCAGATGTAACCCAGGTGTTGTAAACAAAGGAACATGGGGGCTCCTGTGTGACCCATGGCAAGCTCAGTGCCCTCCTGAATTTCCATTCTGCTGAACTTAAAAACCAATCAAACAAACAAACCCACAAACATAGCAAAGAAACAACCACCCACTCAGAACCACCCCAGATGTCCTGCTTTACTTTCTTGGATGGGAAAACTGTCATCAATTGTTTAACTCAAGTTTTGAGCTGGCTGAGATAACACAAATCATTGCACTTTAAACTGCAAGTTGCAAAAATTGAAACTTCTGCCTTTGGTGGGAGTGTCTCAGTGGGAACCTTTTGCCAGACCTTAACATGCACTGAGGAGACCCTGACTGTACAACTTATCGTTGCTGGAGTTAATTGTCTGCTCCTCTCTCACTTCTCCAAATCAATGTGGTTTCCAGCTTTTTCTGCAAACACGCTCCCCTCGAGTGCAGCTGCAGCTTGGGCAGCACGTGGCAGGGGCTGGGCTGGATTTCTGGGCTGCAAAACAGACCCATGGGGGAGAAACTCTACCTTGAATGCCTTGGCAAGCAACAAGTGTCACAGATGTTTCAGTTGGTGTCTTCTGATTCAGTGGCATCCCTCAGGCTGAAGGAAGCCAAAGGAAGGAGGCAAATGCACATTGTCCCTGTCTGGGTGTCTCTGTCTTGTCCCTGTGGGACAAGAACAGTCTGGAGGTGACGATCAGCCAGCAGTAACAGCAGAATTCGATCTCTTGATTTTTATTGTGTTATTTTTAATGAGCTTAGCATTTTGAAAATTTCCTTTAAATATATTAACAAAAAGGAAAATAATCTATTTGCTTGTTTGCATTAATGTACGAGAGCTCTACCAACTGCAATGGAAAATATCTCCAAAATCAAATTGGGTGTCGGTATTTTTCATTCACTGAATCAATGAGAAAACCAAATTAGTTTGTTCTTTTTTGTTGGTATTATCAAGAGTCTTCTTAAAATAGTTCAGAAGTCAAACTACATACAATGATATAATTATTTTGGATGAACGAAATAGTAAAAATCTGAGGGCACAGTGTTTTCATCTGTCAGGGAATTAGCTTGATCTGTTGTGGTTCCTATTTTGGACTTAATTATGATACCACTAAATATTCCCAGAAGTTACCCTAGAAAAAAGCAAACAAGCAAATTAAAAAAAGAGTTTGGTTGAAGTTTTCTTTTGCTTTTGTTTGTTTTGTTTTGTTTTGTTCAGTTTGCTCTCTTGGGGGGATTACTTTTGGTTCTTTAAAGGCTTTAAAATGGCTGAAGAACTTGGTTAATCTGTGTGCTGCTTGTGGCGAGATGCAAAAGAACATCACATAATTGAAGAAAGGCTGGTGTGAGAGCTGATGTGGTTTTCAGGAGCCTATTGAGAAAATCATCCCCAGCAGCACGACTCCACAGAGGCTTCATGCAGGCACTGGGAGGGGAATTAGTTCTTCGCCACCATCCTCTTATCCACGAGGCACTGAGGACTCGTGGCCTGGTGCTGTGGGAAGTACCAGGGTTTACAGACGGTTTTGCACAGGTTGGCGTTAAAGGTTCAGCAGAATGTTTGGTTACCTGTGCCGTAATTCAAACTAAACATATAATCTGCTGAGGTAAATTTGCCGTTCCCTCTTTCAGAGTTGCTATTTTTAATGCTGCAGTTGCTCACGAGGGAGTGTTTGTGTTTGGAGCTGTAGCAGAGGCTGTCAGAGACAAAACCAACCTTTCCGGGAGGATGTGATGCCTTGTGGCTGATTTTGATTTGCATTGATTTGCCTGTGTTGTTGTTTGATTAGCTCCAGGCTGGTGTTCGAAATGTGGCTTTTCTGTTTGATCCCCCATTAGGATCTTACCTCCATGTCCTATTGATACCTGCCCCAGGCAGCTCCTCTGGCCTCCTGCTGAGTGCAGCTCCCTTCCCTCCCACCTCTGCAACTGCAGCAATTAACTGGAAAAAATCTGGTGTGGGCCTGGAGCTGGGCAGAGCTCTGTTGTTCTGGTTGTGTCGCTGAAATAAATGGCCATAAAACATTTCAGCACTCATTTAATGCCATGAAGCTTCATGAAACTTCTGTGATAGCATTCCTGAGGAAGCTCCCAACTGCTGCTTTATGGCAGGGCTTTGCTTAGAGGAATTGCTTTGTCATTTTTCTGTAGAATGCTCTTTGTTCTGATGTTTTTATACAAGTTGTGTTAATGCTGAATTGCAAGACTGATGTAGGAAAATCAGTGACTACTTCTCTACTAATGTTTTCTTTGTGAAGGAAAACTTAAAATTTTAAATAATGTCCCCTTATTCTCTGATCTGGTTTTGCCAGTGGCAGCTTATCAAGCTGTAGCCCTGTTTTGTGTATCTTCAAACTGGTCACTGTTACCATGTTTTAGGTTATGAATCTGGATTTATTGGGGCTTTCATCACCCATTTCACCCAACAGTTATTTGTAGGAGGCAGGGCTGGGGGAAATGTGTGGATCAAGTTTGCCATGTGCAGGTAATGCACCTGTTGGGGTATGGTGGTGCTGCTTTGGAACATTTTAAAAGTCTGAGCACATTTAAGATTGACTTGCTGACAGGAGCACCCATGCTTCTAATGTGAGTTCTGAATTCTGTTGCAGAGCTGATAAGTTGTTGTCCAGGACAGATTTCAGGGTCTCCCAAAGCTCAGGCTGCTTTTGTGGAATGAGGAGCAAAGTCTGGCGGGAGCACTGCTGTCAGCGCAGCTGCAGAGCAGGAAAAAGACACATTTAAAGGTGATAGCAGATAATTGTAATGGCTCAATCTTAAGCCTCATGAACCTGCAGAGCATTTCAGCAGGAATGTTGCTTGTTAAGGCATCCCTTCCTTAGCCATGGGTTTCTCAGGTCTGATTTGAAGATTTCCATTAATGAAGGTGTCTGTTCCTCACAGATGGAATATATTGCAGAACACATCTTCTGCAGTCACCAGGTTTACAGTCTGGTTAGAGCAGATAAGATCATTATTGTTCTCTCCCTAGCTCACAGAGCTTCAGTGTTAGATGATGTTGCTCACAGTGGTTTTTAATCCATCTGGCTCCATTGAAGCAGGCTCTGTTACCCCTCGCTTCAGTGGATACCCGCTGGTTTTGGCTAAATTACTCAGAAAACATTTTATTGAGTCACTTTGTTTCAGGGTTGGTATTGTTTTAAGTGATGCTGTATGTGCTTGTATTTATGTGCATTATTTTTATAAAATACACATGCATCATTCCCAGTTTGGGGCAGTCTGTGATAGTTTATTGAAATGTAAATAATTTACTTTGGTATGTTTTGAGAGAGAATAGCTGTTTTGCTGGGGAGGCATGCTAGATGGAGAACGTGAAATGTGATTGCAACTTGCCTAACTGTCCCTCCTGTCCAGGACTCCTGATTCCATTTTTGGATTCTGCCAGTGACATAGCCTAACCTTCAGTCATGAGAATCAAGAGGGCATAGCCATTTGTGCTTTGGTTTGTTGATTTGTGAGCTGTTTTAACAACTGTCTTTTCTATTCTTTTGTTCTGAAATGGAATTCATATTTCTAAAGCCCATTCAAGTAAAGAATGATGTATATGTGCAAAATACTGTTAGGCTATAGGCTGTTTTTCACGTTTCTAACATCTGTTGTCAGTCTGGGGAGGTTGTTGTACATTTGTATTGCTGGGAGAAGGAAATTTACTGAAATGCAAAACCCACAGGATGTAAAAATGCTTAACATCTACCTGGAAAGTGTGAGAGTACATCACTGATAAGAACTTTGCACAGTTATGCTGATAGGGTGATGTGCTCGTGGAGTGACAGGCAAATTATTGATTGGAGCTGGAGACTCGTCTTTGGTAGCTGTTGTTTGTCTTCTCTTTCTTCTGCGAGTCCTGGGGGAGCCAGCTGGGAATTAGACTGTAGTCTGTGCCAAGAGTGGATTTATAGTCTTTAACTGTGGTGGAAAAAATGGGGAATTTCTTTTGAGGCAGGGATGCAAACAAGACAGAGAGGGAATGTGCTAGCTGGGTTACAGAGGGCCAGCACGAGGGCACGTGACACAAGAGGAAATTATTTCCTCCCAGCTAGGGAAATTACAGCCACAGTTACCTGCTATCTTCCGTCAGAGACTCTCAGCATTAGTCACTATTTCTGTTATGAAACAAGTGAACATGTGATGGTCCTGAGTCCCAGAGGCAATTCCAGGGATGAAGGTGAGGAGGACCAAGTGCTGCTCTGAGTCCCCTTTGTTTCACACAGGCACAGACTGAAATCTGTGCTGATTTTGACTGTGTTCATTCGAGATGTGACAGGACATTACTGCAGCACATCCATCCCTGTCTGTGTGTCAGGTATCTACAGCAACACAGCCCAAGCCTTTTGAACTTTTGGGAGAGGCAGCTGGTGTGCTTCAGGCTGCAGTTTTGCTTCTGGTTTCTCCAAGAACTCCTTTGAAACCAAAGCAATGCTGCCAGCCTTCTTTCAAACAATGAGCTTACTTCAAGAGTTTAATATTACTCCACGGACTCTCAGGCAGGCATTGGTTTTTCAGAGAGGGAGTGTTTGTTTTTTATTAAAAAAAAAAAAAAAAAGGTTTTTTTTTCTTTTTTCTTTTCAACACACGAGAGAGATCAAAGTCCCTTTAGTTTGTGTTCTGTGCAAAGGTCTGAATTCAGTGTTCTGGAATTGGAGCTTCATCTCCTTGTGGTTTGATTTCCCTGTTGCAAATACCATGTTTGTGTGTTTTCCTTGTTATGGATCTCAAAACGTCTAAATGTCTTATGAATTACAGTTCGTATTTCTGCAGCTGAATCAACTGCAACCAATTGTGCAGCTCCTCCTCCCCTGCCCACCTCACCTCTGGCATTCCCCCGCTTCTGAATAAAGAGATTTTTAAGAAGCGTGGGCAGTTAGCTATAACAGTAACTACCCGTATTTTTGGTTCCTCAACATCATATAAAACTGCCAGAAAACTGTAGAATTCACTCCATTAAAGGCAGTTGCTGAAGTTCATGGCGTGCCTTGATTTCTGACTCCTCATGAAAATGCATTTCCAACTCTGTTCAAACAAAAGATGTTTAACAATAAGCATTTGCTTTCCTCTAATTTTTCACCAAGAACCAATATGATTTTACATAAAATAGGATTCTTAAAAAAAATTATGATTAGTCTGTAGTGTAAAGACGGGTCCCTGAATGTGTTTAATTAGGGAACAACAAAGAGCACGAAATCAGCAAAGCCGATTCTGTAGATGTCTAGAGATCAAACTGAGATATTATTGAAGTAGAGGAGCTTGTTTCTTCTGATGGTTTGAGTGTCTTGCACACCTACTGCATGCTCTGAGCACAATAAAATGTTCTATCACACATTCCCCACACCCAGCATAAGATCCACAGTCCTGCAATAATAGCAGGGATAATTAATTCTGGCTTAAGTATTTAGGAAATTATTGAGTGCTGCAATTACAGGCTTTCCAAATGACAATCTTTCGAAGCAAGAAGCTATGCTGTACGTTCCCCCCAGATCTGAGTGCACTGAGAAGCTTCCATTGAGCACCAGAAGGAAAAAGCCCCTGCAGGAGTGAATCTTAATGTAGTATTAATTGGGTAATGGAAGAACACAGCTCCGAAACACAGAGGGTGCATTTAGAACAGGACAAATAATCTGAAACACAAGCTTGATGAATTCCCTTCATCTCTGTGCTGTGGCTGCTGCAGCACTTTTGTTTATATTGATCTGAATGGAGTGGAAATTTTCTTTCATCTGTCATTTACATTCATTTTACCTGTTGCAATTGCCTCTGCCAGCTTACATGCTTGTTTTCTGGTGAATCTATTAATAAGATTTCCAGCACTTCAAAAGAATTCCTATTGGGCAAAGGTAGAATATAATACACATAAGGTGTAGGAGGGTTCCTAGCTGCAATTTTATCTACTAAAAGTTATTAATGAGTTTTGTGAAGTAAAGAAAATAATTGGAAAGGATAATGCTAATTGCGTGCTATAGATTTTCCTCTATTGCTTACTTGTTTAGCAAGTGACTTGCAGAATGGAATATTTGCACCATAGCTTTCTTCTGATTGCAATATGCCTTCTGCATT
The DNA here is from genome assembly GCF_020740725.1 of Corvus hawaiiensis. Classification (NCBI taxonomy): domain Eukaryota; kingdom Metazoa; phylum Chordata; class Aves; order Passeriformes; family Corvidae; genus Corvus; species Corvus hawaiiensis. Next base: position 2,661,644 of record NC_063226.1, on the reverse strand, counting down.
GACAAAAATAGGCCCAAAGGTCAAATTAATTAAAAACAGTAGGAGAAAGAACACAATGCTGCAAGTTTGTATTTACATGTTCTTGCCTGAGAAATGTGTGAACTACATTTTGTTGTGTGCAAAGCACGGCTGCTGTATGGCAACAAAAATAAGAAAATGCGAAAAAATGTCTTAAAGACTAGAATTAAATTGAATTCTTTAGTTAGGAAAATTTATGCATAATGATGATTTCAGGGTGAGCAACCAGGGCACTTAGCAGGGGTTTTGAACAGTGTAATTGATGCAGGAATGCAAGTTTGGGGCTGTGTGTGGAAGATGCCCATGCCTACAGTGTCCCCCTGTTGCCCACATGACTTATGCCAACTTTGCCCACATTAATGTTATGACCCTTCCCCACAAACGCTTTTCCTGCTGCTTTATTCCAAAGTCCTCCCTGGTTCTCAAGTATCTCCAGCAATTTTCTTTCCCCTGAGCTGTAGGAACACAGAGTAGACCTAAAGCCTTGCATTTGCTCCTTCATGGCTGCATGTTGCAAGGGATTTCTGCCCTTCTGGGTCAAGCAGAGCGAGCAGTTGCCTTTCCTGATCATGACCTTGGTGTCAGCGTTGCAAAAGTACTTCAGATTTATAGATTTCAAGTTCAATGTGGTTTGTACAGAGAATAATATTTACCTCTGATTTAACTGAGCTGTACACGGAATTTGAATAATCCTGAAGTAATGATTGTAGTGGTGTTAGTCTTGTGTGGCAGGTGAGGAAATAGAGGTAGCTCCTGAGTGCATTCACGGAGTTGCAGGAGCAGCTTTCACTGTGCCCTTGGCCTTCCCTCCCCAGCCCCTTGGGTTGCTCAGCTCTTTGGGGCATTTGGGCACCTTTCCAAAGATGCAGGGACTCCAATTGAGGATTATGCTACTGATGAGTACACAATAGTGCAGCTTTAGGGTTCATGCACTAAATGGCTTGGGACCAGGTTGTCTTTAAGCAAACCATTGGTGTGCTCAGTGCTGTGACAGAGGCTCCGGGAGTCTGGGCTGTGCAGTCAGCAGCCCCGTGAGGAGGAGCTGCCCTCCTGCCTTCCAGAGATGCCTAATCCTCACTTCTGCTGACTTCTCTCTTATTTCCTCTTGGTGCTTTGTGTATTTTGCATCAGCACCTTTCTCTTGACAGCTGGAGCTACTATGTGAACAACTCTTGTGCCCGGGTTTCTGTTCCTGTGGTGGCTGGAGCTCACACCTTTCCCCTCCACCTGTTTGTCAGGGGAGCTGCCCAGGTCACAGGGCCCTGGTGACAGCCCCCTGCCCGCCCCAGAACTGCGCCTTGCCTCAGAGCTGAGCTCTCCGTGGGGCTGCAGAGCACGAGCCCCACGTGTGGGTGGTGACATGGGACAAGGGCAGCTGTCCCCTGCTCAGCTGACACCGCAGCTCTGGGCTGTGAGCAGAAGAGACTTTCCCCAGCCTTCAGCTGGAGCCTCTCAGTTTCCCTCACCCAGAACTGCTTATTCCTTTCTGCAAACTAACGTATGCTGCATTTCCTCAGCAATTTGTACTGCATGTTTTGCTCTGAGAGGAAAGATGTGTGAGTAATCCTAGCAGGGCTAAAGAATGGCTGCACTGAATATGGAAATAGGCTGGCAAGATTTAAGGAACAAGGGAAGGCTAATGGCTTTATATTTTGCTTTGCTGAAATTACACAAGTGGTGAATTCTGAGAGACAGTTTTACATTCTGATTATCTGAAAGGGCAGTTGCAGAGCCATCGCTCTGGAGGAGCGAGGGATGATATCAGAGATACAGTGCAGCACTTCAATTTGCAAAATTTTTCCCATTTGCAAATAGATATTTCAGACATCCATTTAAGAATGCATTATTAGCATGTCGTTAGACTCTAGTAACTTTGAATATTTCATGTATTCTACTGTAAATAACAGCTAAATCTTATTCATTATCACCCTGATAACATAAGCTGTGGAAATAGTGATGCCAATGGGAGATTTTTGACTTTAATCAAATAAAACACAATCCTTTTCCTTAAAACAGCTTGAAGAGAAAAATAGATCTTTCAGATATTTGAAACAAAACCAAAGTGTTGTTCACCAAAGCATTTATCACCCAGAATCTTTCTTATTTACAGTGAGAGAAGATTGAAAGAAAACAAAGTGTACCAGTGAAAAAATCCCTTATTTCAGTATGTGGAGTAACTTCTCTTATTGAGAGCAAAACTTTTATGTGACATTTGGAAAGGGAATTTCAGGGCAAAACTTTTGGTGAAATTTTTCTTGATCCCGAGAAATTTTCCTGGACCACTGGAGTCCTCTGGAGAGTGTACTGCTGATAAAAGTCTCCATCCTGGGATGCTGTAATTTACTCTGTGCAAATCAAATACAGCATGAACTGCATCACTGCTTGCAAATTTTGGCCTAGAGCTTTATATTATACATGCCAGCAGGTTTTCGTGGTAAACTGTTGCTTCTTCCTTAAGCAGTTCACCTAAAGGTGGAGCAGGTATTGCTGCCTTGAGGATGTACTCAGAGGGGTGACCTTGGTGGCCAGCACACTGTAAATTTAAGATTAAGAATGGGCAATCAAGGTGGTTAAAAGATATTTTCTTAAGGCCACAAGGATAGCTGTGGTGAGCAAATAGTGGTACAGAGAGCAGAAAAGACAATGCTTTCACTGCTCTCCAAGGAGGACTTGAGTTTCCTCAGAGTCCATTTTGGGTAAGGAAGAACTTTTTGTCTGTTCATTCTCTTCTCCAGAAAGAGCAAGATGCTTTTTTCGACAGCTGCATGAAATACGTTCGTTTTATCCTTGCATTTCAGCTATCATCAATTCCCATTCTAGCTAATCAAACGCTTGATACCAAACATTATAGATTTTCTGCTATTACAAATAAAATGCTGCTCTAATAAAGGTGTGCTCTCATGGCAAACGGAGTGAGATAGCGACATGCCAAAGAGCTGCTCTGCTGCTCCGCTGCTCCTCCTTCTTAGGCAGCTTTGCAGCAAAGCTGCTCCTTTCCTGTGTCAGGGCGTGGTAAGGGCTGGCTGCTGCTGGGGGTGGTGGGTGGCCTCTGTAGCTTTTGAGAGCTGCTGTGAATGATATCAAAGTTGGTGGAAATGTAGTGCAGAAACCTGTGGATCCAAAAATATGGGGCTTTTTTCTAGAAGAAACTGGGGAGGCCTTTCCTTATTTCTCATTATTCAAGAAGTCACTCAGCCCCTTCAGGTTCTAAGCTTGTCTGTGGACTTGCTCTCTGTCCTATGTTATGTACCTTTTTTTTTTAACCATAGTAAAATGAGTTCAATTCAACAGCTACATGAGTGAAAATCAAACATAAAGTTGCTCCTTCTCTGTATTACACATGAACTGCTTTATAATCATCCACACTGGGAGGAAAAAAAATATTTTATGGAGTGAAATGCAACTGAAGTGTTGCACCACTGGACTGGAGTAAAGAACAGTCCTTGCACAAATCTTACTGAAAATATGTGTCTGCATTTTGCTTCTGATTTCAGCACAGTTGCAACCCAAAGAATCAAAATTAGATAAAAATCCCTTTTTCTGGGAAGCACTAATAAGAACAGCTCCATTTCCTGGTTAGAAATGATGAAAACATGTTCCCAAGCCTCTTCAAGTGAACACTTGTGATGGCTCGTGGGGTTACACACGTGAGTGTTGTTTCAGAAAGGTTTGACCTTTACAGGAAAAAATGAACAGGAAAAAAGTTGCAAAGGGAAATAGAATCAGGTTCTTGAGATCTCTTCCAGGTCTCTCTGGCCCTAGCAACCTCCTCAGGGTTGCACTTAAAGGCTTAGCCTTGACTATGATGCCAAAGTACCTCACTGGAGGTCAGTGAGTAATTCACTGGAACATTTATTGTTCCGTGAATCCATACCTTGCTCATGAAGAAATATGAAATCTATTTATCTGAGCCACAACTGAAATGTACAAGTTAGCATAATCAAATTAGAGCCAAGTCCCATGTACATTCATGAAAGTATAAATTCTGCTCTATTTCAATATTAACACAAAGGATTCACAATTGCAATAAAACCCAATCAATATTTCTGCTGAAAAAGATTCACGCTGCAGGGCCAGCAGTCAGAACGGAGGTCAAATACTGCTGAAATGGTTCTGTGTTATTGTTTATTGTGATGTTCTTTTAACTAAAGTGACTTTGCCTATCAGATATGAAGTATTCAAGATGATAACATCAAAGGTGATGGAAAGTGAAGAATGTATTAAAGAAAAAATCAGAAATGAGAATTTCCTCTTTTTCAAACTTAGCAACAGCACAGCCATAGTGCAACTTTCATGTGTAATTTTTATTTAATCACATGTCAGGTTGAAGGCTTAGATGAATTAAACTTTAAAAAGCATGCTTTCAGCTATCATTTTGACATCTAGCATACAATAACTGCCTTTCAAAAGCTAAATAAAATGTTTGACATGCTTTAAATGCTATTTTAGATTTTATTTGCTTTTTATTTCAGTTCTTTGTTGTTATTTCAAGAAGCCCAGAAAATACAATTTAATTGCTAAATGTTGCTGGGGAAAGTCTGATGAGAGATACTCTGGTACAACAAGGATTAGTGTCTGGAAATAAATACCCTTTGAAGTTGTTAATCAGAAACTCGTGAAGTTCCAGGTTCATAATGGGTTTGTTCAGCAATGATTTGGGTAATGAGTTTGTTCCATGACCTCTGTGGTGCAAGAGGACGACGGCAGTGTGGGCTCAGCCTCTGGTTACTTCAGTGAAAAACAGGAAATTTGCTCCTTAAAGCAGGCAGTGTTTGTTACCAACTCCTTCATTGCTTGCCTGCATGGAAAGGCTTTCACAGAGCTCCCCTTTTGCGATGTCCAAAGCTGGGATATCTGACATTTTCCTTATCAGCTCAGTGCAGTTTTACGTGCCTGCAGGAAGGGCCTGCAGGGACGCGGACGTGAGATTCCTAAAAGGCGCCCTGAGTAAGCGAGTGCTGGAGGTACAAGATAGTCTTGCAAGATTATTTCTCATCACTTGAGTGAATTCTTTGTGTGAGTGAGTCCAACTATAAGATCTGACAATTTTAAGTGATTTCCATTTGTGCAGGTGTAGGGACACCATCTGTTCTGCTGCTTTTCTGTGGAGGTAGTAATACTTTCATTGAAAATGTACAAATCTGTCTAAGATAATCATCCACGTTGTGTTTGTATTTCTCTGGGCAGCCAACCAAGCTTTTATTTGCCCTTTTGAAATTAATATGTCATGCTTCCTGCATCAAAATAAATTAATAAAGTGGGAGGAGTTATTTAAATCAATAAAAATGGGAGCCTAAAACCATTTACCTGTCTTATACTGCTGTGGAACAGTTACGTTTTTAGCCACAGTGAGAAAAATAAAAGTATTTATCAAAGCTTTCTCTTCTTTAGAAGGTAGGCAGATGCTGTGTTTTCCATCAGTAATTAGTGAGGATGTAAGATACCAGTTATAAATGTTAATGGTATTAAAGAAGGAGGACTAGAGAAATTTATAACAAGAATGTCAAAAGGATTCTTTTGGATTTCTTCTGGAAGTTTTAAAGAGCTGAAAATGCAAAGTCTTGTCAATATTTAAAAGGGTAAATATGGTAAATTGGGAAAACAGCGGGTCTGTTTGATTTGACAAACAAATAGACAATCAGGAGCTGAAAGGGAAGCAATAAATTTGGGGCAGTAGCTGGAACACCTGAACTTGTTCAGTGAAAAGAAGGGCTTGTTCACCAAGTCTGACCCGTATGAGATGACAATTAAGGTTATTCGGATTGGTGGTAGCTGGGGGTGTTGCTTTTTTATGTGAGATAGAGCAAAACTGATTTTAATGTCCACTGAGCTTGGAGTTCTGAAATCAGCTGAGTATTGTCACTTTGCACAATACTTCTCTCCTTCCCTTTGAAGATGAGCCCTTCATTTTCCTTTCTGGAAAAAACAAAAAGAACAAAAAACCAAACAAAACCTCGCACACCCCAAAACCAAGAAATAAAAACCATTCCTATGCAAGATCACTGTAGGGCCCATTAAATAAATCATAAAAAGTCTTTGCTAAATGGAACAGTGATGTGTTGTTAATGAAGTGTTTCTAGTTGTGTGTAATAATGGTGACCAAAAGGGTTTGGCATCTTCATAGATACTCCAAGAGAAATACAGATACCAGCTGGCAAAGCCAGAGAAGTTTAATTTGAGTCAAAAACTATAATGAGCTGCATTATATACTTGCCTATGACAAAGTCATCAAAATAATGTAATAAGATCTTAGATTTAATGCACCAAGTTGCAAAACTTATGGGAAATACAGACTTATGAAAGAGTTGAGGGAAACTCTTTGAGCTGCATTAGTTGTACTCAGCACTACTCTGTTTAGGGAAAGGAAAAATGAAAATACTGGCCTGTCTCTGTTGAGTTTCAGCACAAAGATGTATTTCCTTCTGGGTTTGTGGTTGGATCCTTTCAGGCTGTTTGTTTTAATATTATTCTGAGAATTTTGCACTGATAGTTGCTGGGTCCTGTTTGTCTCAATGAAAGCCTGTGGAAGAAAAATTGCTGTTTTGGAACAAAAGGTGATAGTTGAGGATAAAAAGATTGGAGCTGGAAATTGTAGTTTGAGTAGGGATCTTCTTTACTGCTTGGACTTGAAGATAGTTATTTTCTGGTTATTTTAGGTGTTTCATATCCTCCTAGCATTTGAAGTAAACAAGCAACTGAGAAGATTAAAAATTTATTTGACTACTTCTGTATTTACTGGCTGCTAATAGTGGAGAGAAATGTTGAAGTAGTCCTGTTCTTTTGTGCTGTCTCACAGCATCTCCTAAATAAGGTCTGTTTTAAATCAGAATTATCATCTAAATAATATAATTAATTCAGCATAAATTAAAAAGTAATGTTTTTCCTTTATGATCTCTTTTTAAAAGGATATTAATTTGCTTCAATGAATGAAGATAATAAGGTTAATAGTTTAATGTTCCTCAGTTGATATCTGCTGGTTTTTCTATTACCTTTTTTTTCTCTTTTTGATTATAAATTGGCTAACCCCTGGTGTATAATACCAGAAATCATCCCTTCAGTGTACCCAAAGCTATTTACTTAGACTCATCTTTTATTATTCCCACTGCCACAGTCTAATTATTGTAGTGAAAGATTGAACACAGAATAGTTTGGGGCTTTGATCAGTCTTCATATAAATTTCAATAATGAGAGTAAAAGGTTTTGCGGTTTTTGGAGATAATTTGATCCCTCCAGACACACTCTGCTTTTACCAAACACAGTGAATGCTGTCTGAGGCCTCTGACAGCATTTGTGTCTGGGTCCATGACATCTCTGCAAGCAAAATTCTTTTCTCATACCAATAAAGAGTAATTTAATATTTTTGGAGGTGCCAGGGAAACTATAGGCTGCTGCATGTTTTTCCTGAAATTTTCGCTTCATTGTCCCCTATCAGTTTAATTGTCTGTATTACAAGTTCCTACATCAGAATCCTCCACGAATACATAATAGGTTTGCTTGCATTTCTCTTTTTGAAAAAGTATCCTAACTGTCATTCAGATAAATAAAATAAACCATAATCCTTGTTATTCTATTACTATCGGTGCTGGCTCCCTTCAGAGATAAATAGAAAAGCAGCTGGAGACTGAGGATATTTTGCAATCTTATAAATTGAAATTTAAATGCCTCAAGGAGGAAATTTCCAAAATAATTGTGACAGAAGATAAGTCCCAGCTTTTGGCAAAATTTTATTAGAATTACTTGTTCCAGATCGTTGTCTGACGCCTGCATGAATTAAGAAAATGGCAGCAGTGCCATGTAGAGGAATAGCTGGGCTTTTTTCATCTTGATAAATTTTTCTGAAAGTGCTCTGTCATCAGCGTTATCAGGTGTGACATACTCAGGGACACGATCAAATTAAAAATCATGAGCCTTTAGCTGATGCCGGTTGATTTTAAATCATAGGGGTTTGATCTTTCCAACCAAGAACATCTCAATTTATGCAACTAATTTTTAGCTGAACGTGGGGGTTCGTTAGTAACATTTTTAATTTTGCTTGGACTATGGGGTTTGGTTTTCCTCCCTGGGCTAGGCCGTTAAAAAGAGTTGGTGACTTTCTGGTCTCCTCTACTGTCAGCTGGTGAAAAACTTCTGCTGTATTTTGACAATGAACCCTGAAAAGAAATATTCCTTTGTTTACATTTAGTGAATCCCAGATGCACAAAGTAGTAACCAGTTGCACGTAGTAATAACCATTGTATTCCCAGTCATTTTCTAAAGCTAGTAATGGTGTCTAATGCTAGAACTTGGGCTAAAAATGTTTTAAGAATGCCTTATTCTTCAAATTCGCTGGTAGCTTGGAGAGGAGAGGATATAACCTGGTGTGGGCACCAAACACAAGACAACACAAAGGCAATGCAAACCCCACAAAATACAGCTTTTACAAGCAGCTCATGCAGTGGAGGTGGATTTTTTTCATACTGTGAATACCAAACTCATTTCAGATCAAAGAATTAGCATATTCCCTTTCCACATGTCATAGCTGTACATCTGTGCAAGTTTTGAATGCAGGGAGTAAATGAGAAACATCACAGGAATGTTTCCACTGGATCAACTCTGTAAAACTTAAGTTTTTTGACCTGTGAGGGAAGAGTTGACTGACACTGCTGGTGTGGCTAGGGCTCTGAGAGGCAGCTGACAGTGAACTGGAATAGGATAAGTCATATCAGTAATTGCTGCAGATCCATCTGGATTTTTGGACGGTGCAGAGACACTCCGTGCATCTTCACCCAGCTGTGGTGGGAAAAGGCAGCAGGAGGAGCAGAACCACTGTCCCAGCCAAGCTTCCAGAGAGCCCTGGGGCAGCTGCAGGCAGCTCACTGTGGAGTTCAATGAGCGAGTCTCCTGGAGACCCCAGAAATGCATGGGGGCTGTGGGGGTGTCAGCTGTGAACCTTTCGCCACCTGAACCTTTTCCCAGTGGGCTGTCAGGCTGTCCCAGCAGTCACAGAGGGGTTGTCTTCTCCCATTTCCATCCCATGTAATGGGAAGTCATTCTGTGTTCAGCTCTTCAGAGCTCATCTGATATCTTGGCTTGATCTGTTCCAATATTTCTCAAAGATCTGTCAAATGAGGGAGAGTCTAAAATCTGCAAATTTGATAAACAGGAAAGCAGGACTGGAAGGCAAAGTGTACTTGAAAATGGATGAAATCATCTGGAAACAGAGAATGGCAGGAAGAATGAATGCAAAGTGCCACTCTTAGGCTGCAGCAATCAATGGCAATAACCAAAAAGGGAATGATGAGGAGAAGATCAATAAAAAGGACCTGGGCATTGTGGTGGTTGGCAAGGAAAATGTGCTGTGCTGCTGTGGCAAAGGAGGCTGCAGGAGATGTGAAATGATCCTGCTGCACTGCTCGGTGCTGTCGGGACCTTGGCTGGAGCTGGGGGCCGGGTTTGGAGCAGGGCACGGGGCTGTGAGCGAGCTCCTGCGCAGGGGGAGCAGCCAGAGAGAGCAGAAGCACCCGACAGATTGAAATAATAAGGTCTGTTTATTCTGAAGCAGAATAAAGTGCCAAATGCCAGAAAGATGAGTGGGAATAAGCAGACCATGATGGATGGGGCTGAAGAAGTGATTTATTTTGTAACAAGAAAGAGGCAGGTTCAGCATTAGAAGAAAACCTCTCCATTAGCAGTGGTGAAGCACTGAAACAGGTTTTCTGGGAAAGCCCTAAGTGTCTTACTGGTAGCTTTTAAGAAGCTCTGTCACTCACACCTGTCAGGAATTGCACAGGTGAAGTTGGTGCTGCCGTGTTCTTGGCTGCACACAGTGTACAGCAGCTGTCTGTGGGCATGTGTAATAATGTCACCGTGACAAAAAGAGACTTTGAGAAGTGGAGGAGCTGAACTTTTTAGCAAAGACTCAATATAATTGCATGTTTTCAACACCACTGCCCTATAGGAGCCAAATATCTAGTGACCCCTGCCAACATCTGCTCTGTTATAAACACTATATCCTTTTTTTGGATAATTGCATCAAAAGTCTGATCTTCAGCTTTACTAAGCCCAGCAGTTCTGCATCCACAAAGTTTTGCATTGCCTTTCGAATGGAATTTTGAATAACAACAACCTAAGAATATTTTTAAACTGTTTGTTTTTTGGGGTTTTTTTGAAGCTTCATATTTCAAGTTTCCAAAACACAGATATCAGACACATCAAAATGAGCAGGAGAGCTGCTTATTTTTTGTTCATATTTTCTTTTAATACTGGGAAGGATTTACATTTTAGTTATTCAGTTCCTAAATCATGCAGATTCACTTAGGTAATGAAAACTTTCTCCTGTGCTTGGTGCATCAGGTGCTTTGTTTCATCTGGCCCTTCCTTCCACAGCTGGGCTGAGATGCTTTCCATCCTCAGCTCCCTGTTTCCCAGCTTCCAGCCTCTTACAGTTAAGGTGCAGGTCTGTATAACGAAAATCAAAGGAGTTGTAATGAAATGTCTGAAGGAGAGATGGGGGACCTACTTTTTATTCATTAGCTTAACGCCTGTGCAAAATCTATTAAAATTGCTTTCAATACATAAGACTTGTTGTTGTTTGTTCTTTCTCTGCCTTAGAAGAATCCAACAGCATTATAGATGTGCCACATTTTTTAGGCCCAAAAGTGTGGAACAGCTTTTAATGGGAAAGAAAATGTTTTTTGAAAACTGGAAAACTCAGCAGTGAAATAAATTGAGCCTCAAAAAGTGATTGAAATCTCCAAGTCAATATACAAAAGGTATCCAAAGACTTGTGAAGTCTGACAGAATCTCTTTAGTTTGAGGTGTCTTTCATTTTGCATCAGGGCTTACATTTTTAAAAAACAGCAGCAGGCAGTGCTGTCAGGTGAAGCGGGTTTGAAAGCAGCCTGCCTGCTCATGAAAGCCTGAAATTGTGCACAACTCTGGGTAATGCGTCCTCAGCAGATAACTGAAATAATACATTTCCTAAATTGGCTGCATTAAGCAATTACTGATACCGTAGTGGAAACCATGTAATTTTGTTCCTTCCTTGTAGCCCCAGCGCCGTGTCACGTTCCACCTGCCAGATGGCTCCCAGGAAAGCTGCAGTGACAGTGGGCTCGGAGACCACGAGCCCACGAGCGGGGCCAGCACGTCCCACCCGCTGCCCCTGGGCTTCCCCCAGGACGAGTTCTACGAGCAGGCGTCCCCCAACAGCCGCACGGAGGGCGACGGCAACTCGGACCCCGAGTCCAGTAAGTGCAGAACTCCGCTCATCTCACTTATTAAATCATTGCAGGAGCAAAAGTGGGGCTTTTTGTTTCTCCAGGTAATTATTAAATGTGAACGTCGATTTTAATGTGGCCAAAGAAGCTTTCTGTTTCTAAAAATGGGAGGTCTGGCCATTGGAGATAAAACACTTGGAGCTGTTAAGGGTTTATGGATGACCTGGTGTTTTTATGGACCTGCTGTGCTATGCACGGAGGAGCTTTCTGATGAGGTTAACGCTGTTGCCCTAATGGTCATAAATACCGTGCTGAGGGAATTCACATTTTTTAACATTTCCCTTTCCAACACTACTGCACGCTGTAGTTCAACAGGGAACTCGTGGGTGATGGGCAGCTCTGTGAAAAGACTGCAGTCTCCAGAAATAAGGGTTTCTTGATTTGTCTTTTGAAAGCAGCGATGTAACAATAATCTCAAAAGAGTTTGTCATCTTCTGCCATTGCCACTGCCTCCTTGTGATGTCAAAAACAGGGAGGAAAAATCAACAGGAGCTGTGGGCACTGGCACTACTCTCTCTGCTGTTCTGTGATGTGATAGCCAGTTGGAGACTCCACTGAACTTTAGTCAACTGTTAATTGTCCAGAGGCTCCTTATCTGGATTAAATTGAACTGTGCCATTGATAAAGAGACACCTGAATGTCTTTAAGCCTCTAAGGCCTTGTTAGTGGCTTAATAAGTGATTTGAAAATACATCTGTTCTGGGCAAAACTTGGCCCAAAAGGTGGATTTCAGCTGCTTTAGTGTATCAGGAGGAATGAATTAGTTAGTGCTATGCACTTGGAATAGCTGTAGAAGGTAGTTACACTCTGCAGTGGCAAATGCAGCATCCAGCAGAGAGCTTTCACTCTGACTCTGTGCTGGCTCTGCCACATTCAGCCTGGCTCTTGGCAGACCTGGGGATCCTAAGCTTCAGACCTTATAAAATTTGTAAACTGATATGTTTCCTGAAATAACACCAGAATATTGTGTTTTCCAAGTTGATAGACAGCTGACAAGAACCATCACAGGTTTTTGATCTTGTGTTGGAAACAATCATCTTTTTTTTTTGTTTGTGTTTATGTATTTGAGGCTCTAATACATCCTTAATAATATTCTAGGCAGTCAAACTGGATTCTTCACAGAGTTAAGCTCTAAAGGGCTACAAATACACCCCTAAAGAAGGAAAATATCGAATTATATAGTATTTGCTGCTTTTGCTATTCATACTCAGGGTCTGAACTTGCTCGTTCTTGTTGCTTGTAACTGATATTTATACTTTACTGAAGTGAGAATGATGTACATGAAATCAGTATCCAGGGCCTTTCCTGCAGACAGCGTGGGACAGGACCTGGTGTATAGGAGTTCTCAGAACAGGCATGTGGATCCTGTCTTGCCATTTTCAAAGAGGCTCAGGTTTGGGATTTTTCAATGCCTTTTTTGCCCAGGTTTTGTAATTTCAGAAGAAATGACTTCTAGAATGTGGCTCTAACAGTAACACAGCTCTGACATCTGAATGTCATTGACACACATCCTGTGTGGAGGCTGAGCAGGCATCAGATGTCTTTCCAAGTGTGAAGTTGAAGAAAGTTTAATCACCTGTCTAATTACCTGACAGTTCAGTTTTAAACTTGAAGTCACAGTTTAATTAGAGTTTATTTTATGTGAAGATTTTTCTTCCCTTCCAACTTGTATCTTATTGAAATAGTTTGATTGATATAGCACGATGGTTACAGCATGGAAAGCTTCTTTGTGGCCCTTTTTAGTGTTTTATGCTTATATTAATGGCAGCACCTAGTGGCAGGACCAGAAAAGCAGACTTAAATAGATGATGTTTTGTGCTCTCCTATATCTAAGTGCAGAAGGGAGAGACCCACAGCATATTTGTGTTCAGTGTGCTGCTGCAAAGTGACTTGATGCAGATGACAGCAACCAAATATCTGTGTGCTGATCTGTGCAAGGGTGCAGCCTGAGGTTCATGTGGTTCACTTGTGCACGCAGGACACATTCAGCCAACACTGAAACAGTGAAAATAGCTTTGAATTGAGAGTTTCCTCTACAATCTTCTGCTGGATTTTTGATTGTTGGTTTTTGTTAAATCTAATTTTGAATGGCTTGATGCATTCAAAGTATTTCTTGTCTTCCTTCATGGACTAAAATGTTGTTAATATGAAAAGAGACAGGAAAATACAGGCAGGTAATCTGAGTTCATACAGCAGAGCAAGCATGGCCTTCATTCCCTCCCAAGATCTTTCATATCTGACCTGTCTTAATCTGAAACACTGTGTCTGGAATGTTAAGCCTAATTTGTCACCTGATGGGGATTCAGTTCAACTTTGCCTGCCAAGGAGAGAGATTTGGGGTGAAACGATGTCAGCAGTGTCTAGAACCAGCCAAGCACACCATGAAAGCTGATGGTGGCTGTGACACCACACGTGGACATGTTCAAAAGGGTTTCTCCCTCTTGCTTCTCCTGACTACAATCCTTTGGTGTTATTTGTTTCTGTAATACTGGAAATTTTTGCAATTTGGAAGCTTTCCATTTACTAGCAATAGCAAAGCATTTATTGCAAAACACTGAAAAAAATGAGCATAACAAAATAAAATTAAAAAAAACAAACAAACACAAAAAAAATAAAAACCAACCTGAGAAATGTTGGTGAGAGGAAGCTTTACAAGCTCACATCCAATACAGGACTGAAGCAAGGAGGGAAAAAAAAAATAAGTGTAAGGTTATAGTGGTTAGAAAACTGTGAGAAATTTATATGTAAACCTTTAAAATTAATTGACTGTGCTAATTAAAATTAGAAATAGGCTATTTAAAATGATTTGTGTTCTCTTACTTTAGTTACCTCCTTAGGAAAACATCAAGTGGAGTGTGGTAGATGCATCATAAGGAAGAGATGCCAATGAACTGTCACAATAAATAAATAGTAATATAAAAATGCATGTAGGTTTGTAGAGAACCTTATCCTTAAGTGACAGCACTCGTGTATGTGATATTTGTATATTTTCTGCTCATAAATTGCTCAAATAAGGCTGTTCCAATAATTTCCTATGCTAAGGATTTTAACCAAACCATCTTCCCCACCTCCCCCCCTTTTTTTTACCCTCTGTGTTACGTTTAAATGCAAAACACACTACAAACATAGACAAAGACCAACAAATTCTCTACGTCTGGACTTCCTTGGCAAATTCTCTCTGAGTGGTGCCCTCTCGGTGGCTGTAAGCAGTGATGTTGATCAAAGGGGTTGAGAGGTACATGCAAACCTCAGTTACGTTGGGTTATTTAATACATGTGTAACATATTAATGGCAAATTTTCATGCTTCATCTGTTTTTATAGCCTTATCAAATCTGTTTCCTTTCCTCTAGAGAATAAAATGATTTTACTTACTTTTGTTCAGAGAAGGTAGAATATGCCTAGTTCAGCCAAGAAATTGGGCAGAGCAAGAGGGATGATTGCACCTTGGGGACAGGGTGCGTGGATGGGAAGCCAGAAAACCTGAAAGTAATCTGCAATTAAATAATAGCAATCATTTTGTAGAAAGAAAATGGAAGTATAAACAAAGCTAGCTGAAAATTAAAGTTAATGAGGCAAATCACACTGAGATTTCAGGGTTTCAAATAGGAGGAAACTGGTGTATTAAGGAGAGGGGGTCTCCATGAAGAATATTTAGCATGAATTAGTGACTAATAAGCCAGGAAAGTTGCATTGAAAATCAGCAAGTGTAGCACTAAGGGTGGCCAAAAGGGGAATCAGTAAACACCTTAAGTTTGTGGCCATGTCAAGCTGGTGTTGCCAGAGGTGTTTGGCTGCCTGGTTTTGTCTCCCAATCAGACCTTTACACAGTTGAAGAACTGTTTGGGTGAACTGGGTAGAAGAATTCCTGTGGGTTCAACCCCTCGGGAGGGGGAAAGGTAATTTTTAAATACATGGATTCCCCAGTTCCATTTGTTCCATGAGGCTCAACTTGTGGACAGTAAATGAGTAGCTGGGGCAAAGCTTTGCTGGCTGTAAGTGATCATCAGACTGCAGCAAATCAGTCTTAGGAAGAATTAAGACTGCAATCTGTGGTATTTAACCACATAAGAGGGAGGTTTGCAGCAAGGAAGACATCTGTTCCTGATTAAAGACAGCATATATTCTTCCCCAAAATTAAAAGAACACTTTCACCTTGACTTAATTTTTGATAAGGGTGATGTTGATGAGCACAAAGGCAGGCTGATGAAGAATGATGATAATGGCACTAAAAGTCAGAGCAGGTTCAATGCATTCATGTGGAGGAGAGGAGTTAATCTTCCTCCCAGGATATCAAAACTGATAGTGTTTTCCTTATCTTCTGTAATTCTGAGACACAGGGGTGTCAAGCAAAAATAAAGCTCTGGTCAAGCTTCATTACTGGAAAGCATTTTCAACAAAGAAACTGAGATATATACAAACATAATGCAATAAATGGTATCATGGGTTTCCCAAGAGCAGTACGAGATTAGCTCCATTATCTCACTTGCATGATGTATTTTTAACATTGAGGAATACATGTATAGTTAATCTATATATATATTTAAGGGCTAATAACTGTTATTATGACATTAGGGTGGAGCATTAGTAATTACAAATTAAAAGACATAGCATAATACAAGAATGGAAAAATCTCCATAATTACCTTCATTAATGAGTTTGGCATTAAAAAGCAGGAACATGTCAATGAAGTATTGTACTAGCTCAAAGCCAAGCACCACTGACAATGGAGGAGGAGGTGTGCATGACACAAGGATTGCATTTGGTAAGGATTTGAAGCAATAGCAGTGGGATGAAATCTAATAGTTGAGAGTCGTTCTCATAGGAACTGGTGTATGTAACTAGTGTATAAATCACCAGCTGAAAATGATATAAAGAAAAAAACCAACTGAGTGTTACAAAGATAAACTATAAATCACAAATACCTAATGTGACTGTGGAAAAAATCCTGGGTTACTCCTAGTACAGGGATAAAAGAAGAAATGAAAAAACCTCAAGGGGTTGCTGACACCATAACAGGCCTGTTATGAATAGTGTTGGCTTCCCACACTAAGGAAAGGTGAATTAGAATGGGAAACAAGCATAAAGAGATATTATTAATAACAGGGGAATGGATGCCTATATGCAGAGAAAGGAATTAATATTGGCTCGTTTAAACTGCAAGGTAAAGGCTGGCTGGGGACTGGGGCTGCTCTCACACAACAGCAGAGAGTGGAAGCCGAAATGAAGCACTGGGCTGGCTCACAGGGAAATGAGGTGGTGCTGCCTTTAAACCAGCCAAGGCTGGAAATTTGGGGGCTGCAGACGAGAGCAGTGAGGAAGTACAGAAGCAGGGCATGGGAATGCAACCTGGCTTTAGAAAGGAGCTGGATACATTTATGAGAGGCCAAATAAATTGCTGTCCGTAAGAGCAGCAAATCCAGTGTGTCATACAAGAGGTGACCCTTCCACGCTGGGAATCTGAAATCCAGGGGTGAATGTGTTTGCTGAGTCCCAGTTCTGCTCTGGGCTCAGCTCCAGCTCCAGCTGGACACGGGGTCCTGGTGCCTCACCCGTCCGGGAGCGTGGCCGTGCCACCGCCGGCCGCTGGCGTGACAGGAGCTGGCCCCCGCTGGCCCCAGCCCCGTCAGCAGCTCAGTGACAGCCTGGGGGGCCCTGTAACTCTCCCTGGTGCATGGTGGAGAAGAAAGGGTCAGCATAGAGCTGCAGACAGGGAGCTCATTCTCCCTGGGAAAAATGCCTGCATTTTCTGCCATGCTGACTTGTCTGATAATCAGAAACTCTGCAGTTGCTGAAATATACTCTTTAAACATCATCAATAAGATGCTCTGGCAGCTGGACTTCAGACCTCATGCTGGGACACAAGAAAAAATAAATCTACAAAGTCTTAAGTTTCTTGTTCCTTGTCCAAAAACTGGGCTGCCAACAGATAGAATTTTTTTTAATGATGCTTTTGTTTTCTCTTCCCATCTCCTGTGCTTTTTATTTCCACAGAAAGGTTGAAACCTAACAGTAATATTTTCATTCAGTTGTTGCTGAGTTATAAACACACTACAGCACTTAGGCCTATTTTGAATAAAAAAGAAGCTGTCATTAGTTAAAGATAACAAATCTCAGGCTAGAATACATCCCAGTCTACCACATCTGCCCATTGGGCCCTTTGCCTTCTGCTGTTTTGGGCTTTTCTAACCCCACGGCTGAACGCTAATAATTAAGTCGGAAAGTGCTGAGGTAATTAATCTTTCTGAGGCAATAGAGTTTGATTGATCTTCTACCTTTAATCAAATTAGCTCATACGTAGGTGGGGGAGAGTAATGGCTGAGCACGGCTCTGTAGCACTTTGTGAAGTGCCAACCTCTGTGATGACCTCCTGCCAGTGCACCCATGAATCACGGTCTGGGAGCCTCCACAGCAATCATTAAGTGGCTGTGTGATTTATAAGATGGGGGAATTGGCAGAGATCAGAACCAGGATGTGCTCAACATTCCCATTTTAAGGTGTGTCTCTCTCGGGGGTGCAGTTTCTGCCTGTGTGGCACACGTTGAATGTCACAGGGCTGAGAGCTGTGTGGATTTTCCAGATGTTTTAGCTCTCTGTGTCTGAAATGACTTAGTTATAAGCACATAGAGCAAAACAAGCCAACAGAAACTCCTATAAAACAAAATATTACAGCCTTCTGGAGTCGTTCCTGACTGGAGAGTGGGTAAAAGGGCAGACTGGAGAGGTCAGTTTGTAATGATACAGATGAGTGGCTTTCGCAAGCAGATTTTCACTTGTACCTGAAAGGATAGCGATTGCCTATTCAGAAATAATTCCATGACTTGGAAATTTGATCCCTGGGTGCCTGACTTAAGAGTTGTTACAGCAGCTGACACAAAGAGGGGATAAATGGACAGAGCAAATTAAATTAAAAAATGCAAAAGCAAAAGATTGTCCCACCTGTCCTCTCTCAGCTGAACGCAGCACTATAAACACAGACTCTGAGTT
Organism: Corvus hawaiiensis; assembly: GCF_020740725.1. Lineage (NCBI taxonomy): Eukaryota > Metazoa > Chordata > Aves > Passeriformes > Corvidae > Corvus > Corvus hawaiiensis. The sequence goes on along the minus strand of NC_063226.1, from coordinate 2,643,383 downwards.
TTAGCATTTTGTACTTTCTGTGTATAAGGAGCACTCTCTATAAATTCTTTTTTAAGTAAATTTTAGATATTTTATTGCTGATATCAGAATATAAAGTCTCGATCTACATTTTCTACTCTTTGAAGAAAAGTAAGATAAAAGCAAGTTTTCTGAGATGCACCATGTTCTTTCATGCAAAATCAATGGGGATTGATGAGGAAAATCAATGGGGAAAATAGGAAAATACGCTGGATTTTCTAGACTACATACTGGGATGAAGTAACTCAGGCAACACTAACATGTTTGTGACTACCACTTAATGTAATTCCTGACTGAGGTTTATAATAGAAGTTACTCTGTCTAAAGTAATTCTTTCTCTGTTAGAAAGAATAGCTCCACCTTACAGCTGAGAAATCAGTCACTTCTTGTGAAATAATAAGGAGGGCTTTAAAACATTTGTTTTGGTGGTTTTTTTTTTTAATAATAAATGAGATCTGACATCTATAAACAGTGATTTAGTGGCAGATGTTCTGTGATATATATTTATGTTATCACTTAAGCTGACATGGTAATGGATAATCCTATTTGTTCTGTTTATGAAAGTTTGAAAATATGTTGCTATAGCGAGCAGGCTGGTGGGGCAGAGGTGAACAGAGAACAAATTTCTTCCCTCTAGTTTTTCAAGCTCCTTTCAGCTCTGGCTGGCTGTCATATTTGCAGTAAGTAGAGGCCCTGGAGTCTGGCTGGGTGAATGGAATCTAATTTGGAGCACTCTGTCCAGCAGTGTGTTAGGGTTTGATGCCTACGACAGCTCCAGGAGTCACAAAGGGCACGGATTAAAGCGGGAAGTTTATCTGGAGCACACGCAGGCTGAAGCCACTGGTTCCCTCCTGCTGAGAGCTTTGAAGACGAGTGTATCCTGCATATCTCAGATCTAGGTGTGGGTGAGGTAGAAGTTTATCAGGGGAAGCAGGGCTCTGAGGCAGAAGCAATCCCTTACCTTGTCAGCGGGTTTGGGGGTGCCTCGTGGCAGCGGGGCACACGCGTCCGGTGGCAGCAGGAGTCTGGGGTGCCAAAGTGCCCCCGCTCCAGCACGGCTCCCATCAGACAGGAGTGTTGGCCCTCTCTTAGAATGAGCCTTTCTTTGCTTCTAATTTTCATTTGGGCACCCACACAGAAAGGACAAGTCCATATGAAGTTTGTGTTTGTTGCAAAGCAATTAATTTCATGTCCTTCTCTCTCTCTGCTTTGTCTCAAACTTTCTCTTCCTTCTTCTTCTAAGAATAGAAAAACACAGATGATGCAATTCATCTTTTTTCACTAAATCAAGCTAATCAGTGGCTGCAAGAGGAGCTTTTAGCAATATGAAATATTAAGATGTTTGTTAGTGTTGAGTTCCTGTTTTAAAAATGGAAATATAGGGGGGAAAAAATGGTCTCTTTTATATAATTTAAGCCATGTGAAAAATGTCGTAATTATAATTTGATTTGAAGCATTTTAATTTATTACTTGATTTCCACTGTGATTAATGAAAAAATATATCAGGAAATATATTTAGAGACTGTCTTTAGCTACCAGTCTGTCTTAGAAATTAAATGGAAAAATTGTATTTATTGAACAAAGCAGATTCCCAACTGACAGTGCATTTCAAATCACAGCATTTGCTGACTCAAATCCGATCAACTCAATAAATCCAGTGATTGTTGTTCTTGTTTGTGTGGAAATGTGGTCATCCTTTAATCTGATGTTTTCCTTTTAACTGGACTTTTGGTAGGGAAATAGGATTGATTCAGTCTTGTAGAATGCATTAGGAACAACTAGAATTGTTCCAAAAGCTCATCTGTATCCATATGTTCCTGAGTAGGGGAGATATTTTTGCCTTTACTCTTCCAATATCTTTTATCCTTCTGGAAAAGCAGTGTATTGTTAATAAACTGCTGTTTCTGTCTCTTTTTGAGGTTGTCTGATTGGCATGGTGATCTTTTTATTTTCTGGTTACTGTTGAAACCTCAACGTTGCTGTATCTCAGTAAGGAAAAGCCCCAAAGCCCTTGTGCAGGCTCCTCACCAGGGGAACACGGGGTTGGGGTCCCTGTGCATGCTGCCGACCCAGCCACTGTAACTCCAGCTTTTCTTGAAACATACTGGTCACTGATGGGATGTACTCGTTCTGAAAAATAAAATATATTTGTCTGGGTTGAGCTGAAGAGACCTGGGCAAAATATTTATGATTATACTTTTGGATCTATATTACACCAGAGGTTGAGATTCTCACCTTTGTGTTTAATACCCATAAATAATGTTGCTGCTTCGGAGTTAGTGGCAGGATTTTGCAGGGACTCTGTTTTATTCGTAGCGCTGTGTGATTCAGTAGTGTTCTTATTAACTCAAGTGACATTCTAATTGTTGTTAAATGTTTTCAGAGTTTACTCTGCATGTTGCTGAAGTCAGCAGTTCCAGCAGCTCCAGTCTCATTTCAAAATTCTCAGCCTGGCCTCATCCTGTCTCGGCTGTTTGTACATATCCATTCCCATGTTTCAGTTGGAATTAGATGGTAAAATCCCTGGATTACAGAGAGAAACTTTGCTCTGTGTTTGTGGGGCCCTGAGCACAATGTGGCTGTTACACTGATTTTCTGCTCCCAGTGCAGTTGCAGTAAAAATCATCACAAATACTTGTAGAGTAGAAGTGGAGCAGATCTGTACAAAAAACATTTGCTGTGCTAGCAATGCTTCTAAGTGCAAATCAGGTCTTGTTTTCATGTTGCCTGTAAAAACCAGTTAGCTCAGGGTTTTTTGATTGCCCAATTGATTGTTCAATTCCACTGCTGATGCTGGTGAGAATGGGGTGTGCAGACAGGAGCTGCATGTGGCTGAGGGCAGGTTCTGGCATTGCTGTGGTGGGCCAGCATCACTCTGGGGTAATTCAGAGTCACCTGGCTGCCAGATCAGTGGGGCCACGGAGGTTCCTGTGATTGGAAGCTCATTTAATCATCCTGTATAAAGTGCCTGGCAAATATTTCCCTGCTCTGTGTGTGCCAGTGATGCCGAGTTGAGGACTGTGTTTTGCAAATGCTTTTGTGTTCCTCAGGTTTGTGTCACTTCAGCCATGGTGAACAACACTGGTGCATCTCGAATAGCTTGGCTGAGATGGGATAACAGAGTGAGAGAGTGAGATGGAGCAGGACTTTACAGCACCTTCACCTTTTCCTGCTCCGTGCTTTGGAATCTCACTGCCTTCTGCCATACAGCTCTGTTGTGATTCTTGTCCTTGCAGTGCTGAAAGCTCTGCTTGGTGCATCAAATTGAAGTTCTCCCTTTATAATAACAGTAGGAATAATAAAATAATAGCAGGAAGCAACAATTGATCCATCTAAAATGCTATTTCCAGGAAAAGGGCATGGCTGTATGGTCTGCTGGACTTCAGTTCCTCTCATTCAAAATAACCCTGGCTCTGTGAAGTACCAGGAAGAACAATCATGCTATTTCAATAGTTGTTCTTTTATCTGGTTGTCTTGACTGATGTTCCAAGCCTAGTGTCCCAGAAGATGTGTCCTCTATAGGGTGAGACATTATAAAGTCTGCCCCTCACCTAATACTTTAAAAGCAAGCAAGCCTTTCTCTGCCAGGAAAGGCTTTATTCATGTCACATACTAATCATACACCAAAGCACTATTTAGAAATAGAAAGACAACCTTTGCCTCTCCTCCTTAGTAGTAGTACATATAAAGAAAAACAGTGGCAATAAAAGGAAATAGGAGTGGTGAAAGAAAGCACTTTGAAAACTATAAAGGCAAAAATTATTTTTATCTCATTAGAACTGGCATTAAAGCTTTTCTTTATACACATTCTCATATTTTTTACTGAGGGTCAAACATCAGCGATTACGGATTCTACTGGGGTGGACCTCTCATCCATCTGTCTCTAAAATTAGGTCCTCATTTCTCTTTTTTGTGAAGATCACAGGAATCTTTCTCCATCAGCCCCCTTATTGCTCTGACCTTCTCCAATACTGGAAAGTATTCACAGAATTGTGAAAAAAGGGTCCATCTGTAAATGAAGCAGGTCCTTTATCTTGTGTTGGTCTGTCCTGTGAATGGAATAGCATTTGTTACGTAGGGTCACATGAGAATTAGGAGTTTGGATTATTCCAGTATGATTTACATGTTTTAAAGAATACTAACGGTTAAATAATCTGCTTGGATATTGAACTAACTGGTTTTCCATTAAAGGATTCATAATTAAAAGGTTTTGACTTCTGGAAAAAGGGTGAGGTACTTCCTTCTACATTTCATTTTATATTTTTCTTTCACATCTGCTAAGCTACAGAAAGATTTTAAAAGTGCACTACTGTGAATTACTCTGGAGTTAGACAAGGAGAATTCTTCTTTGTTTGCTTTCCTCCCCCTGAAATCTTCTGATTTTTGATACAGCAGGGTTATTTCTGTGGAAGGAGTTTGTGCCTGGATCACTGGATGACTTCTGGCTCTTAATTTGTGTCAGAATGCAGCAGATTGCCAAATCCACGTCCCAGCTTCAGAAACATTGTTGTCTCTGTCATCCTGCAGCTGGCACAACAGAAGAAAGCAGCGAGGGAAGAGCCATGAGTTCGTAGGGCTGATCATAGCAGGGCTTTAGCACCAACACTTAACTGCTCGATAAACCTAATGAGCCCACTTGGTTTAGCTGGAGCTGCTGCGTCTCTAACAAGAGCCTGCCTCACTGTGTCTTAATGCAGTGGGAGGTTTTGTGTCTTTGAGCTGAGGCAAGGGCCATGGAGGGAGGCCTTTGAGGAGCATTTCCGTGGAGTGTTTGTCTCCAGCAGAGCCCGTGCTGTGCCAGGTGCTCTGCAATCAGAGCTGCTCCCTCACAGCCCTCGAAAGCAGAGGTTTCACAGTGAAGGATTGAAATCGCCAAGGAGGGCACTGTCCACATCGTGATGATCCAATGCAGTGACAGAAAAATTAAAGATTGACAATGCAGCCACAGAGTCCAAGAGAGGTAAGGTATTTCAGAGCATGGAAAAGAGGAAAACAGCCTGAGCTTGTTCTGGCGCCTGTGTTAGGAATGAATCATGATAAGGATTACAAAACTTAAGATACAGTAATTTAGCCACTAAAGATGTCTTAACAAAAAGCTCCCTCATAATTCTTTCTTTATGCTTTCTATAATACTGACTTTTAGGATTTGTTTTCCCTTTGAAACACAGTCACAAAGAAACATGGTTCTGCTTTGTACATTCATCTCTAACCTCTGCTACCAACTTTGCATCTCCAATCTAAAGAGTTCAAGAGAAATTATAATACAAGGAAGCAGATGTTTTCTCTTTTGTATAACACCTATTCTTGCTGAATAGGGATAAAAGATGGTGAATGTGGGGGGACATTAATATTTCTTGTTAAAACATGCTTCACAGGCTGAAGAAACTCATATACATAATGATAGTCAAATGTCGGCGAGTAAAAATAGGGGTTTGTTAGAAAACAGCTGTGCTGCACAACTCTTTGACAGAAATAGAGGAATGCTTTATCCAGTAAAATTCACAGAATTTATTTAGAAGAAACTGTAGCTGTTAATTTTCATCAAGACAGAAGGTTAACGAGTCTGAAATGGAGGGGCTGGTTCAGCCTCGTTTCATGACCATGGAAAAAGAAATTTTTAACTCTGACAGAGCTCTCACTTTGCTCACAGCAGATTTCTCTGTGGCACCAGGCTGTAGTTTCAGTGCATTTTTTAATGCACCATCATTCTCGTGCTCCCTGAGAATCTTTTGGGGACAGCTGACACACGGCAGTGCCGCTGTCTAACGCTCTTGCTACCACCTGTTTTTAGCTGTTTTCCCCAAGGTTATGTTACAGCCACTGCCCCGTTTGCCAGTGGAAGTGCTGGGGTGAGAGCCTGTGCCCTGGGCAGCACAGACAGTGCCTGTGATTGTCACTGCTGTGGGGACACAGGTGCTCCCTGCATTGCTCACCTGCAAGGGCACTGCCTCAGCAGCTCTCCAGGAGATTTGGTAAGGACAGACTCCATGTCAGGAAAGATCCTGGCCTTTTAGGCAAAGAATCAGCAGCTGTGTTACAGATTGTCCACTCTGTGAGTTTAGGAACCAGCCCTGGACAGCTGCCCCCTCTGGGAGGCAGGAGATTTTATTAACTGCAACATTGATGAGGCTCTGGAATATATAGAACAGAACTGTGTTGCATTTATGCTTTAAAAATTGATCACCCTTTAAACTGTAACTGCATCCTACTATTTACAGTGGCTGGGAGAAGCTGGCTCTGACGTCCTGCACTGAGCAGTGTCTGACCTGTAATGCAGAGTTTGCAAATAAGCACATGAGCAGGGTAGCCAGGGGGGCACAGAAAGATTTTTCTGGCGCAGAAGCTGGAAGTGAGACTGGCACAGCCGGGCAGCTGCATTTCTAATTCACAGTCACTCTATCCTCGACCCCCCAGGAAATGCTCTCTAATCCATAAGCATTTTGCATGCTGAGGTGAGATGTTAAATACCAAGAATTGTTTCTGAATAATAAGATTATGACACAAACCAACAAGAACAGGGATCTCAAGGTTAAAGATAGCACTTCTCATTCAATTTGAGCTGGTAGAAAGGAAGAAAGAGATTAGAGAAAAAGGGAAGAAAACCAAAAAAAAAAAAACCCTGCCAAACTCAAACTGTAACTACATCAAGATATTCAAGAAATATCATTAAAAAGTTTTTAAAATCTGATGTCAGTATGTACATATATATATTTATATATATAATCAAAATATATTTGTTTTCCATTGTTAAAATATTGCTGTTGAGACAAGATCTTTCCCAGATATTTGCTCCAAATGTACCTGATTCAAATCATCACGCTCTTTGTGGCATGTAAACTTCTTGCTATAAGAGGGACATACTTTAAGGCAGATGGCAACTTTTTTTTCCCTCAGCAGTAGAAGATGGTTCCAGTAAAAATATACTATCTTTACTCAGATGTCCATGGTAACAAATAGAGAAAAATAAACCAGCTTTTTCTCCCAACAGAAATCCCTTTGAACACAAATGTGTTTTGTTTTTTGGGGTTTTTTTTACTCAAGTATTGGTGGTATTTCTGGAACATATTTGAATGTTAAGTGTTTTCTCTGAGCTTCTGTTAAAATTCTGCTCTGAAACAGAAAACTGTAAAATCGGTAAGATAAACCCCAGTGTTTAGTTCTATTCCAAAAATGTTCATTTTCCAGAAGAGAAGTTCAGCTGAAAAGTACCACTTTCATGGTTTGTAGGAATAAGACATCTTTCTCTGGAATCCTTGATGGATCTTGCCTTTTTCCTCCCATTGTGTCAGTAATTTGTGGAATTTCTGCTCATGCCAGGAGAAGTTGTAAAATGTATTTGTAAATTACTGTTTGAGAATCTTGAACTAGAAGACCTGGTTTGTTTGATGTGAAAATAATTCTAGTTTCATGTGTAAGATATATAAACTGCAACAGTAATGTTGCATTGATTGTACTGCTTTGTTTGGGGAAAATATACAAGCAACCCTGAGTGAACAAGGCAATTTTCAGGCTTGATTAAATAGAGCAGACAGAGGAAAGGCTGAGGAGGAAAAAAAGAGCTCTAAAACTATGGACAGAGCAGTTCACTCAGGCAGTACAGATTTTCTCCTAATTTTCCCTTCATGTGCTTCAGCTTGGTCACATATTCAGCAGCAGAATGATGGGGTTGTAATATTCTTTTCCCAAAACATACTGAACTCAGTGCTGCCTTTGAGCAGGGTCCTTGTTTGCCACCCAGGATCTTATCTAAAAATCTGTCTGCCACTGAATGGGTCTCTGGTGTTAGTGGGATTTTGGTTACTCCTGCTCTGCCTCTTCACTGATGCATTTTTTTTCTTAACTTTGGGGTCCATAGTGGCACTGGGGTAGAAGTTACATGTGACACAGACTCTCTGTCTCACCAAAGGGGGGATCATTCCCCAAAAAGGTCTTTCACCAAATATGGTGGAACTGCGAAGTGGTTATAGCAAGAACTATCAATCATTAATCAATCATTACAATTGTTGTTTGCAATTATAAATGCCAAGACATAAATTAGGAAACACTGGGCCTCAGTTTAACAGGCACAGCCCTGCCCAAATTTCACTATGAAGTGCCATAAATAAAGTGATAGAACTTCAGAAATGACATCTTCTATGAATAAATGCAAATAAATTGGGCATGAAGATGTTTGGGGTGGTGGAAGAGAGTACTTGGATTTTCAGCAGTGACAGAACTAGATGAAAGACCATTCTTAATGTACAACCACCCCTATAGCTTTAATGTACAACAGAAAAGAAGAAGTTTGTTTCAAATCTAAGTTTGAAAGAATCTTTTACATTGAGATTCTGCCAGTGGCTGAGTACTACAGAGACTGATTTTCCCCAGTCACAAGGGAAACAAACTACCTGTATGTAAATTCAGCACCTTTGATCAGGAAAAAAAAAAAAAGCTTTGAATTATATTATATTTTCATTTTAACACTGAAATTTGTATGTGCTTGGAAAGCTGAACAGCATGTCTGGCTTTAGCCTGTGCTCATTTGTAATGAGTAATTATCTAATGATGATGCTGTTCAGCATGCATGAGAGCTCCTGTAGCAAGATTGGGAATTTTAAGGAAATGCTGTAGATCAAATGATCATGTCTCATTTGTATTCTCTTAGTTGCCTAGTCACCACTGCATTTCATAAAGCAGCTACAGAAATGGACTGCAAATATGCATCGTTTTTGTGTGAGATGAGAAAAGGCTCAGTGGTCCTTCGAGAGTGCAAACAATCCCTTTCCCACACCTTGCAGCATCAGCTGACGCTGTTCTGAGCAAATCACACATTGCATGAAATGAGTTTTCAATCCAGTCAGGAAGTGCCCCACTCCTGAGGTCTTTAGGGATAAATAAATGTGTAATTGAAGGCAGGATTAGCTGTGTGTGAGTACCTGGATGTGTGGTGTAATTTCTCTGCCTGGTGATCTCTCTGCTGTGCTGCTGGTGTGTGGTGTGGGACCATGGGATGTGTGGGGTGTGTGTAGGAACTGTGACCTGAACAAAAGCCTCTATTTCCACTTGGGAATGGGAAGCTTGGTAATCCAGTTAAAACTTTTTTTTTTTTTTTCCCCTGTTTGCAGCTGTTAATTAAACAGATAGGAATCTGTTTAGCAAAATAAAAATGGTTTATAACATTAAAAGAAAAGAATTAGAAATGTGAGTATTCTGTTTTAAAGAGATTTAGGAGTTTTCCATTGACAGCAACAGTAATTTGGCTTCTATTCTAATGTCAGTATTTTCCACTGTGGAGGAGATCTGCTGGTATATGTGCACATCTCTGCATATTTATCTGCCTTCATAATGTGAACAAATTGCTTGTGCATCTCAACATATGTATCTGCAGATGCATACATCTCCTCTCCCACTGACTGATGGCTCAGTTTTGCTTAATTCAACACTTTCTCAAAGACACTGTCAGGGAGCTTTGCTGGGGAAAGCCAGATCTGCCCACGGAAGGCAGCCTTGGAATGGGCAACATCAGAGGGCAAAATGCTGTAAAGCCCAGCCTGGACACAGCCCTGCAAAGCTGAGCTCAGCTTTTAACCTGCAGCAGCCTCTGTGCATTCTTCAGTTAAATTCCCTACTCCAAGCACTTCCAGTGAATTCAGTGGGTCTATCCTGAATGAGCACAGTTAAGTAGGTGCCTAAGTGTTTTCAGGCTTTAGGCTTTACAAGCTTTCATAATTAGTGCTCCAGACAACATTAATTAAAGAGTACTTTAGAAAGAATATAGCTGTTTAAACCTCTCCAGTGGTTTGCATCTTATTCAGGGATCCCAATCAATGCAGCACATGGGTAATCCACTCAGAAAGCCAGGCATGATTATAGTTTAATATAATCTGTATATACATCTTTGAAATTGTATATAGCAAACATATCTCTATATGAAGTCACTTCAGTTCAAGGACAATTAAAGAAGACAGTAATAATGAAAGAAACATATGTTTTCATTTTTGTTATAATTTCTTCAAGAATTGTGATCTATGGTACTCAGATATGATGAAGAGGAGGGTTTTCCTGGGGCTAGCAATATTTCCTTTATTTCCTTGTTTAGCCTTGGGACAGTTAGGATTTGTATCTTACCCATCCTCCTGTTATTGTACAATCAGGTATGAATTAAAAGTAAGCACTGACTGAGAGTTTTTATATTAAAAAAAAAAAAAAAAGACATTGAAATGTTAAGCATGATGTTATATCTGATTTATTGTGCAAGGCTGGTTTGAATTCTTTTGTCCCACTGTACTTGGGATATGATGCAGTCATCTGTCTTCACAAAACCATCTGAGTGTCATGTGGCAAATCTTTTGATGCATGATTGAGGATTGTGTTTGGCAATATAGGATCCCCTGCAGCAGCTCAACTTAAGGCTTAAACACAGTTTTAATTCTTGGCATTACTTTTCTTTTATGCTCTTTTCCTCCCATATTGAGATAATTTCCAAACGCTGATGAAGAAAATTACTGCATCTTGTACTGATATAGTTGTAAAGGCACAATAAAATTTGACATCTTCCATTTAGTGTGTCCTGATCAGAAATAGTTCTATCACTCAGAACAAATTATTTTGAAGCCTAAAGCAGGAAGGATATAATAGTTAAGCACAAAATTACCTGATGGGTTTTTAATCACCCTGACAATTATAAAATAAAAGATCTCTGTCCATTATTGAGAGGAACAAAGACCAAGAGTAGAAAAAGAGGCAATGACGAAGTAAATGATTGAGAGGGTGGGAGCCTCCTGTACTATCTAAAACCTCTAGAGATGCTCAGCAGTGACTCAGACATTTCCTTGAGTACGCTGAGCTGCTTTTCATCTGGCTCTGTGTGTTAATTACTCCAACAGAAAGAAAATACTGAAAAGCACCTGGACAATTTGCTTGTCTGCTTGTTTTCCTGTCATGTTTCCCTGGAAAAAAAGTGGTGGACCCAGAATGCCTGCAGGGTTTGAGGTGTGGAAGCACATCCAAGGCACTGGCAAGGCTCCAGGCTGAGAGCAGGACTGCAGCAATTCTTTGGGGTAAGGGCTGGAGGTACCTAAACCCTCAGAAACTCCCACCTTCACAGTAGTGACAGGGTTCCCTTCCAAAGGGGTCAAAGATAAAGAATCTGTAGGTCTATAGATAATATTTCTCTGTTTTCTTTGAATGATTTTTTTTTTTTCCCCTGTATGTGCTTTCCAGTCCCTCTCAGCACTGCTCCCAAAAGTTCCACTTAGGGAAATTAGGTAATGATCAGACAATAATTATTTACCAGGTAAGTTCGATTCATCATCTTTTCCTCTGGCCTCGACTCTGTGCCAGTGACTGCTGATTATAAACACCATTAGTGAAACACAAATCAGCAGAGTGTACTCAAGTTTCTTTTTCCAAACCAGGGGCTATTTTTCAGCATTCAGGTTCCCCATAGGCTTTTAATCAAGGTTATGGGAAAGTCCATAAACTTTCTGCTGAATATTTAACAAGCTGAAGGTCGTAGCAGACATGAGGTCCCAAGGACAGGGAAATGAGATTGCAATCGGAAGAGCAGGGGAGACCTGGTGATAAGCAAAGCTTTGTCTACAGATAATATCTGCCAGAACAAACACCACAGTCACGTTGGCCAGCTTCTTTTGTGAGATTTCATTTTCCCAGTATAAACAGCCATAAAAAGGGGGTAAACATGAATGGGTGTGGTTTGCAAGAGTGTTAGTCACTGAATTCCTTTGAAATGATGATTGAAATCCAGTCAGAAAAGAAGTTTGAAAAATGGAAAATGTTTCGGTGTAGTTACATACTTTTCTTTTTTACTGACCTGAAATCTTAATTCCCCAACATTCTTTTAATAAATACTCTAAACAGCCTCTATTATACTGAATTGTAATGCCTGTTTATATGTGTAGCCAACAATTTTTCTTTGCTAGATCTTTTTAATTGAAGAATTTTTAACAGTCTAGTTGTGACAATATTTTCTTGTGTACAAATGGAAAAGCAATCTTGCAGAAACTCTTACCCATGCCTATCCAGCAGCTGTAAAAATATAATTAAAACACTCTGCATAATGCATGGAGTGAATATTCAGAAAAGTTATCTGAAATGTCAGCCTGTAGAGGCTACACAGGGTGTCCACTGTGCTGTGGCTTTGCAGCAGCAGCAGTGCCCAGAGCTCTGTGGCCACAGCGGCTGCGGGAGCTCTGTGGTGGCACAGGATGCACTGAGTGTGTCTGAGATGGCAGCAACCCACAGCCTCTGCTTTTTAGGGCATCCTCACAACTGCCCGACAAAGTTCTCTCCCCAGTAATTAGTGCACTTTAACCTGTGTTTTTTCCTGAAGATGATATGCTGCTAATCCCTTATTTGTAGCAAGAAGTCAATGAAATATTTAATGCTTGGTGTCACAGCCTGTTCTGAATAGTACGGACATAAATTCCTTTTGTAAAACCAAGTTGTCCTGTGACTTTTTATCTGATGAGGGTGGGCAGGCCCTGGCACAGGGTGCCCAGAGAAGCTGTGGCTGCCCCTGGATCCCTGGCAGTGCCCAAGGCCAGGTTGGACGGGGCTTGGAGCAGCCTGGGACAGTGGGAGGTGTTCCTGATCATTACAGAGGAGGGGAAGTCAATGGTCTTTAAGGTGCCTTCAAACCCAAACCATTCTATAATTCTGTGATTTTCCCCCTTGCTTTGTGTAAGAACCATTAAAATATTTACCATCAAAAATCCTGCTGAACTCGGAGTTGGTGATGTAACTCAAAAGCTGAAAACATCCCATTTCTGTTGATAGAATAACACACTGTTTTGCGGTAGATCTGGTTAAAATAGGTAGAATAGCCTCATAATATTGTCTCTGCCTTAATTATTATGAGAGAAGAAAGGCTGCAGAGAAGAAGCCATGCTAAAAGTTTTCCTTCCTTTTATTATAGCAGATACTGTTAAGGACCACAAATGTTAGCAACTCTGTGACCATTCTAGGTCTGGGACGATTTCATTTATCAAATTGTTGATTTGGGGGTTAATTTCTTAGAACTGGATGAATTTTTCCAGTTATTCCTTTCATAATTTGTTCATTGTTGTTGAGAGGAAGGAGAGCCTGGAAGAGAACTGTAAGCAAGCTGCTATTTTTTATGATAAAACATTTGACAACTTTTCTGTTTCAAAGGTTCTGGTTTTTACAGCACATTCATAACCTCCATCATTCAGTGAGCAGATTCTTTAGTTCTTGTCAAGCACTTCCAACAAGGAAGGCTAAAGGTGACACAAGAATTTTTCATTGGAAACGGGAATCCCTTTTCTGTCCCGAATGCATGAGGACTGCCCACCCAGAGTGGCTGGCTCTCTGTCCCAGTGCAGTGCCAATCCTGGCATCCCTGTCCACACTCTGTAATGATGAAAAATTTGTGCACCTCAGGAGCAGAGGTTTTTGCATGACTCCTTTCCGAACAGGGAAGAAAACACCTGGCTGGATATTCTCCCTTGCCAGACCTAAACCCCCAAGTCTCACCTCATTTTGTGGGATGAAGATAAATTTTCCTGTGTGGGGCTGACAGGGCAGGATCCATCACCCCTTGGTTTTGATCATGCTGTCAAGCCACCTCTGCTGCCATATAAATAATTTCATCTGGAAAGAACCTCACTCTTGCTGCTGTATTTAAAAATACAAGAGAAAAATTTGAATTGCGGCATTTTTAATTCTGCCCATAAAAAAACAATCAAGCACTGCAACAATGAAACTTGTCTGATAAAAGGATTGAAAACCTGAAGCAGAAGTTGTTTAATAATAAATGGAATCTCAGTACTACACTTGTAAGACACTTGTGTTTCACTTGAGACTGTGCTGCTCTCAAGATAGAAGAGCTGAAAAGAAGTATATTGTAAACATCCATTATATATAGTTCATGCATATATCTTTTTCCTTTGCCACTCTGATCATGCAGAGTTACGCTTTCAGCATAAGACAAACAAGTTCTGATGCAAGCAACTGATGAAAAGATTAGATTGTGTTGAAGATAAATCTTTTAACCCCACTACATTTCATTTGTCCAGTGAACTTGCACAGAATGGAAATATCACAAAGTAGCAAGTGTAAAGCCACAAAAACCAAGTTTGCTTTGCTGGTTTAAATAGAGAATTTTGTTAAAAATGTAGCAACTCTCCAATATTAATACCAGGAACAAAATTAAGATTAAAATATAAGGTTGCAATTTAAGTTTTGGTGGTTTTTTTTAATTTTTTCTCTATTCATAAACTCAGTTGCTCTTTTACCAGCTCAGTGTGGGATATTTCAGTGTGGACCTATTGAGTTTAGTTTTTCCCTCTAACAAATCTTAATACTCTTGTTATCCTTGATGAAGTACCCTTGGTGAAATATGCTTGTCAGCCAGAGAATAGCAGATAAGAAACCCAAAGCCTTTGCATCTCTTCTAACTGACCTCTATTCAACTTACTAAAGTACAATAGTTTCTCAAAATGTTTTTCAACTTTCTACTTAATGGATTAAACTTAAATCTGTTTCTCTATACACACTTAAGCTTATGTATTTCTATTTTAAGGAGCACATGGAGGTTGAGTTGTCCTGAAAAAGCAGTATTTTGCAGAGCTGCATTATACAGCAAGACTTTTAAGATGTTTCATAGTACATATATTTTAAGAGCACTTAGCAGCAGTCAGACAGGTTCCAGGTGATGCATGAGAGCAGCTGTTTCCCTCAGCCTGGGGTCCCCAGAAGCACGGTGACAGTCTCAGCTCTCTGGTGCTTTTGGCAAACACGAGCTTGGAGTCGTCTGACTTTGAAAAGACCCAGCACAAATGTCCACGAAGAAAGATGATTTCCCAAGCCACCTTTTCTGCTTCTGTGAGATCCATGAAATTAGAAGGAGAGTGGAGAGTAAAATTAGAGACCCTCAACGTGAAAAACTTCCATGGCACTTCTGCAGAATATTCTAAATTACGTGCTTATGAATAACACATCATCACTGCAGATGCTCCCTTTATTCATCTGGATTGTGCAGCCAGTGCAGCAGATCCCCTATGGATGTCTCAGACCTGCAGGTGAAAGGGATTTTTTTTTCCTATTCTTTGTGCTTCTTTGCATTTTCATTTTTTATCTCTGAAAATATAAAAAGTTTTTACAAAACAAATTATTGGAGGTATTTTTGGCTGACAGTTTTGTTTTTCCTTAGAGATAGGAAATACCAGTAAGCCAAATGAGGGAAGGTATTAAAAAACAGAGATAAAACTATTTCAGTGTGAAGCTGGTTGAATCACTATTGATCTTGAGAGAATTGGAAATTTAACCCTGTGTCTGTACAAACTTCAAGATAGTTATTAGATGTGGAGAATAATCTATATAAAAGGAAATGTTAATGTCTGAATAGATATGAGATATATTGATAAAATATTTCCATCCCACATTCAAAATAGTAAAAGGAAATATATATTACCTGATAATTGTCTGGCCTGACAGAGAAACAGCAACATTGATGCTAACAAGTGTTAAATGGTAAATGGGCCGCCCATGCTAAGTGAAGAACAGTATCTGCAAACCTGGCAGGACTGTGACAGGCCTTCCAGAGAGGTAAAAAGCAGCACTGAAAGAATGTGTGGTCTTGTCATATTAGAAATATTCATAAATCCTGCATAATTTGACAATGAAATAGTTTTCAGACAGATTAGGCAACGAAGTGCAAAATTATTTATTTTTTCCAGAAAATAAACTAGACTACAAAAATGAGCAGGATGACATCTTGTCAGCATCTCTGAGAACTTTATTTAGCCCACGTCCTTCACATCTGATCCATACCTGCAAATAAGGATATTCTGGGAGGATATAGGAAAGTTTTCCCCATTGTGTGAAATTCAGTGCTATTTTTACTTTATTATAAATTTAATATAAATTATTATAATGATTCAGCCACGTGTCTTCTGTAATACAGAGAGATGTGTTGGCTTTTATACTGGAAAATAGAGTGGGCACTTTCCTGCCTCCTCAGCCTCTGGGCAGGATGCACAGCCTGCCATGAGATATCCATCAATGTGAGTGATAACCTAAACCAAAATCTCTTTTTCAACACAGGGCAGGTGAGAAAAAATCGTGTTGTTGCTTTGTCCTTGGTGCTGTTTGAGGAAGCGTTGCTCAGGAAGTTGGAAAAGGTTTAATACATTTTCATTTGGGTTTATGAGATGCTAAAAAAATATCATAAAGTATAATCAAAGCTGATAATGCCAAGCCAAAGGCTGATTAAACTAAAGTACAGAAATGGTGTGGCATCAAGGGAAGATTGTCAGGTAGTTATTTATTGGAGGGGTGTCAAGCTGTGGAAATGACAGGATTTTCAGAAATTAATTTGAGGGGTCAAGATGGATATTTTTCTCAATCTTGTCTTTGTGTTCATATTTTTAAATATTCATCAGAAATGTTTATTTATACAATTTCCTAACTGGCCAACTTTGAATGCTGCTTATATCAAGATAATATAAGAAAAAGTTATTGAATTTTAAGAAGCTTTATTAAATTTCTGTTGACATATTTAAGAGGTGGAATTTTCATAGCAGTTATGAAAAGCAAATATGTTTTTAAGGGAAATTTTATTTAGAAGCAAATATTAACTAATTCATTAATAAAAAACTCACCTTTCTGCCAGTGTGCACTCAATAATTGCATTTTCAAATGAAATTATGAAAGAGATGGAGATTTGAGGTAAGATTAAACATGAAATTCCAAGAGGAGAACATAAGAAAAAGCTAAGAGTAGTCCTAAAAATAGAAATGAAGAAAAAAATAATTCTTCACATGTATTTTTCAAAGCTATGCTGACATTTTTCATTTTGCCAATCTGTTGTTTGGCATAACTTATTGTCATTACTCTGAAACATTAATCCAGCAATGGCATCTCTGCCTTCAGAAACTTCCTGGTGTGATTGCTGTATGCAATCTCACCGATGTCTGAAACTAAAATAATTTTAAGAAAAAGTTATATATATAAGATTTATGGGTGGAAAAGATGCGTTTCATGAAAAGTCAGTAAAAAGGAATCAAGCCCACTCATCTGAAATGATTTGGAAAGTTTCTGGAAAAAGCCATGGAGGACATTTTCCTGGGGTTTGGCAACAGGCAATAGAGATGGACTGAACTTAGTGTCCAACAGCAAATGCTAGACAGACACAGCCACACTGCCAGCAGGATAAAATCATCTGCTGTGCAATCTGAGCAGTGAAGGTGACGGTGGGAATTGGAGTTGAGAGCTCCATGGCTCCACAGCCACTGATGTCCTATAAATCTCCGTTTGCTTGGTTTGGTTTGGGCGGGGTTCTATGGCAGCACTGAGAACCTTCTTGCTTGTGAAGGTACTGTGACATTTCCTCCAGCAGGCTCAGAGAGACGAGCATGCAATGCTGCTCCTTCTACTTGTAACTGAAATGCTCCAGAAATGTTGCAGACATCTCAGATATTTATTCATGTCATTTGAGGAAATGATGTCAGTCATTCAGCATGGGTAATTAGCTGTAAGAAATTCTAGGTAAGGTCCCTGAATGGCAGCGAAGATGCAAGCCTCTTGTCTCTTTTAATGGGTTTTGTGGCCATGCAACAGTTGATGTGTTGGGTACATACATAAGGATTTAAATTAATCTGTGGTCATTACTTTGTGATTCATGATGAAAAACATGTAACCTGTTCTTTTGAAGTCTGCCTGTTGGATTTGTTAAAGTGCTATCTGTAATTTCAAGTCAGTCTTCCACGCTTTCCGTAATATTCAGGCTGTGTGCCTGTTTTGTCAGAAAGAAAAAGGAGTCTGTGCCTGCACTCCTTGGAAAGGAAGATTTCCTGACTTTGTTGGTTAATGGTTTTCAGAGAAGCCATTGTCTTTTTCCCATAACAATTTTTTACATAACTTTTCTTTTTCACCCGAATGCTGTGAAATCTGCAGTTAGACATGTCCTGTGCCTTTGCTAATGATAGGAAATCATACTCTTCCCTCTACAATTCCCCACGAGAAATTTCCTCTTTGTTAAATGTGAATAACAGATAATTGGTGATTGGTTATGTTTTTAGCTCCCTGGACTTGTTAAGTGAGGCTTCCTTTGGAGTTCAGGGTTGGTCTGTGAGTACAGTTTTCATAGCACAGACTATTATTTCATCAGCAGAACACAAACCTCACTAATTTGTTTTATGATGACAGTGCCTGGTAGCTGGCACTTAGACTTGTTTAAGCTATTGTATTACCATTTTCTTTGGTGTAGCTTTCTGCTTTCTGCAGTAAATGTCATCTGCAGACAAATTAATAATTTGTTATCGTTTGCTGAAGCAAGAAATAAGAGAGGTGGAAGTCAGCTAAACAGGCAGGGCCGCCGTGGTGGCAGAAACCAAGAAAGCAGCACTGAGAGTCTGTCCTTGAAATGTACTGGCAGAATGCAGTAAAGCTGAAAGAGACTCTCGATTGTCTTCCACATCCAGTGCATTATGAAGAGATAAACACCGAGAGGTGTTACCAGGTCCTGTGTGTTCTGGCAGCATCACTGTTCTGGGATGGAGCATGCTGTAGTGTAGGCAAGGGTACCGTGCCTCATCTTGCAGCCAGAGTTTCATCATCTCTTTATGAAGAAGACTCTGTAGCCAGTCAGGTAAATAACACATATACACAAATGATCTCTTAACATGTGCTCCTGCCTGGGAGCTTCTGAGGACTCTGCAAGCATGAGGTAGTTCATGTCCATTGAATGCTGGAGTGGTTTCTCTCAGTGTCCTGTGGAAGTGTCGTTTTCCAGGTGATCTGCAGTGCATCATCCCTCCCAGAGGCCATGGTGTCTCTCTTTAGGATGCTGAGTCCCTTCAGAGAGGTTCAGCACAGCCTTTGTTTCTGCCTGGCTTCAACAGGAGTTTGTCCAGTAAGGTACTAGCGAGAGGTGAAGGCTGCACTTGCCAGGAAAGACTTCCTGTTTGGCAGTTTGCGATGTTGCCCTGCACAAGGACTCGGGGGTAGAGGACACGGGAAGTCATTTGCTGAGCTGCAGCTGAACGTAGGGAGCTGCCTGGCTGCTTCTTTTAATTAAATCCACCACCAGCCCAACAACTTGGCTTGATTCCATGGCCTCGTTTCTTAGAGGATCCCCCCTGCCCCCAGTTTGTCCAAGGATAATCCGAGTGCTACAGCTTATTTGTGATGTTGACTAAACAGCACATTGCTTTTCTCTTGGTAGTTTGATTAATCTTTATTAAGCTCATGGCCAACCTGGACATAGTCCCTTGATTTTGCTTTTATTTTTAGTATAGTCCTTAATAAACAAAATCACCTTCATCATTCTCAAAGGAAGGAGTAAAAGTTGCCTCATAGATAGGATATTTTTACTAAACAGGTGTGTTTGTTATAAAGAGTTGCAACATATCTGCAAAAAAAAATCCCCGTGTAAGCTTGTTCAGTCAGTGGTTATTTGCTGGTACCTTGATGGAGCAACTTACAAATCATGGCACTCAGACACAGCCTATTATTTATACAATGGCGTTTTGAAGAAAGTTCATTTTTAAGGTAAGCAATCAAGTAATTCCTTATATGGAGATGGGGGAATACTTAACCTTGAGTACAGCAACATTAACTCCAGCGAGCTTAATGAATTATTCATGCTATTATCCACCTTGAGAGACATCAAATTGCTCTGCACTGTCTGCAAAGCGCAGTTAACAAAAAAATGATAGCTTGGTGAATTATATTTGTATATCTGAACACTAAAGACAGAGCTGTGGAAAGGCACTGGTGGATGTACCTCTACAACCCATGCAGAGGCAGGTCCTGCATGGCGTTTCCTAATCCACTTGCAGTCATAACTCAGTAATAATTTGTTTTCAAGGAATGGGCCAATAGACAAAAATCATTTAATATTCAGAGGTGCCTATAGCAGCACTAGAGGATGTAATCACTGCAGGCACTAACCTTTTTGCAAAGAAGCTGTTCATTATAGTGTCTGGAGGCTGCTACAACATACTGAAGTATATGAAGTTGCCTTTTACTCTATTGTATTTTGCTTTTTACAGACAGAAACAAAACTGCTATTTGCCTTTCAGTATGCAAAGTGACAATTTTAAAAGCTTGGCTGAGTCTGGTGCTGGCATTTTCCTTGAGCAAAACAAAATTTCGTCTCTTCAAACTCTTTCTCTGAGGTCTTCAGACATGTGCTCTTCACAAATATTTCTTGTTCTCCCCATCCCTCATTCCAACTCTTTGTTTAGCAGCTTAGTTAAGTAAATATACATAATTATGAATATGCAGAGAGTTATCAGTATCTGGGTTCCTCTCTGAGGTCACTCTTCCCACAGCTGTGCTTGCTGCTGCTCCTGCTGCTGCCCAGCAGTTTTGGAAAGACTTCCCTCCAGGAAGTCAGGCAAGAGACTGGGTCTTGTGGATTCCTTTCCTGAATTTGTTTCTTAATAGGAAGATGGAGAAGATTTTTGGGATTCTAACTGTATCAGCATTTACACGGCAGCTTGAGAGAGGGTAACAGACAAACACACACATGTTCTTCATGTACAAGGGGACATGAATGGAGTTCCTGCTTTTTCTGGTGACTTGCATTTACTGCGTTTTACTTCCCTCACATTGTGATTTAATAAATAAATTATCTCCATTTTTAATAGGAAATTGCCATCCTGCTGGAACTGCTGATTTCAGGAGATTGGCTGTAACAGCAGCTTTGCTGGCTCCCAAAATAGAAAAATGGCTCTAAACCACTTTTTCTTAATAGTTTAATGTTTTAAGAGAAAGCAATTTTGAATAGAAAAATACATATTAGACATATATACATTTCTATTTTTAAAATACCATTAAGAATGTCATCAATTTTCAGGGAATATAGGAAAGCACAAGAACAAATATTACACTGTTTATCTTCTGTTCAGTAGAACTGACTGCTTTTTATAATCTACTAAGGCTACCTAGGTAGGCTTAACCTATGATGAGACAAGTTTTTAGCACAAAATTGCATCCCAGAACTCCTTCTCAATACCTTAAATAGATGTCCATGGACAAATATTTACAGTTTTCTGTGGCTGCTCGTTCTCTGGGCCTTAGCACAGCATTCATATAATTTTCTGTCATGTTTTCATAATCTTAGCAACTCTCCATAATGCTTAGAATGAAGGGGTGGGGGGTGTTTGGAGAGGACATAATTTTGCTGTCTGAGTACAGAGAGACGCAGAACTCCCGCAGAAAGGGATTTATCATTAACTAAAATTCAGAACATCAAAAAGATTCAAATTGAACCCCCTGGCATCTTCAGCTCCATATCAAGATGGTATTAGCAATTCCTGATTTTAGTCACTAATTGCTTTTGTCTGTGAGATGTCGTTTAACCCATTAAAACTGCTCAGGGCAAAACCTGTGTATTTTATGGATTTAGTTCCTAATACTTTGTAACTCACAAGATCTAATAACTCGGATAAATTTCTAAAGATTCCCATCCTCTGACTCTCATCTTTGCCTTGTGTACTATGCTTGTAGCATTAATTTTGATTTTTGCAGATACATAAGAATGCATTCACTAATTTTGAAAAAGTCAAATGATTTCAAAGCGTGGTGCTCAGGAAAACTGTTTGTCATCCAAACATACACACACACAGAACCTTTCCTGGCTACAGAAGTATCAAAATGAGTAGGATAGAGAGCATCAATCCCAACTTTTGCCAACAGATTTTTAATCAAAATATTTCGAAGTTCTTCAGTCAGTGTTTAGACTGTCAAGAGTGTTGGGACCACTGCAAATCCTGATTTCTCAAATTATTAGGTATAATAATGAGTAATTCTGAGTGATTTCAGAGCTTAATTAAATTCAAAATTCTATTATCTGGAGTATTTAAGGCTTGGTATGATATTATGGACTGAGGTTTAAAGCACACTCAGCAGATGGACATACTCAGTCATGTACAGCTACGTGATATTTGGTTGTCAGAGACCTTGGACTGTGCTGCAAGCAGATATATTTACCTCTCCCATTTACAGATGGGTCAGGACTGAGGTCACAAACAGCACAGTGAAGGAAATCTCAGACTTTGCCTGCTAGCTCTGTATCGTGGGATGCAGCTCTCTTCTGCAGGAGTTCAATTTCTAATGCTTCCTGACCCTTACTCTGCTATAAATAATCAGAAATATTCATTACAGAAATGGCAATAGGTTTGGAGAAGTGATGGAGTGTATATTACAAAAGGAAAAATACATCCAATTCTCATAACTCCTTGCAAATTACATTGGAAAGCCTTCAGCTGAATATATTCATATCCTGCTTTAAGAAATGCTACAAATAATGTGATGAGTTGAATTATCCTCAAATAATTCAGCTCATGTAGATGTGTGTGTACCTATTTCACTGTGCAGAGGCTTATCATTTTCTGTTTTCAGCCTGATACAGCATGTTGAAATATTGAAAAAAGTCCTTTAATTTAAGGTTGAGTGTCACTATTAAAGTCATAAGGTCCTATGGGTCGAGTAGTGCTAGCATGGTACTGCTTTGTGGTTTTTTCCATTTCTGTGCTTTTTATTTTGCCCTATAAGCTTGAATCCTTAGCATTAACAGCCTGGAAAGTTCTACTTTTCTAGGCATTAATGTAAAAATGATTCTTGGCTCTGATTGCACAACTTGGTCACTTGCAGTGGATGCAGAGGAAGGATGTGCTGTCAGCACTGTCATTCTCGTGTGCTCAAGTTTAGTGAAGGGCACTCTAGAAAGAATCATGAGGCTTTTTTAATATTAATATTGTATTTTGAGGAGGGCTGTCTTTGGAAAATTTTCCATTTGGTCATGTGAATCTTGCTATCATTTCTGGCTTGGTATTTTTTCTCTGCAGCCATCAATGATAGAAGCACTGTTGGTTCTGGAACTCTCGCTGCTGCTTTGGTTTTTTTTCTCATCACAGGAAATGGAATTTCATAATGCATGTGCAAGCTTATGCTGTAATAAAAGAAATTGTAGAAGAGCGAGGAATGCAAAATTCAAAGACTCATCCAGGCTATAAAATGCCATACCTGAGGAAGTTCTGTTAGGAACACTAAGAAAAAATTTCTCTTCTGTTCAGTGCAACAGAAGAAAAGCAGATATTAGTTTTTTGGGAATTAATTTTAATTTTTAACCAATTTCATTAACTTTATTAAGTATCATCTTTGGGTTCATAGCTGGAGCTTTGGCTTTTAGATAAGACCACAGAAATCTTCTAAGTGGTAGCATTTGCAGATATTCAACTTGCTACTGGAAAGAAATAAAATTGTTAGTTGTAGGCTTCAAGCACCACTGGAACTTACAGAGTTTAGCAAAGCCTGCTTCATGGTTTGAAGCTAAAAGAAGGTTGGTTTTGATTAGATGTAAGGAAGATGATTTTTACAGTCATGGTGGTAAAACACTGGCAAAGGTTGCCCAGAGAGGTGATGGATGCCCCATCCCTGAAAACGTTCAAGGCCAGGTTGGATGGGGCTCTGACAACGTGGCCTGGTGGAAGACGTCCCTGCTCATTGCAGGGGGCTTGGACCAGATGGCCTTTGAAGGTCCCTTCTGACCCAAACTGTTCTGTGCTTCTACAGCTGTGTACTCACAGAATCTCAGAATCATTAAGGTGGGAAAAGACCTCCAAGATCATCGAGTCCAACCTGTCACCGATCCCCACCTTGTCAAACAGACGAGAACAAAGCACAACCTCCAGTGATTGCTTGAACAGCTCCAGGGATAGGGACTCCACCAGCTCCCCAGGCAGCCCCTTCAATGCATGGCAGCCCTTTCCATGAAGAAATTTTTCTTCGTGTCCAAACTGAAACTCCCTTGGCACACATGGGAACAATTTCCATGGAACAGTTTCCAGTAGAACTTCCCCTTCCGTGCTTTACCTCTTGGACCATCTGTGAGTTCATCAGTCTCACGATCCATATTCGGCTCAGGTCACATACAAGGTTACTGGGAGTGGCACCACAGGTTGTACACAGCCTTTTCTGAAACGTGGAGCACAATATGTAACGTACCTCTGAGGGCAGGATTTTCTATTTGCTGTTGTTCCTGTGATTTGTGGTTCAATTTGCTTTTTTGTTGGTTTGGTTCTCTAACAAGGAGGGACAGCTGTGATGTCTGTGGTAAAGTGAGGGCCAACTGTGGCACTGGCAGCAGTGGTAGAGGAGGATCCAGGTGTAGGAAACCTGAGAGCAGGCGAGGAGTGACTGCAGTGAGTGCTCAGGCACACAGAGGTGCAGTCCTGTTCTTTCTGTACAACATGTGTGTGTTTGCAGCGAGTAAATGTAGATGGGAAATTACATTTCCTTCAGTGATCCATCCTGATTCCTCACGGGGATCCTCTGTGCTCAGTGCTGTTCGCTTTTGAAAAAGGAGAGTGAACTTTGCAGAGGGTTCTTACGGCACATTAACAGTGTCCACAAGTGCAGCAAGTGCAGAGTCCCCTGCAAATTTACAGCCTTATTTACTGCATAATAAGTTCCCAAGGGAGACACAGGCTCAGGTGCACTGATCCGTAGAGGCTGAGAAGAAATTGGAGACAAGCAGAACTCACCGACATTCTTCAACTGATTACTCATAAACCTTGGAAAAATACCATTTTCAACTCTGAGACAGCCTGGTTTTATCCACACCGTGCTCTATTTTAACTTCATGTTAGCCTAGAAATCTTCCCATGTTGCCCTGGTAATTTATGTGATGTTCCTTTGCAGGAACAAAAATCTATCTTACACTTAACTCCTTTTGATAATTGATTCTCTCCCATCTGCTTACAGCTGGTGAGGTAGAAATGTGCTGGAGTTTCCTTATTTGCTCATGCCTTGGAGTCATCTTTTAATATAAATAGCTGTGAGTCTACCAGTAATTTTGAAATGAGCCTTTCTCAGTTTCTGACCAGCATATCCAAGTTGTACCCTTGATGCAATTTTTAGTGTGTTTTTAGGGGAATGCAGATGGATCTTTTTACACTATTTAATAGGAAGGTATAAACTTCATATGAGATCCATCCTGCACTTGAAATAAATTTTTAAGAGCAAGTGTGATCAGCTTCACATAAACAGAAACATCATGTCTTCGAGTTTGGCTGTTTCCTTCTCTCTGACAAACCTCACATTTAAAGTACTTTTTTTTGCAACCAGGCAATGTTTTTCACCTAATAAATAATTACAGAGTATTGCTGCTCTACCAGCTTAGTTTATTTAACACGAAATAAGGCACTCTGTGTTTCCCCTTGCACTGGATAATGCATTGTGCTTTTATGTAGGGTCTTTAAAAAAAAAAAAAAAAAAAATTCTTAAAAGAATTATCTTTTGACCCAGTTTTTAGGGTAAATGTATCCAACTTTTGTCTTGCATATCTTAGTTATTGTAAAAGCCTGCAAGAAGCCAGGAGAGAATTCCTCCAAAACAAAATAATACAGGAACAAAGAAGCTGGCTGCAAAGTAGGGTGTTCCTAAGACCTGGGCAAACGAGCTCTGTTGACTTTGGATTCCTTGCAGCTTTCCTGACGTGAGATAATCTCCAGTGTTGGTTTGCTTCTTATGCAGTGAAATAAGCACCGGATTTACAGTGGAGAAAGAGCTCTAAATACAGCTTTAATGAATAAAATGTGTGCATGCACCGTGTGGGTGCTTATGGTTGTCTGGGAGCATTCATTTGGTCTTCGCAATCAGAGCTTCTACTCACCAAGGTTCTACTTGGATTTTGCAGAAGACAAATAGGGTGATTCTTTGCAACTTGGCTGCGTTTAAGAAGGTTTAATTTACAAATTGGCTCTTATTCTAAAGTATTTTATTGCTTTTTATTACTCTTAACTGATGGCAGACAAGTACTGAAGTGTTATTTCTATTTTTTACACGTTTGATACTTTTTAATATATTAAGCATGCATTTAAAATTATCCTCACCAAACCCAGTATTGAAAACTCCTGGAAGCCCTAGTTTTCAATTAATAATACAAACTGAAACATGCATCAGCCCTTATTCATGTGCTGTCAACTACTCTGATGAGCTGTTCATTTGCCAGATTAACTCATATTTTTCTATTTCAGTTAAGGCTTGCCAAAAAAATGATCTGAGGTGTTCAAATACGTCATAATGAATAAAAATTCTAAAATGCTCAAAAAAACCACAGGATTTTTTTTTTTTGTCTGTAAAGTTAAATCAAAACATGTATTTCTGATAAAATCACATATTTTGTTGTACCATTTTCAAATTCAAATTTTAAATCAAAAAGCATAATGAAGATAAATTTAGAAATTATTTTGAGTAAATGCTTTGTTATATAAATGTCAAAGTATTCAATCTTTGCAGGGTACTTTGCTTTTCACAAACAACTGTGTACAATCAATGGAATGGCTGTCATTTTTCATAATTTGAGTAAATACAATTCCAGCTAAAAAATACCAAAGCTCTTCCAAAACCACTGGAAAAGAACAAGGATGGTTTTTGTTTAGAACAAATTGTCTGTTCTCAGAGAGGTCACCCAGCAGGGACCCAGCCCCATGCCTGGCAGTGTCTGTGACTGCAGGAGAAAGCAGAAATTAAGCTTTGTTTCTGGTTGCTTTGACTGGTTCTGCCCACTCCTGAAAAAGGAGTTGGTCAGTTCCAGCTGTGGCAGTAGAAATGTGGATGAAAGCCATCTATGGTTACTCTTAAAGCACAAAATCCACTTGACTATTTCGTATTTTGTTGTCCTCCATACACAAACATCTCAACCAGTCCTTTTTCTCTTCATATGATAATCAATGACATTCTTTTAGTGTACTCTAAAGTTCCTTTCTGCAGCAGGATATAAGCCATGGATGACTGCAATAGCCATTGAGAATTTTGGCATATTTCACTGTGAATACACAGTATTTTTAGCACCGGGCTCCCTACGATGGACCTTATGGAATCTCTTCCTTCTCAGGGGTCTGGCTAAACAGAACTGACACTCTGAAAGCAGCTAATGAGATTTGGGGTCTGACTTCAAGCAGCTATGGGTCAGTACCTGCCCTTTGCTCTGGAATGTGTGGGGAAAGGTACTCAATTCCTTTCAGGAGTTTCTGTGGTGACTGCTGTAGGCCAAGTAAGTGTTCAAATGTCATCATCATCTCCTGAATTTGCTGCTCCATGTCCTGTCCACTGGTCACAAGGGCTGGGAAAACCTCTGCTCTTTGTTTATACAGCCTGAATTTTAGGTACACTTTTCTACAATTTCTAGATGAATGTATTTAATCTCTGTCTCTCAGAAGACAAATGTCCAGATTTCAGGCCACTGAACTAGTGAATTTTAGGAAGGCAGAAATATTTGTAATGTCATATTGGTGTGTTTTCTTCTACTAGCGCAGTGGTTCAAGTGTTAAAAAAATTCTTACCCAGAAAAGGCTTGGTGAGTTTTGTTCACAGCCAATTTCCCTACATCATCCAAGTACTTCATCAACATTATTCAGTTTTCTACACAGAGCTTTTTTGTCTGGGTTGTGATCATATTCGGTTTTAAAGCTGGAAACACAGAAGAGAACTTAGCAAAAAACTTTTGTCATCCAGAGGAAGATGTTGGTCAGGAATTTGGCCTTTCTGTATTCCCATTAGAATAAATTCCAAAACAAAGTACATGGACAAAAACTGAAAAAACACTTCTCTGATAGTTTATAGTTTTTGTTTTTTAATCCATTATTGAATAATATTTTAGATAAACTACATAAATTTCAATATTCTATTTGTGGCATTAAAATCTTAATGAGACCTAAACCATTATTTTATAACTTTTTTTTTTTTTTTTATTTACTTACAAAATGCAGTAGCAAAAAAGAGAAATAATTCAGGAAAAAAACTGATAATAAAAATAAACAGAAAACTGTGATAAATTATGAAAAAATACAATGTTATTAATTAAGTTGTTTTTTTTTTTTTTTTTTAATTAGCATTGTAGGTTTCTTGGGAAAACACACCTGGTGAGTAGGATCTTGTGCTTCATTAATTTGTATTACCAGGTTCCAGTTTCTTTTGAAGTCAATGCAGAGGTAGCCTAAGGAGGACTAAAGAGGACTTTGATTTGGCTGCTTGCTCAGTCATAGAGCAGGGAAAGGGTAGATTGAAGGTCTTGTTTGCACAGCTCTCTGCTCTCTGTGTTAATTTTTCTGAGCTGTGAATTGTCATGCAGTCCATAAATAATTTGACTCCTGACATTCCCGTGTAAGGAAATCTCTCAAAGTACAAGTTTTACTTTGCTGCTGCTGGTGATCCTGTCCAATACATTGAGTCAACAGCCCTCAGGTTTCGAGTGCCATTCTAATTAAAACCTAGAATTCGGATAGTCAAGTGCCAATTAGTTGATAATTCCCACTGAGCACATGGAAAATCTAATTCTCCTCCCTTTTTCCATACCCTTTAGATGGCAGCATAGCAGATGCAAAGCTTTGTGCTGCTGAAGCACCAGCTGCAAGGAATTCCTTCAGTGGGACATAAACTACCATTAAATCTATGTTTGGGTTTTTTTGGGTTTTTTTTTTTGTTGTTGTTGTTGTTGTTTTCTATTTTTTTTTTTAATTAATTTTCTTTCTAAAATCTCTCTACAGAGAGATTGGCCCATCTTTATTTGTGCAATAGTGTAGGCAGCCAACAGAACTTGTGTGTGTGGAAAGTCAGCTTAAAGTGTTACCCTAGTCACAATTCTTTCTGGAACTAGCAAAGCAAAAGTTGTTGGTAATTATAATGAGCCTATTAAGCCTAGTCATGAGTTTAGTTCCATCAGGAAAAGTTTTAGATTATTTTCTCATCTCTTCTATTCCTTTGAGAATAATTAGCAGCATGATAATCTCCTTACTTTAAAAGAGGACTGATAATTATTTTCTAATCCCAGTGCAGTGTGCGATTTAAAACAAGGCCATTACACCTTTGAATGTTTGGTGCTCTTTTTTTTGTTTGTTTGTTTCTTATTAAATTAGAATTAGGATAGCCATAAGTGTAAAACAGGTGACACGGTCAGTTAAGTTGTTTTGGGCTGCTTTTCATGAGCACAGTGCCACTGAGCTGCCTGGGCCCTCTCTCATCTAATAAGGCTACAAAAAGTTCCAGAGGCTTCCATATATGACAGATTTGCAGCTGCAATTACAGGGATAAGTCCCCAGCAAGATGAGTATTCAGGTATGTGCTTAACACGGCATTACATCGTAATAAGTGGTGGTGGCCTTGCCCTTCTGGTTGTCATTGGGGCTCAGCTGCAGAGAGGAAAACATCAAGGACACCTCCAGGATCCCAAAGTGAATAATCTGCACATTAACAGCAGCATTCTGGGTTTGCTGAAGACACAGAGATACCTTGGAATGTTTATGGCAAGGAATGGCCGCTGTCTAATGCTTCAGCTGTTCCATGCCCAGTAAAATCAATAATGGTCTTAGACAGTTTCACAGTTTTAAATACTTCAGTTACCCATGTTGGTGCAGGAGCTGTTTTGTGGTTTTTTTTTTTTTTTCCTGAGGGAAGAAGGTGTGCTTTTGGAGTCCTCAAAAGCTGCATACACCGCCAGCTCTTATTTCCCTTAGAGGTAAAAAAGATATACGTGCAGAAAAATTATGTCACTATATACCCCTGACTAAAAAGAGAAACAAAATGGCCAATTCCTGAATTTGTCCTTACTGGTTTTTAAGGCAGAAACAGTGACAGCTCCTGGTGATTTGGAGGAGAGTAATTTCTGTGTTGTTCCAAAGGTGTTTGGGTTGGTTTGAATTGTTTTTTTGACTGAGGTAGTTACAGACAGGAAAAAGACCACGGTCACTTCAAGATAGGAAAGTTTTTATGTTAATTTCTACTATTACTTACAAAAGGTTTTGAGGCAGTTCTGGCTACAGAGCTGGTGTGCACATTGAAGGCATTGGGAAAAAGGCAGCTTGGTCCCCAGATTGTGCCTGACATCTTTGTGCAATTTAAGTCCTATTTAATTTTGATGGAATCATGAGAGAAGGCTTTTACCTTTTCTGGGGCTCTAACCAGTAGCTGTCTTAATTTTTCACATTCTTTGGCAGGGATTTGCTATTGATGATTACAATAGCAGAGTTTGAAGGGCACCCAGGGGGGCATTCTGTGTACACTAAAATCAAGCTCTCTATTACAACAAAGACCATGTTTTCATGTAGATCATAAAACAGAGAACTGGTACCACCCTGGTGATATCTAAAGGAAACGTCGATTTCTTGCTCTAAATCCACCAAAAATAAAAGAGCTATGACTGGGTGATGTAGATTAGGAAAATAAAGCAGAAATTTCATCCAGGTTATATGTATAGCAGTCAGCATTAATTGTGCAAAAAGGTGCTGACAAAATTTCATGTGACTTTTAACACTTTATTTCCCCAAAACAAGTAAATGTCAATGCTGTGAATAGTAAATACAATTTTTTGTGATAGTACTAGAATGATGTTTCTTGTTATGGCTTAATGCCTCATTTCTGCATCACCAGGGAAGCTGCTTAATATGTGCAGAACAACAGCAAAATTGTTAATAGAGGAGAAGCAGCTCACAGGGTTCTGCTTAAACAAGTCCTATTGATAGAACAAACAGCGATCTGCTCGTGTAAAGCACCAGCTTCTCACTGGAGCAGCTTGCTGGGTTTATGTAAATGTGCACAGAGAAGCAGACCATGAAATATAGAGTACTTCTGTAGAGGCTGGAGGATGTGTTTGCTGAGGAATGGATGTCTGAGGCTGCAGTGGAGGTTCCTGGTGCAGCTCTTGGTAGAGAACTTTGAAAAAGAGCGTTTTGTGCCACCCAGCTGTTACCTCAGGCTGCTTTGCCTAACTGCTTTCCAAGTGCTGTGTGTGTAGCAGTTTTAGGTTTTAGGCTGTTGACAAGTCAGACAATAAACCCATTTCTTTTAGTGCAGACTGTTGTTTTGTATTCAGTAACTTGTGTATCATATTTATGTCCTTGTTATTTTAACATCCCTACATGACTCAGAGAGATCAGGGGTTGTATTAAGGCAGTTTGTCTCCTGCAAAAGTTACAAAGCAAAAATGATTACAGACTGAAAAAACAGTTGTATCTAATTGCAAGAATAGTGTACTCTCAAAATCAATATCCTTGAAAGAAAAAAGAATTAAAAGCAATAATAAAATCTATTAGAAGTTATATTGCTATGATACATTAGGGTATGTTGGTAAAATGGTTTCCTATCTTTTCAGTGGTGCATTGAGAAGGCAGGATGGATGGATGAGTCATAATATCCATTATTAAGAAATGGTTAGGGCTCACCAATATCCCAGGGTCATTAGGCAGCTTAATGGGAACTAATTCTGGTTCCAGAAAAGGACTCTCTTGCCCCATACCTTCTCATAACTGGGTGGAGTTAGACAGCAATCCCTGCTCATAGCCCAGTGTGAACACAGTGTGGCTCGGGTCATGTATCTTCCTTCCTAACAGATCATCTGCAATTCTTTCCCAAAGGAAGAAAAATAGAAATTAGGCTTTTGAGATATGGGCAGAATGTCTGCCACACATGTGGAAATGCCGAAGTGAAGTATGTGATGAGAAAACCAAAACTGATCGAATGCCTGGCATCTCCTCTGGTGAACCTAAAGCCTGCCTGGGTGTAACCATGGTCTTCCACACCTTTTCTTGTAAGAGCTTAAGTGGGAAATACATTGTGCAAAGCAGATAACAGGAGTACACACTGATCACAATTGTCCTTTCCTTATTCTAATAATATTTGATTACTGACACTGTGCTGATTTTTCTTTTTGTTTAGAAGAGTTGGATTTTTATTTAGATAGGGATTTATATATGTTTATATGTTTCTCTATTGCTGAGTTTCTATTTTAACAACGTGGAGATTTTTCTGATGCACAGACTTAGACTGCAGTGTTGTGTTAGCAACTATGGACCATCAGTGGAAAGAAGGTGCAGACTGAACACTTCTCAAGTCGGATGAATAGCATTTGGGTATAAAGATGATTTAAGTCATCTTTTATAAGGGTGGATAGATAGCAGGTTGCAATTTTATTTTCCATTATATCTGTAATTAAACATGACACCCAGACCAGGTCTAATTACATCAGTGAAACAGTGTATTTCACAGTGTGTTACAATTTTTGTTAAATCAGTGCTTTCCAAACTGGAACTTTCATGCACAATTTTTCTGACAAGCTTTGTTGGGAAGTGCTGTGAACTGCTCTGAACTGCTGGGTCCTGATTGCCCAGACTGCTCATCAAACATTTGTGAGAACCCTCAATCTTAATTTCTCTCCAACTTAATTCCTTTAGTTCTTGCCCATCACATACTTCTCCTCAAAAGACTCGGTGAAAGTAGATTCATTATTATCAATGAAGAGTCAGATCCCCCAGTGAGGAGTTTACAAAGTGGTGGTAAAGAGATGAATAATCCTCCCATCAAGAGGTGAACAGGTCTGTCCTGATAGCTGAGTTTGAAGCGGACAGTAAGAATTAAACAACTCACACACTAATGAAGACACACCAACCAAAAATTCACTATGTGTTAAATAAAAACTCTGCATCCAAGCTTTTGTCATGAAAAGCTGTCTCAAACTGCACACTTGCAGAGGCCTCAGGCTGCAAACACAAGGCACAATCGCACCTTGAGTACTTGACTTTCTCAGTTTTGACAGTGTTTTGTCTGGAATCAGTGGATGAGGGAATGGATGTATGCACACAGGATTGCTAAGGCCTGGTCAAAGCTTGCAGATTTCTACAGCATGTCAGAAACTCTGCATGCCATAATTCATAATTTTGAAGGGTTTTTTTTTTTAAACTCACAAGAAATAAAAATAATCAGAAGCGACGACAACAGCAATTAAAATCCATTCTGCCAGCATCACACCCTGTTGCAGTGTGTATTGATAACTCCAGCACTTTGTTTCCTGGATTTATTAGGGCTACTGATGTCTCTACAATTGGTTAGAGCATGGTGTTAATAACCACACCAAGGGTGTGGGTTCAATCCCCTTATGGGTCATTCACTTAAAAGTTGGACTTTATAACTCTTGTGGATCCCTTCCAACTCTGAATATTCTGTGATTCTGTGAAAGCTTGAAAACACTTTTAGATAAAAACCTGGACAAACCCCCAACAATGTCCCACTCTGCCAGTTTTAGGTACAAGCACGAAGAGAATGACACCACGTGGCCAGGAATGACAAAACTACTCAGCGCTTCTTTTCTCTTAGCGATCACCTTGGACTGAGAGTGTTTTCTTTTTACACCACAATAAATAAAACTGCATTTAAATAAGAAAGCTGAAATGAGATGAGAATGCATAAAAGAGTAAACCGTGTATGACCCAACCAATGAAGAGTGCAGATAGTACATGTTCCGAATGAAAGTGGAGGCAGTTAGCTCCCTGTGAAAGCTAATGCGGTGCTGAGGGACAGCCCTGGAGGATGAACAATGGCAGATACGGGGTTGTTTCTGCCACTGCAGTTGAGATTCTTAACCCTCAAAAAAACCCGACAAATCGCATATAGGATTTTTAAAAGCCTTGATGGAATTATCCTCATGTTTCTCTTAATGTTCTTTGGGGTAATCATCAAACAACTCATTTTTAAATGGACAAAAAAATCACTGCTCTTTTTAGAAATAGTTTGAGTGCAAGATATAGAAACCAAAGTCTTACGAGAACTTCTTCTTCCCTTTCTTTCTTTACTGAATTAGAGCTGAGTGTATTTAAAATGCTCCTCTTCTTCTGCATGCCATGGTACCAAAAATTTTGGATCTGGTGAGGTGTGAGGAGCATTAGAGTGATGTAATTTATAGGATCGACGTGGAGCTGTAATTTGCATTCCTGGATGAGCAGTTCAGAACTCGGAACATCAAATAAGAACAAGTTCAACTCATGGCTATTTTTCACCTAAGTGGAAAGGACTGAAATTGAGATTTAGTTATCCTGTAAGAATTTTCTCTTCCTATGTTACACCTAACTCAGCTTCCTGAATTATAGACCTGCAGGTTAAGGATTGTTTTGTGGTGCTCGCATAGTGGAATCTGAGTTCCTTGCATGCAGGAGAGAACCAACAGAGTGTAATTAGTGCTGAGTGTTACAATTATCGGTGAGTTTTGGGTGAATCTTACTGTGAATAAAGTTTGGGAAAAGATGAAAGGTAGGTTTCAGTCAGAATTATCATCCAACATGGAATTTAGGGCTGTGCCTGGTGACAGAGTTGTCTCTTAGCTGCACCACTGGAGTGTGCAGGTTGCACCATATCTTTAGTAGAGCTCCTGCTGGTT
This sequence comes from Corvus hawaiiensis, assembly GCF_020740725.1. Classification (NCBI taxonomy): domain Eukaryota; kingdom Metazoa; phylum Chordata; class Aves; order Passeriformes; family Corvidae; genus Corvus; species Corvus hawaiiensis. The sequence continues at coordinate 2,609,191 of NC_063226.1, read as the reverse complement.
CACAGTCAGTGAATAGTTTGTCCAGAACTGAAGTTAGTTTTCAAATAAGCCATCAGAAATAAAGGAAGCAGTAGGAAAGCCACGTGACTTTCAAGAAATACTTTACATTTCTAATAAATCTAAGGATGTAAAATGATATAACTTCTAGTAAGTGCAATTCAAAATGTTTCTTTTTTTTTTTTTTTTTTTTTTTTTTTTTTTTGTCAGTGTTTGCATATATCTAGTGCATATGGAAATACCTTTCTGAGAAAGTTGGGATCAGTCACTTCAGAAAGCTCTAAACTCAAAGAGGCTGTTTGTTGTCTATTGAAAATTTTCAGAGAGACTCTTGTTACTGCCTTCAGTGGAAGATAAAAGGTTCTTACTACAAATGCGTTATTTAATGAGTTGACTTTTCCAATTTTTAAATAAGTTCACTTTAAAATATTTTAAGAAGTGTCAAAGAATTCACATTGGATAGTATGAACGAGGAGGGGTGAGGACATGAAAGGGAATGTGTTTGCACACAAAGAATGAGTGTCAGTTCAAAGCTACCTGTGACCTTCCTGTTTAATGAACACAAACCAGGCTTAGCTCTGGTTTATAATTGCAGTCAGACCAGCAGCAAGCTGGACTAATGTTGTTCTTTATTCTCTGAGTGCCCTGATTATGGGGAAAAGCAGCAAATAACTCTGCCAGAGCGGTGGACTAAGATGAGGAAGGATTATGGTTGCACAAAATTACAAATCGTGCTGGCTAAAAGATGTGAAACACAGCAGAAAGAGCATCGAGTCTGATGAAGAGCTAAAGGAAAGCTTTACATTCTGAGTCGTTTTACAACTGTTTTAAGCCAGGGTCATCTATCTCCACTGTTTTTTACAAGTTCCTTCTTCAGTAAGAACTTTCCAGGCATTCTCTCATTTTTTTTGAGAACAAATGAGTGCTATGGTAAGCAGAGCAGCTCTCAAAATATTTGTTTTAACTAGCCTAGCAATAATAAAATACTTATTCAGCTGAACTATATCTTCTTAAATCTCTTTTAGGTTTATGTATCATAAAAAATATAAAAACAGGTTGAAAACTGGAGAAACTGAAACTGTTTAGATACCTGAGGTCACACAAGACACCAGTTTAAGATTCAGAAACAGAAAATGCCTCTCCTGATTCCTGTTCCTTAGCTCTTATCTCCAGTATTACAGTGTTTTATATCCCTTCTTTATAATAGCATTCAGTAGGTTTTGTCCTTGCACAGGATAAAAGACAGTGAGAATTCCGTTCTGGAAGAGCATCTCTAAAGCATGTTTGTCACAACTTCTCTGCAGGAAAAATTAGTATAGCAAAAGCTTCATATTTAAAAAATGCAACTTTTAAATCAGTCTAACAGTCATACTAAATAAACAACTCATCTCTGTCAATTTATGTATCCATAATTAGTAAGATTCAGCCACTAGGCAGATAAAATGCAATTTGTAATCATTTTGTTGGTGAAAAGCCTCCTAATTACTGCACAGGGGTTCTGGGCACTCAGGGCACTGCTCCTTTCCTGGTGTTATTCAGTAAGCAAGATTTAATTTATCTATTGGATCATTAGGAACTCTTGTTGTTTACACTGGAATATTCTGTCACACAACAAACATTCCAACAGTTCTCTCATGTGAATATGTTTTTGCTGCATTTCTCAGTTTTGATAAAGAAATGCAGTAAATTTTCACTGACAGCAATATCTTTAAAAGTATTACGTAGAGCTCTCTTTATTGCAGCTGTTAGGCAGTTGTGCTTTTTGCCAATCACATGAGATAAACTGGCCATGACACTGGCTTCAGACTTGTTTCTAGCATTTTATTTAGAGTTACACCTTTAGATTTCATTAGAACTCTGTTTTTCACCCTCTGTTTTCTGAATAACCTCAATAAACAGTCAGCATTCATCCAGCAGGAGTGCTGGAATTTTTTTTTAATCTTAGTTGTATGTTACAGGCTTGCAGGTTTTCTCACGGGTTTTATGCTCCCTGGCCTTTAAAGGGGCATCATAATCCCAGCATACATTGGGGTTGGTGAAGGATTTTGCAAATTTCTCCTGTCTTTAGGATGCTGTTATTTCAAAGGTGAAATATGTGTAAACCAGGATGTTTATATAACTTTCATTTACTCTGACCCACTTTTGGATACAATTGCATGAACAGGTTTATCTGCCGAAGGAATTTCTGCTTCTGAAGGATCTGAAAGCTTTACAAAGCTGGTGGATTTGTGTCTCCGTTAGTCTGGGTATTGTGCTCATCCCAAATGGTGGCATCATTAGGAGCTGTGTCTGGAAACCAGTCTTACAGTTCTGATGCATTATTGATAAGCTTAATGAAACTCAATGAGGTTTTAAGTTTCAGGATGTCGGTGTTTGTTTACACACATGTACACAGGAAAATTAATGCAAATGAGTTCTGAAATTATCTTAATTCATTTTATCGTTAGTTTAGGAGCAAAATAACATAAACTAAATTAAGATCATTTTAATTTTAAATAAGAATAGCTACACAAGGACTTAGGATAATGTAATTAATCCACTTCAAAGTTCATACATTTTAGTTAATTCCAATTAACCTTCTTGAGTATCGTCATGTTGGTAAATTCCTGTGAGCAGCCTGTCTCTAATGCAGTCATGGAGAGGAGCAGAAGTGCTTCTGGCATCTCTCTCCAGAATTAGAGCTTCTTTCTTCTGGAATATGTTACTCTGCTTTTCTGACCAGACACCCTTTCTGAGGAGTATTACAGGATTCTTTTTCACTCTTAGGAAGAAGAAAATGCCCCAAACACTGCTATTTTTACATGGGCAGTACAAAGGACTGTAAGCATTATCCCAAAGATCAACAATCTTACATTTTCTAGACTTTTTCTAGACTTCAAAGTATTTGTGTTCCTAAAATGTATACTTGAATGCATATGTTATGCTGTATATATCACAGCATCATCCCTGGAGTCACACCCCTTAGCACATGCACAGATACATCCCATTAGGGGTTGGGTGTTGTGTTTATGTCTGTGTTTATTTTAAGAACAGGGAGGAGCTGTCTCTTCCTTTTCCAGCTCTTCTGTCCTTCGGGTGAGGCCATTACCTCTGGAAGACTTTCAGCCCTTGTGACTCCCCCTAATCCTCACTGCAAGGGGAGAGGGTTCTGATGGAAATGAGAGCAGGGCCTTTGCTCTAAATTGTAGAGGATTTGCAGCACTTCCAGTGAGGTTTTGAGATGGGTAAATTGTGACTCAGATCCCAGGTAACTCTACAGCACTTACATAATCTAAATGTGTGCATGTTTAGCAAAACACAGAAGCAGCCCTTTCTGGCTTCATGCTCATATCCTGGATCAGAATTGTTTGGGTTTTTTCCAGCAAGTTTGCTCTCTTCACACAGCTTCCCTTCCCCAGAGTGGTGTTGCGAACAGCTTCTCTGCCCCGTTCTCTCTCCAGCTTCCTGACATTTACTCCTCAATCAGCTCTTCCCATTAGCAGCACCAGATTTCCACCTGGCTCTTTGTTTTCCTCCTTGCAATATCCTTCCCTTATTCTGGATGCTTCAGCTTACAGGCTAATGTCCAATTTCTTTTGAGCTGTGCATTTCCTTGTTCTCATTTTCATTTAATCTGCAGCCCTACTACAAAACTCCTCTGTACCAAAATAGCTTTTCTTTACTATTTTATTGAGCACTCTTCTTTTCAGGCATGCTGTTGTTTCTTTTTTCCACAGATCTCTTATTCAACGCTGCCATCAGCTTTTTCCTGCATGTGGCACCCAACATTTTTTGGACTTGTTTTAAAATTCTCTCAAATCTGGGCTTCCTTCTTATTCTTCCCTTGCTTCCATTTATTTTTATATCACTGCATAATATCTTGTCGCTTTCTTCTGGGAAAAAACCTGACAAAATGAGGTGTTTATCTGTGCCTTCCTGTTGGTTTGACATTCTTTCTCCATCACAAAGATCCTTCATTACAAAGAAGCATAACTTTCTCATCTACTTCCTCATCTACCTGTTCTGCTTGTCCCATCACATGCCCTGTTTTTCTCTTTCATTTCCCTTGACAATAAAAACATGATTAAGTCTTAAGCCTCTCAACCTTTAAAATCACCAAGCTCCTGAAAACTCTGCTTCTTTTCTTTGTTTTCTGTTGGTTTATGCAATATTCTAATTAAGGTTGTCTGGAGCTCTCTTAATCTTGCCCTACTCCAGCTTCTGAGCTCAGCTAAAACTATTGTTACCAAACTTTTGATCACACATTTTTTTAGTTTGAAGCCATTCTCATCTAACCTGAGCTATCAGATGCTTTTAACAGTCAGCCATGCTCAGACTTTTTTTGAGATCTTGTCATTTCTTGTGTCTTATTTCATCCTACTATGGAATGAACCTGCATCTGTCTTCCATTTCCCTTACTGCATTTTTTTGCATTTCTTTATGAGCAGACACATTTTTATCTCATAATTAGGGCCCCTATTTTTGTAATAACACAAATAATAAAATTGTATTGCTTCACCCAAAGAAGCCAGTAAGGTTGTGGTGAGGAAAGAAATTTGAGAACGTCAACCAAAATACTTTCTAGAACGAGAGTGGTTCAAATTGAGCATGGCATTAGCATCAACACTTTTAGGACATTATCTAAAAGTGTAAAGATAAGTAACATTTCCAAGTTGTAAGTAGCCTATAGAGTACTGGGAATTAGGGGGAGGTGTAGGGTAATAATCACACCTACCTGGAGGCACTGGGAGTATTTTATCCAGTACTTACAGTGCTACATTATCTTCTTATTATGCCAATGATGTTTCACCACATAAGCAAAAATGGGAGAGAAAAATAAACCACAATATTTCATCTTGTACTGTATTCTACTGGAAGTAGTTCCAAGTAATTATGTTACATTTTCAGTGACTTCTTAAAAAAACAAACAAACAAAAAAAAAAAAAAAAAAAAACCAAAAACAAACACTTATGTCAAGGTCAATAAGCAGAAATCCAAGATATTCAAAACTTTGTGGAGTCTGTGGATATTTTCCAGCAATACTTTTGGGAATTGTTCACTGAAACCCAGAGTACATCTTCACAAAGCTGCCTGGGAATATCAGACAATCGGTACACAGCATCTCCCTGGACAAGCAAAATGTTCCTGCACCACTCCATGACATGAGAGGGATGGAATTGCTGCCAAACCATCAGCTTCTGCTGTGGAGGAGATTAATTTGTTTTAATGAGAGCAACACGCTGCAGTTCTATGGTTTTCAGTGAAATAGCTTTAGAGCAGAGTTGCAATTCGTAGCTAATCAATGCCAGAATCTGCTGGCGCTGCAGCCCCTGGAGTATTCCTCTCATCTTGTGCACTGGCACATGCAACTTTTAGGTGACCACAGTCTCAAAATGTTCAGGACAAGAGTTTGAAAGTAGCATTTCCTGAACCTACAGCTGGAAATTGGGTCTAGTCTTTAAAAGTTTTAATTAAAGCAGCCACCGTGAGTAGAAGAAGCTGTTGCATGGGAGTTTTGTAAGCAGAATGACCCAGAATGAACATCAAGAAAGACTGACTAATTTTGCACCAGACATTAGTGTAAAAATATTATTAAAATTAATGCTGTTTACGGGAAAAACAGACACTGGATCGCTATGCCATTGCATATTCCAAATGTGCTGGGTTTTGTTTGGACTTTTACACATGATTTGGGCTTTGAGTACAGCAAACTTTGTTCTTGAACATTAAGAAAAAGTGTTCTGATGTTAGTCTGTAATAAATGAGGGTAAAACTTAGAAGTAAATTCAGGGCTCATCCAAGATTCTCTGCAGTGGGAATTAGCATATGAGACTTTTTATATAAAGTTAGAAAAGAAAAACAGCTATGCAATGCATATTCATAAAGCTATATCCATAAAGCTTGCTCCAAACTGTAGGATTATTGCATTACAGTAGTCAACTTTTCAATGAAAATGCCCTTAAACATAAAATAATAATGTCTGCAATCTTGATTATTGTTGTTCATATATGATTCAATAATATCTTACTCAGAGTCTAAGATTAAACTCATGAATCTGTAATCTCAAATACAGCTTTTTCCATGTGATCTTAGGTAGAAAATAGATAATAATTTACTTTTTGTTTAGGTTTTAATAGAAATGAGCCAGTTATCTTCTAATACTCAATTAGAAATGAAAACAGAAAATCCCTTCCTCCAGAAAAAGAAAAAAAAAAAAAAAAAGTAGTGTACAAGAATAACAGGAACAATGAAGAAAAAAACTGTTGCAGGTGAAATCACACTAAGCAGACTTCTTTTACATTTTGTTGCTTCAGAATTATTCACTGAAGAAATGCTGAGTGGAACTGGTTTTGGGGCATAACAGAGAACATGAACGTGTGCCAGATAGATTTTAAACATCTTATGGTGGAAAGGGTGTAGTGAGAAAACGATGCTCAGCCTTCACAGATCACACAGAGAAAGAACAGGGAGAATTGCAGGGCTGGGGTGGGGTTTGCTGTCCCACAGGTTGCTGCTGCAGTTCAGGAATCATTTGTGGAGTACAATTGTAAAGTGCCTTTCACTTTGTGGGTCCTTTTGTGCCTGTGGAGATTTGCCCTGTGAGCCCAAGCGTGGCCCCAGCCATTTCAGATCGCAGGGATCTCCCGGGGTCAGTGAGCTATGAGGGAACGGGGGTTACACAAGCTGCATGTTTGCACTGGGGTTCCAGATCTTTCCATCACACTGCAGCATTAAAACCCAAGCAGAGCTGCATCCCCTGCTGCTGTAAATTCCTCTGTCTGAAGGCTATGTCAGCTCAGGATCTGCTGCCCGAATTTTGTGTGGAGATTTACACACAGCCAGAAGGTTCGCACTGCAACAGCAGCTCAGGCTTTATTTTATGCTGCTACTTGGGAGAATATGTAAATTGTAGAGGCACCAGACTTTTTCTTCTTGCCTCCAGATGTACTGTTTCAATTTAGATATTGCCAGTTTTTCTAAGCAAGTTTAGATTAGGTCAATACTTCGTGTTATTCCTGCAGCATCCTAGTTTTCCTTAGAGTCTTTTCATTGAATAGATTGCACTTTAAGTCAATACTGAGCAAATCACTGTGTTCAGAGGCACTATTGCAGACAATGTGTCAAACAAGTGTCTCTTTAATTTGAAACTTTTTATGGGCAAGAATCAGACAAAAAAAAAAAAAAAAAAGCACTGGAAAAAATATGACCAAAGGAAATTTGTTCTTGAGCTTATGTCAGTACGCAAAACCCTGCCGTGACTTGGAATATGTTCCAGATTCAGTACCTACCTACCAAAAACCCTACACAACCTAAAGTGGCAATTTTGGAGTGTTTAACAACTGTCACAGAAAAAGAGAAAATGTTAAGTTAAAAAAGAGAAAAGAGAGTTTCTTTTTTTTTTTTTTTTTTTTTTTATTGTTACTGTTCTGTGTTATCAAACAATTTCTCTGTTTTTTATTCTTGTATGTTTGCCCTATTAGTCTGATAATGACATGAGGAAATTATCAATCCCTGCATTAAAAATTTGTTGTATGATGGAAAATAGTTTCATATCTATTTTGTGAGTCCATACAATAGTGCTGTCTCTGCTTTAACTTTGCCTAAAACTCTGGTTGTTATAAAACTTCCTTACATGATTGTAATTCTGGCAGACTTGGAACTCCCGTAACTAAGATCCAGCAGGCAAAGGCAACTGCTGGGAGTTTCTCCCAGAAATGTTCTTCAGGTCTTGTGTGATATTGTGAGAAAGGCTGTGCTTGGTAATACGAGAAATCTGGGCAAGAGGATGTTCTGTTCTGAAGCCTGAAAGGGAAGGAGTATGAGTCTTGTCATTGTCAGGAAACCACCTTGATGTTCTTTATTCAGACAAATTCTTGGTTGTTGAATTACATTTCAATTTGTTCGGTGTGATTGAATTTACCATAAGGCAAAAATTCAATGCAGAGCTGAGTCAGATACACCTGCTGTAAGCTGAGGCAGGAAATGGAGCTAAAAGATCACACAGTAAGAGTTAACACAGACCATCTGAAGGAGCAAAGGTAGGGGTAACTCCAGCCAAGAGATTAAAAGAGATCAGCTCTTAGAAGAATCCCTAATCCCATCTGTGATGTTGGGATTAGGAGTAAACTCAAATTTAAGACAAAGAAACGCGTTACTCTCAATCTGCGATGAGCAAGAGGCCACCGGTGATTTAAAGCCGAGCTGCTGTTCCCTTGGAAAGAGTCGGGGCTGAGACAAGTGCAGGATGCTGTTGCTGCAGAGCTGAGGCTGGCAGCTGCTGCAGAGCTGAGCTTTCACACTCGAGTCAGCGCTGGAGGTGGCCAAGGAATGGCAGGAAGATTCCCTGGCAGTGCTACCAGACACATGTCAGGGCACACTTCAGAGCTGACTGAGCAGCTATTTTAACACACTTTGGTAGGTTCCACTGGTGATGTTGTCACCCATGTCATATTTTAGTACATCAAACACTTATGTTATATAAAATAGACTTCTAATTCAGTAACAGGCCTCCAAGTTAACTGCTGTGCAAGGATTCATGCTTGTATCAAATCTGGCCTGTGCTGGCAGATATCTTTATAACATGGGGCTGTCGACCTGCAATAATCAGAATATACACAGAAGTTGTCCCTCAGCTTACGTGGCGCAGCAAAGTCAGTGTACAAGAAAATGTGATTACACTGTATATGGTGACAGGATTTTGAAGTTATGAGGTAAATAATTGTGAGCAATTATTTTCCTCTGAGAAGACGGAGGGGCCAAGGAGAGAGACTTTGAAGAAAGCTCAGTATTTGTTAAATATTTCCTCAGGTCTCAGTGGCTCAAGCAGAACTGGTTTTTTAGGTATTTCATAAAAACTGTCTCAAGGAAACTCATCTGTCAGAAGTTTACTCACTTTGCACAGCTAAACACTGAACACTTTCCAAACTGTAGCAATTCTTTTAAATAGCATCACCAGGTGCTTTATCCACAACCCCTTCAGGATGTGAGGGATTCTGTGAAATGATCAGAGCATCATGCCAGTGCCTTTACTACCTAATGATTTTTGTTTCTATTTTTAAAAAACTCTTTGTACCTTCCTCCTAAAATAGCAATAGGACCCTTAATAAACGAAGTATTAAATCTCAGTAACAACGTAAGTGCTTTGCTGTTTCTGTAATCTGTGGCCTGTTACGCAAAAGAGGCTCAATAGTAAATCAAAAGACTCCCTGTGGGGTGCACCACTCTTTCCTCCCTGGGGAGAAAGTTCAAATTCTGCACAGGTGAAGGAGTCTCATTAAAAACATTTACCCCCTAATGCTCTGCCAGGTAAAACTGCCTCAGTGTCAAGGAGAAAGGACTTATTTAGACTGCAGACAATAAAGCACTGCCAAAATTATATTCGGTTCAGGAAAAGAAACAAGAAACAAAGAGTAAAAGAGGATGAAAAGTGCAGTTTATAGAAAATGCAATGACAAGTTGTTTCATTTCAGTCTTTTCCTTTTTTTTTTCCTAAATGTACTTTTTTTTTTTTTTTTAATTCAAGGGTTCTGCATAATCTTTCATATGAGGTCTTATGACTTAATGTGGAGAAATAGGGAAAGCTGTGCAGCTCAAGAGCTCTGTGAGAGAGCTTAGAGGTGGATGGTTCAAGAGGGAATTTTGGCTTTCAGCACTCAATAGAAGCTGCAGTAGTTTTGGCACACTAAAGACAAAAAGTCTGGACCATGGAGTTAGGAAATAATGCAAGTAACAGTTCTCTTCTGTGCCTCAGTAGGTAAAGCCAAGTTTCTACTGAAGATCGTAAAAGTTTATGGTGGTGGTGTGGTTCCAATCCATCAACAGGAAAAAAAAAAGAAGCTATTTGTCATCCCCTCTTGCTGTTATTGTTGGTTTTAAGCAGTTCTGGACTACAGTGTGTTCTGTGAAAAGTACATTGTCTATTTCTTGGTATCTGTATGAAACAGTTACACTTTGGTAATTACACTTTTATAAAAGCAATGAATAAGGGAATGGATTAGGACAGTGTGGTGAAGAAACAGAAGGGGAGGACTTACAACTTAGGGGGAAAAAATGCCAGTCAAAAACCAAACCAAACTCCTTCCAGGGAATAAATTTACTGACATTTTTGTGGGGAATATCTTAAAATCTGTTCAGAGAGAATGTATTCTGATTTAGAAGTTGCTGCAAATTTTGCAAGCAGTGACCAGCTGTTCTTGCAGTTTGTGTCGGTGAATTTGAAGCACTACCAGAATAAAACTGAAGTCTGCTTTTACTTCTTTCATTCTTTTTTCCAGAGAGAGAGAGAAAGGAAACAGAAACTAAAGTATTCAAGTGGAGAAAGAATAAACACTTAAGATTCTAAGAAGGAACAATCTAAGCAAAGTATGGGATGTCTCAAAAACATCTGTCATAGGTCTATTTAACACAATTAAATTGTCCCATTCCTCCTATTCTAAAAACAAAGAAGAGTTAGAAAAACAATCTGAAAAGAAAGTTTAACAGGGAATATCAGCTTTGAACACAACAGGATGCCCTGTTAACAGCATGTATTTGCATTCCAACAAATCAATGTGCAGAAGTGGTAAAAATATATGGGAGTTGGTTTGTCACAAATTTGTATTTTGATAAGATAAATACAGTGATAATATGGATAAATGCAGTGATAATATGGATAGTTAGAATGCTGGAGGTGTGAGAAACTGAGCCCCACCAAGGCATGGAAATTCTCCCTGCCCTGGTGCTCACTGTGCTTCCTGGATAATTTTACACCCCAGGTTGTACACAGGGAATGTTTCTTTGCACTTCTGGGGCTCCTTAGAATTCACTGGGAACCAGAGCATCTGCTAAACTGCGTATGAAAAAGAAAACATCCATAGATACATTCCACAAGAGCTTTGGCAATCAATTGGTAGAAATGAGTTCTTAATGGTAGGTGATTTTGTGGGATGGAAACTTGCGATATCATGACCTTGCTGCAGCAGGTACACCGTTCATGCCTGGATGGAGTTTCTGACAAAATCAGCATGTAATCATGAGCACTTGATCAAAAGTTCAGGGGGAGAAGCTACAGTCACTCTGAGTTTGACAGGGTCACTTTGAAAATGCATTCAGCGTGCACTCTTGCATACCTGCTCTAGCAATGCAGTTCAATCAAAGGCATTTCGAAAAATGGCTCCATCACCGGATGCTTCATCTCTGGTAATATCTTTGGATCCCATTTCCTTGGAAAGTTAACAAGGCATATTCTAAGGATAGATGCCTTTGGCTAGGGTACATCCAATATTGTATATACAATTGTTCATGAATATGAATGAGTGACTTCAAAATTAACATGTAAGTGTGCATTTCTTCACTGGTGAGGACCACTTTTACACATGTTTCTGAATGCAGAGTATACTAAAAAGCAATGGCTCTAAGGCTGAAGTTAATAAAAGATATTTTGGCTACTCTGGTAACTTGTCACATTCTTCAGCTGATCAGATACTAATGAATGAATGGATGACTAAAAGCTGAAATGAAATTAGGTTCTAATCCTGTCAAATTGCCAGTCTGCCTCCTCAGGAACTGAGTGAAGAAAGCAGCAGGATCTTGCCAAAAGCATCCAGCCTGGGATCTTTGTTCTGGCATCCCCCATAAGGCATTCAGGAATGAGTTGTAGCTCGTGGTTAGTATTTACTGCTGAAGGTGCCTCTGCTTCCAAAAATAAGTGAATTGATAATTATGTTCTTTTTCCTG